>NC_059337.1:58045000-59305000 GCF_018350155.1 Leopardus geoffroyi | reverse complement strand
CAGTATTTAGGACTCCTACATATTTTACTATACTTATTTCTAAGTATTTCATGTACTTGATGCTATCAAAAATGGAATTATATCTTTTATTCAGTTTTCTACTTGTTCTTTGCAAGTGTGTAGAAATGCTCTTAATTTTTGTATATTGATCATTTCGCTGCACTAGAACTCATTAATTGTAGTATTAATGGAATCTAAGGTATTCTGAGGAATCTACCAAAAAAAAAAAGGCTGCAATACTCATTAGTAGTAGCTTTTTTTTGTAGATTCTGTAGAATTCTCTATATGCATGATCATGTCATCTACAAATAGAGACAGTTTCCCCCCCTTGCCAATTGGATGGTTTTTATTTTATTTTTCCTTGTCTTATTGCACCAGCTAGGACTTCTAGTACATTAAATAAAATTGGTGAGACTGGATAATCTTGGAGAAAATGCGTTTGACAAAGTTTAATACCCATTTGTTGTAAAAACTCTAAGCAAAATTGGAATAGAAGGAAACTTCCTCAAATTCATAAGGGGTATCTATCAAAGCCCCACAGCTAACATATACTTAATGGCAAAAGACTAAATGCTTTCTCCTAAGACCAGAAGCATCAAGAGTTTTGAGTACTTGATCAGATTGAGCTTAAAAGATTACTCTGGCTACAGAATAGAGAATTTATTGGAGGGAAGATAATTATGTAATGGAAATAATTATAAGGTTTTTATTTAAAATTTTGTTTAGGGGCACCTGGTGGCTCAGTTGGTGAAGCATCTGACTCTTGATCTCAGCTCAGGTCATGAACTCACGGTTGGGATTCTATCTCTCCTTCTTTCTGCCCCTCACCTGCATATGTACTCTCTCTCTCTTTCTCTCTCTCTCTCTCTCAAAATAAATAAATAAACTTAAAAAAATATATATTTTTTTAAGTAGTGCAGGTAAGACATAACGGAGTCTTTAACTAAACAAAGTGCAATTCTTAACCTGATCAATACAAGCCTCAGGGAGCATTTTTGTTAGTGCTAATGATGGGGGAGCATTAATGGCATTTAGACATGGGACTAGGAATGGTAGATGTTCTGTAATGGGAGGGAGAGTCCCAACAATGAGGAACTGTCCTGCTTCAAATGTCAGTAGCACCTTGATGGAGAAACACTGGGTTATTAGAGCATAGAAATAGAGTTAAGATTTTGTAATATATTTGATGTGCGATGGGCATTCAAAGATGGATCCCTTGATAATTGGTTTGTGCAACCCACCAGATGGTGGTGCTATGACTTGAGGTAGGAACCTTAGATTAGAAGTTAGTTTGAGGGATGCCTGGGTGGCTCAGTCAGTTAAACGTCTGGCTCTTGGTTTTTGCTCAGGTCATGATCTCACAGTTCATGGGTTTGAGCCCTGTGTCGGGCTCTGCACTGGCAGTGGGGAGCCTACTTGGGATTCTCTCTCTCTACCTCTCTCTCTGCCCCTTCCCGGATTGCACTGTCTCTGTCTCTCAAAAAAAAATAAAATAAACTTAAAAAAAAAAAAAGAAGTTAGTTTGAGAGGGACGCCTGGGTGGCTCAGTCAGTTAAATGTCCAACTTTTGTTTTCGGCTCAGGTCATGATCTCATGGTTCCTGGGATTGACCCCTGTGTTGGGCTCTGCCCTGACAGCTTGGAGCCTACTGGAGATTTTCTCTCCCTCTCTCTCTCCCTCTCTCTCTCTCTCAAAATAAATAAAACATTAAAAAAAAAAAAAAAAAAGCTAGTTCCAGAAAAGTACAAACTTTGGTAAGTTGAGTTTGAGGAATCTGTGAAATATCAAGTAAGTAATTGGAAATATATTTCTGGATCTCAATAGAAAGGATAGGCTAGGGACAGATTTAAATGTTATGGTTGTTGATGTCATAGGAATGGTAGGTTGTAGAATAAAATGGTGCATATGTAAGACAGAGCTTTGCGTCAGATAAGGGGATAGTAGAGGAGGAGCAGGTTTGAATGATTGAGAAAGAATAGCCAGACAGAAAGGAAGAAAAAGCCCCAGATACTGTGGTGTCATATGTAGGCCAAGGGAAAGAGTTTTGAGAGAAAGTTGTCAGTATTAATTGCCATAATTATTTATTTGTAATTGTCTCTCCATATCTAGATTATGAGCCAGGCATGGCTATGTTTCATGCATCTTTGTATTCACACGGTTCTTGGCATAACATTACTTAATAAATGTTTAAGATTCTTTTTTTTTTTTTTTTTTGAGCAAAGAGAGACAGAGTGTGAGCAGGGGAGGGCAGAGAGACAAGGAGCTGAACTGTCAGCACAGAGCCTGGTGCGGGGCTTGAAACCACCAACGGTGAGATCATGACCTGAGCTGAATGTCAGACACTTAACCAACTGAGCCACCTGGGTACCCCTATACATGTTTAAGATTCTTGAGGGCAGGGTCCATCTCTCTTTATCTGCTATGTTTAGAGTACCTGGTTTATACCCAGTTAATAAATAATTACTGAATGGATGACCATATCTGCACATTTATACTGCATCTTTTATTTTGCACCTCTTTTTTTGTGTGTGTGTTTTCCAACTTTATATTGTGAATTTCTTCACTATAAAAATCTGTAAAGCATGTAAACATGTATATATTTGGTACTGTGCCCTATGTGTGTAATATTTAAATAAGTAAATATTTGATGATTGATTCAGCAGTTTGTACTGCCTCTTAGCTAAAGTGTGCATAAATATGTGCTGGGGCTACCATAGATGTTATCCACATATCTGATTACACTACTTTCTGGAAGGTGTGATCAAAATATTCTGACGTAAAACTACTCATTATGAACCCTATCTTTCTAACATGCATAGAATGTATCTTTGTAATGTATGCTAGTACTTTAGATTAATATCTTGTTCATGTAGAAACCCAAAAATATTTTTCTGGTTCAATTTAATATTCAAATGAATAGAAGAAAACCTTGGGATTAATTTAGTGGGAGTATAGTGAAAAAAATTATTATACATTGCATATCTTCAGGGACTTGTTTCATAAACTGAAAGCTAACTTGAAATAAATTCACACAGGGTAAAATGAAGTAAGTCATTTTACTGACATAGTGCTTTCTGATTTTTCAAAATTATGTTACATGCAGAAGTCATTTATTTGGGAAAGTATCTTCCATGTGCTAGGTTCTAGGCATAGAAAGATGATAAAATTCAATACTTGTCCTTAAGGAACTCAATCTAATGGGGGAGATGCACATAGAGAAATAATCCATAATGCATGATTAATGCTATGATCGAACTATTTACAAAGGGGTTTGAAAGTACAAAAGAATAATTGATTAACTGCTCAGGAAGTGAAGAAAGAAAGGATTCACTGAAGATAAATCCTAATGGATGAAGAGTAGTTCACTAAACTTGGAAAGGGGGAAAGACAAAAGGAACATAAATGAAGGCAGGAAAGATTGAAAGTCTATTGTACCTTCACAGATCAGGCAGTTCAATAGGAGAATGGCATGTGAGGTACATGGTGGTGAGAAGGAAGGAAATTTGTGGCTGGAGATGAAGGTGTTTAGGGCCAGACCCTTTATTAACATTTTTTTTATTGTGGTAAAATATATATAACAAAATTTACTATTTTAACCATTTTTAAGTTTACAATTTAATGACATTAAGTACTTTCACAATGATGTATAACCATTACCACTATCTATTTCTAGAACTTTTATTTTAATGTTTTATTTGAAAGAGAGAGAGACAATCCGAAGCAGGCTCTGTAGTGACAGCAGAGAGCCTGATGCAGGTCTCAAACACACAAACTGAGAGCGTGATCATGACCTGAGCCAAAGTCTGACACTTAACCAACTGAGCCACTCATGTGCCCCTATTTCTAGATCTTTTAAACCATCCCAAACCAAAACTCTGCACCCATCAGAGCAATAACTGTTCCCATATACCAGCCACTGGTAATCTCTATTCTACTTTTTGTCTCTCTAAATTTGTGTATTCCAGATACTTCAGGTAACTGGAATTATACCATATTTGTCCTTTTCTGTCTGGTTTATTTCACTTAGCATAATGTTTTCAAGGTTTATCCATGTTGTAGCATGTATCAGAACTTCATTCCTCTTTATGGCGGAGTAATGTTACCATATATAATTCTGTTTATACATTATCTGTTGATGGACACTTAAGTTGTTTCTACCTTTTGGCTGTTGTGAATAATAATACTACTTTGAACATTGGTATAGAACTATCTGTTTGAATCTCTGTTTTCAGTTCTTCTGGGTATTTACCTAGGAGTGGAATTGGTGGGTCATATGGTAATTCTATGTTTAACTTTTTGAGAAACCACCAAACTTTTTCACAGTAGCTGCAACCAGTGTACATGGTCACTAGCAATGCACAAAGGTTCCAGTTTATTTATCCTCATCAACACATGTTTTGTTTGTTTATTTGTTTGTTTGTTTTGTTTTTGATAATAGCCATCGTACTGGATATGAAGTGGTACCCACTGTGCTTTTGATTTGCATTTCTCTAATGTCTAACAATGTTGAATATTTTTTCATGTGCTTCTTGGCCATTTTTATCTTTGGAGAAGGATTTGTTCAAGTCCTTTGCCCATTTTTAATTAGATTATTTGTTTTTGCTGAGTTGTAGGAGTTCTTTATATGTTCTAGATATTAAACCCTTATCAGATATATATTTGCAGATATTTTCTCCCTTCTGTGCATTATCTTTTCATTCTGTTGATACCATCCTTTGATGCACAACAGTTTTAAAATTTATTTTTTAAGTTTATTTTTGAGAGAGAGAGAGAGAAAAAAAGCATGAGTGGGGGAGGGGCAGAGAGAGAGGAAGAGAGAGAATCCCAAGCATGCCCTGTGCTGTCAGCACAGAGCCTGATGTGGAGCTTGATCTCATTAACTGTGAGATCATGACCTGAGCCCAAATCAACAGTTGGATGCTCAACTGACTGATCCACCCAGGTACCCCAGTTAAAAATTTTTTTTAAGTTCACTTATTTATTTCAAGAGAGAAAGAAAGTACAAGTGCATGTGCACCCTTGTGTGCACCTGAGCGGAGGAGGGGCAGGGAGAGAGGGAGAGAGAGGATCCCATGCAGGCTCCTCATTGTCCACACAGAACCTGACACAGGGCTTGAACTCACAAACCATGAGATCATGACCTGAGCTGAAATCAAGAGTCTGACACTGAACCAACTGAGACACCCAGGCACCCCACCAAAGTTTTTAATTTTGATGCAATTCAATTGTATCTATTTTTTCTTTTGTTGCCTATGCTTTTGTTGTCATATTTAAGAAACCACTCCCAGGGGTACCTGGGTGGCTCAGTTGTTTGAGTGTCTGACTTCAGCTCCAATCATATCACAGTTTGTGAGTTTGAGTGCCACATCGGGCTTGCTGCTGTCAGCATGGAACCCGCTTTGGATCTTCTGTCCCCCTCTCTGTGTTCACATCCCCATTGATGTTCTCTCTCTCTCTCTCTCTCTCTCTCTCTCTCTCTCTCTCTCAAAAATAAATGAAAAGCACTTAAAAAAAAAAACCGCTCCCAAATCAGAAATCATGAAGATTTATCCCTATGTTTTCGTCTTAAGAATTTTATGGTTTTAGCTCTTAAATTTAGGTTTTTGATCCATTTGAGTTAATTTTCTTTTGTGGTTAATTTTCTCCTTACCTTAGAAGGTAAGCATCTAACTTCATTCTTTTTATTTATTTATTTTTTTAACTTCATTCTTTTGCATGTGGTTATATAGTTGTCCTGACACCATTTGTTGAAGAAATTATTATTCTCCCCATTGAATGGTCTTAGCATTCTTATTGAAAAGCCTGTTGAACATATATGGGGGGTTATTTCTGGGCTCTCTAGGGCCAGACTCTTAAGTCTAAAATGCCCTACTAAGGAGTTTTGATTTCACCTTGCAGGTCATAGGGAACAGTATAATTCAATTTGTTTTTTGAAAAGATAGTCATGAGTGTAGTAAAGGATGATTGTAGAGAAAAGAAAATGAAACCAAGATCAGTTAGGAAATACATTACTGCAAACATTTAGGCAAGAACTGTGGGTCTGTATTTACAATGGCAGCAAGAATAGAGAATAATAGAGTCGAAAGACTGGTAAGTTTGATATTTATAGCTAAACTCCAAGGTAGATAGGACTTGCAATTCCATTTTATAGATGAGAAAATTAAAATTTTTAAAAGTTATTTACCTCTGGTCTCTAGTACCTGAAGTTGGAACTAAAACCTGGTTTTATAATTCTGGTTCATAATTCTGGTTTTATAATTCAGTGGTTCATAGTTCAGTGGTTTTCTTACCATACCATGGTTACTTTCTCAGATGGAGAATTATAATAAATGGTGGGGAACAAGAGGTTAGTTTTGGGACTGGTCATGTTTAACATCTTAATGAATGACTTAGAAAAAGTTCACAGTGTACAGATGGTATTCTTAAAGGGGAAGGGTCATGAACAGAAAAATCATCAACTGTGCATTGGGAAAAACGTTGAAGCTTTAGTGGAGGCATTTAGGAGAAAATAATCCAAAATGTACTTACTTATAGGATAAGTAGCTCTGAGCTATCAAAAAAAGAAATTGGCGGGGCACCTCCATGGCTCAGTCGGTAAGTGTCTTGACTCTTGATTTTAGCTCAGGTCATGATTTCACTCACAGTTCCTGGGATCGAGCCCTTCATCAGGCTTTGCGCTGACAGCACAGAGCCTGCTTGGGATTCTCTCTCTCTCCCTCTCTTTTCCCCTCCCTCTCTCTGTCTCTCTTGTTCTCAAAATAAATAAATAAATAAACTTAAAAAAAAAAAAGGAATCAGGAATAAAATAATATGCTAGGAAATTCTGTGAAATTCCCAGTGTGTTATTTTAGCCAAAAAGGCTAAATTTGAGGTACCACCATGCTAGGTATTGGGAACAGTAAAGATCTTCTACCAGCTAACATTTGTTAAGCACTTACTATGTGGCAGGCACTGTTGCAATCACTTTATCTCAGGCCTGTGAAGCAGATAATATTCTCATTTTACAGATGAGCAAACTGAAGCACAGAGAAGTTTAATAAGCAGTATGTCCAAGATAATAATAAGTTATGGATTCAGAATTCAGACCCAGGCAGTTTAACCTTAGAGCCTGTTCTTTCAAGATTACATTACTGGGTTCTGCATAATCACAGTCTTTCCTTATGTGCAACCCTTTGTTCAGTATTAATTACATGATAGAGGCTTAATAAAGATAGAACAACTGACATCAAGGAATGAAAGGGCGGTTACTAGAGAACCATCTAAAAAGACGTGAAAAAGCATATAACTAAAAATATGGATGTATACTTTCCATACCAAATTCGGCAAGGTGGTTTTATGTTTATATACATCCTACTTATTAAGACCCATTCTGAGAGCTTATGCTGGTGTCTTAATGCCCTATGATATCTTTTAGCTTAAGTAAAAGAAAGGAAGAAACTGTTTTACAGGTTAGTGGGGAAAATTTCTTAACAAGTTTTACTTCTTTAAATGGTGCTTCCCCCCAAAACAAAAGACATTTACTCATCAAATATTGTTATGGTGCCTGGAATGCCTTCAACTGGAGATTTGTTTGAGTTAACAGCATAGTGTCCATATTTCCCAAAATCAGGACACTATGTCTGAAAAAGAATTAAAAAAAAAAACTGTGGTGAAAAACCATGTAACAGAAAATTGACTATCTTAATCATTTTTAAGTGTGCTGTAATGTTAGCTATGTTGTGCATAATGTTGTGCAACAGATCTCTAGAACCTTTTCATCTTGCAAAACAGAAGCTCTATACCTATTGAACAAAGCTCTCCTTTTCCCTTCTCCTTAGCCCCTGGCTGAAAAAGAATTTTCTTGATTTGAGAAAAAATTTTAATATAAAAACTATTACAGTGGCATAAAATTAAATGTTTAATTGGACCGATAAGGAATCCCCTTCATTAACAGAAGAAAATTATATTAAATTGGAACCTTTAGAAAATCTAGGACACATACTCACTCAAGGCCCTGAGAACTAAAGTGAGCTTTCTAGTACAATCACTTCTGGGGAACTAGCATCAGAGAACTAAGGGCTGACTCTGCCATCACTTTTTTATTTGAAAGTAATGAGTGTGATCAGCTGAGGTAACTTTCACAGAACTTGTGCTGAAACCCAGTTTTGGCCTCCTGCTAGGTAGAAAGATTATTGTTGGAAGTCTAAGTCTTGTAGCTTATTCTGGACAGCTTAAACACATTCCCTTAAATCCACTCTAATCAGGCTTTTGCCCTCACCAGACCAAGTGTGGTTCAGTATTTGAGACTTGGCTAAAATCCAGTAGTCAATTCTTAGTTATCATTTTGCTTCACCTATGAGCAACATTTTGTACTTAACCAGTCCAGAGCCAACTCCCTGATCTTTCTGCTACCCCAAAACTTCTATTCACAGTCTTTCTCAGCCCAGTGAATGGCAACTCCTTCCTGTCAGCTTCTCAAGCCAGAAACTTTGGAGTCATTCTTGACTTTTTCTCACCTCCATGTCCCAATTTATCAGCAATTCTTGTTGGCGTAGCTTCAAAATATATCCAGAATCCAGACACTTGTCTCTCTACCACCTTTACCGCTCTGGTCTAAATTATCATCATCTCTTGCCTAAATTATTGGTTATAGCTTAACTAGCCTCCTTTCTTCTGTCCTTGCTCCTACTTCAATCTGTTTTCAACACAGCATTATATTAAAATGTTAATTAGGTTATGTTCTTTATTTGCCCAAAATGCCCTGCTGGCTTCCATCTCAATTGCAGAAAAAGTCCCAAGTCTTTCCAGTGGTCCACAGGCTCTAGACCATCTGCTTCCCTCACAGTTCTCTGTCATCTCCTACTACCCTTCTTGTTGCTCACTTCATTCACACGAAACTAGCCATTTTGATCAGTTCTTGAAGTATCAGTCATTCTCCTGCAATAGGGCTTTTACACTGGCTGTACCCTCTGCCTAGGACATTCTTTTCCCAGATAGCTGCATGGTAATTCTCACTCTTGAAAGTCTTCGTTCAAATTTACACCTTTTTGTTAAGGCCTTCCCCTCTTCTCCATCTCTAATGTATTTTTTCCACAGAACTTAGCACTTCCTATTCTATTGTATGACTTCTTTTATCATAATAAGTAAATATTGTATATTAAGTATTGTAATCCCCCAACAACAGAAGGGATTTTTATTTATTTTTGTGATTTGCTGTCTCCCCAGTGCTTAGATCAGTGACTTGCATGAAATAGGTACTCAATAAATATATGTTGAATAAATTAATATAGGAAGGAATTAAATGCACACTCAAGACCTAAAATGGGATTTGGCAGCAGTGGTGGGTTGTCTTGGCAGGAGGTGGCTGGGACATGCTAAATTAGAGGGGACTTGGCAGTGGAAGATGTGATGAGGACCTAATAGCATAAAAAATTGGGAAAATTTGGAAGGATGAGGGATAGTGAATATAATGAAATTTTTATCTGTAGAAATTAACATCATGCTCTCGTAGAGTCAATTTAAGTTTTGGTTTTTATTTTAAAGGAGGGAATGAAATTTGTTGTAGTAAAAAGGAAAGGAAAGGACATTCTGTTTGCTGATGATGCTTGGATATAGGAAGGAGTAGTTTAAATTATATATGGTTAAAACTAGCTTCACTCTGTCCAGGAGACCATTTCTGGTAATTGGTTAAAATGGTACCCACCTTCTGAAAGACATTAAATGCTTGGTAGAAGAGCTTTGGATTCCACACTATGGGTAATAGTGTTCTATTAGTGGATTTTGACTAAAAGAAAGATTTGATAGAAAACAAGTTTTTGCAAAGCTGTTTCTCACTACCGTTTGGAAATTGATAAAAGTGGGAAAAGACTAATGGTAAATTAAATTTCTTCATTTATTTGTTCAGTAATGTTGAGTGCCTGAAGTGTGCCAGGAAATATAGGGGTGACCAAACAAATAAGATCTCTGCTCTTATTTGTAGATCAAGGCAGTTGCCATGAACATAGAGAAAGAGTTAAGGTCAGATATGAGAGAAGTTGCAAAAGAAGAATTGGCTGGACTTGGTGATAGTTTGTGTGGAGTGTGAATGCATGCAGTTCTAGGCACTAGTGGGGTAGTTAATAAGATGAGGAGAAAGAAGAGGCAGGAGAACCAGAAGGATGATGATGTCACTGAAGGTAGTGGAAGCTGAGAAGGGCTTCTAATTTGTGGAGAAACTATTTTGATTTTTTACACTTCAAGTTTTAAGGATTAGTGAGATGTATAAGTGGAAATGCTTTATGAACTGGGTATGGCAGATGGGGGAAGACTCTTGCTATCATACTTTTTTTTTTTAAGTAGACTTCACACCTGTGCACAGCCCAACACAGGTCTTGAGCGTACGACCATGAGATCAAACCTGAGCTGAGATCGAGTGTGATGCTTAACCAACTGAGCCACCCAGACTCTCATACTTTCTAAGTCTGCCTTGCTTTCCCTTCCAAGTCTGCCTTGCTTTCCCTACTGACCTCTCATTCTCTCCTTCCCTTTCATAGTCCTCCACCTGCACCCTCTTCTGTGGCTTAAAATTTATCACTCAACTTGTCCTTTGTGGGTTGACTGAAGGCACTGCTCTGTATCTTCCTCATTCTAGGGTCTAGGCAGACTAAGCAGCCCCCATCCGAAACATTGGTTGCTATGGTAGAATGACAGAGCGGCAAATTGTGCTCCTTATCATAACTTATGTCTGGAAGTGATTCATGTCATTTTGCTCATATTCATTGCCTTTCCCTCATCCCAACTTCAAAGAAATCAGGAGGGACAGTCCTACAGAGTGCCTAGGATGAGAATTAGAAATATTTGCCAACACTAATGGTAATTAAAGACCTTGATTTTTAATTCATTCTAACATAAATTTGACATAGGATTCATATCCTTGAGATTCAAAGTTTGTGAACTGCAGGGGCACCTGGCTGGCTCAGTTGATAGAGCTTGTGACTCTTGATCTCGGGGTTGTGAGTTCAAGCTCCACATTGTGTGTATAGGTTGCATAATAAAAAACATTTTTTTTAAAGTTTGTGAACTTCAAACTTGCATATTCTTAGGAGAATGTATCAAAAAAGAGATTAGAACTGCTGAATGAACTGTACTTGTTTTTCACAAGTACACCTGGACCACTTATCCTTTCCTTCTTCCATTCCAGAAGCCTTGTTCACTCTTTACTTTCCTCCCTATCCAGCTGAGATTTGATGGTCTGTTGTTTCAGCTTAGTTTCTTGCTATTATTCTCTCTTTTACATATCTATTTTAAACCTAGCTGGAGAAAATCATATAGCCAGACTGGTATTTGTAGAAATTTATGATCAGCTGCCCCAACTGGGCTTTCAATAGCACCTTACAAATTACGGTAGTCTAGACACCTATCCATTCCAGCATCTTTCAAACTTCTCCTCTCCTCAAGCCTCCCCCACTTCCTATCCCCCATTTAAATTCCTCTTCCCCTAACTCCAGCCCAACATGTGATCTTGTATCCTTTTTGACAGAATTGGACAGGAACTGATAAAACTTTTATTACCAAATCTGCAGGCATACCTACGTTTCTACCAATATGTCTTCCTTCCTTGTTGGATTAAAAAAAGTTTCCTAGGGGCGCCTGGGTGGCTCGGTCGATTAAGCGTCCGACTTCGGCTCGGGTCATGATCTCACGGTCCGTGAGTTTGAGCCCCGCGTCCGGCTCTGTGCTGATGGCTCAGAGCCTGGAGCCTGTTTCCGATTCTGTGTCTCCCTCTCTCTCTGACCCTCCCCTGTTCATGCTCTGTCTCTCTCTGCCTCAAAAATAAACAAAAAAAAAAACATTAAAAAAAAAAAAAAGTTTCCTACTTTCTCCAGGACCAGCCTCGGTACCTGTTTTCTGAATCTAATTTCCTCCATCTTTTCAAAGATCTTGTACTATTATTAATCCAGTCTCCTTATATTCAATCTCTGTCTCTATTTACTCTTCAGCACTTAGTAAATGCTTGAATCTTTCCTTGTTTTCCCAGTCAGGTTTGTTTCTTTTTTATTTTAGAGAGAGTGTGTTCACGTGTAAGAGAGTATATATGAGCAGGGGAGGGGCAGAGAGAGAGGGAGAGAGAGAATCTCAAGCAGGCTCCACACTCAGTGCAGAACCTGACACACGGCTCGATCCCACGACCCTGGGATCATGACTAAGCCAAAATTAAGAGTCAGATGCTCAACCAACTGAGCCACTTAAGTGCCACTCCCAGTCAGATTTCTTGAAAACAGAATTGTCTTTGTTCATATCTGGATTTTCTCTTCCTCTTACTAATATTTCAACATCTTTTACCCAGTGCACTATGCCTCTTGGCTTCCATGATGCCAGACTCTCCTGTTTTCCTTTTCTCAGTTCTTCTTAGTCTTCTTTGCTTAGTCTTAGTTTTCTTTGCTTCTTCTTTGATGCACCTCTATTCATCATTAAGTATTATAGTTCATAGTTTTCTTTTTTGTCTTCAGATTTTATTTTTTAAAGTAATCTCTGTACCCAACATGGGGCTCAAACTCACAACCCCAAGATCAAGACTCCACCGACTGAGCCAGTCAGGCACCACTAGTTCATAGTTTCCTGTCTAAGATCCTCTTCTCTACTTATTCTGCTCTCTTCATAAGTGCTCATATTCATTCAGAAAACTTCAGTTATGCTGATGACTCCAAATGTGTATTCTTTACCCAGATCTCTCTCTTGTTCCTTGTGTATTGCTATATTTCTAGGCCTTCAACAGTATCTTCCACTTACTAGGTGTTTCATAAATGTTTCTCTTGTGACTGGCTGACAAATGAATGAATAAACAAACATAGTTTGTTTCATGGTGGTGATTCTTTGTAATTCTTCTTAATAGACCAGGACCAAATACTTTATATCCCTAGGCCTAGCACATAGTGGATACTTAGTAAATGCTTTATAAATGACTGAATAAAAATGAATGGGTGAATAAAATAACTTTGTGATGATTCATTATAGCCAACCAACACCAAACACCTTGATTATTCTTTTTAAAAATGTAACTGGGTGTGCTCGCTTCGGCAGCACATATACTAAAAATGTAACTGGGTATAGCTTAAACTAATACTTGCTTCGAGAGAGACTAATTCTTTAACAGATCAAGTAAAAGTTGCAAGTGTGTTTGAAATGTTGACTGAATAACATGTGTGTAATATAACATTAGTAAGAAAAGAAGTTTAATCACTTAGCTGATCTAGTATATGCACAATGGTCATGAACACAGACTCTTATGTGGGACTGCTTGGGAGAATATCTGGTATCTACTGTAGGTATATGAAATAGAGTACAGTTTCCTTGTCTGTCAAATGTAAAGCCCACCTCATAGGATGGTTATGAGGATTGAATGCAGTGATACTTATAAAACACTTAGCAGAGATCTGGCACAAAATAAAAATTAAAAAATTTAAACATTTAATACCCATCAATTATTATTAATATATCATTTTGATCCAGCTGCTGTAGGTCCCAGCCAAAGACATAGTATAGATGAATAACTGCTAAACCTGGCTGCTTATCAGAATCACTTGAGCTTTAAAAAAAAAAAAAAAAAAGATTTCATGGGATGCCAGAGTGGCTTAATCGGTTAAGTGTCTGACTTCAGCTCAGGTCATGCTCTCACAGTTTGTGAGTTTGAGCCCCACATCAAGTTCTGTGCTGACAGTTCAGAGCCTGGAGCCTGTTTCAGATTCTGTGTCTCCCTCTCTCTCTCTCTGCCTCTCCCCTGCTTACACTCTGTCCCTCTTTCTCTCAAAAATAAATAAAGTTAAAAAAATTTAATTTAATTATAATTATTAATAAATAAGTATAATTAATAAATTATTAATAAATAATTAATAATTATTTAATTTATTTAATTATTATTTAATTAAATAATTAAAAAAATAAAAAAAGATTTAAATGTAGACAGGGGGAAGTGGTGCCTGGCTGGCTCAGTTGGAGGTACATGTATCTCTTGATCTCCAGGTTGTGAGTTCGAGCCCCATGTTGGGTGTAGAGATTACTTAAATAAATAAATATTAAAAAAAGAAAAAAAGATTTCTGGGCTGATCCCCAGACTATTATAAATCACACTGGAGTGGGGTGGAGGAGGTAAGAATATGTATTTCTTACAGCTCCCTAGGTGATTCTGAGGATCATCCAGGTTTGGTAGTTGTGTTACAGAAGATAGAATTGTCTCTAGAAATCATCTGAGTATGAGATATAAATGGGAAAAATGTTTCTGGTATGGAGAAAAAAGCCAGAAATGACATCTGTAAAAAGCTAATTATATATAACCTTTGGGATCAATGGTCAAAGTTGTGCTGATTGTCCAAGAACAAGTCATAATGAAAGTGAAGCATACACAGCTGAGCCATTTTCAAGGTCCCAGAATGAAAAGAAAAGCAGAGCCACTGAGCTGGTAACAGCTGCCAAAATTAATTCAAAGTAGCCATGTGGGATGGGAAAGCAGTAAATGAACTTCAGAAAGAGGTGGTAAAAATATAAAGATTATGTTTTAGGTATTGGAGGGAGGAAGAAAGATTAGAGGAAAATAGATGAAATAGCTGAGGACGAGTGAGAAGTGCCATAGGAAAATATCAAGAGAAGATGATTCTTACTAAAAAAAAGAGGTAAAGAACATATGTCTTGGAAGAGAGAAAAAGAAAGGTCTCAGAAATGACAGTAAAAACATTTTAAGAGATTAACATGGAAAAGGCCAAAGACAGCATACATAATCAGCCAATTATAGATGGGCTGCAAATCCTAGAGAGACCAGTATTACAGAAGGGGAAAGGTGAAGTAAAGCTAAGGCAATGAAGTTGATAACAAAGGGAAATAAATGAGGGAGTTTAGAAGAAGTCTTGGAGGATAATTAGAATTATACAAATATGAGGGGCACCTGAGTGGCTCAGTTAGTTGGGCATCCGACTCTCGATTTCAGCTCAGGTCATGATCCCAGGGTTGTGGGATTGAGCCCTGGGTCGGGTTCCATGCTGAGTGTCAAGCCTGCTTTCCTGCTCTGCCCCTCTTTCCTGCCCCTCTTTCCTGCTCACACACACTCTCTCTCTTAAAAAAAAGAAAAAGAATTATATAAATATGAATAAAGTACCATTTAAGGTAGAAGAATATGTAGTACACAGTATAAAACTTGAAAATCTAAGGAATGATTCAGCAAACATTTATTGAGATGGACACACAGGGATGAATGAGAAATGCAGTCAGTGCCTGTTCTCATGGAATTCTCATTTTTTTAATGTTTATTTATTTATTTTGAGAGAGAGAGAGAGCACGCACACACAAGTGGGGGAGGGACAGAGAGAGTGAGAGAGAGAGCGCGAACCCCAAGCAGGCTCCATGAGCTCCATGAGATCATAACCTGAGCCAAAATCAAGATTTGGACACTTATTGACTGAGCCGCTCAGGCACCCTGGAATTCTCATTTCTGATAAACCTTGGGGGTAGAAGAGAAACAGGGTGACATTCTTACTGGAAATAGAACTGCATGTGATAAAAGAATGTTTTGTTTTTGACAAGACTGAATATGAGGCTCTTCCCAGTAGAGTTGAGTCGGGCAAGGCATTTTGAGCATTTTGGGTTTTTGAAGGATACATTGGAATCTGGATTGGAATCTGTCTGACCATAGATGTAAATTAGGCAAGGGAATGTGTGTCTGTCTATCTACAGATAGACACTCTGTGTCTGTCTATCTACGGATCAGACACACTGATCTCTCATCCCCAAAGAAATTTGAAAGAGAAATCATTTGATATATTATAATATATTGTAAATAAGGATATTTTGGCAAAAGTCTGACAGTGACCAAAAGGGACCTGTGAAGCCGGATGAGAATCATTTCATAAAATAAGGATTAAATAATACTTCTTAGAGTTTATGTACTGTCAGCTGTCTGGAATATACTTAGAAAAAAAAGAAAGTATTCCTATTACATTGCCAGTTCAACTGAGTTTATGCGGCAGAGTGAAATATTTTTTTTTCCAATCATGCAATAGTGAGAACTCAAATTAGTTTCTCAACAACTGGGAAGTTTTGGCAGAGTCATTCAGAAGATAAGCAAATTCATGTTAGAGCACAAGGAAATTAAAACTATGAGGAAGAATGATCAAAAGGGAAGCCAAGCTTCCTTTTGAAGGTGTTGAGATGCTGGAAGTATTAAAACAAGTGAAGGCTCTCAGAGGAAGGGTTAAAACCAAAGGAGTTAAAGAACTAAAGAGACCTGTCTATATGAAGAAAGGATTAATGAAAAGCATAAAAGGAAAGGAAAACAAAGTTGAAGAAATTAGAGCAAATAAAAAAAATCAGAAACAAAATAAAAAGTCTTCATAAACAGACTCAAGATGGTAGAAAACATAAGATTAAAGCCAAAATTAAGTCATTGCTTTATATTCTTACATTTTGCAAGAGTACAAAGGAGTGTCACGGTAGCTAAAAACACATTCAGATTTCCGTAAAAGGATAACATTGAATGTAAGAAGAATTCCTTATGAAACTGTTTAAGGAGGTAGATGAGAATTTGGGGGATGAAGTATACATATGGGGAGAAGAGGGGTCAGATGCCTATAATATTGCACTGTGAAAAAGATAAACAGTTTAATAGCAGGCATCTAGATTCTAAAAGTGAGGAGCATAGTAAAATTGCTGTAGGGGAAAGAGAACTTCTAGGTTTAATGATCTACCACCTGGGCTCTGTGAGGTCTTTGAACAAATCCTTGGCACTTCTGTTCAAAGGCATACGGAAGGTGAGATAACTTGCACAATGTTAATAGGTACAAGTAATAATAATAACTTGCACTAGTGTTAATAGGACGTGAGAGAAATTGGGAACTGGTACTTGCTGATAATACTAAACACTAAATATAAGATTATTGTGAGAATTGTGCTGGAAAGATTGACAGGAATAATAGAGAACATGAGATGCCAAGGGAACAATATGCCATGAGGGGGGTCCGAAAAGCTAACTGAAAAATCCTTACATGGCAAAGGAATGGGGTGGGAAATAAATTCATTATGCTTGGCTTAAGAAAGGGCTTTTATTTAGACAAGCTATGATTTTCTCTTGAGTGCCACATGAAATATATTGTTCCAGAGCAGCTTTTGAAATGTGAGGGCTTTACATATGAGCCATTGGGATCAGTGTCTCCATTCTCAGTAAGGAAGATTGAAGAGAAAATTAAAATGATAAAAATCAAGCAGTACTGCCCATATAATTCTATACTATTTTTGTGGTCTGTGGATTGAATTTCCCTTCCTTCATTAAAAAATTTTAAAAGTATATAAGGATACAAAGGAGACAGTGCAGGGAAGCTGAGGTCACTCATAGCCTAGCATTTAAGAATAGCATATCTGTAGCAATTTCAAAAGGAAGTTTAAAATAAAGAGTGCAGAGACGTTGGGATAGCCCAGCATTTAAGAATAGCATATCTGTAGCAATTTCAAAAGCAAGTTTAAAATAAAGAGTGCAGAGACGTTGGGATAACATCATAAAAATGGATAAAAAACAGAGTAATACAAACTTATTGAAAGCAAGAATAAAAGATGGTTATGTTCTTTGGAGGGGCAAAAAAAAATTGGATCATGAAAATAAAGGAAGTGGGAAAAAAAAGTAAACATAGGCTAATTGCACATTATTGGAGAGCAGTTTTTAGTGATCATCTGATCACATAGCATTTGGTGTCCGTTTTTCCTGCTGCCTCTGCAGCTTTCCATCAGTGATCTCATTCCTGTGGCTTAAATGCTATTCATATGCTAATGACTCTCAAATCGTTGGTGCCCAAGCTCCAGACCTATATATCCAGCTGACTACAAGGTCTCTTCTCAGGTGTGTCACAAGTGCCTCATATTCAACAGGTCCAAATCTGTAAAAATCATCCCCCCACTCTCCCTCCCACCCCAAGTCTATTTCTCCTGTTTCCCTCTTGTGGAGTACTGCCACCTTACTCATCTAGTTTCCTACTTTAGAAATCTAAACATCATCCTTGGTGTTTCTTCTTTTACCCTTGTATCTAGTCAATCAGCAAGATATTCATTCTTTCCCTTTAATAGTTCCCATGTATATTTATCTCCCTGTTCTCATTCTATTAGTTTAGACCAGAGGTTGGCAAACTTTTTCTATAAAGGACCGAATGGTAAATACGTTAGGCTTTGCAGGCCATATGGTCTTTGTCACAATCAATGTAGCTCCAAAGCATCCAGACACAATATGTAAATGAACGGGTGTAGCTGTTTCCCATAAAACTTTATTTATAGACACTGAAATTCACATTGTGTATAATTCACAAAATCTTCTTCTTTTGCTTTCTTCCCACCCCTGCCCCAACCATTTTAAAATGTAAAAACCATCCTTAGTTTGTCATCCCTATGAAAACAGAAGCAGGCCAGATATAGCTCACAGGCCATAGTTTGCCCACCCCTGTCTTAGACCACCATTTTCTCACCTGAAATACAACAGTAGTCTTCTACTCTCCTACCTGGTCTCCCTCTAGCCTTGTCCCTCTGGTCCACTTCTCTTACTGAAGCCAGGCTGACTTTTCTAAATTGCAAATTGGATTGCTCTACCTTGCTTGAAGTCCTTTAAAGGTTGACCATAGCCATTGGAATGTACCCACATTTTTTGGCAAGACCCTTCATAATGTGGACCTTGCTTACCTTTCTAGCCATGTTTCCTTGCCACATGTTTCTAGCAGCTTCAGCTGCTTACAACTGCTTGCAGTTTCTGTAGTGTGTAGTATTTTTCACTTCTAAGTTTTGACACATCCCTTGAATATCTTTCCTCCTTACCCTCTGCCTACTTCACCTGGCAAAACACTACTCTTCCTACTGGACACATTTTAGCTATCATCTCCAGAAGCCTTTCCTCACTCCCCTAAGGTGTTTTATCCCCTAAGGATTTAAGTGCTTCTACTAAGTTCTCTGGTCATATCTGCAGAACCTAATAATAGCATTTATTTTACTATATTATAATTAACTATTTATTTGATTGCTTCTCCAAAATAATAAACTCCTTGAGTGCCTAGAATGTGTCCATTATTTTATTCCCAGTTTCACGTATGGTGCCTTATAATACCCTCGGCACTTCCATTTCTATCTTTTTGCATTAAAAAATTGAGATATGGGAATGCAAGCTGGTGCAGCCACTCTGGAAAACAGTATGGAGGTTCCTCAAAAAATTAAAAATAGAACTACCCTACCACCCAGCAATTGTATTACTAGGTATCTATCTAAGGGATACAGGTGTGCTGTTTCGAAGAGGCACATGCACCTCAATGTTTATAGCAGCACTATCAACAATAGCCAAAATATGGACAGAGCCCAAATGTCCATCGATGGATGAACGGATAAAGAAGATGTGGTGTGTATATATATATAATGGAGTATTACTCAGCAATCAAAAAATGAAATCTTGCCATTTGCAACTATGTGGATAGAACTGGAGGGTATTATGCTAAGCAGAATTAGTCAGAGAAAGACAAATATCATATGACTTCACTCATGAGGACTTTAAGATACAAAACAGATGAACATAAGGGAAGGGAAACAAAAATAATATAAAAACAGGGAGGGGGACAAAACATAAGAGACTCTTAAAATATGGAGAACAGAGGGTTACTAGAGGGGTTGTGGGAGGGGGGATGGGCTAAATGGGTAAGGGGCATTAAGGAATCTACTCCTGAAATCATTGTTGCACTATATGCTAACTAATTTGGATGTAAATTTAAAAAAATTTAAATTAAAAAAATAATAAAATAAATTGAGATATAATTCATATATCATAAAACTTACCCTTTTAAAGTATACACTTCAGTTTAGTTTTTAGTATATTGACAATACTGTGCAGCTATCACCACTAATTCAAGAACATTTTTTTTAAAGATTTTTTTTTAAGTGATCTCTACACCCAGCGTGGGGCTAGAACCCACAACACCAAGACCAGGAATCACGTGCTCTACCATTTGAGCTAGCCAGGTGCCCCAAGAACATTCTCATCACCACAAAAAGAAACCCCATGTCCTTTTGTGACTAGCTTCTTTTACTTAGCATATATGTTTTCAAGGCTTATCTATATTGTAGCAGGTAACAGTACTTCATTCCTTTTTATGACTGAATATCAACATTATATTTTAAGCTTCATTCTTCAAAGCTGCCAGGACTCTAGGGGAAGACCTAGTTAAGGCTGAAGGGCCCCTCCATGGTCTTTTTTCTCCAACCTTCTTTCACACTGCTTTTCCTCCTGTATCATATGCTATAGCCAAACAATATTTTGATCATATTTTCATACATGTCTCATGTTTTCTTGCCTTTGTACCTTTTCTTATGTCATCCTCTCTATCTGGAGTGCCCTTTTCTACCTATTTACAATTTTTCCTAGCCTTCAATGACTAATTCAGGTAAAAATCCCTTCCCTGAAGCTTTCCTTGATCAGATCAGCTAAGAACCATCTCTGAATTCCTACAGTAATTATACTGCTTTAGGTGCTAAACTTGCCTACTGATTCCTTGAGACTGCCCTCATGTTTTCCAATTGTTTTATACTCTCCCACCTAGTACCTTGGTACAGTAATTTTTTAAAATGTAAATGAAAATGGCATGACCACTTTGGAAAAGGAGGAACCTCACTCTTGCACATTTATCCGAGAGAAATATCCTAGAAAACTAATATTCGTGTAAAAATCAGTATACTGTTTTTTATTTTTTTTAATTTAGTTTAATTTTTTTTAAACGTTTATTTATTTTTGAGACAGAGAGAGACAGAGCATGAATGGAGAAGGGGCAGAGAGAGAGGGAGACACAGAATTGGAAGCAGGCTCCAGGCTCTGAGCCATCAGCCCAGAGCCCGACGCGGGGCCCGAACCCACGGACCGCGAGATCGTGACCTGAGCTGAAGTCGGACGCTCAACCGACTGAGCCACCCAGGCGCCCCAGTATACTGTTTTTTATAGCAGCTGTGTTTGTAACAGCCAAAAAGTTGAAACCACCAACATGTTATACAGTAGTTGAATACTTAAACAAACTGTAGTACATTCATATCATGGAATACTACTCAGTAATAAAGAGGAATGAACTATTGATATATGCAGCAACTATATGTTATACTGAGTAAAAATCATAAAAGGCCACATATTATATGATTCCATTTATATAATATTCTTGAAATGACAAAATTGCAGAGTTGGGAAACAAATTAGTATTTACCAGGGTTTAGAAATAGTGTGAGGAAGGAGGATAGATTTGAATATAAAGGATTGTATGAGGGATATCTTTGCAATGATAGAATAGTTCTGAATCTTTGTTTTGGTGGTGGTTACATGAGTGTGTGTGTGTGTGTGTGTGTGTGTGTGTGTGTGTGTAAAAATGACATAGAATTATACATACACATTGTACCAGTGTCAGATTCCTGGTTTTGATGTTGTGTTATAGTTAGATAGGATGTATGTATTGGGGGAATTGGGTGAAGTGTATATGGGACTTCTCTGTGCTATCTTTGCAATTTCTTACAAATCTATAATTATTTTTAACTAAGAAGCTTAAAACTTTCTCTTTAGAGATTGAAAAGGTATTTATCATAATCATTTTGGCACTCATGGTCCTGCTTCTGATCACTATGAATCTATGTATACTTTCAAAGTCAATTTACTTTTGAGGTTGACAAGAGAACCTGTTTGTAGTGATATTGTTGTTACATTTTACAATTGATACCTGTTTAAGCAAGATCTGGGACAGTTGTTCTTTGTGGATGACATCCTGGCTTTCAAAGACCTTGTCTTAATTTTTAAATTAAGTGCTAAATTAAATTAGTTTGAGTCATATTTTGTTACAGATTTAAGTTCCTATTGTTCTCGTCTACTGGATCTTGAAGGACAATGACCACAACAACAGGTCCTATGTAGTATCTGTTATCGTATGAGAGCTTGATAAGCATCAGTTACTTTTGATTTTGCATTAACTGATTCAAACAATTAATTCTTATTTTAATATAGAGTTAGTAAGAGGTCTCTTCTGGTAAGATTTTGAAAAAAGATATCATTAAGCAATGTTCAACTCAAATTTTTAGATGTTTGAAAGTCATTAGACTATATATTAAGTAAAATGAATATTCTTTTGCAAATTTAAAGTATTACAAAATCAAAATTTCTCTCTAATTCTTTTTGGAAAGAGGTGGGTATGTATAACTTGAGGATTTTTCTTTTGTATTTATGATCAAACTTAAAGTGAATATGAGCAAAAAAGAGGAAATATGAGCAAAACTCCATATTCTGTAGTAAAATGAAAATTTTTTTTTTCAGATTAAACTACAGAGCAACATATCATATCAGATGGCAGATATACATCATTTAAAGGGTAAGAAAATTAATTACAGATTAAAGATAAACAAAGGTCACTAAATGTCTAATATCCTCAACAATTAAGAAATAGCTAGACAGCTAAACGAAATAAAAATTTTTGAACAAAGCTCCTTTGATGGCAAAATGTTTACTTTTTCTTAAGATATCATAAAAGAATTTTAATGTTGCTTTATACACATTAAAAGTTAAAATTTGTATTTTAATCTTGTGTATAGACAGATTTCGTACAATGAAATGTTACTGAAAGAAGCCTCAAAGAAAATTGAGGTATAGCTTCAAAAGCTATCAAATTTCTAGGGAAAAGGTAAGGGATAATCCCTCTGTATTGTGTCCAACTGCTAAATAATCCATTCAGGTCTAGGGATGCTTTAGACGGGTCCTCCAGGCTTCATGTTTACCCTGGGAACAGAAAGAAAGAACAGAAAGAAAACCTGGAAAGAAACCAGGAAGAAACCTGTAGATAGATAGATAGATAGATAGATAGATAGATAGATAGATAGATAGATATACTGTGTGTGTGCATTTGTGTGTGTGTGTGTGTGTGTGTGTATATTTTCACTTAGATGAAGTGATAGGAAATGACTAAAGGTTTTATAAAAAATAATAGGTACGGTGAACAAGCTCTATGCTTTGCTTACATTACTTCATACCATCACCAGCCTGTGGAGTTTGGGACCTGAAGAGGACCCCTCTTCTCCCTCACACCCTTTGGTTACAACACTGTATGTATGTATGTGTGTATATATATGGTGTTTATTTATTTATGAGAGATGTGTGCACACATGAGCGAGGAAAGGGCAGAAAGAAAGAATTTCTGGCGGACTCCGCACTGTCAGCACAGAGCCAGAACTTGAACTCGTGAACTGTGAGATCATGAGCTGAGCTGAAATCAAGATTGTCAGATGCTCAACTTACTGAGCCACCCAGGCACCCCTGTGATAAATATAACTCTATATTTATTTTGTTGTTTTTACATGTTTATTTATTTTTAGAGAGTGCGTGCATGCACATGGGTACATCATGCGCGCGCGCACACACACACACACACACACACACACACACACACACACACAACCAGGGCGTGTAGAGCAGAGAGAGAGAGGGAAAGAGAGAATCCCAAGCAGGCTCCATGCAGTCATTGCAGGGCCCGGTGGACGCTCACTGTGAGATCATGACCTGAGCTGAACTCAAGAGTCAGATCCTCAACCAACTGAGCCATCCAGGTGCCCCAATACTGTATATTTTAAAACTTGGCAGGCAGTGACTCTAAGTTTTTGTGTGTGGGTAATACATGCTCTGTAATTTCATAAATATATCTTTATTCTGTAACAATTTTGACCCTCTTTAGGTGGAATTTGATAATAGATTTTTATGATCCTCTTGAAGAAGCCAACCTGAGCTGGCTTTGTAATTTATTGAAATTTTTGCTTCTCACCTAGCAAATCATTAGGAATGTGTTATAACCTGAAAATAGAAATTATGATTATTTTTACTATGATTTAGAACAGCTTTGACATTCTCTTAAAAATTCACTTCCTGGTGGCCACATTTGTTTTTGTTGCATTTGTGTCCGTGTTCTACTCTTTATGACTCACAGGAGTACATTAGGATGACACAGAAGATGCCACTCTGTCAGTGCTGTTTCCTGCTTGCTATTTTTACAAATGAGTCTGCTTGTCATCAAAGTATGTTTCTATTAAATAATAATAGATCAGTTGAATAAGAAGTCCAGTGCCTTCTCCTAGTCTACCTTATAAAAAATGACAGCCCATATTGCTGAGTAAAAGTCTTTATTGTACAGTGTGCATTGAAGTAGATCCTAAGATATTTTGAAAAATTTTTTATGATACTCTTCAGCAGAATAAAAGGCTTTGATTTGAATTCATAACTCTACAAATTTTGGGTTTAGTGCAGTTACTCAAGCTTGCACTCTTAAGATTGAATTTCCTTTTAATGTGACTTTTGCTCCTTAGGAACTATTTTTGACTGAAGCAAACTTCTTGACAAGTCAACTATCAAATCCAGATTGGACTATTTTCATTGAAAAATTAAAAAAAAATTTTTTTTTAATGTTTGTTTATTTTTGAAAGAGAGACAGAGTATAAGCAGGGGAGGGGCAGAGACAGAGGGAGACACAGAAACTAAAGCAGGCTCCAGGCTCTGAGCTGTCAGCACAGAGCCTGATGTGAAGCTTGAACTCATGAGCAGTGAGATCATGACCTGAGCCAAAGTTGGACGCTTAACTGACTGAGCCACCTAGGCACCCTCTTTGAAATTAATACTAGATATGATGGAATTAATACACACTAAGACCTAAACCTTATGGTAGTTAATATTTTTTTTTGGAAATGAAAGGAATGAGAGTTAGTTTTTGCTCCCTGAGTTAACAAATTAACGTTCTAGTATACACCAATTTATCTTGAATGGCTCACCTTATTTTTATGCCTATTGCTGAGAAAATTTGAAATCAAAATTTTCTAGAAGTAAATTTTTTTTCTTTTTTTTTGCTTTGAAAATTGGTCCTAGGCAACCCCTTTCTTAACTACATCTTTTGAAGTTAAATTGAAGGAGTATGGCCAGGCCTTTCTGTAACATACCCTGATGTTACTGTCAGAAGTAGAACATCCTGCACAATCAACTGTGGACCTGATCATATGTTAAGTCACTTTGAGAATCCTGCTGTGGTGACCTGGAGCAGCCCCAGTAGACACAGAGTATATTTGGGTCCAAAATAAAGAAAACACAAGGCAATCAGTTGAAAGTAAAATTGTGATGTAGGAAAATTTTGTCTTTAGTTTTGCTCTCTGATCTGTTTATGTTTCCCCCTTTCAGGTCTTTGTATTGACTGGCTCAAATGACCAATTAGCTCCCTGCTTTATAATCTTTTCTCTGTTTAAACAGGAAAGGTTTAGATGTTTTACATGGACTCACTCATATTGACGTTTTTGTTTTTGTTTTGTCAATTGTATTTTAAGCCTTTTATCTCAATTTAGAAATAAAACTTTACTTCTTGATAAAGGAATTACAAATGTTGTCAGTGACAAGCTTTGTGGGGAGAAGAGAACCATCCCAAATCTTGAAATCATAGTGAACCTCAGGTTCATTCTGAAGGTAAACTTAGCTACTTCATTTATTTTACTGTGTAGGAAAAAGCCTGCATGAGTCCTAAAGCCCACCAATTGAGAGCCATTCTCTAGTAGCTGTTAGGTGGTGCTCTTTTTCTTTTTTCTTTTTTTTTTAATTGCAGTAACTTTAGTTTCAGAACCTTTCCTGCCTGAACACAGGTTCACTGAACTGGCTAACACTATGTGTAAGCTACAAGGCCTTTTGTTGCTGCCTCCTGCTGGGATCTCATTGTCTCTGAAGAATTGATATCCATGGCTGAGGCCATAGTTTCTGCTACCTCTAGTTGTCTAAATCTTAGGAGATGGGGCCAGGGACCAAGTAACAAACAGAATGTTTTATTCAGGGATACCTGGTATCATATTTGCTACTTTTATCTGAGGTGGAGTTAGTGGATGAAAAACTATTGAGATCAGCCATGTTTACATAGTGGAGAATTAATAGAGTAAAAAGGAATTTAAAATGTGGCTTGATTAAACTTAGAGAAAGGAATGGTGGTTACCAGGGGTCCGAGGGGTGGGGAAAGTGAGATGTTGGTTGAAGTATACAAACTCTCAGTTGTCAGATGAGTAAGTCTTGGGGATATAATAAACAATGTGGTGACTATAGTTAACAGCATTATATTATGTACTGAAGATTGCTAAGAGAGTGTATCTTAAATGATGATTATATGAGATGATGGAGGTGCTCGCTATTGCTTCAGTAGTAATTTCACAGTGTACAAGCGAATTAAATCAACATGTCGTATAGCTTACACTTATAAAATGTTACATCTAAAAAAATTTTTTAGGGGCGCCTGGGTGGCTCAGTCAGTTGAGCGTCCGACTTTGGCTCAGGTCACGATCTCACGGTCTGTGAGTTCGAGCCCCACGTCAGGCTCTGGGCTGATGGCTCAGAGCCTGGAGCCTGCTTCCGATTCTGTGTCTCCCTCTCTCTCTGCCCCTTCCCCGTTCATGCTCTGTCTCTCTCTGTCTCAAAAATAAATAAATGTTAAAAAAAAAAAAATTTTTTTTTAATTTTTTTTAAATAAAATAAGTGGCTTGAATGTATAAACATAATTATCAACTACAAGCATTTTATGTGAATCATTAACTTTTCACATTTGATTATTATACAAAAACTATTATTATGCATATTGTTAAACTATTTATCTGCCTCAACATTCACCTAACTTTAAAATTTTTATTTGTTGTCATTGTCACAGTTATGATTCTACAATAAAATTTAGAAAGTAGAGAAAAAAAATACGCTCAGAATCCTGCCACTAAACATAATCACTGGTAGTACTTTGATGGATTTTTATTCTAATCTAGTTTTTTTACATGGATATAATTACATTGTAAATATTTGTTTACATTTGCTTTTTAAAAACTTAAATCCCAAGTATTTTTAGAGTGCCTTTAAAGTAATAAGACTAATTTTAGAAGTCTTCCATGAAAAGTAGATTTTATAATATTTGTACATTATGGTTAGATACATTTTAGTCTTAATAGATGTTACCTATACCGAAAAGACCTCTGTTGCCATTTATACAAATTAAGACTTACTTTTTCTTTTTTAAACTGGAAACTTTACTGTTACTTTTTTTTTTAAATTAAGACTTCCTTCTACTTTAGCTTACTTCTAAGGCTATTAGCTAATTTTTAAATCATCTATTTAAGAAACTGATATTTCTCTTCTCTGGCTGAATTACTTTTATTTGTAGGGTCACATGAAGAGGGACCATCTCCAGAAAATGTGGGGCCTGTGGTTATGTATTAAATGTTCACAAAAGAGCATCTGGCCCCACTTTTAATCTACTGTCCAGCTTAGAATTTCATGTTATTCGTTACAACTAAAACTTTCAGCTCTTGTCCAGGAATTATGAGCCTTAAGAATGCAATAAGGGTATATGGGCACCTAGCATTAGTAGCAAAACTAGAAATGAGATCTCAAGTAATTGGCACCTTAAGTTGGGAGTCAAATGTGATTTAGAATGAAAAAGAAACCTTGAATTCTATATCTGTAGCCAATATATCTAAAAAACATGATTTCCCCCCACCTTTATAAACATTTTTATTTATTCTTGAGAGATAGAGCATGAGTGAGGGAGGAGCAGAGAGAGAGGGAGACACAGAATCCAAAGCAGGCTCCAGGTTCTGAGCCGTCACACAGAGCCTGATGTGGGGCTCGAACCCATGAACCGTGAGATCATGACCTAAGCTAAAGTTGAACACTTAACTGACTGAGCCACCCATGAGCACGCCCCTCCCAACTTTATAAAGCAGATAGGTTTATACAGTTAGGTAGGATTGGGTGCCTGGGTGGCTCAGTTAAGTGTCCAACTCTTAGTTTCAGCTCAGGTCATGATCTCACGGTTTCTTGAGTTTGAGCCCCACATCGGGCTGTGCACTGATGGTACGGAGCCTGCTTAAGATTCTGTCTGTCTCTCTCCCTCTCTCTCTGCCCCTCCCCTACTCATGCTGTCTCTGTCTCTCTCAAAATAAATAAACTTGAAAAAAAAAATTTTTTTAAGTAGGATTTTGTTGTTGTTGTTACTGTTTCCGCAAGTTAATATGTATCTACATAATATGACAAGATATATAATTTTTTAACATTTCTGATTGATACAGAAACCACTGAGGCTATCTTGTTTTTTTAAACAAATATTATTGTCTATGCATATGTTATAAAAGGCAATTAGATTTATATAATTTATATTATTTAATATATATTTATTTATATAAATATAATTTATATAATTTAATTTGTATATAATTTGTTTATATAATTTAATTTATATATTTTATATATAATTTATATAATTTATATATATAATTTATATAATTTAATTTATATAATTTATACAATTCATATATTTTAATATATAATGTATATAATTTAATTTATATAATTTATGTAATTTAATATATTTATATAATTTTATTTATATAATTTATATATTTATATATAATTTATATAATATATATTTATAATATATTTATACATTTATAATTTATATTTAATTTATATAATTTAATTCCCTGAGAGTTTGAGTAAAGAAATTGGGAAGTGTATATAAGTTTTAAAAACCCCATAACTTCTCAATCAGAAGCATTAGAGTAAGTAAATTTTATTCCTTTGATTCTTACATCGTGTGGATAGAGCAACTTGCTGAGCTTCGTCAGGAGTTTCTTCGACAAGAAGACCAGCTTCAGGACTATAGGAAGAACACTACTTACCTTGTGAAGAGGTTAGAATATGAGAGGTGAGATGCCATATAGCAACAAATAGTTATGAATCTGGAATATGTGTCCCACATTTGGACAATTTATTTCTTCCTCTCTGGCTTCTGTTTTTCTTTTCTTCTTTAATTTTCTTAGGTCTTTTAAGTTCCTTTTCTCTTGTCTTCCTATGCCTCTTTGAAATCCAAACTCTTATTTTGGTATGTTAAACACCATGGGAATACCTTTTAGAAGATATGTTTAGTCTGCCCATATAGTGGAGTACATGGTGAGTCAGAAAATCTTGCAAGGCCTGAGTTTCATTGCATTAAGTGTGCAAAGACTGAAAGAAGATTCTGTGGTTCTTTTTGAGGGGCATCCAGAAGATGAAGCCAATGCTGAGAGAAGTCCCCAGAATAAGCTGAGGGACTGAGCACCAGCTACTTCTTCTGTTTGGCATTTCAGTCCCCTTTTGTACACCTCTGCACTAAGTTGGTGGTAAGGTCAGGGAACCTCTTTGTAGCAATCACTCTTTAAAAATCTTCGTTACGTCTTTAATCCATTTTATAGTAAAGGGTAATTTTTAGGACTGCATACCAAAAATTAGAAAGATTCACCATATTTTAGAACACCATTTATCCATTTCTGATTTGTTACTCTTATAGGTTATCAGTATATTAACCTGACAGTTTTCAATAATTTTCAGCATATCAATAGGATTAAAGAGTTAGCATATTCAGAGGTAATATATTATTCCAGCATGTTAATGTACCAAAGTTTGTTTAATCTCTCCCAATTGCTGGACTGTTGTAGTTTTCCTTATCTTACTGTTATGAATATCAGCTATAAAAATCTTTACGCAAAAAGGATTTCTCCCTCTATTTCACTGGTGTATATTCTCAAATATAGAATTCCTGAGACAGAATGTTTTATTGTTTTGTTGCTTTTATCACATATGTGAAAGATTGCTTTCTATAATGGTTGTACTAATTTATAATGTCAATGTTTCCCCATAGCCCCACCAACATTAGTTTCTACAATTTGGACTTAATTTTGCTAGTATAGGAATAAAATACTATCATATATACATATAGGAAGTTTAATTGCATTTTTAATGGTGAAAGTTAACATTTTTCTGTATATTTTTTAACTACTTGTTTCTTTTTCATGAATGATATATTTGTATTCTTTGATCACTTGTCCAGTGGAAATTCCCAAACTTTATCTATTTTGTTCTTTCACATTTTCTCTTGATGACTCCATTCTGTCTTATTTATTGGTTTCTTCCATTCTAGCTCTTCTTATTGTTCATAGACTCTTACTATTGTGTTGAAAATGAGAACTATTGGATGAATCGTCTGCTGCCACTCCTTATCACCTCTTATAATTCTAGGTTTTCTCAATTATTACTGTATTTTGGTCTCATGGTTTTCTCTTCTATGTTTTTTTCTCTTCTGTGACTGAAGTTGGCTTTGATAATTATTTCTTTATAAATAAGATTTATAAAAATAGTTTTTATCTTTCTAATTTCTGTTAATTAGCCTTATCAGTATTTTTTATACTCTATTAAAGATTCAAATATTCTAGGAATTTTGACTGTGATCTATTTTTATGCCTGCTTTGTCCTTTTGTGCCCACTCTGCTGCTAACTGAATGCTTTATAAATGTATATTTTCAACTGCTAGACAACTTTGAGAAGTCAATCCAAGATAATATAGCCTAAAAGAATGACTTTGTAATTTAGTTTTCAGTGTGGCCAACAGATCAAGGAGTTAAGAGCACAGCATGAAGAAAATATTAAAAAGTTAGCAGACCAGTTTTTGCAGGAACAAAAGGTAAATTTTTTTTTAACAAAAGGTAAATTTAAAAAATACTTAAAATACATTCTTGTTATAAATCTTGTAATTTAAATATGTGCTGTTAAAATAAAAATATGTACTTTTGTCATAAAACATTATATTTTTAAGTATTCTAGCCTGCCTAATTAAAAAAAAATGACTTACAGTGTTTTTATTGTTGAGTGAATTAGACATTTGCAAAAAGACAACGTCACCTCTTAAAACCAATTTTGAGCTAAATGTTTTTCTTTTAAAAAATTTTTTTAATGTTTATTTTTGAGAGAGAGACAGAGCGAGAGCATGTGAGGGGCAGAGAGAGAGGGAGCCACAGAATCTGAAGCAGGCTCCAGGCTCTGAGCTGTCAGCACAGAGCCCGACACAGGGCTGGAACCCACAAACCACGAGATCATGACCTGAGCCAAAGTCGGACATTCAACCAACTAAGCCACCCAGGAGCCCCAATTTTGAGTTAAATGTTTTTATCTGACTTTTTTTTTTTTTTCAACGTTTATTTATTTTTGGGACAGAGAGAGACAGAGCATGAACGGGGGAGGGGCAGAGAGAGAGGGAGACACAGAATCGGAAACAGGCTCCAGGCTCTGAGCCATCAGCCCAGAGCCTGACGTGGGGCTCGAACTCCCAGACCGCGAGATCGTGACCTGGCTGAAGTCGGACGCTTAACCCACTGCGCCACCCAGGCGCCCCTTTATCTGACTTTTAAAAATAATTTTTGCTATTAATATATTTCTCAGATGGTAAAGTGGATACAACTTTACTGACAAATCAATTCTTTTTTTTTTATTTAAGTTTATTTATTTATTTGAGAGAGAGAAAGCACACATGAGCAGGGAAGGGGCAAAGAGAGAGAGAGGGAAAATCCCAAGTAGGCTCCATGCTATCGGTGCAGAGCCCACCATGCTCAATCCCATGATCCGTGAGCTCATACCCTGAGCCAAAATCAAGAGTCAGACATTTAACCAACTGAGCCACCCAGGCGCCTCTGGACGTTAGATTCGAAAGCAGTTTGTAAACAGTGAAGCACAGTGCAAATGTTTATTGTTAATTTTGTTTGCCAGCCATACTGGAATACCTGTACCTGATTGTCAAAACACTTTTTTCTTCTTTATTGTGACAAATTCTTACAGTTTGGCTCTTGTTTTTCCAAATTTCCTGTAGATTTTTTTTAATGTACTGTTTTTTATAACGTTACTAATAGTTACATTGCATGCTGTTTTAGAGTTGACAAAACATTTCTATATACATTAAATAATTAAGTACAAGGACCTATGTGGCAACATTAGCATGTGTATTTAACTCCTTGCTTCTCCCATTTTTTCACTGAGGCCACTCAACCAGTATAAAAGACAAAACTGGTTCACCGATAGAATTGAGTCAGGCCTAACCAGGTCCAAAGATTGAAGTTTCCAAGGAGATGATAGGGTTAGACGCATGTTGAAAGGAATACTGACTGGGGCGCCTGGGTGTCTCAGTCGGTTAAGCGGCCTACTTCGACTCAGGTCATGATCTCACGGTCCGTGAGTTCGAGCCCCGTGTCAGGCTCTGTGCTGACAGCTCAGAGCCTGGACCCTGTTTCAGATTCTGTGTCTCCCTCTCTCTGACCCTCCCCCCATTCATGCTCTGTCTCTCTCTGTCTCAATAATAAATAAACATTAAAAAAAAAAAAAAAAAAAGAAAGGAATACTGACCTGTGTATTGTTCTGCCATTACTTCTTTTGCTTGGGTGGCCAGTGCACCTAGGAAGAAATTTGCCTGTTTTCTACCCTTGCTGTTTCTGCTACTGGAAAAGCTTGGCAATGTCATTAACCATCTTATCACACTTAAGGGAGCTTCCATGTGCCAACCTCCTGTAGTCTACCATCCTGCTCGATTACAACACAGGTCTATAGAGAACTCACCCTGCCCGCAGCCCCTAGGACAATGCCTAACTGTAGGCCAGTGCTCAGCAAGAGTATCTTCTTGCAGAATCATTCCCTCAGCATAGCCAGAGAGAATTACCTCTGCCTAACATCTTAGACCATTTACTATAATTAGAAACTTTAAAAAGTGTTAGTCTTTGATTTTTTATTAGGTATAAAAAATGAACAGAAAATAATATATCCCACATCTTCAAGTGTTTGGAATTTGGACCAATAGTATATGTTTCAAAAAATGAACTGTTTCAGAACATTTAATTAGTAGTTGTGTTAATTGTTTAATCTTGAACTGAAAAATATTGACTGTTACCAAATCTTTATTTAACAGCAGGAGACAAACAAGTTTGATTCAAAAGATGGAAACGAGTTGGGAATAAACAATCATGCAGTACCTAAAAACATTCCAAAAGTACCTGAGAATGCTGCAGATAAGAATGAAGAACCCTCAAGCAATCATATTCCACATGGGAAAGGTATTACTATTATTTTATTTTATATTAATAGGATATTGACTTTTTGGATATTCTCATTTTGAAGTGAGCATTTTCAGTCATAAAGAATACTGTTTGATTTTAGTTCAGTTATGAATAGGTGTCAGTGCTGTTTCACATTTTAATATTTTGACAGAGACAGATGAAAAAAAAGAGTAAATTGTTTCAGAGTTATAGCTATGTCCAAAACAAGATATAAAGATATGCAGTCAGTGTAGCCTGTTGCTTTAGAAACTGATTATTACATTCCTTCAAATTACTTTGAATTTATATAAGGAAAACTAAAGAATTATATCTTTCATTACTTGGGCAGAACAAGTCAAACGAGGTGGTGATGCGGGAATGCCTGGAATAGAAGAGAATGACCTTGCAAAAGTTGAAGATCTTCCTACCAGTAAGTAAAAGTTATCAGACTATTTACCCTACTCTCTTTTTGAGTAAAAATCATAATCACTTGGGAAAAGTCCTAGGTCTCTGGAAGATTGATGTGTCTGTTAATTAACTACCTATTAATTGCCTGGACTTGTTTAGGATGCAATTGTTTTAAAAAATTTTGCTAAAATGTATAAAGTCCTTGTTTTTGCCTTGATAAGAGTGAACCATATTTGAACATTTTCTTGATTCAGAGTTACTGCTTAGACAGTTAAACTATGTCAGAGCCATTTGTGATTACTAAAAGTAAGTATACCTCATTTCTATGAGACCAAATGTTCCCAGATTGCTGTGTTGTTGGTGTGCTTTAATAAGGCATGGTAATACCCTTATATAGGTTTTTAGGACTTTGCTTGTCCTTTCAGTTATTTACCCCACAGTTTAAATAGTTTATTCCTGGGGCACCTGGGTGGCTCAGTAGATAAAGCATCTGACTTCAGCTCAGGTCATGATCTCGCGGTTAGTGAGTTTGAGCCCCGGGTCGGGCTGTGTGCTGACAGCTCAGAGCCTGGAGCCTGCTTCAGATTCTGTGTCTTCCTCTCTCTCTGCCCCTCCCCAACTTGGCACTCTGTCTCTGTCTCTGTCTCTCTGTCTCTCAAAAATAAAAACTAGGGGTGCCTAGGTGGCTCAGTTGGTTAAGCATTCAACTTTGGCCCAGGTCACAATCTGGCAGTTTGTGAGTTTGAGCCCCACCTCAGGCTCTGTGCTGACAGCTCTGAGCCTGGAGCCTGCTTTGGATTCTATGTCTCCTTCTCTTTCTGCCCCTCCCCCACTCTCACTCTGTCTCTCTCTCAAAAATAAATAAACTTTAAAAAATTTAAAAAAAAATAAATGAATAAATAGTTTCCCTATTTTTTCTTTTTCTCCTTTTATGGTCACTTCTGTTCAGAGTCTGTTTCTTTCTTCATTAATGTGTCTGCTCCTTATCCATTTCCACTTGAGGTCTGAATCACTCCTGGTATCCTAGTCCTGTTCAGTGTTTGGGTTGTTTTTTTTTTTTTTCCATGTCTCTTTGTTTTTCTTGCCATTTCTATGTTTCTTTGTTACCATAGGTACCTCTCCCTGCTGACTCCAATTTATTAGGTTGAAAAATTGGAAATAACAGCATGTCTTTGATTTTTCCTGACTGTTTTTATTCCTTTTCAATCTTAGGGTTCCCTTGTGTGGTTATAGCTCACTGTATGTGGCTGAAATTGCTGTGTGTCTGAGGTCCAAATGAAAGACTATTAGTCCTTTCATTTGTATGGTTGTTTTCTCAGATTCTTTTCTGTCCATATTCTTTTGGGTTTCCAATTCATAGTATATGCCCCTAAAATAAAAATAAACACAAGGACAAGAGCAATACCAGGAATTTAAAAATACAGAGTCAGGGGCTCCTGGGTAGCTCAGTCGCTTAAGCATCCGACTTTGGCATGGGTTATGATCTCATGGCTTTTGGAGTTTGAGCCCTGTGCTGAAAGTGTGGAACCTGCTTGAGATTCTCTCTTTTCCTGTCTCTCTGCTCCTTCTGTGCTTATGCATGTGCTCTCTCTCTCTCAAAATAAATAAATATTTTTTAAAAATACAGAGTTAGAATGAGCATGATTTGTTTGTGAAGCAATGAAGTTATCCAGTGATTCTTAAAATGTGGTCCTTGGCAGCAGTATCCTAAGATTACCTTGTTAGAAATGCAGATTCTTAGGTCCCATTTTAGACATACTGAATGAGAAATTCATGGAATGGAGCCTAGCAATCTCTGTGTTTTAACAAGCTTTCCAGGTGAATCTGATCTATGCTAAGGTTTTAGAACCACTGGCTCAACATTAATTTGATGTTGAGAACAAGGACCATGTATTATTCTGAATTTTGTAGCACTTACTCTAGTCTTAGACTCACTGAGTTTTAGCTTGATTAATCTTCTTTACATTGCCCTTAGTTATTCTCTTTTAAATTTTTTTTAAGTGTTCTATTATTTATTTTTGAAAGAGAGAGAGACTGAGTGTGAGCAGGGAAAGTGCATAGAGAGAGGGAAACACACAGTCCACAGCAGGCTCCAGGCTCTGAGCTGTCAGCACAGAGCCTGATGCAGGGATCAAACTCATAAGCGGTGAGAGAGATCATGACCCGAGTGAGCCGCCCAGGCATCCCACCCTTAGTTATTTTTTAAGCTTCTCCCAAAGTTTTGCCAAGGATAAACTACAAGTTTCTAGTATATAGAAATACCCAATTCAGATATGTGAGCAAGCATGCATTTATTTTTCATGTCACATATATATACAAAAATATGTTTGTGTTGAAATTTATAAATTTCAACCTCTTTTTGTCTAGTTTTCAAGCTAAAATGTTACCATTGCTACTCTAAGTGTGTAGTGTCTCAATTTATTTTCTCATTGGTCCACTGGCATAATTTATTACCTGGCCACCAAGGATCCCAGAATTAGAGTAACATGAAAGGGGAATGCAAGAGGTCTTAGAGATCTTATCTAGACCATTTTTAGGTATATTGTCCTTATCAGACAGAGGTTTTCAGATGTCTTTCACATATGAATTGCTTTAGTAGGGCAAAAATCCTATCTTGCTGCTTCTGCTTGATTAAAAAAAGCACACAGGGGCGTCTGGGTAGCTCAGTCAGTTAAGCTTCTGACTTTGGCCCAGGTCATGATCTCATGGTTCGTGAGTTGACGCCCCGCATCAGGCTCTGTGCTGACAGCTCAGAGCCTGGAGCCTGCTTTGGATTCTGTATCTCCTTCTCTTTCTCTGCCCCTCCCCTGCTTGCACTCTGTTTTTCTCTCTCTCTAAAAAATAAACATTAAAAAAAATTTTTTTTTAAAGCACACAACCATTTCATTAGAATGAATAGAGATGAATAATACTTTTGATAAGATGCCAACAAATTCATGTCTGATTTTTACAGTATGAATTAGCCGTATTGATTCATATAATGGTCGTAGCACTAGAGTTTAGAATGGAAAGAATACAAAAAATGTATACATTTTGTGTAAATCATCATTGATACTAAAATTACCTGTATATGTAGACACTGTCTACACTGTCATGGCATTTAGAGGCTTCCTCTGGATTAATTTTTCTTTATCTTTGATTTTCTGTAGTTTGAAATAATATGCTGTAATGTAGTTTTTTGGGGGCATGTAGTTTGCTTGGTGTTCTCTGAGCTTCCTGGACCTATGATTTGGTGTCTGACATTGATTTGGGGGATTCTCAGTCATTATTGTTTTAAATATTTCTTCTAATCTTTTCTCTCTTCTCCTTCTAGTATTCCCATTATGCATATGTTTACACTTATATTTGTCTTAGATATTTTTTTTTCCATTATTCTCTTTGCTTTTCAGTGTTTGAGGATCTTCTTGATATACCCTGTAACTCAGAGATTCTTTCCTCAGCCGTGTCCAGTCTACAATGAGCCCATCAAAGGCATTCTTCATTTCTGTTATAGTGTTTTTTTATCTATAACATTTCTTTTTGGTTCTTTCTAAGATTTCCATCTCTCTACTTACATTGCCTATTTGTTCTTGCATCCTTTGTACTTTATCCATTAGAGTCTTTAGCACATTAATCATAGTTGTTGGTATGCCTTGTAATTTTTGCTTGATAGTCAGACATGATGTACCAGGTAATAGTAACTGCTGTAAGTAAGCCTTTAGTAATGTGGTAGTCCGGTGTGGGCGAAGGAAAGTGTTCTATAGTCCTGTGATTTCTAATCTTTTACAGTGAGTCTATGCCTCTGGACTGTGAACTTCACAAGTTTTTCTCAGTATTTTGCCTTCTCCTGAGGTGGGACAGGAAGGCTGGAGGGGGCTGAAGTTTGGTATTTTTCTTCAGATCACTTAGGCTCTGATAAAGCCCTAGGAGGTTAGGCTCTATTTAACTAGTTTCTCCCAAGGGCAGGCCTTTTTAAGGAGAACCAAGCGCTCTGGTGTATTTCTAAATGGTTCCTTTTCCCCTCTTCCTGCCTGAGGGAATTTTTCCCCCAATATTTACTATAGGAATGTGGTTGAGCCCCTGAAGGTAAATCTCACAATATTGTAGGGAGCCTCCCTATGGCTGGGTCCCCCCGAAATCTTTCTCTCTGAGTTGTTGACACTGAGCCTCCAGTGAGTTGTCCAAACTGAGCATCAGTTACAGTTCAGGTTTTCCTACCCTGGCACTTTCTGCTCCTGAATCTCTTTTGTATGTCATGACTCCCTATTTTCACCTTTCTGTGTCTCCGTTCTTAGGGATAGTTGGTTTGCCCTGTGTCCTCTTCTCTCTTACCCAAAAAGAATTGTTGATTTTTCGGCCTATTTATTAGCTTTTCACTTGTTGTTAGGTTAGAGTGGCAACTTCTAAGCTCCTTACATGTATACAGAACCAGAAACCAGAAGTCCTTTGGATTAATTTTTGAACCTCTTTAAACTGTTGGTGCTTTGCTTTGAAGATCATTGTTCATAACAGTTATCCTTAATTATTTAGATAAGTATTTTGAGTATACAGATTATTATGATATAGTAACTGGTGAAAAGAAACCTTGAGGTGTGTAATCAGTCAGATGCCTACACAAAGGAAAGCCCTATCATATCTTTGTACCTTGAGCTCCTAGCATGGTGCTTTATACATAACAGGGTCCCAGTAAATGTGTATACATAACAGGGTCCCAGTACATGGTGTGTATACATAACAGGGTCCCAGAATATCCTTAATGGTGAGTCAATGGTATCTGGAATTAAACTGCCTGAATTCAAACCCTTGACTACCATCTTTTAACAAGTGTGTGACAACCATTTATTTACTCTTATCCTTATCTATGAAATAGGATAACAGTTCCAACCTCATAGCATGAATGTGAGATTTAAATGTAAAGCACTTAGGACAGTGCCTGGCACATAGCCAGTGCTATCTAAATCTTAGTTACTATTGTTATTATGATGATTATTGCACATCATTAGAAACATATTTGTTACCTTCTTGTCATTCCTTTTACTGAGTGTTGTCTTTTCTCTGTGATGTAGTCTATGCCAAAATTCTTAATGCCTGTACAAATTCTGGTGTATATGTGGAGTCCCTTATAGGCAGTAACCCCACAAAAGAAGTAGAGGAGAAACAAGTCCTTGTCATTTTAAAACAGATTTGTATGTGTTACTGACTTTTATTTATGATAGCCAGGGCTATACTAGAAACCATAGCAGAACAGTGCTGAACTATCTTAAAATGTGGCTCTGAAACAGTCAAGGGAGTATGTATATCATGTGCTTATGATTAGCACAGTGTTTCAACTTCTCAGCTCCCCAAACCATAGAGCCAAACCCCAGTGGGCTTTGTTTGTTTTTAATGTTGATTTGAGTTGGTTACCAAGATCTTACAGGAATCTTATCATTTAACCCATACTATTCTTTACCTGGATATTTACCTTTATGGTATGTAGGTACCTGTGATGTTAGACAGTTACACATTTAGATCACTAGTTTTAAACTTTTTTAGATTAAAGAACATTCCAAGCATACAGGAAACTAGGATAATATAGTAGCCAAGTACCTACTGCCCCCCCCAGAAGAAAACCACAAAAATAACATAACATTTTGCCACATTTGTTTCAGATATTTCTGTTATTGATGTTATTGTTAAAGAAATAAAACATTACTGATAAGTTGAAGCCTCCCTGTGTACCCACCAGATCCTATTCCTGCCTCTTCTTCCCCAGAGGTAACTACTATGCTGAGATTGGTGTGTATCAATTTCCATACATGTTTTTAGACTTTTACTGCATTTGTAAGCATCTATAAAACTATAAAGTATTATTTTGTTTGCTGCCTCAAACTTTAAATAAATGGTGTCTTATTGTGTATATTATTCTATACCTTGTTTTTTTCCCCCTCAATATTATGCTTTTGTGACTTACCCATATTATTCCTGTGGCTTTCTAACGGTTATAATTATTTCATTGTATAAATATACCATAACTTATCCATTCACCTATAATAAACATTAAGGCCACTTTTAGTTTTTTGTTATTTCAAACAATACCACAGTGGACATTTCTTGTTTATGTCTTCTTATGCACATGAAAGTCTCTAGATACTGATATTTGACTAGTACATTGAGCTAAAAAGGTGAGGCTGCTGCTGGCTAGAAAATGTGACTGGGGATCTAGCTGTCCCAGGCCCTAAGAGTTGAGGAGATCAATAGCTCAATACACTGGTAACCCATAAACAATTCTTAGCACAATGGTTGCAAAACTGTGTACAAGGATATGAAATTAAAATAATTCTTGCATCGGGGCACTTGGGTGGCTCAGTTGGTTAAGCATCTGACTTCAGCTCAGGTCATGATCTCACAGTTTGTGGTTCAAGCCCCACATCGGGCTCTGTGCTGACAGCTTGGAGCCTGAAGCCTGCTTTGGATTCTGTGTATTTTCCCTCTCTCTCTCTCTGCCCCTCCCCTACTCATGCGCGCTCTCTCTCTCTCTCTCTCTCTCTCTCTTCCTCCCTCCCTCCCTTCCTCAAAAATAAATAAACTTCAAAAAAAATTTTTAAAGAATTCTTGCATCGTAGAATATTGTCAACTTCTTAATGTCAGTTTATACTTCTACTAGTAATATATGACAGTGTCTGTTTGTCCACATCCTCACTAAGATTCAGTTTGCTATACTTTAATTTTTTTGCCAATCTGACAGTTATTAAATGCTATCTTATTTTAGCTTAAATGTGCTATGGTACTAGTGACATTAAGCATCTTTTCACATATTTATTAGCCATTCTGGTTTCCTTCTTCTATGAATTACCTGGTAATCATTTTTGCCCATTTTTCTATTGGATTTTTGCTATTTTCCTTACTGATCTTTGAGTGTTCCTTAGTAGTTTGTAATACAAGTATCTTCACCATGTCATGAATATCAACAGAGAAAAAAATCTTATTTATTACTTGGAAACTTTTTTCTAGTTTTAAGGTCCAGTTAATCTCATGGTAAAAATTGCCTCTAATGATTTACTTTGGGGAAAATTCTGGTAGATACAAAAATTTTTATGTACCTGAAAAATTAGAAGTTCTTTTCTAATTAATAACTTAGAAAGAAAAAGTTATTCCTTTTGGTTTTTTAATATGCATTAGATAGAGCTACTCAAGATAATTAATTTTCTGGAATAGAGGTTTTTGACCTTGGCTATATATTGGAATCACTGGGGAGTTAAAAAAAAAAAAAATTCATGCATGTGTCTCACTCCAGAGATTTTGATGTGTTTGGTCTGAAATGCAGCTTGGCCACTGAATGTGTAAGTATTCCTTAGGTGATTGTATTATGTAACTAAGGTTGAAAACCACTTCTCTTGGAGGATTTTTCTATATCTGCACTGTCTAATATAATAGCCACTAGTCACATGTATTTATTTTTACATCAAACTTAAATAATACTAAAAAGTCAGTTCCTCAGTCAAACTAGCAACACTTCAAGTGCTTAAGGATCGCCTGTGGCTAGCAGCTACTGTACTGGACAGTGCAAGTATAGAACATTTTCATCATTGCATCAGTGCTGCTCTAGATGGTAATATTGATTACCTCTGGGAAAGAAGACTGAGGACAGAGATAAAAAGGTGATTTACTTTTCAACATACAATCTTTTGAACTTTTGGATTTATATTTCAAAATTTCAAAAGTTTCTTAATTTGATAAATTACCTATTCAAGAACTAAATAATTTTTTAAAAATGAAGACAGGTACAAAAATGAACTACTAGGACCTCATCAAAATAAAAACTTCTGCACAGCGAAGGAAACCATCAGCAAAACTAAAAGGCAACCGACAGAATGGGAGAAGATATTTGCAAATGACATATCAGATAAAGGGTTAGTATCCAAAATCTACAAAGAATTTATCAAACTCAACATCCAAAAAGCAAATCATCCAGTGAAGAAATGGGCAAAAGACATGAATAGACACTTCTCCAAAGAAGACATCCAGATGGCCAACCGACACATGAAAAAATACTCAACATCACTCATCATCAGGGAAATACAAATCAAAACCACAATGAGATACCACCTTACACCTGTCAGAATGGCTAACATTAACAACTCAGGCAACAACAGATGTTGGCGAGGATGCAGAGAAAGAGGATCTCTTTTGCATTGTTGGTGGGAATGCAAGCTGGTGCAGCCACTCTGGAGAACAGTATGGATGTTCCTCAAAAAACTAAAAATAGAACTACCCTACGACCCAGCAATTGCACTACTAGGCATTTATCCATGGGATGCAGGTGTGCTGTCTCGAAGGGACACATGCACCCCCATGTTTATAGCAGCACTATCAACAATAGCCAAAGTATGTAAAGAGCCCAAATGTCCATCGATGGATGAATGGATAAAGAAGATGTGGTATATATATACAATGGAGTATTACTCGGCAATCAAAAAGAATGAAATCTTGCCATTTGCAACTATGTGGATGGAACTGGAGGGTATTATGCTAAGTGAAATTATTCAGATAAAGACAAAAATCAAATGACTTCACTCATATTTGGACTTTAAGAGACAAAACAGATGAACATAAGGGAAGGGAAACAAAAATAATATAAAAACAAGGAGAGGGACAAAACAGAAGAGACTCATAGAGAACAAACTGAGGGTTGCTGGAGGGGTTGTGGGAGGGGGGATGGGCTTAATGGGTAAGGGGCATTAAGGAATCTACTCCAGAAATCATTGTTTCGCTATATGCTAACTAATTTGGATGTAAATTTTAAAAAATAAAAAATAAAGTTAAAAATTAAAGAGAGGTAGTTATAGTAATGTTTGAGAGGAAAAAAAAGATTATGTTTTAAAGAGGAAATGTAGTTAGTGTTTTTGTTTTTGTTTTGGTTAAGATTCTTTCTCTAATGATTAGAGCTTTTAGAAGAAATATCTGAATTTAAATACATCAAAAGTTTTTACCAGGAGGGGCGCCTGGGTGACTTAGTCACTTAAGCATCCAACTTCAGCTCAGGTCATGATCTTGCGGTTCATGAGTTCCAGCCCCGTGTCTGGCTCTGTACTGACAGCTCAGAGTTTGGAGCCTGCTTCGGATTCTGTGTCTCCCTCTCTCTCTGCCCCTCCCCCACTCGTGCTTTCTCTCTCTCTCTCTCTCTCTCTCTCTCTCAAATAAAGTTAAAAAGAAAACTTTTATCAAATTAAATCACTGTAGATATACTTAAATAAATTTTTCTCTTAGACATCCTGTAAGACAGGAATTGGCAAACTACAGCTTAGTTGGCCTGTTTTCACAAATAGTTTTATTGAAACATTACCTTGTTCATTTATTTATGTTTTGTCTATGGCTGCTTTTGTAGTAGAACAGCAGAGTTGAGTATGGCCTCCAAGCCTAAAATATTCACTATCTGACCCTTCAAGGAAAAGATTTCAAAGAAACAAATTATATAAAATTGGGCTTTTTTTTCTTAAATTAGCATATCAAATTTTATTCCTGGAAATTGCTACCAAAAATATATAAACTTCTAATGGTACTTTGGTTTGTAATTGAAAGACATTTCTTTCAGGGCACTGGGGTGGCTCAGTCAGTTAAGTATCCAACTCTTGACTTTGGCTCAGATCATGATCTCATGGTTCATGGGTTCCAGCCCCGCATCAGGCTCTGCATTGACGGAGCCTGCTTGGGTTTGTCTCTCTCTTCCTCTCTCTCTACCCCTCACCGCCCTCAAAATAAATAAATAAACTTAAAAAAAGAAAGACCTTTCTTTCATTGTCATATTTTATGAAGCCACAATTTATAGTAGCCACAATTAGGAATAAAGGAATCAAAATAGGGTCTTGAATTAGACCAGGGAGAATAGGATAGTTAGCATCCATTGGGTTTGAGGGTTTAATTGCTGCCTGTTTCTCTCATTTTTTAAAAACTACACTTCTAAAGTATTGTGTTTTAGTGGTTATTCCAGGGATTGCTATATGCATCCTTTATATGTCATGGTCTACTTAGAAATTATCTTGTAGTACTTCATGTGAAATGTTAGAACTTTACAAAGATATAATTCCATTTACCTTGCCTCATCCATTATGCTATTATTGTTATATATTTTACTTAGATATAAGTCCCAATATTTTCAGCATTATTTCTGCTTTAAAAGCCTTTTAAGGGGCATCTGGGTGGCTCAGTTGGTTGAGTGGCTGATTCTTGATTTTGGCTCAGATCATGATCAGGAGCCAGCCCCATGTCAAGCTCCATGCTGTGCATGGAGCCCGCTTGTGATTCTTTCTCTCTCTCTCTCTACCTCTCTCCCCAACGCACGCTCTCTGTCTAAAAAAAAGAAAAGAAAGAAAGAAAGAAAAAGCCTTTTAAGAAAATAGGAGAAGAGAATATTATGGTGTCTTATATTTACCACATGTTTAACTTTTCCAGTGATGTTCATTCCTTCCTGTAGATATTAATTTCTATCTTGATTATTATTTTCCTTTCAGCCAGGAGAACTTCCTTCAGCATTTCTTGAAATACTGGTCTTCTAACAACACATTTATCCATCTTAGTTTATCTGAAAACTCTTTTATTTCATATTCATTTTTGAGGGATATTTAAAAAAAAATTTTTTTTAATGCTTATTTATTTTTGAGAGGCAGAGTGCAAGCAGGGGAGGGACAGAGAAAGAGAAGGAGACACAGAATCCAAAGTAGGCTCCAGGCCCTGAGCTGTCAGCACAGAGTCTGACACAGGGCTCGAACCCACAAACTGTGAGATCATGACCTGGGCCAAAGTCAGACGCTCAACCGATTGAGCCACCCAGGTGCCCCGAAAACATCATTTTTAATAATCTCTTTTGACATGTACCTATATTGCTCAGAAAGCTGAGATGGTTCCACTAGCCAATATTTGAATAATTATAAGCATGTTCTATCTGTTCATTTATGCAGAGCAAAGTAACATAAGAATGTTACATCATTGTTTTGTATTTAACGTTCATGCTTCAGGACGATTAATATTTCTATGGGCACTTACCAAATAGCGTTTCATCACTTCCCAAAATGTTACTATAAGTAAACATTCATTAGGACTCATCTAAGTGTGATCAAACTATGTAATCAGGAGGCTCAAAAAATTGGTTAGGGCCAGTAGCTTTACATTTAAATGTTTCTGTTTTTTCAACATGAACCTTGGATTCTTTCTTCATTCTAAGGATTAATACTTAACTTTGACTCTAAAATACTTCAGTGTACATAAAACACCTATTTGCTAGGCTTGTATCATAATGCAGTAGCTAATATTCTCACTTGGTCTCCAAATCGATCATGCAGGATAAATGGCATTATCCCTGTTTTTCGGATGAAGACTGGGGCTTTGAGAAATTAGTCACTAATCCAAAATCATACGGTTGATAAATTACAGAGTCATGATTTGAACCCTGGTCTGTCTGACTCCAAAGCTCATGCTTTTTATTCTGTCTTTGACTCTTTTGGTGATACAACAGAACCACTTCTGGAGCTTTTAATAAATATAGATACCTAGGTACCACCCCCCATGTTCAGTGTGTCTAGGGTGGTATCTGTATTACTAAAGTGCTCCCAGAATAGAGGTCCATTGCTTATTTATGCCATATTACTTTTCCATAGTCATAGTCACTGGATTGTGAAGCTTTTCTGTAAGACAGAAACTGGAAGATTTGAACAATTTTAAGGACCTGAGCTGAAGTCAGACGCTCAACCGACTGAGCCACCCAGGTGCCCCGCATCTAATAGGCATTTAATAAATATTGTTGAATGATTGAATTTCCATATTGATAACTCTCCTTTTTAAAAAAGTGTAAAACCCAGGACCTTAGTCATAGGATAAAAGCTTTGTGCTCCAAGTTTCTTTGTATCCTGTATTTTGTCTTTATCATAACTAGGCTTTGTCATTTTATCTTTGGTACTTTTCCTTAATAATGGCAATTATTGTTTGCAGTCTTTTTAGTGTCTAATTTTTCCCCCACACTTCTATTGTCTTTAAGCTCACATTTATTATTTTATTTCTCTTAATTTAAGAAGTGCCTGTAGCTATAGCCCAGTGCTTAGTACTTCCTTGAGAATTTATCATGTAGGTATAAAAATGCTCAACACGAAATTGTTTATAATGACAAATTGAGAGCTGTATAAGCATTATAAAGAGGGTTAATTCGTTAAATTTGTTATATCCATAAAGTGTGATATGTAGTTGTTAAAAAGAATAATGTGGAGCTGTATTTATTAACATAAAAATATATCTATGATTTTTTAATGAAAAAAGCAGGTTACAAGAAAGCAAGAATAATATTTCATTTTTGTGGAATAAACATTAGATACTTATATGTGTATAGAAAAAAGTCTGTAGAACTTTTCTATAGATAATTGGAGAGTGAGGTTAGCATTCTACCTGTCTCCAGGCTCACTAGTAGTTTTCTAGGTCTTCATCTGTTTTGGTACCACTGAATATAAGTATGCATTCTGACCCCTGGGGAAGCCTTTAACTATCTTGCCCTGGTATAAGTAAATTACCTTTCTCCTTAGTTCAACAAAAACAAGGCTTGAGGTTTTTTTAAAGGAAATTTGCAAGGAAACAAAAAAGGAAAGTGAACAAAAAGTCAATGTAAAAACATAGAAACCAAAATGTTTATAGAACACACATTTCTTTTTCCTAAATAGTAAAAGTCTGTTCACCAGCTAGCTTAGCTGATGCAGTTTATGGGTCTCCAAGATCCCTGTGGCAGTTCTTTACCCAGATCTTTCTAGCTACATTGGAAGTTTTTGTTTGTAATTTTTTTAAATTACTTTTTTAGTTGAAGTATACGTAACATTAAAATGGAAGTTTTGATTCAGCATTACCATTTGGGAATGTTATAGAAGAAAATGGGATAACAAAGAAAAATATGTATAAAATATTAAAAATCAGATTATAAGGTTGTTTGTATGATAGGATCCTACTTTTGTTTAAGGTGTATTGTGTAATGTACAGCAAAAAAAAAAAAACCCACAAAACATTAGAGAGGTGGTCTTGAAATGGTAACAGTGGTTCTAGCTAATATTAAATTCCTTCATGCTTTTTGATTTTTTAAATTTTCTCTGGGAACATGTGTTATTCATATCAAACTTATAAGGCTCCATATTACTACTCTGTTTATGCTATATCAGTTCTAAACTCCTCTGGGTATTTTACAGAGGCTCTTTTTAATCCTGCATTTTTTATTTTTTGTCACCTATATGAATCATATCTTTGCCTCCAAATATTCACCTTGTTCTTGAGCATGAGGCAATATTATAAAAGCTAAGGACATTTATAATTACTTCTTATTTAGTAGTGAAGATGCCCTCTTTTGTCTTCTGGTTTGAGTAGTGCTGGACTGAGCTAGGCTCCAATAGTGATTAACAGATTTGTGGATTGTGACTGACTTCTCTTTCCAAATATATCTACCAGATGCTTAGTGTCCTCAGAGTCTGTTAGCAAATCAAAATTGTGTTAATTAAACCCAGCAAAGTATTGCTCTTTTAAGATGTTAGCTGATTGTTATTTAGCTGTCTTATGTGCAGAAGTGAGTGTTGGACACTGAAGCTAGAAATAGGAACAAGGTAATAGGAATATCATGAGATATAGAAAATCTCAACTTTCTGTAAATTTGAATAGGTTGCTTTCTTAGAGTGAATTTTAAACTCCTTGGGGCTTTAAGTTTAGAAATCTATGTAATAATAAATGAAATACACTCACTGAAATAAACTTTCAGGATTGTGAAAATAATCCAAGTATACTAGTTAGAATTGATTAGGCTGTGATATATTAACAAAGAGCCCCCAGACTGCAGTGGCTTAAAACAAGAAGGATTTATTTATTGTTCATATTACAGTCTGATGCAGGTCAGATGATGATTTGTAGCTCTCCTCCAAGCAGTGTCTCTTTCCAGTGTATGATATCATCTTCATATGTAGCATCCTTAGTTGTGGCAGAAAGGGAAGAGAGATCTTATGTGATTTGCACAGATTTTATCATCATACATGGAAGTGGTATGTTCAGTTTCACTTACATCCTCACAGTCAGAACCTAGTCTTTTGGCTCCTAAGTGTAAAGAAGGCTGATCTTCCTCTGTGCCCAGGAAAAATCTGATGAAATAGGAAAACACAGCATTGTCTCTGCCACTGTCTCCGTTTCCTTCTTTGGTCTCTGACTTTCTATCATGTTAAGCTGCCCAAGGAAGCAATGGAATTAGTGGTAGTGAGTGGAACATGATCTTTCGTAAAGGAGAATAAAGTCCTCACTAGAAGTGTGTACATCTTTATTAGTAAAGCTCTTTGTACAAAACGTAAATGTTCCCTCTTCAAAAATAAAATTCAACTTGTTCCATCAGTTATGTTTAGTTTTTATTTAAAATCTGACTATCTTAGAGTAACATATTTTCATTGCTTCACCTAATCTGTAAACGTCAATTTTTATTTATAAATAAATATATACTGTCCATAGAAAAAGATCTTCCTGTATGTGAACAGATTCATTTATTTATTCATTCATCAAATCTTAGGTGAGCTTTTGTGATGTGCCATTTATTCTAGGTGTTGGGGATATAGTGGTGAACAAAATGTAGAGTTCTAACTATTTTATATTCTGGTCAGATTTACTGATCACCAAAACTGGTGATGTGTAATACAATGTATCAATTAGTAGCCATAAATTAGTTAATATGCCAACTGTAAAGATTACAAAATTAAAATAAGCATCATAGGATTAGTGCAGTGTAAATAGGTTCATGGTGGTTGGTTTTTATTTTTTTTTATTTTACTTATTCATAGTGGTTGGTTTTTAAAAAACATAATATCGATAGGAATAATATGGATCTTTTTTTCTTTCAGCTTTAAAGAAACCCTCTATTTCTGTTGCTCAGTATGAAAGTCATCAAGCAATCTCCCATATTCCAACTGGACAACCTCTCTCCCCAAATATGGTTCCAGGTGTGAAGTCTTATTCTCTTTCTTTTTAATTTCTTTTTTTTAATGTTTATTTATTTTTGAGAGAAAGAGAAAGAGAGAGCAAGCACAAGCAGTGGAGGAGCAGAGAGGGGGACAGAGAATCTGAAGTGGGCTCTGTGCTGACAGCAGCAAGCCCAATGTGGGGCTCGAACTTACCAACCATGTAATCATGACCTGAGCCAAAGTTGGACTTTCACCGGACTGAGCCACCCAGGTGCCCCTGACGTCTTAGCCTTAAAATTCCTTTTGAAAACCATTTTACTGGTCAAGTATTGTTATATAGGGAATAAAACATGTCATTTAACAGCACGGTGAAGTAGCATTCATTCTTCTAGTTAATGTTAAATGTTTTGCAATGATTGATCAAAACTCAGGGAGAGATAATCATTTAAAAATGCAGTTTGTTGGGGGCATGTAGGTGGTTCAGTCAGCTAAGCATCTGACTTGATTTCGGCTAAGGTCATGATCTCTCAGTTTGTGAGATTGAGCCCAGTGTCAAAACTTCGCTGACAGTGTTGAGCCTGCTTGGAATTTGATAGGTCCTTCTCTCTCTGCCCCTCCCCCCACCTCAATAAATAAATAAACTTAAAAAACTAAAAATAAAATTTCATTTTGTCTGAAGCATTTTCAAGAGCAAAAGAACTATTTGTTCTGCCACTCTGGACTATATTCCCTTTCATCTCTGCCAGTCTATATGTATTTACTCTCTTCAAAATGTGTTCAAATTTATTTCACAGAGGCCTTCTATTAACTACTACATCCATCTATATTCCACTTCCTATTCCATACTTATGAATGTATGTTTGTTTTCTACTGAATACCTATTTGATTTTATAGAAATGTTCCCCTAAAATGAGAATTGATGTGATTAAAGTTAATTATAATAAGGATGTAAATGAAGGCTTTGACGAGGGAAAAAGGGGACTGGGGAAGAGAAAAGTTATATCTAGGAGTTGCCAATAAGAAAGAATCAAGAGTTGGGTCTCAGTCAGTTAAGTATCTGACTCTTGATTTCCGCTCAGGTCATGATCTCATGATTCCTGAGATTGAGCCCTGCTTTGGGCTCTGTGCTTACAGTGAGAACCCTGCTTGGGATTCTCTCTCTCCGCCCCTCCCCCTGCTTGCACATGCACTCTCTCTCTCTCTCTCTCTCTCTCTCTCTCTCTCTCTCTCAAAATAAGTAAATAAACTTAAAAAAAAAAAGAATCAAGAGTTAACATGGGGCACCTGGCAGCTCAGTTAGACAAGCATGCAACTCTTGATCTCCGGGTCCTGAATTCAAGCCCCATACTGGGTATAGAGATTACTTAAAAATAAATAAACTAAAAAAAAAGTTAACAGTTGTGAGTCACTGTGTAGGTGAAAATGACTTAGAGGCTAGAGATTTCTGATAGCAATGTAGAGTTAGAAAAACTTAGGGAAGAAAAAGATACAAGTCTCAATGCCAGTTAAATCTTCGGGTTTCTACTATGTATCACTTTGGCTGATAGGTTTATTTATAATCAATACCAGAGATACTTACCTAAGAATGATTAGTAAACTTCACACAGCTAAAATCACATTGGCTATAATATTTGATTAAAGAAATTATAATAAAGCCAAAAAAAAAAAAAAAAAAAAAAAGCTACCTGACTACTCAATATCAAACAACAGTGTGTCTTACGTTTTCTAAGCAGGTCTTGTGAAATTCTTTTGCAAAATAGGACCTTAATTTGATGTTTTTATGCCATAGATTCTCATGGACACCACAATGGAAATCCTGGAACTTCAAAGCAGAACCCTTCCAATCCTCTTCAGCGTTTAATTCCAGGCCCGAACTTGGAAAGTATACCCAGAATTCAAGCAGATATACTAAAGCAGGCTACCAAGGATAGAGTCGGTGATTTCCATAAGTTGAAGCAAAGTAAGAATCAGTTGATGAATGTTATGCTGAAAAGATTTCTTTAAATATAATATGTTTATAAGGCTCAGTTAAGGTCTTCATTATTATAATGTCTAATGAATGTATAGTAAATTTATATGCATACAAAGAGAAAGTGTGATGGTGGTAAAAATTAAAAGGAAAGCAAGTTTTAAATGGATAGAGATATTTTATTTTATTTTTTTAAGTTTATTTATTTTAAGAGAGAGAGAGTGCGAAAGCATGCTCAAGCAGGGGAGGGGCAGAGAGAGAGGGAGAGAGAGAATCCCAGGCAGGCTCACTCAGTGCTGTCAGTGCAGAGCCCAACACAGGGCTTGATCTCACAAACTGCAGAAATCAAGAGTTGGAGACTTAGGGTGCCTGGATGGCTCAGTTGGTTAAACATTCAACTTTGGTTCAGGTCATGATCTCAAGGCTCCTGAGTTCAGGCCCTGCATCAGGTTCTCTGCTGTTGGTGTGGAACCTGCTTCAGATCCTCTGTCCACCTTTCTTTGCCCCTCTCCCACTCTCTCTCTGTCTTGCGCACACGTGCACGCATGTGCTCTCTCTCTCTCTCAAAAATAAACATAAAAAAAAAAAAAAGAGTCAGAGGCTCAATCTACTGAGCCTGGATAGAGATATTTTAAAGAAGCCTTTAAAAATCTTCTTACGTTCTCCACTATTAAATAATAAACTTCAGGTGAGTTGACATTTTAAAAATGCTATTAGTTCTTATAACTAAAAAATTTTTGGAGAAGTGAGAAAAGATATATTTTGTTAGGCTAATGAATTAAAACTTTGACTAGGAGGAGAAGATAAATAGTTTTGAAAAATGGATTCTGGGAGATATAAAGACCTAGGGACTGCCATAATAGAAGGCTCAATGCTCCTTCCTTTTGCATTCCTTTCCATTTCAATTTGCTTCATTTAGGTATTAGGAGAAAAGTGAAAGAAATTGAACAAATTCATAGTAATGTGTACTAAAATATCACTTCTTAATTATCTCAGAGGTATCAATTTTGATAGGTGGACAATAGATTTTAATTTGTATAACTCTCTAATTGGCAGATTCTTAGGAAATATAAGAAAAATTCTGATAGTCGAGAGGGTTTGGACCAGACAGTGTCTCTTAGGTCAGTTCCCTTAAACTACAATTTTCACTGCTTCTGCTTTACAAAGCTTTTTCCCTTCAACTTCTTTTGTTGTTGTTGTTGTTTATTTTTATTTTTCCTTAACAATATATTTTGGAGTATATTCCATACCTGTATATAAAAATTTACTTCAACTAATGGCTGTATCATGTTCCATTATACATGTTTGTAGTATTTTATTGAACTCATCCCCTCTTAGTAGACATGTTAACTCCTTTCAATATTCTCTACTGTGCTGCACTGAAGGATTCATAAAAACAAAGGCAAACTGCAGCTTGTAGACATTGTCTGTTCAGACATGGAAGGGTCTGAACAGACAATGTCTACAAGCTGCAGTTTGCCTTTGTTTGCTTTCCATGATGGCTTCTATGGCAACAACTATTCAGAGCAGTGTTGCACGGTTATTTGTGTGCAGGTTGCTCATCCAGTGAGGACTGCAATGTTACATTTTTTAAATCTCTTCAGAGTATTTTTAATTGGTCTTCTGACAGTTCATATTTCTTCATCTATATGAAGATATACTTTGCATCCATTAACTGACTTTCCTTCCTTGATATTTTAAAGTGTATCCTTGTATGTTTACTGAAGTATCATATGAAAAACATTTTTATTAAATAAATGTGGCTAATGTTTTAAATACATTGAAAATTTTTTTTCTCAAAATCTTGTTGAAGAGTTGGCCTGAAAACTTCTATCTTACCAGAAAGAGGTGTATAGTAAGGACAAAACAAAGTATCTTAATTCAATATCTTAATTCACTTAATACTTTCTTCTAAACTTAAGTTTACCCTATAAAACCTTGTATCATTGCCATACCTGTATTTTTTTTAATGATATTTGGATAAAGAATGTGATTGGAAATAATTGCCAGGAAATTATTATTCTCTACAACTTCTTTAAAAGAGCCTGTTGAGTCTTAAACTGTTACTCCAAATTCTTTTCAGTGTATATATAAAGTTGAAATCATTGGGAGCACTGTTTTGTGATTTACATTGGCATTATCTTTACATACATTTTAAATAGTTACACAGTTGTCATTTTAAATAGACATATACATATATACACATATATAGACACATGCATATATTCGATTGTATTTACGCAATAATAATAGTTCAGTTAGTTCTACTCTTTTATTGGTTATTTAAAGTATTTCATATTTTCTCATGTTAGTTGTCATGACTATGAGTACCTTTTTTTCAAATTATTTCCTGCTTACACTTTTGTGTTCCTTTATTTTTTTTAAGTTTATTTATTTATTTTTGAGAGAGAGAGAGAAAGAGAGAGAAAGAGAGGGAGATTGTGAGGGGGAGAGGCAGAAAGAGGGAGACCCAGAATCCCAAGTATGCTCCCCCATGTCAGTGCAGAACTGGTTGCGGGGTTCAAACTCACTGACTGTGAGATCATGACCTGAGCCAAAATCAAGAGTCGGACACTTAAACGACTGACCCACTTGGGCACCCCAAGTGTATTCCTTTAAAAGTAGTTCCCAAACTTAAATTACTAGGTCAAAGTACTTGACCAGTTTTATAGTTCCTATTACATATTTTCAGACTGTTCTGTAGAACAGTTTCACAGTGTCATTGGAGATGTTTAAATTTATTTCTGTATGGCCTGGCCACATTGGCTTTTTAACTCTAAGGCATTTAGAATATAATGATTCCTTAAATATTTTTTAATAAGCATTTACTTTCTGGTGGCCTCTCCATTTTTATATGAGGAATTTTACTATAATTATTTGTTGGTATATAATCTGTGCATCCATTTGACCACTTAGCCTGATAGCTTTGGAGATTGATCCTGTATCTTTGTGTCAAACCTTTGTAAATAAATCAGATGTTAACCTCTTATCAGTTATCTTTACTACAGTTTTACTTTTCCGTTGCCTTTCCTGATACGAGATTTTATTATTTTTAATCATCATGCAAAATATTTTAATTAAAAATAATTTTTAAATTTTGTGGAAAAACGCACATACAATTCACCGAAGTGTACAATTCATTGGCATTTAGTACATTCATAATGTTAGGTGATCATTGCAACTATCTAGCTCCAGAATGTTTTCATCAACCCCAAAAAAAAACCCCTGTACCTATTAAGCAGTCACTCCCTATTCTCTCCTACCCACAGTCCCTGGCAAAGACTAATCTGCTTTCTGACTCTATGGATTCATCTGTTCTGAATCTTTCATATAAATGGAGTCATACAACATGTGACGTTTTATGTCTGGCTACTTTTACTTAGCATGATGTTTTCAAGGTTCATTCTGTTGTAGCATATATCAATACTTTATTTTTTATGGCTAAATAATATTCAGTTGTATGAGTACATTTTGCTTATCTATTCATCTGTTGGTGGACATTTGAATTGTTTCCACTTTTTGGCTATTATGAATAGTGTTGTATGAGCATTCATTTACAATTTTTGTTGAACACCTATTTTCGATTCTTTCAAGTATATACCTAGATGTGGAATCACGGGGTCATATGGTAATTCTGTGTTTAGCTTTATTAAGGAACTGCCAAACTATTCTCCACAGTGGCTCTACCATTTTACAGTCCTACCTGCAATGCACGACAATTCCAATTTCTCCACGTGCTTGCCAACACTTAATACTTCCTGGGTATTTTTTATTTTTCACTGTTGCCATCCGAGTGGGTGTGAAGTGGTATCTCATTGTGATTTTCTTTCTTTTTTTTTTTAAAGATTTTATTTTTGGGAGCACCTGGATGGCTCAGTCAGTTAAGCATCTGACTTTTGATTTCAGCTCAGGTGATGATCTCATGGCTAATGAGTTCGAGCCCTGCATCAGGCTCTGTGCTGACAGCACGGAGCCTGCTTGGGATTCTTTCTCTCCCTCTCTCTCTGACCCTTCCCGCTCATTCTCTTTCTCCTTTTCTCTCTAAAAATAAATAAATAAACTTGGGGAAAAAAAAGATTTTTAAGTAATCTCTACATCCAAAGTGGGGCTCGAACTTACAACCTTGAGGTCAAGAGTCACCTGCTCTATGTCAGCCAGCCGCCCCTCATTGTGATTTTCATTTGCGTTTCTCTAATGACTAATGGCATTGAACTTCTTTTCCTCTACTCATTGGCAATTTGTATATCCTCTTTGGAGAAATGTCTACTCAAGTACTTTGCCCATTTTTAAATTGGGTTGTTTGTCTTTGTTGTTGAGTTTTAAGCATTCTTCTATATATTTGGATACTAGACCCTCATCAGATATATGATTTGCAATTATTTTTGCCCATTCAGTGGGTTGTCTTTTCATTCTCTGATAGTGTCCTTTGATACACAAAGTTTTTAATTTTGATGAAGCCAAATTTATCTCTTCTTTTGGTATTTATGCTTTTGGTATCATATCTAAGAAACCTTTGCCAAATCAAAGGTTATGAAGATTTCCCCTTATGTTTTCCTCTAGAAGGTTTATAGTTATGTGTAGGTTTTCATCTGTTTTTATATGATTTTTTAATAAGTTTATTTATTTATTTATTTTGAGAAAGAGTGTGTGAATGCATGTAGGAGGGGCAGAGAAAGGAGACAGAGAAGCAGTCTCTGCACTGCCAGCACAGAGCCTGATGTGGGGCTCAATCTCATGAACCACGAGATCATGACCTGAGCTGAGATCAACCCTCACATACTTAACTGACTAAGCTACCCAGCCACCACATCTAATTTTTATATATGATATGAGGTAAGGATCCAACTTCATTCTTCTATATGCAGGTATTTAGTTGTCCCATACTATTTGCTGAAGAGACTCTTCTTTTTCTATTGAACATTCTTAGCATACTTGTTGAAAATCAATTGTATGAGTTTATTTTGGACTCTCAATTCTATTCCCCAGATGCCACTACCTCACTGTTTTCATTACTGTATTTGTGGTAAGTCTTGAAATCAGGAAGTATGAGTGCTCCCTCCAACTTTGTTCTTCTTTCTAAAATTATTTTGACTATTTGGGATCTCTTATAATTCTATGTGAATCTTAGGATCTGTTTGTCTATTACCACTAAAAAGGCAGTGGGGAGTTTTTTGTTTTTTTTTTTTCCCAATAGGTAAGCTCTACGTAGGCCCTATGTAGGACTTGAACTCATGACCCTGAGATCAAGAGTCACATGTTCTCTGGACTGAGCCAGCTAGATGCCCCAAGGCACTTTAGATTTAATTTTTAGTGTTTTTAAAGTTTTATTTATTTAAGCAATCTCTATACCTCATGTGGGTAGAACTCATGATCCCAAGATCAAGTTGCATGCTCCTCCAACTGAGCCAGCCAGGCACCCCAAATGGATTCCACTGCATTGAATCTATAGATTACTTTGGGAAATATTGTCATCTGAACAATATTAAGTCTTCTAGTCATGAAAACAGAATATCTTTCCATTTATTTAGAGTGTCTTTATTTTCTTTCAGCAGTGTTTTATAGTTTTCAGTGCACAAGTCTTGTGCCTCCTTGGTTAAATTTATTCTTAAGCATTTTATTCTTTCTCATGTTATTGTAAATTTAATTGTTTTCTTAATTTCCTTTACAGATTGTTCATTGCTAGTACACAAAAATATGACCGATTTTTTTCTTGGCTCTTGAGGTTTTAATTTTTTATTGAAATTTCTAGAAATATGTAATATTTGGGTCTTACCTTAAAATTTAGAATGTTGGATTTTATTTTCATTATTCTAGAAATAATGGCTATGTATCTGTTTTTATATGCCTTATATAAAATATACCCTTGTCTTATACATTAGCATATATAAACATATATAAACATATATATATATATATACATATATATGTCAGTATTTTGAATATGATTCAAAATTTCTGTGCCTGTTTTACATCAAGTGCATTTTGTTTTCTTTATACATGTTGACCTCCTTTCCCCATTCCTCCCACCCCTGTCTCCCCCTCTTGCAATGACCAGTCTGCCCACCGTGTCTATGAACTTGGGGTTTTTCTTTTTCAAAGACTCCACATATCTAACAGAAATCATAGGGTATTTGCCTTTCTCTGTCTGGCTTCTTTCACTTAGTACAATGCCCTCAAGCTCCATCCATATCGTCGCAAATGGCAAGATTCCCTTGTTTTTTAATGACTGAATAATATTCCATTGGATATATATACCACAACTTTTTTTTAATGTTTATTTATTTTTGAGAGAATGTGCAAACGTGCATGATGGGGAGGGGCAGAGTGACAGGGAGACAGAGGATCTGAAGTGGGCTCTGCGCTGACAGCAGAGAGCCCAATGGGGGGCTTGAAATCACTAACCATGCAATCATGACCTGAGTCAAAGTCAGATGCTTAACTGACTAAGCCACCCAGGTGTCCCATCTTCTTTATCTATTTATCTGTTCATAAACACTTAGGTTGTTTCCATTTCTTGACTATTGTAAATAATGCTCTATTGAACATGGGGGTGTATATATTGTTTTGAGTTCATGTTTTCATTTTCTTTATAAATACCCAAAGTGGAATTGCTGAATCATTCTAGTTTTAATTTTTTGAGGAACCTCCATACTGTTTTCCGTGGTGGCTGTACCAATTTACATTACTACCACTAGTACACAAATACCCCCCTTTCTCCACATTTCTCCAATTATGGCTGATTTTTGTTTGTTGATTTGTATCCTGAAACTTAACTGAATTTGATGCATTAGAGATTTTTATTTGTATATATTCAGGTATATCTATTTTGACTCTTATGAGAACCTTCATTTCTTTTAATCATCTGTTCTTCATCTGGGCATAAATGTACTACTCAATTTTCATTTATTTTTTCCCCCTGATTATTTGACCTCTTTGGAATATATAATGATCCAAATTAATTTTTCTCTATCCTGATAACCATCTGTCCCAGAACTCTTATTGTTTGTTTTTCCTTTGTGGTATGGTATTTACTTCTGGTTTATCACATACACACATTAAGTTATTGCACTATTTTCAACCTGTCTCTAGAATTTCCATTTTTTCCAATTCTTGTCCTTATCCCTAGCATATAGTAACAATTTTGATGCCAGTTCTGATATGTGTGGGCTTTTCCCACATGACCAAGCAATTCTCAGACACCTACAATTTGACTCAATTCTGACACCATCTACCAGGAGATAGCCTCAGATTTCACAGATTAAGGGCACAGCCCTACAAGATTGCTCTTCTCTCCTCCACTTCAGACACCAGTTGAAAGTCCTGGTTGTTATCTGTGCTTCTGAGCAACTAATGATGTAATGCCCCTGATTTCGAACCCGAGAGACCACCAAGGAGCCGATACTGATGCAAACGCATGAGGGTTTATTTGCAAGCTCGAGCTTGGGCCCAAGTATACCCGACACAGCAGAGCAGGGACTTGGACCCCTAGGTTAAAAGGCGTAGCAGTTTTATAGGGGCCAGTGGCCAATGAGATTGTAACACACACAGAAAGTTGCATAGTCATGCCAGTCCACATGCAGGTGGCCAATTGAATTACAATTTACCCTATAGTAACTGTTTGAACTAGCCTATCACTCTGGTCAGAATTGGCGTGCAAGTTTGGCGGGCAAAAGGCGGGGTTTACATTCTTTGGCGGTTAGGGGTTCCGCATTCCTATATGAGCCGGTTTCCAGTAAGGGTGTGCTCAGTGGCTTGACTAGGGTGGGGGAGTATCTTAAGCAATAAATAGGTCATTGGGGGTTATACATGAGATGGTGGGTGTAGCACAAAATGGAGTTAGTCTTGCTCTGCCTGTCCAGGGGTAGAGGATTTTTGTTAAATTCCTTGGGTCCCACAGTGGTAGATCTGAGGTTCCAACAGCCCCTTCCTTGAGTCAATTAATTTGCTAGAGTGGTTCACAGAACTCAGAGAGACTTTTTATTTACTAGATTACCCGTTGATTATAAAACGGTATAACTTTGGGACAGCCAGACAGAAGAGATGCATAGGAAGGTATGGGAAGACAGTGTGCAGTTTCCATGCCCTCTCCAAGTGTACCACTCTCCCCACATCTCCTCACCAACCTGGAAGTTCTGATCTCTGTCCTTTTGGGGTTTTTTGGAAGGCTTCATTATGTAAGCATGATTGATGAAGTCATTGCCATTGGTGATTGAATCGACTTCCAACCCCTCTCCCCTCCTAGGAGGTCACATGGTTGTCTTGGCAACCAGTTTCCAACCTGAGGCTGATTCCAATAGTGGCCTCATTAACATAACAAAAGACACACTTGTGGCTCTCCTTCCTTAGGAAATTCCAAGTGTTTTAGGAGCTCTCTGCCAGAAAAGGGATGGAGACCAAATATATATTTCTTATCATAAATCACAATATGACATATGGGTTTGAAAACTGCTTTATTATAATTTGAACCTAAAAACTTTAAAAATCTATTTTTTCTCTGTTCTTCCAGAAGAATTTCACTATTAGTTTACCAAGTTCTATAAGTAGTCCTCAGAAACCTTAGTGTATATTGAATTAAATCTACATATTAAATTGGGTGGTATTATTTACTATCTTTAGCCTTTACATCTAAGACTCCATTTATTCATACTTCATTGTAGTCTTCTGCTTTTCTTTGAATGAATATCTGACTTCCCAAGTTAAATAGGTGTCTCAATATTTAACTGTTTTTTTTCTTATTATTTAAAAATGGGATTGTTTTTCATTGTATTTTCAAGTTGTATATCACTTTTATGTAGATTATAATTGACTTTTTGGTATTTCTCATTTCTTGTACCTTTAAATTGCTTATTCATATGTCTAATAAATTCTTTTATAAGGATTTTGAAAGATATATTATCATGTTAACTGTGAAAGTGGTTTTATTAAATATTTATTTTTCAGAAAGTAAACACTATTTAGTCATAAGGGGAAATTATTTTTTAAACGTACTTTCGCCTTATAATTTTCTTTTTTTGCCTTATAACTTTCTTTTTTGGTTTTATCTTTCTCAAAATCATATTGGCCAAAAAATTTCAAAATATTAGAAGAATTATTGGAAATAAACTTTTAAGATACAAGGAACCAATAGAGATAATATAATGCCCTACTACTCAAAGTGTAGGTCAGTGGACCAGCAGCATCCCCATTACCTGTGATTATTAGAAGGATTTCAGGCCCTACCTAGACCTTATTTATATTTACATTAAAGTTTGAGAGTCTTCTCTAATGTGATTCCCTCATTTCACAGAAAATAAAAATTAGGTCCAGAGAGTTTAATTTGCTTAAGGTAAATAGTGGACTAACCAGGACTGTTATCTAGGTCCCTTTTCTTCAGGTTCACTGCTTTCTTATTGTATCATACCACCTCTTCTATACTTTTGATGTTTTGGAAAAATTCTTTAATATTTCCTTTTCTTGTTCTCTTTCTAGTAAATTCCTAATCATACTTTAAAGGCATGCTCTGCTGTCACCTATTTGGTAAAATCCTTCTTCATATCTTTACCAATCTTGACCATATCAATCACTCCTTTCTCATTCTACTTCAATACATTGAACATACTTTCATTAGTGTATATTCCACATTATTCTGTAATTAACTATTGTGGGGGAGGAAAAGTTTTCCTTGACCTTCTTAGCGTGTCTCTGACTGGGTCTGAAAATTAAACTGACAAAGACAGATTAACAGGAGGAAAGCATGCACATGTATTTCATGTAAATTTTCATGACACAGTACCCTTAAGAGGAAAATGAAGAACTGAGAAATGGTTAAACCTAAGTGTTTTTATGCTAGGTCTGATGAAAAGTTGAAAGTTGTGGAAAGATGATAGGACAAAGTGTATGTGGTAAGTATAGTAAGCTCGGGGAAATGTAGTAAGGCCTATTTGTTCAGATTCTTCTTCTTGGTGTTGTTCTGTCTTGGATATAAAGATGTGCCTTCCCCCCAGATTATAAGGAGAGGGTATCTTCCAAATGAGGGTTTTATGACATGCTTCAGGGGAAGGTCAGAAGGTCCTTCCTTCACATACCATTTCTTAGATTCCTTTAGCTTGAAATATTTAAAAGGCCAAGGTGCTGTATTTGGGGGGTAGGATGTCCTGCCATGTCATCCCCCCCACTCCACTCTATCTGAAGCTTCTCCAAGAAATTTCACATTCCATAAATTGAGTTGGTAGATTGTCCCATAACCCACTGAACCAGTCTCTGTCCTGAGCATTTCTAGGGAAACATAAGAAAAAGGTTAATGATTGGAACCAGTTTTGTAGTCCAGAAGGCAGTCAGTTAAGATTTTCTAAGATGCTGAACTTGAAGCATCTTCAGATGGAATATAGACAGGCACTGGAAATATGACAGATTTTCCTGGTTTATACTTTGATTGTCTCTGGTGATGTCATCAGGTGATCTGGTGAACTTTCTAAGTGGCTCACACGGGAATAGGCACAAAGTTTGTCCATACATGAGTTGTTGTGGTGATTTATCGCCAAGTTTATATCAAATTGTCCAGGTTCAGTTTGCAGGGCTTTGGGAAAAGGACAGTTTCAAGTTTTAGTAATTCAAAGTCAGAAGGGTGGGAGAAAAATTGGAAACTCTAATTTGAAGAGTTGTAGCTCGATACTGGAGGAAACTAGAAGGATTCAAGATGCAGGCTAGTTAACAAGTAATAAAATCTTAAAGACAATGGCCAGGACTAGAATTTAATACCCATGAGGGTGTGCTATAGTTCCCTACTGAAACATCCTTTTTCTCACTATAGTCACCCCTATTTCTATCAAAGATAAAGTAATACTAATTTGTTTGCAAAATAAGGCTAGTCTCATTAAACTTGGTCATAAGTGCAACAAGAATAGTATTTGCTTACCTGGGTCTTTAGAGTTTGCTTGCTAAAAGTTTTCATAAAGAATCTCAGATTCAAGTTTTAAAAGCCTCTGGAGGCTAGGAAGCCAAACCAAGGACTCACCGTCAGACTTTAGACATAATACCTATTAGGCCTATTTGAATTCCTCTCTTTTCCAAGTTCCCAAGATATCCTGAGGTTTCTAAGCCTGCCAGGAACTGACCTTTGTGATTCACTTTTATGGCTGGGAACCCTGTATCCCCGCTATAGACTGGTTTTTCCAAGGGGATGCTTTATAAATATTGGCTCCTAATAGTCAGCCTTAGAATTGTAAAGCTGTCTGGTCATACTGGATTTTTTTTTTTTTAAGTTTATTTATTTATTTTGAGGGGGTGCGGGCAGAAACAGAGAAGAGAGAATCCCAAGCAGATTCTGTGCTGTCAGTGCAAAGCTCGACATGGGGTTTAATCTCATGAACTGTGAGATCACGATCTGAGCCGAATCTAAGAGTTGGACACCTAACCGACTGAACCACCCAGGCACCCCTGGTCATATTGGATTTTATGCATCATTCTCAAGTATGATATTCAGTCAGATCCTTGGTAATATAACCAAAGTTTCCAAATGTGTCCTAATAGCAAGAGAACAGATTCTTACTGAACTTACCCAAATAACTGTATTGCATGAAAATAAGATTTATTCACTTAGTTTCTGAATTCTGCAAGATCAGGTAGGGAGAAAAAGAAATTGTTTCATCTTTTTTTATCAAAAAAATGATATTTTTTTAATCAAATTGCTTTAAGTTATAGTTTAAGAGAAAAGGGAAAAAAGTTTCCTTAAATCTAGAAAACAAAATATTACAGAACCAGCAATGTTGGATATTGTATCCTGAATCCTGTAACTGTTCTTTACCTGCCTTCTGTATTAAAGTGGTAATTTTATGAGGGCAGGAACTGTTGTATTCTTTTTTATTTTCGAAGCTTCCATGTATGTAGTAAGCATTTGTTAAATGTTGTTAAACTTACTGCATCCGTTTTGGAATTTTTTATTTCTGTAAATAGTCACACAGTCAAAATGGTAAATTGGTCATAAGTTATATCAATAAATAATTATGAGAATTTTCTTATTTTTAATTTCTTTATTCTAAAATTCTTAGTCCTAAAACTTTTATAGTCACTCTTTTTTAAATTATTATTTATCAATTGTTTAAATTTTTATATCTTTGAAAAACCCAACTACTAATTTTGCCACTATTTAATTTCTAATCTGTCTTATTTTATTCTTTGCTACTCATGACTTGTCACTTTTTTTTCAGTTTTTAGGTTTTAAACTTTAATGTTTTAGTTTTAGATACTTAAATCTTCACATCTCTTTTTCTTAGTAACATATTCATTTAAAAAAACTTTTATTGAATGCCTGTTAGGCAAAAGATTATGCATTTATAGCTATAATTTTTCCTAACTAGATATGGGATGAACAATCTTAGATTTTATACAGTGATCACCACAAATTTTTTGGCAGTTTTAAATTTAGTATTTTTGATTTTTAAGTTAACATATTTTTATTGATATACTTGTATAAATTTAATTTTGTATTGCCACCTCATGCAAAAATGGCTAGATAATTTGTGGCATGTTTCATTATATTTGGATGATCTCTTTGGGTTGGTTTAATTTAAAATGTAGAATGTAGGCTATATTGTGACACAAAATACAGTTTGGGGATATTTCAAAGTATCCTGGAGGCATACTTCATGGAGGGAGTCAGATATCCTCCAAAGCAGTTGAAACTGAAAATTCATGGAAGGTCCACCTGTTTGCCAATGGGTTAGATATACCCTGTATATTTAGATACCTTGAATAGAGAAAACAGTTCGTTTCAAATGTCAGCCTCATGCTGAGAGTCACAAAGACAGTTACTCCAAACAATAGGTAGTGATCAAGCTGCTTCTCATACGGGTTTTTCCTGTGTAGCATGCCTCAGTGTAAGTAGCAGCAGGAGTTCATTTGTTTTTTGGGGGTTCTTTCAATGTTCATTTTTGAAAGAGAGCACAAGCAGGGGAGGGGCAGAGAGAGGGAGTCAGAGAATCCCAGGCAGGCTCAGCACTGTCAGCACAGAGTCTGACATGGGGCTTGAACACATGAACTGCGAGATCATGACCTGAGCCAAAATCAAGAGTTGCATGTTTAACCAACTGAGCCACACAGGCGCCCCAGGAGTTTGTTTATTTAACCAAGGTTAATGATTCTCCTAAACAACACTGGAGAGACAAGCTAGAGTATCAGAGAGTATATGATTTTTCTATATATACATGGATTTTTAAAGTAATTTTCAATCTCCTATCCAGATGGCTTTAACATTGAACATGTTCACTGTTACATATGCATTCTGCTCACACACATAATGATAGACAAAATATATATAAAAAGAGAACTATAAAGTTACTGATAATCTCAAAACAATGTTAACATTCTGTGGTCAAGAAACAAACAAAAAAAAAAATACTAAATGATGAAAGGAATTGAATGGACTTATGACGCTCGGGTCTGGAAATCTAGGTTTCTGGGAATTTGGCTCTTAAGAGCAACAAGAATAAAGTAGGAGCCAGGCTTATTGCCTGGAGCCAGGCTTATTGCTTAAAGTCAGGACCTGGTTACTGCCCCATCTCCTTGGCAGAGGAAGCATAAAATAGAGCTATTGCTGGCTGCTATCAAGGACTACAGTGTTTAGCAACCTGAAGGCTTATGGAGATAGGAACTTACAGATGCAGCCTTGTGACCATACTGCATGGTCATACCACATCACCATTGGTTTTATACTGAATTTGTGCTACCTCTGTAGCATCATGGAATATAAACTCTGAAATGTGATTATAAATCTCATTCTAGACTGGGGAACTGGGTGAAAGCATCTTTAAAATTACCAGAGGGATGCTTGTGGGGCTCAGCTGGTTGAGTGTCCACTCTTGATTTTGGCTCAGGTCATGATCAAGCTCACGTCTGGCTCCATACCGAGTGCTGAGCATGGAACCTGCTTGGGATTCTCTCTCTGCCCCTTCCCTGTTTGTGTGTGCATGCGCACACAGTCTCTCTCTCAAAATAGATAAATAATTTTAAAAAAAGATTAAAAAATAGAATTACTAGATAATATGGGTTTACACAGAGAGGGGAAAAGAGAAAAACAAATACCCCACATACACTGAAAATCAATCAACAAACCAAAACTCCAAAATTTATGAAAAATATTAATGCTAAGGGACATAGCCACCATATCAACAATTGAAATGTGAAAACAATTTTATCTAGCAGTCTGCTAAAAACTAAACATGTTTAAGGATGCACAGAGAGATAAATAAGAAATAACTTACTCAAAAAAAGAAGTGATTAAGAAACAGGCAGAGAAAAAGCAAAAATAGATAAATGTAAAAACCAATTATTTACTTTAGAAATGAAAATACAGTCACTGAAATAAAAATCAGTCTATGAGATACTAGACCATGAACATAATTGACTGAAATAAATGATTTGGTATCTTGTACTGAGATATTTACCAAGAATATAGCAGAGATTGACAAAGAGAGATATATATATATCATATGTATATATGACAGAGATGTTAAGACAGAAGATATACATATGTCTGATAAGAGTTTTGGGTAGAGAATGGAAGAAATGGTAGATAATCAATACTTGAAAAGAATTTTGAAGGGTTTGAAGAGCTCAGAATTTTCTGCAGTTGAATAAAGACATACATGAGTTCTCAGATCATATATGCCTGCTGAGTGTCAAGTGGGATAATAAAAATCTTTGCTTTTAAGCACTGTAGGAAAACTTCAGAGTATCTAAAAATAAAGGGAAAAATCTTAAATGATACCAGAAAACAAAGATTATTTCTAAGGAATGACAATTACATTGACAGATTTTTCATCAGCAAATCAAATGACAAAAGATAATGGAATAATATCTTCAGTGTGATGAGTAGAACATAACTACTAACATAGAAAGTTCTATCAGCTAATGAGGACATTGAGGATAAAATGAAGACATTCAGTTACACAAGACTGAGTTTACCTCTTATAGACACACTTGATGAAAGAAGAGTAAAGGTTATTCTTTAGTAAAAAGAAAAGTGAAGAGACACTGATAGCTACAAAAAATGGGAACTCATTGATCAAAGCTATTGATAAATTTAATTTTTGGCTTAAAACCATTTTTGTGTTATGACAGCAAAAGCAGCAAATAATAATAAGAGAAGATAGTCAAGGGTAAAGTGAAAGGGTCCATGTCCTGCTCAGAAGGAGGAATGAAATACTGAATATTTTGTAATTTTGTTTAAAAAATGTATAAATTGGGGCGCCTGGGTGGCGCAGTCGGTTAAGCGTCCGACTTCAGCCAGGTCACAATCTCACGGTCCGTGAGTTCGAGCCCCACGTCAGGCTCCGGGCTGATGGCTCAGAGCCTGGAGCCTGTTTCCGATTCTGTGTCTCCCTCTCTCTCTGCCCCTCCCCCATTCATGCTCTGTTTCTCTCTGTCTGAAAAATAAATAAACGTTGAAAAAAAAAATTAAAAAAAATAAAATAAAATAAAAAAATAAAAAATGTATAAATTATATATGTTTAAAAATGAAGAGTTGGGGAAAAAATTAAGGGTTGGGGTACCTGGCTGGCTCAGTCAGTAGGGCATGCAACTTTTTTTTTAATTTTTTTAAATGTTTATTTATTTTTTAGAGAGACAGAGTGTGAGTAGGGGAGGGGCAGAGAAAGAGGGAGACACAGAACCCGAAGAATGCTCCCGGCTCTGAGCTGTTAGCACAGACCCCAATGCAGGGCTCAAACTCATGAACCGCGAGATCATGACCTGAGCCAAAGTCGGACGGTTAACTGATTGAGCCACCTAGGTGCCCCGGGCATGCAATTCTTATCTCAGGTTCATAAGTTTGAGCCCCATGTTGGACATGGAGCCTACTTCAGAAAGCAACTAAATAAAAAATAAAAACTTAAAAAAGTTAAGGGTAAAAGAATAGAAATACAATGTGCCACTTCCATCTAACAGTGGGTAGAAGAAGAAAAGGAAATAATTTTGAAAGAAAGGAAGAAGAAAACTTAGAATCTAAACAGTAAAATCAAAGGAATAAGGTCAAATATTACAAAAATCAGGACTCCTGGGTGGCTTAGTTGATTAAGTGTTTGACTCTTGGTTTCAGCTCAGGTCATGATCTCATGGTTTGTGAGTTTCAGCCCCATACAGGGCTCTGCATTGGCACTGTGGATCCTGCTTGGGATTCTCTCTCCCTCCCTCTTTCTCTGCTCCTCCCCTACTCACATGCTTTCTTTCTCAAAATAAATAAATAAACTTTTTAAAAAATTATAAAAATCATGATAAGTATAAACAGATTAGAGTTATCTGTTAAAAGAGATCATAAAAGAATACAAAAGCAGAATCTAACTACAAAGTGTTTACAACTAAATCTTAAACATATACACGTAGAAAATGTGAAAATAAAAGGACTATAAAAGATAGTTCTCCCTTAGTATATTCCCCAAAGAAATAGAAACAGATAACTTGAACAGATATTAGTGCACTCATATTCATAACAGCATTATTCACAATAACCAAAAGGTGAAGCAACCCAAGTGTTCATTGTTAAATGAATGGATAAACAAAATGTGATGTATAGGTGCAATGGAATATTACTCAGCCTGAAAAAGGAAGGAAATTCCGACACATGCTGCAATATGGATGAACCTTGAAGACATTATGCTCAGTGAATTAAGCCAGTCACAAAAGGACAAATACTGTTATGATTCCACTTGTATGAGGTACCTAGAGTAGTCAAATTCATAGAAACAGAAAGAGTGGTAGTTGCCAAGCCCTGGGCGGAGGAGGGGATATTATTATTTAATGAATACAGAGTTTCAGTTGGGAAAGATGCAAAAAGTTCTGGGTATGGATGGTAGTGATGGTTATACAACCATATTATTATATTTAGTGCCATTGAACTGTACACTTAATAATGGTTAAGATGGTAAGTTTTACATAATGTATATTTTACCTTAATTTCAAAAAAGATATTCATTAGTGAAAACTAAAGAAATCTAATGTAAAGTATTCACAAGTGACAAAATAGATTTTAAGGAAAAAAGAAGAATGTTACTCCATAATAACAAAAGGAACAACCTACTAAAGAGAAGAAATAATCTAAAAACATAGCGAGAAAATAGACAAAAAGCTGTTGCAATTTCAAAAAGTAATTGACAATTACATAATTAACATGAAAGATTTTAATATACTTCTGTCAAAACTGAAAAGTCATCAAAAATAGAATTTTGAAGCAAAAATTGTTAAGTTTATTCAAATATATATAAATCTATACAGATCTCTATACTTCATAAAGAGAGACTTTTAAAGTATACATGGAACAACTACAGAAATTGACTATCTACTAGGTCACAGAGAGTCTTGATAAAATTTAGGCTATTTATATTATGAATAGTATCTTAAAATCCCTTTATTATAAACTTAAAAATGTTGGTCATCAATAACTTTTTTTTTGAGGTGTGTATTTATAAGGGGTATTTCAAAATTTATAGAACTGAACAATGATATAAGTACCACACATATCAAGATGTGGCGAATACATTTGAAGTAATATTTACAGCTAAATTTATGGCCTTGAAATCAGTAAGAAAAAAAAACCCTAAAAATTAAATGAGTTTCATTCAAAATAGTACTCTTTAAATCTTTATTTCAATTAGGCTCCATGCCCAGCGTGGGGGTGAACTCACAACCCTGAGGTCAAGAGTCACCAGGCACCCCCCACCCTGAATAGTATTAATAGTAGTGGTCGACATAGTCATACTATTACTACTACTACTAATGATGATGATACTAATAATAGCTAACATTGGAGTGGTTAGTATGTGCCAGTTTTTGTTCTAAAGGTATGTGTATGTGTAAATGTACAACAAATCAGTGTGTAGATATTATTTCCATACTATAGACTGGAAGCAGACACAAAGAAGTTTCATTAACACTTTCAAGATTACTTAGCTACTAAAGAGCAGAATCAGCATTAGAACCCAAACAATCTGGATTCAGAGAAAGGAGAAGAAAGAAAGGAGGAAAAAATAGACGAGAGCAATCATAAATGAAATGGAAAATAAAGAATAATTAGGGGCAAAAAAAAACCTAGATAAACAAACATTTAGTAATACTAATGAAGAAAAATAGAAAAGATTAATTAATATTCAGAACAACAGAAGATATAGTTTAAGTCACAAGAAAATTTTACTTAAAACTTTGACAGGGGCGCCTGGGTGGCTGAATTATTGAGTGTTGGATTTCGGCTCAGGTCATGATCTCACAGTTTGTGGGTTTGAGCCCTGTGTAGGGCTCTGTGCTGACACTTAATGTACATAAGACTAATGTACTTGTCATAAATATGTGACATGTGCTTGGTATTACTTACTCAAAGATTAGCTAATTGGTTCCCACCTCAGGCCCCTTTATTTTATGCTGGTTTTAGGAGTAGTCCAGTAGGTTTGGTGGAGGAGAAAAGCAAGAGGTAAAGGAGAACAGTATTTGACCCTGATGCAAATCAAATCATGTGCTTCCCTTCTCTTCTCCCTTCCGCTCATAGAATTAGTCTTAAGGATAAAAAAAATAACAAAAATGCAGCCTGTGGATAATATGAAGAAGGGGAAAGAGCATTTGAACCTCTTGGCATTGGGAATGGGGGTGAAATGGTGGTGGTGATTGTTCAGATGCTATTAGCTGTAATTTCTAGCTACCATGTTTCTTTCATTTCCCTGGTTTCTCTTTCCCTTCCATAAATCCAGTCAATTAACAGATTCCTTCCTGTGCCTACTACTACATGCTGGTCCTATACCTTGAGATGCAAAATAAGTATGGTCTTTTTGCCCCGTAATGTTCCTCATAAAGAAATCAAAGTAAATAGTTCAAATGCCAGTAAGTAGTCTTCCCTATATATTGCTTTGTAGGGAAAGCCTGCAGTAACATTTTGTCAAAATCTGCACACCTCACCCTTCCAGCATTCACAACTCTTAACTCATGTCTCAGCAGATTATAAGTTATCACATGTCATGGACCCTCAGGGATACTTAAAATAGTCAACATTGTAGGTGTTAAATTGAATGATGCAAGAGTCATTTGAATTTGTTAATTTCCAAATGACCGGTATGAAGTGGATACTACCAGTAGATGAAGGCTAGAAAAAGAGGTTCCCTCCTTTGGAGTAAAACTTCCGACTGATTTATTTTGTTTATAATAGTGACAATATATCAAAAGAATGACTAGAAAAATATAAACCTGTTTTTCATACAATAATTGAGAAATTGAAACCTATAAGTGAAACTGGAGCTAATGAAGCAAAAAAGTGACTTATCTTGGTTTGATTTTCAGTACGGGATTAAAACATACAGTCTAATTCTCTTGACTGAAATGCCTTTTTGTGACTGTAACATTGAGAAATGTTATAGTTATTTCTCATCATCGTTTCATTTTCTACTGGTTTTGGGAGTTTGCAGCCTGATGTTTAAGGTGTTTTACAGAATATCTATCATTCTGTATGAATGTTTTAATGTTTATTTATTTTTGAGAGACAGAGAGTGTGTGTGAGCTGGGGAGGGGCAGAGAAAGAGGGAGACAGAAGGTCCAAAGCAGGCTCTGTGCTGAAGGGCTCAAACTCAAAAACTGCAAGATCATGACGTGAGCTACTTAACTGACTGAGCTACCCAGGCTCCCCTCCCTTCTATAACACTTTTTACAAATATGTTGCCTGACAATTATATAATTGAGCAGTTTGTTGTATTGATTATTGTTATGCATTTTTATTTATGCTGTCATAGTCATTCACTGTTTATTGTGAAGTTTGATGTCCCAACTTGACAGACATCTTTGTATAGCTGGTTCTTTTTTTCTCTGTTGTTGTCTGTCATGCTGTTGAAATCCTGTATTAAGGGTTAGCTCTTTCTCCAAAGATGAAAATTCTGCATATATGATAGCACAAATTACTTATTTAACAAGGGACAGTTGTGTGGTCATCCATTCTTTTTTTTTTTTTTTTTTTTTTTAAGTAATCTCTATACTAATGTGGGGCTCAAACTTACAACCCCAAGATCAAGAGTCACATACTTTGCTGCCTGAGCCAGCCAGTTGCCCCTGTGGTCAAGCATTGTTACTGATTTTTTCGTTATCTCTATCTAGTGTCTAGTGTCACTAATTTTAATATTATAATTTTAGGGCTGAATTTGGGCTAGTCAGATTATCAAACACCTATAAAAGAAAGATACTATAAATTGTTCTGTTGCAATATTTTTTTTTTTCAACATTTATTCATTTTTGGGACAGAGAGAGACAGAGCATGAACGGGGGAGGGGCAGAGAGAGAGGGAGACACAGAATCGGAAACAGGCTCCAAGCTCCGAGCCATCAGCCCAGAGCCCGACGCGGGGCTCGAACTCACGGACCGCGAGATCGTGACCTGGCTGAAGTCGGACGCTTAACCGACTGCGCCACCCAGGCGCCCCTGTTGCAATATTATAATAGATATAGGTGGACCCTTTTTTAGTTAATGTACCATGTCTGATAGTATTAACTATATTTTACAATAAATTTTTAGGTTAATTTTTTAGTCTTCTATATTTCATAACTGATTAAAAAATTCAAAAATTTCTTAGAGGAAATGGTATACCTTGAGAAATTCATTGGGAACTAGCATATTAAAATGTTTATTTATTTTAATGTTTATTTACTTATTTTGGAAGGGCGCAGGGACAGAGAGACAGGGAGAGAGAGAATCCTAAGCAGGCTCCACACTTTCAGTGCGGAGCCCAAGCAGGGCTCACTCTCATGAACCATTAGATCCTGACCTGAGCCGAAATCAAGAGTCTGATGCTTAACCAACTAAGCCACCCAGGTGCCCCTAAATGTTCGTATATTTAAAACAGCAGTTTTACATTGCATAAAGATGATTTAACAACTCCAGGTTAAATTTGTCCATAGTAAATATTGCATATTAAGAAAAAGAAAATATAGATTTCTGTAAATCTCCCTTTTTCCTTATATTGGCATCATCAATTTTATTGTTAGAAAAAGAAATAATAATAAAAGCCACTAAAATGTTTTGTTTTGTATTACTATCATTAGGAGACATGGTGTCTTTCTCACAAATAGCTTATTATTCTTGTTTCTGTTTTTCCTTTTTAATTCTTTTATATCCATTTATTTTCTCTAACTCTATTTTATCAACTTTTCCATTTATTTATTTATTGTGCATACCCAACCTTATTCTGGAATATATTTAAGATGACTTTATGCTCTTTTTATTGGCCCCAGTTACTTAAGTCTCCTATTGTAAACAGCCCCCATCCTTGAAAGCCTATGTAAGTGTGATTTGTTCTTTATTTCCCCAATTGACTCTTTACTCAGCAATTAAAATTATATTGGCCCGATGATGTGGTGAGCTGTTTGTAAAATTGACCAATACCTCCTTAATTCTTTCCATTTGTACTTAACCTTTCTTTCCAAGCAAAGAAGTCATTAATTTTTTTCCTGAATGCCTCATTTCAATTTACTTCTTAAAAACATAATTCAAGGGGCGCCTGGGTGGCGCAGTCGGTTGAGCGTCCGACTTCAGCCAGGTCACGATCTCGCGGTCCGTGAGTTCGAGCCCCGCGTCGGGCTCTGGGCCGATGGCTCGGAGCCTGCAGCCTGTTTCTGATTCTGTGTCTCCCTCTCTCTCTGCCCCTCCCCCGTTCATGCTGTGTCTCTCTCTGTCCCAAAAATGAATAAACGTTGAAAAAAAAAAATTAAAAAAAAAAAAAAAACATAATTCAAAAAATTTTAGACTTATCCATAGAAAGTTTGTATAATTTTTTAAAGTCTTAAATTCTTTCATCATCAGTAAGTTGATATTATTTATATTTTAGATTTTGGAATAAAATTTACTTTTATGCTACTTAAATTTAATGTCAAAGTAGAGTTTAACTTGTGTTTCTGAGTCAGATCTTAGTGTGCCTACCATTTTCATTTTCAATTTTAGTTGCTGAATAGCTTTCTACAGTGGATGTTATGTCTTTTGCTCTTTTTGATTTCTTACTGTTATGAATGTGCGCAATATAACAGCCTCGCATAGTTCAACTTTCTTAAGCTTCCTCTATCATTGGCTTTTAAAAGTCCTGTTTAGGAAATGGGAAAGAATAAATCAGAATTACTTGGGATGTTTTTTCAAAACACATACCACTAGGAGTTCTGATAGTTTATTCTTTATGCCATCTCTCCTTGGAAATCCAGTTATAGTCAGTCACTATCACTGAAGGAACTTGAGATAGCCCTCAGTTGTGTTAATTTGTCTTAGCATCCAAAAAGAAACTAGCCTGCATGGTACTTGTTTATTTTTACAAAAAAAAAAAAATGATCAAAATTATTTATGGAAAATGGTATATTATAAAGCAAATAAAATAACTACAAATTTCAAATACATATTGTATGTAGTAATAAAAACATTTCTTGTTCTTCTAAAGTGGTAAATTAGACAAATACTTATTTTGGAGAAGTCATTGGTTATCAGGAAAGCAGTCCTGAAAATGGTACCCTTTCTTTAAGAAAATATTCAAGCCTTAAGTAGCAAGGACTAAAATGAACACCGAAAGGAAATTCTTTTTTTAAAAAGTTATTTTCAGTCTTCATTCTTATTTCTTTTTGTCTTGGATAACCTTCACAAAAATGTATCTTTTTTATAACCAATACTCTAAACGTTGCCAGGTTTCACTTGTCTACTTTCTGGAGGCATCCAGTGTAGGTCCCTTCTTTTTTTTTCCTCTTTACTCTTGAATTAATCCTCTACCTACTTCACAGGCCGATTCTTTGATGAGAATGAATCCCCTGTTGATCCGCAGCATGGCTCTAAACTGGCGGATTATAATGGGGATGATGGTAACGTAGGTGAGTACGAGGCAGACAAGCAGGCTGAGCTGGCTTACAATGAGGAAGAAGATGGTGATGGTGGAGAGGAAGACGTCCAAGGTGAGCGTGGGCTTGGCCTCCATGCTGTGACCGTGAAACCCACCTCTAAATTTTTTGGTTGAATTTGTGTAGAATTTTCCCCACTTATTAACAGAATTACAATCTTAATACAAAGAGATTCTGTGTAGTTTTTCAATTTTATTTTGAAAACAATTTTATGATAGTCATATTTTTAGATTTTAATTATTTTAAGTATTTTCATTTTAGTTATCTTATATGTATTATTGATATAGTTATAATTTGAAACTCAAAAGTATTCAGAAATTTTAGATTTAAATTGTTTTAAATGTCTCCAGGCTTTACCTACGGCAAATACTCCCAGAAAATAATTCTTTTCCAATTTCTTATCTGAAAACATTTCGTTATTCTAGGTACATATTTTGACCAGACAGCCTTTTTGTTATAAAGGAAGTCCCAAAGAGAATGGTCTCCATACTGAAGATAAGATATGTCACTACTGATTGAGTATAGGAAGGCTGTTTTTGAACTTTTTTCTGAGAGGCTGAAAATTTATATTTAACAGTTTGAAAAGATTTGTGTTTTATGTTTAATACACAGATTCAACATATTTTCCTTGTTAACTATGTAACTTCTGAGCTTTTAACTTATTAAAAGTTCAGAATCTACCTGTGTGCATGCAGCCCTACCCATGCATGCATATCAGAGTATATTACATTATTATGAGTTTTTAGGCCTATTTTCTGCCTGCTTATATCATTTAGTAGTATTTGTGGAACTTTTTCTCTTTTTGTAAAAGTTGATTATGAACATAATAATGTGTGATGTATTCTATTTTATAATGTGATGCATGAAGTATTTTCCAATGTAAACTGTCTCAATTTCTTCCTTAACTCTTTTTAAGTAATCACATCTTACTTATGTTCATGACAAGAGTTGTTTTTATAAAACTGGAAAGAAATTATAGTTATCCTCAGATACTTTGTAGTTAATAGAAAAAGGGAAACTTAGAGACTCAGACTTCCATGCAGGATTGTTTTGATAGTACATTCTAGTTTTGGAAGAATGGTTGTTGGGAATAGAAAGAGATAATAATTATTCTAGGACTTCTATAAGGATACATTCATGAGAACTTCTCAAATGCTGTTTGGGGCTTTAGAATAAATTATACCTACCTTTTCTATAATCTCATCCATTTTTCACAAATTTTACCATTTTTTCTCATTGTTTTGTGTTTGTTTGAATGTTTTTATTTGCAATTATTTATAACATTGTTGTGAGGCTTTTTCATGCATGTATATCATATCACCAATTAGATTACCAAGCTCTGGAGGGCAGGAATTTTCACTTATTTTGCCTTATATTCTGTTTGTGTCCTTTTCTGCCTTCATATTCACCCCACCCTCCACCCCCCATAGTACTTAGCCTACATAGGTCAATGTTGTTAACTGATAATTTTATGCTTTCTCATTGAGTTTTAGAACTGTGACTAGAATAATAACCCTTTAACTTCTGGTCTTATAAATTTAGTTTATAGTTTAAACATTCTCTAGTTTTCTTCCTAAGAGCTTCTATCATATCATTGGATAATTTTGAGGGTTTTATTAGAGCAAATAATTTCAGCTGTAACTGAAAGACATTTCTTATGCTTTTGGCTATCTTAAAGTTAATGACTTTTATCACAAAATTTCAGATATATTGTATGGCTTTTATCCATGGTAGGTACATTTATCTTCAGTGCCTCCTCCCTCTCTTCTCTCTCTCTCTCTCTCTCTCTCTCTCTCTCCTATACCCTTTTCCCTTTCCCTCTCCCATCCCCAGTTTTCATTGTAACTTTCCACTTTAGGTCACCAGTATCCTCATGCTGCTCTGCCTTTCCTTTCACAAGGAAATAAATGCATCAGTTCTAAGGAATATAAGGAAATGACCTAAGGTGATACCCTCAGTGAAGTAGGGAGGGGATTGTTAGATTTTGGGGTTTTCCCATTTGCAACTCAATCTTACTTAAGCTGGGGGTTGCCACTTACATTTTTATCCCATTTCGGGGTTCACTAGATGACAGCAGTAGAAGGATAGGACAGCTACCAAGGGGACTCCTTTATGATAGGGAACAAAGCCACCAGCTGCAGCTAGTGAAGAGGGATGTTTGGGTGAACTGACTAAAAAAGAGTATTGGAGAGCCAAATAATTTAAAACATGCTTTCAGGGATTCTTTAGGCATGGCATTAACTGTCCAGAAAGTGGGAAGGGGGAATTATGGTTGTTCCCTAGTTTATCAATAATTTGGATTCTATATTTTATTATTAAGTTAGAATATTTAGAATTTAAGAACATTTCTTCATAGTTGCAATGTAGAAATAATGGTTGGGTTCCCAGGCGAGTTTGCACTTGTAGCCAAAGCAGGCAGTAGAAAAGAGTGGGGGAAAAAACACTAGGTTAGGAGACCAGCCGTTGAGTATTGCTTTTCAAGTCACTTTAACTCTCTAGGCCACAGTTTCTTCATCTGTAATGTGACTGTTGAACTACAATAGATGGTCCTTCTCAGTTCTAAAATTCTGTGATCATATTCACAGTGGAATCACTATATACAACACAGGTATAATGGGAGAATGTGTTTCAGATTTGAGCATGCCTGAAACACATCTTCCCCCAAACCCAGGAAAGAAAATCTTTACTGCCATTAAGACTCTGCAGCCAGAGATATCAAAAATTGAAACATGCTTGTAACAGATGGTTGCTGTACTTGTGATGAACATAGCATAATGTATAGATTTGTGGAATCACTATGTTGTATACCTGAAACTAATATGACATTGTGTCAACGTCAATTAAAATTGAAACATGTACTTCAGAAATACTATTAGGGGCTCTTCTCTACTCTTTCTAATATTAGGAGGAGTTTTGTTGTTTTGTTTTGTTTTGTTTTGTTTTTCCTCAATCTGTTGGGTCCCTAGGATTAGAGATTCCACTTATAGTGCTGAGGTTCTGGATTCAGCTAAGGTCAATGGAGATTTGGGCAGCAACTCTGCCAATAGAGTTTATCTGCCAGATTTATCTCTGATGCTTGTTCATATGTATTGATCATTTGGGACACTACTATCTGTAAAGTGTTTTCTTGTAGAATTAAGTGAGGCCTATTTTTCCTGTGTTTACAGTTCTGGTTTATTTTGATTTTTAATTCTTGGTTTCCTGAAGCAGCCTAAAAAAATATTATTTTATTTACATTGGTGTAGAAAAATTTTTTTCCTGCCTTCTTTTAAGTGACCCAGTGAGGGGCGCCTGGGTGGCTCAGTCAGTTGAGCGTCCGACTTCAGCTCAGGTCATGATCTCAACGTCTGTGAGTTTGAGCCCCGCTGGGTTCTGTGCTGACAGCTCAGTGCCTGGAGCCTGCTTCGGATTCTGTGTCTCCCTCTCTGCCCCTCCCTTGCTCTTGCTCTCTCTCTCTCCCAAAAATGAATAAATAAAATTTTAAAAAATTAAAAAAAAAATTAAGTGACCCAATGAAAAGATTACCTCTGGAAATACTCTGCATCTGATGGATATCTTTTAATTCATTCTTTATTGTAATAAGGAGATGGATGTTTATAAATTCTCTTTACTCTTATCTTTAATCCCATAGAAGTTCCAAGTTTCTTTAACAGAGTATGACCTGCATATTTATTTATGGTTGTATTTCTGTGCTTATGGAAGGAAGCTGAGCCTAATGCTTGAGTGCCTGGATTCTGGAGCTGGACTGCCTGGATTTGAATCCTAGCTCCAGCACTTACCAGCTCTGTGACCTTGTGAATTACCTAACTCTATGCCTCAATATCCTTATCTGTAAAATAGGGGTATAGTTACTTAACTAAGCTGTTGTTATGTAGATTATATGACTCAAATATTTGTTCAGCACTTAGGGCAGGTCTTCCACAATGTAAGCACTACATAAGTGTTTGTTGAATAATGGTTTTTAAGAAGTTAAAGCAAATACAGAATATTTTTCTTTGGATTGCCTACTTTGGAGGATAATTACACTTTGTGGATTAACGTGTACTTTTTAGTGGAGCCTCACTGCCTTATTATCCCCAAGATGTTCTTGTTTGGTAGAATTTGCTTTATGGAGGTGATCCTTTCTTGACTTCAGAGGGAATTTAGGAATTATTTAATAAATTATGAATGTCCTTCTATTTCCTTAATAGTCATTTTATGTTAATGAGCTATTTACAGATTTTGCTGCCTTGTAAAATGAAATATATATATATATATATATATATATATATATATATTTAGTTTTCAGGTTGTTATTCTATATTAGATTTGACTAGGTAATTTCATCATACTTTATAAATACTGTACATGCAAATAGGTTGTCAGTAGAAATTTGAATTCTGGTTAGAATAGCTATACTGAAAGTGGACTCTAATTAATGTAAATAATAGTTCAGTGTAAGAAAAATGCAATATTCCAAAAGTCCTGTGAAATTCTGAAAAATAATGTGAAGGCACAGTATTAAAATTTGATTAAAAGCATGAATTAATAAAACCAACAAACTCCTCTGTATATTTATAGAAGACTTTAGAAGTCAAGACTCCTTCCTATACATTATTATTATTATTATTACTATTATTATTATTATTATTATTATTATTATTATTTTGAGATAGGATAAACAGTTGCTATCCGTATTCTACTGAGAAGGTAACTAAAGGTCTAAAGAGGTTTAGAAACTAGATCAGGTTTGTTAAGGGACTGAGCCAGAACTAGAATTCAGTGTTTTTATTCCTAGAGCTTTGCTCTTACCTTCTCTTTATAATTTTTCATTTAAAAGTCTTCCAACATACCTACTTTCAATAACTTTCCTGTTAAATTTTTAGGAATTCTCTTTTGTATATGCTTTTCCCACCCCTCTGTGGTGATTAAGTCTTCATTTAATTACTGAAGTCATGAAAGATGTATTTATAGCCATAAGGTGATATCCCATAACATGGATTCTAAGGAGAGCTTTCTGGAGAGGTGCCAGTGATCATTTTCCTGTTTAAAACCAAAGATAATTTTTTAAAGTACAACAAGTTCTATGTTAAGATATTAGCATTTTTTCAAAATACAGATGCGATTATGGATACAATTTCAGCCTTTGCCTGTAACAGATCTGGGGTTATCTTATCACAGCTAGTGGATTACACTATTAAAGATACAAGATAATTTTGTTGGCCTATGATGCAAAATTGTTGCCTGCAGTTCTAAATGAGAATTTCTGTAAGTTTAATAGGAAAGTTATTGAAAGGAAAGAAAAAGTTGTCTTATTTGGCATTTTTTAAAATGAATAATATAAAGAAGAAATAAGACCACATCATTATGTAAAATACACAGTACATATATCACATAGCATTTTTCTTGAACAAAATTTTACCATAGGATATACTAGAGAAGTTAAGAGTGGATTACCATAGGATATACTAGAGAAGTTAAGAGTAGCAAACCTATCAAATCTAAAAGACAGATTTCAGAAAGCTATAGTATACATGTGAATTGGGATTCTGACTCTTGAAATATATAAAATTATATTTATATATAACTCATATAACTCTTTAAATTATATAAAATTATATTTCTGGACAATTATGATAGTAACATCTCAATCTATCAAAAACTAAGCTGATGGGTAATTGTAACTGTGAACTATAAAGTATGAAAAATCATTTTTCAAGGCTGTGGAAGAATAAAAGAAGAAAAAAATAAGAAAACCAAACAAAGAAAAAAAGAAAAAAAACAAAGCTCTGGAGGAGCTAACAGATGTCACTAAAAGCCATATACTAGAAAGAAAGTCTCTTTGCTTTGATTAAATTACTTTTCATTCTTGTTCTAACATAATTTTAATATTCTGAGCGGTCTTATTTCAAAACCTGTAGTTTGTAACAAAATTAGAAAAGGATTGCTACTGCAAGATAAACAGTAATGTGAAGTGGCAGATGATAGCCAAGAAGGACCCAGAAAAACCTGTCAATATCCAAATAAGTCAAACTCTAAAGAGTCATTTAATGTAGCTACTCAAAGTGACTTTGAGGATCTTACTAACAATATTATGTAATATATTTTTTTTATTTTTGGTAAAGAAGAAGTTAAATTTTGGTTAGTATATCATTTAAGAAGTTGCTGCTGGGGCGCCTGGGTGGCGCAGTCGGTTAAGCGTCCGACTTCAGCCAGGTCACGATCTCGCGGTCCGTGAGTTCGAGCCCCGCGTCAGGCTCTGGGCTGATGGCTCAGAGCCTGGAGCCTGTTTCCGATTCTGTGTCTCCCTCTCTCTCTGCCCCTCCCCCGTTCATGCTCTGTCTCTCTCTGTCCCAAAAATAAATAAACGTTGAAAAAAAAAATTAAAAAAAAAAAAAAAAAGAAGTTGCTGCTAAGCTCTTTGCACAGGAGCAAAGAAATTCACTATAATGTTAAATATTGGGATTATGAGTAGCTTTTATTTTCCTATCTTTTATTTTCCAAGTTTTATGTGATGAGTGTGGATTAATTTTGTAATTAGAAAAAGTTTTGGTTTTTAAGGGCATGAAAATGTATACAGAACGGTTTCTAAAACTTTTATTTTTAAATTTTATTTATTTATTTATTTTCATTGAAAGAGAGAGAGAGAGCAGGCAGGGAAGGGCAGAAGGACAGGGAGGGAGACAATCCCAAGCAGGTTCCACACTCAGCGTGGAGCCCAATGGGGGTGGAGGTGGGAGGATCAATTCAACAACCATGAGATCATGACCTGAGCTGAAATCAAGAGTTGGATGCATAACGGACTGAGCCACCTAGGCACTCCAAAAACTAACTTATAGAACTAATTCATTTAGTAGAAATAATGTATTTTATATACAAGAACCAACTCCTCAATGTTTGTGGGTTCCTAAAGTTTGGCTAACTATATCTAGCTCTACTATCATCAAAAGATTTGTTAAATTAAGTAATCTTCCAATATATTGGAAGACTGGAAGACAGACTTTTCACTGTTTAGCCAAGCAACTAAGAAATAAAGCACTATTTTAGAAGGTATAAAATAAATAGAAAACTACTGAGGCTTTATTTTATTGGTTTTCTGCAAGTGATTTTAAAAATAATATTCTTGATACATAATTATTTTCCTTACAGATGATGAGGAACGAGAACTTCAAATGGATCCTGCAGACTATGGAAAACAACGTTTCAATGACGTTCTTTAAGCCCTAAAGGAAAACTTCAGAAAACCTAAAGTGCTGTAAAATGGAATGATTTCTACTTTGTTGTTTCTGACTTTTGTTGTAAAGATCAGTTGTATCAGTTGTAAAGATACATTGAGATAGATTTAAGGAAAAATTTTAATGAAGAAATGTACCCATGTACATATGTGAACTTTTTCATATTGTATTATTAAAGCAGAGATTTTTTTGTTATATTACAGTTGAGCCAAAAACAAAGTAAGCAAAACTGTAATCTTTGCATTTAAAATGAACTAATGTATATTTTACATTTTATTGAGCCTAATTCTTTCCACAAATGGACAAATAGTAAAAATTGGTTGTACGGTTTATATGTTGCACATAGCATAACCCCAGTGAGAACAGTTATTCAACTGAAAAACTTTTTATACACTAATATATTCTTGTTAGCCCAACAGGTGTTCTGTTCTATCTACCCCTCATCTCATGCTCTTCATGGAGTTATATCTAGTCACATAAAAGAGGGGTTGGAACCTGGAAGCCAAACACTGGGCAGCATGTGTGCAAAATCATTTCCCTACTCCTTTTATTTTACATGAATGCCGATGTGGATTGGCAGATTAACTTTTAGCTGAGGCCTGATGGAAGTTGAGGTAACCTGCAAAGACATAACAATATTTATGAGTTATACCTTACTTAGTTCATGAAATTGTGAAATGCATGATTGACAATATCTTTTCAATTTTTATTTTTTTCACATAATACTGGTACTGTTTAACGATAACCATCACTGGCTAAATTTTTTATATTTTCAGAGTCCAAGTTGGTGAAAATATTCATGATTTAAATGCCAGATTCTGAAAGAAGCTAAATCAACTTCAAAATGAATCTGCAATCAGCATTTCAAAGCTTCTCTGGTAGTTTTAGTGATCTTATTTGACTAGAATTTTTCAGAAGTACTATAAGGAGTTTTAACAGATTTTTATTAACACACAAATAAGTAGAAGTGCAGTGAGGTCTACAACTGTTTTATTAAAATAGCTTAAGAGTTTGTAATAGAGATGAAGAATCTTTGTAATTAATATGTTAAGAACCCATAAGCCTCATATTTGCTAGACTTACAGAATTATTTTAAATGCATTTGTCTTTTTTGACACTATTCTGGAGAATGCTTAAGCTAGTTAATCCCTGTTTTCAGATTTAAATCTTTTAAATCTTATCCCCCCCCAAAATAAAAGGTTTTGATCACAAGGAGACATTTAAGGTTGTTAACTCTGTTTTTCAGAAGGACTACTGTTAATTGCACATAAACATGAAATGGTTTTTTTTTTCCCCCTTGTGCTCAGGTTCTAATCAAAATTCAAACTTACAGAGGTAAAAAAAGCTGTTCATTTATTTGAAGTGCAAAAATTCTTAGACTTCAGTTTGAAATTATTTAATGACCAGGAAAAGATACAGTGATTTACTAAAATTGTTATTTCTACCAAATCAAAATGGCAATTTATGCCTTTGCTGAGTATATCAGGCCTATAATGAATAGGTATAATAGTTCACAGAATTTTTTAAAATGGAGTTAAAGGGAATTGACGTACACCTTTTGGGCATTAGAGTGGGAAGATGAATCTAAAACATACTTCTAGTAATACTTTATATTTAATACTGTAAAATCTTTACAAATGAAAACCATGAAATTTCCTGCCTTAGTTCCTTTGTCATAAGAACAATCACTTAATTATATGGTAGCTATTACTTATATAGCAAAATTTCTTCAATTAGCAGTCTAGAAATTTTATAAACTGAGAGATCTTGGACCAATTGATAATGTTTCTGACTGTATTAACATTTTAGTGCTATAAAATACTATGTGAATCTTAAAATTCTGACATTCTACAGTCTGTATTAGACATGCTGTTTTTTATAATATTTTACTTCTGCCTTAAGATTTAGGTTTTTTAAATGTATTTTTGCCCGGAATTAAGTGTTAATTTGATGGAAACTCTGCTTTTAAAATCATCACTTAACTGGGTTCTAATAAATTAAAATTAAACTTGTTTTACTATTTTTCTGATTCTGACACATATACACACATCACACTCATGTGATGCAAATAGTTACATTTTAACACTAAAATTTGAACAAATTTAGAATTCATTTTAGGCTAAGCTAAACTAGATTGCAGGAAAATTTATATTAGGGTTGTTTACCGTAGTGCTAGTGTAACAAATACTGAATGCTTCCTATGTGCCCAGCATTGTCTTATGTAATAAGAATACTGTAGTGGGTAAGATAGACCAGGTTTCTGTTCTCATGGAGCTTACATTCAAGTTGGACCAGTCCGACAATATACAAGTAAACACAAGAACCAGCTAATTTTAAATAGTGATAAGAACTATTAAAAATAAAACAAATTTCCAAGGTTTCAAGGTCTCTTAAGTTTCCAAATAATAAGGTTTTCAACTTAACTGAAACATAATTATGAGGCTAGAATATCATGGGAGAAATGAGGCTGAAGAGGTATGGAAAGGGTAGGGTAGGTAGAACCTTTTAACTTCAGGTCACTTGCTACTGACCCATAAAGAGAAAATATAAAATCCAAAATATACATGAAGGGATGATTCTAAGGAAAATGTGAATACAACTTCAAAATCATTTCTAAAATATGTCCCTTTATTTTAAAAAATCTTAAGATTGTATTCCTTTTTGACTTGTCCTGTATACACCTGTAAACATAAAATTTGCTAGAATATGAGGACAGAGAATCTATAAAACAAAACAAAACAAAAACCGTGTAGTTATGAGGGGGATAGTCACTTGTCATAATGGCTAGCCTTGGAAACTTCTGTTCCCTCACATGTCTGACCCCATGGCTTCAATAAGACAATCAAACCGTGTGATGTTATTTAATACATTTCCAAAGTCTAGGTTATTGAGTCTTCACATAAATATTCAGTTCTAATTGGGCTATATCTAATTCCTTTTAAGACTCTCCTCACTAAGGGTTCCAAATGAAAATTCAAACAACTGTCCCAGAAAGAAAAAGGGGAAATTTAATGGTCCATGTAAATAAACTGCAAAAAGGGCAGAAGTCAGCTGGACTTGAGGATAATTGTATTGACACAAGGACTTAAACGCTGCCAACTTTGTTTCACTAACTCCCATTTCTGTTTCTCTCTACTTGCTACTTTCTTTCACTCAGACTAGCTCTCCCCTCAAAACTCTAACCAAGACTTCCAGCAGGTCACATTTTCTTAGTTTTGCCACCTGAGAACAGCTGCTCTTCTTTCCTTAATTCCACTCCAAAAAATATGAGGGAAGGGAGATTTTTGTTTCTGACTACGATTAATTTGACTAGCCCTTTCTGAATTAGTGGTAACTATAAAACCGGACAAGATGTAAGTGACTGTTTTGGGGCAGCAAAAAACTTAAGCTTCTGAAATAAGGGAAACTTAGCAGTTGAGCCCCACGGTCACCCAGCTTCCTATGGGTGTAAAAAAGCTGAACTGAGATCACAGAGATCATAGTGGGGAGCAGCTGAAGCAGTTGGAAATCAATTGGGTGGACATCAGAGAAGAGGGAGCTATCTATACAGAGAGGTAGCCCCAGAAATCCTTATAAGGGTGCCCACAAGTTCATGGCTGAGGGCTGGACTGTACATAATTAGAGCAAAACCACCTGATGCTTACCCCATAGCAGTTGCCACAGAGTTGAGAATGGAACGTAGATACCAGAGGTCAAGAAGTGTTGCCATAAAGGGCGCCTGGGTGGCTCAGTCGGTTAAGTGTCCGACTTCAGCTCAGGTCATGGTCTTACGGTTCGTGAGTTTGAGCCCCACGTGGGTTCTGTGCTGACAGCTCAGAGCCCAGATTCTGTCTCCCTCTCTCTCTGCCCCTCCCCCACTCACGCTCTGTCTCTCTGTTTCTCTCTCTCTCTCTCTCTCAAAAATAAATAAAAACATTAAAAAAATTAATTTAAAAAAGTGTTGGCATGAAAGCAGTGCTACAGGACACTAGGTTTCTGGGCCTGTCAAGGTGGAGTTCTGTAACAATTGTGGCATCCAGATAAACGATTAGAAAGGTGGCACCTTGGGAGTAAAGACCATGCCCTCGAGTAAGACCTACCCTAGGTCTGCCCTAACAAGCTCTGACAAGATTGTAAGGGGAAATAAAGTATGAAGATTGAGTCCTGTCAAGTTAGAACTTAATGAAACTCCTTCGGCTTCTCATAGATATGAACTAACAAAGCATAAAACTAAGCCTGTATTAGTTTAAGGTAACTACTCAGTAACTGAAGAATCTGCTAAAATAAGAATCATCACTTTTCAGAAGATAACAGTCAAGAATCTATACAACATATACACAATGTCTAGTTTTCAATAAAAAATTATCAGACATACAAAGACTTGAAATGTGATCTACAGTTAAAAAAATTAGATGGCTGTTGTTATTTGTTATATTGTTATTTGTTAATGCAGGTATTAAAAGTGTTTATTGCACTGTATGTTAACCAACTTGAATTTAAATTTTAAAACATTAAATTAAAAAGTCCTAAAAAAAAAGTATGTTTAAAGATTAAATGAAAATGTTTTAAGTGAACAGATAGAGGATCTCAGCACAGAAATGAAAATTATAGAAAACCTAATGGAAATTCTAGAACTGTGAAGTATAATAACTGAAATGAAACATTCATTGGATGGGTTTAATTGCAAATTGCAAATAGCAGTAGAATGAATTTGAAGACATATAAATGTAGTTGTACTATAAGTATTTGAAAATGGAAGGTTGAAATGTTGAGAGACCAAGAAATGTGGATTTGGGATTCATTCAATATTTATTGAGTGTTCCAGACACCCCCTAACACATAAGCCTAAAGATTCAATCATGAAAGAACAATGATCATTCTTTTAATTTCTTATTGAGTACCCAATCTGTATAGAGAGCTGTTTTGAGTACTACAATGTCTCTGCCTTCATGGAACTTACATAAATACCAGAGGGAGAGATCATTATTTTCTATACTTATAGTGATAAATGCTTTAAGAAAAATAAATCAGAATAAAGGAATAGTGATGGAGGAGTGCTATTTTTAGATAGGATGATCAGGGAGGGCCTTTCTGAAGAGGTGGTGTGAAAATAAGCCATGTGGATATCTTGTGCAACATTATCCAATAGAAATATAATGCAGGATACCTATGTAATTTTGAATTTTCTAGTAACTACATTTTTAAAAAAACTGGTGAAATTTTGATATTTAACCAATATATCCAAAATATTACCATTTTAATATGTAATCAATATAGAACACTACTAATGAGATAGAGATATTTTATTTTTCTTTTGTGCTAAATCTCAAATCTAGTGTGTATTTTACATTTACAGCACATCTCAATATGGACATTAAGTTGTCATTGGAAATATTTGGTATTTGGCAGTCATAAAATTTATATTTGAGTTAATACATTCACATACTCATGTTCCAAGTATACTTAAAAGTTTTATAATAACTGAACCAAATATTAATTTTTTTCAATATACTTCACTCTTTAGGGCAGTTTCAGGTTCATAACTAAATTAAGTAGGAAGTAGAAAATCCCAACATATCCCCCCCCCTACACACACATACAGCTTCCGTGCCATCAACATCCTGCACCAGTGTAGAATTATTTGTTAAAATTGATAAACCAACACTGTGTATACATCATTATCAACCAAAGTCAGTTTACATTAAGATTCACATTTTGTATTGTACCTTCTATGGGTTTGGACAAATGTATAATGACATGTATCTACCATTATAGTATGCAGAACAGTTTCACTGCCTTAAAAATCCCGTGTTTTTCACTTGTTCCTCTTTCTTTACCCCGAAATCCCTGGCAGCCACTGACCTTTTTACTGTCATCATAGTTTTATCTTTTCCAGAATGTCATATGATTATAATCATACAGCATATAGCCTTTTCAGATTGGCTTCTTTCACTTAGTAATATTCATTTAAGATTACCCCTTATCTTTACATGACTTGATAGCTCACTTCTTTTTAGCTGATTAATACTCCATTGTATGACTATGTTGCAGTTTATGCATTCCCCCATTGAAGGACATCTTGATTCTTCCAACTTTTGGCAATTATGAATAAAGTTGCTATAGACATTCATGTGTAGATTTTTGTGTGGACACAAGCTCAACTCTTTTGGGGAATACCAAGGGGCAATTTTTTTTTTCTTTTTTTTTTTTTTAAATTTCTTTTTTTTTTTTTAATTTTTTAAAAATGTTTTATTTATTTTTGACAGAGAGAGAGAGACAGAGCATGAGTGGGGGAGGGTCAGAGAGAGAGGGAGATACAGAATCCGAAGCAGGCTCCAGGCTCTGAGCCATCAGCACAGAGCCCGATGCGGGGCTCGAACTCACAGACTGTGAGATCATGACCTGAGCCGAAGTCGGACGCTCAACCGACGGAGCCACCTGGGCCCCCCGGGGCAATTTTTTTTTATTGTAGCAAAACTACCATGGTACATTTACATGCAAAGTACAATTCAGTGCCATTAAGTACATTACAATGTTGTGCAACCATTACCACTAACTGGTTCTAGAACTATTTCATCACCCCAGCTGGAAGCTCTGTTAAGCAGTCACTCAGGTATTAATTTTAAATTTTGTTAATTAAAATTAAATAAAGTTAAAAATTAATTTCCTCAGTTGCACTACCACATTTCAAGTGCTCAGTCCACCCATGGCTTGTGGTTAGTGGCTATTGAATAACACAAGTCTAAGGGAAAAGAAGTAGAGGCAGAGAAATAACAAAAACAAAGTCCTTGATACAGGAATATACGTTTTCAGAGAATGGTTAATTAGCCAGTAGGATGGGAATACAAATAGCAAGAGGTAGGGAATGTAGTCATGAGGTAGCCAAGAGTGAGCTAATGAAGGGCTTTGCATGTTATAGTGAAGACTTTAGATTTTATTTTAAGGGTGTTGAATAATTTATAAAGAGGTTTAAAATGATCACCTTGGCTGTGTTTTGGAAAGATTGACGGAGGTTCAAGAATGGAGCAGGAAGATTTATAGTATTCCAGGTCAGAGATGATGGTCCTTGAACTAGGGGAGATAGCTGAGGTGGTAAGTGTTTGGATTCAAGATATACTTTCAAGGTTTAATTTATTGCACTTACAGTGGATTGGATGAAATATAAGAGAATTATATTCTATCCAGTGGAGAATACTAAGAGAGAAACAGGTTTGAGAGTTTAGTTTTGACCATGTTAAGTTTCAGATGATCATTGCCATCAAGTGAATGCAATATTATTGTATGCATTGTATATTAAAGTACAATGGCAGTTCTGATACTATTTCTTTTTTTTTTTTTTAATATATTTTTTTCAACGTTTATTTATTTTTGGGACAGAGAGAGACAGAGCATGAACGGGGGAGGGGCAGAGAGAGGGAGACACAGAATCGGAAACAGGCTCCAGGCTCTGAGCCATCAGCCCAGAGCCTGATGCGGGGACCGCGAGATCGTGACCTGGCTGAAGTCGGACGCTTAACCGACTGCGCCACCCAGGCGCCCCTCTGATACTATTTCAATATTTATTATGAATATTGCTTTCTTAGTTGTAGTATGAGAGTGATAAAAATATGCCTCATAGGGGCACCTGGGTGGCTCGGTTCGTTAAGTGTGTGACTCTTGATCTCAGCTCTTGATCTCAGGGTCATGAGTTCAAGTCCCACATTGGGCTCCATGCTAGGAGTGAAGCCTATTCAAAAATATCTCATAGAGGGGTGCCTGGGTGGCTCAGTCCATTAAGCATCCAACTTTGGCTCAAGTCATGATTTTGCAGTTCGTGGGTTAGATCCCTGCTTACTTTGAGTTCTGTGTCTCCCTCTCTCTCTGCCCCTCCCCTGCTCACACTGCCTCTCTCTGTCTCAAAAATAAATAAACATTAAAAAAAATTTTTTTTAAATATCTCAGAGATAGAATTAATGTAAGACTGGATTGTGAAGTGCATATGTCTTATATATCAGATAAAAGGTAATAAGGGATTTGCTGAAGGATTTTGTTAAATATCCAAGATGCTTCTATCACATTACTTAGTGAACACCTTATTTCATTAATATTTTCAGATAGCAATAATTTTGTATAGTTTAGAAAGCATGCATGCCACTAAGTTTTTGCATTAAGTTTTTTTCCTGTGGCTACTGCTTTGTGTATAAATATACCTGACTTTTTTTAAGTTCATATTCTGAAACCCTTATTTTATTCTAAAATCTTGGACAAAGTTTTTACTGAAGCTTAATGACATTACGACCTGTCATTTATAAATGAATAAATAATCTCATTTGACTTTCACAACAATCCATTTAGATATTGCAGAAGAGAGTCTAGTAGAAACTATTAGATGTAAGCGATGAAAGTTAAAATCAGAACATAATCGTTATCCTCTGAAAAAATGTTAAAATGTTAAATAAATTGCAAAAGCATTTAGGCTTGCTACCAGCAAACTTTCTAAACTTAACAGGAGACAGTAGGATGTGGTATAATGAACAGAAGGACGGCTTGCTTGAGTCCTGATTGTGTTTCTTACTACTGGATTATCTTTGGAAAGGGTGACTGTTTTTTCCTTTGTTCTCCCTTCCTCCTACCTTAAAAAAAAATTTCAGCGTCTTCAGCTGAAGAGTTGCGGGTGGGTGGGTGGGGGGAGCTCTAATATCACCTATTCATAGGGTTGTTGGGAAAATCAAAATGCATATAAAAGCACTTTGTAAATGGCATATTTAAGTTTTAGAAGAGCGAACACTGGTAGTTATTACTACTGATAATTTTTTTTCAGAAATATTCCCAATTTTTACCTGATTTAAAAATTGTTGGTAATCAGTTGGGGTAATTGTTTAACCTATATGGTTTTCCATGATATACACTGGATAATCAGTAACTATTTGTTGATTTCCAGTTAGTTTTTCAGGAATCTATTATTTTGTGCACTAATACCAGTTCTGCTCGCTGATACACCACTGGCTGTCAGTAAACATCGCATTCAGAGCATTCTTGTAATCGGAAGATATCGGGTGCAAATGAACTCTGAGCTCTGGCAAGATCTGCAGTATATAAGGCATTCAGGAGACAACTCACCTGCTCCACACTTTGAAACAACCAGATTCACAAGGGTTCTCTGCTTACCTCGCAGCCTCATCTCTCTCCACTTTCTTCCCCTCAACTCCTCTATCCCCAGTGTACAGAACTACTACCCTATCTACTCAACACAATCTCATTTTTGGACTTTTTCCATCTGTTTACCTAGGCACTCTTCCTTTGTAACATCAACTCTTCAGGTCATCTCATGAAAGCCTTCCCACACCCCGTTTGTACGCCTGTCAAGAACTCCTTGTGGTCATTTTAGCACATTGTATTTAAATTGTTTACTTGTCTGTCTTCTTCAGACCGTGAACTCTGAGAAGGCAGGGTTCACGTCTACCTTGTATCCCTCGCATTCTAGTATGGTCTTCACACATTGTGTTTTTTCAATAAATATTTCTTGATTGAATAATGTGAGTGGCCCAGAGCTTTAGTAAACAGATAATGCTCTTCCAACCATTAGTCTTGGTTTTTTGATAGTTCACTAGGGCTAGATGCTCGGATTGATACATTTTCACTCCATTAGGCTGACAGTCCTTAGACCCAGGCAAGCAGGTAGGAACTCATTTGTCTGAATGATCTCACTTCTCGGCAGAACCACAGCCGAGTTCGCGTGGAGTCGAATGGCGTGGGCTTGTGGGACAGGATCACAAGCAACTGTTATGCTCTCTAGGCAGAGAGCTGGAAAGAGGACCTTCAGGAGCCACCGGGATCCCTGGAAAGATGAAGGATTCGTCTCATCATGGCCTGGGGCAGCACTCTACACACACTACCACCTCCAGCGCGCCAAGGCGTTAGTCCCACCCCATCCCATTTGGCTCCACCCACAAGGCGCGCCCGGGTTACTAACCCTAGCCGCCAGGGTGAGCGACGCGTTCCTAAGCCCCGCCTCCACGGTGAGGGCGCGCTCCCCCTCCCAGCTCTGCCTAAGCAGTTCCGTTAGCAGCGGGAGGAAAAACCGTCCTTCGGGTCCCCGCCTCTTCACTCCCAACGCTTTACTCCCTACTCCCCCTGCAATCACTACACTGCTAGCTACGGAGGCCCTTAAAGTACAAATATCCCCCAGGTCCTGGCGTATCCTGATAGGTTTTGTCCTTGTTCCTCCATTCGGTCCTAAGGGCCTGCGTTCATTTTGTGTCAGGAATCAGGCTTGTGAATTTCTTCCGGCTGCAGGAACGCCAACGCTCTTTACGGAAGTAAAAGCTGGATTTTTTTTTTTTTTTTTTTTGACTCTGAGGCCGCCCGCATTCCTTCCCTCCCACCTCGCGGAATTGTGGCGGGAGGGGGAGGAGAAAGTCAAGGCGCCTGCGCGGAGAGGCCGCTTTCCATCCGGGTCTCTGTCCGTGCGGTGCAGCAGGTCGGTAGGCGGGAAATGGCGACTGGCTGAAGGAGCTGGTTCTGTTGCTGCTGCGGGCTAAGCGGGAAAGACACCACACATTGCGCAGTCGGGACCATCGCCGGAGCCTGAGGACACTTTCCTGTCGTCACAGTTAGGTAATCCCCCTCGTCCAGACACTGCCGCTGCTTCCAACCTTAGTCCTCCTCCTCTTCCAGGGCCGTCTGCCGGGGTCTCCTCCCCTTCTCAACCGGGTTCTCCAGCGGCTCCGGCGCCTTGGTAGGCATGCACTATTGGCGCCTTATGAGTGCGCCGTGTGGAGCCGCTCTTCTCTGGACTTTCCCCTGGGAACAGAAAGGGAGCTCACTTCCCGCCAGCTTCAGCTTCTAGGCTGCGGCCTGTGTTGTGATTTCGGGGGTTAGATTTCACTTTGCTACCCACCCCCACCCCGATCTCACGTTCCTAGTCCCAAACCTTGTGGTCCCTCCGGGTAATTGGGTTAGATCAGCTTTTCTAACCTTGGCCCACCTCATGTTTTCGGTATTTCGTTCTTTGTAGTAGGGTGCTTTTAGGGGGGCGTTGCTCTATCTCAGTTTTTATAAACATTTTTTGAGGATCTGGAATTAGAGATTTCACTGAGTTCTGTTTATCTTCTGTACTGTTAAAATGTTGAGTTGACATTGTTACTTTTTCGAATCAAGAGTGATAGTAAAGGACAGCCCATGTGGAAGGCCTGTGGTTTCTGTAGTGGTCAATTAAGGGTGAATCTTATCGCCCGTAGTATTCTACGCTTTCTTTGGGGATTAAATAACTATATGAATGTTTACTTTTGCATTCTTGACTAGAATTCTGTGGTAAATAATTGCATAAGTAAATCGTGTTTATTTACTTCTCACCCTAGTGGTGGCTGGATGTGTGAATGATGTTAAGCACTTTAGAGTACCTTAGGGAAGCCTAAAGAGATACTGCTCGTAAACTGCCCTAAGATCCTGAAATGAAATGTACTTAGTAAATGTTCCTCCAAGGCAAGGATTTATCTTTCTAGTGCTAATAAAATGGTACCATGATTACTGCCCAAGATGGGTATACAAATTAGTAACTTGAGTGATAGGTTTATCTTAGTAATTGTCAGATTGTAGGTTTTTTTACATAGTCACCCCATTCTTTGCCAAGTTTTAAATTTTACTTTGTTGTCCAGCTGTTATCTTTGTAAAAGCAAGGAAACGTCTAGTTGAAGCTAATTTTATCTCCCCCACCTCCACCCCCCCTTTTTTTTTTTTTTTTTTTTTTTTTTGCGTTGCAGACCAGTTTTCCATAAAGAGAAGTAATAATGACACTGTTGGTGTTTTTCAGAATTTATTTTTCAATCTTGTTGAATTTGGGGCCTTGGTACTTTTTTCCCCCTTACTAGTCAGATAAAGGTTTTAAAACGTGGTTCATAATGCATATCAGTCGATATTTTAACTCACAGGTTTTCAGTTCTCTAGGTTCAGTTTAGAGGACTTCATTAATGTTAGCATATTAGGGTTAAATTTCAGTGATAAACAAGAATACACCAACATCATTATAGTTGTCATTTGGTAGATTCCCTCCAAGGTCATAAAGAAAGTCAAGGCAAAAGTAGCTCTTATGTGAAGCAGTCTTTTAGGATTGAATTGAACCTCATACTTGTCTTCTAGGACCAAAAGGGAATGGGAAGTGGAGGTGAGGGCATAGTGGATGCTTGCTGAACCTATTTGTTTCAAAAAATAGGGCCATTATGTGTTTAAAAGAATGTAAAATAATTGGACTCGTGTAGGCTTCATCTCTGTTTTAATGACCTTTTTGGATAGTTTATAAAGCATTAATGTTTTTAATAAAATTTAGCTTTCAGATGGCTGAGTGAGCATTGTATGTAGATTTTGTCTTCAAGAAATCTCTCAAATTGTTTAAATTCTGCATTCATTCAGTATCTGTGCTCTTTTCATACTCTTCTCAGTATGGCTTGAAAGGATGTAAAAGCTATAAGTGGTATAGTCCTTAATCTCTGTAGTCTTGTAGCTATATAGAAATTCCAAATAGGATTGTATAGAAAAACTGAATAGGATTGGTGTGTCTTATAATATTCCATTCTACATAGTGTCTCTTGGGCATTTCATTTGAGCTAGTAATTTATTCTTTTCCACTGTTAAGAAATTAAGGAGTGAGGGTGTTTTCTCTCTCCCAAATTTATCTATTCTATGTTTGAGATTTCTGGTCAAGAGGTTTCTTCACAAGATTATTATAGAAGAAAATCCATACAATTCTGGTTTCTAAATTGTTGTTTAGAAAGATGGACTAGGCTCTAGACTTGTAACTATAAAATGAATTGCAGATTGAATGAAATGGTATTAAATTATTTCAGTCATAGGAGAATGTACTTTGGGTTAAAGTAATAAAGAACAAAGTGATTTGTCAGAATTTGAAGTAGACAGTCTGCAATTTTATTTGTAATTTACCAGGTTGTTGTGAAAAGCATAAAGTAGAAAAGACACTTTAAGTCAGAAGTGTCAAATGTTCTGAGAGAGCTCATGTATGGTGTACTAAGGTAATTATTCTGGGTAGGTTAAAACGTTACCTAACCATTTTAGGGGTGCCTTTCTGACTCATTTAGTAAAACATGTGACTTTTGATCTTGGGATCCTGAGTTCTAGCCTCATGTTGGGGGTAGATAGAGATTACTTAAAAAAAAAAAAAAAAAAGTTACCTGACCATTTTTAACTGGATTAGCTATGGGGGGTCATTTGCTATACTTTGAAGATGAGAAGATTTGGGGCCCCTGGGTGGCTCAGTCAGTTGAGCATCTGACTTCACCTCAGGTCATGGTCTCGCGGTCCATGGGTTCAAGTCCTGTGTTGGGCTCTGTGCTGACAGCTCAGAGCCTAGAGCCTTCTTGGGATTCTGTATCTCCTTCTCTCTCTGCCCCCCCCCTGCTCATGCTCTCTCTTTCTCTCTCTCTCTCTCTCTCTCTCTCTCTCTCTCTCTCTCTTTCCCTTTCTCTCAAAAATAAGTAAACATTAAAAAAAAGAAACAGATACATGAAAAGAAGATGAGAAGATTTAACAGATATGGAGCTTATGATAGAACCATACAATTAACAGTTTTAGTTTTTACTTACTTGACATTTGTGAGGCACCTATCTAAGCCAGATCTATATTCACTACTGGTTGTATGACTACATTAAACTTCAGGTCATCTTTTTTTTTTTTTTTTTTTTTTTTTTTTCTTTTAATGTTTGTTTATTTTTGAGAGAGAAAGCATGCGAGCTGGAATGGGTAAAGAGAGGGAAACAGAGAATCCCAAATAGGCTCCAAGCTGTCAACACACAGCCGATGTGGGACTTGAACTCACAAACTGTGAGATCATGACCTGAGCTGAAATCAAGAGTTAGCCGCTTAACTGAGTGAACCACCCGAGAGCCCCTAATTTTCAGTTTAAACTGTATTAAATTGTAATTGGTTCTACATTACAAATAGGTAGACTAGATGGTTTACTGTGTAGTATAATTTGAGAATTGTTAGTGCCTAATTTTATTGTGTCTCTCTTGTGTATTCTGAAATTCTTTTTAAATGTTTATTTATTTTGAGAGAGAGAGCCTGTGGGAATGCATGTGGGAGCAGGGAAGGGACAGAGAGAGAGGGTGAGAGAGAATGCCAGGCAAGCTCTGCACAGTCAGAACAGAGCCCAAAGCAGGGCTCAATCTCACAAACTGTGAAATCATGACCTGAGCCAAAACCAAGAATCAGACACTTAACCAATTGAGCCATCCAGGTGCCCCTCTGAAATTCTTTTTAAAATGATGTTTAAAATCACAAATTCTCTGGAAGATAAACTTTAAACTATTGTCTTTTATTGGCAATATTATCTCGTATTAGTTTATCAGATAAACTTGCTGATACCACAAACAGGTGAGGGTTCAGAGGCAGTGCTAAAATGTAGAAGTAAGCTTTTATGTGCTGATTGATCAGGAGAGGTGTGACATAGGAGCACTGACTGTCTAGCAGGGAAAGATATGGTGGGGGTCGAGTCTGAATGAGAAACTTGGGTTTCTTGGGGTTCTTAAGGAATCTTGTGAATCTGACAGTGATGAGGGGTGAGACTAAGGGTGGTCCAAAGAATGGTAGAACCGTGAGACTAAGTGTGGTCCAAAGAATGGGAGAACTGTAAGGACAAGTATGACTTAAAGGTTTGGCCAGTTTCCCTCAGTTAGTATGGTATTTTTAGAAGAGTGAAGGGAAACACTAATATGCCATTGAAAAAAAATAGTATAAAATTTTTACATAATAAGTCTTTTAATTTTATTATAAGGTCACAATAGGCCAGTTGAGTGTATTTTGGATCCCATATTTTATGGTATTCATAAAGTCTCCTGTATTAATTTAAAGAGACTGTAGGAAAGGAAGTATGTCTGGATTAAACATAAATCATCAGCCGTACTTTGACTTGAGGTTCTAGCAATCAGGTTTTCATAATAGCTATAATAATTTTAGAACAGGAAAATGTGTTTACTACCTTGATTAAAGAAACATAAAACTGTACTATTAGAAGACACCTGAATACTTCAGGAATAATTGAGATTAATATTTAGTAGTAGTTGCATATATAGTTTAGGAAGAATATTTTTCTGTGGACTGAATACTTATATATTAAGAAATTGTTTGAGGGGCGCCTGGGTGGCTCAGTCAGTTGAGTGTCTGACTTTGGCTTGGGTCATGATCTCACAGTTCCGGAGTTCGAGCCCTGTGTCAGGCTCTGTGCTGACAGCTTAGAGCCTGGAGCCTGCTTTGAATTCTGTGTCTCCCTCTCTCTCTGCTCCTCCCCCGCTCATGCTCTCTTCTTCAAAAATAAATAAAAACATTTTTTAAAAAATTAAAAAAAAAAAAGAAAAGAAATTGGGAAGTTAAAAAGCAGACATGTTGTTAAAAGTATATAAGGGGAAGATTTTAAGTTTTTATTTATTTATTTTGAGAGAGAGAGATGTGAGGGGGCAGAGAGAAAGGGAGAGAGAGAATTCCAAGCAGGCTCTGCAGTGATGGCGCAGAGCCTGATGTGGCGCCAGAACTGACAAACTTTGAGATCATGACCTCAGCTGAAACCAAGAGTTGGTCACTTAATGGACTGACCCAGGCTTCCCAAGAAAGGGAAAGATTAACACTCCATTAGCAGCATAACTTGGTATTTTAAATTTCTTACGTTGACCAGTTAAAGTAATTTTTAAGTAGGAATTTAAAAGTACACTTTATTAAAAGTGGAGTATATTACTTGTTAAAGAAAAATATCCAGAACACATAAGTATCTTTTTAGTTGAGAAAAAACTATGATTATTTGTTTTAGGAATAATTACTTTCTTCCTGGTAGTCCCCAAATATGTATGATTATCCTGTTGAGTTGAAAATGATTAACCTCTCACTGATCTTAAAAGTACCTGCTTTAGTATTTTTTGTTAAATAAGATAATTAATTATATAGTCCTTTAATTTTCTGAGGTACTGATAAAAATTATTTGAAAAATATTCACAATTACATTTCAAAAATAATGCACTTTTTCCTTATTGGGAGTATGCCATTTTATTTTTTTAGTCATAGCAAATAAGAGTGTACTTCTGTAAGAGAATGACTATACCTAGTCTTTGACTATTTATTTATTTATTTGTTTGTTTGTTTATTTAAAGGATTTTATTTTAAATTAATCTCTGTACCCACTGTGGGGCTTGAGCTCAAAACTCCAAGATCAAGAGTTGCATGTTCTACGCACTGAGCCAGCCAGGTGCCCTGACTAGTAATTTAAATAGAAATTCACTTGGGGCTCCTGGCTGCCTCAGTCCATACAGCATGTGAATCTTGATCTTGGGGTTGTGAGTTCAAGCCCCATGTTGGAGGTAGAGTTTACTAAAAAAAAAAAAAATCACTGTTCGTAAATTCTGTCTTTAGTTTATCTCAATCAAAATGACTAATTTTTTCTTGGTAGGTAGTGTAAGAATAGTAGGGATTATTTCAGATACTGTAAATTTATTTTGGGCAAAGACCTTGGTGTTTACTACATAATTTTAAAGATTTTTAGTTAATAACTATTTTTCCTTCTTGTCAATCTCATTAGCTTTTTATTCCTATAAGTAAATGTTTTCTACAGGTTTCAGATTTCTACAGGCCTGAGTAGGTTAATGTAAAATTAATTTTCTTTTTTTTAAATGTTTGTTTATTTTTGAGAGAGTGCAAGTGGGGGAGGGGCAGAGAGAGAAAGGGAGACAGAGGATCCAAAATGGGCTTTGCGCTGACAGCACAGAGCCCAGAGCCCATTGCGAGGCTTGAACTCAGAAACCATGAGATCATGACCTGAGCTTAAGTCAAACACTTAGCTGACTGAGCCACCCAGGTGCCCATAAAATTAATTTTCTTTAAATAAATAGAAGTTTAATCAAAGAGTATAAATAAGTAGTTGTATCTATCCTCTTGCCCAGTTTCGGTGAGAACTAAAATAAAAGCACTTTTAGGAAAATTCTGCTAAGTTTAAGTTCACTTCTTTTATCGTCAAGTTTCTTTGTTAATGTGTTTAAAAAGTACATTGTAACTTGTATGTATACAGGTGACCCAGCAAATTAAAAAACAAAAATGCTGGAATATATATATATACATATATATATATATGTATATGTATATATATATATGTATATGTATATATATTTTGGAAAGGATAGTAATATGATGAAAAATAATAGACTGGAGTGACAAGTATTGTTTGTGCTTTTTGAGGAAAAAGAAAAGTTTCTCATGAGTATTAAGGTACTCAGTTCTTATGAATTCATAAATTATATGTTTGCTAACACCTTGTGTTATAAAGTGTTATTGATAAGAATTTCTTTCATACCATGTAGTAAAATGCTCTTTTTACAAGATGTTTAAATTATATTTATTGAAGGTAGTTAAAATTAAAAGTCTCCAAATTATTGTTCTATTAAAGCTTAGGTTAAAGAAATACAGAAATGCCCTCAGCAGGACATACTACCTCGTTCTGTCCATAACAAATACTGATTTTGTCCTAATGGTATTTCTACTGAGGACATAAAAAGGTTTTAAGTTGGGGTACTGCTAGTAGTATTTTAAAACTTTATGTCTGAATGGTTGTGCCTTAATAAGTATTTTCAGTGATTAACAAACTGAATAATGCACTCTTTAAAAAATCGGAGTTCATATTTTCATAGAGTGTTATAGTCGTCAATTTAACAATCCACATATTTTGTTTCTCTAGAGAAAAATAATTGATCATAGATTTAGAAAAAGCATTCTTCATTGTTGTTCATCGAAGAAAATTTTGCAAGGAAAGAACCTCATCTGCTGGGGTTTTTTTGTATATTCCCTATATTTTGACAAATGCTTTTGATTATAAGTTTATTATGTTTAGTAGCTTCTGAAGAATCTTATAATGTTAGCTAGTAAAAAAAGACAAAGTCATACATCAAAAATAGTAATAACCCCAAAATGACCACCTATCTTTATCACACTTTTTGGAGAAGGATTTGATGAAAACTCTTCTTGTATTGGAATTGATGGTTATGTAATACTCCTCTACTAAGTTCTTCTGCCCTAGTTGACTTTTGACTTTTATTAGATGATAAGTGGGAGGGACAGAGAAATCTCTTCCTTCTCTGAAGTCATTTAATGAAGGCTTAGGGAAGTTGTGGAGATTAAAGTGGACAGTTGCAGTACCTGAAGTTGTTGATTTCAGATTAGTCAGGCTAGAAATATAGATAGGAAAAACAGATGCTGACACTTTTGGAAATGTCATTTGGTATTAATGAAGGCAGTGATTTTTAGCTTTTTTTTTTTTCATTAATATAAATTTTAATATAAATCCAGTAGTGATACTATTTGTAATAGTATAAATTAACAAACTCATAGAAATCTAGAGCTAGAGGAGACCAAAGGGCCATCTAGTCCAGTAAAGTCTTTGTTTTATTAATGATGAGCCATTCTGAAGACTTTTTAACATGTAGTAAGTGTTTGTCTTAAATTCTTAGTTAGGGTGCTGTGGGATGAGTTGTATGTGATAGGATGAAAACAGCTCAGCTTAATTAATGACTCATTTCCCATTTTGGCACCTTTTTTTTTTTTAAGGTAAAATTTACATATAGTGAAATGCACAGATCTAATGTCCAGTAATTTCTGCTGTTGAGGAAATGAAATGCTAGAATGATTGCATGACTTAATCAGTGTCTGATCAGTGTCGCCGCTAACTAATGATAGATTCAGGACTGGTACCTCCCTGTTATTCCTTAAATAACTCCCTCGGGAGGCTACTCTGGAACCTTGTATGCGTATATTCTTTATATAGCCAACTTACAATTTATATGTATCTAAATTTTAATGGGAAAACCCAGACTTTGTTTCCTTTAAAGTTTGATTTGTAATCTTTTTATAGTTGTCTTTATTTATTACTCACTTTTGTTTCCCTCTTCTCTGCTTCATTCAGCAAATACTTGTTTAAAGGATGTACATCAGGGTGGTCCTAGAAAATTTGTTAAGAATCCTTTATATGCAGTGTGCTATTTTGTTGTTTTGATAGAAATTTGTGCACTCAAGACCTCATTAGCAAATTATTAACTGAGTTTATGCTTGTAGCATTATTATAATCTTGTTAGCACAAGATAATCTGTAACCATAATTGTTTGCTTCAGATATTGCTTGGAATCAGGGATTTTGTGAAGAGGAAGGAAATCTTATGAGGAAGGAACATTTTTAGTTTTATTTATAGGCCCCTTTTTGTGAGCAAGAATTGATTGCTGCAGTGAGGGTTGTTTGTGTTTCAGTGACATAGTTTTTTCCCATTTTCTAATCTCTGGTCTCTGAGGAAAATGAGAAAAATTTATGGTTCAGTTCAACATAGATTGAGTTATCTTATGTGCCAGGTTATTGTTACAGATTAGATTTCTGCCTTCAAGACTCTTACAGTCTAGTGCAGTTAAAGATATAAATTATTTCAGTAGGATTTGTTAAGAGGTTAGATACAGATAATATAGGTTTACATCAACTTGGGGATGTGGAGGCAGTTACTTAACTTACTGGGGTGCAAGATACTTGGGCTGAGCTTTCAGTGATGAAGATAAGAATTAGTTGAAAGAAAAGAATGTTTGAGGTAAAGAGAAAAGCAGAAGTAGATACAGCATAGTGTGGGCAGGAAACTATTATTATTGGAGTGCAAAGAGAGAGGCAGCAAATAGCAATGAAAAAAGACTTAGATCATGTAGGGTTTTATACTAGAGTCTAGTCTTTATTTTGAAGGCAGTTAATGAGAAGGAACAGGCAGATTTGTGGAGTGGGGAGGATGGATTTAAAGGGGACAAGACTAAGAACTGTTTTAGAGGTGAAGTCATCAGGGTGTGTTGATTGTAGGGAACAAGGAGGAATGACTAGGATATGTAGGGTGGTTTCTGGTTTGGTTGATGGGGTAGATGGTGGGAACATTACTTGCGATCAAGAAGATAGTAAGAGGAGCGGCTGGCAGGGTCACTCGGTAGAGTGTGTGGTTCTTGATCTTGGGGTTGTGAGTTTGAGCCCCATATTGGGTAAAGAAATTGCTTACATTAATAAACTTTAAAAAAAAGAATATAGTAGGAAATAATACAGTAGGAAGAGTAGGTTTGGGTGTGACGGTGGGATGGCAATGTGGGTGCGAAAGAGTTCATTTTGGGGTAAGTTGAATTTGAGGTGCCAAGTGAAAGTGATGAGAAGGCTGTTAGATGTGAATCTGAAATTTAGAGGTGGTAGAGAAGCTAGCAGAATTAATTTCGCAATTGATAATGAGCATTTGAAAGAGATTTTCTCCCCACCCTCCACTACTTTCCCAATCCTTTTAGTTGGCCTGCAGGTAAATAGAAAGCAAACTTCATTGCCCAGTTTTAGATTGCTGAGCAGTCAGCTCTTTCTATTCCTGAAATGAGGTCTGGTTTAAATGTTGAAAAAAGTTGAAATGTTTTACATTATATACTTCCCCCCTTGTAATGTCATGAGTTCGTAAGCTTAAAAATGTCATTGCCCCCATTGTTAGGTTTGTTTTACGATGTAATCTAACTAAATTGTATCATTTTCATTCATTAGATCCATTTCCCTAGTGTACTCATTTCCCAGTCTTGTTTTATTCTGTTCTATTGATAACAGAAAAGAGCTTATCTAGTAATGGAGCTCCTAGAGAACCTAGAGGATATGTTAAATTCTAACATAAGTAGAGTTACCAAGAAGAGGAAGTATATGCACGTTTAAAATTTTTCCTTTATATTTTAAGTGATAGTATTAGATTATTGCAGATGTTGTATAGGCAATTTCTGACCTGTACTTGGCCCAGTTGTTATTAGGGTAATGCTGACCTCATAAAATTAGTTGGGAAGTGTGTTCCCTTCTATTTTCTAAAAGTTTGTGTAGATTTGGTGTTTTGTTTTTGTTTTAAATGATTTCTTTTTTTTTCAAGTTTATATATTTTGAGAGAGAGCGAGCATGCATGTGCATGCACGAGAGGGAGAAGCAGAGAGAGGGAGAGAGAGGATCATGAACTGTGCGATCATGAACTGAGCGGAAATCAGGAGTTGGACACTTAAGTGACTGAGCCACCCAGGCGCTTCTGTTTTAATGTTTTGTTTTAAATGTTTGGTACGATTTTCCAGTGAAGTCATCTGGACCCCTGTGTTGGAGGCTTTTCCTACAATTTCAATTTTTTAAAATAGATGTAGGACTGATCAGGTTACCTATTCTTGTGTGAGATTTGGTGGCTCAGTTTTTGAGGAGTTTGACCATTTCATGTAAATTGTTGAATATACGGGCATAAAGTTGTTATATTCCATTATTGTTCATATAACGTCTGTGGGATGTGTAGGGATTTCACTTTTCATTCCAGATGTTTGTAATTTGTGTCTTCCTTTTTTCCCCTCAGTCTTACTAGAGGCTTATCAATTTACTGATCTTTTGTAAATCAACTTTTGGTTTCATTGAGTTTTCTGTTTTTGACCTCATTGATTTTTGGTTCTGTTGAATGCTTTGTCTTGACAGTGGGTTGAATTTTCTTCCTTTTTTGTGTGTCTTTCAATATTTTATCAAATGCTAGATATCATGAACACAACAGTTAAAGACTGAGTAGATAGTATATATACCTGGAAAATTGTGTACCTGGATTTTTAGTGTAGGGAGTCCAGTTGATCTAAGTTTCAGTTTTGTTGTAACAAAACAATTTTTTTTTCTTTGTGAAGAATATTTTAAGTGCACCATTAATTGCAAACTTCTCTAGTGTTATTTGTGCTTAAGCTAGAAATTGAGGCATGAGAAAGTATTTCTCAGTTTTCCTGATGACTTTCAGTTTTTGGCTTTCCTTGTGCACCTGTTTGTGTTCCTTTGTAGATTCTCTTCTCTTCCAGTGGTAGATTACAGTTGTGTTAATCTGTGCTTGTTAGGTGTGCTCTTTCGAAGGGACACATGTACGTCAATGTTTATAACAGCACTATCAACAATAGCCAAATTATGGAAAGACCCCACATGTCCACTGATGGATGAATGGATAAAGATATGTGTGTGTGTGTGTGTGTATATATACATATGTATATATATATATGTGTGTGTGTGTGTGTATATGTGTACGTGTGTGTGTGTGTGTGTGTGTGTATATATATATATATATATATATAAATATATATAATGGAGTATTACTTGGCAATCAAAAAGAATGAAATCTTGGGTCACCTGGGAGGCTCGGTTAAGCATCCGACTTCAGTTCAGGTCATGATCTCATGGTCAGTGGGCTCAAGCCCCGCATCAGGCTCTGTTCTGACAGCTCAGAGCCTGGAACCTGCTTCAGATTCTGTGTCTCCCTTCTCTCTTTGCCCCTCCCCCTGCACCTTCTCTTTCTCAAAAATAAGCATTACAAAATTTTTTTAATAAAAAATAAATTAAAAAAAGGATACTATCAACAGTGAAAAGGCAACCTATGGAATGAGAGAAAATATGTGCAAGTCATATATCTCATATGGGTTTAATATTCAGAATATATTTTAAAACTCCTGCAACAACAACAAAAATCGAACAACCCAGTTCAAAAACAGGTAAAAGACATCTCCAAAGAAGATATACAAAAAAGCACATCAAATAATGCTCAACATCACTAATCATTAGGAAAATGCAGACCAAAACCACAGTGAGGTACCTCTTCACACCACTATGATAGCCATTATCAAAAAACAGAAAATAAGACTTGTCATCAGGGATATGAAGAAACTGGAACCCTTGGTGCACTGCCGATAAGAATGCAAAATGGTGCAGCCACTGTGGAAAATACTGTTGGCAGTACCTTAAAAATTTAAACATAGAATTACCATATGATCTAGCAATTCTTCTAGGTAGTTCTAAAGAACTGAAAGCAGGAACACAAACAGATATTTGCATAGCCATATTCACAGCACCATTATCCACAACAGCCAAAAGGTGGAAGCATAAGTGTCTATTGATAGAAGAGTGTATAAACAAAATGTGGTAGAAATATACAATGGAATGTCATTCAGCCCTAAAGAAGAAGGAAATTCTATAATATGCTACAACATGGATGAAACTTGACATTACACTAAGGAAAATAAATCAGTCATGAAGGGACAAATATTATATGATTTCACTTATACCTACTCAAATTAAGTACCTTATGTACCGATGTACTTGTGTACTTTGTATAAATCTGGTTTTTCCAGGCCTTTCATAACAGGAATTGGAATGGAACGATAAGTAGGATTGGGAGAAAGAGAGGTTTGGGGAAAAGATAACAAAAACCATAGAGGAAGTCCTAACCATAAGATAGTTTTGGGAGAACCACAATGTTTAGGAAAGAGGAAAAAAATCTGCTCTTCTGGTCCTGCATTTCATCCGGTGCCTCCACCTTCTACCCTGTGCTGGCTGTGGGTGCATGATCGCTGCATTCCAGCATCTTCCATCATCGCACAGCCCTTGGGGCACCCAGGCCCACAATGTTGGGCCCCAACAGGGACCTGGGCATGCCAGTGGAGGCAAGGGTGGAAGGTGAAGATGATGACTTCAGGGAGGCAGAATATGCTACCATTGACTCCATGTTGGACCAGATCAACTCCTGTCTTGACCACCTGGTGAAGAACAACCACCTCCACACCCACTTCCAGGAGACTCCAACCGGCAGACACACTGTGAGTTCCAGCAGCAGCTCAGAGAGGCCCCTAGCAATGCCAGTCTGTAGACTCTAGAAAACCCTAACCAGCCCTAACCCTGCCTCCCTGGGTGAGCCTCTGACCTAGGCATTCACCACCTGGCTTAGATACCTTTTCAAGGGCTGGCCTACAGGTCCCCTGATAGACCTGCCTGCTTGGACCACCTTTCTGGTACTCCCCTTGGCATGCAGGGGCCAGCCCTCACCCACCTTGTCTGCCTGCCCAATTTTAGGGCACTTTCCACTCTGCCCAGGCCTTGAATGTCCACCCTAATTGGGTCTCCAACAATAACAAAACAAAAACCAAAAAGGAGAAAATCTAGGACCCATTGGGGAATTATTCTCTTTACTATCAGCCTAGCTAGTTTGAACCCTTTCCTTTGGTCTAAACCAAGGAAAAGGCAAGGGAGTTTATCCCAAGCAACCTGAGCACAAACAAGTCATGGAATTACAAATTGCAGCTCTAGATCAGAAAGGAAAGCTCCTCTAATTGTAGAGTTTTACCTAAAGATCCACTTTTATACATTAATTGGGTTCTGCCTACACAACAGAAAGCTGGAAAAAAAATGCTTCTACAAGCCTAACAACAATTAAAAAAATGGGATAAACTACAAAATTGAGCTTCTCTTGAACCTATCAGAGAGCTGAGGACGTAGGGCAACCAAACAAATATCCAAGAAAAGGAAAGCCTTTCCTAAGAGAGACAGGATATAAGCACTGGCTCACCTATGGCAGAGCAAGGGAAGAGCCATAAAAACATAAAAAAAAAAAAAATCATGTAAAATTGTTAATAAACTCCTTAAAATTAAGGCAAAGTAGGCTAGCACAGAATGTAGTGTTCCTGGAAGCTATAGACACAATGGAAATGTATCTTTGCCACAGACTTCCACCAGGTGCTCACAATATGGGAACACATGAGTAGAAAGAACCTTCCTCTGCGGTGCAGAGCTAAAGAGGGGAGCAGCTTGTACCTGGGAAAAAAATATCAAAGCCTCAACCAGATCTTTTTCCCCCAAGGAAAGAAAATTTTAAAGCCAGGGGAGGGGCAGGTCCAGTAACCTTCAGGGCATAAGTGAAGACATGATTAAGGAGAAGGGTAAAGTCTAAGAAAAACCCGTCTACCACTAATGGGTGGGGCAGGAAACAGTTTGGGGCAGAGGGATCTTAATATTACTGTCTTCAGAGATCTCCTACCTTTAAGGCAAGGCTCAGGGAACTCTTTCCAAACAAGACCTGAAAAGCTGCAAGCCTAATTTGGCACTGAGAGGCAATCACTGACAGAGCCCCACTCCTGATGCCCAGATACACAGGGCCTATCCTACGTTGTGACTACACCAGAACAACACCAGGCTAACAAGCACAGATTTTTTTTCCTTTCTCTTTATTGATTTTTTTTTTAATTTACATCCAAGTTAGTTAGCATACAGTGCAACAATGATTTCAGGAATAGATTCCTTAATGTCTCTTACCATTTAGCCCATCCCCCCCTCCCACAACCCCTCCAGTGACCATCTATTTGTTCTCCATATTTAAGAGTGTCATGTTTTGTCCCCCTCCCTGTTTTTATATTATTTTTGCTTCCCTTCCCCTATGTTCATCTGTTTTGTATCTTAAAGTCCTCATACGAGTGAAGTCGTATATTTCTCTAATTTCGCTTAGCGTAATACCCTCTAGTTTCATCCATGTAGTTGCAAATGGCAAGATTTCATTCTTTTTTAATAATTTTTTTAACGTTTATTCCTTTTTGAGAGACAGAGATAGAGCGCGAGTGGGGGAGGAGCAGAGAGAGAGAGGGAGACACAGAATCTGAAGCAGGCTGCAGGCTCCAGGCTATCAGTACAGAGCCTGGACAGGGCTCGGACTCAAGAAACATGAGGTCATGATCTGAGCCGAAGTCGGACACTTAACCAACTGAGCCACCCAGGTGCCCTGATAGTGTCCTTTATTGCAGAAAAGTTTTTAACTTAAGTGTAGTCCGGTTTATCTTTTCTTTTTCCTTTTGTTGCCTGTTCTTTTGTGTCATATCCAAGAAATTATTGTCAAACCCAATGTCATGAGCTTTCTCCCTATGTTTTCTTCTAAGAGTTGTATAGTTTTAGCTCTTAAGGTCTTTGATCCGTTTTGAGTTTGTTTTTATATATGGTGTAAGGTAAGGATCCAACTTCATTTTTTGCTTTTGGATATCCAGTTTTCCCAGCACTAGAGACATATGGTTTTAATATGAGTACAGATAGGCTTGGTGTAGAAATAGGGAATATAGTTTTCCACACGGTTGATATAATGGTTTAGAGTCTAGATTTTTCTATCCAATTATATTATGGGTAAAAGTATGCCATAGGAGCTGCCCTGGAACTGTAACCCGCATTTGTAACACTATTTCTATGAGAAGTTGTATTTTGAGCTCCCAACTGCCAGTTTGTAAACACAGCTGTTTGTAAGTTAACCCTATTTTAAGGCTTTGTATAGACAGGGGTTCATTCAGCGGGAAAATCACTTGTGAATGACTATGTATTTAGAAAAGAGCAGAAGTGAAAACAAACTTTAGAGGGTAATGGGAAATTAGAATTTTTAGTGGCTTTTTAATTAGTTTTTTGTTGGTGATAAATATACCATTTTTACATTGCCAGTTATTTTTATTGAAATTACCTGGAAATTGTTCCTTAAAACACTTCTGCTGTGTTTTCCACCTCATTTTCTTCCATCATAAGATGGAAGTAATGGATACTACTTTATGATGTTGAAAGATTAAGTGAAACAATGTATTAAAAACAACTTAGGACAGTGCCTTGGACGGAGCAGTTAATAAAGGAAAGCTATTGGTTAATATATCACTTTAACCTTCTCCATGTTCAGATACATGTAGTTAGATAGGAACTTTATTTTTGAAAAGGATAGGTTAAGGATTGGTTTTCTGGAGCATACAGGAAACTTACTAGAAAACCAACACAGTACTTTTTTAGGCAGTGTTTTGGTAGTGTGCTTGTTTGAATTATGTTTCAATATTCAGGTAAGCATAGACATTTGAGCCTTTATTTTAGGATTTTAGTAATCTGCAAGAAATGCGAAGAGATTAAATTAGCAAATATTTATTGAGATCCTTGGAAATACAAATTGTTTTTGAAGTAAATATAGTTCCATTATATTGGAGTTGGAACAAATCATGTAAATACCTAACTTTTCTAAATTAAGCCATAATTGGCAAACTAAAAAAGTTATATAATACTTGTTTTTAAGTATTAAAATGAAAAAATATTCAAGCTTTGGGTATAAAACAAGGAAAATTATGCTTAACCAAATTGCAAGAGTTAAATTCTTTTTAGAAATTCTGCATATTGGGGTGCCTGGGTGGCTCAGTTGGTTAAGTGTCTCACTCTTGATTTTGGCTCAGGTCGTGATCTCATGGGTTGTGGGTTTGAGCGCTGCATCAGGCTCTGTGCTGACAACATTTAGCCTGCTTGGGATTCTTTCTCCCTTCTCTGCCCCTCCCCTGCTTGTGTGCACTAGTGCATGTGCTCTCTTTCTTAAAATAAACTTAAAAAAGAAAAGAACTTTTTTATTAAATAAGGGAATTGATGTTATATATTTGCAGGTTTTATTCGGTTCACTTTAAAAGTTCTTTTTGTTTAGAACTCATTTAACATTTTGAAATACTTGCATTAGGAAGTATTGAGCTTCATGTCTCCTTAAGTTATTTGAGCACAATGTAGGTTACCTTTAAACAGAAAAACTATCTGAAAGGTTTCTGCTTTGGTTGGGGAGGTTGAACTAGAGTTCTTTTCAACTTCAGTACTTTGATTCTTTATTATTATTATTATTTATTTGAGAGAGAGAGAGAGAGAGCATACATGCTTGTGCACAAGTGGGGGAAGGGCAGAGAGCAAGAGGAGAGAGAATCCAAAGCAGTTTCTGTGCCATCAGTGCAGAGCCTGTTGTGGGTGGGGCTCGAACTCACAAACTGTGAGATCATCTGAGCCGAGAGTTGACACTTAACCAGTTGTGCCACCCAGGTGCCCCAGTATTTTAATTCTTAAAAACAAAGACAAAAAAACAAGGAAGGGGCGCCTGGGTGGCTCAGTTGGTTAGGTATCCGACTTCGGCTCAGGTCATGATCTCACAGTTCATGGTTTTGAGCCCTGTGTTGGGCTCTGTGCGGCCAGCTCAGGGCCTGGAGCCTGCTTTGGATTTTGTGTCTCCCTCTCTCTCTGCCCCTCCCCTGCTCTTGCTCTGTCTCTCAAAAATAAATAAATGTAAAGAAGGAAAATTAAAAAAAAAATTTTTTTTTAAATGAGGAAAGGGCATGCATAGGCACTTAACTGAATGGGAACTAGAGGTAGCCTATAAATATAATTAAAACATTTAATTTTACCTGTCATGACTACAGTTTAAAGTCATTTTTACTTTTGGGGCACCTGGGTAGCTCAGTCAGTTGAGTGTCCAACTCTTGATTTTGACTGAGGTCATGCATCCCAGGGTTATGGGATTGAGCCCCACATTGGGCTCCACACTGAGCATGGAGTCTGCTTAAGATTCTCTCCCTCTCTCCCGCTGCCCCTCTCCCCCCTTAAATTAAAAAAAAAATCATTTTTTTCAATTATCAAACATTTTAAAAATTAAAAAGAAATTCTGATGTGCAGGATTCAGTATGTGGATAGCTTGCTTGGCCCTCTTTAGTCCCTGTTGTGCATGTGTGCTGCCTCAGCCAGGAATGTGGTTGGCGCAACAACCCCTGCATCTGCAGGCTATTAGAGCTGTTGGCCTCCTAGTTCACCTGCTACAGAAATTATTACTTATACCAGAAATGTCAGTTATACTGATGATACCATTGAGTGTGGTCATTGTCCGACTGCTGTAAACCATCAGTCTCTTTTTATGGTGACCTCAAAGTTGACATTCCTCTCAGCCTGACAAACTATCTGAGCTTGCAGGTGGAGTAGGGAGTAGGGGAGTAGAGCAGTCCCAGACAGGAATGACACGGACTCCTAACGTTCTTACCCAAAGTTGAGCAGTTTTATAAGGATTCTTAGATTGTTATATGCCTTTGGTTTATTTCTAGAGTACTGAAGTGGTGGTTTTTGTTATTTTGTCTAACTGAATGGTTGCTTTTTGTGGAGATTTATTCACCTCTTAAGCTGGACATAGAATTCCAGGGATTTAACTTCCTCTATATCTGTCTTCTTGTTCTATACTATTCTAGGTTTCTGAGGACCCAGTAGATGATAGACCTGGAATTAGAAATCTAAATAATTTTATCTCATGACAGACTCACAATAGCCATGCCAGTGCTCTTACCGTATGCGTGATTTTTGAAGCCATATATGCACTTTTTGCTGTGTTCTTCACATTCATCCCTTACTTAAAAAATTTTTTTTCTTTGATGTTTATTTATTTTTGAGAAAGAGACAGAATGTGAGTGGGAGAGGGGCAGAGGGAGAGGGACACACAGAATCCGAAGCAGGCTCCAGCACAGAGCCTGATGCAGGGCTTGAACTGAGGAACTGTGAGATCATGACCTGAGCCGAAGGTGGTCGCTTAACTGACTGAGACACTGCCCTCATCCCTCACTTTTAAATTTTAAATAGTTAAGTATGTTTACATTGTCAGAGAATATAATACTCTACTCTCTTCCTTTTAACTTTCATTTTGGTTTTTGCTGTATGAGTAACTAACTCCATGTTGTATGTTTGATATTCACCATCAGTTCTAATGCAATATCTGTACTCAGTTTGGTTTTCTCAAATGCTCTGTTAGATTTTTTTCGGAAGGCCACAGTATTCCCAGATTTTTTGCTCATTGACAATAGTTGGTGGCCATTATTCTTGTTATTTTTGTTGGATATAAAATCCTTGGTTTACTTACATGGTCTTTTCTTGATTATTTTATTTTAAATATGTAACTCCATTTTTCGTCTGGCATGAAGTGTTGCTGTTGAAAAATTGAGAGTAGTTTAATTTTTTTTTTTCCATTATAAAGTCACTTAGTACATGTCTAGATCGGGGATATGCAAACTGTTGCCCGTGGGCTGACTGCCTGTGTAAACACAGTTTTATTGTACACAGCCATGCTCATTTACTTACATATTGTCTTTGGATGCTTTTGCTAAACACTGCCATAGACAATATTGAAACCAATGAGCATGGTTCCAGACACTGATATTTGAGTTTCATTTAACTTATACCCTGTGATCTGCAAGCCTAAAACATTTACTGCGTGGTTCTATAAGAAAAAGTTTGCCCGTATCTGGCTTAGATGCCCAAAGGAGGATTTTTTTTCCACATTTAAAATTAAAGTTCAGTAAAGTTCTGGTAATTCATACCAGACTGTGTTTTCATATTTGCTTTTCTCAGGCCTGTTTCTTTCAATACAGAGTTTCAAACTTTTCCTATTTCTGGAAATTTCTCTTGTTTTTGAGTATCTGATCTATTTTCAGTATTTACCAGTTTCTTTTGAATCTTCATTTGTTTTTTAAGACTTTTATTTTTTTTTCTTTTTTTTTTCAAAAATTTTTTTTAACGTTTATTTATTTTTGAGACAGAGACAGAGCATTAACAGGGGAGGGTCAGAGAGAGGGAGACACAGAGTCTGAAACAGGCTCCAGGCTCTGAGCGGTCAGCACAGAGCCCGACACGGGGCTTGAACTCACTGACCGAGAGATCATGACCTGAGCTGAAGTCGGCCGCTTAACTGACTGAGCCACCCAGGCGCCCCTAAGACTTTTATTTTTAAGTAATCTTTACTCCTAATGTGGGGCTTGAACTCACAACTCTCAAGATCAAGAGTTGTATTGCTCCACAAGTAAGCCAGCCAGGCACTCTTGAATCTTTGAATCTTTTTTTTTTTTTTTTTTTAAAGTAGGCTCCAAGTGCACTTGTGGGAGCCCAGTGTGGGACTTCAACTCAACAACCCTGAGCTGAGATCAAGAGTTGGATGCTTAACTCACTGAGCCACCCAGGCGCCCTGTGTTGAATCTTCCGTCTTTGTTCTATCTGTTCATTTAATTTTTTGTTCCTTCTTTTTTAGTCTAGTTTAGAAATGATTTTTTGTTCTTAATTTTTTACAAGTTCTTTTGCTTCTTTTCCCTTTCCTTAAATCCTGGTTAAAATTGTTCCTTAGTATTAATGTCTTTAAGCATACTTGGAAATAGTGTGTAGATGTGATATGATTTTGTGGATTTATCTTTTGCAATCTTACTGTCTGTAGAAAGTTAGAGATTTTATTTTGCTTCTCAATTTTTTTTTTCCTTATGATGACTGTATGGGCTCTGATCTAATATCTGTTACTTTTTAATGTGAAATTCGTTTCCTTGAACTTTTGGAAAAAGGTTTGGTTCAGGACAGTTGTTGACTTAAACGGAGCTTTCTGTTATTTTCTTACCATGTTAAAAAATATGGAAGATTGCTTAGTTTATGTTCCTCCACCCCTCTTTTTGTAGATGTTCTCTTTGCTTTTCTCATTTGATACTGCCCTACTCTATTTTGACTTAATTCAGTTTTGTTTCACTGCTGAACCTTGTCGGTAGCTCTGATAATAAGGTGTTTTTGTTTTTTTTTTAAATGTTTATTTATTTTTGAGCAAGAGAGATAGAGCGTGAGCAGTGGAGGGGCAGAGAGAAAGAGAGGGAGACACAGAATCTGAAGCAGGCTCCAGGCTCTGAGCTGTCCTCATAGAGCCTGATGCAGGTCTCAAACCCATGGACTGTGAGATCATGACCTGAGCCAAAGCCTGATGCTTAACTGACTGAGCCACTTAAGTGCCCCTTTTGTTGCTAATTTTTAATGGAAAATATCAAACATGCACAATGTAGACAGAATGGCATTATGAAGTTCTATAAAACTATCACTCTTTTTAAGTAGTTACTAATATTTTGTATGTTTTTTAGATTTGTATCCCCACGCACTCCCAACTTCTTGCTAGCTGGTTAGTATTGTTTATAGGAACGTTTTACAGGTATACATTTTTGTAAAATTTACATACTTTGAAATACATAGGTTTTAGCTATAAGTTTTGACAAATAGATCCATACTCTGTTGCATACAGGTCATTTCTTTTCCCCAAGGCAACTTCTATTTTGATTTTTCTCCTCAGATTATTTTTGCCTCTAATAGAATTTCTTTTTAATGGTGTCATCAAATATGTACTCTTTTGTGGCTGCATAATGTCTGAGATTCTTTCATGTTGTTGATGATAATGATGATCATTGCTGTTTACTAATTATTCACTGTGTGAAGACACCACAGTATTCATTTTTCTGTCCTTGAGCATTTTTGTTGTTTCCAGTTTGGGGGGCTATTGTAAATAAAGCCTGCCAGGAACAGTTTTGTAAAAGTATCCTGTGGGCATGTTTACATTTTTTCTTGGATAAAAACTTGGATCAAGGGGTGAGGCGTTGTTTGAAAGAAATTGCTCAACTTCTACCAAAAAGCTTATATTCCCACCAGCCGAGTATGAGAGTGCTCATTGTTCCACATCCTTGCTATCATTTGTTGTCAGTCTTTTTAATTTTTGCCTTTCAAGTAAGTGTAGGTTAGTATTCTGTTTTGATTTTAACTTGCACTTCTGATGGTGAATTGTATTGAGTATTATCATTTCATATGTTTGTGGCCAATCATCTAGCTTTTATGAAGTCTCAGGTCTTTTTAATTTTTATGAAGTCTGGTTAGTAGTTTTTGCTTTTATGGTTTCTGCTTTTGTGGTTATTTTTCATGCAATGTCATGTCCTTTGCAAAGAGATAGTTTTACTTTTTCTTTTCTAATGTGAATTTTAAAATTTTCTTGTTCTTGCCTGATTCCATGGCATGAACCTCCAGTGAAATGTCAATAGAAGTGGTGAGAGTGGACATCCTTGTCTTAGTTTTTACCTAAGAGGAAAGCATTTAAGTTTTCACTATGCAGTATGATAACTGTGGATTTTTCGTTGCTGCCTTTTCTCAGGTTTAAGAAGTTCCCTTCTATTTCTGGTTTGAGTATTTTTATTGTGAAAAGGGTGTTGGGTGTGGTCAATTGCGCTTTTTTTTTCTGCATCAGTTGAGATGATCATACGGAATTTTTCCTTTATTCTTTTAACATGGTGTATTATATTGGTTGAGTTTCATATGTTAAACCAGAATTGCATCCCTGGAATAAATTCCACTTTGGTCATGGTGTGTAATCCTTTTATTAAGCCGCTGGATTTGGTTTGCTAGTATTTTATTGAGGATATTTGCATCTATGTTCCTAAAGGATTTGGTTTGCTAGTATTTTATTGAGGATATTTGCATCTATTTTCGTAAAGGATATTGAATAGTAGTTTAATTTTTCTTGTAGTGTCTTTGTTTGATTGTGGTATCGGAGCAATGCTGACCTCATAGATTGAGTTGGAAGGTATTCCTCAATTTTTTGGAAGAGTTTGAGAAGGATTGGTGTTAATTCTTCAGACATTTGGTAAAATTTGCCAGTGAAGCCATTAAAGTTGGACTTTTCTTTGTGGGAGGTTTTTAAAGAAATTATCACTAATGCAATCTTTTGGATTTTGTTTTCTCGAGCCCATTTTACTTGTGTCTCTATAGAAATTAATCCATTTCTTCTAGGTTGTCTAATTTGTTGGTGTACGATTGTTCATAGTATTCCCTTAAAATTGTTTTTATTTCTGTAGGGTTGGTATTAATGAGCCATCTTTCATTCCTGACGTTAGTAGGTTGAGTCTTCTTTTTTTTCTTCGCTAGTCTATTTAAGGTGTGTCCGTTTTGTTGATCTTTTCAAAGAACAAATTTTTGGCTTCACTATTTTCTTGTTTATTTGTAAATCATCTACTTGAGTTCTTTCTGCTTTATTCTTTATTTCCTTCTTTTTGCTTGCTTTAGATTTAGTTTGTTTTTCTCTCTATAGTTTCTTATGGTGAAAAGTTTTGTTACTGACTTGAGATTTTTTTTTGTTTTTTTTTTTTGTTTTGTTTTTGTTTTTTGTTTTTTACTTTTTAAAATTTATTTTTGAGAGAGAGAGAAGGGGAGGGGCAGAGCGAGAGAGGGAGACACAGAATCTGAAGCAGGTTGCAGGCTCTATTATAACCATTTACATAAATTTCCCTCTGAGCACTGTTTTTGGGGCATCTCATAAGTTTTGGTATTTGTGGTTTTGTTTTGTTTCATCCTGAAGTATTTTCTAATTCACCTTGTGATTTCTTCTTTGACACAATGCTTACATATTTAGGAGTTTGTTTAATTTCTGCATTATTTGTTAATTTCTCATTTCTTTCCTTGTGATTTCTAATTTCATTCCAGTGTAGTTGGAGACCATATACTTGTATGATTTCAATTCTTCTAAGTTTGTGACTTGTTTTGTGTCCTGACATGTAGTCTGTCCTAGAGAATATTATGTATTGTGCTGTTGTTGGGTAGAATGTTCCATATGTATCTCTTAAGTCTAGAGAATTGTTCATGTCTTCTATTTCCTTATTGGCCTTTTGTCTAGTTCTGTCCATTATTGAAAGTAGGTATTGAAATACCCAACTATTGTTGAATTGTCTATTTTTCGCTTTTGACAGTTTTTACTTAATATATTTTGAGACTTTGGTGTTAGGTGCATATATGTTTATAATTTCCCTCTAAATGCTGCTTATTATATCCCAGACATTTTGATGTGCTCTTTGGTTTTTTTAGTCCAAAATTTATTTCCCTTGTGCTTTTATTTCCTCTTCTCCCCACCCCTCTCCTCCTCCTCCCGACTCATGATTTATTTATAAATATATTTTTAAATTTTCAAGTATTTGGTACTTTTTAAGATTTTTGTTTTTGATTTGTAATTGTGGTCAGAGAACATACTTTGTAAGATTTTTCTTTAAATTTATTTAGCTTTTTTTCATGAGAAATTGAAAAGTATATGTTTTCTTTATCTGTTGCCTGAGTAGTCAGTTTTGAAAGTTCGTGAGGGCTTGACTGCCCCAGCCCTTTTAGACCTATTAAGTATACCTTTTACAGTTCACTATTGGAATGGACAAAAATCTTCTACATTTCAACTCTTTCTTTATTTTTTTATTTTATTTTATTTTTTTTTAACGTTTATTTTTATTTTTGAGACAGAGAGAGACAGAGCATGAACGGGGGAGAGGCAGAGAGAGAGGGAGACACAGAGTGGGAAGCAGGCTCCAGGCTCTGAGCCATCAGCCCAGAGCCCGACACGGGGCTCGAACTCCTGGACCGTGAGATCGTGACCTGAGCTGAAGTCGGACGCTTAACCGACTGAGCCACCCAGGCGCCCCTCAACTCTTTCTTTAAATGCTCATGTCTTTCTTTCTAGTAAATGCTCACTGGTTATTTTTGAGTTCAGAGAACCTTTCTCCTAAGCTTTCCCAGAAATGTCTTCACTCTTCTTCATGTGGAGTGATGTAGAATTTTATATATACACTATGATACATATATTTATTTGCCAGACTTATGATTCTCATGGACAGAGATAGTTTTCATCCTTAACATTTTAGTAGCAGATGACCAATAAGTATTGCAATTTTAATGAGCCAAACTCTGTAAGACTGGACTTAACCTATATGCTTTTAGTCTTTTAAGACCTACTTTACCTTAGTGCATTATTTCATAAGGTGTTATAATTCCTATTTGATGATTCTGGGTTTAAGATAGATTAATTCCTAGGTGTTTTGTTTGTTTGTTTGGGAGAGAGAATTTTAAGCAGGTCCCACTCCCAGTGAGGAGCCCTGTTGGGGGGCCAGGGAGGGAAGGCTCGAGATCATGACCCACTGAGTCACCCAGGTGCCCCTCTGTAATTTAAAAAAACAAATTTTTTCCCCCAAAATACCCAAGAATAGGGGCGTCTGGGTGGCTCCGTTGAGCCGCCGACTTCAGCTCAGGTCATGATCTCACAGTTCGTGTGTGAGCTCGAGCACTTTGTCAGGCTCTGTGCTAACAGCTCAGAGCCTGGAACCTGCTTTGGATTCTGTGTCCCCCATTCATGCGTGCGCGCTGTCTCTCTCAAAAATAAACAAACATTAAAAAAAAAAAAAAACCCAAAACAAAAAAGACCTCAGAATAGAACCTGGGTGGCTCAGTTGGTTAAGCATCCAACTCTTGATTTTCACTTGGATCATGGTCCCAGGGTTGTGGGATTGATCCCTGCATGGGGTTTTGTGCTGGGCGTGGAGCCTGCTTAAAATGATCTCTCTGCTTCTGTCTCTGCCCCTTCCCCACTTGCTCTCTAGTTAAAAAAAATTACAGAAATTGATTAAAAATAGTTTTGAGAATTCCCCCTTGCATTTGCTATATGCGAATTTTCCTTTTCTAAGGAGTGCTGTGCTGAAGAATTAAGGAATTAAGACATCATTTACGTACTTTAAATAGGATTTTAAAGTAAATAATACATGCCTTGAATGATAAATTACTTTAGAATTAACTTTGACTCTTCAGGGAAAAAGGCAGCATTTTTTATTTTGGGATGGCGAGTTACAACTGAGTACCATTTGTTTATAGGGAAAAAAATAGTTGTTTGTAAAGGTGTCTAGGGACTTCTCTGATGAATCCTTTGAGTGTGGGGTTTTTGTTGGAGTAGATTGTGTATGTGTGTGTATGTATGTATAACTTCCTAAAAGTTTCTAACATTTTTTCTGTGACTCTTGATTTAGTAAAGACATAATGTCTTAAGCTTAAGTCGGTGAAGACTACCCTTTGCCAGGATTTTTGGCATCTTTAGGCGTTGGGAATGCTTAAAAGGAGTTAGACTTTTCTGTGAATGCATTCACTATTGTGAGTAGCATTAATGTTCTCTGCAGTTTATAGTCTTTTCTAATTCCTTTTTCATTTTGAAGCTCAGGATGGTAAGATGAATATATTCTTTATATAAGTGAAAAAACAGTTAAGTGACTATAGTTTAGCAGTGATTGAAGTAGGATTGGAATTCACATTTCTTAATTCTTACTTTGGTAATTTTTATTTTCTATTTCAGATTCTAATTTAGGGTATATTCTTAACTACCTCTGTCTTGATACAGTTTTGTCAGCCATTAATTTTCTCATCTATAAAGTGAGAGAGTTCAAGTAGATTGCCTCATAATTTCTTTTTGATGTGAATTCGATTTTTTTTTTTTTTTTAAATTTTTTTTTTTAACGTTTATTTATTTTTGGGACAGAGAGAGACAGAGCATGAACGGGGGAGGGACAGAGAGAGAGTGGGAGACACAGAATCGGAAACAGGCTCCAGGCTCGGAGCTATCAGCCCAGAGCCTGACGCGGGGCTCAAACTCACGGACCGCGAGATCGTGACCTGGGTGAAGTCGGACGCTTAACCGACTGCGCCACCCAGGCGCCCCGTGAATTCGATTTTTAAAGTATCATGTGTGGTAAGATAAAATGATCTTATAAAATGAATGATTCAACTGCTCTTTTTACACTTGCATGATTATTGATCATTAGAATCATGCTCAGGTAATTAATTCATTCATTGAGGGTTTTCCCACTACATTATGAGCTCCAGAAGACAAAAATCTTCTGTATGTGGTTTACTGTTTATGAGGTGCTTATCCTAGCCCAGTGCCTTGAATGTTGTAAGTGCTCAATAAATGTTTCTTGACTGAATGGTTGAATGAATGGTAATATTGGCATGGGTCGAAGTTGCACAGTGCTGTGGAAAGAGTATGCGCACTCTTTGGTGTTACTCATATTTTTATTAGATCATAGGGTAAAATATTTCAGAAGTTGTTGGGAAGGTTACTTGGGAGAGTAAGTAAAAGTTCAAAGCATCCTTTCACTTAAAATTTTGGTTTCTTTTTTTTTTTTTTTAATTTTTTTTTTCAACGTTTATTTATTTTTGGGACAGAGAGAGACAGAGCATGAACGGGGGAGGTGCAGAGAGAGAGGGAGACACAGAATCGGAAATAGGCTCCAGGCTCTGAGCCATCAGCCCAGAGCCCGACGCGGGGCTCGAACTCACGGACCGCGAGATCGTGACCTGGCTGAAGTCGGATGCTTAACCGACTGCGCCACCCAGGCGCCCCTAAAATTTTGGTTTCTTAACCTAATCCTCTGGAGACCTACACCAAGGGATTTTTATTATAGAAGGTGGGCACATTTGGCCATGCTAGGTTTAATTTTAATAACCCTTGTTATTTTTCTCTTGTAGTTTTATATGTGGCACCCATAAAAGATGAGGCTGAGAACACGGAAAGCTTCTCAGCAATCAAATCAAATCCAAACACAACGCACTGCTAGAGCAAAGAGGAAATATTCAGAGGTTGATGATAGCCTGCCTTCAGGGGGAGAAAAACCACCGAAAAATGAAACTGGCTTGTTGTCTTCAATTAAAAAATTCATTAAAGGAAGCACACCCAAGGTAATGGTTTTACCTCGTACTTAAAATTGAAGTTTAGGTTATTTTCTTTAAGCATGCAAAGATGAGAAATCTTAATATTGCTAGTAGATTAAGGAAATGTCTACATTTTGGTGTTATTTTAAGAGTAGTAACATAAAAAATATATAATGGCCATTCAAGAAAACATTACTTATTCTACTTAACTGACCCACTTCGCCTTCTGTTTTTTCAGCATAGTATTATGAAAAGTAAAAGAAATTTTTCCTTATTTTATATGAGTTTAATTAATACATTGTTTAGGGAGATGATTTCTCTATCTGAATTGTAACATTTGTACACTGAAAATGTATTACTTCATTAAGGAGGGGGGAAAGTTGTTAAAAATGGATATAACCAGGAGTCACATGCTTCACATTCATACTCTGGACCAACTTGAATGATCTGAGGAAATTCTTTTACCCCTCTGAACCTTAAGAAGACAGTAAAATGGGACTAATTTTAACTGCTTTGTCTGCCTCAGAGTTGTTTTTACATTAGATGGCAAACAGAAAAGGCAGTTTGAGAAATTTTAATGCACTCAATAAATAGTGTTGTTATCATTCATTGTATGTATTTAACGTGGACATTGAGTAATCCAAGATTTGGGTTAAAAAAAAGAAAGGAACTTGATAGAAAGATAGGTTTTTCCTATGTCTTCTGACTTCTTTTTGTATTCTCTTCCTTCCTTTCTTTTTTTCCTTCTTTCTTTGTTTCTTTCTCTCTCTCTCCTTCCTTCCTTCCTTCCTCCCTCCCTCCCTCCCTCCCTCCCTCCCCCCCTCCCCCCCTCCCTCCCTCCCTCACTCCTTCCTTCCCTCCTTTCTTTCTGAGAGATCATGTGCACAAGCTGGGGAGAGGGGCAGAGGGAAAGAGGGAGAATCTTAAGGAGGATCCCAGGACCCTGAGATCATGACCTGAACCGAAATCAAGAGTCAGATGCTTAACCAACTGACCCATTCAGGCACCCCTGTTCATATTCTTTTGATTTGGGCATTCTTTTTTTTTTTTTTTTTTTTCAACGTTTATTTATTTTTGGGACAGAGAGAGACAGAGCATGAACGGGGGAGGGGCAGAGAGAGAGAGGGACACAGAATCAGAAACAGGCTCCAGGCTCTGAGCCATCAGCCCAGAGCCCGACGCGGGGCTCGAACTCACGGACCGCGAGATCGTGACCTGGCTGAAGTCGGACGCTTAACTGACTGCGCCACCCAGGCGCCCCTCTTTTATTTTTTATAATGTTTATTTATTTTTGAGAGAGAGAGTGCTAGTGGGGAAGGGGCAGAGAAAGAGGGGGACAGAGGATTTGAAGCAGGCTCCGCACTGACAACACAGCCTGATGGGGGCTTGAACTCACGAACTGTGAGATTATGACCTGAGCTGAAGTCAGATGCTCAACTGATTGAGTCACCCAGGTACCTCTGGGCATTCTTTTATTAATGTGGCATCATAGCATATCATATCATGCTTTTTTTCTCCTTTAGTAGTAAGATCTGTCTTTGTTAGTTAGCAAATTTTTGCCTGTGTCAACTACACACCCAGGGTTTTCCTACAGAAATTTGTTAAGTTTGTTTGTTTGTTTGTTTCTTTCTTTCCCAAAATCTTGGATTTTTCATTAATGTCTACTTAAAGATCTTAAATTAAAAATAAAAGATGTTAATAAATACAATAGGGCCAAACCTGTTTGCAAACTAATGTCTTATTCACTAATTTGGGGGGGGCAAGAGTTTTCCTGCAGCAGCCACAAAACCAATTAATCATTGTACTCTTATTCATTATAGATTTTTAAATTATATTCTATAAGGTTATTATGAAAATTAGTATTGGAATGTCTTGCTAAAATCAAGGTACATTTATTTTTTCTCCCAGTCTACTAACCCTATGTTAAAAGTAAAGTAAATAATTAGCTTGTCATGTATTATTCCTATTGAGCTTATACTGGCTTTTAGTCGTTATTTCTTATTATCATTAAATCATCTTTTTGATAATATATTCTAAAGTTTTATTGAGAATCTATACAGTGCTTGCTTATGTTCAGTATCTTGAATACAGTGTTATCTTTTTCAAAATTTGGGTGGGGGTTGGCAATTAATGTTTATTGAATATATTTAATTAGGTGCTTTATATCTAGTATCTCCTTAATTCTTATAACTATCTTGTTATTTTATAGAAGAGAAAAATTTAGGCCTAATGAATTTAGGTAACTTGCACAATGTCAATAACAACAATAATTGTAATAAATGTCCGAATAAAAAAGAACAATAAAGAACAAATAGTAATAACTATCAGCAATTGAGCAATTAATATGTGTCATGTATTGTTCTCAGTGCTTTAAGCATAATAACTTCTTTAAGACTTTCAAACCATATGAAGTAGGTGCTATCATCTCTATATTACAGATGAGGAAACTAAGGCACAGGAAGTTAAATAACTTGTACAGGGTTACTTAGCTTTAAGTGGCAACACTGGCATTAAAGCCAAGAAAGCCTGGTTTCAGAGCCTACATTTTAATCCCAGTATGCACTACTGCCTCTACAATAAGCAACAGTACTGAGATTTAAACCCAGTTACAAGGGCCCCTGGGTGGGTCAGTCGGTTAAGTGTCCGACTTAGGTTCAGGTCACGATCTCATGGTTCTTGAGTTTGAGCCCCGGGTCAGACTCTGTGCTGACAACTCCGAGCCTGGAGCATGCCTCAGAGTCTGACTCCCTCCCTCTCTCTCTCTCTGCCTCTCTCCCTGCTCACACTCCCTGTGTCTCAAAAAATAAATAAATGTTAAAAAAAAATTTAAACCCAGGTACCTTTGACTCTCATACCTTTGACACTCATATAGTGCTCTTTCTACTATACCATCCTTTCTCAAAGTAGCTAGATAATGTCTTAATAGAATCTTGTGTAAGGATTGAAAATTCTTTTTGATGAAAGCAAGTAAGAGTTGAATATTCTATGCTACCTAACCATTTTTTCATTTATTTATATTCTATCATTTCAAAGCTGCTTGAAGCTTATTCTTTTTATAGGAAGTTTTTCCTTCTAGTATTTTTTGCATATATTTTCATCTTCTGTTTTTATTCTGGCTGGATAATAAACTACTGCTCTTACCTCTACAAGTATCCTCTTAAAACCACGTTAGTTAGACAACTCCTTGTGCTGTCTCTTTTGTTTTTTTGGTTCCTTTCGTTTTTGTCTGCTTTTGGACTTTTAAAGATACGTGGCAGGGCCCCTGAGTGGCCCAACTTCTGCTCAGGTCATGATCTCACAATTTGTAGATTTGAAACCTCGCGTTGGGTGCTCTGCTGTCAGTGGCGAAGAGTCCGCTTAGGATCCTTTGTCTCCCTCTCTCTTTCTGCCCCTCCCCAACTTGCACTCTCTCTCAAAAATAAATAAACACTAAAACAAAAATGTATGTGAACTCTTTAGATAAGCCTTCTTTTGAGCTGTAGTCCTTTCTAAGGTATCTAACATTGCTTTCATGCCTGTCTCAGGAGCCCGACTTTTTTTTTTTTTAATGTTTATTCTTGAGAGAGACAGAGACTGAGTGCGAGCAGGGGGAGGGGCAGAGAGAGGGAGACACAGAATCCAAAGTAGGCTCCAGGCTCCGAGCTGTCAGCACAGAGCCTGATGTGGGGCTCGAACCCACGAACCGAACCATAAGATCACGACCTGAGCTGAAGTCGGACGCTCAACTGACTGAGCCACCCAGGTGCCCCAGGAGCCTGACTTTTTGAATGTGCTGTCCTCATATCACCCTACTTTTTTGCTCTCTGTTTACTATTAAGATGTCTAGGATCAGTGGCTGTGGGTGCTTGCTAGTTTACCATCGCTGACTTGTTTTTATATTTTTATATTACTACCAAGTTTTATAATATGTATTCTAATCTTAATTTTGTATAAATTAGTCATGAGTGTATTTAGGTAAACCAAACAAGGTTGTTAATTTATGAATGTAAGGAGTGTGTAGTAGTTTGCTAGGATTGCCTTAACACCAGAGACTGGGTAGCTTAAACAATAGAAATTATTTTACAGCTGAGAAGCTAGAAGTCCAAGATCAGGGCATCAGCAGGTTGGTTTCTTCTGAGGCCTCTTTCCTTGACTCGGATGGCTGCCTTCTTGTTATGTTCTTCCATAGTTCCCCTCGGTCCTTTATATTGTCTGTGTTGTAATCTCCTCTTCTTGTAAGGACACCAGTCATAATTGGATTAGGGCCTATCCTAATAGGACCCCATATTTTATTTTATTTTATTTTATTTTATTTTATTTTATTTTAATTTCATTTAATTTCGTTTTTTTAAATATTTATTTTGAGAAGTGGGGAGGGCCAGAGAGAGAAGGAGGATATCTAGCAGGCTCCATGCTCAATGCAGAGCCTGACACAGGGCTTGATCTTACAACTGTGAGATCATGATCTGAGCCAAAATCAAGAGTCAGTCACTCAACCCAGGCACCACCCCCCCCCCCCAATGTCTCCATTTTAACTTAATTACCCCTTAAAAGGCATATTTCCAAATATAGTTATATTCTGCAGTTCTGGGGGTTAGGACTTCAACATATGAATTTGATGGGGGACACATAATTCAGCCCATAACAAGATGAATGAAATCTCTGCTCTCTTTCAAATCCAGATTTTATGATTCAAACATTTACTTCTCTGATTTCAGAATTATGCAATTGTCAACAAAAGCACTCAGGAATTGTTGACATGCAGTCTTTCTGCTTTTAGCATAATGAGATTTCTGATCTATATTTGAAGTGAAGTCCTTACAACTAAAATATATTTGCTTTATACCAGGAATCTCTGTATACATTTCCAAATAGTAGTTTCTAGAGTCTTTCCATAACAAAATGGTCTTTCCTCTGTTCTTATCTAAATACTATTACACTGTTGTAGTTGAGGGTCATCAGTTTGCCTATGGTTATAATTCTAAAGAAATAATAAAATCCTTCTGTTATATTAAGTGTTTGTTTATTTATTTATTAAGGTTTTATTTTTAAGTAGTCTCAACACCCAATGTGGGGCTTGAACCCAGAACCCCGAGAACAAGAGTTGCATGCTCTGCTGACTGAGCAAGCCAGGCACCCCTTAAATCAGTGTTTTTAGGTTTTTTAAGTATAACCCTCAGAAAGAAATCTAGCTTTTACTACATTCATGTATGTGAAACAAAACTCACCCTTAACATATTTGATGTGCTGTGATTTTTCTTTTCTCTTCTTATTCCCCTTTTAAAGATGATTTTAATACCTTAAATTAATTTCACGGTCCACTGTGTGGTTGTACCCTGTGTTTGAAAAACTCTAACCTTTGTACTACCAGGCTTTGTGGTTTTATTGGGAATTTTCTTCCTTCCTACCAAAGTTAATATAAGTCAGTCTCTAGACCTGTTCTTTAACATCTTAGATTAATGAAGTACTTTACTGTTTATTATGGAATGCAAAAATTAGAACATCAGGTTGATTGGTTATACATACATGAACATATATAGCAGATAACTATAATTTTTCTTATTTTCTGATCTTTAGACATTTTATTTTTTTTTTACTTACTGCATTGGTTAGGACCTCTAGTACAGTGCCCTGTAGAAGTTGTGAGAGGAAACACCTCCTGTTGCTGATCTTAGAGAAAAGTTTGTTTACTATTAGATATGATATTAACTAAATGTTTTTCATAGTTATCTTTTATTCATTTGAGGAAGTTTCCTTTTATTCCTGGTTTTCTAAAAATATCGTGTTGAATTTTGTCAAAGACTTTTCTCCATCAATCGAGATGTTCTTCAGATTTTCTTTTAAATTTTAAATTTGCATTAAATATTTTTTAATGGAAAACCAGACTTGTATTGCTGGATTTGGTTTGCTGTTTTTTGTTTTTTGGGTTTTTTTTAGGGATTTTTATGCCTGTGTTCATGAGGTTTTTGGTCTGTAGTAGTCGAGGATCAGGACGGTGCTTGGATCTTAAAGCAAGTCAAGAATTATTCCCTATACTTTTTATTTCCGAAATAACTTCTATTGGCTTAGTATTATTTTATCTTTAAATAAGTAGTAGAATTTATTGTGAGATAGCTTTTATTATAAATCTGATTTCTGTAATTTATATGGGGCTGTTTAGCTTTTCTATTTCATATTTCAGTTTTAATCATATGTGTTTCCCTAACTGGCTCAGTCAGTACAGCATGCGACTCTTGGTCTTTGAGTTTGTGAATTTGAGCCCTATATTGGATGTAGAGATTACTTAAAAAAATAAATAAAATCTTTGGTGGGGAAAAAACATTGCTAGCTTGCTGGCTATGTGCAGACAGCTTGCTGGACTTGGTTTCTGGGCTATAGTTTGCCAGCGAGCCCCTTGCTTAGATCATTGATACAACACTTTTCCCCCCATAATGTAAGTTTTTTTGTTTTTTTAAGTTTATTTGTTCATTCTGAGAGAGAAAGCACACTCAAGTGGGGGGTGGACAGAAAGGGAAAGAGAGAATCCCAAGCAGGCTCTGCACTGCCAGCACAGAGACAAGTGTAGGGCTCAAACTCACAAACTGTGAAATCATGAACTGAGCCAAGATCAAGTCAGATACTTCACCAACTGAGCCACCCAGGTGCCCCGTAAGTTTTTTCTTTTAATTTTATTTATTTATTTTGAGAGAGGGGGAGAGAGTGTTCCAGCCAGGGAGGGTCAGAGAGAGAGGGAGAGAGAGAATCCCAAGCAAGCTTTATGCTCTCAGTGCAGAGCCTGAAAGGGAGCTTGAGCTCATGACCTGAACTGAAATCAAGAGTGGGACACTTAACCAACTGAGCCACCCAGGTGCCCCTCCCCTGATGTAAGTTTTATTTTATTTTTTAAATATTTATTTATTTATTAAATGTTTATTGTATTTATTTTTAATTTTTTTTAATGTTTATTTTTAAGAGACACAGAGAGACAGAGGATGAGTGGGGGAGGGACAGAAAGAGAGGGAGACACAGAATCTGAAACAGGCTCCAGGCTCTGAGCTGTCAACACAACCCTGATGCAGGGCTTGAACTCCCAAACCGAGAGATCATGACCCGAACCAAAGTCTGATGCTTTGAAGCATCAGTCTGATGAACCGAAGACTGAGCCACCCAGGCATTTCAAATGTTTGTTTATTTTTGAGAGTGAGCATGTGGCAAAGAGAGATAGGGGGACAGAAGATCCAAAGCGGTCTCTGTGTTGACAAGCAAAGAGCCCTTTGTGGGGCTCGAACTCACAAACCATGAGTTCATGACCTGAGGTGAAGTCGGACGCTCAACCGACTGAACCACCCAGGCGCCCCAAATGTTTATTTTTGAGAGAGAGAGTGCCAAGTGGGGAGGAGCAGAAAAAGAGGGGGACAGAGGGTCCAAAGCAGGCTCTGCATTGACAGTAGTGAGCCCATTGTGGGGCTGGAACTCACGGATCATGATAAAGACCTGAGCTGAAGTTGAATGCTCAACCTACTGAGTCACCCTGGCAACCCCAGGTACCCCCCTAATGTAAGTTTTAAAGCTGTGAATTTCAAAGTACTGCTTTCCCATGCATTCTGATTATATATATATTGTTAAGTTTTTATTTTAACTTCAGTTAGTTAACATACAGTGTTACAGTGTACAATAGAGTGATTCAGCACTTCTATAAATACATCACCTGGTGTTGCTCATCTGATTTTATCTTTATTACCGTGTGTGTGTGTGCGCGCGCGTGTGTGCGTGTGTTTTGTGACTTCTTTTCTGACCTGTGGATTATTTAGAAATGTGTTATTTAATTTCCAGATATTTGGGCATTTCTTAGATATCTTCTAATTGTTTTCTAATTTAATATTGTGATCTAGGAATATACTCTGTATGATTTCATTTCTTTGGTATTTTATACTTTCTGGCATATAGTCTATCTTGGTGAGTGTCCCATGTGTATTTGAAAAAAAATGCATATTCTAGAATTAATTAGTGTAGGTTAGGTTCGTTGATAATACTTCTTTTTTTTTCTTTTAGTTTATTTTGAGAGAGAGTGCATGAGCCGGGGGAGGGGCAGAGAGAGGGGGAGAGAGACAGTCCCAAGCAGGCTCTATGCTGATAGTGCAGAGCCTGAAGCTGGGCTCGATCTCACAGACCATGAGATCATGACCTGAGCTGAAATCAAAAGTCGGGCACTTAACCGACTGAGCCACCCAGGCACCCTGATAATATTTCAATCTTCTATATCTTAAACTTGTTTTATCAATTGCTAAGACAGGGGTGTTAAAAATCTCCAGTTGTTATTGTGAATTTGTCTACTTTGCCTTTCAGTTCTGTCATTTTTTTGTTTCTTCATATATTTTTAAGTTCTCTTGTTAGGTGTATATACATTTGTGAGGAATATAAATTGTTCTTGTTACCACTGTGAAATGTCTCAATATCTCTAGTAATATTTGCCTTGAGGTTTACTTTGCCTAATACTTATATAGCCACACAACTTTATTAGCATTTGCATGATATAGTTCTTTCCTTTTGTGTATAAATATACCCTATGTATTTATATTTAAGTTGACATATTTAGTTAGATGTAATTATTAATATGAGTTTATTAATCTTATTCTGTATTTACAACATTGTTTTTCAGTTTTTCCTATGCCTTCTTTTGGTAAACTAGTTATCTTTTAGAATATCATTCTATCTCCTATATTAACTTTTAAAAATTAACTTGATTTACAATTATACACAAACACACTCATTTAAAGTATATATTGTCATGAATTTTTAACAGATTTATACACTCATGCCCAAAAACCCTTACAGTCTTTGCAGACAGTTTCACAGTTATCACCCTAGACAACCATCTATCTGCTGTTGTTATAAATCACATAAATCTCTTCTGGAGTTTCATAATGATTGTAGTCATATAGCATCTCTTACATCTTTCACTCCGTGTAAAGTTTTTGGATTCACTTATGTTACTGCGTGTCTTCATACTTTATTCTGCCCTCCATCCAGAATTCTGTTGGTGTGAGTATACTGCATAACATAATTTGTGTCTCCATTTGGATTGTATATATTTTTTGGCTACCATGAATAAAGCTGCTATGAATATTTGTGTTGAGCCCATGTATGGACATATATTTAAGTTAAAAAGATTGGTATTGCTAAGTCATATAATGCATGTTAATTTTTTTTGTGGTTGCTTTATTGAGACCTACATAGTTAGCAATACCGTAAAACTCACCCATTTAAGGTATAAATTCAGTAGCTTTCAATATATGCACAGTGTGCATTTGTGTTGTAGCATATATCATTTCATCATTCCTTATTGCCAAGTAATAATATTCTATAACATGGATATACAACATTTTGATTATCCATTTTATCAGTTGATGGACATTTCCACATTTTGGCTATTATGAAGGTGACTCCTGGTGAACATTCACATACAAGGTTTTTTGTGGAAATCTATTTAAAAAAATTTTTTTTTAATGTTTCTTTTTGAGAGAATGTGCGTGCAGGTGGGGGAGGGACAGAGAGATAGAGACAGACACACACACACACACATACACACACACACACACACACACACACACACACACACACATACACACACAATCTGAGGCAGGCTTCAGGCTCTGAGCTGTCAGCACAGGGCCTGATGTGGGGCTTGAACTCACAGACTGCGGGATCATGACCTGATCTGAAGTCGGATGCTTAATGGACCTAGCCACCCAGGCGTCCCATTGTGGAAATCTGTTTTCACATCTCTTGAGAATATACTGAAGAGTAGAATTGCAGGATGATATGATAATTCTGTGTAGCTTTTTTTTTTTTTTTTTTAATGTTTTATTTATTTTTGAGACAGAAAGAGACAGAGCATGAACGGGGGAGGGTCAGAGAGAGAGGGAGACACAGAATCTGAAGCAGGTTCCAGGCTCTGAGCTGTCAGCACAAAACCTGACGCGGGGCTCGAACTCACGGACTGTGAGATCATGACACATCATGACTTGAGCCGAAGTCGGACGCTTAACCAGCTGAGCCACCCAGGCACCCCTCTGTGTAGCTTTTTAAGGACTTGCAGACTGTTTTCCAAAATGGCTGCACCATATTACAGTCCCACCAACAAAATTAAAGGTTCTAGTTTCTCCACATCCTCAACAACACTTGTTATTGTTCTTTTAGGTATAGCCATCTTAGTGAGTGAAATGGTATCATTGTGGTTCTGATACATTTCCCTAATGACCCGTGACATTGAGCACTTTTCATGAGCTTGGCCATTGTAACTTCTTCAGAGAAACATCTTTTAAATCTTTGTACATTTTTAAATTGGGTTTGTCTTCTTATAATTGAGTTGTAAGAGTTCTTTATATATTTTAGATACAAGTCCCTTGTTCCATAAATGACTTGCAGACATTTTCTCCCATTCTTTTAGACCCCTTTGAAGCACAAAAGTTTTAAATTTGATGAAATCAAGTCTAATTTATTTATTTTTTGTTGTTGTTGCTTATATTTTTGGTGTCATGTCCAAGAAGCTATTGCCAAACTCAAGGTGATAAAGTTTTAGGCCCGAAGTTTCTTATAAGTGTTATAAATTTTTTCTTACAAGCTTCAGAGTTTTTTTCTTATACATTTTATAGTTTTAGTTCTTATATTCAACTCTTTCATCCATTTTGAATTAATTTTTGTAGATGGTGTGAGGTAAGAGTCCATCTGTATTCTTTTTTTTTTTTAATTTTTTTTTCAACGTTTATTTATTTTTGGGACAGAGAGAGACAGAGCATGAACGGGGAAGGGGCAGAGAGAGAGGGAGACACAGAATCGGAAACAGGCTCCAGGCTCTGAGCCATCAGCCCAGAGCCTGACGCGGGGCTCGAACTCACGGACCGCGAGATCGTGACCTGGCTGAAGTCGGAGGCTTAACCGACTGCGCCACCCAGGCGCCCCTATATTCTTTTGCATATTAATATCTGTTAGTCCTAGCACCATTTGTTGAAAGACTCTTTAACTTTTAAGAAGCTGTTCAGTTGTTTTCCAGAGTATTTGTACCATTCTACCCAGCATTGTTTGACTGTTCCAGTTGCCTACATCCTTAGCAATATTTGATATTGCCAGTCTCTTTAATTTTAGCCTTTCTACAGGGGTGGGTGGTTATCTCATTGTGTTTTTATTTTGTATTTCCCTGATGATTAATGAAGTTGAATGTGCTTATTGGCCATATGTGGATTTTCTTTTGTGAACTGCCAGTTCAGATTTTTTTCCCCATTGGGAGGGGGTGACTTCTTAACTTTTTTCTTGTGATTTCCGTTAGTAGTTTCTTTTGAGCAAGTGTTCTTAAACTTTTTGATTTCAGGCTCCTTTACGTTCTTAGAAATTATTGGAAACTCTAAAGAACGTTTGTTTATGTGAGCTATTTATCAGTATATCTCATTAGATATTAAAACTGAGGAATTTTGAAAATATTCATTTCTAATTGCAGTTATAAATCCACTACATGTTAATACAATAATATGTTTTTAGGTATTTCCTAAAAACAAAAAGGAAATTAATGGGAGCATAACATTATTTACAGTTTTGCAAATCTCTTTAATGTTGACTTCATACAAGGTAGTTTGTTATCATTGAAGCACTTAAAACCATATTTGCATGTATTTGTTAAACAGAAGAGTACTTTACTATCTTTTTAAGATAATTTTGATAGTCTGTTGATACTATACCAAAACTTGTCAAATGATTTCATCTTGTTCCAAGATGAAATTTGAAAGGACTGCAATTAATTTTTCGTTAGTCAGTCTTGCACTTGGAATGTGTATGTATGGTTTTGTAACACTATACACTGATTGTTTAGAAGATACTGGTTCACTGAATTATGTAAATCTTGATATACTGATATATTTCATTATTCAGTACTTAAAAATTACATCTCTGAACATCCCCATTGATCGCAACAGGATAGTTTTTAAGTACTGGAAAACTGTCAAGCTTATGGTGCTGGGTCTAAGTTTTCTAAAATTCGAATTTTTGCTTGAAAGCTCAAATTTTATTGTTGGCAACAAAAAGTGTCAGTTTTTCTTGAAGTGGCAGACTTACTTTGTTTCAGAAAATACCGGGGCACCTGGGTGGCTCAGTTGGTTAAGTGTCCAACTTTCGCTCAGGTCATGATCTCACAGTTTGTGAGTTTGAGCCCTATGTCTGGCTCTGTGCTGACAGCTCAGAGCCTGGAGCCTGTTTCAGATTCTGTGTCTGTCTTCCTCTCTCTCTGCCCCTCTCCCACTTGCACGTGCTCTCTGTATCTCTCTGTCTCAAAAATAAACAAACATTTAAAAATTTTTAAAAAGTCTACTTCTAGTAAAAATACTTTTCCATCAGAAAAGTGGTGTAATTCAGCTTATAATCACTCAGATACTTTTTATCAAGAGAATTGTGGAAGCACAAGTTTGCAGCTGTAGTATTTTATTGTACTTACCATCCTACAGGATGTTAACACATATTTAAGGGTTGAGATTAAATTAATCTTACAGCTTCAGCAGGGACATTCTTAAGTCGAACTGGCTTTATCCCCTCTGCCAGTGCATGGCAGTAAATAATACGGTAACTATTGGGTGTCATTGCCTTAATTTGTGCTAAGGTGACAGTAGTTATATCTACCATTGCTTTTGCACAGTCAGCACAAATGTTCAACATGTTATTTCAGGATAAACTGAGACACAAAAAAATGACTCCCCATTTGTGTTTATTACCACACATTCACAGTAAAGAAGATCTTTGATAATTAGTTGATGCTAATATTAGATAAATATAGTCAAAACAGAAAGTCTGGCCATATCTGTAAGGCAAAAGTACAATTCTACAGACTAGATATTAACTAATTTCCTGTATTTGCAGGTAAGTCTTTAATTCAGAGTTACTTTATCTCTGGGAAGTGAAAGAGCCTGTTTCTTTCATTGACTTTTTTATTCACCAGGCTTCCAGCAATGTCTACTGTGCAAGAGTTTATAAGTCTCTCAGATAGTGAGTAATATGTGCACATTTTCAACCAGTGCAGTATAACTTACTCTTTAAGGTATTTCAGTGGTAGTTCAGTTTCTTGTTTGTCTTGTGGGGTTTTTTTGTTGTTATTTGTTTTTTTTTTTTTTTTTTTTGAGAGAGAGAAAGCAAGAGCACAAGTGGGAGAGGGGCAGAGAGAGAGAGAGAGGGAGACACAGAATCCAAAGTGGTCTCCAGACTCTGAGCTGTCAGCCCAGAGCCTGACACAGAGCTTGAACTCATGAACTGTTAGATCATGGCCTGAGCTGAAGTTGAACACTTAACCAACTGAGCCACCCAGTCACCCCTCGGTGATTCAGTTTTTTTAGTTTGAAAAGTTATAACGATTTTTGGCTTTTAAAAACTCGATGTGTACATTTAAAATATTAAATTCCTTTTTTAAATGTTGAATGAGTGTTCTCAAATGATAGTGGAACTGAATTGGCACCATAACTTTATTTGAGTATGTTCTATTATATAAGGCATGATGAAACAATAATATTTATACAGCTAAAGGAAAATAGCTTTATCACATTCTTATTTGTAATTTGCAGTTTGATCCAGATTCTTTAGAGTAGTTTTCCCCTTTTGTGAGTCAAGAGAATTCTATGTCAGTTTCTTCTTCGCGTCAGTATAATAATGGAGTGAAACCACAAATTGTCTAATCTCCCTTTTTTAAAATTCATTGTTAATTATAAAGTTATGAATTTTATTGTAAATTTTTAGTAAATTTCAAAATAAGTGTTTTAGACAAAAAAAAAAAAAAATTTTTTTTGAGAGAGAATGCAAGTGGGGGAGGATAGAGAGGGAGAAAATCCGAAGCAGGCTCCACACAGTCAGTATGAAGCCCGATGTGGGGCTTGAATTTATAAGCCGTGAGATCATGCATGACCTGAGCCAAAGTCAGACACTTAACTGACAGAGTCACCCATGCACCCCTAGACAAAATTTTAAAAACCTAATTTGGTATTACTGCAAAGCAAAATATTCAGAGTACTCTTACTATGTTTCCATATATATATACATATATCTACATATACATATATATGTAGATATATGTATATATACACACATATATATATACACACTATTAAAAGCTTTAAGACTTCAATATAATAATTTACTGGATCATAATGAGGCTACAGAGATTATAGCAAATATGACCTTTGAAGATAGCTAGTAAAAGTACAGTAGTAGTGAACACAAAGTCTTTTATATTTCCTCATATATTTGCCTTGTTCATTCCTTACTATAGGTTTAGGATCCCATCTGGTATTATTTTATGCCTAAAGAATTTCATTTAGTACTTCTTGTGTAGATCAGCTGCGAAGAATTCTGTTTTCTGTCTCAGAATGACTTTAAAGTGAGCAATTAAAAAACTTTATCTCTTATCAGTTTTCTTATAGTTTTATATCTGTACATTCTGAGCCTATAGTCATTCCATACTATCTTTTAATCCTCATTTATCTTAGTTACAAAGGTTCTACATACATTCACTATGTTTCATGCTTATCCTCGGTTCTTATGTCATTGTCTGTAGTCATTTTTGTTGTCTGAAGCTCATTTTCTGGTAGATGGCACAGAGAGTACTCATGGGAACAATATTCTTGCACATTGATAACAGTACTCTTTAAGCTTGAAAATCAGTTTTGCTGCATATAAAATACTCGGGTAGTCTTTTCTGTTTGTGATTATTTTAAATGTTATTCCATTTTATTCTGACATAAAAGCATTGCTGTTGGAAGTTTGGTGATAATCTAATTTTTTACCTTTATAAATGAAGTAATTTTCCTTTGATCTCCAAAGGATTTTTTTTTTTTTCCTTCAAATTCTATGAAGTTTAGGATATATTTTGTTTGCTTTTCTGGGTTGATAGTTTTAGTTAAACATATCTTTCAACATGTAATTTAAAATCTTTTCTTTGTGGAAAACTTTCTGTTATTTGTTCTGTTGCTATACTTTTGATTTGGTTTCCTTCTTCAGGGACTACTGTTTTCTGTCTATTGGATCTTCTTTGTCTATCTTCAGTATTTGTAATATTTTGATGTCTTTAAAAATTTTCCCCCAATTTTATCTTCTGTTTCTTTTAAAAAACATAATTTAGGGGTGCCTGGTTAGCCCACTTGATTAAGCATCTGACTCTTGATCTCAGCTCAGGTCTTGATCTCAGGGTCTGATCTTAGCTCAGGTCTTGATCTCAGGGTCGTGAGTTTGAGCCCCATGTTGGGCTCCATGCTGGGTGTGGAGCCTACTAAATAAAAAATAAATAAATAATTAAAGACCTAATCTGTTGTTTACTCACTTTTATGTCTGTTCTAGTTCAGTCTTTATTTCTGATATTACAATAAAGCATCCTTCTGTATCTTAGAGCATAAACTCCTGATGTTCAAGGCCCATCTCTTTTTTTATCCCGAAATTCAGAACTGCTATAACATAGGCACAGCATGACTAAAATAATGAGGATGATGCCAGGTTTTTAATTTTCACTTTTATGAAAAAGTTGATCGTTTTTGCACTGTGTGATTTTTTTTCTTTTATTTCTAATTATTTTGTCTCTGATTTGAAATTTTCTAACTCTTGATGTGTGTCTCGTATCGTTTACTTAGTAAGTCTTTTGCTTTGAAATAAGTTATAATTTTTATCTATAATGCTTCTTTTACTGATGTCATTCTTTATATATATATGCACACACACACAAATATATGTGTTTTTTTTTTTAAATTAAATATTTATTTATTTATTTATTTATTTATTTATTTATTTATTTATTTATTTTTGAAAGAGGGAACATGAGCAGGGGAGGGTCAGAGAGAAAGGAAGAGAGAATCCCAAGCGCGATCTTCTCTGTCTGCATGGAGCCTCACGTGGGACTTGGTCCCGCAAACTGTGAGATTATGACCTGAGCCGAAATCAAGACTCAGACACTTAACTGACTGGGCCACCCATGCACCCCTACAGGGTATCTTTTCTAACTAGTTTTGTGTAGTGTTAAAAAATATAGTGGTTACTTTTTGAGTTTTCCTGTCTCTTTATTCTTACCTCATGTTTATCTGAAACTTCGCTTTTCTTCTTTTCTTTTGTTTCTTTGCTACTCAATTTTGATTCCATTCCCAGCAGTTTCCCCTTAGTGTGGAGCCCTGTTCTAGAAGAGAGCCTTAGTTGGTCAGTTTTAGGAGTTCATAGGAGCTGTTGTTACATTCTCACCATGGACCCCTTTGCTATTAGATTGGGCACAACTTTTTCCCCTGTCTTAACATTGACCTGCCATGCTTTACATTGAATACCTACCTTTTAGCTGTTTTGGGCTTCTCTTGTTCTCAGGTGTGTCACATACCTTGTTGATCCCTTTATTCTACACTAGTGCATGTGGGCATTCAGGTATGGTGGCTGTTGGTTTGTCTTCTTCTGCTTAGAATTTAAGGGGACAAGATAGCTTGTCCCCTTGTTTTTGCTGTTATTTTGACCTTGAGTTTTTGTTGCCTCTTTAGTTCTATGTGTTTCCCTTGGGATTCAGAGATTTAAGAATACTACCTTCCTGGTGGATGGCTCAGTCAGTTAAGCATCTGACTCTTGGTGTTGGCTCAGGTCATGATCTCATGGTTTCATGGGTTTGAGCCTGGCGTTGGGCTCCGCTCTGGCACTACGGAGCCCGTTTGGGATTCTCTGTCTCCCTCTCTCTTTGCCCCTCTCTCACTCACACTGTGTCTGTCTCTCTCAAAATAAATGAACTTAAAAAAAAATGGCTTCCTCTTCCTCCTTAGAGATGTAAGCTAAAATATTTTACTTTCTGTATGTATTTACATACTTTATGTATGCAAAAATACTATATGTATTTTTAATTGACCACAGTATAGTCTCTTCTGCTACAATAAACATGTAGTTCCACAGTATCAGCTAGCTTAGACTATTGGTAAATAGGGGAATAGTGTCACTATAACATGGGTGATGTATTGCTTTATACATGATTTTTTCCTGAACTGGACAAGGGGATCCTGAGTAATGGGAGTTGAATTTTATATTTCATCAGGAAAGTAAAAAACTTTCAATTCAGCTGCTACAGAAACAAAAGCCCCACACACAGACACACACACACACACACACACACACACACACACACACAGTTTTTAATTAGAAGTGATAATTAGCAATGGGGGGTTGCCTCCTAGAGAGGTACACTGTGATCTAGCAGAGACATTTCTCACGTGGCAGTTTGCAATTCCTTTTGTGTCCATCTTTGCCCTACTGGCTTAAAGCTCCTATCAGCTCCCATAAGCCCTTGTTTCTCCTGTTTTTATTACCTTTTATTAAGCCCTGAGGTAGCATTTCAGCTGCTGTTAGCTGCCTCACTGGGGTGTCCAAGTTATCTCTGGAGGTGTCCCAATCATTGTTTTTGTTGGTGCTATGGTTACAGAGTTAACGGGGCATTGACTGATTTTTTTACTTAAGCCTTGTTATTTTTAGTGTTGCAGAATGCAGGGTTTTCAGAATGTAAGTATTTATGTTATAGCAGATGTACTAAGAGACTTCTTTAAGAAGATGCTGGAGCTTAGTCTTGTTGGCTTTGTGGTGTTATTTCTGTTCTTGAAGGACTTTATGAAGAGAGTTCTGTTTTCTGGCAATGGAGCTCCCATATTTGGGATATGAGGCTTCCCTGTTCATCTTTTAAACATGCAGGGGAATGATAAATAGTAAACATATGAAGAATTTTGTTGTGGATCACTGAAGTGTTATTTTGTGCTATAATAGACATACTGTTGTAATGGAGCTACCTAAAATTAGCAAAACTGAGTAAAAGTAAAATTCTATGTGGTATGATATGGACTGATATATTTTGACAGCATCTTTGTTCTGTTTTCATCCAAATAGGAAATTGTAATTGTGTTTATTTACAATACCAAGGTTTATTTCAGAAATAAAATAATATTCAACCTTTAAAAAATGCTTAGTAGCATATTATTTACTGTGGTATAAAAGCATTAAGTACAAATATTCAGTATGAGTAGAGAATTCTTACTCCTGTTGAATAAGAATGTTGATTATACATATAAATTATATTTAATATAGGTTTAAGAATCTCTAATCTCATCCTTACCAAAAGGTTTCAGGTAGTCTCATTAAAACAGCAAGGAATTGGGGCACCTGGCTAGCTTAGTCGGTAGAGCATGTGATTCTTGATCTTGGGGTTTTGAGCCCCACATTGGGTGTAGAGATTAAGATTACTAAAAAATAAGGGGCGCCTGGGTGGCTCAGTCGGTTGAGCGTCCGACTCCGGCTCAGGTCATGATCTCACAGTTCATGAGTTCAAGCCCTGCATCGGGCTCTGTGCTGACAGCTCGGAGCCTGGATCCTGCTTCTGATTCTGTGTCTCCCTCTCTCTCTGCTCCTCCTCTGCTCACACGCTGTCTCTCTCTCAAAAATAAGTAAAGATTAAAGAAAAAAAAGATTACTAAAAAATAAAAAATACAGCAAGGGATTATAGGTCAGTATTACAGTAATGTACGAAAATCGCTCATGTGGTCGATGACTCTAGAAAAATTTTACGAATGAGAAAGATAGATGTACAAGTGAAGACAAACCAGGTATTACTTGGAGTATACTCTTTTAGTCAATAATATCGCAAAAACAATGTACACTGGTGGTGTAGATTTGCCCCATATGAGGAAATGAATAGAGAGCTTCATTAAGGAGTAAACTCCTTAGTGTTAATTTGGGCATTTAAAGAATTGAGGTTGGCATTGGGTGTGGCATTGGCAAGCCTTGTTATTTTGGTAATATGTGATATGCCAACAAATTCCAGTGAGGTTCTGTTTCTTACCCTGAGTGCTTGCGGAAACAACCACTGTTCTTTTGGACAAATCTAAGAGTAGGGGAGTATTGCTGAAAATTCAGAGCACATCTTACAATTTGAGTGTTTCAATAGCACAGACAGTGTAATGGACATTGGGGAAAGGATCTGAATTGAGAATGCTGTAATTATATTTGTGTATTTTAAGTGCATTAATAATAAGCACCCCACAACATTGTCAAATTTTTACTTTGTTTTTTTACCACTTTTGGATATTATATAATTCTATTTTGTTTCTCCTGCATGTGAAAACAGGAAAATATATTACACATATTGTACCTTTTTTAAAGATTGAGGGGCGCCTGGGTGGCGCAGTCGGTTAAGCGGCCGACTTCGGCTCAGGTCATGATCTCTTGGTCCGTGAGTTCAAGCCCCGCGTCGGGCTCTGTGCTGACAGCTCAGAGCCTGGAGCCTGTTTCAGATTCTGTGTCTCCCTCTCTCTGACCCTCCCCTGTTCATGCTCTGTCTCTCACTGTCTCAAAAATAAATAAAATGTTAAAATGAAAAAAAAATTGAGGTATAATTGATATACAACATTAGTTTCAGTGTACAACATAATTTGATATTTATATATGTATATATACATACACACACCATGTATTCTTTATCCATTCATCAATAGATGGACTCTTAAGTTGTTTCTGTTGGCTATTGTAAATTAAGCTGCAGTGAACAGGGGGGTACATACCATATTTTATAAGTGTAACCTGTAAGGCAGAATGCCTATGCTCAATGCATGTTTTTTTCCTCATATCTTAAGGAAGAGAGAGAAAATCCTTCAAAACGGAGTAGGATTGAACGTGATATAGATAATAATTTGATCACATCAACACCAAGAGCAGGAGAAAAGCCTAACAAACAGATATCTCGAGTAAGACGGAAAAGTCAAGTAAATGGAGGTTTGTTAATATTTAGATATTCTTCTATTAGGTCTAAGCAGAAATTTCACCTGACGTGTTTCTTTTCTGTTTTTAAAAATTGAATGTGTGTAATTTTTGCCTTATTTTGTAATCTCCTTTGTATTAAGTATTAGCATGAAATGAAATAAAAATTACCTCATATAAATATACTATGATGAATTAAAATGACAAATAAAGGCAGAACAACTGGCTTTATACTATTTATCATGAAAATGCATACAGAACAACATTTTTGACCTCTAATAAATTCGTTTCTTAAAGCAGTAATAATTGTGACTTAATTTACTGAAATAAGTACAAAGAATTTGTTTCTGGATCATGGAACTTCAGCTCAGAGGGGTCTTGGATCACTCAGGGGCAGTGATTCTTAATGAGGGGTTGTTTTGTCCCTAGGGGATGTTTGTTAATGTCTAGAGACCTTTTTGGTTGTCACAACCTATGGTGGGATTGCTACTTGCATCTAGCAGGTGGAGGAGGTTAGGGATGCTGCTAAACATCCTACAATGCGCAGGGCATCCTCCCATAATGAAGAATTGTCCAGCCCCAAGTCAGTAGTGCTGCTGTTGATAAATCTTGTTCTAGGTCAGTCTGTTATAGTATTGCTGAGAAGCTCCCCAAGTCCAAAAGAAGGAGAAAAACAAGAAGGACAAGCAGAGGAAGGTATAAAGAACACCACTTTAGAGCATGGGGTGCTGCGTTTTAAACACAACACCAAGAATACTTTCCCTCTTTCCTCTCAATTCAATATTGTATCTCTAAATTTTGAACTATTAGGGAAAAAGAAAAGAGCTATAGCAGCAAAGAAAGAAAGAAATATGGGTAGATACCAAGTAAAGTTGTGAAAGGTCAAGGATGATTAATCAAAACACATTTGTGTGAATTTATTTTTATTGTTTATTTTCCAAAACCCGTGAAAAATTTTTATTAAGAATCTAAAAAAACAAAAGACAAAAAACCTGTTTTTCTTAACCACTCTGAAATGGTGCCTCGGTATGTACATAAGTAATTTTTGCTATATACTATACATAGTCTTCTGCTTCAGTATATATATGTTGCCGCTATTTATTTAGCTGTTATTCATTAGTAAGAGACTGGAGGGTCGGTTTTATGAAGTAGGCAACATCCCAAAATGTAAATAAAGACACAGTCTTGCATTTGTGTTTTTGATGTTGTAACTTGCTTTACTTACAAAGAGTTTATTTCATTTTGTTGTAACTTGCTTTACTTACAAAGAGTTTATTTCATTTTCTGTTACACTGTGGAAGCCTATAGTCTACATACTAGAAACTTCAGTCTATATATGTACTTCTAGATGTAAATGTGTTTTGTAGCAGTTATAAAACATTATAAATAAATAAATTTGTTATAAAGATCATTTGATTTACCTCAGGATTTTTTTTAAGTAAAGCTTTCTTAACATTAATGTTCATCAGTTTTTATGAAGTATTTTAAGGGAAAAAATATTTTCATAATGAATTGTTTAAAACACATTTCTCAAAGTCATGTTTTCTAGATTGCAACTTTTTTTTTTTTTTTTTTTTTGCCTTAGAAGCTGGTAGTTATGAAGTGACAAATCAACATGTAAAACAAAATGGAAAATTAGAAGATAATCCTTCCTCTGGCAGTCCTCCAAGGACTACATTGTTGGGGACCATATTTTCTCCTGTCTTCAACTTTTTTTCACCAGCAAATAAAAATGGTAAGTATAAACTATTACCCATAAACCATAATCTGGGTTTAAAAATTAGTTTTCCTGGTTTTTCAAGAGATCTGTTTGATTTTACTGGAGTATTTTGTGAGCATCTTAGTTTGTTTTCAGCCTCATTAAAAATACACAGCTCCTAAAAGACTGTTTTTTTTTTAACGGACTGAAATACATTTAGGTTATGTTTAACTCTGTTGAAGTGCATGAACTCCACTTTCACTCTCCGAAAAGCTAGATGATAAACTCTGAGCTGGAAGGAAAATGATTTTTATGATACTTACTATATATAGGAGAGAATCCAGAAACATTTTCAATATTCTAGATCAGTAAAGTAGAATTTGTTGAATATTTAAGTGAGCTGAAAGTAGGTCATTTTTTGTAACACATTTTATTTTTATTTTTCGTTTGCTTGATTTTTCCCCATAGGGGTCATTAATTTGTATATTTAGTAAAACTACTCTAATTCAAATGAAATGCCTTTGCAAAAGAAATTTGGATTGTTGCCCAGCATTTTTTTTAGGCTCCACACCCAGCACTGAGCGCAATGTGAGAGGCTTGAACTCACGACCCTGAGATCAAGAGTCAGATACTTAATCAACTGAGCCACCCAGGTGCCCCCCCCCGCCCCCCCCCCCTCCCAGCCCCAGCATTTTATTTTTGTTTTTTGTTTTTCTTTTAAAAAAATTTTTTTTTTCAACGTTTATTTATTTTTGGGACAGAGAGAGACAGAGCATGAACGGGGGAGGGGCAGAGAGAGAGGGAGACACAGAATCGGAAACAGGCTCCAGGCTCTGAGCCATCAGCCCAGAGCCTGACGCGGGGCTCGAACTCACGGACCGCGAGATCGTGACCTGGCTGAAGTCGGACGCTTAACCGACTGCGCCACCCAGGTGCCCCAATGTTTTTTGTTTTTCTTAAAAAATTTTTTAATGTTTATTTATTTTTGAGAGAGACAGAGTGTGAGAGGGACAGAGAGAGGGAGACACAGAATCTGAAGCAGGCTCCAGGCTCTGAGCTGTCAGCACAGAACCTGACAACAGGGCTCAAACTCACAAACCATGAGATCATGACCTGAGCCAAAGTTGGACGCCTAACTGACTGAGCCATCTAGGTGCCCCTGGCATATTTTAAAAAAAGATAGCTAGTGTTCTTTTTTTTATGAATAATTGTTAATTTCATAAATGATAATTTAGTCTTTATGTGAGGGCAGGAGATCTTGTCTTTATTTTTGCATCCACCATGTTGTTTGATAGTATGGGGCACATGGAAAATAGCCATTAAGTGCTTGTTGCCTGATTATTTAAATTCTAATTTGAATATGTTTCTGGATGGTAATACGATTTTTGAAAGGCAGAATAGTGCACTATAAAATCTAGATGCTCTGGGGGATGAAAATAATGTATGTTAGCACATTTAAAAGGACTGTGAAGTCCTATAGTAGAAATAAAACAAAAAACTACCTTTAACTTTGTTTAACCCCATATTTCCTAGACATGTATGATCCAGTGAACCCTTTTTTGTGGAACATCTGTTAACATCTTGTAAAACTAGTGCCCCATAGACCAACTTTGGAAATAGCTGGTGTAGTGGGAAAAGAATGGGCTTTGGAATTAGAGAAACTTGTCTTAAAATTTCAGCTCTGCCGGGTGCCTGGGTGGCTCAGTCATTAAGCATCTCACTTCGGTTCAGGTCATGATCTGACAGTTCATGAGCTTGGGCCCTGCTTGGGTGAGCACATGTTCCACTTTGGGTGAGCTTGAGCCAGTAAACATGAGCCCCACCTCTCTCTCTCCTTCTCCCTCCCCCTCTCTTCTCTCTGCCCCTTGCTCTCAACAACAACAACAAATCTTCCTCCTCCTCCTCCTCATCCTCATCCTGGCTCTGCCTCTTTAGCTGTGTTACCTTGGTCTAGTTCTTTAAATTCTTGAGCCTCTTTGTCTGTGAGAGAGGATAATTATACTTAAATATGGGGCAGGGGCGATTTGAAGATTTCATGTCATTCATTTGAGTATCTGCTGTGTCCTGGCCATTGTATTAATTGCTAGAGATTCAAGGATATTTAACACATCCATGGTCCCTGTGCTCAAGGAGCTTAATTTTTTACAAGAGGAAGAGAGATCTATAAATAGGTATAATAAATTTTTGTAAGTGCACTGATAGAGGTATGGGGTAGTATGGTATTCATAGGATGGAATGGTTCTATATTCTGACATCTCACAATAGTCTTTATAGAAAAGCTGAATCTTGAAAGGTGGTAAAAAGGGTATTCCAGGTAGAATGAGCAGCGTGAGCAAAGGCATAGTGTGTTTGAGAAACTGAAATTAGTTACTTACAGATAGACCATTGGATTTGAGGAGTGCACAGGATGGTTAAGATAGTTACAAAGATGGCAGATCAAAACTAACATGGTAAGATATTTGAATTTTATCCTTGGTGGGGGATGACTGAAAGGTTTTAAACTGGTGAGTCATATGAACAGATTTTTGTTTTCTAAAAATCACAATGTGTCAGCTACATTCTAAAAAGGTTGTGTTGGGGGAAAACAATTAGTAGGCTTGTAGTCCACATGAGACTTCATGTAGCCTTAACTATGATATTAGAGAAAAGAAGAAGGATCAGAGATATAGAGTAGACAAATTTTGAGCACAGATTGGAGGTGAAAGAGACCAGAGATTAAGATGACACAAGGTTATTTTTTCAAGAGAGGTTAGGTTCTAGGAGATAGGTGGGCCATACTGAGTTTGAGATGCTATGAAACAACCAAATAAAAATATCTGGTAGCCATTTGTCCTTCTTGTGTGGAGCTTAGAAACCTGGGTTTAAGCAGTAGACTATTATATTACCAGCTTATAGGTATCATTTGAAACTAATGGAGTAAATGTTCAGTAAACTAAGATCTTGGAATATATTTAAGGACTGGACAAAGTAAAAGAAAGCAACAAAGACATGGAAGAAGCCAGGAGATTTTGTGTCATAGAAGCCAAAGGAAAAGAGAATATCAAAACCCAGGGTCAAACAATTATAAAGATTGAAGGAAAGGAAATGAGTATTGAAAAGAGACTGCTGAGCCTGGCAATTACAAAGTTACTGGTTTCTTTCTGTTTTTTTTTTAAATGTACGTTTGTTTGTTTGTTTGTTTATTTTTTGAGAGCAAGAGTGTTAGTGGGGGAGGACTGAAAGAGGGGAGACACAGACTCTGAAGCAGGCTCCAGGCTCTGAACTGTCAGCATAGAACCTGACACAGGGCTCAAACTCATGGACCACAAGATCATGACCTGAGCCGAAGTTGGACGCTTAACCAACTGAGCCACCCAGGCACCCCAAGTTATTGGTTTCTTTTGCCAGAACAGTTTCAGGAGAGTGGCTGGAGTTGGAAGCCTAACACATTTGGGTTAAAAGAGTAAAATGGGAGTAAGAAAGGAAGCAGCAAATGTAGGTTACTGTTATGAACTACTTGACTATAAAATTAGAGAGGTTACCAAGTCTCCAGTGGTTTCTCTTTGTGAGAGACCAGCATGTTTTTAAGCCTCAGGGAGAAGTCTAACAGGAAGAGGTTGAAAATAGAGGGAAAATAACTAATGAAGAAAGTTTCTGGAGTCTGCTGACAACAATGAGATTATGGGAACAGATAGTAGAAGGATTAGAATGGAGAAGAGAGGGAAAAGAGATATTTTTCTCTAGTGCTAAAGGAAAGAAGCTGTGAAGGTGTGTGCGGAAATAAATGGGCAGAAGAAGTTGGTTTTTGGTAAGTTACTTTTTCTTTGAAGGAGGAGATGGTGCCATGTGCTGAGATTCCTGGTGGCGGGGACTGAAGAGAACGGTGAAGGTTTAGAATGTTTGTTGTTGGGTATAATTAAAAGAAATACATACATAATCCAGTAAGCCTGTAAGTTACATTGATTCAAGAGAGATTTCTATGATGGGTGACATTTGAAAGACGAGGGAGCAAGAATACTGAAGCTGCTGGCTTGTGAGTGTATTAAGTGATATATACCATGCAGTCTGACTAGATGAGAAGGGTGGGGAAGGGGCTGTTAAGGGATTGTTTGGAATGAGACTGGCCTTTATCAAACATGAAGGTCACATGTAATGGGAATATGAAATAGGTAATTAAAAGGTTAGGAAGTTGTAGTGGATTGATACATTTGAACTTTAGTTTTCAGAGATGAACAGTTTCTTACTATGAATGTCCAGGTTATGGTCATGGTACTTGCTAAAGAGAGCAGCGTGTATGAAGATGGAGCTTAAGAGCGCAAGACCTTTGATTAGTCTTAGGGATGAGTCATTGACATCCCCTGTAGTAACAACCAGCAGGTGTTTCATAGAGCTTTAAACTGGTAGCTAGGTGTTAAATTTGTCTGGTTGAGAGAGGATGCTGGCAACAGTTGGTAGAGGACAGCGGTGGGGATAAATGAAGAACTACAAAGCTAGGTGCCATCAGTCCCAAAGGAGGAGGGATTTTTGCACGTTAATGGAAAACCAATGATTTGGTGGCAGCAATGGAATAAATGAATTCTGATTCATTTAGTATGTTGAGTATGGAAGAATAAAGAGCTTTGAGGGGAAAGGTATCAGGAAGAGATTTTTTGGAAATAAGTCACATTTAAAGCTTTGAGGGAGAAGGAATGTTGTCTGAGAAAAATGAGAGTATGGGAGGTTGATTTTGTTTTTGAAAATGACATTTGGAGGATTCCTTAAAGAAATAGAGTTGGAGTCATCTCATCGTGGAAGAAGAATTGGGTAGCAGGGTCATTTAGGTTGTGGCTGAGTATGATTAGGAAACTAACTTCAGTCTTTGTTACTGAGATGGAATCGTGTTAGGAAATTGTTGTTGTGTCTCTGAATAAAAATGTTCTGATGGTTAGGGTAACAGCTCATTCTTGGATAACTACCTCTGTCCACAGTGGCTAGGATGCTTACTTAGTACTGGACTAATTTGAGGATAATGAAAAATACACACATACACACACAATGCCTAGCTCATAGTAGACACTTAATAAATGATACTTGCTTTATTGAAAAGAAGTTCTGTGATCAACAATAGTGTGTTGTATACTTTGAAGTTGCATAGAGACTAGATCTTAGATTTTCTCACCACAAAAAATGATAACGATGTGGCAGGATAGAGGTATTAGCTAATACTAGGTTGGTAACCATAATGCAATATATAGATGTGTTAAATTAGCACATACACCTAAAACTTACACAACAGCATTTAGTTTTTCTAAATATTTATGAGTTTATTTTTCAATATTTAATTTTAGTTTTATTAAAATGTATTTGAGGGGCACCTGGGTGGTTGAGTCAGTCAACCAGCTCTTGATTTTGGCTCATGTCATGATTTCAGTTTGTGGGATCAGGCCCCGTGTGGGGGCTCTGTGCTGACAGTGCAGAGTCTGCTTGGGATTCTTTTTCTCCCTCTCTCTCTGCCCCTCCCCTACTCGCTCACACTCTCTCTCAAAATAAATAAATAAGCATTTAAAAAAAACCCTTTATTAAAATATATTTGATATACAACATTATGTAAATTTAAGGGTATAACATGTTGATTTGATACATTTATATATTTTAATATGATTGCCATGTAGCAGTAATTAGCACCTCTATCCCATTACATAATTATCCTTTCTTTTTAGTGGTTGGAATAATTCTAGTGTCAGCAAGTTTGATGATTATAATACAATATTGTTGTCTGCACTCTATTGTGCCTTAGGTCTCTAGGGCTTATGTTTGCTTGCTGTATAAGTTTGTACCCTTAAAATCATCTATCCTATCCTGCCACTCCCTTCTGATTTTTTAAATGATGGTTGTGAGTACACTGAATCTTAATTATAGGAACATCAGGATCTGATTCCCCAGGACAGGCTGTGGAAGCTGAAGAGATAGTAAAACAACTTGATATGGAACAGGTGGATGAGATCACTACCAGTACTACGACATCAACTAATGGAGCAGCTTACTCAAATCAAGCAGTTCAAGTGAGACCATCGATAAATAATGGTTTAGAAGAAGCAGAAGAAACAGTTAATCGTGATATCCCACCCCTTACAGGTGAAGAAAATTCCTTTTCTTATGCATCTTCATGAATTTAGAAAAATACGGTATTTATTTATTTTTATTTAATGTCAAATGCATATGTTTTTCTTCCTTGAACATAAGACAATTAAAATCGAAAATAAAACTTTCTCCCAGATATACAGTCATTTTGAAATTGAAAGTTTTTAGAAAGTTGTGTTGATTGAGAATCATTTTACAGTTTAATTATTTGTACTGATCTTACTAGTTAGAGAAATTGAACACAAATAGCGAAATAGATGCTCATGTTTGTGAGTATATTTATTGTAATTGCACCCAGTCTCAGACCCTTAAGTCTGAAGTCCCTACCTAATGGCAGCCTTACACCTTCGGATTTGTTGCATATATAGATGACATCCGCCGCCGCCGCCCCCCCCTCCCCCCCCTCCCCCCCCCCCCCCCCCCTCCCCGCCTCGCCAAGAAGCTTCTGTTCCTAGATCTTGCCCTGTATTCAAACTGCAGCCTAATTCTGGATCCTTATAAAAGCCTAACATAATTGTTTGGTCCCTGAGCCACTTGTCATGGAAATGTAGAACACATGAGATCAGAATTTATTACGTCTGAGGGTTGTGGTATACAGATGCATAAAGCTAAAAGATGAAACTGTTCCATCATACTTAAAAGCAGAAATAAAATTGAGGACGGTCATCGTTTCTCAGAGGGACAAGATCTTAGGCTTTTATTTTAGATGAAAAAAAATTTTTTTTCATGTTTATTTTTTTATTTAGACAGAGAGAGAGAAAGCATGAGCAGGGGAGGGGCAGAGAAAGAGGGAGAGAGGGAATCCCAAGCAAGTTGCACAGAGCCTGATGTGTGGCTCAATCTTACAAACCATGAGATTGTGACCTGAGCTGAAATCAAGGAGTCAGACCCTTAACCAACAGCCACCCAGGCACTCTTAGATTTGTTTATTTCTTACAATGCCAGGCATTTGCACATATGTATTGGTTCAGAAATGTAGTTTGGTGTAAGGAAGTAGAATAATGTTCTTCCCTTGAATATAAAGGAGAAACTTGAAAAACTACAACCCAAACAGCTGAAAACATTTAAAGAAAAAATGCATACAATTATGAAATTTCTATATAGTGCAACCCAGTCATACCAATATGAAAAGTGACATAAAATAGGAAAGATTTATTTTAACTTGGTCGAATAAAAGATTGGGCTCTGTAATGTTAATATCTGTAATGTTAAATTATAATGTTGTAATTTAAGAATAATATTGAATCTGACAAGCAAATCAATATGGTGCACATAGTTAGGACTTGCAAATGAACCTACTCTTGACCTGTCATTTTATGCTCATTACTTTGCCAATGTTTAAGCTAGTGAATTGTAAAGTAGACTAAGTCCAGGGCTTTGGGCCTCGTGTTTGATGTTTGTTCTATATTTTTGTGCTGCTGTATTTTTTTTTTCCCTGACAACTATGAAAATGGAGAAGGGATTTCTATAACCATAGTGATTTCTAGAGGGGAAAAGGAAAATTTAGTCCTGTTGTCTCATTCATTCATTCATTTAGTCCCCTAACATTTATTGAACATCTATTTTTTGTGATGGGCATTGTTTATGAAGATGAATAAGATAATGCTTCTTGACCCTGAAGAGTGAATGATCTAATTGATGAGCCAGGTATACACAAAAATTACTGTACAGTATGGTGAGTGCTGAGCAATAAATGAGCAAAATGATGAGGTGGCATATTATATTTACTCTGGGAGTATCATGACAGGAGAGAAGTAAAATTTTTGCTGATCTTAAAAGATGAGTATGAGTGATAAAGATTGTTAGTTTTCCTTAAGAATTAAGCCAAAGAGAACAAGACAGAAGGAGGCTGGCTCTACCATTTACTTAGCTTTGTGACTTTAGACAATTTAAGCTCACTTGAGTCAGTTTTCTTAGCTTTAAAAGGGTAATAATAATTCACGGTTTTAAAGGCTAAATGGGATGAAAGAAGAAAAATGCTTAGCATGAAGGCTCTCAAATATTACTTCCTTTCTCCCTTTTTCTGAGGTTAATAGGAATTTGAAACAGAAGTGGTTAGAAGTTGTATTTTTCTATTAACCCTTGTGCTAATGAACTGTCATTGGCATAAAGTTATTACAGATGGACAAAAATTATTATTTACATCTGTCATTCACTGAACATACTATGTTACAAGGTAATTCATACGTAAGAAATTAATATATCATAATAGCAAAAATGATTTCTTTTTGTCCTGAAAGACTTATCCACCAATATTCCATTCCTATAGACAGATTATAGCAGTTTTTACCGTGTTCCACTATTTTAGTCCTTTTGGGCTACTGTAACAAACTACCATAGACTAGGTGGTGTATACACAGCAGAAATTTATTTCTCACAGTTTAGGAGGCTTGGAAATCCAAGATCAAAGTGCCAGCAAACTCAGGACCTGGTTAAGGGCCTGCTTTCAGGTTCATAGACAACTGTCTTCTCATGCATCCTCACATGGCAGAAGCTATGTGAGTTCTCTGGAGTCTCTGTTTTTTCTTTTTGTTTTTTCTGTAATGTTTGTTAATTTAAAGAAATTTTTAATGTTTATTTTTGAGAGAGAGAGAGAGCGCGCGAGGGAAAGAGAATGAGTGGGAGAGGGGCAGAAAGAGTGGGAGACACTGAATTCCAAGTAGGCTCCAGGCTTTGAGCTATCTGCACAGAGCCTGATGCGGGGCTTGAACTCATGAACCATAAGATCATGACCTGAGCCAAAGTTGGACGCTTAACTGACTGAGCCATCCAGGCGCCCCATTGTTTGTTTTTGAGAGAGTGAGAGAGAGAGAGAGAGACAAAGGATCCAAAGGGGCTCCGCACTGACAGCAGAGAGTTTGATGTGGAGCTTGAATTCACAAACCACGAGATCATGACCTGAGTCCAAATTGGACGCTTAACCAACTGAGCCACCTAGGTGTCCCTGGAGTCTCTTTTATAAGGGCACTGATCCTATTCATGAGGGCTCCCCCCTAATGACTTCATGACATCCTAAAGTCTTCACCTCCAAATACCATTTTGGGAGGACACAAACATTCATTCTGTAGCATCCAACTTAAGCTTTTGTCTGAAACATTACCTCTGACTAATAATATTATCTTTTGTCTTCTTGAATTTAAGTTGTAATTATTGTCTTAGAAAATTCCCAGCAAAGTTTTTTATTTATTTAAGTAATCTCTACACCCATTGTGGATCTCAAGCTCAAGACCCTGAGATCAAGAGTCCTACATTCTTCTGACTTAGCAAGCTAGGTGCCCCTTCCAGCATAATTTCTAAAGCTCTGTCAGTTGATAGAATTTTAGCTTAAACATATACTGGACCATGTGTCATGGCATATAGAATTGCTTCATGATTATTTTTAGGTTGCTTGTAAATTAGAAGTAAAATAAAGCCTCCTCTGAAGCAGTGGTTTCTAAATAGAACAGCATTTCTTAACTTTTAAAAGATTTTAGATAGCCTTGAGGTTCCTGGGAAAATGTACATACAACATAAGTGCACAAGGGGGGGTTCATGAACCTCTTAAAGAATGTTCATAGATCTCAGGTTAAAAACTACCTTTGGGTCTATTGTCAGCACACATATATATTGACTTCCTATGTATGTACAAGGTACTTTGAAAAATGTTACTGCTGCAAGAGGCAGCATGAAGTTTTTATGGTTACACATATAGACGCCATTCAGTTAGAAATTGAAGTTTGGTGGAGTATATTTTTCTAGCAATAAGTAGTAAATTTTTTCTTTGCTATTAGGGATTTTAATTCTACTAGCCATGATCTAGCTTGCCATTTTATCTGTAATGGCAGTTTTTTCCTTTGCTTCTGGAGTTAAGAAATTTGTGTTAAGAAATATGTATTAAGAAATTTGCTTTGAAATACTGTTTACAAGTTATTTCTGTCATATCTTTAACCTAAAATACACAAGGGGTCAGGAAAATCTTATATGATCAGTAAAAATGTATACTCATAGTGAGTTAAAACTAACATATTGTTTTTCCTTTTATTAAATAGCACCAGTAACTCCAGATAGTGGTTATTCGTCAGCTCATGCAGAAGCCACCTATGAAGAAGACTGGGAAGTATTTGACCCGTGAGTTTTTTGTGTTTTTTTTTTTTGTCTTTTATTTTCCTTTCGCTCTTGGAGCAGAATGAAAGTGTGTGTATGGAAGGGTGGCTCAATGGTATATTTCAAAGAACATGTGACCCTTAGGTATTAATAATTTTACTGGGTTACTGAAGTACTAATTTATATATTTTCAGTTTTATTTATGTTTCATAGGTTTGGTTTACTAGGTTAAATGGATATTATTTAATTGAAGATTTATTTTAAAAAGATTTAAATATGAGCTGAATTTAGTAATATGTTTAATATTATTTATAAAAAATAGAAATGTTGAGATTTTTAAAAAAATTTGATCTATAGGTATTATTTCATCAAACATGTTCCACCACTGACAGAAGAACAACTAAATAGGAAACCTGCTCTTCCATTGAAAACAAGAAGCACACCAGAGTTCTCCCTAGTTTTAGACCTGGTAAGTATATTATCTATAGAGGTAGGGAAAGTAAGTTAAATTTATTTTTTAAAATACTAGCTGAAAATAACTAAAAGGATACAATTGAATGAATAGGCTTACACATTTACTAAACATGTCCAAGATGTTCTGAAATGTTTTTATTTGAAGTATAGTATAATGCCAGGATCCACATTTGGTTGGTATCAGGTACTCTTTGAAAATAAGTTAGGCTTTCATTTTTGTATTTAAATTGGTTCTTTCCCCCATATTTCTGGAACCCTTGTGATCTTTTTTGAAAAATTTCCCAATAAATTATAATTTGATTTCATGCTTAGATTTCACCTTTTTTGTCGGGGGGGAGGGGGGTGGGCGGGGAAGGGGGTCGTGGTTAGGATTATGTTTCCCTGAAGGACCAAATATTATCTGTGTCCCAATGAGTTAACTTTATGCAAGATTATAGTTCTTTTCCTGTTCTTATTTTTGTGTATTGTCTAATATCAATAACTTTATTAATAGACTCCCCAAAGCATGAGCTCTGAATGCTAATAAAACCTTTGATATGTTTTCTTGGTATGTTAAAAATTTATGTTTTAGGATACCAAAAGAGCTTTGAAAAATGAACATCTACCTCTTACATAATACTGGAAACAATTTATTATTTAGCCTTTGTTACTGGTATCCTATAATTGGAGATGTGGTTTACTTCTCATAAAATTTTTTCTTGAGGAAAAGATCATTATTTTAAATCTTAACTAGGATGTATAGTTCTTTTTTTAGAGTTCACCACCTTAGCCTTTGCCTAGCCAAAGAGGTGTAAGAGAGGTATTCAGAGGTCCTAAGTATTAAGGTATTTATTAGAGGATAAGTATAAAGAGAAAAATTTTGAAACTGATTATGAGTAGTTTAGATGTGATGTGCAAGTTAGTGGAAAAACTGAAAAAAGATTTTGCTAGATTTTTGTGTTAGGAGTTGATATGGTCATCATAGCAAGTTTGACCATGTAATTTTTAATCCAGTTTAAAGGTAAATAGAGAAGGAAAGCTAGGAATTGGCTGAGCATAAATGAATAATTTTATAGAAGTAAATGAAGAATGATCAAACTTTAGATAGTGTGTAAATGAAGTAGTAGAATTAGTTATTCAATTGTAGGAAGGAGGATACCGGTTTTTTTTTTTTTTAAGATGATAAGACAGTACCTTGAAATGTGTAGTCTGATATGCTATTAAAAGAAAATGAGGCATATCTAGAGTATTTTTTGCTCTTTGCCTCCCCAGAGTTAACTTTAGGTTAAAAGAAACACTCCAGCTAATAAGATGTGGAATCACAAGGTATGAACATTTGTGTTTCATTTTAATTCATTTTAAATGCATTGAAAATTTTGGGGGTAGTCACTAGCAGCTTTTTAAAAGAAAGCATTTTGTCATTTAACTACAAATAGACCTCCTATTTGTATTCGGTATTTAAGAAATATGAATATTTGCACATATCTTAGATTGAATGATCCTCACCTTCTTATCCTCTTAATGAGAAAACAGTTTGGTGATCAAAGATGACAAGTCTTCATTGACTGCTAATTTAGTTAAATCATGTTTATGTCTGAAACATATTCAACAGATACTAAGACATCCATTTTATAAAATAAAAGTCTTTAGAAAAGATTTAAGGATAAGGAGCTATGTGAATAGAATATATGTAATTTTAAAAATAATTAGATTCTAAACTTTCGTTATTTGTTAAATAAAAGGAGTATGGATTATACTTATCAGAAAGTTGGCAAGTGCAGAACTCAGAGCAGTGGTTCTCAAACTTGAGCATTCATTGAAGTCACATAAAGGGTTTATTAAAATATGGATTGCTGAGCTCCTCTCTCCTTCACCCCCTTCTGAAGTTTTTGAATTGTCGTAAGTGGAGCTGGAGAATTTGCATTTCTAACTAGTTATTTGCCTTTCTAACCCAGAAGGTGGTGATACTTCTTGCTGGTCAAGGGACCATACGTGAGAACCAGTGGCTTAGAAAATTCTATCCCAAATTGCTGTGCCACACACAGCAATATGATAAATATAAAATCCCATGTATGAATGAGTACTTTAATAAATGTTTTTGGTGATCATGGCTACATAAAATTATCATTTGAAATTTCTTTTAGTATCTTGGTTTATTCAGTATGTGTTTTTTATTTTAAGGATGAAACACTAGTACACTGTAGTCTAAATGAGCTAGAAGATGCAGCACTTACTTTTCCAGTCCTTTTCCAAGATGTCATTTATCAGGTAATTAAAAAAATTTTTTTAACTTCTTTTTTGGCCTGTTAGATAATGTTCTGAACCAAGAAATCTTTTGTAATTTTGTGTGTGTAAAATTTAATGTGTTTTTTTCCTAATGAGTTTCATCAATATATTACTGATTTATTAACACAAAGTAGCATCATGCTAAATAATTACATAAAACATTAAATGTTACCCAAAACGTGAACCTTTTCTTAACCCAGTGATCTCTGCTAGTTTCATAATCTGTTTGCCAGCAGGTGGAGGCAGAAGCACTGACATCATAGATCCCCAAGAAGAACTTGCCAGGTTAACACCTGGTGTTTTGTTTTTGTGTGTGTTTTCCCCCAAAATCTAGTTAGTATAAAGAAAACTCATTCCTTGTTGGTCATTTTTATTTCCTTTTGTAGTAATATGGTCTGTAGATTGCAGTTTGGTATATCTGCTTTATATCAATCACAGAATTCTAGGACATTTCCAGTTACTGCTTTAAAAATCTGGGTAAAAGCATTTCTCCCTCATCTGTGTTGATGGACAGGTAACTGTGCAAAATACAAATATCATTTATCTTTCATTGTGAATTATGTTGTTGGCCATAGCTTTTACTTTACGTTTGAGATTTTCCTGTCATAAAATTTGAATTAATTAACATATATGAATACACTTTGAAAATTGCAAAGTGCCTTTCTGTGGTGGCGGCTGTTATTTAATTAGCGTTACCTTCATCCATACTAGTTGTTGAAGGACTGGGAAAGGTCAAAAAGTTTGTTCTTTGTCAAGAGGAAGCCAACCCAAGGATTAAATAAAGCCACAGAACATTTGCCATGTGGATGATGAAAAGGTGTTTATGGTTGTTTATATGCTCTTAATAGGCAGTTAGAATGTGGGTATAGTTTTCTTAGCACATGATAGTTACTCTCTTTTGGGAATCATAAAATTTCATAATTAAATAGAAGTTTGTGGTTCAGGATTTACTTTACCGACTTCATCTTGTAATGAGTCGTAAGAGGATTTACTTTAGCAGTGATGTCAGTTCTAGTTTAACCTAGTTAGTCATTGTAGGCATGCTAATATCTGAGTACTATATTCATTTCCCTTCTATGGAACCTGATTTTAGTTTTGATTTTTGATCAGAGAGTGAGCAAACTATACATAAATCTAAGGGATTTTAAGATTTTTGTATTCGTTTTTAACTGGTTATTATTTGGTTTAAGGTAATCTTTTTTCTTAATAAGACATTTTCTGCCAAATAGGTTGTTCCTGTTTAGTTCATGTTAAGGACAGGAGGCTTCTGGTAAATATAAATAGTATAGCTGTATCTTAATAGGGTTGTCTTTTTAGCTTGATTACCTTGTTTTTTTTGTTCAAAATTCCATTCAGGCTTTGAATTTGGAAAGGAAAGTTGTCATTTGAAAAATATTAAATAATTATTTTGGGATCACTTCTTAAGCTTTCTGGTTTGAAATTTATTTCTTGCAGATAGTTTTGGTCTGTATGTCATTTTTAATAGTGAAATAAACTTGGAAATTGGAGGAGTTTGATTCTTTCCTTTCATGAGCATTTCTTTTCATTGTGACCATAAGGTTGAATTTTTTTCTTGCTGCTTTCACCATTTCTGCTTTAATTCTCTTCTTTTTAATAAAGTTCTTATTATTTTTTTGTGGATCTGGATAGTTGTCCTATTTTGAATAAAAGGCTTCTAGCAGTGCATATGACTAATACTTAGAAAAACTATATATGTACTGCATCTACCTTTATGTAATTCAAAGAACTCTTTTTCTTTCATATTCTGAGTTAAATTTTCTGAAACTGAAAAATAAATGATCTAGCTTAAATTAGGAGCAGTGAGCAGGAAGTTTGAATCTTCCAAGTTATAGGGATGATTGCATTTTAATATTATTTATTAGTGACTACATCATAAACAGAGTTTAGTCCCCCTTTAGTAAATTTTTGAGGATGTCCGTAGTTAATATTGGGTACATTCCTTTGGATTTCTGGTTTTGGCATAGCCATTCTGTCTGCTTTTTAAAAAATAACTTTGAAGAAATCTTGGGTTAGGGTTCCCCCAGTTTTCAGACCAGCAAGCTCCCTTTAAACAGGGAATGATGTCTTTTAAACTTTCAGTGGTGTTGTCTCCATCTACTGGCAAAGAAGAAATATACACAAGGGTCTGAGATGATCTAAGAGATTTTGGAGAAACCACATTATTAGGTAAGATGTAACTTACATATTTAACCACTGCAATATAATGTGGCCCACTTAAAGGTTAGAAACCTGTAAAATACTGTATATACTCTTAAAAAATAATTTATTGAAGTGAAATTCACAACATAAACCATTTTTAAATGAACAGTTCCATGGCATTTATCTGTATACTGTTGAATATGTCAGTTCCATAGCATTTATGTATAAATTCTTAAAAAATAAAATTGTAATGTTAAGATAGGATCAAATTCTTCACCTGAATCAACACCAGATAAAGTGTCCTCTTGGGACTTACTTTGCTTTTGGTTTCTTTTTGTGGTAAGTTTGTTGGCCTATATCTAATTTTAAATCTACTTTTTTTTTTCTTTCTTTCAAAACAGTTTATAGTGTAAATTGTTTTACATATGTTTTAATAATCGTCTATATCAGGGGTTGGCAAACTTTTTCCTGTACAGGGCCAGTTTTTAATATTTTAGGTTCTGTAGTCTTTGTTCCAAATATTTTTTTTTTTGCCATTGTAGCATGAAACTAGTCATAGACGGTAAGAATGTAATCAAATAAACATGGCTTTGTCCCAGTAAAACTTTATTTACAAAAATAAGTGATGTATTTGGCCCATAAGCCATAGTTTGCTGACCCTTGGTCTAATAATTGTGAGAGTATATACAGTAAATTTACATACTCAAATTCTAAGTGGAAGTAAGTAATCAAATGTTCATCAAAATTCTTGTTAATATATAGAGAAATTTAAAACTAGATCCACTATAATCTGGTTGTGGGCTTTCTTAGTTTTTTTTCAGATGAAAGTTTGAGGGAAATTTAAGGTGACCACTATTAACATTTAAAGACTGCCTAACTCCATGGTATATACTCTCCTTTTGATTGATAAGTAGGACTCAACTTACTTAATGCAAGTCTCAGAATTTTTTAGCAGGTAGATCATTCAAGCCTCAATTTAGTATTTTGAGTGTATTTGAATTCCATTTCTCTGGGAGATTCAAAAAAACTAAAAGATTCAGCTCAAAATTTGATACATGTTACTACTACTGTTTGGGTAGAGAGATTTAGTTTGTGTAGATGGAGAGAAAAAGTCATTCTTTAAAGTGAGTTTTTAAAGTGAGGGTATGGCACTCAAAGAGGCAAAGTGTACGGATTTTTGTTTGGGTCTTTTTTCCCCCCTTTAAATTGGTTGTTTTTCCATGAAGTGTTTTACAGTTAGTTATTGGGAAAACATTATTTATTCTTAGAATTGTACAGATGCATTTGATACCTGGAAAAACAAGTGCATGATCAGTTCCAATCCACATATTTAATTTTTATATTTAGCTTATATTGACACATTGTCAGGAAATCCATCTCGTGGTGTTACTCAGTTAAGAGGTCTCCACTGTATTTAGTTTCTGTTCCTGCAGATCCACCAATTCAAGACTCTAGGTCATCTCACTCCCTCTTCCATCCAGAAGATGACTTCTATCCACAAGCAGGACTGAATCAAAAGACAGATTTTTCACTTAGCTCTTGAGCTGAACCACCTCCTCAATGACCTTCCTCTATCTCCATCAAGAACTGGAGCTCAGTTTTTTGAAGATGTAATAGAGCTACTCAGCCCAAACGTGGCTAATTGAAGACAAAAAGAAGATGCCTCATATGTTTCACCACAGTGCAGCCAAACGTAACTGTGCTGTCCAACTCCTCATTCTGTAAAGTATGGCAGGGGCATCTGATTTTTGACTCTGTTCACCAATAAGACTTTAGCCAGTCAGTGGCTTTCTGAAGATCAGTAAAATCATCAAACTTTGGGTCAGCTGTCCAGAAATCAGATTGTGGTAAGCACTCAAGGAGAGATAGGATCTGTAGGGAGCTACTTGATAAAGGATGCTTTGTTTTATTAGTAGAGGTTGCTTTTATGGGAAAAGTTGGGGGGAGAGGTGGGCGGGAAACCCCACGTTTAGCAAAGCTTAGACTTTTCCCCATCACTATAGTTTGTTTTTTTTCTTGGGAACCTTACAGCCTAGGATAATTTTCATAAGGATCTCAAATATTTTATCCCACAGAACAAGAAAAGTAGAGAGTCAGTGGCTTCTATCTCTTCTGTATAGTCTTTCTTAGAAAAGTCAGCATTATTTTTGCTTTATGGAGAAATAAGCAATCGTGTAAAGGAAGAGTTTTGTAGTAAATACCTAATCAAGTTTTTCTTCCTCTCAAGCTCTGACTTAAATTGACATTAACCAAGAGGCATTTTGTTTTGACCTTCATAAAGCATAATTTTTGTTGTACAAAAGGAGTGTTTATAATATACCTTAAAAAGAACATTTGGGGTTCATGGACACTTAGTATTGAGGATTAAGGTAATATTTTAGCTGGTAGGGAACAATACTGTGATAACTAATTGTAGGTTAATATTAAAAGTAATTTTAAAGTAACTTTCCTATCCTTATTAGTAAGTATAACTAGTCATTGGTCTATTTTTTTTTCATTGTAATTATTCATTATTGATTTTTTAGGTTAAAAAAAGAAAGAACTGAAACCTATAGTTAGCTGCCTCTCAAAGATGATAAAGTATATTTCATGGGGACCTCTTTGTATTCTTTGTAAATGTATCTTAAAATTAGAGGCAGTTCCTTAAAAAAGCATGGAAAATTCTTGTTCAACAGCTGAAAATGTGCTGCAAATTTAGGAGACGTGACAGTTAATTACTAAGCATATTAAATCATTTAGGCAGTTTAGAGCTTGTTATTAAAGGCAGCATTTTTTGTTTTACTAAAGTGACCTTTTTTTGCTTTTAAAATGATTAAACTTTATTTAAATAAAATCAGCAATAGTTTATATATATAAAACATATATATATGCCAATTTTTATTTGAAAATTATGCTTCATTGCTAACTTATGTAAATGGATACCTTAAGTTTCATTTTATCCCATGTAGACTCTACAGGAAAATTCCTTTTCAAATTTATTTCTACTTAGTGTAATGTTTTGCAGAAGTTTTTAGTGTGGGGATTTTTGATTTTATTATTTTTTATTTTGATGTTTTAGTATTTACCTATTCATTTTCAGATTGATCTGCCTACAAATACTATCCCCAGCAGCCATCTACCTCTTGTTGGAATTGTGTTAAGCCAAGGGTGACTGTAATGTCACCCGGGGGTTATAAGGTTGAGGTCTCTGCAGGGCCTACCTGAGCAACCTTATTTCTATGAAGAGGATTTGGGTTTTGTCTCTGTGCTCTAGTATTGATGCTAAGAAAGTGTTAACTAAGTTAAATAGCGAAGCTATCAATTGATGGAACTCCTGATTATTTTCTCTCTTCTAAAAGTGTAGATTACAGCTGTAGGGCTTTCTTTTTCAGTTAGGTTGCCCAGTTCTGTCCCATAGAATCATACTCATTCCAGCTATTCTCCTTATGACTGATTAATAATAAGGTGGATAAGTAATAGTCGTTGGCATTCTCCGTGTGCCAGGCACTGTTCTAGGTGCTTTACATGTATTAACTTAATCTTCACAACAACCCTATGAGGTAGGTACTCTTATTTTTACTCATTTTATGTATGAGGAGACTGAGGTGCACAGAAGGGTTAACAAATTGACAGTCACTTGTTATACCTGTGGTATCTATCTACTCATGGTAAGATTTTTCAGTTATATGTAGCATCTTATTCTTCACATTCCCCAGGATTATTGGTTTTCTACTGCCTTAAAGTCTTACTTGGGCGCCTGTGTGGCTCAGTCAATTAAGCGTCTGATTTTGGCTCAGGCCATGATCTCATGGTTAGTGAATTTGAGCCCCGCATCAGGCTCTGTGCTGGTAGTGCAGTGCTTGCTTAGGATTCTCTCTCCCTCCCTCTCTTTCTGCCCCTCCCCCACGTGCACACTCTCTCTCTCTCTGTCTCTCAAAATTAAAAAAAAAAAAAAAGTCTTACTGCTGATTAAGTAAATAGCATTTACCAATCATCTTTTTATTTAAAGGGTGCCATACTCGTAAGTGGAGGAGTCCCACAGAATTGACTGTTTTTTGTGGGGTTTTTTTTGAACCTATATCAATATGTGGCTCCTGGCTGCCTCAGTCAGTAGAGCATGTGACTCTTGATCTTGGGGTCATGAGTTTGAGCTCCATGATGGGCATAGAGATTACTTAAAAAATTTTTTTTAATAAAAATAAACCTGTATCAGTATAGCAATAAATTCAAAAGATATCATGGAATAACTATTAAAAGATGTTTCTTTTTGAATATGTTAAGGTTATATTATCTGTGCTGAAAACTATTTAGAAATACTTTTTCTTAAAAAAATTTACATGTAAGAGTTTTTTGTTTTTGTTTCTTCCTTATTCAGTTGCCCACAAAGTGAAGCTGCTTTGGGGGTTTTCTCTTCCTCTTCCTCCTCTTCCATCTCCTCCTCCTCCATCTCCTCCTCCTCCTCCTTGTTCTCCTCCTTTTTCTTCTCCTGCTTCTGCTGCTTCATTCATGTTGTTAAAGTTATATATGAAATTTCTTTAAAAAGTGAAATTACCTATGAAATTAGATAAGGTTTGGTAAACAAATAGAGATTATTCAGTATATATAGCTTGACATTGAATATTTAGTCATGAATTTGAATTTAGACAGGCTACCACAAAATATTTATAATCATTTTATAACTAGATTGCTATTTTGGTGACTGCTTTTATTAAATTCAGTTTCATTAACCATTATGGCCTGGTAGGATTATCTACATACACAATTACAGGACATTCTCATTGTCTTAACACTAAAGAAAGTACAGGCCATCAGGTATTTGTTCATCTCAAGGAATCTTGATGTAATGTAATATTTTCTGTTATACACATTACTTTTTCTATATAAAATTTAAACTTTAGTAAAATCAATCTACAAGATCATATAAGATTAGTTCCATTATCACAGTTTTGCAGGTATTTCTGGTAGATTTTATTTTTAAAGTTTTATATAATGAATATATTCACAAATCCCTATCTTTGGGTAGTCAGTGCTCTTTAAGACATATCTTTGGGTATGGTATTTTTATATAGTAATTGTTTCTTTATAGCATTCTGCATTATTTTTAAAGTTTTGACTTTTTAAAAATGCATATTGTTTAGTGATCGATTAAAACTATTTGTAGGGTAGATAGAATAATCGCTGTATATTTGGAGGGACATATGTATACCAGACCGAAGTGAAACTTTTAGCCTAATCTTACATTTGGGAGACTACATGATTTTGAAAAGTTACAGGTTTGAAGAAGGATGGTTGTTCGTGAAATACTAAGTAGGGAAAGAATGTGGAAAAAGGGAAATAGGCAGCTCAGGACAGGAATCTTTGTTATGAGAAAGGAGAAGAAAAATATAATTATGAGCATCTGTGGAATAGATTTTGAAGCATTTTGGAGGCATGCCTCTGTGCATTTGTACATTTCTATATCTCTGTGACCTAACATAATAAGTGATCATAGTCTCTTTGTATTATATATACCTTAACAATTGTTCTGTTTCCTACTAGACAGTACTTAGTGTTTGACTTTCATATATTTATGCTTTAATATATCCATCCAAATGACTTAGACCATGCTGGCCTTGTGTCTCCATTTCTATTTTTCTTTCTGAGATTTTACCTTTGTAGCACATAGCAGAACCTCCACCTCTGCTCACTGTTATTTTGTACCTTTCTATATTCTCTTTCCCACTAACCACATTAATTTCTGTGTATATATTTTAATCCTGAATGACCTTCCTGTTCAAATAGTGAATCTGTTTTGGGGATAGGAACTTTTACAGCCAACAATTATTCTATTCTCATGGTAAGGAGATAATTTAGCAATATATTCCCCCATCTTCAGTACTACCTTTTTTTCATCCTCTGTAAACAAGTACATTTTGAAAGTAATGTCGTTTTAAGATGTATTTTTATATTAAGAATGGTCAAAGTAGTAAGTACAATGTATAATGAAGTTACAGTTTTGATTTAATATGGAAGTCATGTATAAGAAGTTGGAAATGTCACCTTTGTATAGTGTTCCACTTACTATGCTTGGATAATACCGTTTACATAGAAGTATTTCTCTGAAATGGAAGTGTGTTAGGGTTCAGAGGAAGCAAATCCCAAATTACAGAGGCCTTCCTTAGCTTATAGTGTGGAGCAAGTGATAACAGGGATATTGAGACCAAATGAAATCATTTACATAAATGCAAAAATAACATATTGTTTAATTAAATGTATGTAAACGGCAAACTTTCTTAGCAACAAACAAAAGGCTCTGATGGTTCATAGTTTATCATCCTCCTTGAGATGAGGTAATCGGAAAAGAAGTATTGACTAAATTGATTGTTTTCTTAATCATCACAAATCTATTTTGAAAAGACCCATAGTTAATAAAAAATGATATTTCTATTTAAGGCAATCCCTCAGTTACATGGGTTGGTTACAGGGTATACCAAATGTTTTTAAGATGAAAATGTCAAAATTAATTAGAAGAGCAGCTCTAGTTAAATTTCTTGGGCCTCATTCTAAATGATCGTGATTGGACACTGAGGATTTATTTTTATTTGACTTAGTGGTAGGGGTATATGGCTTACTTTGTTTTTGATTAGCCAAGAAATTGAGATAAAATGCCTACTAGGATTAAAAAGAAGTAAGCTTTATCATTCTAGCCTGTAGGTAGGGGTAGAATGATATTATTATCACTCACAATTTGTCTTCTACAAGTGATCAGTTTTTAAGGAAACTCAATAGTTTTCCTTATATAGTCATATATGCTTGCATTTCTTTATTTGTTTTGTTTATATTGCTTGGCTTTGAGTGATTTCATTACTCAATGTATTTTTTTTTCTCAAGCACTTACTATATATTTAATATTGTCTTACGCCTTTTGGGCTTTGGAAACTATAAAGATTGGTAGTACATGGTCGCTACCTCCTAGAATCCTTTGCATGATTTCCTTTTTCTGCCCTGAAACATTCCCAGAACTGGATTTTTATCATGAGGGCATTTTTGTGTGGATGTGTGTTTATGACAGAATTAAATTTCATGAAGCCTAGATTTTGAGTTTTTTGCCACTAGTGTTTTGTTTTGTTGTTATTTGTTTTTAATCTTAATCCAGTGAATCTGGTGCATAGGTGTTCTATATATATTTGTTGTTCGTGGTGTTTGGAGGTAATAATCACCTTTGAGTATAAAGTTTTCTTTTTATAAAGTTTTGTCACAAAATGAAAACAATTTAAAATCTTTTGTATGTCAGTTTTAGTAGTTGCTCATGGCTTATAATTCTGTGTTTTTTGAAAATTGGAGTAAGAGCTACATTAAATGTAGGCAAGAAGATAGACACAGAAATAAGGAAATAACATATATAAGGCAGTTCTTTGGGTACTGTAGTTTTTCCTGATATTGCCAGTCGGTTTTGATAACTGGTGTGCCTTATTATATTTTCAATCTCAAGTAACCCAGTAGTGCTAATTTAGATGCCACATCTGAATCAGTAAATGTAGAACAAGATTGAGTTCTGAAAAATTCCAGTTATGTAAAACCCACCAATCCAGACATCTCTTTCTTGAACATTATTTACCTAATAGAGATTAAAAATAAAGGTATTCTTAGCAGGTGATTGTTGAGAAGAAATTCTGAGTATAGAGGAAGGTCATTGAGACAGGTCAGCTAGAGGTGGACACACAGCCTGCCTAATAATTGGATGGATGCTACCTGGCTGGAAGATGGAGCAGATTGGTGGATCAAAATCTCAAAGGGAAACCTTTCATTTTTAGTTGAAATGTTTATTAAAATTATATTCCACAAAGTACTATCATATTGTATGCTACAATTTAACTATTAAGAAGTGACATCACCAATAATTATTGTTACCCTACCAAAAGATTGTTTTAAGTGGTATTTGGTATGTGAAATATATTTGGCTGAGTGGTACTTAGTATACTTTTCTATTACTTTAAAATATGAACTTTTAAATTATATCCAAAGTTAGAACACAACATATCTTATAAATAAGTTGTTTCTATTTTATAGGTTTATTTACTGAAGCTCATTTTTGTTATTTCTTTAGGTTTACGTGAGATTAAGACCATTCTTCAGGGAATTCCTGGAGCGAATGTCTCAGATGTATGAGGTAAACATGCTTAAGCTAATTACATAAGTATTTTTATTTTATTCAATATAGTACCCATATTTAGATCATGTATAATGATTACTTCTTTTCCCCTGAATTTGTAGATCATTCTTTTTACTGCTTCTAAGAAGGTGTATGCAGACAAGTTACTGAACATACTAGACCCTAAAAAGCAACTGGTCAGGTAAATTTAATTAAGAAATAGTAGAAATGTCTGTCACACTGATCTATGAAATTACTATGATTCTATTTAATTTTCATGGCCATTTTCAGTTGGCCGCATATATAGAGATTTGTTGTGTTGAATGGTGAAAACGAACTTTTTTAAGCCCCCAAACTCTTTAAGAGTTCCTAATGATATTAACTTCAGACAGACGTTCTTTAAAGGATACAAAGATCAAATGTATTTATTCACTGTTACATCTGTATCCTCACTTCTTTGGGGACTGGGGGGAGATTGGGGGTATGTGGAATTTTTCACTGTGTGCATGATGTTTTCACTTCCTTATGTCTCTGAGATAATGCATGTTATGTCACCTTTTTAATGGCATAGAAAATAAAGGTTAATTTTAACAGAAAGGATAAATTAAACTCTTTTGCTTTTTTCAAGAGCAAATTTCTCTTCCATGGAAAGAAAACATTACATGAATCTAATTGGAAATTGCAGTTGGTTTAGTCACTCAAGTTACCCGATCTGGACTCACTTCCTTGTGTGTGTCCTGAGCCAGCAGATGCAGTGTGTTCCTGGTTAGGTGGGAGTGCCTCGGGTAATCTTAAAACAGTTTAAAAATCAGTTCCATTATTTCTGTCAACAGAAATGAAATACTAAGACTGCCAGCAGTCTTGATGCATCCTCTAAGATGACAGAGTTAATCTATGTTGTTGTTTTTTTTTAACCGAGAATGCTGAGAGAGATGCCAGAAAAGGTTCATAAAAGCTTTAATAGCCAGGAATTCATTTTCTTGAATACTTTTTCCCATATTTTTTTAGTGGAAAGTCCTAATTTCTACTGTTAATAGTACCTTTGTTATAGAGTGGTTACAACTATGTTAAAAGACTTTTTCTGATGTCCACGTTTAGGGGATTTGCTTTCTTGTAAATAGAACTATGTTTTTTGTTTTTTTTAATCTAAAGGAGCAAAATTTGTCCTTGTTGTCACTTCCCATTTTAGCTTCCAATATAAGCAAGCATTAGACACACAAATGAAATTTTTTTTTCTCTTCATAAAGGTATAATGCATGCTTATTTTATCTAACTTTAACAAAAGTACACAAATGATTTTGTTTTGATGACTTCATTCATTCTAAAGATTTCTGTTCTCTTTTAGAGCTTTCTTTCATTTTTCTCGGGAACAAATCATAGTCATGGAATTATAATGTTACAAATTAACACCCTTCATTTAAACTACATTTATAAACCTACACATTGAGAGTTTAAATTTGTTTTATCTAGTTTTTGTATCTAGTATTTGAATAATTTAAAACAGGAGGAGCTTTTTGAACAGTGTATTGCATTAGAGTGCTATGTTGAAGATAAGGTAGACTCAAATTCCTGTGATCTGAGTCTCACGATTCCAAATGCCAATCTGATGACTGGCAAGAGTAGTTCCTTTCTAAAACTGCAAATGCCTGCTATTGACTCTCAGGCTCCTGAATAACTGGAGGGATTTTAGTGTAATTTATTTACAGTAAGCATTTGTATCCACATACATGTTCATTTGTCTCCTGTCTTGGGTGAGTTTGCTGCTATTGGCAAAGAAACATCAGTAGTGACTTGCGTGTACCTGCTGCACCTGCCTGTCTAGTTTCCTCAAATGTAAATGTTTGTACAGATAAAAATGGAATCTTTTATAGGCCCATCCAGGACTTAAATTCTTTTGTCTGGTCTTACCTTTTCAAAGTAGAACAGTCTTTAAACCATACAGTGGTAGATGATCATTTAATTTAAAGTATTCTTTATAGAAAGGGGGGGAGAGAACTGTTTCTACTACATTTCTTCTGGTTGGAAAACTCTGTCGTCATCACCGGGACTGATGTTTTTAAGGTTGAGTTTTGTTGTTGTTAGAGCTATGGCCAATATTGTTGGTGGAAAATGCCCTTTTCTTGAAATTCCATAATTAAAAATATAGGTATATATAAGTAGGCCCTAGCTGCTGAAAAATTGTTTAGTGGGATTAAGACACAAGGAAGCCAAACTATCAAATTACTAATGTATGCAAATGGAGTATTTCAGGGTGGCCAGTATTAACTATTAGTAATATTCCAAGACTAACATTTTGAGTGCTAAATGAGATTATGTAATTTATGACAGTATATAATTATTATAAGACCTTCAATTGCTTTTAGTGGTACACCATTTTTCAGTTAAGTATCTATCATTGGTGAAACATCAGTTTACATTTGTAATACTTAAATCTGAATTCATCATTTCATTCAATCCTTGTTTTTCAAATATTCATATACACACTCACACGAAATTAAAAGGAAGATGGGTGTTTGGGAAAAGTATGAAGTGATGGAATAAACATTCGTTTTGGCCTCCACAGCTTTTCTCAAAAACTATAAGGGAAACTAAAAACATTTTTGAAAATGCCAACACAGAAACATTCCTTCTTATATTTTCTATTCTGGCATGTACAGGGATAGGGAGGCTGTGTGGTCTTCTGGTTAGAGCAAAGGACTGGGAGCCAGGAGGATCCTGGGTTCCAATGCGGGGCTAACCACTGACTTACTGTGTGACCTTGGGCAAGTCACTTGACCTCCTTGTGCCTCAGTCAACCATCTGGAAAATTGGTTAAAAAGCAGGACCTCGATGACACAACCAGATGCTGCATCTGAACTGAGCTTTCCTGGGTAAATAAATTACAAAAACAATTTACAGAGTTTTTAATCCCTCTTTATAATTTAATATAACATTTTGGGATAAGCCAAAGTTCTTAAAGGCATGGTAATATTTGGTTGTAAGGTTTCAATAATTGCTAACATTTTTTAAAGTAAAACTGTAGCCCAAAGCTTAGGCCCACATTTGTATTTGAATTTCCTTTGTGAGAGAAAATAAGGCTAAAACTGTAAAGCCTGTGGTATGTGTGTATGTTTCAGTATGTGTTGTACTTTTTGGAGTTTTTTTAAGTTAATTTCTTTTTATTTTTATGTTTAGGCATCGGCTTTTCCGTGAACATTGTGTTTGTGTACAAGGAAATTATATAAAGGACTTAAATATCCTTGGAAGAGATCTTTCAAAGACTATAATAATTGACAACTCACCACAAGCCTTTGCATATCAGGTATGAAGAGAGGGTTGCTAAACAAAATGAGATTGGAAAAAAAAAAAAAATACAATGAGAACAAATGCTGCCAAACAGAATGTAATAGGAGAACAGAATTTTCACTGGTGGAATTTCCCTTTTTAGTGTTATCTTTTAGAATTAGAAATGCCAAATTGCTATATTTCTTGTGGACATTTTTCTTTTAAATAAATGAAAACAGATAAAAATCTGAGTAATAATTCTGGATAAGAAGAGATTATAAGCTGTACATCAGTTAATAGCATTCTTATCAGTTGTTAAATCAGTATGTCAGCACCAAGCCTGATATGGGGATCGTACTCATGAACCATGAAATCATGACCTGAGCCAAAGTTGGAAGTTTAGCTGACTGAGCCACCCAGGCGCCCCTTATTTTTCTTTTTTTTTTTTTTTTTAATGTTTATTTATTACTTTTGAGAGCAAGTGTCTGTGCGAAAGCTAGGGAGGGGCAGAGTGAGAGACTCCCAAGCAGGATCCACACTGTTAGTGCAGAGCCCGATGAGGGGCTTGAACTAACAAACTTTGAGATTATGACCCGAGCCGAAATCAAGAGTCAGAAGCTCAACCAACTGAGCCACCCAGACACCCAGCAAGATATGTATTACATTATGAATGTGTTCGTGTGATAGGTCTGAGATTTCCTTTACAGTAAATCAGTGCAGAGTAGGAATGGTGGAAATTGGGTTGGGTGTAGAAAGAACAAGTGAAAAGTAAACAGTAAAAAGATGAAAAAAGAAAAATGGGGAAAACTGCATATGGTATTGAAATGTGTTCAATTTAGGTCATTGGTCACATTTTGAAATATATTTTTAAGAATTTCATATTGGTTCCTGGATAAAATAATTTCATTTATCTACCATCTTAAATATAGTATTCTGCATTAATATTAAAGATAACCTAGAGATTATTTACTATAAAATGTGGTTTGCATTCTCGTTTTTAAACTTCTCTTCAGTGAAATACCATTGCATCAATTTGTTACGTTCCTGCCGTTTCAGGTTATCCTGCTATTTGTTGGAAATAGAACAATGAATGTCACACAGTCCCTGTGTAAAAGTATATAGGCTTTCTGATAGTGTTTATATTGGCAACACCCCTCTCACAGTGCCTAGCATAGACTAATAGTGACTATTTTTTTAATCCATAAAGTAATATTTTTAATTACGTAATTGCAAAACTTGTTTCAATGGATCTTTCTTGTTTAGTTTCATATATATTAAGAAGACATTAAGGTGAAAAATCAGTTGGGCTTTGATGTATCCCTTAGCATCTGTTTCTTGCACTATTGAATTGTCAGAATGTAACAACCATAAACTGATGGCATTCCTTTTCACAGTAACTTCTGCAGATCACTGTGTACTTAAGTATCTGTTATTTCTTTTAAGTTTTTATAAAGTATGCAAAATGTAATAAAAAGGATTTAATTACTTATTTATTATTTTAGCTATCTAATGGAATCCCTATAGAAAGCTGGTTTATGGATAAAAATGACAATGAACTCCTAAAATTGATTCCATTTCTGGAGAAGCTTGTAGAACTGGTAAGTATTTTATTTATCTTGTGTTTTGCACTTACTGCCTCAACTCTATTGAAGTAAATCTTTTTAATTACTTTACTTTATGTGCACTGACTTTTAAAGTCAACTTGGTATGAGATTAGGGCAAAAAAAATTGAAAAGGATTACAAGCATTTTCTAACCTTGTAAACTATATCAAAATCATGCTTCTCAGTATTTAATAATTTGCAGGTTGAATGTTTTTATTTTCACTGGGCTGCTTCTTATGAAGTCACTAACAGTATTAAATTGATTTCACTTTGCTTTCATAGTTCAGGTCTAGAATTAATGCTTGTGCTACTGAAACTTTATTCTGGTGTTGTTTTTTCCTAATAAATAAAGTAGAATTCAGTGGCTTAACACTTTTACCAGTTCTTTTGGTTTTGCCTCTTAGTGCATAATTGTTCTTTACAGAATTAAAACTTTAATGACAGTTCTTTTAATCTAAATTTAATTCTAAGTTAACTGCTTGTGTGTAGTATCTTTATATTTGGCAAACAAAGTGAAATAAATAGTGATATATTTTCTCTGCAAAGGAAGAATGTTCACAGTGTTACAGAATCATATTTTTACATGGCTTTTAAAATGTCTTTTTCTCCACACAGAATGAAGATGTTCGACCTCACATCAGAGACAGATTTCGCTTGCATGATTTGCTGCCCCCAGATTAAGTACAAAGACTTGTCAAATCACTGAAGGGGGAGAGAATGCAGGACCCTTTTGGACTAAGACAAAAACATTGCCATTACTGTTGAAATTTTGCATTTTTGTACCCCGTCTTGCTTTTCTTATCTTTGGTGCCCAATAATAATCAAGGGTTACAGAAAGAGACTTTATCTCAGATTGAATACATACAGTAGGTAGGCTAAAACAGAAGAGTCTTTAGAACTAGTGCAACTCCGGTGAAATTTTTTTATGTACAGGACATCTGCAGTTTATAAAGAATTCTGTTTCTGCCACCAGCAGTTTGACCTGTAGTCACACAGGATTTTATGATAATAACAGAGATGAAAATGGACTTTTATTTTCTCTCTGTTTGGTGCTCTAAGTGGGTTTGTAGCCACTTTTCTGTTACTTTAAGATTCTCATTTCAACAGGAATGGCCAGTAAAAGTTGTTTTATTTTTCCTGTTAAGGTTTATAACCTTTTTACATTTTTGACCTGTATTAGATTAGATTTTCATTATGCATTCCTTTTAGTTGAGGCGCTTCCTAGTTTTCTGGAAATAGTCAGTTTTTAGTTTTTTATTATACATTTGAATGGCCGTTTTCCTGCTTTGTCTGCCTGCATATTGTATATTTGTTTAAAAATATTCTCTACTTTTAGTCCATGTAAGTTTCATTTAGAAAGACATGCATTTATATTTTGTTTCTGTAATATTCTGTAGGTGAAATCTTTTAAAAAAAATCAAAGGACTGGGTAGATAAGAATATATGAATGACTAATATTCAAAAGATTTAAACCATTGTGATGGCATGTGTTCCCCAAATGGTAATATCTTGCAATGGCACACGGATTTAACGGATAAAGGTATACCTCAGACTTCACTGTGCTCACCAATCTTTGAGGAGAATGAGTTTGGTCACCTGTTGGGCTTGATTTGGTTACTGCTGCCTTTGGTTTTCTCCAGGAATGAAGTATTCAGCACAGTGACTCAGTATTTTTAGTTATTTTGCATGGGCTGGTAGTACCTCTGTTATGCTCTTGGTTACAATCAATTTAAAACTCTGTGTAACAGTCTTGGTACCTTACAGTAGCTATGCATAATCCTGTGGCACAGTAAACTCCCAAGCCACCAATGCAGCTAATATGCTCTCATAGTGGTTTTCTATGCTATATGAAAATAGTCTTCAAGCCTTGGTTCTCTAATGCAGCTACCACAAGAGGTTGATATTTTTATAGTGGCGTGTAATCTCCTTTTCGGGAGGCTTTTTATGGAAGGTAGAATTTGTAAAAGTTAGTATGCTTTGCCTCTCGACTGCATTAACATGCCACAGGCTCAGACTGTTTTTGTGTAAAGGATGTCAAAGAACGGCACTTTTTCTAAAGAGAAGTTTGATATTTTGTATGCTTGTTAAGAAAGTACAGTATTGGAAATTAAAGGTGGACAACTGATAATTGAGGAGTATGTCACTTAATTTTTTATGTATATTACCTGTTTACTTGTACAACTTATTGTACAAATTACATGCAGCTTCATTTTCAAATGAATCCTTAAAATAAGGAAATCTTTTTAGGAAAACATTTAATTTTTGTATTTTTGATTTTAAAGGCATGAGTTATGTCAATTTTCAGTGTATTAATGAAGATTTTAACTTTTCATCAGGTTGAGTGTTTTCTTACTATATTATCTGTTGTGTATGTAGTTAGCATATTGTGTCACTGAACTGTTTAAAAAATCTAGCATGTAGAGCAAGCCTGTTTTGTGGAAAATCCTTATTCATTAAAAAAAAATAATCATGGCAGATTTTCTGCAAAAAAAAAAGCAAACGCATTTGCAATTCAGAATACTGGTTTTTTTTTTTTTTTTAATTTGTTTTGGTTTGTTTTTGTTTTAATTTAAAGAAAGGTATTTTGCTTGCAGGAAAAATACTCCAGATTCATTTTAATGAGAATCTTTGAAATGTATTTATCTTTAGGGCATCTGGGCATCTTTATGCTGTTTGTCTTCTGTCTTTCTTGAAATAAAATGTACATACGTTACCTTTACATACGCTCTTGCTCAAAATTGTGAACCTAGTTACATTTCTCCTTGCTCCCCTTTTTATGCTCAAACAGTAAAACCCTAAACCTATACAAGAAGATCTAAGCTTTCAGCGTGCATTATAATTGCTGAAAGCTTTTCTGATTAAGCAAACACAGTCTCAAAGGGCTTTCCCATGATGTAAAGGGAAATGTAAGCACCTGTACTGTTGTGCCTCTGGGCACTTTAAATAAACACCAACTTTTAGTTCTCTTTTATTAATGGTAAACTGCTTTCAGTCCCATGCTAGGAGAGTTCTTTAAGTCAACTGACAAAGGAATCTAGCATAACAAGATTCTGTAAAGGAATAAAGGGAAATTTTATATGACCTGAGAAAATTTTTCGAGACCAATTTATTTTTCTTCATTACTTAATTTGGGTCATTTTAAATTTGTTAATATAAAATGTAAAATAACTTATAAAGAGACAATTATCCAGCTTCCTTGTACTTTAACATGTTTTATCCTCTCATTACCCCTAATTTTCTTTTATCTTTTGGTAAATGTTATCTTAAACACACTTCCATTTAGTTAAGCGGAGGTGTTTATTTTGTGAATTGAGATGTGCCCAGCTCCTTCAATTCACACAGGAAACATGAACTCTTAAAAACTGACTGTAGGAAATGCAGGAGAGTTGCATACCTGATAAGACACAGCAAAAGTGACCTATATACACATTGACATATCTGAAGTACATATTATAATTGTGATATTTCCAGTGATAAATGTCTGGCTTTTAAGACATTCTTTTAAATATTTGTATTATTGTTAGGATGTTTAAATCAGTTGTGTTTTTTAATTCTGTGTAATATATGTAGCCCTAATCAGATTTATATCACCATATTTCTTCTTGAGTCTTAAAGAGTTGATAACAATTTGAAACCATAATTGTTTTATATTAGCTAGTATGTATATTTATTTACCCGATGGCTTTATCTTGTTTCCCAAAATTGGGGGGGAGGGAGCTGTTGAAAGCATTGTAACTTCTATAAATGGCTATTTTCTTGTACCTGTCAGTGAAAATGGATGTGTACATTGTTTTTTTTTTATATTTCTCTGGTTTTTCTGGTTTGTTTGGTTGTTGTTGTTGTTGTTGGCTTTTTTTGTTTGTTTGTTTTTTTAAGTGTTAAACATAGAATGGTTTAAAAAAGTTATCTTTGGCCAATGACTTTTTCAGCTAGATAATTACTTTTATTCAGCCTCCTAAAGAAGTTTGTTTTCATTGTTTTGTTCAGTCAACTTGCCTGAAAAAGAGAGACTTCATCTCATCAATGAAGAAAGCATGTCATTATTCCTACAAATCTTTACAGCGAGCACAGAATTCTTCATAAGGATCAGATCTCTTCCACATCTTGTGTCAGTCACATAAAGCTGAAATGTAAAGGACACTGAAGCCTTCATTTAATTGTACTAACACGATGGTGTTATATACCACATCATTAGCTAGTTAAGGTTTTCTGAACTGACTTCTCTTTGTCTTCCTAGGTATTTATTTGTTATCTCTTTTAATCTTGTGTATCTAAATTAACTTAGTTAATAGTTACCCACTGAATAACTATGCCAAGCAACTAGGAAAGAATGTTTATTTTATTTCCCCTTATAGGGGAAGAGTGGACTGGGAACAAAAATGTATGGGCCAAAAGGCCTTAGGTTGTCATTCATTCACTTTCTTATTCCTCTCATGAGCTATATTTGAGTATAGTATTTTTTCAGTGCTGATATGCTTGATTATGTCATTACTTCTCATATCTTCCCAAGTTGAAAGCCTGCTAAGAACCTATATAAAACACATTTAAAATTTTCAGAATAAGAACCACAAAACTCAGTATCTTATATTCAAATGCCACTTAAATTATTATGGAAATCCAAGTCTCACTCACTAGGATACATTTTTATAAAATGTTTCTCTGTATCTTGAATTGAAATTACTTGCTCAGAGGCAAGAGTTCTGGGGGTATAATGTGTTTTGAGAAATTTTTAGAAAGGGGAGAAGAGAGCAGCAAGTTTATACTTAGTTACTTTATGGTTTTGATATTAGTATTTTAAAATACATCAGTGTTTCCCAAACCTGACCATTAGAATCGTTCTGAAGAGCTTAAGAAATACAGATTCCAGAGCCTAACCCCTGCAAAACTGTCTGGATGGATCTAGAGTGGGGCCTGAGAGTGTGTGTGTGTGTGTGTGTGTGTGTGTGTGTGTGTGTGTGTGTGTTTAAAGACCTCCAGGTGATTCTAATAGCCAGCTTTGGGAAATCACTGTTTTAAATAATGTGACGGTGTTTGAGAGTAGGCAACTAAAATAAAGTTTACCAGACATCTCTGGTAGTTTTTTTTTAAACCGGGACCAGATTTCACAGAACTTACTCAAGATACATGGAGGAATAATAAAGAAGATTGAGGCTACTGCTCATTATCATTCTTATCTCCTACTTTTTAAGAGTTTGCATTTCTAGCACTTGGAATAGTTGATCATATATACAGCTGAAGGACATCCCTGAATGAGACCATTATATATATTAATTGTAAAATATTTCACTATTTTTTTATTTTATAAATCTTTGTAGAAATAAGCAATGAAATACTACTTTCATCTTTTGAAATGGGATTTTTCAAGGCATTGTCCTTTTGGCATTAAGGTAGGGGGGAGTTAATATTCTCTCTGCCTTTTTCCATGTGAATCAATATAAAAGTCATGGATATTTAAAAATCTCAGTTTAATTTCTACATATTTACTATGCAGTATAGCCGTGAACAAGTAATGTAGACTTAGTTTTCTCATCTTCAAATGCCCTGATCACCCTACCTCACAGGGTTGTTGTGGGGATAAATAAAACTTTTATGGAAGCACTTTTCTTTGACGATATTTTATCAGCCATTAGAAACAATCTAACAGCTTATATTTGTATAGTGCTTTTTTGCTTGTTACAATTACGTGATTTTTTCACATTACTTTCCCCTTTGATATCTTCAGGATGTACCTGTAAGGAACACAGAATAGGTTACAGACAGGCAGAATGACAATTTCTGGAACTACTGTGTGCAGAAGTGGAATAAAATGTGAATAAAGGGGCTAGTTTTGAAAAAAGAGATGATGGCAAAGAACCAGATTACGGTGAACCTAAGATGAGGAATTTCTACTTGATGTAGTGGGCAAAATAACATGAACCAACATAACTTCAAAAAATAGCATTCTGGTTCCACCCCGATTTCTGTGGTGAGACTTTTTCTTCTTTACTGAGCAAAACTGACATTGTGTAAGTTTAAGGTATATGGTATGAGGACTGGATACAAATATTTGAGATGTTCATCACAATAAGGTTAACATCCTTCACCTAATTACCATTTTTGTTAGGGTGAGATGAGAACATTTAAAATCTACTCTGATAGCAACTTTCAAGTATACATTTACAGTACTGTTAACTGTATATCATATATCATAGTCACTATGATGTACACTAGGTCCCCAGAACATTAGATCCTCATACAACTGGAGGTCTGCCCTTTGACCAGCATCTCTTCATTTCCCCTAGCCCCAGGCTGTGATGAGATTTTTAAGTATTTTCCCTAAGCTCCAAAGGAGTTTGATGCACATACAGGTTTGAGAGTCACTGAAGTACAGGGCCTTTAGAAACAAATGACCTGGCTGGCTTAGTCAGAAGAGCATGCACCTCTTGATCTGAGGGTTGTGAGTTCTGCCCCACATTGGGTGTAGAGATTACTTTAAAATCTTAAAATGACGATTTCAGGTGAATAGTTGACTTGGGAGTTTGGTTAATAAAAGGAGCTTTCAGGATCAAAAGATCTGATTTCAAGTCCATAGGTACTCATTAACTTACTAGCCAAAAGCAGGTATCTAAGCCTCAGTGTGTTCATCTGTGCAAAGGGTGCACCAGGATGTACTTTTCAGACTTAACAAAGATGAATGATACCAAGACATCATAAACTGTAAGGCAATATACAAATAACTACCAGAATAGAAATGGTAAAGCAGCTAGTTCTCTTGCAGATATGCAGGAGATATACATGCACAGTGTTTGGGGAGATGTCTGAAGCTGAAAAGGACAGCAGAAAATCAAGGCATTGTAATAACCACATGTTAGTTTTTTAAGAAAAACATGAGCAGTAGGGTGCATTCACATGAAGACCACAGAAGTGATTGTGGAGAGGTCACCTTGTAAGAATATGTTTGATGAAAATATGCTGAGTGTTAAAAAGTGGATGATGAAGACAGTACTGAATGGCTTGAGAAATCTGGTAAGTAGTTGGGGTAGCAGGCTTATATAAATGGTTTGCCAAGTTAGTAGTTGCTTAGTAATGGATGAACCAAATGAACTAGAACTTTTGGTGTTTATCATAATGAGCTTTAATGTTATACTTGGTGTATGGCAATATTTGTTGAAAGCTATAAGTAGCCTTCCTAATGACAGTAACACTCATTTTAAAGCGCTGCCTTACTATGTGTTAGACACTATTCCAGGCTGTATGAACGGCAGAAGAAAACAACCCTGACATTGCCCTCAAGCTTACAGTCTAGCAATGAAGACTGATAATGTTGGGAAAAGAGTCATGAAGGGGAAGAATGGCTTTGAGAATGCCACAATCTAGTCTGGAACCAGGCTTGGGTTGGCTGAAAAAGAATTAGGTTGAGATCTGTAGAACATGTACTGAAAGAATGTAAAGCCAGGCTTGATTGCAGGTGGAGGGGACATAACATCAAGCAAGGAAGTATATGATCGGATTTATCTTGAAAAGATCACTTTACCATACAGGGAAGAGAGGGGGTTGGTGGGAGATCAGTTAAAAGAGTTACAAAAGGCGGCCTAAATTCAGGGCTCCTGGGTGGCTCAGTTAAGCCTCCAACTCTTGATTTTGGCTCAGATCATGATCTTGCGATTTGTGTGTTTGAACCCTGTGTCAGGGTCTGCATTGACAGTGTGGAGCCTGCTTGGGATTCTCTTTCTCTGCCCCTCCTCTGCTCTTGCTCACTCTCAAAATAGATACATAAACACATTGGGGCACCTGGGTGGCTCAGTCCAGTTGAGCATCTGATTTTGGCTCAGGTCGTGATCTCACGGCTCGTGAGTTTGAGCCCCGCGTTGGGCTCTGTGCTGACAGCTCAGTGCCTGGAACCTGCTTGAGATTCTTTCTCTCTCTCTGCCCTCCCCCAACTCGCACTCTGTCTTTCAAAGTATAAATAAACAGTAAAAACAAAAAGATTTTTTTATTTTTTTATTATTTTTTTTTTAATTTTTTTTTTTTTTCCCAACGTTTATTTATTTTTGTGACAGAGAGAGACAGAGCATGAACCGGAGAGGGGCAGAGAGAGAGAGGGAGACAGAATTGGAAACAGGCTCCAGGCTCTGAGCCATCAGCCCAGAGCCTGACGTGGGGCCCGAACTCACGGACCGCGAGATCGTGACCTGGCTGAAGTCAGACGCTTAACCGACTGCGCCACCCAGGCGCCCCCAAAAAGATTTTTTTTAAAAGATACATAAACACATAAACTTTAAAAATTAAAGTTAAATAAGTTAACCTAATTCTCCATACAACGTCTTCCCTTTCTCATAAGACCACAAACATTCGGTGCTAACCTAATGGACAATCTGAGGCCAGGAGGTTGGTAAAGTCTTAGGGAGAGTATGGACTGTCCATTTAACGGACAGGAATAGGAAGATAACTGTAGGATTTTATGGCACCATATAAAAGTAAGAGCAAATGTATAAGAGTTGAATAGAGACAGATGCTGTCATTCATGTCTTACAAAATTCTTGGGTAGGCTTTTTTGGGTAGCGGTTGGGGTTAAATGAAAAAAGTAAGTTCTTGTATCAAATATAAATCAAATCTTTTTATATATGTAATGACTCAGTTATTTTGGTACTTTATAAATGTCTTAACTTGGTCCTGTTTGCAATTAAAACTTCCTCTTCAGCCTTACTTCACTTAATCTCTGAGATTTTGAGTCTAGTGCTTAAGGCAGTTCACTTAAAAAGAAGCCAATGGCATCTCCATTTCGGCTGTTATTTACTATCCTGTGGTCTTTTTTTTTTTTAATGTTTATTTATTTTTGAGACAGAGAGAGACAGAGCATGAACAGGGGAGGGTCAGAGAGAGAGGGAGACACAGAATCCAAAGCAGGCTCCAGGTTCTGAGCTGTCAGCACAGAGCCTGACGCGGGGCTCGAACTCATGGACCATGAGATCATGACCTGAGCCGAAGTCAGAAGCTCAACCAACTGAGCCACCTAGGCGCCCCTATCCTGTGGTCTTAATGATGAAGTTCTTGTAGGCAGAGATTTTAATATTAATTTTTTCAACAAACATTGATCAATTACTCTGGTCATCTGTAAAATAAGAAAACTGTTCTGTGTGATTTTAGGGCTCCTCTGGAGGACTAACCTGTGAATCACAGATTCATTTTAAGGACTGAATAAATTCTCAGCACATAATTCTTTTTTTTTTTTAATGTTTATTTTTGAGAGAGAGCACAAGTGGGGGGAGGGCAGAGAGAGGGAGACAGAGGATCTGAAGCAGGCTCTGCACTGACAGCAGCGAGCCTGATGCAGGGCTCCAACTTGTGAACTGCGAGATCATGACCTGAGCCTAAGTAAGACGCTTAACCAACTGGGCCACCCAGGCATCCCTGGCACATAATTCTAGACAATTGTTTCCCTGCTTCCTCATTTCAAAAAGCAACACGCACAATACTGTGAAATCTCAATTTCTGCCTCAAAAATCTATCAATGCTGCCTACATATAGCCCATGTATTTTTCCATAGCATCTCCACAAACCATTTTCAACTGCACGTGGTTTAAAACCTTGAAGTTAATATCCCCAGAACCTAGAACAATACTGAGTACAGGGTAGGCACTTGATAATTATTTGCTGAATAAATAAATGAATGAATGAGTTCACGCTTCAAAGTATGGACTTCCATTTAAAAGTCCAGAAAATTGATTCATTCAGTGCACCCCAGAATTGATGAGATTCAGGGGAATTGGTTCATACCAATTAAACTCATGAGACACTAGTTTTTAAGCCAGATTTAAATTTCCTTCATTTACTAGCAAAAGTTTTCTCCCTATGAAACTAGATTACAATCAGATGCCTCCTTGGTGAGGGTGAAACAAAAGAGAAAATCTATTGAAAATGAATTATAATGTCTAATATCAACTCAACAGGATACCCCTCTACTAGATATCGGCCAAATATCTAATAGATACTTACTTTTTCTCTAGAGACTTTTCTCAGAGACTTAGCCTTTTCTCTAGAGACTCAAAATCTTGTTCTTTGGTTTTTCCTTCCCTATGCTTCACCTTCTTTCTGTTAACTTTTTTTTTTTTTTTTTTTGTCTTTAAGATATATTGTCTCAGAACATCTCCAGGCAAGTTAATACAGATAACTACACTAATGACAAATGACTAATCACCACCATTATTACAGATATATATGTTGCTTTCCTGAGACTCTACCTTGGGGTAGTTGATTGGATCTGGCACCTTCTTAACCACTTATTTACTATATACTAGTTCAGGTTACTGCTATAATGCTATAGATTTACTAGTAATATAATAAAAGAAAAAGGACCCAAATTAATTTTCTTTTCAGACCACCTTTCTTTCATGAGGGAGGAACAATGAATGACCTGATGGGCAGGTTTTTCTTGGTAACAAAAACCCAGTTCTGCATAAAATTTATTCATGCAGTCATTCAACAGTTACTAAGTGCCTACTATGTGGCAAACACAGACTTAAATATAGCAGAGCCTAGCCTCTAAAGATTTCTTACCTGTAATTAGACTACTAGGATGTACCTGTTAAAAGTTTTTGCTGAGGCCAAGAATGAAATGTACTGGAAAGATGCTGGGGTACCTTATAACATTTATAGAAGAGCTGGACAACTGGACATCAAGGGTAGGCTGGAGGAAGTGAGGTGGCCTGGAAAATCATCACTTCATCAAGAGTTGTGGTCTTCCCTTCAGGGTGTTGTCATCAGTCACTAAATTCTAAAGTCCTGGGAAAGAGACTCTGTTAACGCTGCATAACAATTCACTTCAAAAGTAAAAAGGCTTGGGGTTCCTAGGTGCCTCTGTTAAGTGCCTGACTCTTGATTTCGGCTCAGGTCATGATCTCACAGGTTCATAGGTTTGAGCCCCACATTGGGCTCTGCACAGTGCAGAGCCTGCTTGGGATTCTCTCTCTCCCTCTCTCTGCCCCTCCCCTGCTCGTTCGCCTCACTCTTGCTCTCAAAATAAATAAACTTAAAAAAAAAATTTTTTTTTTAAGAGGTTTATGACTACTTCTAACTCATCTGTGGGTTGATGGGACTCAGCTGGGCAACTCTTGCTTTCCCTCTTTTGCAGTTGCATTCAAACGTTAGCCTGGGATGGAATCACCTGAAGGCTCAATTAGGCTGGATGTCGAAGATGGCTTCTTTACTCCCATGTCTGGCATTTTTGCTGGCATATCTGGAACAGCCAGGGGCTGGCTGGCTCTCTCCCTAAACACCCTCTCTATATGGTTAGTCAGAAACAGCTTGGTGGTCTTAGAGTAGTAAGGCTTCTTAAATGGCTGCTGGCTACCACCAGAGTGAACATTCTGAAAGGTGCAGGTGGAAGCTGCAAGGTTTGTTATGGCTTAGCATCCCATGTCACTTCTGCCCTATTCTACTGGTCAAAAATGCATCATAGGGCTAGCCCAGACTCAGGGGGAAGAGACTGCATAAGGGCTTGAATACTATTCATTGAAGGGCCAACTGTGGAGACTAGCTACAAAGAGAATTGATAGTCCCACTGGGTTATTTACATCCCACCTAAGGGCAGTTCCAGGTTTTATGTAGTTTGAAGCATATACAATTTGGAGGGCTTTTTTGAAGAGTGTAAGGGGTCTGTGCAATGAGGGGCTCTGAAGGTAAAGCTTCATTAAACTTCACAGTTATTTGTTTTTGACTGCCCTTCCCAAATTAGCTATGGTAAGGGAGCAAACACGGCTTTTAGGAGCCCACATATTCTTGTGTACTAGAACAATTTCCTGAAAAGGAGGAACCACTGTGAGCTCACCCCCCCCCCAAAAAGTGTACAGTGTTCAGTTCAATATAATCTGATCATTTTAATGAATAAAACCCAGGTCCCCTGACTTACAAAAGTGAATTTTCAAATATATTCCACAGTATTTCATTTGTTTTATAAATAAAACAACAAAAAACTGGTAGAAGTGGAAGGATACTTTTTTTTTTTTTAACTTACTATGCTTTCTATGCCTTTTTTTCTTTGGCTGCTCCTTAAATATTGATGTTCTTCAAAGATTCTTCTCATTTATATACCCTAGTTTCACATGATTCCATCCACTACCATAATCAGATGACTCCTAGTCCTCTCCATAACCCAGACCTCTCTAGTTCCAAACATGTACTAGACATTTCTATTTGGATGTCCCACAAGAATGTCAAGATCTATATGGCCAAAAGTTAATTTATCCTTATTCTTTATTATGATGAGAGGCACCATTCAGTTATTTTCAAAAACATTTATTGACCATTTACTATATGCCAGGCACTAGGAATATAGTAGTAAAAACAACAGACAAGGTCCCCATGCTGCAAACAGACATTAAATATGTAAACAGGGTCATTAAAGATTATGATAAATGCTATGTCAAAAACAGAGCAATGAGATAGAGTAACTGGGGGAGGCTTCTTGCAGGCAGGAGATCAGGAAGAGCTCTGCAAAGGTAGCATTTGAACTCTGATATGAAAGAAGAAAACCAACCATGCAAAGAGGTGTGGAAAGAACACTGTAGGCAGAAAGAATAGCAAGTACAAAGTCCAAAACTAGGAAAAGGGTTAGTAGCCTTATAAGGCTAGAAGCAATGAAGTTAATGAGAGAGAATGACATAGGGGGTTGACAGGAGGTAGGAGTCAGACTTGTAGGGCCTTATATGCCATAGTAAGGAATTGGAATTTACTCTAAAAATAACAAGAAGCCAGGGGCACCTGGGTGGCTCAGTTGGTTAAGCGTCTGACTTCAGCTCAGGTCATGATCTCACGGCTGGGCTAGTGAGTTTGAGCCCTGCATTGGGCTCTGTGCTGTCAGTGCACAGCCAGCTTAGATCCTGTTTCCCTCTCTCTACCCCTCCCCACAACCACCCCCCACACCATTTGCGCTCTAACATTTAAAAGAACAAGAACAAAAAATAAAAAAATGAAAACAAGAAGCCACTAAAGGCTTTTCTTTTTTTTTTTTTAATTTTTTTTTTCAACGTTTATTTATTTTTGGGACAGAGAGAGACAGACCATGAACGGGGTAGGGGCAGAGAGAGAGGGAGACACAGAATCGGAAACAGGCTCCAGGCTCTGAACCATCAGCCCAGAGCCTGACGCGGGGCTCGAACTCACGGACTGCGAGATCGTGACCTGGCTGAAGTCGGACGCTTAACCGACTGCGCCACCCAGGCGCTCCCACTAAAGGCTTTTCAACTGGGAGAAAGGGGTGTCACAATCTGATTTACATTTTTAAATAAGCAAACTGCCTGGTGTGTAGTGAATGGATTGTGGAGGGAACGGTGGGAGAAGGAAAACCGACTGGGAAGTCATCATAGAAGAGTCTAGAGAAAGTTTGGATGAAGGTGGTTGCAAAGAGATATGGGGGTAATTAAATGTATTCAAGATTAATAGTGGAAGTAAATCAAAGAACGTGGTGACTGAATTTAGGAGGTGAGAGGAAGAAAGCAGAGATAGGTCTCGGTTTTTTGACTTCGGTACCTGGAGATTGGTGTCACCACCACTCGTTCAATCTCCAAAAGCACTATCCTCTACTGCTCTCTCCCACTTCCCCTCCATATCCAACCAGTCACTGTTATTAGTTGGGATTATCCAGAGAAACAGAACAAACAGCATGTGTGTATATACATAAAGAGATTTATTTTAAGGGATTGGCTCACACGATTGTAGGAGCTGGCAATTCTGAAATCTGCAGAGCAGGCCAGCAGGCTGGAAACCCAGGCAAGTGCTGCTGCTGGAGTCCAAAGGCAGTTTGGAGGCAGAATTCCTTTTTCTACAATGTTTTTTTTTTTTTTTAAGGCCTTCAACTGATTGGATAATGATTAGGATAAGACCCATCCACATTTTGGGGGTTAATCTGTTTTACTCAAAGCTTACTGATTTAAATGTTAATCACATACAACAAGTACATTCACAGCAACAACTAGTGTTTAACTAAAAACTGGTTATCACGGCCAAGCCAAGTTGACACATAAAATTAACCATCACAGTCAATAAATTGTTTTGACCCTTAAATATTTCCCAGATTGGTTCTTTTCCTTCTGCTACCATTGCCTTACTTTAGGCTTGTGTTCTCATTTAATTAATTCATCAAATATTTACTTTATGGTATTAGATACTGTGCCAAATGGTGGAAATACAACTGTGAATAAAAGATTATTGCACCCTAGGGACCTTGCATTCCAGCCTTTCCCTGCCTTCTGCTAGCCTCCCTCTAATTTAGCTTTATAAAAGGATGACTGTATATCATTGCCTCTCATACTTTAACATGGAGAGTCATCTGAGGACTTTGTTAAAAGGCAGATTTTGATTCAGTAGGTCTGGGATGGGGTCTGAGATTCTGTATTTCTAACAAGCTCTCCAGATATGTCTGTAGATGAGGAATAAACTAAGAGTAACTGGGCTGTACAAAATCTCTTTAAAGACCATGTTTATAAAATATGTATTTGTAGGGGCGTCTAGCTGGCTCAGTTGTAAAAGTAAGCAACTCTTGGTCTCCAGGTAGTCAGTTCGAGCCCCACATGGGGTGTAGAGATTGCTTAAGTAAATAAACTTAAAAAATAAAATAAAATGTGTATTTTTAGACTCCCTGAAAAGATACACAAGAAATAGATAACAACTGTTGCTCCTAGAAAGAACAGAATGGCTGATCATTGTATATACCCTTTTATAACTTGAATTTTATACCAAGTACGTGTGTTACATATTCGAAAGTAAATTAACAACAAAAGTAAAGTAAAAACACCTGAAACTGCTCCTCTTAATACTCTGCAGTGGAGCCCAGTGGCCCAAAGGGCAGAGTGCAGTTTAGCCCATCTTAAACCCTTTATTATGATCAGTTTACTTATTCAGTTTATGTCGAATGTTGCCAGTCAGGTCAGGGACCACAGGCATTCTTTCCACCGGAAATGCACGTGAGCAAATTTCACTTGGTCTTTCAAACTCCAGGGTTTGCAGAACTTACCCCAGGAAGCCTTTCATGCATCCTCCCGCCCCCCGCCTCCGCCGTTAAATTTACCTTTTTACATTTAACCTCATAATGCTTCTTTTTGTTGCAGTCATCACACTGTGTCGAAATTTTGTTTACATATCTATCTTTGCTACTTGATTGTGCGCTCCTTGAGGACAAGGCTAGAGAGGACAAGGCCTAGCGCAGACCGACTTCCGAAATTATTCTGCGAAAGAATCATGTACTGGCTGGCCTCAAGGGGCTCACAGGAAGGGACAATCCTTGAGTTCTGGGGCTCTCTTCGATCCCTTCGTGAATAACTCAAGGCAAACGCGCCAGGAGCTGAATTGGAGTACCTTGGCTGAGAAGGCTGCCAAGAATGCGGCCCTGTCCACTTGCTCCTTACCGGGCGCCCGGTCCACGCCGGCGTCCAGAGCAATCTCCCCTCGTCCAGCGCGCGACGCCTCCTCCGGGGGTCGGGGCCGCGGGTCCGCCGCCCCCACTGGCGGGCGCGGCTTGGAAAGCTTGGGGGTCTCCTTGGTATCCGCCAACAGCTCCGGGCGGCGGCCACAGTGAAGACAGGGAGGGCGCACCCGGCCGGTCGGGGCGGGGCTGCAGTTGTCAGGGAAAGGGTAGCAACGACAGGCGAGCACCAAGCGCCAAGGAAGGCGCCCTTCTAACTTCCTCGCACGTATGTTTCCTCGCCGGGACCCACGCTGGGGCAGCCGTCTCCTGTGCGCTTCCTCTCTCCCCGCCCCACTACCTGCAGGACCACTACCTCCACGCTGTGGGGTAAGGAACACTCAGTCTCACTCTCCCGCCGACTCCCGCGCAGTCGGCCGCATTCCACGCCCCCTTCTCGCCCGCGCGCGCGTCGCCGCTGCCGCCGCCGCCAGAAGAGGCGGGGCCTGGGCCCGGGCGCAGAGTCAGCCACGGTCCCAGCCTGCCCCGCGCCGGCCAACGAGAGCAAAGTCAGTGACTCACCTCCGCCGCGCTAACTCCTCGCTAGCTCTCCCCTCACACACGCTCACACCCGGTTCGAGATGGCGGCGGCAGCAGCGGGGGACTCTGACTCCTGGGGTGAGGGGAAGTTACGAGGGACAGGGGCTGGGCCGGCGCTGGCCCCAAGCTGAATCGGGCACTAACGCGGCTCGCTCTCTTCCGTAGACGCTGACACGTTCTCCGTGGAAGACCCGGTGCGGAAGGTGGGGGGCGGCGGCACCGCCGGCGGGGACCGCTGGGAAGGCGAGGACGAGGACGAGGACGTCAAGGTGGGTGGGGGCCGGTACTCCGGGCCGCGCGGGAGCGAACTGGCGCTGTCTCGGGCGGGGATGCCCGCCGAGGGGCGAGCTGGTGGACTCTGGGCCCAGGGGCGCCGCCCGAGCCTGCAGTCTACGGGTCCAGACGCGAGCGTAGGGCCCCCCGGTGCCCTCCTCCCCTACGCTCGCCGGCCATTTGGGCCGGAGTCGAGCAGCGTGGCCTTTTGGATTTCCTTGGCGAGGGCGGTGGCGGCCCCGGCCCCAGCCCTTCTTTAAGGGTCTGCGTCCCAGCCTGGATCCCACCCACCAATTGGCGACGGGAGGTGACAGCAGCGGCCGGGCCCGGCCCACGTGCAAACTTCGCGGTCTGGAGCCACTCGCCAGAATGATCTGGGAAGTTGGGCATTGAGCCCAATGGTTTATCCCATATGGAAAGTCTTACAACCCACCTGCCTGTTTGAGCTCAGGTATCCCTAGGGGCAGTAACTCATTTTTGTTTCTGAAGGCCCATTTGTAGAGTTTGTTAGAGCAGTTTGATGAATGAAATATTGTGCTTTAATTTTAGCCTCCCACCCCCCTCCCACAAGACAAGTAGAAACAGTAAAGTTTACAAAATAACTTTAGACTACCCTCTCCCCACCCTGTTGTAAAAATATTGAACCGAGTACTGAGATAGCCAGCAGTTAAGTTGTCAGAAACCTAGGTAGTCCTGGGAAAACGGAGAGTTGACGGAGTGAGTTATTTATTTGCATACGAACGACGCCTAAGAAAATATTGGTTAGAATAGAGGAGGGGGCCAGTGTTTTTTTCCTATGCCTTGTTGATCTGAACCAGATTTACCCTTGTCGTTTGTTGTTGAAAACTCCTGGGGACTCATATTGGTCCAGATGACATTATGACTAGTGCATTCATTTTTTTTTTGTTTTTGGTAGTTAACAAACATCTCAAGCCCAGAATGTTAAGATTCTTTCTAACAGAATTCTCAAAATCTTTTTACATTTGTGCAGAGTTTTGTATGAATTGAGAAGATGGTTTCTCTTGGTTTTGATTCACTTAGTGTTTTACTTTCCTGACTTATACCCTTCAACACATATTGGGAGTCCTGTTAAGTCCTTCTGCTTGAGCTGAAAAAATTTAAGCTAGGTATCACTATGAACTTAATACTACTTATGTTTGGATTTTTTTTTTTTCTCCTGAGTCTGATGAGGTGGATGTCTACTTTATTGAACAGCTTGAGGTCCAGAAATAATGTGAGCTTTGCACACATTGGGGTTAATAAATGAGTAGTGCTATTGTGCATATACTTAGATGTTTCATTTACTTGTTGTATAGATATGGGAATGGATTGTGTATCATTCTCATTGCAAGATATTAGTTACCTTACTACATTGTAACAGATTTTCTATTTTGAGCATTTAGTTCACATTTGTCCTTTCACTTTTTCTGTGCTTACTGGATGCAGCAGTTAGGACATCTGTTCTGACTATTGGGAATAATTCAGCAAATGAGAAGAGAGAGAAATCAGGAAAGAAGTACCAGAAAATGAAGCTTGAAGGGAGTAGTCTGGACTAATGCCATGAAGTAACCTGCCTGGGATTATTGGATCTAAATGGTGTCATTCCTGATAAATATAATTCTTACCACTTGGAACTAATTTTGGAGATTTACAGGTTGTAAGGGACCATAAAGGTCATCTTGTCCAGTCACTCTTTTAGTGCAGAATTTTTCTTTTATGCAAATATCTTATTTCTTTTACATAAACATTGAAGTTGATCTTGGAGAAAAAAGCTGAACTTGTCCATTTTATTTCTCACTTGAAATGTTGGTTTATATCTATTGAATTTCTTCAAGATTCCCAAGGTATGTTATTCATGGAGTAATTTGATTCCTCTGCTTTAGAATCAGACAGACCTAGGTGTATATTATTGCCTTGACATTTTCTATATTTGTGGTCATAAACAAGTTTTTTTACTCTTTCCTTTTAGTTCCCCAATCTAAATTGTCCTTACAGGAGATAACTTCAGGGGGTTGTTTTGCATTTTAAATGATCTAATATGTCTAGCATTAGGCAGAGTTGCCTAGCACTTGGGAGGCACGCAAACGTTAATACTCTCTTACTTCAGGATGTTGCCTTAATTTTTCTGGCTTGTGGGAAATACCCTGTTTAGATCCAGTATCTGGGTTTATTTTGTGCCACATTTTGTGATTGCCTGAGCTCCAGGGGACCCTCCACGATGGCTCTTTACTGTGAATTTTGTGTTTTGAATGGAATGATTAACAAGCAAGTTTTTGCTTGTTCAGTTTACCAGTCTAGAGTTGAATTTTGTCACTTTGGATGGTAATGAGTAGTACCAAATTTCTGAATTCTGATGTTTTAATACATAATCCTTTTGTAAATATATGAAAACAAAGCTTAGTTTTCACAAGATCAAATAATCATAGCCTTTAAATAGTATAATAGGGGCGCCTGGGTGGCGCAGTCGGTTAAGCGTCCGACTTCAGCCAGGTCACGATCTCGCGGTCCGGGAGTTCGAGCCCCGCGTCAGGCTCTGGGCTGATGGCTCAGAGCCTGGAGCCTGTTTCCGATTCTGTGTCTCCCTCTCTCTCTGCCCCTCCCCCGTTCATGCTCTGTCTCTCTCTGTCCCAAAAATAAAATAAACATTGAAAAAAAAAATTAAATAGTATAATATATGCATTTTTTTAAGTCTTCAAAGGTAAGATGTAGAAACAGAGTAAGTTCTTCGCTTTGTGTTGTCATCTAGTGTTTAACTTTTAAGAATATAGATTTAGTGTCATTTGTAATATCCTGAGAAATGAAAGGAAAACTGAGGTCTTTGTTGCAGTAATTTGCTTCAGTAGTTTACTGTTCTTCAGTAGACATTATAACATTTTGCTGTCCTTGACTTAGTTGTCTGGCAGTGACAGAAATGGATTTAGGAGAAACTATAGAATTGTTAATCATGAGGAGAGAAGCTGTGCTTCTTCCCAATTAAAAACAAGAGAACTAGGTGTGCCTGCTTGGCTCAGTCAGTAGAGCATGAGACTCTTGATCTCTGGGTTGTAAATTTGAGTCAACTGTTGGGTATAGAGATTACTTAAAAATAAAATCTTAAAAAAAAAAAGAAAACAAAAGATGAGAACTAGGAAAATAGTCTCATGTCACGGGCTGGCTTTATTTTACCTTTCTTGCTATCCTGATGTTATGCAGAGGTAGGGAGGAAGTGTTCACTTGGCATATGTCACTGGGCTCCTTCCCCATTGCTGGAGTGATGTGTAGGTTGTGTTAAGGCAATGAGTGCATATCCCCTGCAAGCAGGGACAATACAACTTTTATTTTATTTTACTAGCCTCCTAGTATTTCAATAGAATAGATTAAAAGCCGGATTTATTCAAGTTGTATAGAATTGTTTTTTTTTTTGTTTGTTTGTTTTTTTTTAAATTTTTTTTTTTTTTTAACGTTTATTTATTTTTGGGACAGAGAGAGACAGAGCATGAACGTGGGAGGGTCAGAGAGAGGGAGACACAGAATCGGAAACAGGCTCCAGGCTCTGAGCCATCAGCCCAGAGCCCGACGCGGGGCTCGAACTCCCAGACCGCGAGATCGTGACCTGGCTGAAGTCGGACGCTTAACCGACTGCGCCACCCAGGCGCCCCTGTATAGAATTGTTTTGAGAAAACTGGCTGTGTTCAAGCATCTCTGGCATTTGCACATATAATGTTATTATACAATTCTTTTTAAAAGATCCGAGAATGAACTTAGTTGAAAACTGCCTGACTCATCCTACCCATTCAACTATCTGTTAGGATCGTATCCTGATTAATAGCTTAAATCTACCAGAGTAAGGACATTTTTCAAGCATTAGAAATAGCATTTCTGAAGAAGAGGAGATTTTTGGGAAATACTCAGAAGGTGGGCATTTTTCCAGGAAATGGGTATCTTGAAGTGTGTAACTTCTCATGAAAAATTCCAAACATAAACAGAACTAAAGAGAAATTTAAATAAATCCATGAGCAATCTTATTTCTTCTGTATCTCCACTTAACTATTCTCCCCTAACCAGATTATTTTGAGGAAATCTCAATTATATCAAACTACCCTGGCAGTTTTTATAAACTAGTAAGTTTTTAGTTAGGAAGTGTTTTGTTTTGTTTTGTTTTTAACGTTTATTTTTGAGAGAGAGAGGGAGACAGAGGATCCAAAACAGGCTCTGTGCTGTCAGCACAGAGCCCAGTGCGGGGCTCAAACCCACAAACCATGAGATCATGACCTGAGCCGAAGTGTAACGCTTAACCGACTGAGTCACCCAGGCGCCTCAGTTAGGAAGCATGTTTGGTGTTGAAAATGTGTTTGTCATGCTGGATGACTGAAAATAAATAAGCCATTTGTTTAGTGTTCATTGTCTTGATATTGCTTTAGCCAGGCATTTGAAGTAGGATTGATTAATAATAGTTCCACATGTGAAACTGGTAGGCATTGAGATGGAATTCAACGGAGTGCTTAGCCATAATACATAGTAGGATGTTAAAAACTTAATGAATTGAATAAATGAAGTAGATTTTAGAGGCAGGTACCTTAGCTTCCAGAAACCAGCATAGTTTTGAGATGATGGAAGAACATTTAGGCTTCTTTTAAGAACTGAACTTTGCTGGGAAGTCTAGACTTGCCAGAAGCCTATTACACAGTTGTGAAGCCTCTTAGAGCACGTCAGTACAGCTTACAGAACATCAGTAAAAGACTCTTTTTCTGCAAAAGGTTATTTATCTAAACCAAATTACTTAAAGGGAAGTAAAAGAGTATATGTTAATTAATGGACTCTTGCTATGGGGCAGAAGAATTTTACTGCTCCTTTGAAGCTACTTCTGTTTGATGATCTATAAATACATCTTGCTTAAGTTGGAAAGCATTTTCAGCCCTAAATGTGTCTCTGATTGCATGTGACATTCTGTAGTTGTGCATTGTAAAAATGACAGATCAGCCAACTACTGGCTGTATTATTAGAAATGTTTAAAAAGCAGGGTTTAAAAATTTTGTTTTCAGTTCTCAGTCATGTTCAATTGGGAAGTAGGTTTTAAACTTGAAAAGCAGCCATCTCTTTCAGAGCAAAGGCTCAAATGATGTTGGGTGTGTATCTGTAGAAGAGTGTAGATTAGCAAGAGATTATAAACTGCCTCTGTTCTTTTTTTTTTAATTTTTTTTAATGTTTATTTTTGAGAGAGAGACAGAGCACAGGTGGGGGAGGGGCAGAAAGGGAGGGAGACAAGATTCCAAAGCAGGCTTCAGGCTCTGAGCTGTCAGCACTGTGCCGGATGTGGGGCTCGAATCCACAAACCATGAGATCATGACCTGAGACGAAGTTGGACGCTTAACTGACCAAGCCACCCAGGTGCCCCTAAACTGCCTCTGTTCTAAGGAAGGTAGCTAGCCATTTTAGGAGAGCAGCCTGGGTGGCTCAGCCAGTTGGGTGTCCAACTTCAGCTCGGGTCATGATCTCCTGGCTCGTGAGTTCAAGCCCCATGTCAGGCTCCGTGCTGACAGCTCAGAGCCTGGGGCCTGCTTCGGATTCTGTGTCTCCCTCTTTCTCTGCCCCTCCCCTGCTCACGCTCTGTCTCTGTCTCTCCTTCAAGAATAAATAAACATCAGGGGCGCCTGGGTGGCGCAGTCGGTTAAGCGTCCGACTTCAGCCAGGTCACGATCTCACGGTCCGTGAGTTCGAGCCCCGCGTCGGGCTCTGGGCTGCTGGCTCAGAGCCTGGAGCCTGTTTCCGATTCTGTGTCTCTCTCTCTCTCTGCCCCTTCCCCGTTCATGCTCTGTCTCTCTCTGTCCCAAAAATAAATAAACGTTGAAAAAAAAATTAAAAAAAAAAAAAAAAAAAGAATAAATAAACATCAGAAAAAAAATTTTTAATTGAATATTACAGTTGGAAGATCTATTAGCTACCAAAAATTGGGTAAGGAATTTACTTGGTTATTGATAAGTATTCTGTGGAACCAAATAACCATTTAGAGCTTACTAAATTACAGACTTACTCTCTGTTTAAACGTGTTAAATTTTAGGTGTTTCTCTAAGAACGTTTTTTAAATTTTATCTGAACTTACTGTCAGCATTTACAAAGTCCTAGTGTTTACAGCAAATTGGGTAGATTTTGACCTTACATTTACTTTTTAGGTGCTGGCAAATTTTATAACTAAGGAAACAAAAGCTCTAGTTCTTGGGGAAAACTACCTGGCCTTATGCTGTGGGAATTACGTCTATTTGGAAGTCTCTCTGTTGACTTCACTTTGCTCCCTTCTTTAGGGACTTGTCCCCAGTCAGGGCAGCCTTGTTTCAAGCACTTTGGGGTGAGGGTGACAGGCAGAGCTTGCCTTCCATGGTCCTTTTATGAACGCAGGAGCAGGTGCCATAGCTGTTCCCAGGACTTGTTGATAGGAACCACTGCTTTTGCTACTAAAATCCATTCTGTGGTGGAATCTAGGTAGCCTCATTATGTCAGCCCTGATGGGACAGTTTGAGCGTCTGGAATAAGATTTATACTTTGATTTAGGGAAACCAGGAACTGGGATAGGGGTACATAGAGTTGGTATAAATGAGATATTGAGGGCGCAGGGATATGGATGGGGGTGGGGTGATGTTTTACTGGGAAAGGGAACTGAGAAATGCTCCTGATGTATCTGTTTCTCCATGTTGGAGGTATTGGGATGGAGCTGCTCATTTTTAGCTATACCTCTCCCCTCTTGGCCTCCTGGGACCAGAGGCTGCTAGACTTGTTTCTTAAAATTAATAGAAAACCATCACAGGCAATTTGAGGTAGGTAACTGGTATAGTTATAGCTGGACACATCACTCTGCGCCATACCCTTCCTTTGATGAGCTTTCCTGCAATTCCAGGGGAGCTCATTCCAGAACTGATTGATAGAATGAATTTTAGTGGAGAGGGACCTAGTTCTCAGATAGTTATGGTATACTTCAGGACTCCAGTAAGAAGTTGTTTACTATGACACTTTAAACCTGGTTCCTTCATTGTTTTGTTTTGTTTTGTTTTGTTTTGTTTTTGTTGGTTGGTTTGGTTCATTCATTACTTTTCACTGAGATTTTGGGATAGCTATCTGAGGGCCTAATGTTCTTACCTATAAAATGGAGAAACCACCATCTTACTTACAGGACTTCGTGAGGGTTAACTGTGTTACTACATGTGAGGCCCTTTGCACAGTGTTTGGTGCAAAGTCAACACTTAGTAAATGCTTTATCATCATCATCATCATCATCATCATCACTATTATTAATAGAGAGTGGTGAATATGTACCCCTTTGAAGTAAGCAAATGGTCTTCCTGTCTGGAGCACCACCTAAGCAGGATATCACTCACAGACCCAGCTTTCTATATTATGTGAAGATTAAAACAATAACAAAAAACTCCTAGTAGTTAATTTTTATTTTCAACTCTAGGGTTCCTTTTGTACTGTGGTGTATTGATAACAAGCATTTAAGCAAACCAGTCAGATTATACAAACATTTGCTTTTTAATTTCTAACTCTTGTATCTTAGATGTCCAAATAATGACTAGCAGGTTTGTTTTCAGTCTGTTAACCTTGACCTGTGAGTTAAATTGCCAAGGTGAGGTGATTATAAAAATATTTTACTTTTATCCAAATTTCTTTCTACTCTGCTTGCAGAGCCTATGATAGCCTTAATCAGGATTTTTTAGTTCTCTGGTGGACTTAGAGAATTTTATTAAAATCAAGGCTTGGTTAGTTTAAATACCTAGACTGATTCATTATGAGCTGTCTTGTTATAAAACAGAAGCTTGGTGTCATAGTTATGGCACATTAGTCAGCCTCTACATCTTCCAGCAGCAGCAGAGCCTCTTGCAATCCTGTGGTTCAGCTTCAAATGGCTATCCCTATTAAACTTAAACATTCTAAAGTCTCTGGAACCTTTAGAAAATTGTTTGATAATCAGTTTATATTTAGTTCAGTGACTGTGTTAGGTGTAGAAAAGACAAGAGTATAGATCAACCTTAAAGTGCCCTACCCAAGTTAGGGAGTGGGTTCAATAAGCTATTGATCAGCTCTTGACTGCTCTTAAATACTGGGCTTAAATATTATATAGATTTAATTCATTAATCAGGGTTGTGTTGTATACCAGTAATTGTGTTGTATAGGTTGTGTTGTATATCAATAATTGAGCCATTGGCTAGAATGTTGGATGCTTTCACATTTGGGAAAGTAAGAAATATAAAGTCCTTTTAATTTTTTATTTAAAACAACTGCAAATTACTTTAAGAGAAGTAGTTTTGGCTTGGTTGTCTTGTGTTAACAGACAAGTTGATATAAAATTTCATATGGAAAAACAAACATGCAAGAATGGCCAGGAGAACACTAAAAAGCCTGAAAACCTATAAGAGAGGGAACCAGCCTTGACCTACATAAAAACATACTATAATTAATTAAAGTAATGAAAGCAGTGTGGTATTGGTGCATGAAGAGACAGTAGACCTGTGGGAAAGCAGAAGTAGACCAAGTACCTGTGAAAATTTAGTATGTGGCAAATCACAGGGCTCAGGTATACTGTTTAATAACTGATGCTATGACAATTAGGTAACCATTTAGAAAAAGAGTTAGATCCGTACTTCATACCACACAAAAGAAAAAACTCCATATGGACTAGAGATCTAAATAAAAAACAATGAAAGCATACATGTTTTAGAAGAAACTGACTTGATGAAATTCATAGACAATAAAAAGAAAAGACTGATAAATTTTACTGCATAAATGTGGTGGGGTGCATATGCTTCGTAGGGAAACACTAGAAATATTTCCATTAAGAACAACAAGGCAGGGGTGCCTGAGTGGCTCAGTTGGTTAAGCTTCTGACTCTTGGTTTTGGTTCAGGTCATGATCTCAAGTTTTGTGAGTTCAAGCCCTGCATTAGGCTCTGTGCTGACATCACTGGAGCCTGCTTGGGATTCTGTCTCCCTCTCTCTCTGCCCCTCCCCCACTTGCTCTCTAGCTCTCAAAAAACAAAAAACAAAAAACAAAATAATGATGCCCATTATCTCTGCCATTATTCACAGTGTACTAGAGGTTTAGCCAGTGCAGTTAGATAAATCACTTGTGGAAGCATAAGAATTGGTAAAGAAGTAAAGCCATTTTCATTTACAGATGATATTTTAGTACACCTGGAAAGCCCTAGAGAATCAATGAAAGTGACAAATTAATTAACATGTAAAAACCAATTGTATACACAAATAATAACCAGTTAGAGGACATAACAGGGAAGGAAAAAAAAAAAAACCCTCCAATTTACAGTAGGAACACATAAGAGAAATACTTAGGAACAAACTTGAAGAGAAATTCACAAAATCTCCAAGAGGGAAACTTTAAAACATTCCTTGAAAGATACAGAAATAGACTTGAACAAATGGAAAAACAGCCCTTTTCCTTAGCTAGGGTGGCTCAACATTATGAAGATGTGCATTTTCCTAACATTAATTTACAATTTTAATGCAGTACAAAAAAAAAAATACTTCTTTCTGTGGAGTTAGATAAGTTGCACATGGAAAAGTAAACAGGCAAGAATTATTAATAGAAGTCCTTTTCTTTAGGATAACTGGGATGATGATGATGATGAAAAAAAAGAGGAAGCAGAAGTAAAACCAGGTGAGCCACTGGGGTTCCTTCATTTTTGGTTTTATATCTTGTGAGCATGTAATACTTATGTTAAGACAAATGACAAAATGCTTGCAAAATTGAAAATTTTTGTGTTGAGAAACCAAACACCCTTCCATTCTCACTTTATTCTCTTCTCCTCCCATCTCTTCTCTCCCCTCAAAACATAATCAGATTGGATACTGCCTGCCACTTTCTGTTTGAGTGCTGCTGTTAGGAGACAGTAGAGGAGGGTGTGATCTCATATTTTAATAATCTAAATCCTGCTGAAAGCACTGGGGAAATATGAAGGGAGATGTTTGGGTCCTAGGGGTCAGATCAGAGAAGAGAAAGGAAGAGTCCCAGAACTTTCCCATTGTTATTCACGAGTAAATCACCAATTTACTCAATCACAAATTGGAGCTAGGAGAAGTTTGGTCTTTTGAAGTATATTATTGTTATGTCTGTCTCATCCACAAACTGGAAAATATTCAAGGTAACTGTGATTAAAACATTTCTTTCAGAAGTAAAAATTTCAGAAAAGAAAAAAATAGCAGAGAAAATAAAAGAGAAAGAACGGCAGCAGAAAAAAAGGCAAGAAGAAATTAAAAAGAGGGTAAGTAATACTCATTTCCTGAAATACAGAATTCTCACATCAGTAATGCTACATTGTCTTAATAGACAGCAAGTATTACCTAGCAGTCTGACGGGCTTTGTAAAGACTATAAATGGACACTATTAGAGAAGTAAATCCCCAAGCTGAATTCTGTGTCTCCCTCTCTCTTTGCCCCTCTGCCTCTTGCACGTGCTCTCTCTTTCAAAAATAAATATTTAAAAAAGCCCCTCAAAATAAAAGATAAATTATCATAATGAATAATCATGTATGTCACCTAAATTTAACAGTTGCTAATATTTTGCCATATTTGCTTCATCTTTTTTTGTTAAAATCAAGTAAAATGTGCATTTTATCTTTAAATAGTTCAGTATGCATCTTTGAAAAATCAAAGCTGTTTCTCACATGATTACGTATCTAATAGAATGAACAGTAATTTTTTAATGTCATCTAATATTCAGTTTATATGGGTTGGGTTTTTTGTTGTTTTGTTTTATTTTGTTTTTTGAGAGAGAGAGAGTGCACAGACAGGGAAGGGGCAGAGGAAGACAGAATCTCAGGCAGGCGCCACGCTCAGTGTGGAGTCTAATGTTGGGCTTGATCTCATGACCGTGAGTTCGTGACCTGAGCTGAGATTAAGAGTCGTACCCTTAACGAACTGAGCCACCCAGGTACCCCTATATGTGCCCAATTTCTAATTGTCCCAAGATATCTTTTACATATGGTTTGTTTAAACAAGGACCTTAGATTCATTGCATTAGGTTGTTAACATATCCTAAGTCTCCTAGAGTATCTTTCTCTCTGTCTTAAAATGACAGTAAGGGCACCTGGGTGGCTCAGTTGGTTAAGCATCCAACTCTTGATCTTGGCTCAGGTCATGATCTCATGGTTCATGAGTTCAAGCCCTGCATCAGGCTCTGGGCTGATAGCTCAGAACCTGCCTGGAGTTCTGTTTCTTCTTCTCTCTGCCCCTCCCTTGCTTATGCACATGCATGTGCTCTCTCTCTAAAATAAACTTGAAAAAAAAAAAGTAAAATGACATTCACTTATTGAAGGGAGGAGCCCATTTGTTGTGTAGAATATCCCACCTTTTTGATTTGTCTGATTGCTTACAGTTGCAATTTCCTGTAACTTGGCTGGTAAGTCTAAAAGTTTGATTGGATTCAGATTAAACATTTTTAATTGGAATACTTTAGAGGTCATGCTCTGTGCTTCATATTGCATCATATCACATCAAGAGTCACGTAATATCTGTCCTATTGTTAGTGATGCTAAAATTGATGACTGGGTTAAGGTGGTAACAGTCTGATCCTTCTATTATAAAATTACATATTCTTGTAAGTAATCCAATTTCACGTCAAGCTCCCACCCATTAGTTTAGTGTTAGTAATGATTGTTGCCTAATTATTTTATTAGGGATTGCAGAATGGTGATTTTTGTCATCCAGTGACTTCTCTTCCATTTGTTACTGGCTGGCTTTTCTTCCTCCTCTTCTACTTGCTTTGCTGTTTGATTACTTTGATATGGTTTGTGCTACAAAAGCAGAGTAAAAGCTTAATTGTTTTCTTGTAATCACTAATTTCCAGAGTAAGGAGGGAGTGTAATAGTAACTTCAAAGGGTTGAAAAATGAGGGGTTTGTGGGTTTTTTTCTTTTGAGTAAATTTGTAGATGTACAGGTTTTTATAAATTTTACTCAGATACAGTAATTATTCTTTTGATGCTCAAATTTTCCCAACTTTGGCCAGTAGGAAACCCTTTCAGTTGTTCTAATGTTCATCCTTTTGACAGAACCCTATTAGTCTTTGAAAACTTCTGCTTTCTGGCACAATAAGTGCCAGGCTCACCTGGTAAACTCTCTTCTTTAAGCCTGGAATGTGCTACTTCCCTGAGGTTTTTAGTGGAAATGATGTTTAGAAGCCAAATCTAGTTGCTAGTAGTACTCAGCATTATTGAGGTGGCCTTGCCTTCTAGACCCATTTTTATGGGTGAAGCTAGGAAAGAAATAAATGCATGAGTATATGTGTTGTGTATGTCAGCGTTAGTTCATCGATTCTAATAACCTTAACATAATTGTTTATTTGCTTTTCTACAATACCAGTAATACTAACAATGTTTGTAGGATTTCTTTGCAATTCTTTGCATTGAGAATATATCCTCTAAGGATGTATAATTATGTTCTGGGTTCTAAAGTCATTTGTATTATTTTGTGTTAGTATGTCTTTTGATACATATTTTAGAGTCATTTGTTACCATTTCCATTTTTAAAGTTTTATTTTTTATGTAACTTTATTTTTTAAACATGAAATAATGTTCAGAAGGCAAAACCATACAAAAATGGTATACTCAGAAAAGTCTCAAGCATCCATTCCTGTCCTGTCCTCTCCATCCTGTTCCCTGTCACCCCCTATAAGAAAGCATTTTCACTAGTTTTTGGTTTATTCTTTTTTATTTTTTGTTTTTTGTAGCTGTATGGTATTCTGTTGCTACAAATATGTACTGTATTTTATTTCACCAGTCTTCTAGTCATGGGCAGCTGGATCTTTTTTCCCCATTCCTGTACTTGAACTAACTGCTTCCATGAATAGCCGTATCTGTGTGTCATTTTTAATGGGTATAGTCATATTTGTAGGATAGATTGTCAAATGAGAGATTGATGGGTCAGAGGGCAAATTACATTTGTAGTCTTGCCAAGGGTTCTCAAATTGCCCTCTGTATGGGGTTGTACCAGTTTGCATTTGCCAACAATGTATCAGAGTGTGTTTCCCCAGTCAGGGACATTTTAGATACTTTTAAAATAATTTATACTTGCATATCAAAAATATTTACATGTGTGTTTCTATGATCAGAACAAGAAATAGAAACTTAGAACTCAGTCTAAGAAGCCATCTTGGTTAGATCTTTCTTGGTCATTGAAGTTAGAATTTGTACTTCCTTTGTTGTGTCTTGGTATTTATATCCAACATAAAGAAACCTTATTAGAGTGTGCTCAGTTTGTCTTAAGTAAAATATTGAGTTAAGATGAGTTCAGTTTTGATGCAGGAAATACTTAATAATGTCCAGGTCTACAAAGACAGTTAAGTCAAGATATTTCCTTTTTTCTTTCTAGAAAGTATTCTGAGATTTCCTAACTTGGCATAATGACATTTCTCATTTTATCCTCTCCATGAGAAACAAAATATGATGTATTTCAGAAGTGGACTTGTGAGTCAGAATCTGCAAGCTGCATAGACATAGTTAACTATGAATAGCACAAGTTCCCTTTACTTTTTTCCCACTTTAATGAATACTGTCATAGATTCTCCTTCATAGTAAAAGTGATACATTTGTTGTAGGAAGTATCACAGTATAAAGAAATGATATTCACTAAACTGTTGACTGTCAGAGAAGTAGAACTGGAAAATAACTGACAACTTCTGTTGTGTGTCTTTAAAATTTGTTAACAATGATAATGTGTTACTTTTATAATAATATAAAAATGTAAATAAGAGGAAAACTGTTTTTAAATTTTTTAATTGTTTATTTACTTTTGAAAGACAGAAATGGAGCATGAGTAGGGGAGGGGCAGAGAGAGAGAGAGAGACACAGAATCTGAAGTGGGTTCCAGGCTCTGAGCTGTCAGCATAGAGCCTGACATGGGGCTTGACCTCATGAACTGTGAAATCATGACCTGAGCTGGAGTGGGATGCTTAACCTACTGAGCCACACAGGTGCCCCAAGAGGAAAACGTTTTTTGGTGGTTTGTTTTGTTTTGTTTTGTTTTACATTTTTATTTATTTTTGAGAGACAGAGACAGAGCACACCTGGGGGACGGGCAGAGAGAATGAGACACAGAATCCGAAGCAGGCTCCAGGCTTCAGCACAGAGACCGATGCAGGGCTCGAACTCACAAACTGTGAGATGGTGACCTGAGCCAAAGTCGGATGCTTAACTGACTGAGCCACCCAGGCGCCCCCAATTTTTTTTTTTTTTTTTTAATTAGAACGTGTGTGTGCACAAGTGGGGGATGGGCAGAGGAAGAGAGAGAGAATATTAAGCAGGCTCCTCACTCAGCATGTAGCCTGATGTGGGGCCCCATCCCATGACCCTGGGGGATCATGACCTGGATGGAAATCAACAAGAGTTGGATGCTCAACTGACTGAGCCACCCGTGTGCCCCCAAAACATTTTTTTTATGTTTGCATAGTACAGTTGGCCTTTGAACAATGTGAGGGCTAGGGGTGCTGACCCCTGCACAACAAGCTACATACAACTTTTGACTTCCCCCAAACTTAACTATTAATAGCCTACTATTGACTGGAAACCTTACTGCTAACACAGTCAACACATAATTTTGTAGTTGTGTGTATTATATATCATATTCTTCCAGTAAAGTAAACTAGAGAAAAGAAAATGTTAAGAAAATCATGAAGAGAAAAATGCATTTGCTGTACTGTAAATACCAGAAAAAGTCTGAATAAGTGGACCCATGCTTTTCAGACCTGTTTTATTCAAGGGCCATCTGTATTGTCATATGGCTGTGCCATGTTTTATTTATTCTTTTGTTGAACATTTGGGTTATCTCTAAATTTATTGGAAATTGTAAGTAATACTCCAATGGACATCCTTGTGGCTAAATGTTAGTGTGCATCTTTGGTTTCTTAAGATAAATACCTAGAAGTGGAATTGAGTCTACATAAAGCCTATAAAAGTTATTTTAAGACTTGATGCACATTACCAAGTTGCCCTAGAAAAGTTGTTTCAATCAATATACAGTCTTTAGCAGCAATGTGTGATTTTTCCCTTGTCTACAATCTCAATTCCATATTTTTTAAAAAGGCTGTGGAAATAAACTCAGTCTTCTTGAGTTCTTAACTCAGCTCTCTCACATTAGCAGCTGTGTTAACCTTCTGTTACCATGGACAGGTTGCTTAACCTCTCTGTGCCTCAAATTTTTTTGTGTAAAATCAGGATAAGAATATCTGAGGTGTTTAGAAGGATGCCTGAAATAAACACTTTATAAGTATTTGCTATTATTTATAATTTTGTGTTTATTAAAAAAAAGTTCACACAATTCAAAAATGTACTGGTCATTCGTAATCCCAGCCGTTTTAAAATTTTCTTTCTGTCTCATTTTAGTTAGAAGAACCTGAAGAACCTAAAGTGCTAACACCAGAAGAACAATTAGCAGATAAACTGCGGCTAAAGAAATTACAGGAAGAGTCAGACCTTGAATTAGCAAAAGAAACTTTTGGTAAGGTGCAGGGAGGGGGTGATTGCAGTGAAGTATTGAAGTTCCAAGTGCATGCGGTGGAAGTCTTACTAGTTATGAAAGTTTAGAAAACGTCTCCATTTTTGGCATAACAATACTGGCTAACTTAGATATTCGAAAGTAGTTTTTATTTTATATTTGAGGTTTCATTGCTTAAGGCAGAGTGAAATACATTTTCAGATTTTTTAATGATTATGTTCCGAGTATCACATAAAAGGTTATTAAGATAAATCATTGGACCTTTTCAAATAAAGTCACCTGCTCCTTTAAATATATCAGCTGGATGAAATTTGGATGAAATGTGAGGTCTGTAGCTTTGAGGTTTAAATATTGAACTGACTATAGGGCTATCCTATTGTCTTAAGTCTGGATAAGAACGTCCCTGTGGGGCATTCACCTTCAGCTGTGCCTCTGCTCAGGATCATTCCTTTCTGTGACCCTTCTTGGCCCTCGCCATACCCAGTCTTTAGAGGGCTTCCATTTCTGTGTGCCATGCTACAGTTGTGAGTGGTACATGAGATAAAAAACATATTCAGGATCCTGTATGTATGGAAGTTCAGAGTGTTCTAGGGGGAGAGTAACAGGACATGAAGGGGAAAGTAAGAAACATGGCCAAAGAAATAGTTAAAAGTTCTCCCTTTGTTTAATTAAGCTCATTGTTGTCATTACCTATTGTGTACTTTTCAGAGTAGAAGATTATGTTGAAAGAGTTAAAGAGCTTTGAAACCTGTAGCTAATTGTATCCCCATCCTTCCTGTTCTTTAAGGAAGGGTGACAAGTGATCATTGGCCTTTCTGTGGGAGATGTGATTTTCTCACTCCGGGAGTTGCTGGCATCCTGAGGAGTTACTTTGGGTGCTCCTGTGCACTGGCGTGTACTTGGCAGATCTTAACCTGCAGAGGGCATGCAGCCATTATCCAGTGTCTTCATAGCATGGTAACAGCCAGCCAAGTGTTTATTAAAGAAAAGAGTTTACATGCTACTTAAAAATTCTAAAATGGGACAATTATGGATTGCAAGGCAAAAACATGGATTCATACAGCCATCATTTAGTTAATAGGGTTTTAACGTTGTATTTCTCATACTAAAATACTAAATTAGTGATACTGTTAACTCAATTTGCTATTGAGGAAGATACAAAGTGTACTCTTAGCCTAGAATCCTTTTAGGCCAGATTCTTTCTGTTGGGATTTTTAAAAAATTTTTTAAATGTTTATTTACTTTTGAGAGAGAGACAGAGCATGAATGGGGGAAGGGCAGAGAAGGAGGGAAACACAGGATCCGAAGCTGGCTTCAGGCTCTGAGCCGTCAGCACAGAGCCTAGCCTGATGGCGGGGCTTGTACCCACAAACTGTGAGATCATGACCTGAGTCGAAGTTGGATGCTTAACCAACTGAGCCACCCAGGTGCCCCTCTGTTGGGATTTTAATACATGGCTTACCCCTCTTAGCTTCTGGAGTCAGCTGCATACTTTGACAGGAGCCATCTGGGTTTTTGTTTTGCTTTTTCCTTCTCTCCCCATTTTACTGTGGCCTATTTTTTTTTTTTTTTAAGTTTATTTATTTTGAGAAAGGAACAGGGGAAGAGGGGCAGAGAGAGAGAATCCCAAGCAGGTTCCATGCTCAGCATGGAGCCCGACGTAGGGCTTGATCCCATGACAGTGGGATCATGACCTGATCGGAAAGCAAGAGTCAGCCGCTCAGCTGATCCACCCAGGCCCTCAGGCTCTGCTGCAGGCTATTCTTAGACATAAACTTTAAAAACATCCTTTTTGTGCCAGAGACGCTTTTGGTGCTGTGGTGAAAACTACAGGTTTCCTCTTAATATGATGGTTTTTTAAATGCAGAACATAAAATACATAGAATTTTACTTACTAAGGAAGTCTGTTATATTGAAACAGGTATAATGTTAAAAAGACGAGATACAGTAATAATGTGCTTCTTTATTAATGCAGTAAATAAGATCTAGTGGCAGGTCTATCTAATAAGTAATGTAATTTGAAAGTAATGATGACCGAAACAATATTTTAAGAGAACTACAACTGTAATGTGATACGAAAATATCTGATCTTTACTAGTAACAGGTTTTTGCTAGTTATAACCACTGTGATTTATTGCCTATAATCAAAATGGAAGGAAATGCTAAATTAGAGGTTAATGAAAATAAAGTTGTAATCTTTGATCCAAATTTGCAGACCTGCTGAATTCTGTCCAAGAACTCCAGTGGACCCAGGTTAAGAAACTCTGCTTTAGCATGAAATAACAGCATTGTTCAGATACTGAATTGGTTTATAAACCTAAAAAAAAATCTTTCTGATATTTTTAGTGCTCCCTCTTCTCCTGCAGGTGTTAATAATACAGTTTATGGAATAGATGCTATGAACCCATCTTCAAGAGATGACTTCACAGAGTTTGGAAAGTTACTAAAAGATAAAATAACACAATATGAAAAGTCACTATATTATGCCAGTTTTTTGGAAGCCTTAGTTCGAGATGTGTGTATTTCACGTAAGTAACTCTAATCTCTACTTCTGTAGGTGGATTTTAGTAACAGCCCATCATAGGAGGATGGAGGTTGACTTTTTTTGGGATGCTATAATAGACTTAGGATTTCCTTTTCAGAAGTTACCTTGGGAATGTTCTGCAAATACCCAGTGAGTTTGAGTGGTTTTGTTTTTTGAGGCTTTCTTCTTAATGTTTTTAAAATGGCTTCCCAAAGGGACATCTGGACTTTGCTGATACAAAGCTGATAAAACACTAGCTTATTCTTTTATCTAATTATATCTTTAAAAAAAATTTTTTTTTAACGTTTATTTTGAGACAGAGAGTGCAAGCAGGGTTGGGGCAGAGAGAGAGGGAGATACAGAATCCGATGCAGGCTCTGAACTGTTGGCTCCCCTTATCTAATTATATCTTAAATGGACAAGGAAGTATCTTTTGGGGAAAACTGTCTCTCACCATACGGAATTTTAGAGCTGAGTGCAACCATAGTAAGTGTTCATTTTACAAACAAGGAAGCCTGTGACTATAGGTTTAAGTTGCTCAACAGAACAGGTACCTATATTCTGGGTCTGTGGGTGTGGTGCCATGCCCTGAAAGGAGTCATACATTTCAGAGACAGGGTGTGTGGGAGTAAAAACCAGGGGTAGTGTGGCACTAATGTGGAAGGGACTGTTTTTGCTAGCACTGCTGTTTTTAAGATCGAGAAAAAGGAATTCTACACGATGAACTTTCAATTGGGATTTCCTTGAGAAATCATTACTAATTTGGGTGTTCTGAATTTGATTAGTGATATACCCATAGTTGGTATTTTATTTACATATACTTTTTTTCTTCTTTTTGAAGGTGCTCTCTAACCAAAACTGAAACTCTTTTTGGTAGCTAAAAACTGCTGCGTTTCAGCTTGGTATTTTTATAAGGATCAAAGGATGTGTTGTCCACTAATCAGACTTGTCTCCTAGTAGGATACTGAGATTTCTGAGATAACCTGTTTTCATTCTGGTTCCCGTGGTAGAAGTGGTAGAAAATAGAGACCCTAAAGGGTGGGGAGTTGTAATTTGTAGTTTTAAGAATGGTTGTTCCATGTTCATTCAGCCACTCCTCAGTGTGCATCGAGGATGTGTTGTGGAAAGGCATGGTGATCCTCCGTGTGTTTATTTTTTTGCCCCCTCACATGTTTAGATTGAGTTAAGGAGATATGGTAGGGGACAGTATGAGCTCTAAAGACACTTCGGGTTTCTTTTTGAACAATGGTGTCTTGGTTATTTCAGGTCATTATAAAATTTTTGTTGCTGAGTTTTCTATTTTACGTTAAATAGTTCTGATTTGTGAGCCTAGCCATAGACTGAATCGTGATTCTTTACCGTTTTATGTTTAACAGGACAAATTCATAGCCTTTTTAAAGTTACTGAAGCTAATGATGGACAAAGTAGAGGTGGTAATTCCTTTTTCTTTTTTTTTAGTGGAAATTGATGACTTGAAAAAGATTACCAATTCATTGACTGTGCTTTGCAGTGAAAAACAAAAGCAAGAAAAGGTAAGGGCAAACATGCAAGGGAGATGCCTATCACATTAGGATGGGGGTGTAGGCATAATATTCTCAGTGTACTGGGAGCCTGAACTAAAATTTAAATTGGAATAGAGCTGGAGCCTGAGTGCCATTACTGTCCTTTTGTTCACAGACATGGTCAGAGTTTTCTTTTGGAACAGAAATTGCTTTGGGTTAGGTCTGAGATCTCCCCTAAAGTTTTTTTGTTGCCAGAGGCTTTAGTGTCTCTGTGAGGGTTTCTGTACCAGAAAAAGGTGCCCACAGTGGACAGTCTCATGAATTAACTCTCTTTTGTCTTTAGCAAAGCAAAGCCAAAAAGAAGAAGAAAGGCGTGGTTCCTGGAGGGGGATTAAAGGCCACCATGAAAGACGATCTGGCAGATTATGGTGGTTATGATGGAGGATATGTACAAGACTATGAAGACTTCATGTGACATTTTATCTTCTCCTGGTGTCTTCTTTCTGTTGCCCACAATCCCTTCAACATGTAGCACAACTTCCTTTCCTTTCAGTTCTGCCAAATGCTACAATCAGAAGTGCAGTATCTTTTGTGCTGGTTATTTAACCCCTTGACACTTAGGTGCTAATGTGCGAATGAGGGAACTTGGATCTTGCTGCCAAGGGGTTAAAATTGGGAACCTCAGTTGCTACTAAATCATAGTTTAAAAAAAACAAGCGTAATAATGTTGTCATTGTTGCTCTCTGATTCCATAGCAGCAGTCACTGAATTGGAAACAAAGGTTGCAACATGACAAAAATTGTGTAGTATTTACCAGCACCATTCAGTAATACAGCCTTAACCATACCTCCTTGAACTACTTCATAACTTGTCAAGAAAAGCAGTTTGCAGCAAGGGCATGCCGTGTGCACCTAGTATTAAAATTGCTTTGTCTTAAAATTGAGCGTGAGGATATTAAAAATACATTGTGAAGAAGACTGCTTATCTCAGAGTGAAGATACAACGGCTGAAAAGCACTAGCTTGATACTTAAAAATCAAATGACCAAAACCTTCCAACTTTGAAGCTGAAGAAGGTAGACCTCCATTATTGTGTTGCATTACAAGTTGTGGAATCTCTTGAATGCATAGACCGTCTAGTTTCTATTTATCAGACTGTTCTGCTGACGGAGTGCTTCAGACGGGGGAGGGAAGCTCTTTACCTGTTTCATTTCCCTGATTTAAATGTCTGAACAATCCTCCTCTGTTCTCCTGGGCTGCAATGGAACAACTTTAACAGGGTTTTGGCATTTCCTTTCCTTTATAAAACATGCTCAGCAAACTGCACCAGTTGACTACAGTTTGGTAAATTGTTATGTTAACAATTATGACATCTGCAATGTTTTATAAAGCAACTAATTTAATAAAATCACTATTGTGAGGACTTAAATTTTGTGTTAACTCCCAAGAGATATTTTTGGAGAGTATAGAACAACAGCTCTTGGGACTAGAGTTCTCTGTATACTTACAAAGCTATTAATAAATGCCTGATGAGCAGTTAACAGCTTTAAGACAAAAATGATGTGCCAGGCCTGATTAGTGTCACCCTAGAGCGACAAAGGTATAGGGCTGCCTTCCTCTCCTTATTTATTTGGGCAAATTGTTTGCTTGTTTAGATCTTAAGGCCTAACTCAGTACGGAGAAGAGCTTATTTATTTGGAGTAATTGAGCTTATTACTCAGGTTACGGCTGTAAAAGCATAGATTGGGTGATCCTCTTTATTATATATTTTAAGCAATTTAACCAAATTTGTGGTTGGAGTCTTTTTGAAACTGTCAGAGAATCAAAAGTAGGGACAACAAAACATGTTTTAAGTTTCTCTTAAATAGGAAATAGGAACCTCAATCAAAGCTCTGTAGACTACTAAGTGTAAGAACCGCCTAAATGATTGGAGGAATTAACAGAAAGCAATGACTACACAGCAATAATTACAGTAAATAAAGATTGTTTTAGGGCAGACAAGGGCTAAGATTTCCTTGGCAGTAATGATGACATACAATGAATTTAAAATCTATTTTATTATAGAGATCAGTTTCTAACAAATGGAAATGTATCATCTGTTCCTTAACTGTGTAAATAATATTAAATTCCTTTGAAACTGGAATCTGCAGGCACAGATATTCTTTAATCAATATTGCATATCTAAATAGAAGCCATCTTCAGGAAGATGGAGCTTTTGATCTTTATACCAATACTATACTATCTGAAGTGGTATAGATGAACAATCACTTTTAAGTAAGAATTTCCTTGTGAAAATTCTCTCATTTACCCCCTATTCACAGAGGACTGGTTATGGTCAGTCCTGGGGTTTTACAACTTGACAACACATACCCCCACCGCATTATTCTGAACAAACATTTGTCAGTACCTCACTTCAGTACAAGAAAACAGGCATCTATGACATCTCGGCAGTAACCACCCTCCTATCATCTGCATCCACCTAACCTGCTAGCATGTCCTTTAGACAGCAGCCAGTTTGAGGGTCCTTCAGAAGCATATTTACAATGTCATAAAATTTGTGTTCATATGCAAGTTTGTAATACAAGTAGACATCTTCACAATAAGTGAGTAACTTCTTCAGGTTTTTCACAGCTGTGTCAGTAGGCTGATGCTGTTTGTATCTAGAAAAGAAACAGAAGAATGTACAGGTTAAGATAGTGTATCTTGAGCGAGAGCTGTCTACTCTGACACGGCTACTTACATAGGAGACAATGCTGGAATCTGAGAAATTCTATCTATGGTATTAGGGGTCCTGGATAAACATGAAATTATTTCATTAAAAATGTTATCTTAATGCTCGCTTTAATTGCAGTAAGTTCAGTACTACAAAGGAGGCCTCTGAGGTTTAGAGTGTTTGGCACCTTGGGCAAACTGAACAGCTGTCCTCCCATTTTAAATTCAGCGTGCTGTAAGTAAACTGTTCTCATTCATCCATTTGCATACATTTGTTAAAAAAACATCCAGAAGCAAGAGATCTTTTAAGTTGATTTATTTTGAGGGGAAGAGAGAATCACACGCAGGCTCTGCGCTGTCAGTGCAGAGTCTGACGCAGGGCTCTACCTCACGAACTGCGAGATCATGACCTGAGCCGAAACCAAAAGTTCTGATGCTCAACCGGCTGAGCCACCCAGGTGCCCCTGGGGATTCTTGACATCTGTTTGCCATCTCAGAGAGGCAGCTACAGACATGTTCTATTTAGCCATAGAATTCTTAACCCATGCCTTATCTCAAAACAGAGTCATTTTAATACTTACTTTTTTGAAATCTCTTCAAATACACTAGATCTTAATAACCTTTGCTGCTTAAATTCTTCCAAGTAATTAAAGTCGCCTTTAACAATCACTTGTTGGTATAGAATTTCAGCCCAATCAGGAACAAAGTCATAGGCCTCAGCCACAATAGAAGCCTTATAAAAGGATGGAGGGGAAGAAGGATACCATTAGAACCCTATCTGATATAAAATTGAAGGCAAGGGGTTCTAAAAAACAACTTCCTACTGTTACATTCATGGTGAATGTGACCATCACCAACATGCGGAAAGACTATTAGCATTAGCGTTGGGAAGTTTGGTGTTCGTTTGACATTTCTCTTTCCTTAAACCCCAAACATTTTCCTGCGGTATTTTTAATCTTCACAATGAGTTAGTAAAACTACTGAGAAATGGTATTTTTCCCACTAACTCAACTGTGTAAGGAACAGGGAAGGGGCTGATTCCCTGGTAACCTAAGTGCTAAAGCCAGCCTCCCAGCAGCCCTGACTCCCTATGCTAACCCAGGTGTACCATCCTAGAAACAGTGGGGCTAAGAGATACTCAGCCCATTAGCAGGAATGTTTCTCCAAAGGTTGTCTGCCTTTCTGCTGGCCTAACAGCAAGCTCCAACCTCTGTCCAAACAATATGCTAATAAATCCTGCCATGGAAAGCAATTTGGTGTATCGGACAGCTAAAAGTAAAAGCTTAGAATTACCCTGATTCTGTCTCTAGTTCTGACATTCCAGGCAAGTGACTCAACCTGTGGGCCCCAGGAGAGGGGTGGCAGGAAGGGGTGCTGGCAACAAAGCTGACTTCTAGAGTTTCCTTCCTTGCTTACCTGGTAGAACCGAGGTAGAGCAATGATGCAGTCCATCAGCCTGTGGCGGCCCAGGTTGATGAGCATTGTGTTCTGGCCAGTGTTCAGAAAGTGAATCTGCAGTGTTATCAACTTGGTGAGCCGGTGACAGTGCAGGGCCTGTCGCACACAGGAGTCCTGAGAGACAAGGGTAGAGGGAGGCACAGGGGACATGTTGGCATGTCCCCTGGGAACCTTCCAGCAACTGAACTCACCCCTTCTGCCCCCCGTTGGCCCAAGGCTCCGTCTCCTTTCACTTGGAAGAGCCCAGGGAGATCAGATAATTCCTACTGCAGACACCAAGCTCTAAGGCCGTTCTGGAATGAGACTCCACTGTTACCTTGGCATAACTCTCTGCTGCATCCAGCATCAGAGTCAGGGCTTTCAGCAGCAGCTGCTTCAGGTGGTGCCCGTCCTTGAGGCGGTCCTCTGCAGGAGAGAAGGGGAAACCTGTGGGGTGTGTCTGACTCCGGAGGCTGGCTGCTCCCATCCCACTCAGTGATGGTGGGCTGGACTAGAAACATCCAGCTCACATTCGCTAGGAGGCAGGCATGTCTTACTCAGCTAAAGGCTACTGGACCAGAAGCACACACTTTGGAGCAGGGTTCATCTAGTTCTCAGAAGCGTCAAGGCAGGCTCGCCCAGCATCAGTGTACACATTGCTTCCGGATGGATGTCACCCCGGGTGCATGGGCTACAAGAGGGGCAAATGCCTTCCAAATCCCCTTCCGTCTCTTGTCTGCCCAGCTGGGGCCCCAGTGAGTGGCAGTTAATAGCTGAAGTGGGTATTAATCCCCTTCTTAGTCCCAAAAACCTCTCCTGGCTGGCAGCACTGGCCTGAGGGCACTGCTGTGACCTTTCTCACCCCAGGGCTGAGACTCGATCAATTTCAGTTGGATGCAGGCAGCTGCCTCGTGGTTCTCCCCGATCTCCCGGCACATGCTGAAGCACAGAGCAATCATGTTGTGCTTCTCACTGTCTCCCGGGCGACAGCGTTTGATGTAGTCCAGCAGGGCTGTCTTCAGGGTACCGCTCTGCCCAGGGAAAAGGGGGAGTACCAAGGTCAACCAGTGACTGCGAGGGGGCATGACTGGCTGAGTCCCTTGGTTCTGAAAGTTCCTTGACAACTCCCAAGAAAAAGGAAAAGATAAGCAAAAATGAACACAAAAGTTTATGCTACCCTAAGAAAACAGGCACATCCTCTCTGCTGGTACAAATGTGAACGGTGAAACCTGTCAGAAGGGAGAACCCTCAAAAATGTGCACATGTGCATTACTCTAACAGTTCCATTTTTTAGGAATCTATCCCTTAAGAAGCAAGCAGAGAAATGTGCTGAGATGGATGTACCACAGGTATTCAATAGCAAACAACTGGAAAGAATCCAGATGTCCAGAATAAGGACTAAGAGAATACCATGTAGCCATTACAGCCAATGTTGGTTTGGGAAATACTCATGACATGCTTATTTAGTGAGAAAAGCAGGCTATTTTATATCTACACACCATGATAAAAGTTTTGCTAAAAAATACGTAACTATGTATGTATATATGTTTCTGGCCACATGTGCAGAGAAAGGGCCTACACCAGACTGTTAGCAGTGGCTGTCTCCTGGTGAGGACTTTTTTCTGTGCATTGTTGTTTTCCAAGTGTAAGGAAAAAAACTTATTAAAAGAATATTTCCATGCACAAACCAAAAGGCCTTGGAAACAATTTTTAAAAAACCCTCTGGGGTATCCTGCAGGTGTACCTCGGCCCAGGACTTGCTCCTCTCCTCACAATTGGACTGGTCTGTCCTGAAACTGGCCCAGCACTGGGGAGAGTTTTTCTGCTTTATCTCTTAGTCCTGATTGGCTGAGCTCAAGTTCCCAGAAGCCAAAAATGTGCCTTGGTTTTCAAATCTTCAGAGGTGAAAGAGGCTGCAGCAATCAATCAGCCAAATGAATGATTTGGGAACAGAGGCTCCGTAAGTGACATGCCTGGGGTCACATGGCACGCCGAAGACAGAGAAGTGCCCGGAGCCTAGAGGGCTGACAGGTCAGGCCTTGGCTTCCAGGCCTCCTTCCTGGTCATCACTGTAAGCTGCCCCACAGCCTTCCAAGCCCAGGCCTGGGCATTCCATTCACTTCCTAGTGGCTCTTGGCAACACGCGTTCTCATGGTCCCTTGAAAACTCTCCACTCAAAGCCATCAGACACAGCATTCTGAGCTGGTTAATCTACTTCCACATGGCTCCCAGGAAGGGTTTTTGCTTCCCCGGAGCCAGCATTCAGACAGCCGAGGCAGGGGACAGGCTGACAGGAAGTGCACAAACTTGTTTTCCTCATTATTTAACATCTATTGGGATAATTGCTACCTAGTCTGAACTCTGTAACTTAAAGCTACTGGTTACGGTGTGTGTCCTAGGAAGTTCTTTAATTCTCTCCCTTTGATCCCAGGGGGACCACCCTGACTGGGATTATTCCTGAGAAGTCAGCTGTAAAGTCAACAATATATGCCATCCTGGAGCTCAAAATACTGTACACCTACCGGATCCAACTTCTTCCTCATCAGCACTTCAAAGTAGTGCTTTTTATGCAGCAAATCAAATATGTAGGTCATCTCATTGTACCTTCCAATGCCAGTGAGCAGGCGCACCTGGAAAGGGTGAGGGCAGCTTGCATCAGTGTCAGCTAGATCGCCGCTGCTCTCATCATTTCGGTTGCTTTCAGATGCCAACCTCCAGGGAGCAGAAGGGCTAATGGCAAGGCTGCCATTCTTAGCTCCCTCCCTCCCTTCCCATGTACCCAATGGGACCTCCTCTGGAGGATTCAGAAATGCTTGCCATTGGGCCACCACTGGCTGTTGCCTCCTCAGTCATCTATAAACCTAAGTGTTGACGTGACATGGTAGGCAGGCACGCTTCCTCTTCCCACCACGCCTTATTACAGGGCCCGGTGGCTTGCTCACCCACACAGGTCAGTTTCAAGCCTGGGGAGATTGGGGAGGCACAGGAGGTGTGAGCTGTCAGCTCATTTCAGTTCAGAGACAACACTGAACCTTGTTTTGGGGGGAAACAGAGCTGTCTCAGCCCTCTAGATAAATGAACTGCCCTGGCAAGGGGGTAGGACAGCCCTGGAGCATGGCATACACCCTCTTGATATCTGCTCCTTTGGGGCAGTCCCTGCTCTGATTTTGACAGTAAGCCTAACCTAGAGCAGAGGGTTGAGCTGCCCAGCCAGTTCCCAAGTAGGCAGTGGTATCCAGAGGAGCAAATGCCCTAAGACCATGTCAGCTCTGAACTGGTCCCCGGCCTATCTGTTCTCTCAAAGGTAGCCTCAGAATGGAGGGTGGGGGTTCAGGGGTGACTTACCATCAGCCCATACTCCTCACTGGGGGCCAAGTGTTTGTCTGTAAGCAGCCGGGCAGCCTGCAGGACTCGGCTGATGCCCTCCATGTGGCATGTCAGCGTGAAGCAGTGATGGGCCAGGATCAGCAGCTCCGTGGCTGGGTAGGTAAGGCAGTCAGGGTAAGAAAGGATTGCGAACCCTGGCAGCAGGGTGGAGGGGCCTATATAGACAGCCTGTCTGGAGAAGACTCTGAGATCCCTGACCTCACCAGCTTTGGAGTAAAGTGTGGCAATGGACATATAAAGCTTTAAAAATAGGCATACTTTTGAATCAGGAATTTATCTTAGGGAGATAATCATGAATGTGCATATAAATGTGCCTATAAGGATGCTTGTCACGGTGTTGAAAACAGAAAGTTGGAAGCAATCTTATACCAAAGTAAGGTATAAAATGTTTTAATTACATGAGAAATACTGTGTAACCAGTGACAATGAGATAGAAGAATATGGTCATGGAAAGATGTTAATGACAGCATGTTCATAAAGTAATTATAAACAGTATACACAGGATAATGCCATTTTTGAAAAAATGCCTATAGACTTCCATAGAGAAAGATCAGATGGACACATACTACCGAATGCCTAGAATGAACTAGATATTGTGGAAAGCGAGCAGGCTTTCAAGTCACAGGGACTGGGTTCAAGTAACACTTCTGACACGTAACAGTTACAAATCAATCAACTTCTCTCAGCTTCAGTTACCTTCTAAAATGGGGACTGTAATATCCCCATTTTAGGGGATAACGTGAGAGTAAGGTAAGGTAAATGTTATAAGGTTACCTTCTTGTGTAAATTTCACATTTTGGGCAGCATTCCCATATTTATTTTCTGAATTTTCTTCAATGACTGATGGCTCTCCACCAAGAACTTATAAACTATGCTGGAAGGGAAGGGATCCAGAGCAGGAACAAGGATCCAAGTTGAGTTTTGGAAAGACTAACTTGGGGAGACTTCTTGGAGACCGGCTTGGGCCCAAACATGTAAGAAAACGGCCAGGAACTTACTGCAAGACAACTCCCCAAGGGGAACGGAGGAAATCTTGTCTAATAGCTTCATGCCTACCAACGTGCGGTCTTGACACAGAGTGGTCAGCTGAAGAAATGTCTGGCTTTCCTCTGCTGGGGTGAACATCTGCTTAAGTCCTGTATAAAAAGGTGGTGAGAAAGGGGCTGCTTTTAGCCTTGAGAGTTGAGAGAAAACTAAGAACCCCATGCCAGGCATTCTGCCCAGTAATGCGGAAGGAGCTCCCAGTGCAGCTGTCTGCTTCGCTGAGCTCAGACACGCTGGCCTAGTGGTCACCTTATAGGTCAGCAGGAGTTCGTTAGCTCCGAGAAAGGCATAGCTACTCTAAGCATAATCATAAAATAATAAACAAAAAGCAACAATAACAAAATAAATGCAGTGTGTTCTCTCCTCCGACAAGTGCAGCCTGGTAGTCTCAGAGGCAGCATGCACGATGCACATGAACATGACATGCAGATTCCTTATGCTGGCAACGTGGGAATGTGGTCTGAAAGATGTGGAGGCATGTAGGGTGGAGCACCTGTTCCCTCTGATGGGGTCAGCAGCTCCCGGGTCACCTCTTCGGCCACAAGTTCAGCCACTGTGTCCGGCTCGAGGCCCTGGGTGCTGATGAAAGCCTGGGCCCGCCTGCATCGGTCGGGCCGCTGAGAGGCCAAGATCGTCCTGAGCATGGCCTCACCGTCCCGAGCGGCCACATCTGCGTAGGAACAGCCCAACTCCTGAGAGGAAGGCAAAGTTGGTCAAAGCTACTGTTAGGAGCCAGGAAAAAAGCTAGCAAAAGGCATCCCTTTCTGAAATCCCATGTGGACAGACTCCACTATTTTTTCTGAGGTTAAAGATCCCTCACCCTGGGCAGAAACCTTAGAAGAAGGAAGCACTGTTTTCTAGCCCTTTCTTTCTCTTCACCAATGAGCTGAATCCAAGCAAGAGAAAGAAAGGCTTGTCTTCAGAAACCATCAGGTGACTCACCTCTTGTTGAACACTGAGCTTTTCAAATGTTATGAAATGTAAGAAAGTTGAATAAAAGGCAAGAGCCTCCACTCTGCTGTTCCCACAGCAGCAGCAAAACCCTCAATCTCCAAAGAAGCCCTTCCAAAGGGCTTTAGTGCCTGCCATTATTTCTCCTGTGTTCTTCCACTTCTCAGTGTCTATTATTTTCTCCCCTCGATCAGCACAAAGCCACCAACAATTTCTGGCTGCTCTGGTTCCTGTCTTTACAGTCATCACATTCCATTTTATTTTATAACTTATTTTGGGCTCTCCCGCATATGGAGACCTCCAAACAATCCTGAAGCTAACTAAGATATTATGGCTAGAAGGGACCTTCATGATTAAGTCATTTATAGATGGAGAATCAGGAGCCCAGAAAAGTGAAATTTCTTGCCCTCGCTTCTGGTTGGCTGGGGCACAGCCAGGACTCAAAAGGCCTGGCACTTGTCCTGGAGTCCCCGGTATTCCCAGGGATGGATTTACAGGGGCCGACATCTTGACGAGCCATCTGCTCTCGTGTCATGGTTATCACGTGAAGGGCCAACTTGGCAGCGTCCAAAATCTATCTCCATCTTCCTGCTTCCCTCCCTCAGCTGCCCCAGAGGCCCCACCATTGGGCACATACCTTGGCAAGTTCATACAGACACAGGACCTGCCGACAGTAGTTCTTCCCATGGAGGCATTTGCTTGTCAGAGTTTCCAGATTAGTCACCACTTCATCCCTGGGGGGCAGCATCACAAGTGACTGACTATCCAAACTTGAAGCTGGAAGCAGATACAGGTTTGAGGGGGGCTTTAAGCTGGCAAGTAAAGGCCTCTCCCAAGCCCCCTATGGCACAATCTGTTTGCTCACACTTTCCTCCCTTTACACCTCCATGACTCCCCCTGGGTCTGGGACCACTTGTGACTGGGCCCACACCCCACTATTTCATTGCCTTCTTCCAGGAAATCCCAGCCAGGAGACTTCAAAGGCCTCGAGAGGCTACACAAGACTCCAAGCCACCCAATGAACACTCTAGATAATTACCAAAGATGTCTCCTGAACCCTCCTCCACACACCCTCCCAATTTCCTCTCGTACCACCTAAGTCACCAGATCTAGCTGACTGTGTCTCTAAAACATCTCCCTGGTCACTGCCTGAGGTACAGTCTTCACAACCCTGCATCTACGAGGCTGGCACCAGCCGCTGCCGCCAGCCTCCCCCTCCCCAACTCAATCTTCTACGGACTCTGAAGGATTTTTCCAAATCGGAAATGAGAAAAACCAAGGGTCAACCGGATAGAGGCCTGAAGCGCATGATAAAAATTAAAATCCATTCCTGACTTAAAAAAGAAAAAAATCAAAACAACCTCTCAGCCGAAAATAGAAGAAAGTGGTCTTGAATTGAGAAAGGGTTTCTATTAGGAAAAAAAGTAGAAGGGAGAATTTAGATCACAGTGTTCCTAACAGCAAAAACAAAATTGAAGAATTTAAGTATGTATCAATACAGTACTATTGGGGTGCCTGGGTGGCTCAGTCGGTTGAGCAGCCGACTTCGGCTCAGGTCATGATCTTGCGGTCCGTGAGTTCAAGCCCCGTGTCGGGCTCTGTGCTGACAGCTCAGAGCCTGGAGCCTGTTTCAGATTCTGTGTCTCCCTCTCTCTGACCCTCCCCCGTTCATGCTTTGTCTCTGTCTGTCTCAAAAATAAACGTTAAAAAAAAATTAAAACAAAAATACAGTACTATTAAACAATAAAGTCTTAAGTAAAATTAGTGTATTCATATAGAATGCTCTGCAGCCATTAAAAAGAATGAGGTCCAGAGGTGCTGGGCGGCTCAATCAGTGAAGTGTCCAACTCTTGATTTTTGGCTCAGGTCATGATCTTGCAGTTGTGGGACTGGGCCCCGTGACAGGCTCTGCACCGACAGCTCAGAGCCTGCTTGGGTTCTCTCTCTGCCCCTCCCCTGCTTTCTAAATACACAAAAATACACCCGGTACTAAAGTGACAAAATGTTGGAATTACCATTTATTGAACAAACTATCTTTCAAAGTAGCTATCATACAAATTGTTCCAACAAGCAATTATAAGTGTTCTTGAGACAAAAAGAAAAACAGAGTCTCAAAGAAACAAGGTATAAAGGATAAAATAGAAATTCTGGAAGTGAAAAATAACTGAAAATTTAAAATCACAGAAATAAACTCAAGAGCAGCATGCAAATGCCAGAGAAAAGAATCCGTGAGATTGAAAATGGACAGACAGAAATGATCCAATCTGAAAACAAGGAAAGAAAAATGATCCAATCTGAATTAAGACGAAAAAAAATGAAAAAAAATTGAATAAAGTCACAAGAACTTGTGAGACAGTAACAAAAGTTCTATGATTTGCATCACTGGAGTCCCAAAAGGAGAGGACTATGAGGACAGTGTTGAAAAAATATCTGAAAACATAAGGTCTGAAAACTACCTACATTTGGTGAAACACATACACCTAAATGTTCAAGTAATTTCAAGTTGCATCCTGGACATTTTGAATAGTATGAGACTCTGATTCTTGTTTAAATCTTAAGAATATTGGTTTTGTTTTAAGCAGGCAGTTGACCTTGTTAGGTTTCGGCTACGATATACAACCCACGTTCTGTAGACTGTGTCGGGTTTTTTTTTTTTTTTTTTTTTTAAGGACCATTTTTTAAAAATGTTGTTTATTTATTTATTTTTAATGTTTATTTTTTGAGAGAGAGAGTGTGAGCAGGGGAGGGGCAGAGAGAGAGGGAAACAGAGAATCTGGAGCAGGCTTCAGGCTCCAAGCTGTCACCACAGAGCCGATGCAGGGCTTGAACCCATGAACCATGAGATCATGACCTGAGCCTAAGTTGGATGATTAACCAACTGAGCCACCCAGGCACCCCATGTTTTTTATTTATTTTTGAGAGAGAGTGAGAGTGTGAGCAGGGGAGGGGCAGAGAGTGAGGGAGGCAGAAGATCCAAAGCAAGCTCTGCCCTGACAGCAGACAGACCAATTCAGGGCTTGACCTCAGAACTGCGAGATCATGACCTGAGCCAAAGTCGGATGCTTAACTGACTGAGCCACCCAGTGGCTGTGATTTTAATACCAGTTTTCAAATCCTTTGCAGTGCCATTCAGATCTAGGCTGCATGTGTGTAACATCCTATGCTCAGTCTGCAGCCTGGGTAGTGTAGTTGTTAATTCAGTTCTCAGAGTCTTGATATGCTGATTAGGAGCAGGTCTGTATACGCAAAGCCCAGGATTGAGCCCTGGAGTTCATAAACAATTTTATTGTTGGGTTTCCTGAATCTCTCTCCCAAGTATTTTCCGGTTCCCTGAGGCTTCACTTTTCAACCTTCTGGCCAACAGCTGGAATTTTAGCAGCCTCATTCTATCCTGCACTTTCCCTGACTGTGCCTGCATCCTGGGCCAGCAGACAGGATAATGCAAAAGAGAACAGGGGTTCACTGCATCGTCTTGAGACCAGGACACCTCGAATCCAAAAATAAAGTTCCTCTCTGAGTTTTGGATCTTACCAGCTGCGGCTCCAGCCTCTACTACCACAGCCAAAGGGCTTCTTAGGAGCTGAGATTAGAGAGAAAGGGTGTTAGGAGTTCCCTTTCCTGCTCCTTGAGCCCGTTCTACAGGGCTTCTCCTGGAACACGTTGCTCTGTCAGGCTTAGTGCTTAGTTTTGGGTTTCAGGCAGCATCACACTCAGGCTGGAGGTGATGGGAGGTGGGGGCGGGGGAGGGGGAAATCATAATTTGTGTCACTCAGTGCTGCCTGCTGTGTGCCAGGTTTTACGTTGATTTCAACAGGTAGAGCGAGCTCGTTCTGCCTTACCTACAACCACAACCCCAGGGAAGGGTTTTAAGCAGGGGATAACATGGTCTGAGTTGCTATTTACTTTTTTCTTTTTAAGGCATATTTTTAATGTGTAGTATCTTAAATGCAAAAGTACTACATGCTTAGTGTAATGAATCACAGTAGAGAAGTGCATAAAGTAACAAGTGAAAGTCATTTATCCATTCAATACCACCCCCACCAAATTTGCCAGAATAATGTCTCTTACTTGCTTGGTATGCATTATTTTCTGTGGGTGGGTTTGCACAGGTACATGGGCACATGTACACCATTTATTTTTTACAAAAATAAAGTTACGTTGTTGTACATTTTTTCCTGTCAGTACACATATATTGACTTCATTTAAAGAGAGAGAGAGAGAGAAAGCATACACACACAAAAAATTCAAAATGGATTAAAGACCTAAATGTCAGACCTGAAACCATAAAATTCCTAGAAGAAAACATAGGCAGTAATCTCTCTGACATCAGCTGTAGAAACCTCTTTCTACATAGGTCTCCTCAGGCAAGGGAAAAAAAAAAGCAAAATTAAACTATTGAGACTAACACCAAAATAAAAAGCTTTTACACAGCAAAAGAAACCATCAACAAAACAAAAAAAAGCCTACTGAATGGGAGAAGATATTTGTGAATAAAATATCCCATTAGGGGGTTAATCTCCAAAATATATAAACAACTCAACACCAAAAAACACAAATAATCCAACTAAAAATATGTAAGACGTGAATAGACATTTTCCCAAAGACATCCAGATGGCCAACAGACACATGAAAAGATGCTCAACATCCCCCTCATCACCAGGGAAATTCCAATCAAAACCACAATGAGATATCACTTTACACCTGTCAGAATGGCTAAAATAAAAAACATAAGAAATAGCAAGTGTTGGTGAGGAAAAGGAACCCTAGTGCAGTCCTGCTGGGAATGCAAGGTGATGCAGCCACTGTGGAAGACAGTATGGAGGTTCCTCAAAAAATTAAAAATAGACCTACCATATGATCTAGTATTCCACTATTGGGTATTTACCCAAAGAATACAAAAACACTAATTTGAAAAGATATACGACCCCTATGTTTACAGAAGCATTATGTATAATAACCAAGATATAGAACCAAGCCAAGTGTCCATTCATAGATGGATGGATAAAGAAGATGAGGTATATACACACAATGGAATATTACTCAGCCATAAAAAAAAGAACACAATCTGGGCGCCTGGGTGGCTCAGTCGGTTGAGTGCCCGACTTCGACTCAGGTCATGATCTCACAGTTTGTGAGTTCGAACCCGACCTCGGGCTCTGTGCTGATAGCTCAGAGCCTGGAGCCTGCTTCAGATTCTGCGTCTCCCTCTCTCTCTGCCCCTTCCCCACTCATGCTCTCTGTCTCTCAAAAATGAATAAACATTAAAAAAAAAAAAAAAGAACACAATCTGGCCATTTGCAACAATATGGATGGATGTAGAGGGTATAATGCTAAGTGAAGTCAGTGAAAGAAATACAATTTCACTCAGGTGAAATTTAAGAAATAAAGAATAAAAGAGGCAAAAAAAAAAAATAGACTCTTAACTATAGAGAACAGGGGAGCCTGGGTGGTTCAGTCAGTTAAGCATCCAAGTCTTGATTTCGGCTCAGGTCATAATCTCACAGTTCGGGGGTCTGAGTCCCACACTGGGTTCTGTGCTGACAGTGCAGAGCTTATTTGAGATTCTCTCTTTCTCTCTCTCTGCCCCTCCCCAACTTTCACTGTCTCTCTCCAAATAAATAAGTAAACTTAAAAACAAAGTAGAAAAAGAAAAAAACTATAGAGCAAACTGGTAGTTACCACAGGTGAGGTGGGGAGGGGGGATGGGTGAAACAGGTGAAGAGGATTAGGAGTACATTTATTGTGATGAGCACTGAATAACGTATAGAACCGTTGAATCATATTATATACCTGAAACCATGTAACACTGTATATTAATTATATTTGAATTAAAAATAAAAAGACTGAATGCTTTCTCCCTAAGATCAGTAACAAGGCAAGTATGTCCACTCTTACCATTCTTCCCCAATATCATACTGGAAGTCCTAGCCAGTGCAATAAAACAAGAAAAAGAAATAATAGTCATTCAGATTGGAGAGGAAGAAATAAAATGGTCTCTATTCACAGAGAGTATTGTCTGTAGAAAATTCCAAGGAATCTATAAGAAATCCACTGGGATGAGCAAGTTTAGCAAGGGCACAGGATACAAGGTTAACACAAAAATCAGCCTATGTCTATACACTATCAATGTATAATTAGAAACATGATTACTGGTACAGAAAAATTTCAATGGACTAGCTACAAGTCAGATAGATTCCCTCTAACTTTGATATACAGCTAGTTAAAAGACACAAGTGTTGCTATTTCATTGACTAGTTAATTACCTAGTTTATGGATTACCCTAAACTTATGTAACTAGTATGCCAATAGGGACCCTTTCTTTCTGGGAAAGAGTGCCAACAGCTCCATTCAGGACTCAGGGAGGTTTGATCTCTTTCACTTACTGCTCCGGGCTTTCCTTAGTGGCATGCCAGGTTCTTCCTCCTCAGGCAGCTCAGCACTTTGCAGGACAGCATGGACTTCTGGGTGCAGGTCACCCACACTAGCTTCCCCTGAAGCCAGTGCTCTGCAGTGCAACACCAAGGCAACATCTTGGTTATAGAAATGAAAATACCGACATATTCTACTTGCTTCATGCACACAGCCATCATCCAATAGGCGCCCGATCAGGAAGTTCAGCGATTCCTGCTCCTTCCGACCCAGTGTGTTATCACAAGTCTCTTTGGATGGAAGGCCATTAAGTTCTAAGTATTTTGATGTGTTCAGAGCAGCCAACATGGAGATTGAAAACTCACTCACTACACTTTCAAAGGAAAGTTCCCCACTAGTTGAAATCTGTTGAGAAAACCTGGGCTCTGTTTCCTCTGGGTTTTCCCTGAGGGTGTGCTGGGCGATGCGGCAGAGCCAGATCCGCTTCTCCAGCTCCTCCAGCTCATCCACGGGCACCAGGCCCTCCTGAGCAAGCCAGTGTGCAGCCAGTGTCAGCAGCAGATGGGCCTCCTCAATGCTGCTCAGTGCCCCCTCAGCTGGGCACTCACATGCCTCAGGGGCCTGGGCTGAGAAAAAGGAGGAAGCTGCTTTGCTTGAAATGGAATTTCTCTTAAAATTCTCGTGACATTTTTTCCAGAAGCCAATTCTTGCTTGTTTCAGGGACCACTGGTCAATGTGTTTTAAGGTCTGTATTTCCTGTGTTATCTGTGAAATTTAACAAAGCAATTTTTAGTCTTTCCTAGATATAAAAATGTCATGAATGCGAATGCTCCCAAGAATGCCATACTTGTCAAAACCAAATCAAGTCAGAGAACATGAGACTTGGCTACAGATGATCCTGAATATTTTATCTGGAAAGTTAAAGTATGAATAGCAATTCTAAATTTACGTAATTGAAGGGGGGTTCAAGATGAAGCCACCCTGTATTTAATTCTATTCAAAGCACAACAGTTGCAGCATATCCTATAAGCTGACCTGAATTTAAAACACACACTCTTTGCTAACGGGCATCCTAGGCTCATCCATTTCTGAAAGTAAGGAGTGTGTCAAAAGTAAAAAAAGCCTCTTCTCCTATAAATCATCTATCTCATTTGATTCTGTTTAATGCTGGTTTAAAAAGCTAACATTTTAAGTAACTTAAGAGACTAATGATACCTCTTCAATAACCAAGTTGTCCACAGGTAGCTCAGCTAATTCTGCTACCCTCCTGGCCAAAGCAAACTGTCCCTCTGTCTCCAGTTTTTCCAAAATAGATCTGCATTCATGCTGAAAATTCTCAGGGCTGTAGTTGCTAATAACTACAGGATTAATGGCTATGGATGTATCCTTCAAAATTTTGCTAAGGACACAGAGCTTCTTCACATCTGGACCTGTGCCAAAGAGAAAAGGATATATACATTTAATCAGGAAAATGCTGCCATGGCCTTTCCAGAGTAAATATCAGGGGGAAAGCATGTATGTTTAACACAATTATGTAATCAAAGGAAAAACACAAACCTATTTTTCTTCTCTGGTTTGCTAGCAAATGAAGCTATAAGGGCATCTCTTACATCGTAAGAACCACTAAAGATTCGCACAGGGAATCCATCTACACATATGGCTTTATATACACGGCAGAAGTTGGTGGCCTGCAGTAGCAACTCAGTCAACCTTGGGAATATCTGACCAGTCATTCAGGCTAATCCCACCTCTTTCTGGATTCTTCTCCTACCTTGAATAAATCTGTTTTTATGATTGCTCACTTACTCATTCGGTGCAGGCATCATGTGGATTAAGACACAGAAGTGGCAGGACAGTTGAAACTGTAGCTGACCAATAGCCAAGCCCCTTAATGCAGCACACCGTATCCAGAATGGAGTGTCACTTTCTCCTTCGCACAACTGCTTAACCCAGGGAGACCCAGCTGAGTTCTTCTTCATATCCCTGGAAAGTCCTTTTCCTCAGTGACATTTAGAATTCTCTGCCCACAACCTATGTGGCTGGGTCTGCTCCCATTCCCACATAGTCTGTGTAGAGCTGATGTGTGCCCTACCATAAAAGAGGGGCATGAAAAATATTCTGTAGGGGCCATCTGCTGGGCTGTGGTCTGATTTAGGTGGTTCTGGGGACAGTGAGACACCTTGCACAATAACCACCAGTATGGGGATGCTGGGCTTCTTTTCTTCATATAAAACACAGGTTTTTTTATAAGAACAATTTCTAGGGGCACGTGGGTGACTTAGTCAGTTAAGCATCTGACTCTTGATTTTGGCTCAGGTCATGATCTCATGGTTCATGAGTTCAAGCCCCGTGTTGGGCTCTGTGCTGGCAGTGAGGAGCCTGCTTGGGATTCTCTCTCTCCCCCTGCCCCATTCTCTCTCTCTGCCCCTCCCCCACTCACACTTACTCTTTCTCTCAAAAATAAACTTAAAAACATAATTTCTTTTCTCTAAGCACATACATGTTATACACAGAGCACAAATGTTCTATAAAAACAGAAAATGTTTATATGAATCAAAGCATAACAGTTAGCAACACAATCCTTATAATTTCTCAAGGATACAGTAATTCTGGCAAGAAAACCGGAAATTCATTTCTGAAAAGAATTAAGATTACTACAGATCAATAAAAACACCTATATGTAAAAAGGATCTATTTGGTGTACAAAGTAATTGACAAGTCCCATGTGACATACACTGCATCTTGGAAACACCCCTCTTTATTTCCAGTCGTCAGCCCTGACAGCCTACAATCCAGGCATTGAGCCCAGTATTCTGTCAGTGTTTGGTACAGATGTGAGTTCTCCAGATGAATATCTATGAATTTAAATGTGATAAAATAACCCTAGTAGTGAAAATGTCAGAATCTAGTATAAAAACTTGAAATTATCAAACAGAAAAGAGGGTAAGGCAGTAACTGGTTTCTTTCAATCCGTAACAACCTTAGAGACTGCCCATGTCTGGAGGAGTCTGCAAAAAATAAGCATAATTTGTCTGAAACCTTCAAAATGAATTAGACATTCCTGAAAGAGTTTGTGACCCTGAGCAATGATGACATGTTAAGGTGACTTGTCAGAAAAAAGAATGACAGTGACAGGGTGCAGACTAGCCAAGGGGAACGTAGCTGACAAGGACTCAGAAGGAGCAGACAGCTGTATTATTTAGGTTATATCTTGTTGTGCTATGTTTTGAATGTTTTCACCATGATTGAAGATTCCTGCAACCTCTTCTTCATACCTCATTATGGACTATAAATGTAATGTTATATGTATTTTATTTTCCTGAATGCCCTTCTAAAATATTTTCAAGATTAAGAAAGCTAATTTGGGGGTGCCTGGTGGCTCAGTCGGTTAAGTGTCTGACTCTGTTTTGGCTCCTGTCATAATCTCATGGTTTGTGGGTCCAAGCCCCACATGGGGCTCTACGCTGACAGTGCAGAGCCTGCTTGGAATTCTTGCACTCTCTGCCCCTCCCCTGCTTGCTCTTTCTCTCTCTCAAAATAAATAAACTAAAAAAAAAAAAAAAAAAAAGAAAGCTAATTTCCTAACAACTTTAGTTTAAGGACTGTCTCTTACCATCACAGAAGAGATGTTCTATTCCAACAAATAGCTGTAAAAGCTTCCCCAGTTCATACTGGGTCCCACACTGCTGCAGCATAAGCTTCAAAAGAAAACACACCTGCTCCTTCAGCCACGCAGCAGGGATGGTAGCATGGACCCTTGTGGCTGTTGTTTCAACCTATGAAAATAAAAGGGGGTCAGGAAAGGTGATTTCACAGCAAATCAAAACCTCCAAATTTGGGAACATCTAAGAAAGCCAAGGTACCACCAAAAGTCATTTCCTGTCACAAAGGGGGACACTTATTCAGGTCCTTTCCACATGACAGGAAATGGAAGTATGCCTCAGAGGAGTGCAAAAACAAGCCCTCCTTGACAGCTTTGCAGATACTCTCTTTGTGAGATGTCCTGCTGTAGAGAGCTGTGTGTGTCAAAGTCAAAGATGGACTAGAGACCTAAAGACTGAACGCTAACCATGGAGTGAACTGATGCGAATACCCGCAAGTCAGTGACAGCCAAACTAACAATGCTGTGAGTTGCTGTGAAATTAACCTGACATGTTTCACCTAACAGCTTTGGAGAGGGATCTAGGGCTGCCCTGGAGTCCAGAAGATCTGAAATTCATATATCAAGACCTCTTAGAAAGATTTAACATTGCCCAACTTGTTCTACCACTTTGCATGTAGTTTACATTATCATTAGAAAAGGATCTCAATTAAGAAGCCTAGACTTGGGGCGCCTGGGTGGCACAGTCGGTTAAGCGTCCGACTTCAGCCAGGTCACGATCTCGCGGTCCGTGAGTTCGAGCCCCGCGTCAGGCTCTGGGCTGATGGCTCAGAGCCTGGAGCCTGCTTCCGATTCTGTGTCTCCCTCTCTCTCTGCCCCTCCCCCGTTCATGCTCTGTCTCTCTCTGTCCCAAAAATAAATAAACGTTGAACAACAAAAAAAAAAAAAAAAAAAAAGAAGCCTAGACTTATGTCATTACAATCAAATGCTGGCAATATTAATAGGAAGATGATCCCAAGTAGCAGGCTACATTAGTTTGAATTAGAGAATTAGTTCTTAGTCTTTATTTACTTGTTTACCTACTCCTGCTGCTGTTAGAAGAGAGTCTATAGCAGGCAGGTGATGGAACTGGTCAGAAGAAAAGATACATGAAAGTAAAGGGCTGAGGCAAGGATGGAACAGGTGCACTGCCCCTCCACAGGAAACTGGAGCAGGGGCAGTCAAACAGGAATAAGAACCACCTGGGAGGACCTAAATATAAAATGAAAAACTATAAAACTCCTAAAAGATTATACAAGAGAAAACTTAGATGACCTTGGATGATAATCTATAAAAACATAATTACCCAGATTGACTTCATTAAAATTAAAAACTTCTGCTCTACAAAACACAATGTCAAGAGCATTAGAAGACTAGCCACAGACTGTAAGAATTTGCAAAAGACAAATCTGATAATGGGATGTTATCCAAATATACAAAGAACTCTTAAAATGAAACAATAAAAAAACAACGCCATTAAAAAAATAGGCTGGGGGCACTTGGATGGATCAGTAGGTAGAGCATGCAACTTCTTAAAAAAATGTTTATTTACTTACTTTTGAGAGAGAAAGAGAGTGCACAGCAGGGGAGGGGCAGAGAGAGAGAGGGAGGCACAGAATCTGAAGCAGGTTCCAGGCTCTGAGCTGTGAGCAGACAGCCTGATGCAGGACTTCAAAACATCAACCGTCATCATGACCTGAGCCAAAGTTGGACGCTTAACTGACTGAGACACCTAGGTGCCCCATGCATGCAACTCTTGATCTTGGGATTGTGAGTTGAGCCCCATGTTGGACATAGAGTTTACTTTAAAAAAAAAAAAAAAAAAAAAAGGCTGAAGACCTTAACAGATACCTCACCAAAGAAGATATATAAATGGCAAATAAACATAGGAAAAGATGCTCTGCATCATATATCAGGGAAATACAAATTAAAACAGTGACATATCACAACATACCCATTAGAACGGCCAGAATCTGGAACACTGACAACACCAAAGGCTGGCAAGGATGTGGACCCACAAGAACCAGCATACATTGCTAGTGGGAATGCAAACGATACAGCCACTTCGGAAAAAAGTTTGATGGTTTCTTACAAAACAAAACACAAGCTTACCATTTGATCGAGCAATTATGCTCCTTGGTATTTACCCAAAGGAGTTGAAAATTTTGTTTAGAGCACCTCTATTCATAATGGCTAAAACTTGGAAGCAATCAAGATGTCCTTTAGTAGGTGAATGAATAAATCGACTGTGGTATATCCAGACAAGGTAATATTCAGCACTAAAAAAAAATGAGCTATTAAGCCATGAAAAGACATGAAGGAAACTTAAACGCATATTACTAAATGAAAGAAGCCAATCCTAAAAGCCTACATTCTATACAATTCCAATTATACCACATTTTGAAAAAGGCAAAACTATGAAGATAGTAGAAAGATCAGTGGGTGCCTGGGGTGCGGAGTGGGAGGGATGAATAGGTAGAGAAGATTTTTTAGGGCAATGAGACTTCTATGTAGGATACTGTAACACATATAAGTCATTATGCATATCTCCAAATGTATACCTGAAGAATGTATAACACTAAGAGTAAACCCCAAGGTAAACAATGGATTTGGGTGTTATGATGTGTCAGTATAGGTTCATCCTTGGTAACAAATGGACCATGCTGGTGTTGTGATGTTGATAACGGGGAGAGTCTATACAGGTGTGGGGGCAGAGGGTATATGGAAAATCTCTGAAACTTCCTCTTAATTTTATGATGAACTAAAACTGCTCTAAAAAATAAATTCCTTTTGAAAAGGTGGTGTGGAGGGAAGGAGCAGAAAGCACCAGCATCTCTCTCTTCACCTAGACAACAACTGCACTGGCAAATCGGTTCAATACAATCATTTTGGAACTCTGCAGTCTGTTGAAGGCTTGCGAGTTCCAGAGGAAGGCCTAATGGCAGGTAAATTGCTGACAATTTTGATCAATTTCAGTCCTTACCACAGTAGCTGCAACCCACTCCTCACCCCTAGCCACAGGGGAGGCAGTTGTGTATGCACATGTTCCTAGAGCAGCTTGCACACAGCTTGCAGGAGTTGTGGGGGCAAAAAGGACACTGTCCTCCAAATATCAGAAATTGGTGCTCTGATCCCCAGTTGCTGCTTCCAGCCACAGATGTGTAGACAAAGAGGTGGGCAGTCATTGTTGTTTCACCTCACCCACTGTTGCAAGCTCCAACGAACTCCTCCCCTGACTTCCAGGAGATTTAAAGGGTTAGCACCCTTTTCCTCCCCACTCCCTTCATTTTTTGCTTTTTTCCCTTTTGGGAGCCAGACATAAAGACTGAGACATTTAAAAACAACTGCATATATGAGGATAATTAGAAATTACTGTGTATGTGCAGGGAAAGGCTAGAAAAGACCCAAGAAGACCTTACTTAGATTTACACATCGTGCTGATCCTTGACACAGAAATGACTTCTGGCCACCCAAAACCCAAAATAATAAAACAATAACAAAAAATAACAAACCCTGAGGAAGGGGGAGAATCTGACTTCTAGGGTTACCACCATCATTAGATTCAAATGTCCAGAGTTCAACAGAGAATCACAGGGCATACACATCAGCAGGAAAGTAGGGCCCAAAAAGAAAAAAATTTTGACATAACCAGTCCCTAAAATAGACCTAACGGCAGATACACCATTAAAACAACTGTTTTAACGGAGGAAGATGTGGAGAAAGTCAAGAAAACGATGTGTGAACAAAATGGAAATACCAAGAAAGAGAAAACCTAAAAGGAAACAAACAAATTCTGGAGCTGACAAGTAAAATAACAAATTCACTACATGGATTCAAAGGTAGATGTGAGCAGACAGAAGAAAGAATCAGCAAACTTAAAGGCCGGACAATAGAAATTATCAAGTTTGAGGAAGAGAAAGAAGATTGAAGAAAACCAAACAGAGCCTAAGAGACTGATGGGACATCATCAAGTGGACCAATGTAAGCATGATGTGAGTCCCAGAAGATGACAGAAAGGTGTAGAGAGAATATTTGAAGACACAATGGGTGAAAACTCCCCAAACTTGAGGGAAGACATGAATATAAATATCCAAGAAGCTCAGCAAACTGTAAGCAAGGTGAACTGAAAGAAACCCATAATGAGACACATAATAATTGAACTTTCTTAAGGCAAACAACAACAACAACGACGACGACGACAACGACAACAACAAGAATCTTGGAAGTAACAGGAGAGAAGGGACTGGTCACATATAAGGGATCCTCAGGAAGATTATCTGCAAGGTTCTTATTAGAAACTGTGGAGGCCAAAGACAGTGGGGTGAGATATACATAGACACACACACACACACACACACACACACACACACACACACACATTTAAATGGGTGTTCCTTTTTAAATTTTTCTAAATTTTTTTTAGTTTTATTGTTTTATTAAATTCCTTTATTTATTTTGAGAGAGAAAGAGAATGACACAGGGGCAGAAAGAGAAGAGGACAGAAAATCCCAAGCAGGCTCCACACTGTCAGTGCAGAGCCCAATGTGGGGCTCGATCCCATGACCTGTGAGATCATGACCTGAGCCAAAGTCAGACACTTAACCGACTGAGTTACCCAGGCACCCCATGGGCTGATATATCCAGCAAAACTATCCTTCAAAAGTGAGGGGGAAATTAAGACATTCCCAGGGAAACAAAAGCTGAGGGAGTCTTTGACTAGTAGACTGTTCCTATAAGTGATGCTCAGGGGAGTCCTGTAAGGTAAATGAAAGGACACTAGACGATACCTCAAAGTAATATGGAGAAATAAAGAACTCAATAAACATAAATACATGGGCCATTATACAAGCCTGTATTACTGTAGCAAGGGGTTTTTACTCTCCATATGATTTAAGAGACTAATGCATTAAAGAAAAAAAGAACAATTATTAGTATAAAAGCTGGTATTACTGTAACTTTGGTTTGTAACTCCAACTATTGTTTTCTTCATAATTTAAGAGACTAAATGCCCTTAAAGGAATTATTTATGTCTTTGGGCATATAATCTATAAAGACGTAATTTGGTGACATGAACAATTAAAGGGGGTGAGGTTGGAGCTGCAGGAATACTTTTTGTATGTTATTGAAGTTAAGCTGTTATAAACTCATTGTAACCACAAAGAAAACAGCTACAGGATAGGCACAAAATGAAATCAGAAAGGAATTTAAACATTTCACTACAAAAATCAACTAAACACAAAAGAAAACAGTAATGAAGGAAATGAGAAACGATAAAGCTACAAAGTATAAAGAAAACCAACAGCACAATGGCAGAAGTAAGTTCTTTCTGGTAAGTAATTATTTCAAATATAAATGGATTAAGCTCTCCAATTAAAAGACAGAGATCAGAATAGACAAAAACACATGATCCAACTATGTGCTGTCTACAAGAGAGTCACTTGAGATCCAAAGACATAAACAGGTTGAAAGTGGAAGGATGGAAGAAGGTATTCCATGCAAATAGTAACCAAAAAAGAGTGGAGGTGGCTATGCTAATATCAAACTTTTAATCAAAAAAGTTTACAGAGAAGGAGAGTAGATACTCATAAAAGGTTTAATACAGCAAGAAAATGTAACAATTATAAACATTTACACACCTAATGATGGATTTCCAAAATACATGAAGCAAAAGCTGATGGAATTGAAGCAAGAAATAATAATAGTTGGAGACTGCAATACCTCACTCACACTAATGGATAGAATAATCAGACAAAAACAATACAGGGCTTGACACAATAAACTGAATAGATTTAACAGACAGGTGCAGAACATTTTACCTAAGAACAACAGAAAACATATTCTTCTCAAGTGCACATGAGGTATTTTGCAGGACAGACCATACATTAAGCCATAAGTTTCAAGAGATTTCAAAAGGCAGAGATCATACAAAGTATCTTCTCTGACCACAATAGGATAAAGTTAGAAGTCACTACAAAAGGAAGATTGAAAAAATAAAACTGTGGTTTTATTATTGAAATTAAACATTTTTTATAGAGAGAGGTCTCAAATTACTAAAATCAGAAATGAACGTTGGGTCATTCTACAGATAAAAAGGATTATTTATTTCTCGAGTGGGGCTCGAGCTCACCCAAAGCGGGGCTCACACTCTCCCAATGTGGGACTCAAACTCACCAACTGTGAGATCATGACCTGAGCTGAAGTCAGATGCTTAATGACTGGGCCAACCAGCACCCTCAAAATAAATAAACTTAAAAAAAAAAAAAAAAAAGGATTATAACAGAGTACTATGAACAAAGGAAAGCCCTGGACACGATGGCTTCACTGGTGAGGTCTAAAAACATTTAAAGAAGAACTACTACCAATATTTTGCAAACTTTTCTAAAAAACTGAAGTAGAAGGAACACTTCCCAACTCATTTTATGAAACCAGCATAATCTTAATACTAAAGACAGATGAAGACACTACAAGAAAATTATAGACCACATCCCTTACAAACACTGATGTAAAAAAAATCCTCAAAAAAATACTGGCAAACTGAGGGGCGCCTGGGTGGCTCTGTCGGTTAGGGGTCCGACTTTCACTCAGGTCATGATCTCACAGCTTGTGAGTTTGAGCCCCACATCGGGCTCTGTGCTGACAGTGCGAAGCCTGGAGCCTGCTTCGAATTCTTTATCTCCCTCTCTCTGTCCCTCTCCTGACTTGTGCTCTGTCTCTGTCTCTCTCAAAAATAAGTATTAAAAAACATTTTAAAAAATACTGGCAAGCTGAATTCAGCAGCATATTAAAAGGATTATTCACCATTACCAAACAGGATTTATTCCTGGGATGCAAGGATGGTTCAACATACAAAAAACTAATCAATGTATACATCGTATCAACAGAAGATAGGAAAAAAAAACCCACACGACCATTTCAATTGATGTAAAAAAAAGTGGCAAAATTCAACACCATTTCAAGGTTAAAAAAATAAACAACTTAACAAACTGGGGATAGGAAGAAACTACCCCACATAATAAAAGCCACATGTGACAAACCCACAGTGAACATTTTACTCAAAGGTGGAAGACTGAAACCATTCTTCTAAGATCAGAAACAAGGCAAGGATGTCTGCTTTCATCACTTCTATTCCACCCAGCACTGACTGAAGGTTCTAGCCAGAACCTTTAGGCAAGGGGAAAAAATGCACCAAATTGGAAAAGAAGAAAATAAAATGATCTTTTCACACAGTATGATCTTACATGTAAGAAAACCCTAACAATCACACACACACACACACACACACACACACACACACACACACAACTCGGAATAAGTGAATTCAGCAAAGTAGCAGGATAAAAAGTCAACACCCAAAAATCAGTTGCATTTCTATACACAAACAACAAACAACCCGGAAAGGAAATTACAGAAAGAACTCCATTTCCAAAAGCATCAAAAAGGATAAGTTACTTAGGAATTAACTTAATCAATGAGGTAAAAGCCTTGTACAATGAAAACTACAAAACACTGCTGAAATTAAAGACATAAATAAATGGAAACACATGCCATGCTCATGGGTTGGAAGCCTTAATATTGTTAAAACATCTATATTCTCCAAAGTGATCTTTGGATTCAGTGCAATCCCTATTAAAATCCCAATGATGCGTTTTGACAGAAATAGAAAAACCATCCTAAAATCATATGGAATTTTAAGAGACCCTCAATAGCCAAAATAATCTTGAAAAAGAACAAAACTGGAGACCTCATTCTCCCTGAATTCAAAACTTACTACAAAGATATAATAATCAAAACAGTGTGCTACTGGCATAGAGACAGACATAAAGACCAATAGGATAGAACAGAAGGCCCAGAAATACACCCTCACATATATGGTCTAATGATTTTTGACAAGGGTGCCAAGCCATTCAATGAGGAAAGGACAGTATTTTCAACAAATGGTGCTGGGAAAACTGAATATCCACATGCAAAGAATGAAGTTGGATCCTTATATAAGAATTAACTCAAAATGGGCCAAGGACCTAAATATGAGACCTAAACACAATAAAAACTCTTAGAAGAAAACATAGGACAAAAGTTTCACAACTCTAGATCTGGCAATAATTTCTTGGATAGGACACTAAAGGCACAAGTAACAAGGGAAAAGATAGGCAAATTGAACTTCGTGAAAACTTAAGGAAAGACACTATCGACAGTAAAAAGGCAACCTAGAGAATGGGAGAAAATATTTGCAAATCATATGTCTGATATGGGATTAATAACTCAATTATATACAGGATTCCTAAAACTCAACAACAAAATTAACCCAATTCAAAAATGGGCCAAAGGCTTAAATAGACATTTTTCCAAAGATGATATACAGCCAGTAAGCATGAGAAGATGCTCAACATCATTAATCATTAGGGAAATGCAAAAAAACTACAATGAGATACCACCTCACACCCATTAGGATGACTACTATCAGAAAAAACAGTAATCTGGGGCGCCTGGGTGGCTCGGTCAGTTAAGCGTCTGACTTCGGCTCAGGTCATGATCTCACAGTTCGTGGGTTCGAGACCCATGTCGGGCTCTGTGCTGACAGCTCAGATCCTGGAGCCTGCTTCGGATTCTGTGTCTCTCTCTCTCTGGCCCACCCCCACTAATGCTCTCTCTCGCTCTCTCAAAAATAAACGTTAAAAAATTAAAAAAAAAAAAAAAAGAAAAAAGAACAGAAAACAATGGAGAGGCTGGCTGGCTCAGTTGGTACAGCATGCAGCTCTTGATCTTGGGGTCTCCAGACTGGGCGTAGAGCTTACTTAAAAACAAAAAGGAACAAAAAACAGCTAACAAGCATTGAAGAGGAAGGATATGGAGAAAATGGAACCCTTGTGCATTGTTGCAGCGATGTAAAATAGTGCAGCTGCTATGGAAAGCAGTATGACAATTCCTCAAAATATTAAAAACAGAGTTACCATATTGTCTGGCAATTCCACTTCTGGGAGGATTCCTCAAAGACTTGAAAGCAGGGTCTCCAAGAGCTATTTGTATACCATGTTCATAGCAGCATAGTGAAAACATAGAAGCCACCCAAATATTCATGGGTAGATGAACAGAGAAGCAAAATGTGGTATATAAAGCACAATGGAATTTTATTGCATTTAAAAGGAAGGAAATTCTGCAATATGCTACAACATGGATGAACCCTGAGAACGTCATGCTAAGGGAAATAAACCTGTCACAAAAGGGACAAATACTGTATAATTCAACTTACATGAGGTACTTAAAGTAATCAAATCATAAATACAAAACGTAGAATCATGGTTGCCAGAGGCTGGGGATAAAGGAGAATGGGGAGTTATTGTTTACTGAGTACAGAGTTTCAGTTTCACAACATGAAAAGTGTGATGAGGATGGATGGTGGTGATGGTCACGCAATAATGGGAATGTATTTAATACCACTAACTATATACTCAATGGTTAAAATCGTAAGTGGTATGTGTATTTTGCTAAAATAAAAAATAATGTCAAAAAAAGAAAAGAAAAGAAAAGAAAAGAAAAATCTAGCAGAGCCCCAGCCATGGAAAAGTGCTAGACTTGAGGACATTAATGTTCCTATTTGCTGTGATTTTGTAACCTCAGGCATATTTCAATAATTTATTCAATATTTTCAAATAATTTAACTTTTAAATCTTCATTACAGTTATTGATTTAGAGCAAAAGCCTATACTGGTTCCACTGTGATATATTTGTTGGGTAGAATCAGTATATAGTTTTGTGTCGTTTATCATCGAGTTCTTTTGGGGTTAGAGAAAGCAAAAGTGCTAAAACCCCACGGAGGACTAAGGCACATCTCTTTTCCTTCCTTATATCTTCCTCTTTCTTCCATAGGGTTAATTAGCTCCACATGATTAACAGGCCTGAAACAAGTACTGAAACGGTGAATCCTGAAATGGACCACAAGGCTCAGCATCATTTGGACAGGGACTACGAGAACTCTGGATGGAAAAGGCAATTATTTTCTGCCACAGCAAATACAGCAGTATTACGCACCCTTCATGCTCAGTGCTGTTGGCAGTTCTGTTAGAGTGGCAAAGTGTGGCTCACACACCACCATACTCCTCTCAAGCATCCATAGCAGATCCTGTTAATCCCTTTCCCACTGAGCTTGGCTGCAGCTCGGGACCCTGATTAGAATTAACACATTAGATGAAACCTCTCTGTCATGACTGGCAACTGAGGTGCTGTAAGCAAGGCCACTGTGACTCTTGTCCTACCCCCCCCCCCCCACACACACCTCTGGAACAGTACAAATGAGTTGGTATGAATTATGACACATACCAGCCATTCGCCTGTCATATCCTGACTACTAACAGATGATGGGCCACGCTACCCAATTTCAGATCAGCCACAAAGAGCAGTATGATTCCAACTTACAGTCTCAAAGCTTTTTTGGAACTCCAGAAGTTTAACTTCAGCTTCCTTATAATTCTTAAAGAACATACATAGTTCATACATCTCCATCATCAACAGTAGTGGGGAATCCTTTAAGAAAGAGTTTGAATGAAATTACAAAATCGTGAATTCAATCAATGCTATTTTCTCAATGAACAATGCCAATCAATATAAGAGGTTAAAGTAAAAACATAAGTACTAGTAGTAACAGTTTCATCGTAGAATTAAGCCATATATGTTAAAAAGAAAGATTAAATTTATATTTCTTTTACCTTTTAGAAAAAAGATATTCAGGCCGGGTACACCTACTCAACAGTCCATTTTCTGTCTGTTGTATGTATACTTGGTCCACTGCACACGAGCTGGAGATGTTCCACTAGATGGCGCTAGGACACCTCTACATACACTCCTGGAAAATGGGCTCCAGAGAGCTGCCAACCTACAGCTGTCTGGGGCATTTCTATCACTTTGGTGAAAGCTTTTCAGTCAGAAGACAGGAGTTTTGGAATGAGAAAGTATAGATCTGAACTATAAATATACTACTTACTAAAACACTTTGAGACCCTGGGGAAAGATACCTAAGTTCTACAAGCCCAAGCTTGTTACTGTATAAAATGAGGATAATACCATTTCATAACATCTTCATATAATACTGTCTTTGTATTGGATTATTTTGAGAACTGGCTAAAATAAATTTAAAGCTCTTTGCTAAATAAATGGTAGTTCTATTATCATTATTTGTTGTTGGCTAAAAAACCCCAAAAAACCCAGGGTTACAACAATTGAAAAATCCAATGGGAATATTCTGAAGTAACCTTTTTAAACTCAAGGAAAGAAATGAAGTGACTATCACTACCTTCAAGAAAAGGTGGAAACCTCTGATGAGAGTTTTGCTCTTCCGCCTTGTTAATAATGTTTTCCAGATGACTGAGAGGTCTTGAAGCTCCCACGTGTGGCCCTCCACTGAGCCCTGAATGTGTCCTGTTGCTTCGGCTGCAACACTCTCCTCCACAGATGTGATGATCCAAACACAGAGACAAGGAATAGTACTGGCACCCTGCCATTGGATAAAAACTTTTCAAAATAAAATAACAATTGTGTCTGGATTACCTGACGGAGGGAGTTGGGAATTGCCAGCAATGCTACAACCATGGATGGATATGTCCTGTTTAGAACAAGTCACCTCACCAACAATAAATTGGTTAAAATAGCTTGAAAAGCCTTCAAACATGAAATAAACACTAATAAACAACAAGGGATTATTATAAACTATTCTGCAGAGCGTAACATGTCAAAGGACCAAGAGACTGAGCAGGTATACATGGAAGTCGTGGAAATACAAAGTATAAGAAAACAAGACAGCCTTCCACAGAAAGGCTGATCAAGGGGCTGGCTACAGCATCCCACTTCTTTGCTCAAGAGGCAGGGTCCCTTCTCTTTGCCAACCAGGAAGCAAGGCTCTGATCACCCGAGTTATTGAGTATCAACGTACAAAAAAGTGTACTATTAGATGGCCTGGAGCCTAAGCTGGAAAAGCACAAAAGTGACAGTGGCCTTGAAAACACAGGCTGGAGCCTCACATCATCACCCCACTTCCTCTCTGATTATCAGCCTTCCCAGTCCCTCTCCACTGTTCCTCTTGCTCTCTGGGTCCTTAATTTAGGTTTTTCATTATCCTCACCTGGAGACATGAGGCCAAGACACTAAGGATAGGGGCCTGTTGTTTCACTGCTTCAGCTAGGAGCCAGGACCCAGAGTTTGGCTCCTCCGAGCACTGGAGCAGAACTTCAAAGAGATCGGTCATCTCTTCTTTGTTTCCCTGGAATTCCTGGGGAGACCTGTTGCAGACTTGATCACTGTCCATCCTGGAGTTGGACACTAAGGGCAAGTTCTCAAAAGCCAATCTTAAGTGGTCTTCAAGGACAGGACTGAAATATTGAAGAAGAGATTTCACCTAGAAAACAGACGATTAAAAAAGACAACTGTCAATTTCACCTGGAGCTGAAAAATGTTTGAGAAAAGCAGAGGCAAATTGTTCTTTCTCACCCTGAACTGCGTGCAGGGGAAGTGACCATGGAATTTTACAAAGTAATTTATTGCTTTGGAGTGAATTTCCATATTCAATCTGGAGTCACAAAAACCTCTTCCTTCAGCTCTTTAACACTAATGATTAGTCCGTTTTTTTAAAAAAAAATTTTAATGTTTATTTATTTTTGAGATAGAGCATGAGGGGGTGGGGCTGCAGAGAGAAAGAGAGAGAGACACAGAATCTGAAGCAGGCTCTAAGGTCTGAGCTGTCCGCACAGAGCCCGACGCGGGGCTCGAACCCACGAACCGTGAGATCACAACCTGAGCCGAAGTCAAACACTTAACTGACTGAGCCACCCAGGCACCCCTAATGATTAGTCCTTTAACTGAAGCCAATCCACTGAAATCTTAGTAAAAACAGTAGCATCATATAAAACAAAAGCCTAGGTACACACAACAGAAAGAACACTACTTTTCTTCCCAGAAGTCTTCTAATTTCCTCTTCTTGAATAGTTGGGAACAAATGGTGGCTTACCTCCTCTGGGTGATAGTTATGGAGTTGACTGTGAATAATGAACTGTAACCAATCATTTGCTTTGGCACATTCTCTGAGATAAGATGTGCTCAGTTTCACATTGTGGATCCTGCAGAACTGTACCGCTAATGCCCACTGGCTGCTAGATTCACTAGATATCCTGTAATTGGGCAGTAGAGGAAAAAACAAACTTGTTAAGATATAGCTTTAATTTTAAACTGGAAAATTAGTAAACATTAAATAAATTTAACCACAGCATATGTTCTAAAAAGCCTTTCAACAAATATCAATGTTTAGTAGGCTGTTCTGGAAAACAGTGGTGGAAAAAAGAGGACTCCTGCACCCATAACACAAAAGCTTTCTTAGTATACTAGCAGAATTCATTTCTTTTATCAGCCAAGTATCTATCAGTAGATATAGTAGCTATATACCATCTTAAGGAGAACTGCATAAACAGTCAGTCAAGACACTTCCTGAGTGCTTAACTGTTTTTGCATGATTTACAGTATCAGAGTGCAGACAAGTGCATGGGCTTCCTAAGTGGGGAGTACCTGTTCCTAGATCAGGCGCGTTCAGGGTGGTATGGCTGTAGACAGGGAGTACCTGTTCCTACTGGCAGCAGGAAACAGCTGAAAACAGAGCCATTGACAGCAGGTATAGGAGAAGAGTGTGCCTTGCCACAGTCTGGGGTCACCCCAGGGTTACCCCAGGTGGCGTAGCACAGAGGAAAGATGGCATAAATGTGTATGTAGAGGGGTTTTTGTGGATAGATGGTCACCTCAACTTTCATTATCAACTAACATACATTAGGAAGAAAAAATTAAGGACATCACTTAGAGTCAAATTTTGTGAGATCCATCCCACATCTTCTTAAATGATTTCAATATGTGACACTTAAGAGATTCCTCTGACCAGCAGGACAGTGGAGGAGACAGAGCACTTTTCCATCTCTTGGAAACTCTATCTCTAAAGAGTGAATAATTATTTTCACCCTCCTTTTTTTTTTTTTTTTTAAATTTTTTTTTAAGGTTTATTTGAGACAGAGAGAGACAGAGCATGAATGGGGGAGGGTCACAGAGAGGGAGACACAGAGTCCGAAACAGGCTCCAGGCTCTGAGCTGTCAGCACAGAGCCTGACTCGGGGCTCGAACTCACAGGCCGTGAGATCATGACCTGAGCCGAAGTCGGCCGCCCAACCGACTGAGCCACCCAGGCGTCCCTCACCCTCCTTTTACTAATGGCAAGAAGAAATTAAAATCCTTGTCCATTTACCAAGTATCTGCTATACGCTGGCTGAGTAAGAAGACTTGAAAGGACTGATAAAAATATGTGAGGCGTTAGAAGAAAGACTAGGCAAACACAGCTTGGAAGATTAAAGCTTGCTGGAAAAAAGACTGAGGTTGCAATTCAACAAACCTATTTATTTCCTGCTGCTGAATGCTGCTCCATATACCTTCTTCTAAAAGAATAAGCAATTCTTCTATGGTTGCCTTTTCACCCATAGCCAGTTTAGATAGTTTTTCAGCTGTAAGAAATATAAACAATAAAATATGGTGAAGAGAAAGGGTCAGGCACTGGGAATTTCTGTTTGAAGAGTGTGGCCTTGGGCCATTTCAGAACCTAATTAAAAGGCCCAAAAAAGTGACATAAAGTGCAAACATTCTGCCGGAAAAGAATGAGACAGGAAGGTAACTGTTTCTCCCCCAACCACTCATAATCCAGTGCCTCAGACCTATTCATCCCTTGTCCCCTGAACAAAACAAACCCCAGATAGAAAAGGTGCTGTACCTAGAGACTCTCTGACACAGCTGTACTGAGCATCTTCATTTCTACACTTGTAGCTCAAAATTATATTGGCCACTTTCATATCAACTCTGAGCTTTAGGCTGTCGAGGCCAAGCAGTTCTAAGAAACAAACACATGCAGCTGCTATTGAAGGTATGTAGAAGGAGGAGAGTCCTAAAACATAGGCTTCATTGCCTACTTGCTGGACCCTGAAAAAGGAAGGAATCAAAATCACATCAGGATATGAAAATTGTTTCTCAACAGGAAGAGCAGCCAGAATTACACAGTGATACATGAAGCGTCAGACACCTATGATTTTTGCCCCCTGCACACACCCATTTAAGTTCTTGGCAGTTTTTAGTTGTCTCCATAGCTCCCCATTCCCTTACATTTCACCTTCTCCTAAAACACCTGTTTATAAGCCAAATTATTCTTGCTTCCAACTTCATCCAAGGAACACAGAACTTCTGAAAGACTGTCAACTTGTGATCTTATCAATTATGAATATATATACATACTACCAAGAAAATTAATGCCAATTAAAGTTGACATATTAGGTTTTAAAATTTCTTTTTAATGTTTATTTTTAGATAGGGAGCACACACACATGGGAGGAGCAGAGAGAGAGGGAGAATCCTAGGCAGGCTCCATGCTGTCAGTACAGACCCTCATGCGGGGCTCGATCTTAGAATTGTGAGATCATGACCTGACTTGAAATCCAGAGACACTTAACTGACTGAACCACCCAAGTGTCCCCATTTATATTAGTTTTACAAGCGGAGACAAATTTCAAGGACAGATGCACACAAAAATAACCGTATTAATTTACTATGTAGGATGAAGACAGGAGACTCAGGGACTTTTATCTTTCATTTTTCACCATTCTGAATTACTTGAACATTTTACCATAAAAATGCATTACTTTGTTAGCTATAAGACAAATCAATAAATAAAATAAATCTATATTTAGCTGATTATATAAAATACTTCTCCAAATTCTGTACTTTATAAAAGTGAATTATAAAAAATGAAGATCATAAATACAGAATTCACATCTTATTATATATACAATTCCCTCTTTAGAGGAACCACTAATATTTGGCAAGCTCCTGGGTCATTTTTCTGTTTTAAACAGAATTTTAAAAGACATAAAAAGAATCTTTTAATATTATCTTTATTATCTTTTTTCCTATTAACAAAGATACACTAAATTCCCCACACTTGGGATATACAGAAAAGCACAAAGGGGAAAAAAAAGAACACTAAATTACTAGCCAGATATAATTATTTCACTGTGATATATTTTCAGAATTTTTTTTCAAATACATGTGAAAAATACTCAGATATGCCTTTTATTAAGAGTACAAATTATGTTTTAAATACTCACAGCTGCTTGGGAGTCTTGCTCTTGGTTAATTCCTGGACCAGAAAAGTACCAAATGCAAATGAAGGCCGTCCATGTTGTAAATAATAAGCAAAATTCAGACGCTCCACTATAGCATACTTATTAACCAGGTCAGGGCTAGAAAAATGCGGGAGATGACTCCCTGCATCTGGGGGGAAAGTAAAGCAATATTAATTCTCTTCACTTCACCATGATCAATTCCAAATTTGTACGTGGGAAACTTAACTCTGCAATGGTAAAAGAAAACCAGCTGTTACTGTCATTTTGTACCACCATGTATTACTGTGAACCACCAAAATGTAATAGTTTATTTTAATGTGAAGCAGTAGCCCTCCATTTTACACAAAAATATGTACCTGAGAAGCTGCATAAAAAACTTATAATTTATGCTTTTTCCTCACAGAACTTATTTTATATGCCGTAATTCTATATTTGATGATCATTTAAGTTCACAATGGCAGTAATCCTTTGGCCTGTAAAATCTCTGCCGATGATCTGCAAAAAGAGCTTTATAATTCATTCATGCAGCTCATAACACAATGAAATCCCTTCATAACGTATTTATATGAGTCCTCTATTCACCAAGGCCAACTCACTATACCTTCCTCCAGTAAACAGTTTTAAGAACATCCTTTTCTTCATATTAATACTGTTCTACAATTTCCGTTTATCACTAGCTATAGTTTCTGATGATGTTTTCATAGAGGACCTTATTAGCTATATGATGATACCATCTTTCTAAGATTAGCAGAGTAGCTCAGTTTAAAGTTACTCTGTGCCCATGAAAATAACAGAAAAAACATTTTTTCCTCTCTAGAGAAATCTGAAGTCAGAAGATGTTTGCGTGTGACAAGTTAGTATGAAATAACCACTTCTGTCAAGCCCTAATCTTTAATTGCCTCTTAGGCCACTCACTACCTATTAAAAAAAAAAATGAAATAACATTTTTGTTTTCTTCTAAATGTATATTTTTAACATTTATTTATATTTTTGAGAGAGAGAGAGAGAGAACACCTGTGCGTGTAAGCAGGGGAGGGGGGAGAGAGAGGGAGACAGAGAATCCCAAGGACTCCGTGCTTTCAGTGCAGAGCCAGATGCGGGGTTCAAGCTCATGAACTGTGAGATCATGACCTGAGACAAAATTGAGTTGAATGCTCAACTGACTGAGACACCCAGGCATCCCTGAAATCACATTTTGAACTGTTAAGGAACAAGTTCTTGGAAAACTTCATCTGCTCTTATTTTCAAAGTTCAAAGCCTATTTCTGAAAAAAAAAAAAAAATAATAATCCTCAAAAAAAAAAAAAGGATTTTTTTATACTGTGACTTGGTTCTTAAAAGAAAGAGAAAGAAAGACAGACAGACTTGAAGAGAGGTGTCTGTCACCTAACAAAGCTATTACTTAAAAGTCTACCACCTTTGAGATTAAAAAATTGTCACATGCCTTATCTATATTCTTTGTGAGAACACAGTGACTTTGGTTAACTTGTAATTACACATAAAACTGTTCATTCACTCATTAAATATTTGCTGAATACATGTGAAGTATATAGCACTGCCTGGCACCAAATCAGCTAACTTCAGTTTTTAATTCAAGTAAGACTGTGATCTTTTAGCAGCTGAGGGCTAGTATGGAGAGGGTATACAAGAAAAAATTCTACCCAAAAGGTAATTTTCTCTGGCCTGACACAGAAGCCAAGTCACCTCGCAGTCACTCTACATCTCTTTTCAGTGGTAAGACCATATGAAAAAAAAAGTAAACATTCTAATTAAATACAATTCTCCAATCTCATAAATCCACATTATGTTTTTATAATTGTTTCATTTACTGTATGCTTTATTTCTTCAAATATTTCCAAACACCAGGCAGGGAATATGCCTTTAACTTCCTCTCTTTTCCCCAAGTGTACCCAGTACGGTGCTCAGTCTCCAAAAGGGGGTCAGGATTCTGGTGAAGTTGTTGGAGTTGGAGGCAGTAGAACAGCACAGGGGAATCAGTCTATACTCTAGTAGTAACTTCACTGAGATTAAGAAAGTATTTTCATTTGAGAATGCAATACGCACTACTATATTCAGCCATCAACAAATATTTATTGAACATCTATTACAGGTCTGGCACTGCACGAGCTCTGGGCACTAGGTGATTTAAATATATTGAAATTTGAAATTACAAAATGGACACATTAGAAAATTCATTTTTATGCATGTCCATAAATATTTACAGGGTATACATTATGTGCAAAGTGCTAATCTGAAGCCTACTTTAGAGTAATATCGGCAGAGACACCACAAGTACCATGACATTAAAGGCTAACCCTAAATTTAAAAGTAAAAAAGAAAAAGTAGAGTTTAAGCATGGCACCAAAAAAAAAGATCAGAGAAGTGCTTCTGGTCTAAAAAGAACAGCAATGTGCATGCCTCTGGTGCTTACCATGCGCCAGGAGCTCCAAGAGCTTTTTAAATACTTTGTCTCCTGTCATTCTCATGTAATACGTGAGGTGGGCACTGTTATTAACCTTATTTTGTAGGGAACTGAAGAAAGCTTACATCACTTACCCAAGATCGAGTCAGGATTTGTCTAAAGCCAACACCTATGCTCTTAATCTTATTTATAATACTATACTGCAAACAGGGATTTTTGGAAAGGGAGAAATTTAAGCAGATAAAACAAATACACTTTAGGATAATACATCTTATATTTCTCAGCAAGAATAGCACTAGTGATGTATTACAATTACTTTTAACTCATGAAATGTTTTCAGTTCAGTCTCCTAGAAAATGTTTTCCAACGGAATGCATCTTTATTTTTAAAATGGAAAGCAGTAAGGGGTGCCTGGCAGCCGTCAGTTAAGCAACCAACTCTTGATTTCACCTCAGGTCATGATCTCATGATGGGTCATGAGATCGAGCTCTACACTGGGCTCCACACTGGGCATGGTGCCTACTTAAGAGTCTCTCTCTTCCTCTCCATTGTCCCTCCCCCGATCACCCACTCACTCGTGCACATATGCTCTCTCTCAAAAAACAAAACAAAACAAAAAGCAGAGAAAAAAACTGCATTGGCCTTACATAAATTAACTTCTACTGTCAACACTGCTGAAATACTTAACTTCTAAAGCCCTAAATACCTATAATGACTTACCTCCTATAGCCAGTGTGTTGGCAGATTGCCAGCCAAACAATCTGCTAGGATCAAAGGGCAATAATGACTGAAAAAGGGAAGAAGTCAGAATTAAAAGTTAATTGACTCTAAAATAAGTAAGCAAAACTGTATGAAAAGACTTCACAGGTAGTCTGCTTCCCTTCTTCAACCTTATCTTTCTGAACATAAATTCTCTGAGCCCAACTTACAAAAAAAAAAAAAAAAAAAAAAGAATGCATGAGACACTTTCCTATGTTAATGAAAAAAGAACTGGCTGTGTTCCTTTTACAGACTCCCCTCACTTCAAACTACATCTGCCAAGTGTACTCTCTTTCGGTTCAAACAACATCATTGTTTGATGTAATGATGTAAATGGATTTTTGAAATACTTTTGGAATCCAAAAGCAAGAGAAGAGGCTAGAAAATGTTACCATGTAAACAAGACAATGTAAGCTAAGGCAGGACTAGAAAGGAAAGAGGAAAAGTAGATCAAAGGTTAGAGGAATGTGGTGAACGAACCACCACTGCCATCAAAGAAAAAAGAGGGCAGGAAGTTGTTAAGCCAGTCAGAAAAGGTTTGAAAGCTGGGAGCCATAGCTGTTTGAAATTTGTCTAAGCCAAAGATTTAGCAAAGATGATCAACAGATGGTAGAAAAGATAAAGGAGAAAATAAAACTTTTAAGTCAAGATGTGAGTGGCTAAGGAAAAAGCAGTTTTGATTTAAAATTAAATAAGAATTTGTGGTCTGTTAAGGAAGGGCTACTTTTCATAAAGTAATACGACTAAAAAATTGCATCAGTCAACTTGAGAACAGAACAAAGAACAACCTGAACCACTTATGTTCTAGGCTGACTGAATCCACTTTAGGCAGTGCAACTGCTTTGGTATAATCCACTTAAAGTTTATACCAGTGGTACTGGTCTGCAATAAGATAAGAAACTTGCAATAACTTTAAATCCAGCTAAATGCTTCCTGCTTCAAGAGTGTCTTGCTACACAGACCAAACAACAACAAAACAAAAAAACACAACAAAAGCCTGCTGAACTGAACCGTGTACTTAGTAACATAGATTTATATAATAGTTCAAGATCCTAATCTCATCACATCCCAGCAACAAGCAGTTCATGGAGTGGCACCCACATGGGGAGTGAGCATTCTGAGCAGGACTACTCTATAAATTAAGGACTGTTGACACTGGAGAAATTTTGTACCTTTATAGATTATAGCGTTTATGTTGAATTAAAGACCCTAATGGGAAATATGCACACCTAAAGAAAAAAAGCAAAAGCCCTCTGAAATGAGAAATGAACAAAAGAATGTGTCCGTAACAGAAGATCCCTGAATAGGTTTCAGGGTATATGAATTCCTCGAAAATATATGCAAACTTATACATATATGTGCAGTTTTTCTGGGTAGAGGACTCACATTCTTAAAGAGGTTTTGTCCTGAGAATGGTTAAGAAGCACTGATTTAAATAAACAAATAACTCAATTCACTGAGAAGAGAGAGCCACAAGTTATCTGTGTAGAATGCTTTCGATGAAAGCAGCAGACAAGTATGCTGGCCAACTATCTGCTCTCAGATCCATTTCCACCTTTCCCCTACAGAGAACTGCATTGCCCAAGCTCATTTGCCCTTTGGCTACCAGTAGGGTTAGCCCAGAGAACAACATGGATACTAAAGGTGGGAAGAGGGGAGAAACCGGGTATTTTTTTCCTTCTTTGTTTTCTGGGGTATCTCCTCCAAGGTTCCACCTCCACCTTCTGTTTCCAGCTCTCATTAGACAGCCAGGTTGTCAGATTAGCTCCCAGAGACAGCTCCAGCTTCTGGGTTCTGATAACACCACTTTCTTGCACTGTTCTTGCGGCCTTAGGAGTGTTGACGGCTTCCTTCTTCATCAGTTTTTGGGTTGTCTCACCAGGGCATGTTTGGATTCTCCTTTCTGCTGTTACTGTGTAACTTCCTATTTGAAAGACCCAGGGTAGGGGCAGCTAGGTGGCTCAGTCGGTTAAGTGTCTGACTTCGGCTCAGGTCACGATTTTGCGGTTGAGGAAGATGGGCCCCACATGGGATCTGTGCTGACAGCTCAGAGCCTGGAGCCTGCTTTATTCTGTGTCTCCCTGTCTCTCTGCCCCTCCCCTGCTTGCACTCTGTTTCTCTCAAAAAGAAGTAATAAACATTGAAAGACCCAGAGTAGGTTTCTGTTTTCCTGGCTGAACCTTGACTGATACCCCTCAATACTATCCACCTAAATACTGTACCTGCATAAGGTGGTAAAGTGTAATATCAGGTGGCAGGACATTAGAGGCAGTATACTGTGGGAATAGAGCAGTTTTTAGCTTGGGATAAGGAGTTAATGCCATCTTCAGTAACTGGGGATCTACTTTCTTCAAACAGGTCTCATTTTCATCATTCTGAACAACCTAAATAAAAAGATCACATGGTACAGAGTAAGGGTTTTCTCTTTCCCAAATTTAAGTTTTTTTTTCCACAAGAATGAAACAAGGTTAGCTTGAAAAAATACATGGAAGTGAAAAAACCAATGGTCAAGGAGTTAGAAGCCAAGAGTTCTCATTCTGGTTCTAGGAAAAACTAGCTGGTGACCCTGGGCCAGACATTCAACATCAGGCCTCAGTTTCCTCATCTATAAGATTAGGAAGTTCAACTAGATCAGTGGTTTTCAAACTATATGTGAAAAAACTGTTTGAAAAAAGGCTCTGCTACTAAAATGTTTAGAGTATTTTTTATTTTTTAAAATTTTATTTATTTAATTTATTTAGAGAGCACATGTGTGAGCAGGGGAGAGGAGCAGAGGAAAAGGGAGCGAGAGAGAGACCATCTTAAGCAGGCTCCACACTCAGCATGGAGCCTGACATGAGGCTCAATCCTATGACCCTGGGATCATGACCTGAAATGAAATCAAGAGTCAGATGCTCAACCAGCTGAGCCACCCTGGCACCCCTTAAAATATTTAAAGAGTAAATAATAAATATTTTTAAAGGAAAAAGAAAACCACTTGACTAGATGACTCCTACCTAGGTTTTTCTCCCTCAGTGCTCAAGTTATTCTATGACTATTTTTTGACAGGTGATTATAAACAGATGAATAGATAACCATATGAATTAAAATACATTGCAATAATCTGGAGGATGTAGTATTATATTAAATTAGCATCAGTAAGAAGCTTTTAAGGATTAGATGTTAAACAGCATCCTTAATTCAGTTCCCTCTAACCAGGCATACTATACTTACAAAGAAGCAGAGATGGGCAAATTTCCACTGGGTCCCTTAAGAGTTTATATGGATAGCTAAAAATTATGATTTCCTTTTTGCCTAAGAGTACAAATAGTAGACAGTAATTCCTAAGCCACACATCTAAAATACAGTTACTCCCAGGAGCAATCAGAAACTGACGCGCTATCCTTAAAACAAACCTGGAGTTTAAAAAACAAAGGTAGGGGCACCTAGGTGGGTCAGTCAGTTTAGAGTCTGACTCTTGATCTCGGCTCAGGTCATGATCTCACAGTTCATGAGTTGGAGCCCCTCCTAGGGCACTGGTGGTGCGGAGCCTGCTTCTGTCTCTCCTTCTCTCTGCTCCTCCCTTGCCTGTGCTCTCTCTCAAAAAAATAAATAAACTTAAAAAAATAAATAAATACCAGATATACACACACACACACACAATTGATTCTGTTTCTCTGGAGAACCCTAATACAAGGCTTCTGAAATCCATAGAGAAAGAAAAAGAAAGAAAGAAAGAAAGAAAGAAAGAAAGAAAGAAAGAAAGAAAGAAAGAAAGAATTTAAAAAAATCTCTACACCACATATTAGTTCCCTTTCAACTTAAGAGGATATAATATAAAATATAAAACTTCATCCTTTGTTTTATGCTCTTTAATATAATGAGATACTTATAAGTAGTTATACCTGAATATCACAGGAGGTCTAGAAAATCCATAGATATTTCTGCTAAATTTAAAATCAGTCCTATTTTGCAATAACAGGTAAAAGTGCTATCCGTACCTGGCTGACACCCCCAGGGGCATACATTGTAGTAGCAAGGGCCAGGAGAGTATGTCCTTCCAACAGCATACTGCTTACACTGGCCTGGTTGCTGGGAATCAGTATCTGAGCATTTGCAAGGCTAGCTTGGAAGATCAATTTGGGATCTGGAAAACAAAAGAGTAGGTTTTTTTCCTTAAGAGAAAGAGTTATATAATTCTGAGAAGAAAATTTTCACTATCCACAGTATGAAGGACTTTCTAAGTTTAAAAGCAATAAGAAAACATCAAAAGGGAAAACGAGAGATTTGTCCAAATAAAAATAAATTTCTATTTAAACAACTGAGACAAACAACTGTTCAAACAACTGAGATAAACAGAAGAAAACTAAAAGGCAGTAATGAACTGGCGGGGGGGGGGGCGTGGAATTTTAACAACAAATTAACAACAAATGATAACCTAAAATTAATGTCTTCAGCAAAGAGCTCATACAAATCAATGCCTGAAATACTGACTCTCACAGATAGACTGTCACGATGTGGGAGCTTAATAAACATTTGGTGGATGAATGTAGGCTAAAAAAAAAAAAAAAGGATAGAGAAAATAACCAGAATAAAATACATGAAGACAGATCAAGAGTTGCCTGTGGATGATTATCTACCTAGGCTATCTACCTGCAGAGTTTTACCTTTTGATAGTTGTCTGTGGCGTCCAATTTTTCTTTACAATAAACATATTATCAACATCAAAAACAAACAAAACAAAACAAAAACCGCAACCCACATTATGAAAAAATTCTTTATATTGGAAAAAAACCCAGAATTACATAAAAGTGAAAGATTGGCTGTTGACATTCCTTGCCTGTGTTAGAGGCTTTGCCTGTCCCCTTTCCCAAGTGGAGTCTCTGGAATAATACCAGCTAAACCCTCAAGGGGGGCGGGGGTTACAGGGCTTTTCTGATTATAACCAGAGCAAAGCTCTCCTTCAGCAGCTCCACTACATAAGACAGAACAATCCAGACATACTGTGGTTTGTTTTTTTTTTAATTCCATCTGGAGTTACTTACTGAAAAATTCAGGGCAGACACCTGGAAGACAGACCACTTTTTCATAGAAAAAGGGTGTCATTACCAGAGAGCAGGAATTCACCCTGTGATAAACTGGTAAGATGAGACATATCCAGAAAGAACAAGCCTGAGGCTGAGGGGGAAGGGAACACTAGCACACATGCTGTCTGGCTTTTCTTGGCTGGCAAGAGGGCAACATTTTTGGTCTTCTGCTTTTTAAACAAAGCTTGAACCTAGGTTATAGTCAGATGTTATTTAGAGAACACAAATTACGTGCCATTTAACAGACCATTTAGCCAGACTTTTTTTTTTTTTTTTTGTTAAGAGACAGAGCATGAGCAAGGAAAGGGCAAAGAGAGAAGGGGACATGGAATCCAAAGCGGGGTCCAGGCTCTGAGCTGTCAGCACAGAGCCCAAAGAGGGGCTTGAACTTATGAACCACGAGATCATGACCTGAACCAAAGTTGGATGCTCGACCGACTGACCCACCCAGGCACCCTGACATTTTTGTATTTAATACAGTACACCCATACCTGTTAAATTACTGGAAACTTGTCGACACTGAACTAAAAATTCAAACCAAGGGTGAGCTTCATATAATTCACTTTTTTCCAAAAAGGGACAATTTGAAGGATTAAGTCTGTATATAAAACAAAGGAACAAACTCTGGTTAGCACACAGGATAAGACGGTTACAATCGTGTTTGCTCCAGATGATAACTAGCATTTAAAAAGGAATTTCAGAATTAAAAGTAAATATAATATACTCCAATCTTGTGTTGTGTTTTACTTATTACTTATGGTCTAGAAATAGAGAAAAATTTAGAGACAGATAATTTTATTTATAATGTGTTTACTTCCATGATGAAATTTTACCAACTCTGTAGGATTAACAGATACCTTGTCCTGTCATATTTTATTATTTTAAACAACAAAAACTTGTCAGCATTTTCAAACTTCAGAGGCTTTTAAAAACTTCCACAACTACAGAGAAGCTAGGACCGAGGAATTAAGTCTCAGGATAGATCCTTTGAATATATGACTTCTAAATCTTCTCTTACCAGCAGCTTTGGGGAAAACATTTCTGTGTCTAAATAAGCTTCAATGATACGAACCAGAAAAACACCATCTATTTGAATTCTTAGTCTTTAATACACAAAATAAAATAAAAAGGTTCTCATTAGCACCTAAGGGTGGACTCTGGAATCAAATCTAAGTAGAATTAAATCTGGCTGTGCCATTTATGAGAGCCATGTGCTGTAAGTAAGGCACTTGGCCTCTCTCAATGCTTCAGTTTCCTCATCTGTGTAATGGAGATTGGAATAACCACCCGATAGGCCTTTTGTGAAAATTAGATGAGATAATGCATGTAAAGTACTTAGTCTAGTGCCAGGAACACTGTAAGTACTCCTATATTAGAGACATAGTCTTGTTAGCACTGACCCAACAGCAATTCAGAGCAGCCAGAGTGATCTTGGGCAGTACACATAGATGTATATCTATCTATCTAAATGTCAATTTAAGAGTATACCTAACATACCTTGCAGAGGCTATGAACTCATAACCTTCTGTTAATCTTACAGAATTGTTTAGCATTCATTTGCCTGGTAATGAAGGTATCAAGTAACTCCAAGTTAACTTTCAGAATCTTCCTCTCTTTTAAACTTTTAAGGCATTTCTTTCATTTTATTCTTTGTAGTTATCTTATAGGTTAACAGACATGTTACAGGATTAACATCACCAAAAAACACATGATAAGCAGTTAGCTGAATGCAGCACTGAACTAAGGTACCAAGTATTGGAGTGAAGGGGCACTATTTCAAAAAGATCAGTATTCCTCAAGGGGGTGTTTAATATTTTCCTAAAAGTCACATTCAGCAGTAGTATGGAAAGAGGAAATTGATTTGTGCTGCTCAAGGACAAATCAATTCTCAATACTCACTTGTAACGGTCAAGATAGACATAGAGAAGATACTGTAGACTGTGTTCCAAACAATAGAGAATGAAGTGAGAATGGAAATCCCAACCTTCTTTGGACCTGTAGTTTTGAACAGGGAGAGTATCTTGCATCACACCTCCAATGCGGTTCAGTCTTAGGAGGAAGAGTTCAAAGTCTTCTAGTTCAGACTGAAGAAAAATCCCACTCCTGTTGGGCAGGTTTCAGAGGTGGCAAGTTACCAAGTTGCTAGACTCAGGGCAGACCAAACCACTTCCATTGTGGAAGTCTCAGCTACTTAAAAATAAGGATTTACAAATTAAGACTGCCAAGTCTTGTGGTAGGGTCCCCTCCCTAATGTAAGAAAAAACAAACCTCAAAGCAACCTGGCTATATGTGTATGTGACAACATCCCTCACAACCTTGTAACAGGAGACGACTTAACCAGACTACATGTTTGTGTGTTACCATATACAGGAGACAAAGAAGTAAAAAGTATATAGAAAACTACACCACGTGGCGTTCAGGGCTCAGTTCTCCAGGTACGAACCCAACTGAGCAATGCTGGCAGGAATAAAGTTACTTCCTGGAAAAAAAAAAGCCTCAGCGTCACGACTATCTGTCTGAGAATCCTGCTACAGTCTCACTCTATAAATCTGTTCTGACACATATATATTTTGCTAGTTTCTGATGAAGACTGGTGCACCATCTTAGTATTTAAATGACAGTCTAAAGTTATCTTCATTATTTCAAAAACCTAATCTAAGCTATCTCCATTTTCTTTTTAATTTTTTTTTAACGTTTATTTATTTTTGAGACAGAGAGAGAGAGAGCATGAACGGGGGAGGGTCAGAGAGAGGGAGACACAGAACCTGAAACAGGCTCCAGGCTCTGAGCTGTCAGCACAGAGCCTGATGCGGTGCTCGAACTCACGGACCGCGAGATCGTGACCTGAGCCGAAGTCGGCTGCTTAACCGACTGAGCCACCCAGGCGCCCCGCTATCTCCATTTTCTTATGATTTTAACTAGAATTGCAGAATCCACTATGGCAACAGTGGTTAGCTCTTGAAATTAGATGTTTTAAGCACTGGGAATTTCCAAAATTCCCAAACAAAACCATTTAGAAGCTAAAGCAGAATAATTTAAATAGACCAACAACTAAACAAGAATAGAAATTTGCATTTAAATATTACTTTTTACAAATTTACTGTTAAATTTATATACTATACAGAGAACAATAGGAAATATATAATGTGGCATGTACAGAAACACTATGTAACCATCACCCAAATAATAGAATATTATACCTTGGTGTATTCTTCCCCCATGCATGTCCTTTGTTACCCCCAGAGGTAACCACTATCCTAACTTTGTAATAATTATTTTAAAAAAAATTTTTGTAATGTTTATTTTTGAGAGAGAGACAGAGACAGAGACAGAGTGCAGGTAGGGGAGGGCAGAGAAAGAGGGAGATAGAGAATCTGGAAGTAGGCTCTAGGCTCTGAGCTGTCCACCTAGAGCCTGATGCTGGCTCAAACTCATGAACCATGAGATCATGACCTGAGCTGAAGTTGGATGCTCAACTGACTGAGTCATCCAGGTGCCCCCCTGCCCATTCCCAACTTAAAAAAAAATTTTTTTTGAAGTTTATCTATTTTTGAGAGAGAGAGAGACAGAGTGCAAGCAGGCAAGGGGCAAAGAGAGAGGGAGACACAGAATCTGAAGCAGGCTCCAGGCTCCCAGCTGTCAGCACAGAGCCCGATGCGGGGCTTGAACTCACAGACCATGAGACCTGAGCTGAAGTTGGACGCTTAACTGACTGAGCCATCCGGGCACTCTTGGATTTGCCTATTTTAAACTTTATGCATAAATGGTACTATCTGGATATATTATTCTTAGTCTCATTTCTTTTATTGAACATTGTGTGATTTACCCATGTTAATACCTGTGAGTACAGTTTGTTTTCATTATTTTTTTTTAATTTTATTTTTTAAAATTTACATCCAAATTAGTTAGCATATAGTGCAACAATGATTTCAGGAGTGGATTCCTTAGTGCCCCTTACCCATTTAGCCCATCCCCCCTCCCACACCCCCTCCAGTAACCCTCTGTTTATTCTCCATATTTAAGAGTCTCTTCTGTTTTATCCCCCTGTTTTTATATTATTTTTGTTTCCCTTCCCTTATGTTCATCTGTTTTGTCTCTTAAAGTCCTCATATGAGTGAAGTCATATGATTTTTGTCTTTCTATGACTAATTTCACATAGCATAATACCCTCAGTTTGTTTTCATTGTTATATAGTACTCCACTGTAGGATTGTAACTACATTTTATTTATCTACTCTCTACCTTTGATGGTCAGTGCAGCACTCCTAGATTTTTGGTAAAATAATTTTATATTTCCATGACTACAAATGAGGAAGACCATCTTTTTGTATGTTTATTGGCCATTTGTGTTTCCTCTTTTGTGAAATGCCTATGTATGCTGTTATCTTCCCCTCCAGATCCAAGCTCTACTCTTCTCCTATCCCTGGAGGCTCACCTTCACAGAAGACTCTAGTACCCTCAGGCTTCCGTTTTGTTTTGCCTATGGAAGACCCCCATAGGAAGAGAAGAGTCAGAAAGAAGAGAAGATGAGGATACCTTGGCTCTTTCTGTGCTGGGTGACTGCAGGTTGCCTGACACTCTCCACTAAGGGACACAACTCTTGCCAGGCAGCTCTCTAGGTCTCAGTAACCATTCTCCTTGACCCCTTAGGCTGTTTAGAAAGCATACCCTACTCCCAAGGTCATGAAAATATTCTTCCATATCTTCTAAAAGTTTTATAGTTTTACATTTATCATTTGGGTTTTGAAATCTACTTGGAATTGACTGTATGCATGAGAGAAGGCAGAAAGTCCAATTAAAAATAAAAGTCCAGTTTAAATCCAACCCCCCCCCCCACAGCTATCTTCTTACCCCAGCTCCCATTTGTCAAAAAACTGTTCTTTGCCCGCTATTCAGTGCCACTTCTGTCATATATAAAGTGAGCATGCATGTAGAAGTTTGTTTCTATGCTCATTATTCTGTTCTCAGGTCTATTTGTCTATCCTTGAACCAATACTCTCACTGTCTTGGTTGCTAGAGCTTTAGAATAAACTTTTATACCTGGGAGGACAAGTTCTTTTTCAGGGCTATTCTTGACCCTCTGCATTTTCATATAAATATTTATAATCAGCTTGTTAAAATCCACAAGAAAACCTGCTGGGATTTTTATTGAGATTGCATTATATCTAAAGATCAACTTGGGAAGAATCGACAACAGGCTTGTCTTGCTCCAAATCTAAATAGAACGTTTGTGGTGTTTCACCATCAAGCATAACGTTAGCTACAAGATTTCTTTAGATACCCCTTTCACATTAAGGAAATTTGCATCCACTCTTAGTTTGCTAATATGTAGCTTTTATGATAAATAGATGCTGAATTTTATCAAATGCTCTTCTGTATCTAACAGGGTGGTATGAGTTTTTCCTTTTAATCTCTTACTGTAGACCTAATTCACTAATGTCATATTTCTGTTGAATCACACACATACTAGCTTTTTAAATAAATAAATATTAAGCCAAATATTTGACAACCATGCAAGTTATATGCAATTTTACTTTTAGTAAATAAGGAAAGGATTTAGTGCAATAGAAGGAACAGCAAATACAAAGTCAGAGGTAAAAGAATTGAAGTCTGTAAGTAACTGGCTTGGGCAAAGCTCCTAACTTCTCTAGATTTCACCCTCCACATCTTCAAATTGATTAGGACAATACAGCTACACTTCCCTAAAAGTATAAATATAAAATAAAATAAATACATGGGGAATAAGCTTCAGAAACTTAAAAATTAATATATATGTTATTGTCTCATTATATTATTTTTATAGCCTTAGGAAGATAGGTTTAGCCTGTGAAATTGTTGATATTCAACCATTTTTGACCCACACAAATGGCAAGTTCACATGGTTCAATCTAACAGAATTGTTTTTAGCAATTAATTAAAAATTTCAAGTCTCCACATCACTTCAAGAGCTACTTACCCTTCACTAATTTTTTTCTTTTTTTAAGTTTATTTATTTTGAGAGAGAGAGACAGAGAGAGTGCAGGGCAGAGAGAGAGAGATAGAGATAGAGAGAGAGAGAGAGAGAGAGAGAGAGAGAGAGAGAGAATATCCCAAACAGGCTCTGCACCATCAGCACAGAGACTGATGCAGGGCTTGAACTCACGAACCACGAGATCATAACCTCAATTGAAATGAAGAGTTGGACACTTAACTAAGCCACCCAGGCATCCCCTCACTGATTTTTTTTAAAATTTTTAAACTTATTTTCTTAATGTTTGTTTATTTTTGAGAGAGAGAGAGAGAGAGAGAGACAGAACGCAAACGAGGTAGAGGCAGAGAAAGAGGGAGACACAGAATCCAAAGCAGGCTTCAGGCTCTGACCTGTTCACACAGAGCCCGATGCAGGGCTGGAATTCACCAACTGTGAGATCATGACCTGAGCCACAATCGGGTGCAACCCTCCCCCTCACTAATTTCTTAACTGAACAGTCCTCTTTAGTTAAAATCCACAGGCAGCACACAGGTGCAGTGACAGTAATGAGAAGAGTGGGAGACAATACATGACACTAAGGCATCCTCTTCTCAGCTCTTGCCACTTGGTCCTTGTAGCTCCAATGACAGCTGACCATGTCAGCTACAGTGTGAGAACCTATTCACTAACACATGGTGTTAAATGCATGTGATCTTAAATATTTTTTTAAAAATTATTTATTTTGAGAGAGAGAGAGAGCGAGCGAGCATGAGCAGGGGAGAGGAAGAGGGAGAGAGAGAGAATTCCAAACAGGCTCTGCACTGACAGCGTGGAGCCTGACATGGGGCTCAATATCTCACAAACCATTAGATAGATCATGACCTGAGCCAAAATCAAGAGTTAGACACTCAACTGAGCCACCCAGGCACTCCAAAATGCATGTGATTTTAAAACCTCAATATATGGTAACACTTTATAATTTTAAAATACTATGAAACAACATTGCATTGGATTTATGGCATTTCAGAGCAAAATTTACACCATTAGTTTTTTATTGCCCTTCCTTGTATTCATCTCCAGTTACAATACCTGGCCAGCTTATCTAAAATTTCATTCCTCATGTAGTTGTTGCAGTAAGTGTTCTGATCAATAACATCAACAGTCAGAAGGGGCCATCTGTTCTGCTGAAGTGAAGCACAACTGTTCTGGGTCTGAAATTCTCCAATCCACAAGATAATGCTTGACCAATCATGGCGAGCTGTGAGGTATCTCCAGAGGGCTTCGGGAGAATATGATTTGTACTCTGCATTAAGAATAAAATACATTTTAAAACAGCAATGAATTATGATTATTGACACAAAACTCAACAATAATTAACTTAATAGATTCTTCTTCCCTTTTCTTAATATAAATAAAAACTGGAGGCACATGGGTGGCTCAGTCAGTTAAGTGCCCGACTTCTGATTTCGGCTCAGGGCATGATCTCATGGTTCATGGGATCAAGTCCTATGTTGGGCTCTGCACTAACAGCACAGAGCCTGCTTGGGATTCTTTCTTCCTTTCCCTCTCTCTCTGCCTCTCCCTGGCTCATGCTCGCTCGCGCTCTCTCTCTCTCTCTCTCTCTCTCAAATTAAATAAACAAAGTAACTTTGGCTGTAATAGTTAACATGAATTTAACATTCTATACATAACTACTATTACTTGTTCCCCAGAGCCCTCATGTGATACAGATCCTTAGTTTACACAAGAAGAAACTCAAAGACTATTGGAAAAACACAGATGTCACTTTGAGGCTGGCTAGAGAATTCTTAGCCTTGAAATTTCAATTCACTAAACCATATGGCTTTTCTCTTTCACTGTCACATTATAAATCTCTTACAAAAACCTTGAGATATCCCAGAGTCGTGGGATCGAGCCCCATGTCGGGCTCCTTGCTGAGCATGGAGCCTGCCTAAGATTCTCATTCTCATTCTCTCTCTCTCCCCCTCTCTCCCCTCTGCCCCTCCCCAGCTCATGCACACACTCTCTAAAAATTAAAATAAAAACCTTGAGATAAGAGGTCTTCATGCAATGACTTGCATTTTAAAGTAACTGAGTATTCTTCCTCTAAAAGGAATTCCAAAATGGAGACTCACCAAAATATTCAAATGCCTAATTTAATTCTCATACAATATGTTTAAATTTTAGGTTCTTTCATACTTGCCTTCTGGACTTATCCTGGGGAGAAGGATGGATTCTTGTGTTAGTTGATTCCACCACTGAGCCCAATTTAACACAACTCTGTGGTCCTGTTTGTTAAATTTATCTTTAGGATCATGTTTCAGGAGTGAGTCCAAAACAGATTTGTGCTTGAAAAAATCCTGTTCCTTCATCCTATACCTGAAACAGTGGTATAAATTTTTTTAATTTTGGAGGGAAAATCTGCTCATGAACTTTAACTCTTTTAGGAAACACATAATTCAATACTATCATTTTTGTATTTATTATCTTAAAAATATGTATGTAATTATACAAATATTGAAATGAGAGGAAATTCCCTGAGTCCCTTCTGGATGATACAAGTTTTATCTTCATAGAGAATGTGAGCTCAGTTCCACATAAAAAACCTGTGCTCACTAACAATTATAAACAATGTCCACAATATTTTTTCCATATTATCGAAAGCAGGCTAATAAGACTACCTGGCAAAGGACTGGATCTGCACATTTTCTTGAAAATGTCCTGAATAAAACTTCTCAACTTGATGCACGAAGTCTATAGTTCTCTTTTCATTTGCAGAAAAATAATTTTTTTCTTTTAAAATTTCAACCTTGAATAAAAAGTAATTAAGCAGTGACCTCACAAAAATCAATCACAATTGCAAAACAAATGTCATGAGATTAAACGCCATTTAAGAATTGTATTTTGAGGGGCGCCTGGGTGGCGCAGTCGGTTAAGCGTCCGACTTCAGCCAGGTCACGATCTCGCGGTCCGTGAGTTCGAGCCCCGCGTCGGGCTCTGGGCTGATGGCTCAGAGCCTGGAGCCTGTTTCCGATTCTGTGTCTCCCTCTCTCTCTGCCCCTCCCCCGTTCATGCTCTGTCTCTCTCTGTCCCAAAAATAAATAAACGTTGAAAAAAAAAAAATTTAAAAAAAAAAAAAAAAAAAAAAAAAAAGAATTGTATTTTGAATTTTTGAAGTGTATATATATTCACACAAATTTTCTTTTATCACAAATGCAAAATGATCATTAAAAATAAAAGGAATTCTAATACTTTTACTTACTAGACATTAGTCGAATATTAAAATAATTCATTTTGAATTTTCACCAAGGTTTACTAGAAGATGTAAACTACATAGCCTCACCTTTACCTACCAAAAAGTCCCGTATATCTTTATCAGTTGTATAGAAGCAGATCTTGAGCAACTGGTCTTTTACATCAAAGCCCTGTAATAAACAGAAAAATTGAAAAACCTTTACATTTTGTAAAAGGACTATTTTAAACATAAATATATGTTGGATAAAGAAATACTCTATTACAGACATGTACCCTGTTAGAATTCTACAGCTTTTCTGCTCTTGTGAACACTCATACTCTAGATTTACCTTACGTATACACTGCCTATCCCTAAAGTCCTTAGCCATTTTGCCAGAACAAAGGCAGCAGATAGAACAATTTAAGGTAATGCTAGGCTACCATGACCAAAACTGCAGGTATCTGCTATAATGATTCACTTGAAAACAAAAGTCAACGCAAATCACAATGCTTGCATGGTTTCACTCTGTACCTCTAGAAAGTTACCATGGACAAGCCACGACCATGCAGATTAGGGCCAGGTCTCAGCTTAGTCCAGGAGGCCTACCTCCGGGACTTCCCCTTCTCAAATGAAGTAAAACCACAGAGCACAAAGTAAAAGTATAAGCCATTAGCTCAAATGGAGACGTAAGGGGTCACACGAACAACCCAGAATGTTTCCCAACAAACGAGGTTCTGTGCACACTTTGACATGTGTGAAGCCTTCTAAGAGAAGCACTGTCTCCTTCTAGTCAAAGTGCCAAGTATAACAGAGAATAAATGATGGAAACTCCTAATAAAAAAAATTTCTTCAAAAAAGTTCTCAGTACCAAAGAACATTTCTATTTCCCAGTAAAGGCTATATAAATTTCTTAGTTTCTGACACAACTATGAATACAAATCAATTTTTATATCAACCAGAAATTGCATTCAACATAGAGAACTTTTCTTCCATTAGAGACTTTAAGATTAGACAGTTTATGCAACTCACCATGTTCTTCAAAAGTTCAGAGGCTTCCTTTATATTGTTCTTTTTCAAATTGTCAAAGACCAAATTTAGGCCTATTCTAATCAGCTCCTCAAGTCTTTGAGCAGAATGACTGTTAATCCTGAAGAAAGCCTGTGCCTCTGGTATTCTGTTGTTCAAAATAGCATCGGCAATAACTTCCTAAGAATATGAGGAAACATATTTGCCTTTTAAGTTCCTTTTTATTTCCTTATTATGATTATCAACATGGGACTTATATATTTATTGAGCACCTAATAGACTTTTATTGAAAATCAACCACTAGATTTGGTGCTTTGCACAGGAGAGATGAAGTTGACCAAAATACAGGCTATTAGACTAGTGGAAAATATACAAATAAAGTATTGAGTATAGTCTTGTATGCTAAAGGCAACGATGCAGGTATCCCAGGGTGCTAGAGAGGAGGGTCCAGAAGAGGAGCATCTAAATAAAAGAGGTAACAACAAAAGAAAAGTCTTCCTAGTAGAGAGGACTAATGAGGTGAAATTTAAAAGGCAAGTAAGCATTACATACATATATTGAGGAAACAGGACAAGTGTCCCAAAAAGAGGGAATATATACCGAGGTATAAAGGCAAGAAACAGTATCACTCTTTAGGAAACTCCAAATTACTCAATTTAACTGGAGAAAAAACTGGACATAGTAGCAGATGAGATTTGAAAGAAAAGCAGAGGTTCCATCATGAAGGGTGTTATATGTAGGAGATGGATTGTATCCTGAAATTTATGTGGAAACACTGAAAGATCTTAAAAGCTAAGGGTGACATAACCAGATATATATTTTAGGAAGAATGTTCAGGTAGCAATGTGGAGAATAGACTAGAAGGGATTCAAGCTCAAGACAGTAAGGCATTAGAAGGTTACAGCAAAAATCCTAGTAGGAAGGAATAAAGACCTACACTGAAGACCTATACCCTAGACAGAAGAGGGACTTTTTTTTTTTTTTTTTTTTTTTTTTTTTTGAGAGCACGCACGTGCACAAGTTGGGAAGGGACAAAGAGAGAGGGAGAGAGAAAGAATCCCAGGCAGGTTCCACACCATTAGTACAAATCCCAATGCCAGGCTCAAACTCACAAACCAGGAGATCATGACCTGAGTTGAAGTTGGATACTTTACCAACTGAATCACCCAGGTGGCCCAAATAGGGGCATGCTTAACCCAGGGCTTTCAAGGAGTAGGTAAATCCCATGAAGCCTTATGCAAAATTGTATGCATGTGTACATGCACACAATCACATGTATATTTTTGGAGACAGAGTCCACAGCTTTCATCAAAATAGGCTATAACCTTTCAAAAAGTTAAAAATCAATTATTTTGAGCAAAAAGACCAGAGGACCATGGATGGTACCTTGGAGCATATTAAAGGGTGAAAAATAGGAAGTGAAACCTGCAAAGGAGACTGTAAAAGAGAAGCCAAAAACAGTAGAGGGAAAATCAATTAACTTTCGGATAGAGAATAAGAGATACAGAAAAAGCAGTCACACCAGCTACTTCCCTGTTCCTCCACCCCAAGAACAGCAGTCCTGCGAACCTGACAGTATGTCAAACTTATCACTTTCACTCCCTACTGAGTTTGATCATCTGGGTTAAGCTATTTTGGTCTTTGTCTTTCCAAAGCCAATACTCGACAGGTGGGTGGAGGGATTCTTCCAGTCCCCAGTCATAAAGAGGGCAGCAGCACAGTTTGGTTGTACTAACTTCTATAAAAAGAAAGTCAAGGGGCGCCTGGGTGGCTCAGTCGGTTAAGCAGCCAACTTGGGGTCAGGTCATGATCTCGCGGTCTGTGAGTTCGAGCCCCGTGTCAGTCCCTGTGCTGACAGCTTGGAGCCTGGAGCCTGTTTCGGATTCTGTGTCTCCCTCTCTCTCTGACCCTCCCCCGTTCATGCTCTGTCTCTGTCTCAAAAATAAATAAACATTAAAAAAAAATTTAAAAAAAAAGTCAAGCAGGTGAGCTAGAAAATTTAACTGGCAAGATATCTTAACTGAAATCTGAGATAGGACTCAAACTGAGTATATGTCCAAGAAATAATGCCATAAAATAAAAGTTTCCTAAGATCAAACTACCAGCAGCAATGCGATTTACCCAAAGGTCAGGCAGAATGCTTAAGTCCAAAGTGCCAGGCCCTAGCCATTGAAGAAATATCGTGAAGAGTGTGCCACTTCACATAGGTTTGGGGTTAGGTGCTTGTCACTGGATCTAAGTGCGCAGATCTGGCATTAAGAATTCAGAGGGAACCTCTCTGTGTTCTCAATTACATACACAAGCTTGTAGACATAAATTTGAAGTCATGCCCAGAGATCTCCAAATCTATAAAACCTAAACTCCAAATGTATGAAACCTTGCTAAAGATTCTGAATCACAAATGTACAGATTCTAAATTTTGGTTTCAAATCGTATTCTCAGATCCTCTAAATCTGGCAAATAAAAGAAGTAGTAATTACTCATATTTACCTCAACACTGAGTTTCTTCCATATATCGCTTTCTCTTACTTTGGGGACATTTTCATTTACATCATATTCATCTACGGTATCTATTATCTTCCAAGGAAACTTTATCATGAAGGTTCGAAGTTCATTAATGTAGCTGGTCAAAATGTTCACTCCCTGCTGTAGATGTTCATCTAGTTCTGTGGAAAACACCAATTTGCCAATTTCATATATATAAAAATGTACGTGTGCATATACATATAGAAAGAGCAAGGACTAGAGAAAAGGAATAAACCCTAAGCTGTTATAAAGAATTCTAGAAAAATGCCAAGAATTAAACTCGGTGTTTTCAAATTTCAAACAAAAAAATCTGAGCTTCTTCGTATTTACCAGTAGCTCTGTGTTTTAACATAACCCTTTTCACAATAATTAGTCCTTTCTGTCAACTTGGCCAGTATTGGAACCTATTTCACTCAATCAATTATATACACTGACTCTTCTCAGCTTTAGGAAATAGCAGTCTCTTGGCTTATATTTTCTCGGGCAATAGGACCACTGGGATCTCTGTCCTGACACACGGATAGGGCAGTTACACCCCTCTTTGCTGCTATCTTACCTTCATTGTGAAGAAAAAGCTCCTTTATTTGTTTGTTAAGAAAAGACAGTGTAAGATTAAGCAATTGTTCTGAAAAGTGTTTGCTTTGGGTTTCAGAATCACTTTCTCTAATTGCTGAGCAAAGTAAATCCAAGGCTGGTGTCAGCTTTTCCACATCTGAGAAAGAACCAAAGAAATTAACATGAACACCAGTATTCTTCTAATAAAACTAACATAATCAAAAATATGTTAAAATTTTTTAGGAACATAACAGATATATGTCTATTGGACTACCTGATATAGAGAATAGTGCAGTATGAATGGATACTATGAAAGACACATAATACAAATATATTTATTTTTATTTGAGAGAGAGGGAGTGCATGCGTGCACTCATGCAGCAGAGGAAGGATGGGGGATGGGGGGGCAAGGAGATAGATGGGGGGGAGAGAGAGGGAGGGAGAGAGAGAAAAGAATGAATCCTAAGCGGGCTTCACACCCAGCTTAGAATTCAACTCAGGGCTCAATCCCACAACGCTGGGATCATGAGCTGAGCCAAAATCAAGAGTTGGATGCTCAGCCTACTAAGCCACCCAGGCACCCCACAAATATATTTTATTTGAAATAAAAATTCTTCCACAGCTCAACAGGTAACTTGGAAACAAGCTTGTTTGACTGTATTACTGAGCAAAAACAAAGCTGAAGCACAAACACCCTTCTGTTTTGACATGTATTTGGAGATAGGTAGGAAGACACTACTTATTTTAAGAACTGACCTTCCCTTAAGGCCTGGTCATGGAAGTGTAAACAATGTAAATGAATCCACCATTATCAGTTGTCATATCGTATCTATGTCATTCTGAGATCACACATATACCAGCCAGTATACTAGGGAAGGGTTGCTATATCACAGTTACATTTGAGTTCTTGGCAGGCAGGAATGAGAAAAGGAATCTGCAACAAATTATACACCCTATTTAGAATAAATCAGTAGCATTCCCTTAAATAACAGGTTACAAGAGAAAGATATTGCCTGGAACGTTATCCTTTTTCACTTTGGTTCATTTTTAGTTTTTGTTTGTCATTTACATAGTTGTCTGATTCATCTGCTTACAGTATAATCCCGCCACAAAGTATTAAAACACAAGATAACTATTATTCCTTCAACATCTGCATTTTTCAAGTTTTATACCCTACTACATCCCTATTATGTCCACAGTTCTTGAACAAAAAACAGTAAGTGGGTAAAACTCGTCTAAACACACAGATGTTAGGGTGTCTGGGTGGCTCAGTGGGTTAAACATCCAACTTTGGCTCAGGTCATGATCTTGCAGTCCATAAGTTTGAGCCCTGCATCGGGCTCTGTGCTGACAGCTCAGAGCCTGGAGCCTGCTTCAGATCCTGTGTCTCCCTGTCTCTCTGCCCCTTCCCCACTCATGCTCTGTCTCTGGGTCTCAAAAAATGAATAAATTTTTAAAAATAAAAAAATGCAGATATCTAGAACTGTATAATGGTGGTAGAGGGGAAGGAGATAATGAGGGAGGAGAAAAACACATTCATGTGCCAATACATTAATGTGCAGGGAATGTGGTTCAACTCTTTGCACTTAAAAACAACTTCCCCCAGGGAAGCTGATTATAATGGTATTTCCAGGAAAACTTCCTTTGCCCCCAGAAAAGGATCTGAAAAGCCCAATCCAAACTTTTGAACACTACATTTATGAGATGCAGTAAATGATGATCAAAGCAGTCAGAGAGAGAAGGATAAACATGTCTTCCATTCAGCTAGTTTGTAGCATAGCCTCTGTGGCTGCTGGTGGATCAGTAAAAACCACTCAAGTACCGAAAGTGCTTTGAAGGATAGGGGTAGAAAAGTACCGAGCATATTACCTTTCTTTATCAGTAACAGGGCTTCCTGGCTAGGAAAATTTTCTAAACGGTAAAATGACTCCAGGATAGATCTCCTTCTCCATCATTAAATGTGGCAGAATTAAAAAAAAATTTTTTTTTACAAGTAGATATAGTGAAAACAAAATTAAAAGGCAGAGAACACAAAAGGATGAAGACGATGCTATAGGTTCAACAGTACTCTTTAAGGTTAGAAACCTGCTAACTTTGAAAGCCCTAGCAAAATACCACTTTAAAATTTTTAATTTTTATTCTTAAATAATCTCTGTATTCAACACAGGGCTCCAACTCACAACTGCAAGATCGAGAGTTGTAGGCTCTACTGACTGAGCCAGCCGGGCACCCCAAAACACCACTCTTGTTTAGAAATCACTTATTCATCATATGATCACATGTTGAATCCTTTCTCTCCACATACTGAAAACTCCTACATTCGGCCTTTAAGCATTCCTCATTTCTTTGCCACTCTTGTAGCTGAGTATCTTGTTCCAGTAGATTTTGGTGTAGGTAACTGGAAGCTGTTGGCACAAGGCCTTGAATGTGGTGTTTGAAACTGTTTGATAGTTTTCACTAATTGCGGTATGATAATTACTTTCTGCATGCTCAATGACTTGGCAATCTGGACTTCATTTGAAACGATTACTGAATCCTATACATCTTTATGACTAGCCAACTGAACATTGTCATCTTAATAATAGTGAAAATGATTTTTTTAATTTTTTAAACTTTTTAAAGTTTATTTTGAGAGAGAGAGAGAGAGAGAAAGAGAAAGCAGGGGGAGGGACAGAGAGACGGAGAGAATCCCAAGCATGCTCCCTACCATCAGCACAGAGCCTGATGCAGGGCTCAAACCCACAAACTGTGAGATCAGGACTGGGGCCAAAATCAAGAGTTGGATGCTTAACTGAATGAACCACCCAGGCACCCCGTGAACCTGAATCTTAAGTACTCCAACCACCTGGGCTGTAGGTGGTGTGATGGTGAACTTCCACTCTGATCTCTACCATTCCAGAAGTTTTTAGGCTGAAACTGATGGCTTCAATGCATACACTAATGGTCTGTTGCCTGTCTATAGTTTTAGCATAAATCATACAGAAGCCACTGGAATAAAGATCTTTCACACTGGCCCTTAAAGCACTGTCACATGGTTCTGTCCAAGACTTCAGACTTCCATCTACATCCTCTGGCTGGGGGTCACTTGCTTCTTTCCATAAATGATCAGACTTAAAATTTTGTTTCTTGGATCTAAAAATCTGCTATTACCCAGGTGACTGTTCTGTAATGAAGACCCAATCTTCTACCTTCTATCTTCACAGGTGTGAACTGACGCGTGTTATTCTAGGCAAATGCATGTGCTACCACTTCCCTGAGGAGATGATCAATTAAGTAGTAGCCAGACATTGTTGAACACCTCATTAAATTCCCCTGGGGGTGCATGAGTGATGGATTTAGCAGCTATGCGTACCTTCTCCTCATCCGACACCCAATCCTCGAAGTTGGGCATCTTGGGCTGCTTGGACAAGCAAAAATCAAGGCCAGTATCCTCCTCTCAAAAAGTTCACAAAAATTTTATGAAGTCTTACCTGCAAACGTTAGTGATTCTACTTACTATTAGTCATTGTTTACTGGTATTAGTAACCACCATTTTACTGACCACCTATGCTATATCTTAAGTATCAGGCTTGGTGTTTTATAAGTGCTATCTCATTTTTTTTTTCATTTTCAACAATGCTGAGAGGTAGGTGCTGTAGCCGTTTTCCCATAGATGAGGAAACTGAGGTTGAGAGGGATTAAAATAATTTGCCCATGCTAATTTGGTAAGTAAATGGCAGAGCCAAAATTTGAACTTCAGCCTGTTTCCAAAACCATTCTCTTAAACATGCAGGTGAAAGCAGGAAGTGCAGGCTCCTGAAGCCTCCATTTGCCAGCTGCCCTAATAAAGGGATTCCTGTTTATCTCAGCATTGGCCCCACCTGCAGAATTGCATGAGAATGATGAGAAACCTAAGATTGCCTTTGAGACAGCTGGTAAGCTATCTCCATGCTGGTTTCCAGACTCATCCCCACCATTTAGGGCAGAGCAGTGCAGGCGAGAGGGGAAGGAGGACGAATCACTAACCAAGACCAAATAGTAGAAGTGAATAATGACCAGACAATTCCTGAGGGAATTCCACTTACCAAAAACCAGGCCTTTTTCTATAAATTCAAGCAGACTTAAAAAAAGAAATCAGATGGGTGCCTGGATGGCTCAGTTGGTTAAGCGTCCAATTTTGACTCAGTTCATGATTTTCCTGCTTGTTTTGTTCAAGCCCCACGTTGGGCTCTTGCTGACTGCTCAGAGCCTGGAGCCTGCTTCAAATTCTGTCCCTGTCTCTCTACCCCTCCCCTGCTCACACTCTCTCTTTCTCTCAAAATTAAACATTAAAAATTGGAAAAAAAAAAAAAAGAAATTGGAGTATTAAAAAAAAAAACAACTTAGCAATGCAAAAGGAAAGGGCAAACTGGGCAAGCAAGATGAAAGAAAATGTTTTTTAAAAAAGAAAATTTCGAATCCACAGTGTCAGTGAGAACACTACATTGATGGGAAAAAAGCAGGCTGTTGTTTTCTCCATGTAACTAGAGTACAAGTTGATAAAACTTTTCTGGGGGACAATTTCTCAAAGCATTTAAGAATATAAATCATGTGTCTCTTTGACCTGGAAATTTCACATCTACACATTTATCCTAGTAATTGTACATATGTGAAATTATACACACACACACACACACACACACACACACAGCATTTATAGCACACTACCAACAATAGTAAAAATTGGAATCAATCTAAATGTCTAATAGGAATATGGTTGGGAAAATTATGGCATAGCCCACAGAATGAAATTCTATGCCACCACAATTAAAAGGGGATCTATTAACAAGAAAGAGATCTATACCAGCAAGAGACAAAAAAAAAAAAAAAAAAAAAAAAGATTATAAAACTGTAAGTGTAAGGAAAAACATACTTTATTTCCCTGTACCTCTAAGGAGAGGATGTGCATGGCTACCTGGTTGAAGAATAACAACTAGGTTTCCTGTTTATTAAACACGAAAGCCAAATCTTGAAAAGAAGTGTTGGTAAAGCAGCAAATAAGCAGAAGAGTTAAGCTGAAAAATTTATATATAACAAGTCTCAATCCATAACTCAGGCATCACTAAATATCTCAGACAGTTGCAAGAGTGAGCAATTTTGCAAATGAATTTTGTTCTCTTTTGAATGAAATTCTCTTGAATTTGAAAGGCCACTTCTTCCTTGTATACTAAAAATACAAAGCATAGTACAGGATATGAACAATAAACAACCCACTTAGAATGAGAACATTTACAGATTCTTACAAGTCTCTCAAGATTCCACGAAATACATAAAATGTCATGATTGACTTTTGGCAAGTCAGTCACCAAAAAGCACAATAATTTGAAAATGACTAAAAAGGTAAAATGATAAATACAAATGCAGAAGACTTTTCTACTTACTTTTTAAATATAAATGAGATGGAAAATGATCCAACTGGTCAGGTACAGAAGATTTTGAGGATGGATTCAAAAGATTTTCTTTGCTCTTCAAAAAGAAATCTACTGTGTCCAGCTGACGATTTTCTATCCCAGCCTGAAACAGGAGAAAATCGGGAAAAGTTACAATAGGAAAAAATTAAGGATATAGATTTTTTTTTTTAACTTTATAACTTAACGTACTGAGACTGCAAGAGACACAAGGCCCTCTACCCTGCAGCAGTACCCCGGTTCTGGTGAGGATTCTGACAATGACTAATCATGCAAACTGCCCAAGTCTCCAACTTCGCCGAACATCAGTTTCTGCTTTGGTAGAAACAGGAGGTTAGATTAGAAAACACTTCCAGCTCTACCATCTGTAATTCTAATTCCATTCAAAGCCAGGTTCTTGGGGACTATTATTACAGTTAATTTACAGTCCATTTGAATTAAAATGTTAAAGCATTTTATGATATAAACTTTATGATATAAAGTTTACTGAAAAAGCAGGCTAAAGACAGACTCCCAGGGCGCCTGGATGGCTCAGTTGGTTGAGGGTTCAACTCTTGATTTCAGCTCAGGCCATGATCCCAGGGTGATGCGATCAAGCCCCATGTCGGGCCCTGCCCTGAGCATGGAGCCTGCTTAAGATATTCTCTCTCTCTCTCTCTCTCTCTCTCTCCCCCTTTGTCCCTCTCCTCTGCTCATGCTCTCTTTATAAAAATAAAAAGATTTTTTTACTAAAAAAATAAAAACAGATTCCCATTTCTGATAAGGCATATTAAGGAAACTTTCCATACAGTACACTTAAAAATCACAGATTAAAACACACACACACACACACACACACACACACACACACACACACACTTAAATGCTCAGTTGAACTGCAAACAAAAAAATTTTCCCGGGATAACAATGAGGGGAAAGACAAATCCAGAAAACTGAATGCTCTAAAACCAACTGCTGTCTGAAAGATTCTGCAAATTTCTTTTTCTTTTTTTTCTCGCTAGTGTGCTTTTTCTTTTTTTCTTTTTCAATGTTTATTTATTTTTGAGAAAGAGAGAGAGCATATGCACAGCAGAGGCAGAGAAAGAATGGGAGACACAGAATCTGAAGCAGGCTGTAGGCTCTGAGCTGTCAGCACAGAGCCCAACGTGGGGCTTGAACTCACAAACTGAGATCATGACCTGAGCCAAAGTCAGACATTTAACCAACTAAGCCACCCAGGCACCCCAATTCTGCAAATTTCTAACAGCCTAAAGCAGGGATTGGACAACTAAGACCCACCAACCAAATTTAGCCCTTGCCAGTTTTTGTAACTAAAGTTTTATGGGAACATAGGCACATCCATTCACCCATTCATTTACATATTGTCAATGGCTACAAATGGCACCTCTGAGTAGTTGCAATAGAATCCTACCGGCAAACCCTAAAATACTTGCTATCTGGCTCTCTGCAGAAAGTTTGCCACTCTTACCCTAAAGCACTGTGCTTAAGAATGACCCAGAGTAGGGGCGCCTGGGTGGCGCAGTCGGTTGAGCGTCCGACTTCAGCCAGGTCACGATCTCGCGGTCCGTGAGTTCGAGCCCCGCGTCGGGCTCTGGGCTGATGGCTCAGAGCCTGGAGCCTGTTTCCGATTCTGTGTCTCCCTCTCTCTCTGCCCCTCCCCCGTTCATGCTCTGTCTCTCTCTGTCCCAAAAATAAATAAACGTTGAAAAAAAATTTAAAAAAAAAAAAAAAAAAAAGAATGACCCAGAGTAAATTGCTAAACCCTACCCGCAGAGTTTCTGATTCATTGAGTCTGGGGTAGGGCTTGAAAATTTGCACTTCAATAAATCCCTAGGTGATGGTGATGCTGTTAGTCTGCAGACTAACTTTGAAGTTCTGGGTGTAACAGACCAGGCAGGTTGAGTGAGAGGTATTGGTAGAAGTTACACATCCAGGAAAAGAGGATAAACCTAGGGCTCATGACACTCTCCAAAAGTGGATGGACTAGAAAAACAAGTGCCTCCAAAGAGAGACCATAAAAAACTGTCTTTGGTCTGGGTGGTGGGAGGGAAAACTGAATTGTGTATGATTAAATAAGAGAATATTCTTGTTCTTAGAAGATATACGCCAAAGAACTTAAAAAGTTACAAAGTTAGTAACTTTTAAATAGTTTGGCAAAAATAAAAAGTACACAACCAGTCAAGACATATGTGGCAAAATGTTAACAGCTGGTGAATGATGAAGGGTAAATGGATGCTCATTTTACTATTTTTTTCAATTTTTCTGTAAATTTGAAAATTCTCTAAATAACATATTTTAAAACAATGACCAAATAGTAATTCTAGAAATAAAAAAATAAAAATTGAAATTAGATACGCGAAGGATGTGTTTAGAACAGATTAGACACAGCTGAAAAGAAAATTGGTGAGCTGGGAGATATAAAGAAATTATCCACAATGTAATAAACACTCATAAAGGTAAAAGAGAAATTGAGGAAAGTATGCAAATTATAATTACTTTTGATTGAACTACCACTGTGATGTCACAGGAAGAAATTATCCACAATGTAATAAACACTCATAAAGGTAAAAGAGAAATTGAGGAAAGTATGCAAATTATAATTACTTTTGATTGAACTACCACTGTGATGTCACAGGATGTGGGGGTAAAATGCACATTCAATGTTCAAGTACATGGAACAGTTATGCAAACTGAGTACTTACTAGGCTAGAAAGGAAGTCTCAACAAATTTTAAAGAATTGGTATCAATCAGATAGACCAGTATTTTTCCAATTAAAGACTATGATTCATTAGTGAGACATAAAATCGGTCAAACTGCAGAACACTAAAAACAAAAAGATCATAAAAGTAGCCTGAAGGGAGAAAAATAAACTATCCTCAAAGAAACTGATTTTTCAATGACAATGGAATCTAGAATATAGGAGAAAGTGATCAGGAATGTTGTGAAGGAAAACTGCCTACCTAGAATTCCACACCTTCCAAAAATGACAGCAAAACAGATGTTATTAGTTAGATAAAAATGGAGAATTCAGCACCAGTCAGATCCTCACTAAAAGAGATTCTTAATGATACACTCTAGGCAGAGTGAAGGCCTAAAATGGGAGAAGAAATGAAGAGCAAAGAAAATATATCTTTTCTGTGCAAAAAGAGAACTTTGAAGGGCACCTGGTTGGTGCAGTCAGTTAAGCTTCTGACTTCAGCTCAGGGCATGATCTCACGGTTTTTGAGTTCGAGCCCCTTGTTGGGCTCTGTGCGGACAGCTCAGAGCCTGGAGCCTGCTTCAGATTCTGCGTCTCCCTCTTTCTCTGTTCCTTCCCCTCTCATGCTCGTTCTCTCTCTCTCTCTCTCAAAAACAAATAAACATTAAAAAAAATTTTTTTTTAAAGAAATGAACCTAAATACATAATAATGATGTCTACTTTGGTTTAAAAAAAAGTAAAAACAGTAGTAACTTAAGTAGGGAGAAAAAGTAAATAAAATTAAAGCATTCAATGGACCTGTATTATCAAGAAAGGTAAAGTTACTAACTTTAGTTTTGATCATGTAAATATGTACATTTCCTAGAATATCCACTAAAAGAACATAAACTTAATATTTAATATCCAAACTACTAGAGGTCACAGGAGCTTCTACAGTGCTAGTGATGTTCTATCTTTTGAACTTGGTGGTGGTTACAAGACTTTTTGCTTTGTAATTATTTGTTAAACTGTACGTGTATTTTGTATACTTTTTTATACATGTTATATTCCACAATAAAAGTAAAATTGATTAATGTAGTTTATTACAGTAAATGAAAGGGGATGACTCATATGATTATATTAAGAGATTCAGAACAAGTATTCAATAAAATTTCAATACCCATTCATGATTTAAAACACAAAACAACACCTGGGGTGCCTGGGTGGCTTAGTCAGTTAAACGTCCAACTCTTGGTTTCAACTCAGGTCATGATCTCATGGTTTGGTGGATTTCAGCCCTGTGTCCAGCTCTACACTATCAGTGCAAAGATTCTCTGTCTCCCTCTCTCGCTGCACCCCCCAACTCATGCTGTCTCAGTCTCTCTCAAAATAAACTTAAAAAAAAAAACTCATAGGAAAAAAAGAAAAGTCAATCTTATAAAGGTTTTCTTGATATACATGAGTGTGCACAGACTCATGTATATCAATATGGATAGATATTACAGGTATTCTTTTTTAAAATCAGGAATAAATAAGGATGCCCACTGTTACTTCTGAGTGATACTATGCTAGAGGTCCCAGCAACAAAATAAGGAAAAAAAGTTAGAAGAATAAGGATTTGAAGAGAAGAAACAAAACTGTATTATTCTGATGTTATTGTAGCTAAGTATATAAAAAGTTCAGGGGCGCCTGGGTGGCGCAGTCGGTTAAGCGTCCGACTTCAGCCAGGTCACGATCTCGCAGTCCGTGAGTTCGAGCCCCGCGTCGGGCTCTGGGCTGATGGCTCAGAGCCTGGAGCCTGTTTCCGATTCTGTGTCTCCTCTCTCTCTGACCCTCCCCCATTCATGCTCTGTCTCTCTCTGTCCCAAAAATAAATAAACGTTAAAAAAAAAAAAATTAAAAAAAAAAAAAAAAAAAAAAAAAAAAGTTCAATAAAATCTAACAAATAAATTATTAGGATAAGAAAACTTAGCAAATTCACTGGATACAAAACTCAGTATCTACCAATTAAGAAATGAGAAGATATGAACAGACATTTTTCCAAAGAAGACATACAGATGGCTAACAGTCACATGAAAAGATGCTCTACACCACTCATCAGGGAAATACAAATCAAACCCACAATGAGATACCACCTCACACCTGTCAGAATGGCTAACATTAACAACACAGGAAACAACATCTGTTGTTGTTGGCAAGGATGTGGAGAAAGGGGAACCTTCTTACACTGTAGGTGGGAATGCAAACTGGTGCAGCCACTCTGGAGAATAGTATGGAGGTTCCTCAAAAAGTTAAAAATAGAGCTACCCTACAACCCAGCAATTACACTATTTACCCAAAGGATACAAAAATACAGATTTGAAAGGGCACATGCACCCCACTGTTTATAGCAGCATCATCAACAATAGCCAAACTACGGAAAGAGCCCAAATGTCCACTAACTGATGAATGGATAAAGAAGATGTGGCGCATACACACACACACACACACACACACACACACACACACACACACAATGGAGTATTACTCAGCAATCAAAAAGAATGAAATCTTGCCATTTGCAACTATGTGGATGGAGCTACAGTGTATTATGCTAAGCAAAATAAGTCAGAGAAAGACAATACCAAGATTTCACTCTTATGTGGAACTTAAGAAACAAAATACATGAACATACAGGAAGGGGGAGGGAAGAGGAAAGAGGGAAACAAACCACAAGAGACTCTAACAATAGAACACAAACTGAGGGTTGATGGAGGGAAGTGAGTGGGAATGGGTTAAATGGGTGATGGGTATTAAGGAGGGCACTTGCTGGGATGCGCACTGGGTGTTATACCTAAGTGATGAATCACTAAATTCTACACCAGAAACCAACTTTACCATATATGTTAACATATAAATAAAAAGATTTAAATAAAAACTTGAAAAAAACCACTATATTAATGAAAATTATGGAAATCTCTGCACTCTCACCTATTTCCTGTAAGTCATGGAAATTGGAAACGTATTGATTTTCCCCAAGTAACATAAAAGGTACAGAAATAAAGAAAAATTAACATATAAAAGCTCAATGTATTTCTTTATACTGGTAACAAAATATAACTTAAAAATATACCATTTACAATATCAATATATAAAAGTTTTCAAATACATGTAAAGATATACTACATTTAAACATACAGTATTTACATATGTATACACATATATTTAAATATAAATACATCCAAACCAAAAATAAAGCTAACAAAAGATGTCAAGCTCTTAATGGAAAAGTTGCACAAATGATAATGTTTCATTGAAAGACATTAATGAAGACATGAAAAAATGGGAAAAGAGACTATGTTTATGGATAGGAATATTAAATATCCTAAAGATGTCAATTCTTCCCAACTTGGTATACAGATTTAACCTAATTCTCATAAAAATCTTAACAGTTTTTCATGAAACTTGACAAGCTGATCCTAACAGATGGAAGAGGGTTAAGGGAGAAAGAATAATGAATACATCCTGAAAAATAATAAAGTGAGGGATTTACAATTAAGACTGGGTAGAATTGGCCCCGGATAGGCAAAGACCAATGTAACAAAATAGACCCCAGAAACAAACTCATGCATATATGGAGACCTGACACACAGAGATTTTGGGTAGTGGTAAAAGGAAGGAGTTTAGAAAAAAAATGGTTCTGAGACAAATTGCTATCAATACACAGGGGGTAGAAATAGGTCCCTACCTCACACCATGAATAAATCAAGTTCCAAATGATAAAGGACTTAAATGTGAAAATCATAATTTTAACACTTAGGAAAAAATACAAAAACATCTTTATGACTTCAGGATAGGAGAAGGCACAAATTACATGCAAAAAAGACTGATTAATAAAAATACACTAAAATTTAGAACTACATTAAAGACTCCACACAGGGGCGCCTGGGTGGCTCAGTCGGTTAAGCGTCCGACTTTGGCTCAGGTCATGATCTCGCGGTCCGTGAGTTCGAGCCCCGTGTCGGGCTCTGTGCTGACAGCTCAGAGCCTGGAGCCTGTTTCAGATTCTGTGTCTCCCTCTTCCTCTGACCCTCCCCTGTTCATGCTCTCTGTCTCAAAAATAAATAAATGTTAAAAAAAAAAATTGTTTTAAAAAAAAGACCTCACACAGAACATAAAAAGTCAAGCCACACATTAGAATATGTTCACCCCACTTAGAAAAAAATATTAGTATCTAGAATATATCCAACAAACTACAAACCAGTAAGAAAAAGACAAACGCCCCAAGAGACAATAGGCAAAAGACTTGAACAGTCACTTTACAAAAGAAATCCAAATGTCATGTATTTATCAACCTGAATCATCAGGGAAATGCAAATTAAAACCCATTGTAATACCAGGTTGGCAAAATTTGAAAAATCTAGAAATGCCAAGGGTTGGAAAAGACATACAACGAGAACTAACATACATTGCTGGTGAGAACATAAACTGATAAACCAACTTTGGAAAACTAGAGTGTTTACTTAGTAAAGTTAAAGATGCACATGTCCCACGACCCAGCATTTCTACTACCACCACGGAGAAACTCTTGCACATGCGCTACAGTAGATGTGTACTGCTTATAGTGACTTGTCCATAATAGCAAACAACTGGAAAAAACCTAAAGGTGGATAAGTAAAGATGTATTGATACAATGGGATCCTATATGGGAGTGAAACTGAATAAATTACAGTTATACAAATTAACACTGGATGAATCACAAAATATTATGTTTATGTTTAGTGTTAAAAAACAGTCCGAAAAGAATATATACCATGGTACCACTATATGCAAAATTCAACAATAGCCATAACTAAATAGCATTATTTGAAGATACATTTATGTGGAGTAAGATAAAGAAAAGCAAGGGCATGGTTAAAATTTTCAGAATGGTAGTTAACTCTGACACTGAGTGAGGTAAGAGAATAGGATGGAGAGGGGCACACATTCAAGAATGTTAATCCAGTTCTTGCTGGGATGGTGGGTACAAGATATTTGCTTTATTATTGTTGTTGTTATCACTAAAATCATATATATTTACTCACTTGTATATGGAGTGAGACTAAGGCCAAAACAATGCTTCATTTACCTTGCAATCCTTTATTATATGTTTCTAGGAATTTATCCATTTCTTCCAGAGTGCTCAATTTGTTGGCATATGATTTTTCATAATATTCTCTTATAACTGTCTGTATCTCTGTGGTGTTAGTTGTGATCTCTTACATACCATGCAATCCTAATTCAAGTCACACATAGGCATGAACACTATATAAGGACAGAGGCTCAGCAGTCATGCTGCCTAGGTTCAAATCCTGGCTAACTATCGCCATTCATGTAATATCGGAAAACACTATTCACGTATATCTGAATTAGATTTCCTAACCTGTCTGTGTTCCCTCATGAATAAAATGGGATTAATAACAGTATTTACCTTCAGGGTTGATAAGAATATTAATGAAATTACACATTATTAACATTAATATTTAAGAAAAATAACCACAAGGAAATAAGTATGATTACTTCTGGATAATGGATTTATAGGTGACAAATTTTCTTTTTTTCCCCATTACTCAAATTTTCTCAATGATATTTTGCAGTGTATAAAAATAAGTTCTTCAACAAATGGTGCTGGAAGAAATGAGTATCCACATACAAAAGAATGAAACTGAATCCCTTGCTAATACAAAAATTAATCACAATGCATCACAGACCTAAACGTAAGAGCTAAAACGATAAAACTCTTGTAAAACCCCATTGCCTCAGTTTAGGCAATGATTTCTTAGATATGAACCAAAAGCACTAGAGATTAAAAAAAGTAAATTGACTATCAAAATTCAAAACATTTGTATTTCAAAGGACATCATCGAGAAGGTAAAAAGAAAACCCACAGAATGGGAGAAAATATTTGAAAGTCATCAGATTCTAGTACCCAGAAAATATAAAGAAATTTTAGAACTCAACGACAGAAAAAAATTTTAAAATGGACAAAGCTTTAAATAGACATTTCTCCAAAGACATATACAAATGGACAATAAGCAAATGAAAACATGTTCAGCATCATTACTCATTGGGAAAATGCAAATCAAAACCACAATGAGGAGTCCCTGGCTAGCTCAGTAGGTAGAGCATGTGACTCTCAATTTTGGGGTCATGGATTCAAGCCCCACAGTGAGCATAGAGCTTACTTAAAAAAAAAAAAACACACACACACAATGACTTAATTTTGACTTTACAACTACTAGGATGGTTATAATAAAAGGTGAACAATAACAAGTGTTGGTGAGGATGTGGAGCTCTTGGAACCCTCGTCACACACTGCTGGTGGGAATGTAAAATAGTGCAGCTGCTGTGAAAAACAATTTTGCGGTTCAAAAAGTTAAATGACCCAGTAATTCCACTGCTAGGTGTATATCCAAGAGAAATGAAAACATATGACACAAAACTTGTACACCAGTGTTCACAGGATTACTTACAATAGCCAAAAAGTGGAAACAACCCAATGTCCATCAACTGATGAATGGATAAACAAAATGTGGTACATCCATTTAATGGAATATTATTCAGCCATACAAAAGAAGAAGTACTGATATATGCTACAACATTGATGACCCTTGAAAATATGCTATGTGAAAGAAGCCAGTCATAAAAGGCTACATATTTTATATTTCCATGTATAGGAAATGTCCAGAATAGGCAAATCCAGAGACAGAAGGCGTTATCAGTGTTTGGGACTTAGCAGCCATGAGAACTGGTAAATGACTGCTAATGGATACAGAGTTTCTTTTTGAAGTAATGAAAATGTTTGGAATTACCTAACAGTGATAGTTGTACAACCCTGAATACACTAAAAATCAGTGGACTGTACTCCTTAGATGGGTGAATTTTATGGTATGTGTGTTATACTTTAATAAAGCTGTCATTAAAAATACAAACTCACATACAACATTATTAACTTTTAGGGTCTGTGTGATCTACAGAAAAGTACCTTGACTTTGATTCTAGCTCCAGTTCTTGTTAGTATTGCTATGGGCCACTCACTCAACCATTCTGAGCCTAAGGTTTTTCATCTGTAAAATGAAATGAATAAAAACTATCCAGGGGTACCCGGGTGGCTCAGTTTAGTCCCGGACTCTGATTTCGGTTCAGGTCATGATCTCTCAGTTCGTGAGTTCAAGTCCCACACTGGGCTCCATGCTTACAGCGCAGAGCCTGGTTAGGATTCTCTCCCCTCCTCCTCTGGTGTCTGTCTCTCTCTCTCTCTCTCTCTCTCAAAATAAATAATAAACTTACAAAAAAAAAAAAAAAAAAAGACTATCCAAATCATCTCATGTTATTTTAAGACAAAACTAGATAATGCATATAAAAAAGTGTGAACTACAAAATGCTATACAAATTTTTCAGGTTATGTTGCTTCCATAGTTTGATTAGAAGAGTAGGGACCATAAGGTAGAAATAAAAGGTCACTTTTGTTTGTGATTCCCATAGCTTGCTTTTACTTCATTTAGTCTTACCATCTTATTGTTGCCTCCATTTTTTGCAACTTTTTTTTAGTTTTTACTATAATTTTTTATCTTTTAAGACCAAAAAGGGTAAACAGAATTCCTAAGCAGAATTAGTGTATTGAAATAACCAGAACTAAGCAAATGGTTGGGTAAAGACTATAGCTCTTTTTGCTGCTAGGTTAAATGAATTCTCCCAAATCTTCAGTCAAGTAAGAGTCTATGACAGAAAATAATCAAGCAAAGTCATGTAGGCATTTAATATTGTTACCTCCAGTGCATGGATGGGGATTGAGCATCTCCCCCAACCATTGAGATGGCAAAGAGAGTCCACAGTACTGGCACTTCCATGGATCATTAGTCTATTTAAAAACTCCTCCTGAGTCAATCCAAACAAAATCAGAGAGAGTCCATTTTCTGCAGGAAAAATAAAAGTTACCTTAAATAAATTAAGGTATTTATTACCTTATTATGGTATTACCTAATTACCTTATTACCTAATTAAGGTATTTATTACCTTATTTATTACCTTATTATATATTACCTCTAACTATGCAATACTTCAGTGCTATAATTACAAATATATCTATTTGGCACCAGGTACTACTATGACCATGATTAATCCATCAAGATTTTTTAATGTTTTTAAAAAAGAGTTTTATTTTTTCAACAATGGGCCACAGGGCAAATTCTCGTAAGAACAACACATCCTACGAAATAATACTAAATCTCACTTTTCTCCTTTACATTATCCACACAATCAATGCCTGGAATTTTTAACTATTTACAGAGATGTCATATATCCGATTCACTAAGGTAAAACCAATAGCACGCTCTTGACACACAGAAATATAGGATTTCCAAATCTGGGGTATTAAAAAAAAAACACACATAGTTCAACTGCATCACTCAATAGCTTTGTAGGAGGTTATGGCATAACTGCTGACTGAGAAATACCAAACGGGTAGTGAGACAAGTACAAGAAAAAACTAACAAGAAAACAGCCCATCTAAGAGAACCAAAATTCAGCCTCAACCCATAAATTACTACGGAGGAATGCAGGGCTAGTGTTGCCAGATCTAATAATTTTTCAATAACAGCTAGAAATCCTCTAACTTTATATGTTTATAATACAGTCTTCTTTAAAAGCCTAGATAGTGCAAGCCCAATAGAATGAATCTGTGGTGCACATATATATGGCCCAGAAGCAGCCAGCTTACTACTGTTTTTTGCACAGACAAGTCAAGAGGAGACTCTCTGGGATAAAACCAACCTTTACTACTCTGACACTTCTCTGACTTTAGCGTCAGAGCATTGAGCTGAGCAAAAATAACCTTAATTAGAAATCAAATAGATGAGACAACAGTACCAAGAGTAACACCAAGTTTCCCCATGAAAGACTACCACTTAGAGGACAGTGTAGGCACTAACATCACCCGAGCAGAAGTAAAATATGTTAAGAAAGCACACCTCTCAGGGCGCCTGGGTGGCTCAGTCGGTTGAGCGTCCAACTTCGGCTCAGGTCATAATCTCGTAGTTCATGGGTTCAAGCCCCACATCGGACTCTGTGCTGACAGCTCAGAGCCTGGAGCCTGCTTCAGATTCTGTTTCCCACTCTCTCTGCCCCTCCCCCACTCATGCTCACTCGCTCTCTCTCAAAAACAAATAAACATTAAAAAATTTTTTAAAAAAAGAAAGCAAGCACACCTCTTAGCAATGGGTTTCAACCTAACACGAGTTATTCTCACCTGTCAAAACAAGGCAGAGTTGCTGGTCTCCACAACTGTCTATAGGAATACACTTTTGGCCAAGGGAAAAGCACTGCAGGCCCTGGGTCTCCAAATCCCAAAGGACAATGGTGCAGCCCGTCCTTTCCACTGCCCAAGTAAACAGTGCACTGAATCCTGTCACAGACATACATTTAAGCTCAATAGGTTCCTCTTGTTCATGAATGTGCATTATTTTCCATGATCTTCCTGGATCCCTGGTCTTGGCGTGATCTTTCTGTGGAAAATTATACTGGTTGTGCATTATGTCTGGTGGAATGAAGGCCCAGCCTGGCATACTGGTACTGGGGTTACCAGATTCAGGAGACTCCAAATGCAAAATATTCTGGAACCACGGAGCACAATAGGAAACCTCCAGGTGGGAACTCTTTATTGTTTCATTCAATGATGATAGCTGGGCTTTCCAAGACCTGGAAGATAGTGTAGAACTCACACCTGTTACAGTGAAAGGCACTACATAAAACACTATATCATGAAGAAGATGCATTTAAAAAAAAGTGTTTACTTCTGTAAAGCCCTTTAGTAAAAAGGTAGAGTATGACCAAAAAAAAAAAAAAAAAAAAAAGGAATAAAGTAAACCCAAGAGGGAAGTTTCTGTACCTATCAACTTGAAAGGAAAACTTGGTCAGTTTCATGTTGTAGTCAGAATTAACAGGATCATCTTCATCTATCCCCTTAGGGCCTTCAACAGGCATGTCTTCTTGAGTTCTTTTACATAGTAGGTGTCCTGGGTGTTGCCTACATTTTAAAATGATAGCCATGGTCAACAATGATGATTGAATCCAAATCTGTGTTACTACTGTTAAATATTGAGGGGAAGGGGGTGTCACATAGAAGGAACAGTATAGACAGGTTTTTTGAACAGGACTCCTTCTCTCCATTGTTTATAGCAGAATGATAAAGTCAGCCCTAAGAATTTGACCCATTTGTAACCATGTGTGGTAATGGGAAGTTAACTAGATTTATTGTGGTGCTCACTTCACAACATATACATATATTGAATCATTATGTTGTACACCTGAAACTAATACAATGTTGCGTGCCGATTATCTCTCAATCAAGAAAAAAGAATTGGACATTTATGGGCAGTTAGCTTTATAAAGAAATAAGAACACTTATCTATGATAATGCAGATGTTGTGATTAAAACTTTAAAACATTTATTTTTGAGAGAGAGAGAGAAAGAGAGAGAGACAGAGAGCGAGGGGGGAGGGGCAGAGGGAGAAGGAGACACAGAATCTGAAGCAGGCTCCAGGCTCTGAGCTGTCGGCACAGAGCCCAACATGGGGCTTGAGCCCAGAAGCCATGAAGACATTTAACTGAGTCACCCAAGTGCCCATAAAACTTTATATAAACTAAGCCTTTCAAAAACTCTATGAGGTAAACATACCCCCATTTTATAGATATGGAAACAAAGGCCCAGAGAAACAGTGGAGCTGTAACCAGGTCAATGTGACCATAAAGCCCAGGCTTTTAACCGTTCACAATACTGTCACCACAAAGTAAGATTTAGGCTGAGATCAGGGGAATGCATACCAACTAGAAAGACAAAATGTAAGTGCAGGTGTAGGTGGAAGAGTATTTGCAGAAAGAGGGTTTTTCTTTTTGTTTTGAGAAACAAAAAAAAGGCAAAGGTAGCTAAAGCATAGTGAATGAGAAGCAAGGTGGCCTGAGATGAGACTGGAGAGGTTGGCAGGAGACAGATGGTGCAAGACTCTATGGGCTAGTAAGGATTTTTAGTTTTATCTCGTGGGGTAGGGAAGCTAAGTAAGGGTTTTAAATAAGAAAAGCAGTATGATCAGATATAGAAGAGTAGCTGGGGGAGAAAGAGTGGCACTTAAACCTTGAACACTTACACTGCTATTAACCCTTTCAACAATTTGAAGATAATATGTTAACATACATGTATCAAGGATTGATTTTTAAAAAGCTAGAAAAGGCAGGGGACAGGGAGAAAAGATGATGCATGGAGAAGGCAGTTTCCCATCCCCCCAAATGAAAGGTGGATACCTTGTCCCCAGGTGTTAGTATCTGGCTGTTTCTCTGAGAAGATATGCGTTTTAACACATCACTCTGGCTACTTTACAGAGCATGAAGTTGATGGGGTAAGAGCAGACATGGGGAGACCAATTACAAACCATTACCTTACCTTAGTTCAGGTAAGTGATGACAGTGACATGGGTGAGAATGATAACAGAGGAGTTTAGAGTAGTAGACAGATTCAAGAAACACTTAGGAGGTATAATGATTAGGATCTGGTGACTAATTAGATATGGATCTAATGCTTAAAAGAGTTTGGAGGGGCACCTGGGTGGTTCAGTTGGTTAAGCGTCCGACTCTTGATTTCAGCTCAGGTCATGATCTAATGGTTCGTGGGTTAGAGCCCCACATCGGGCTCTGTGCTAGCAGTGTGGAGCCTGCTTGAGATTCTCTGTCTCTCCCCTCACCCTCTCTCTTTTCCCCTGCTCATGTTCTCTCTCTCAAAAACGAAACTAAAAAAAAAAAAAAAAAAAAAAAAAAGAGGTTGGAGAAATAAAAAAGAAAGCAAATGGAAAATGGTCCCTGAGAAGGAAGGAAAAAAATGGGATCTGGAGCACAGAGCACAGAGGCCTTCATGGAAGGAGGGGAATCTGTTTTAATAGGAGGGAAGATGAGGAGATGGGCACAGGAAAGTAGGTTTGTAGCTAAATGTGAGAAACTGAGGGAGTTCTCATTAGATGGATTCTACTTCCACTATAGAGTAGGAGACAAAGTTACCTAAGAAGACTTGGGGATAAAGAGATGAGCAGAGGTTTGGGGAAAATGGAGGTTTAAAAACACTGTTATAAAAAAAACGGGCTCATGAAAAATCATTGTAAAATTTCCAGACAATACTGAGAGACCAGTTGAAGGCAGCAAATGTGAACTCACAGTGGTATCAATTTTCCTTTGTGGTTTTCTCACAAGTGTCTGGTTGCTTGGAGGCAGGGACAGAGAAGGCAGAGTGAAAAAGAAAAAAAAAAAAAAAAAGAAAAAAAAAAAGATTTTGTCATACCAAGTGCTACCACAGAGAGGAGCAAGAGTTCAGGGCACATACAAAAAAAAGTGATTGAAATGATGAGTCACAGAATCTATGCTGAGAAGGGAAAGGAGTGGGAGGGAGTAAAGACAGGAGGAGGCTAGAGAGTGAAAAAGTCAACGAACTGGAAATTCCAATGAGGTCAGAGGACAAGTAAAGTGGGGGTACTTGAGTAAGTGACACAGAAAATTTGAGAAGCTGTGGTCAGGGAGTGAGAAGTGCAGGTAGTGATTTGAGGGAGGAACGGTTTCAAACAAAGACAAAGCCAGGGTAAGAGTATTGGAAGAAAAGTCACTGACAATGAACTGAAAGAACAGACCCTGAGTTTGGGTCTTCAAGTTGCTTACAAACTCTACAGAAAACATGAAAAAATTAGAGAAATAATACAAGACTACATAACTTAGTGCTAAACTGTAGTTCAAAGCAAAAGTGCTACAGAAGTCCACAGAGGAGAAAAATTATAAAATGAATATAAAATTACAAGTTGAAGGGGTTTTAGTAAGCAAAGGCTTCATGAGAGAGGTAGATCTCAAAGGATAAAATGAAAAGGAGAAACTGACATTCTGTATCAGGGGGAAAGAAGAGCTAGAACTAGGAGTCAGGAGAGATAAAAACACTTTTAAACTTCAGAGCACAGGGGCGTCTGACTCTTGACATCAGCTCAGGTCATGACCTCACGGTTGTGAACTAGAGCCCCAAGACAGGCTCTGAGCTGACAGCATGGAGCTTGCTTGGGATTCTCTTTCTCCCTCTCTCTCTGCCCCTCCCCTACTCACACTCTTTCTCTCTCTCAAAATAAATAAATAAACTTTAAAGTAAAATAAAATAAAAAATAAACTTCAGAGCACACTTAGAAAATAAAATATGCAGAAAAACTGAGAGCTTTCCTCCTAAGGTCAGGAACAAAACAGGGATGTCCACTCTTGCCAATGTTATTCAACATAGTATTGAAGTCTTAGCCTCAGCAATCAGACAACACAAAGAAATAAAAGGTATCCAAATCAGGCAGGAGGAGGTCAAACTTCCACTCTTTGCAGATGACATGATACTCTATACGGAAAATTCAAAACATTCTACCAAAAAACTGCTAGAACTGATCCATGAATTCAGCAAAGTGGCAGGATATAAAATCAATGCACAGAAATTGGTTGCATTCCTATATACCAATAATGAAGTGACAGAGAAATCAAGGAATCGATCCCATTTACAATTGCACCAAAACCATAAAATACCTAGGAATAAACCTAACTAAAGAGGTAAAAAATCTATACACTGAAAACTATAGAAAGCATATGAAAGAAATTGAAGAAGACACCAAAAAATGGAAAAAGATTCCATGCTCCTGAATAGGAAGAACAAATATTGTTAAAATGTTAATACTACCCAAAGCAATCTACACATTCAATGCAATACCTTTCAAAATAACACCAGCATTCTTCACAGAACTAGAACAAACAATCCTAAAATTTGCATGGAACCAGAAAAACCCTGAATAGTCAAAGCTCTTGAAAAAGAAAACCAAAGCAGGAGGCATCACAATCCTGGACTTCAAACTGTATTACAAAGCTGTAATCATCAAGACAGTATGGTACTGGCACAAAAACAGACACTCAGATCAATGGAACACAATAGAGAACCCAGAAACAGACCCACAAACGTATAGCCAACCAATCTTTGACAAAGCAGGAAAGAATATCCAATGGAATAAAGACAGTCTCTTCAGCAGGTGGTGCTGAGAAAACTGGATAGCGACATGCAGAAGAATGAACCTGGACCACTTTCTTACACCATACACAAAAATAAACTCAAAATGGATGAAAGACCTCAATGTAAGACAGGAACCCATCAAAATCCTCGAGGAGAAAGCAGGCAAAAACCTCTTTGCCCTTGGCTGCAGCAACTTCTTACTCAACACATCTCCAAAGGCAAAGGACACAAAAGCAAAATGAACTATTGGGACCTCATCAAAATAAAAGGCTTCTAAACAGCAAAGGAAACAATCAGCAAAACTAAAAGGCAACTGACAGAATGGGAGAAGATATTTGCAAACGACATATCAGATAAAGGGTTAGTATCCAAAATCTATAAAGAATTTATCAAACTCAACACCCAAAAAACAAATCATCCGGTGAAGAAATGGGCAAAAGACATGAATAGACACTTGTCTTCTTTAGAGAAGTGGCTAACATTAACAACTCAGGCAACAACAGATGTTGACGAGGATGCGGATAAAGAGGGTCTCTTTTGCACTGCTGGTGGGAATGCAAACTAGTGCAGCCACTCTGGAAAACAGTATAAAGCTTCCTCAAAAAATTAAAAATAGAACTACCCTACAACTCAGCAATTGCACAACTAGGTATTTATCCAAGGGATATGGGTATGCTGTTTCAAAGGGGCACATGCACCCCAATGTTTATAGCAGCACTATCAACAAGAGCTAAAGTATGGCAAGAGCCCAATGTCCATCAATGGATGAATGGATAAAGAAGATGTGGTGTACACACACACACACACACACACACAATGGAGTATTACTTGGCAATCAAAAAGAATGGAATCCTGCAATTTGCAACTACGTGGATAGAACTAGAGGGTATTATGCTAAGCGAAATCAGTCAGTCAGAGAAAGACAAATATCGTATGACTTCACTCATATGAGGGCTTTAAGATACAAAACAGATGAACATCAGGTAAGGGAAGCAAAAATAATATAAAAACAGGGAGGGGACAAAAACATAAGAGATTCTTAAATATGGAGAACAGAGGGTTACTGGAGGGGTTGTGGAGGCAGGATGGGCTAAATGGGTAAGGGGCATTAAGGAATCCACTCCTGAAATCATCGTTGCACTATATGCTAACTAACTTGGATGTAAATTTAAAAAAATAAAAATTTAAAAAAATATGCAGGGGTTTCTGGGTGGCTCAGTCAGTTAAGTGTCTGACTTGGGCTCAGATCATGATCTCACTGATCATAAGTTCGAGCTCTCTGCTGTCAGAGCAGAACCCGCTTTGGATCCTCTGTCTCCTTTGCTCTCTGCCTCTCCTCTGCTTGCGAGTTCTCTTTCAAAAAATATAATAAAAATAAAAAAAAAAAATTAGGGGTGCCTGGGTGGCTCAGTCAGTTAGGCGTCTGATTTCAGCTCAGGTCATGATTTCACAACTTGTGTGAGTTCAAGCCCTGTATCGGGCTGTGTCCTGACAGCTCATAGCCTTGAGCCTGCTTCAGATTCTGTGTCTCCCTCTCTCCCTGCACCTCCCTCCCCACTTGTGCTCTCTCTCTCAAAAATAAATGTTAAGAAAAAGTAATAAAACATTTAATAAAAGTTAAAAAAACAAGAAAATACAGTCTATTCCAGAAATTATACTAATTAAAGAGCATTCATGTAATTAGTAAATAGAGATCATTCATTTAGATTCCTAAATTTACTAGTAAGCAAACACCAGCTCTTCTTTGGATGATGTAACAGTAGCTGAGTTCAATGCAATTTGTTCAAACAATGTGCATGGTGCAGTCTTCAGAGTTCTCTTGAAGTGTTACCAAAACATCCACAGGGGGGCACCCGGGTGGGTCAGTCGGTTAAGCAACTGATTTTTCGCTCAGGTCTTTATCTCACAGTTGGTGGGACTGAGCTGACAGTGCAGAGCCTGCTTAGGATTCTCTCTCTCCTCTCTCTCTGCCCTCCCCACTTTTGCTCTCTCTCTAAATAAATAAATCAACTTAAAACAAAAACAAAACAAAAAACATCCACAGGAATGTTCCCTATACTCAAGGATCAGAGTGGCTGAGTGGGCTTTCCCCCCTCTTCATCTATCAAATTATTTTCCAAGGTAGATTAGAACGTAATTCTACATACCAGGGTATGTTTTAGTCAGTAAAAATGGCCTACTGTAAACAAGCATACGATCTGAGAAAGTGCGAATCATCTTTGTTCAAAGATTTTTTTTCATTTTTAAGGTCAAGGCCATTTAAAACAAAAGAAAAAAAAACAGTAGGAAGAGGTTCAATAGGTATGTGAATATGAATTTATTCTTTCTTGTGATCCAAATGATAGGCAATAAAACCCATCAAAGTGCCTTCCCAATTACTCAAGGATTTGTTTATCTCATTCATATTATGTTAGGACCAAAAATCCTAATGGTTTTAAATGGCCCTGAAGGCCACAAGTCATAAACACGGACTAGCCTACTTTTAGATAAGTTGCAATGTACAGGTTGGGGTATTTACATATGCCTCTCACATCATACCTCTCTCAAACATTACAAAATCAGAAGCAACTTGAATATCTAAATCTAAAAGTAACACAAATAAGCCTTCAATTTTTACTAATATATTTAGACAGTAACTGGGGTGGGTCCTTCAAGGGAAAAAGCTGAGGAAGTACTTAGCTGGAGAAAGCTACCTTAATATATATTATCAAAGTTCGTTAAGAGAAAAGTAATCCCCAAGGCTCCAGGAACCTAAGCCACATAAGAAGCAATTCTGAAACAGGGTAAATCCCATTTTTGTTCTACTTTAATGTAGGGCAAGGAATAAATAATGTGTAATAGTCAACTGTGCTATACTATACACTATGTACTTATTTTTAAAACTGTGCTTGATTACTTTGTAACTTACATGATATAAGCTATATGTAAAACATATATAAATCAAAATCAAAATCTTGATATAAAGGTAGCCAATGATCATTTGCACAATTTTACAGTAACAACCTCACTATGTAGTTGCTAGAACATGAACTAGCTGAATAGAGAAATTAAACTGGTTTTTGAAAAAGCTAACAAGGGGCACCTGGGTGGCTCAGTCAGTTAAGTGTCCAACTCTTGATTTCCACTCAGGTCATGATCTCACTCTCCTGAGATCAAGCCCTGAATCAGACTCTACCCTGAGCATGGAGCCTGCTTGAGATTCTCTGCCCCTCCCCCACTTGCTCTCTCAGGAAAAAAAAAAGCTAGCAAGTACATTTTTTAAATTAAACGTTTTTATTTTATTTTAAAGAGAGAAAGTGTGAGTGGGGAAGAGGGACAGAGGGAGAGAGAGAGAGAGAGAGAGAGAGAGAGAGAGAGAGAGAGAGAGAGAACCTCAAGCAGGCTCTAAGCTCAGCATGGATCCCACGACCCTAGGATAGTGATCCAAGTAGAAATCAAGAGTCCAATGCTCAACTGACTAAGTCACCCAGCTGCCCCCTAACAAGTACTTTTTAACCTCTTAAGGCTTTATTTACCTCAACTTAGAGACGGCAGTAATTTACGTACCTGAAATACAAATTTAAGTTAAGAGCAATTGCAGAGTTGGAGGAGCTGATAATCACCACAACATCTAGGTCCTGAGACACTTTCAGCGAAGTAAACGAAGAAACCTTGGCTGGCTCCTGTTGCTGCTCATCACACATATCTTCTTGGTGAAGTGCTAAATCCACATGAGCTACATGTCTACCATCCACAGTGTCAAAAATGTCTTTGAGTTAGAGTTAAAGAAAATGCCAGTCTTAAGTATGCCCCAACACTTAAAATACAGGATGGGATGGAGCTTATAGACTTCATTGCTGCAACCTTATGGGTATAGTAACAAAAGGAAGAGTGGACACTTGAGGCAGCCCTCATCACAGTAACCAGCTGAATGTGAAGTTGGTGGCCCAATAAACAACCTGATACAGAGTTCATTCAGCAATACTTGCTGAAAATCCACTCTGTGACAGGCTCTGATACACTGCTAATATTTCCCACTATTGTTCTACAACAGTGCTTTCCAAGAGAAATAGAATATGAGCCGTATTTGTCATTGCAAATTTTCTAGTAGCCCTATTAAATAAGTAAAAAGAAACCAGTGAAATTAATGTTAGTAATACATTTTATTTAGCCCAATATATCCAAAATATTACCATCTCAACAGGTAATTTACATAAAAAATTGGGATATTTTACACCTTTTCATATAAGTGTTCAAAATCTGGTATTTTACACTTACAGCAAACCACAGTTTAGACACTAAATTTCCATTGGAAATACCTGATCTGTATTTAAACTTCCTAAAATTCACATTTGAGAACTTAGATATACTTAAAAGTTCTCCAATAACTGAATCAAGTATCAGCTTTCAAATTTAAAATAATTAAGTAAAATTAAGAATTCAGTTTCTCAATCACACTAGCCAATTTCAAGTGCACAACAGCCATATAAGCCTAGTGCCTAACATGCTGGACAACACCATTCTATAACCTAGCAACAAAGATGAAGTTAATGCAACACTTTATGACACTTTTACAAAAGAAATTTTAATAAAGGCTATTTTATATCTAAAATAGACAAACCATCCCTTTAATTCAGAAATAAAAGTTCCAAAATCATATAAGGGGTCATTTTTCAAGTCTTCAAAACAATTTTGCTGATGATCTGATCTACAGATCTGCTGGAAACAAAAACTGTAATGTTTCCAAAACCAAATTAAAAGTAGTTAAGCAAACCATATGATTCACTAATATGATGGAATCATCATATAAGGAGATTATATTCATATATGAAAATGTATGCATCACATCATAAGCAGCCCTCTAAATCCTTTCTGGAACAAGCACATAGCAGATATTTAATAAGCATGTTTTGAATAAATGGGTAATATAGAGCATATATAATTTAAAAAGAACACAAGTTGGAATATTATGACTATGGAAAAAAATGTATATACTAAAAAATATTTGAATGGAATACAAAACAATATAGTTGAGTCTTTTAAGTTCATAAAGATCTTTTTCCCTGAATTATACTGAAAATCTAACAATTCTACTTATATACCAGTCCCTAAAACTAAAAGCCTAAAAAAGGCTCATCCTTTAAGGCATTCTCCTCCCTTGCACATCCACATCTTTACTGCCAAGGATACAGATCCAGCCTAAACTACTCAAAACAAAGAGAATTCCTCTGCAGAGCTGCATGTCAATAATCCTGTCCACTGCCTGTGCCAGCAAGGGTAATGTAAAACAGCTGCATACTCCAACCTCAGCATCTCTTTCAGGAAATATAAGGTGTACGATGATACATTTGTTGATAAGCAATAGTGAAGTGTTATCGTGAAATGACAGAATTCTCAAAGACAATATGGAAATACCTAGGAAACAAAAGCATAGTATTTCAAACTCACTGGTCACAATTTTACAGTTGGCAATTTTGATCTTGTAAACATATCATAAACAGATCAAATGAAGAAGAAATAGCACTTAGTCCGACTCTAGGCAGTTATTGCTCATACCCACCTAATCAAATGGTCACTGGTAGGTAGGTAAGGGGATGAATAAAGGTAGCCTACAATATCTCTGTTCCTTCTATTTATGGTCTGAGTCTGATAGTACACAAGAAGATTAAAGAAAACAAAAACAAAAAAAACCCTACTTATCCTGGGAACCTCACAAGAACAATCACAGATTTTTTTTTTTTTTTTAACAAGATGGGGGAGCACCTGTCTGGCTCAGCTACTAGAGCATGTGACTCTTCCATTGTGAGTTCGAGCCCCACGTTGGGTGTAGAGATTACTTAAAAATAAAAAAATCTAAAAAAGAAAAAAAAAAAGAAAAAGAAGGAACCTTAAAATCAAGTGTGTTGAGTATGTTACTGCTTAAATATAAAGCCTGAATGCTTCATTTCTGCTCTCTGCAGCCTTCAGGATGAATTAAAGTAAACAGCTGGGTAACCAGTCTCGATCAGCACTATCCAACAGAAATATATCAGCCACAAATGCGAACTGCACAAGGAATTTTAAATTTTCTAGTTGCACCAAAAAAAAAAAAAAAAAGAATCAGGTGAAACTAATTTTTATATTACTTACCCCATAATATCCAAAATAGCATTTCAACATGTAATGAATACAAAAAACTATGAATGAGATATTTTACTTTCTGATCCTAAGCCTGCAAAACCTGGAACGTATTTAACACTTAGAGGACATCTTAATTCACATTAACCACGCTTCAAATGCTCAAAAGCCTCATGTGGGTAGTGGCTACTGTACTTAACAAGGCAAATCTCCCTCCCTGATTTCATCTCTATACGAAGTTTTCCTGGAATATATAAGATTTCACAGTGATGTCACAGACTGACCACCTGTAAATACTTACTGATATTTTGATCTTCAATGAGCTTTTGCAATGTCTCCTCACTACAGCTATACAAAATGGTTGCATCGCATCTTCCATCTTTCAAATTAAATTCATAGATAAACAGTTCATAATTCTCACTAAGAGCAAGCAGTTTGGGCTTGTCTGTTGGTGAGCTGCTCTTATGAGACTCGTCCCATACAAAGCTAAGGAAAAAGCATAGATTATTATATTCTATTATCCACAGTAATATTTACCCACAATGGTGAGGGTAGAAGGGCAGAATGAGTAAAGAACAATTCTTTAATTCATGGAGTAGTAGCATTAGTCCTATACTGGCTTTAAAGGGAATGTAAATTGCTCTGGGACTTTGCCCCTCTTCTACCTGAGCCCCCTTCAGGCTAACAATATACAAGTGACTGGTGAAAGGGGACATGGAGCAATAAATGATGAATTATCTTCCTAAATCTTGTCTGATGAAATGTTTAAAGGAACAGTCACAAGGATAAGTTTCAGCAACCAAATATGTATATTTTTTATAAGAGGTGATGCTCAAACTTAACAAAGTAGGTTTTGCTAACTTAAATGTTTTTGATGACGTAAAAAGTGACTGTTAGTATTTATAGACTATGAAGACTTGAAGATGGTATATTATAGAATAGCCCTGACAAAGAGAACTTTCCATTCTGTTGGTCAGAACTATTCTATATATCTGCACTGTCCAATACAGTAGCTAACAGCCACATGTGACTACTGAACAATTGAAATGTGAATAGTGCAACTGAGGAAATTTTTAAAATTCACTAAGTCACATGTAGCTAATGGCTACCATGCTAGAGAGCACAGTTACAGAAGTTTTACAGCAGTGTAATGATGGAAAGAGAATAATGAATGATGCGACAGCTTCAAACTAAATTAAAAAAATAAAAGGACCCAATTGTAAAAACAATGGAATGGCAGGAGGCTACCATGCTGATAAAGCTTTATCATTCAAAAAAAATCTTTTTTATATACAGAAGTAAATTTTATTTCTTAGAAAAAAAAATCAGAAATATTGACACATTTTATATTTCTATCTTTATACCTGGACTGATGATTTTTCAGGAACACTCAATTCCTGACTGTTTACACTGAAAATATGGAAAACAATAGGAATGGTCAAATATAAAAAATATTAAGATATATTTAGAAGGAAGAATACAGTAACACCATTAACATCAGTAGCATATGGACTATACTGTCACATGAAAAGACAAGAAATGTTAAATAAAAATAACTATAGAATGTACAGTGATTTCAACATATAAAAAGGACCATATACACTTTGAGATAAGTAAGCCCTGAATACTATAGATTTATCCTTATTTTCTACCCTATGAAGTACTTGAATTAAAATTCAATTCAAATAAAAAATAAATCCCTCTTAATCCTTCTTCCTTCTAGTAATTTCATGCAGTTTACAAATGCCTTCATTTCATGTGTACATGTCTTATCTTCTGTTAAGTCTCAAACACCTAAAGAGTTCTGCTTTTCTCTCATTTCTTTCTTTAGGGGACTGTGACCATAGGTACTTAACGCAGTTGAATAAACTAACTTCCGTTATGGAGAGATTATTCTTCCTATCAGCTAGAGATCAGGAGTAAAAAATACAAATACCAAACCGAGTAAACCAGTTGCTTGTTTAACAAACGCATATCTACTGTCAGGCACTGTTACAGAACCTGGAGATTCCAAGACAAGACACCTCTTGACTACATTAAGTTTTAAAGAGGAGATCGTTTCCAAAATGTTTTCTGTTATTAAAAAGAGCCCAGGAGTGCCTGGCTGGTTCAGTCAGAAAACATACGATTTTTGACCTTGGGTTGTGAGTTCCAGCCCTATGCTGAGTGTAGAGATCACTTAAATAAAACTTAAGGGTAAAAAAAAAAAAAAAAAGCCCAAAGACTCAGAGGACAAACTTAATGACATAAACTCTATCTCCTGGCCGGAGAGTTACACAAGTGGAAAGTTAGTACAGGATTATAACTAGGTGTTTTGTTTTGTTTTGTTTCGGTCTTCCCAAATCACGCAACCTTTGCTATTTTGTTCAACTTCTGGGGCACTGCTCCTATATAACAGTAAGCGTGTAATAATTATTTGTTAAGCAATAAATGAGTGGGCAAACGAGGCTCTATCCTTGAAGAAGGGAGGCAGGCGGGGGGAAGGGTCCATGTGTGAAGGAAGTCGCTGTTTCATGCACAAGAAAAAGGTATCAAGATGATTCAAATTAGAGACTGTCCCCAACTGGTATCTTTAAGGGATTTAACTGAAAGAAAATGGGCACGGTACACAGCACAGTAACGATTAATCAACCTATGCTGAATTTATCAGCGCCCGAGCTGGGACCCACTCCAGGTTCCCAGCGGCCAGCAAAGGAGCTGAATACCTTCTCTGTTCCCACCCCCTATCCCTCCCCGCCCCTCACATGGGAAGGGAGGGTGGGGCTGCAAAGCGAGAAAAAGCTTCTAAGAGGGCACCTAGATCACCTCTCAGGTGTTTATCACTCCTCTCCCCGCTACCCCCACACCCGGAGGGGAGCACTGGGGCCAGCCGAACTAAGGCTCCGGACTCCTCCCACACTGCCCAGCCTTCCCGCAGCACTTACTGCCGAAAGGGACCATTGAGGCAGCAAGCACCCCCACTCCGGCCGCTCGGCGCCAAGGAAAGCACTTGCAGGCTGCCTGCAGCTGTTAGGCTCCCCAGAACCTCCTGCTCTCTGTGCAACTGTGCCCGGGATCCCAGCCGCCGTGTTGCCTCCGCTGGGACTGGCACCAACAACATAGGTAGAACCCGCTCCGTGGCTTTAGAGTTGCAACTGCCCCAGTGGGCAGCCCTGCCGGCTGCTTCTTCTGCAGCCATTTTGGTCCGGCCATTTCTTCCGGTCACCTGAGCCGATCTGCGTCCTGGGCATGCGCAGTGTAGCCGCCTCGCTTGCTGTCTCGTGACTCCGGCATAGACAGCTGAGCTGTCTTGGCTGATTGCATTTCTCGCCTGTGGAGGCCGGCATCAACCTGTCCCACAAAACTGCATCTGCCTTTTCCTCAAGCTTGTTTGCTTAACTACCCTGAAAGAATTAAGGACCACATTTAGCGGCTTAAGGCAGGCTGCAGCAACTTTTCTCACTCTGGGGCATTACCCTCTGTATTTTTACTCTAAATGCTTTCCATCTGTTGGAACCCGGTTTCTGCCTCTCTCTGCCTCTCTCTCTCCTTTGCTTTTACTATCCTACTGTTATTTTCGCTTACAGGACCTGGGTGGTATCACGTGTTTGGTAATGTGGACTGCTTTGTTGTTAGGGAGTTGACCCGAATGTTGAAGTCAAATAATATCCATTGTAAAGGGCAAAGAAATAGGGTAGTAAAGGTGGGGTGGTGGTAGAGTTTCTGTATCATTACTAGTCTTTTATCAAGGAAGTATGATGAAAGATCTTCAGAGCTGGAGCGGAACAGAGAGGGTGAAGAAAGAAGAGGTGTGTAATAGGAATTTGGGAAGGTCTAATAAACATCACTATTTTAACACGTTCACACACAGGTAACCAAAGGCCAACTCCTCCGTTTGTGCTTTGATTCACATCCTTCTCATATCCTTCTTGTTCTAAGACTTTGAGTCTGTAAATTTTTTTCTTCTGCATTGCTTTCTCCCCCTTTATTGGGGTGTTTGACATTATACCAAGTCCACATGATATTCTCAAAGGAAATCCTCCCTTAATGTACACAGACCACTACCTGCTGTCGTTTTTATATCCCCTTAAGAAAATTCTTAGTTGACTCTTCTTAACCATCCTCCTCAAGCCCTATTTTCCTTGTTTTTTTCCCCCACTTCAGTATGGGGCACCCACCATTCACTTTACTTGAAGTCATCCAAGTAACCACGGTTATCAAGCCTATCAGCAATGTCTGCCAACTCTTACTTCCAAGACCTACTCCAAATTTCTTCTCTGCTTTCTCTGCCCCTGCTCTTCAAGTTTTGCTTGAACTGATGGAAGAAACCTCTGAACATTTTTCTCTGCTTTCTCCCTTCTTCCTCTAACAATAAGCAGGCCAGAGTGACCTAAAAATCAAGTCACATCACTTTCCAGTTTAAAATTTGGACTTCCCATTAGTTAAAATTCCAATATTTAAGCCATGGCTTATAAATCTATACTTTGCCTAACCTCTCTCCAACCTCATCACCCTCCCACCTTCTCTGTGTACTTTAGCCATACTTTTCCTTCTTTTTCTGAAACACATTAAATTCATTCTCACTTGGCAGCTTTGTGCTCAGTAGTTCCTCTGTGTGGAATACTTTCCCTTCTACTTAATTATAACCACTGTTGACAGTCCTTCCTGGACCGTTACACTGCAGTCACTCCTGACACACCAAGGTATTGATCACAACTTGATGTTTTGCATCAGCCCGACTAACCAGAATGTAACCTTCAGAAGAGCAGGGAGTTTTCACTGCTGTTACCCTACCACCTAACATGTGCCTGGTTCAAAAAAGGGATTCCAGTGATGAATTTAACTTGACAAACAAGGTCATGTATTCATCAACAAACATTTCATACCCCAAGGGAGATATTTATATTCAATCCTATTGGCTTAAAGAGGGCTACTTTCTCTTTATACAAAATGGCAGTAGTGGGGGCACCTGTTTGGCTCAGTCAGGTAAGTGTCATGACTCTTGAATTCTGTTCAGGTCATGACCTCACACTTTGAGTTCTCACCCCACATCAGGCTCCCCACTGGAGCCTGCTTGGGATTCTTTCTCTCCCTCTCTCTTTCTCTACCCCTTCCCTGTTTTCTCTCAAAGTAAATAAATACACCAGGAAAAAAAAATGGAAACAGTAAAGAAATTTCCAGGTCATACTTTTGTTAGACATAACAAGACCTTGTCCCTTTTATTAAGGACTTTCTTAGGGCATTCACAAGTTGCATCTCCTAACTTATAACAAGTTTGAACACATCATTCTTTTAGCTCTTTAATTATACCTTATGTCATGCCATTTTAGGCATATCACACAGGTTTTTAATGCAAGCGTAAGAAAATGTTTTGGTTGGGGTCTTTCAATATATCAAGGCATAAGAAATGTCCTTGGACTCTCTGGATCTCTGAAGACATAGCTCATATAGCTAGTGTCTGATGATTAAACTTTTCCTACATGTACATGTTCCAGAACAACTGGATCAATAGATCCAAGCAAGCCTACAAAGAGAACAGATGTTAACTGTAAACAATTATATTTTCTAAAATATTTGTGTGATTTGATTAGTATCTGACTCCTTCCAGCAGATGGTAAATTCTGAGGACACAAGTGACCTTTCATGTTGTTCATGCTTTTATCTTAGAGTAGTTGTACCTCAAATATTTCTTCAATTAACCATTCAGCTTCTATTCATCCTTGCCCTTAAGTAGTTTAGCATAATAAGTGAGGAAAGCGATCTGGGAATAAATTAAAAAGTCTGACTGAAGAAATAGGCCTCACAGCCCTAATATGGACCAACTGGTTACTCAGTAAATGCTGGTATCTGGAAAAACTTCTAAAAACAAGGTATCCTTCATATTCTTAGCTTAAAAGAAGAACTAAGTGACAGAACCTAGACTGGGCTTGAACAAGGGGCTAGGACCTTGTTTCTGCCATCACTTACTCCATCCTCTCCCCTAGCTGCTGTACCAGTTGTTTGTCCACATGGTGACAAAACAGAGGAAGAAGGTTGCTGGGGAAGGCTAAGGGTTCTGCCAGAGAGGCTGTCGGCATATGGGCGATCTCCCAGGCAATCAGAACCACCATGTCTGTCCTGGAGAGGAGAAAAGACAGAAAACCTCAGAGTCTTTGTATTTATGTAGTAAACAGAACTCAGGGCCAAGGTTCCTAGTTATTTTTCCACCACCACTATCAGCCTTTGTGCTTGTAGCAATTAAGGGAACATTTGCAGAGTTTCTATGTCCCAAACAATGCTTAGTGCTTTACATATGCTCCTTCTTATATTAAGAACTCTGAAGTTCCTTGCTTCAGATTCTCAGTTGCTCTGCCCCTCCCCTGCTCATGCTCACGCGTGAGCAATATAAATATTTAAAAAAAAAAGAAAAAACAAAAAAAAGCACCTGGGTGGCTCAGTTGGTTAAGTGTCCAACTTCAGCTCAGGTCATGATCTCGCTGGTTATGAGTTTGAGCCCCACGTGGGCTGACCGCTCAGATCCCGGAGCCTGCTTCAGATTCTTTGTCTCCCTCTCTCTCTGCCCCACCCCCACTCATATTCTGCTTGTCTCAAGTATATAAACATTGAAAAAATGTGGGGGAGGTTGTGCCTGGGTGACTCAGTTGGTTAAGCGTCTGACGTCAGCACAGGTCATGATCTCATGGTTTGTGGGTTTGAGCCCTGCGTCAGGCTCTGTGTTGACAGCCTGGAGCCTGCTTCAGATTCTGTGTACCCCCCACCCCCCTGCCCACCCACCCTCTCCCTGCCCCTCACATGCTCATGCTCTGTCTCTGTCTTTATACAACTTCCCTTCTCTATACGACTTCCTTCCCAATACTAGAATATACCACTCAGGAAATATCTCATCTGACTCAGCCTATACATCCCAGGGGTACTGACATAGTATTTACAAGGCCATAAGATCTTACCAAGCTGAATTATCACTATTTGACTCCTTAAGAGAAGACTCCAGGGATACCAGCTGCTCCCCATGACTCAGCAAGGCATAGAGCAAAGAAATTCCAAACTGCAAGTGATAGAATATCCAAGGTAAGAGGAGTTCACCATAGGCAAGCAGTGCTTTCCTGGCTCTGCCACGTTCCCAATTAAAAGGGAAGGTTCACATGTAAAAATAGAGTACAACACTTGTAAAATGGTCAGGTTTTACAATGGCTGGCCAAAGAACTCTCAGACCTTTAGAAGGAAATCACTGCTTTCAAGTTTCCAGAAGATCCTTGTGGAGAGTTGATTAAATGCACACTTGTGGGTTCTACTCTCAGGAGTCAGAGTCTATACATCAGGAATAGATCCAGGAATCTGATGCAGGTAGTTTGTGGACCCCACTGAATGAAGCATTACTTTAGGCAAAGATCTTCAGAGAGGGGTTCACAAGATATACCATTGGGGTAATTAGAAGGTATCAGAACTTTCACATCTAGAGTCTTCACTTAAGTTTTTCTCTTTCTATTTACATAATAAAGGTATGTACTTAGCATAGTTTCACATGTGTAGGACCTATAGACAAGCACATGGGGGACATGATTCAGAGCTTTTTACTAAAAGAGATAATAAAGTTTGGTGACGGGGCGCCTGGGAGTCTCAGTCGGTTAAGCGTCCGACTTCAGCTCAGGTCATGATCTCAGGGTCCATGAGTTCGAGCCCCGCGTTGGGCCCTGTGCTGACAGCTCAGAGCCTGGAGCCTGCTTCGGATTCTGTGTCTCCCTCTCTCTCTGCCCCTCCCCCCGCTTATGCTCTGTCTCACTCTCAAAAATGAATAAATGTAAAAAAAAATTAAAGACAAAAACAAACAAAAAAAGTTTGGTGACCTCTGCTCTAGAGGTCCACCTCAGCACCATCAGGGAACTTGTTAGAAAAACAAATACATGGGCCACACTCCAAGTCTACTAAATGAGACTCTCTAGGGGTGAGACCAAGGAACTGGTGTTCTGTGAGTTCTCCAGGTGATCCTAGTGCTTACTAGGTATGGAGGAGCACTGCAGCGAAGATGCAAAGTTAGCACTCCCTTGCTTATTCCTTGCCTGTGATAGCACCTGAAAGCCATCTGTGGCAAGAGAAAAGCCTCCACCCTGTGTTACCTGGTTCTGAAGGATCACAGTGACTGGTCGCTCTGAGGAGCCAGGCGGAAACAGCATTAGCCCCTGAAGTCCTTGGAGGAGTTCATGGAAGGTCAAGTAACTGATACATTTGCCCAGAGGTTTGAATAACATTTGTAGGGCCTGCAAGAAGGTAAGTGCCTCTCTCAGATTTCACTACAACTTCACCTCCTCCTACTTTTCCTCTACCCCCTTTTCTTGCTGACCTGCTTTTGGCACTTTCCTGGTCAGGTTACTTCCCCAGCCTATCATTATTCATGTCTCTCCAACCTGAATACTGGTCCTTCAATACCCACTTATTTAGGATGCCTTCCCTAAGAAAGTTGGACATGGGGCTCGCACTTCTCAGGGAGTCCTTATCTTCTCAAACCTCCACAGCACACTCACACCTGTGCCAACACATGCCTGTACTTTGTTTATTGTACCTAAAGTTCATCAGTTGTTCCTATAGTAGTTTGTTCTGGAACTCACCCACCTGAGGGTGTCAGGTTGACCTCCCCCTGCCCAGCACTTTCTCCAGCATCTCTGGGGGTGGGGGACAGAGGATGAAGTGGAAGTATCCCTCACCCATCCACAAAAGTATCCTCTTCACAGTGCCACAATACCTGATCGGCAACATCCCATCTGACTAGGAGGGGCAAATGGTGGGTGATAGCTAGAAGAATGCTAACAGCTTGATCCTGGGGCAGGAAAGGGAGCAGCCTTGCCACCAGAGCTTTCCCCTTCCTCACGGAGAGCACCTGCAGGAAGCCATCTGCTGCCTCCCTACATGTGAGAAAGGAGAACATTTTCAGGGCTCTGTATAGAGGGCTCTGGCTACATGCCAGAAACGAGGGGCAAAAGCAAAGTCAGTGTCTTTGCTCATCTTGCCCTTCCTGGGCTGGAGGTGTGACCCTCCCACACTCACTCCAGATTATTCTGCTCCTGGGTCTTTAAGGCCTGGAAGAGCTTCTCAACCTGGTTGCCCTGGTGTTGGGAGTAGCAGGGCTGTTGAGGCCCATCCTTCTGGCCCTGTTCTAGCTCCAGTAACTGAATGAACATCTGGCAATTTGAGGGTGGGAAAAGAGGAAGAGGTCAATATGAGCAATATTCCATTCTCAATGGTCAATTAGGAACTCATCCCTAAGGACTTGATAGCTCACCTTCTCAATCCGGGACAACACCTGAAGCCTCTGACTGCTTGCAGCTACCATCTCCTAGGAGAGAGTCCCAGGCCATCAGCCACACCTCCATAGCAGCAGCCCAGGCCTCAAGCGAGCTACAAATTGAGCCAGAAAGGCTAACACAAAGTCTGACCACACTTCTTTATCACTCTTAGGTCACAATCTGATCTCAAGCATGACAATGCCCCAGTCCTTTCTCCAAAACAGGGGAGACAAAAAGGGTTCTGGAGAGTTAACACTTCTACCTGCTCTTGAGATCCATGGGGTACAGCATCAATAGCTCGACGAGGGCTAAAACATGTTGATACAGCTACCTGGCCCAGGGAACCCTCGATTCGAACCACTGCACAAAAAGGAGTCAAAAAAACACATTCCCTTCCCCTTTCCACCCTCTGTTCATCCAGATGTCTATCCCAACCCACCACGTCAGCCCTGGTCCCACCTGACTCATAAGCCTCCGCCTTCTGAATGTAAGGTGTTACCAGCTTGAGGGATTCAACCTTGGTCCTTCGCCCAAGTAGTTCTTCCTCTGTCTGCTTCTTTTCTAGTTTCTGATAATATTCCTGAGAGTCCATGGAATAGAAAAATGTATCCTCATCTCAACTTAGAATTAAGGTTCTTAAATGCAACCTCTTAATACATCCTTTCCTACAGCATTCATTTCAGAAATGATCTTGGCACTTTAGGCCTTTCTGCCGACATCTTGAGTTGGGCATCATGCCACCTGTATTGGGGTCTCCGTACTAAGGACTTGAGGAGCTAGATACCACCACCAGATCTGATGAAAAGGCAGAGAGCAAGGTGGAAATCCAGGAAGCAAACCTGTCCCAACATCTGCAACCTTCTTTCATTCCTCATTCCCAGTATACACATTGCACACATCTTCCGCCCCCAACCCCTGTTTAGTTTTGTGATTGTACCTGTGCTTTCCCAAATTACAGTTATCTGATGGCATGAAGAACCATGAGGAGCTTGCAGTACAGAGATGGCACTATTGTCAACTGGCCAGTAGCCAATAGCACTCTAGGCCAGTTTTATGCTTCTGAGGAATGGCCCAGCAGCTCTAGTATCTTCTCAAAGAAATCTGTAAAATCCCAAGCTAAATAAAGCCACTGACTGTGAGTCAAACAAGGATTTAAATAAAGTTCTTTCACTTAGGAGCAGTGCCAAAAAAAGGCAAGAGTATAAAAATATTTTGCTTTCAGTGATCTGGGCAGAAAGAAGAGTTTTTGAAGCATGGTGGAAAGGAAGAAAGAAATTAGTCTAAATAGGAAGAGGTTAAGGGTCGGAAACTTGGTAGAGGGCTCACAGAAGTTGACAAGAAAGTGAAACACAGCTTAGACAACATCCAAAATCAGTAGGTAAGACCTGCCTCATAAATAAAAGGGAGATAGGGAACAGAGGGTAAGGAGTGAAAATTTCTGCTGGCATTTATTCAGTTCAACAAATTGAATCCCACTATTTAGGAGATTCATGTATCATATCTAAAAAAGCACAAAGTAGGTGAAGGTTTATAACAAGACATTTCTAAGATCCACAAAAGTGTACAAAGGCAGAAAAGTTCTTATTTCAAGGCTGAGTAGGGGAAATTCTTGGCAAAGGATGAAGACAAAATGTCAATGTTTGGGGAATTGTAAATAATCCCATTTGTCTGAAGTGTAGGAGAATAGAGGATAACGATCTTGGGATGTCAGCTTTAGAAATATGGCCCCTATCCTGTAGGGATGGTCTCTCCCACCTGACTGGACATGGCCTCTAAAAGCTGGAAAAATGATCCAAGAAGGCTGATGGAGTCCAGGTCCATTTGACGCCAAGGTCAGAGGCGGAGAAGAGCACCTGGGGCTCACCTGGTAGTAATAGTCATCCAGGCAGGGGTTCTCACTCTGCAGCTGAACCATCTGTACTTTTATCACCCAGTCTTTCTCTTTTCGGGTCATGAGGTTAACATAAGGGTCTGGCTGCTGAGACCAAGGCTTCTTGGCTGGGGGACTTTAAGCCAGAAGGAACATTCCTTTAGACCTTCCCACCTCTGCACAGTGAATGTCCCAAGGAGAGTTAAGCAGGGAGTGGAGCCATCTGGGCAGGATGGAACAGAGTGCATAGGTGGGCAACACTGGGAGAGTGTTATTTGTGTAGGGGCTTTGGAGAAATGCCCAATCACATAGGAATACTCGGAATACTGCCCTCAACCCCGCTGCCCATCCAGGCTTTACCTTGGTGTTCGACTATGTTGCTGCAGCTGCAAGATCCGTTGGTGCTGAGGGTGGAGCTGGGTCAGATGACTAGGAAGACTTAGAAAGAAACTTGGGCTGGGTGAAAGAAAGCACTTAGCTCCCTGCCCTCCCATTCAATTAGCCTCTGGTAACCTCAGTTGGACATCTAAAGCAGCTCCATCTGTTCATGTGCCTCCCCCAAAGTCAGCCACACAAAACACCACAACCCTAGCTCAGCAGGGCTCACTTTCCCCTCCAAGATACATTTTCCTGCAATTTGGCTGCGGGAATCTTGACAGAAGAGAAAACGACTTGGCCTGGTTGTTGGGAGTTCTGTCCTAACTTGAGTTCTGCCATGCCAGCTAACCTCAAGTAAGTTTTTAGTCCTTCTGGGCCTCTATTTCCTCATCTGTGAGAGGAAAATAACTGGACCCTACCACACACTTCTCTTACTAAGTTTCTGTAGGTGTTTTTCTGTGGCAGTTGGTGGAGTGGCTCCACCCCTCCTCAAACCACTACTTTCTAAACCCTCTGGACAAGAGTTCAGCCTGTGGGAGACACTGGGATGCCCAGCTCACTGAGCCAGTACCTGAAACTAGGGGGCCATGAGGTTGGTGGGCTGCAGAAGAGAGTTGGGTCTGGTAGGAGAAGCCGAGGTCCAAAGTGTCGTGCTGGAGAACTGGCACTGGAAAAGGTAGTCCGGAAAGGAACAGGAGAGAGGTAGTCCAGCGTCTGAGAGAGGAATTTGGAGGTCTGGGAAAAGGGCATCTTCAGCAACAAATGCTGCTCTTGCTGCCACATGCCTTTCCCACCTTTATATTGTCACCTGCCTTTTCTCCCATAAGAACCTCACCCAACAGAGTTGGTCACCTCCTAGGGAGCAGCTCCTTAGTCCCTGACAGTGTGGGGGCATGCGCTTTTCCTGTCTGGTGAGTCATGACCGGTCTCGGTCTCTCCTCTCTGTGATGGTCTTCCCTCAGACTCTTGTACCTTCAGCTACTGGGGCAATGCTTCTTTGCCTCTTTTTGGACTCCTCCTCCCCAGAGCTGCAATTGTCTTCTTATTCTCCCTGTAGGCTTTCCTGCAATTCCTCTACCCCATGCCATGTTCTCATTACACAGTTAACCTAAGGGCAGGTGCTCTTTCCAGCCCTAAGCTCAATGCTGCTCATCTGCTGAAACATTGGGAGGTGAAAGGATGGCTCTAGTTTGTCTTTTTCACTTGGATGGCCAGTTGTCCCCTGACCACCTCTACCATTTACCAACCTTCCCTAGACTATAGGTATCTCCTGCCTCCCATACCTGCACCTCACTTGGGGTGCTCCATTTCCAGAGCAAGGTCAAGAACAGACTAAGGTACACTCCACATGCTCCTTCTCCACACACCATTACTTTCTCACAGGATGGATAATGAAGTGACTCACCTGCCACAGAAAGTGCAAGGAAGCAGGTGACATCCCCAACACACCAGAGGCCTCGATTCCAGGGGAGTTGAGAAGACCTCTCTAGAATGGGAGGAAGACTGAGGCTTGAAAGAGCCATGTGGTCATCAGCATCCACTGGGTTTGGGGTGTGGGAAGGCCAACCACTTCCAATATGCAAGAAGTGGAAGCCTGGCCCTCAATTGTAATCAAAATCAACTGGATCAGGACCTCTCTGCTTCTTTTGAGGGGAGGCAAGACTGGTATCTCAGAAGTGAGTTGAGGGAGAATCTGAGTGATTTCATTTCTGTTTGGGAACCCTGGTCTCTCTCCACTGGTTGTGGGAATCCAGGGGAATAAATACCAGGAATGAACTGCTGAGACATGGGGCCTAGGGTCAAAGAAAACTCACCTTCAGCACCAGGAGCTGGACGAGCACCTATGGGCTATGGACAACCCTTCTAGGACCTGGTTTTTAAGGTGAAGACAGCATCAGAAACTAAGTGGGAAATAGGAAGAAGGAAGGAGAGTGTCTCTACTCAGGTTCAAGCCTAAAATAGAAAGTGTTAACCCAGAACTTATCTTAGAAAGGTGTGGAGGTCATGTAGTCATGGCCAAATGATTAAAGCGAGGAACTAGAAAGGAGTGAGGAGAAGGATATTTAGCAACAGTCTGTAAGCCGCAGATGGTTCAGGACAACAGTTACCCCACCCCCTCCTGTCCTGGTACCTGGGTGCTGTGGACAGCATTGAGGACAGCTGGATCCCCGAGATCACTCTCTTCCTCATCCTCCTCTTCCTCCTCCTCCGGGTCTGGGGTTAGATCTGGATCCAAATCCATCTCCTCCTCCTCATCTTCCATTTGGGAGGCAGATACCGGCTCCTCCTCAGGAGCCAAGGAGCCACAGCACTTGCTCAGGCCTCGGTTTAAGTGGGGGCCTGAGGAGGGAGTAGATGGGGACTCAGGCGTGAAGAGTCTTTTCTAGAGAGACTGCTTCTCAGTAGCACCTCTGTTTACAAGTCACCTCCAGCACCCTCTTCAAACAATGTCTCCCCCTCGTTACCTGCTCCTAACCACTCCCCTAGCACAAATGGAACCTGACAGGTGCCAACCACTTTTGCTTTCCATATCTCTCCAATTGCCTCATTAAGTACTACCCCAGGTTTCTCCACTTGCTTTCCCCCACGTAACAGCCCTCAGTGCCTCCTTAACCAATCAAGTTCCAGCTACCAGGACCCACTGCAGTTTAAGCCTACTATGCACCAGATGCCTTACATGTATGTGTCCTTTTAATGTTGAGCAGTCCTGCAAGGCTGTTATTGATAATTTCACAATGGAGCAGAGGTCACAAATAGGACCCAGAAAAGTGACCTCAGTCACCAGTGTGATGTAGCTAGCAAGTCAAAGAGTTTGGAAGTTACTGCCAGTAATTCTGGACACCCAGGCCCATATCCATCCACTGAACCAGACCATCAAGTCTCTGTACCCCAAGCCTTTTCATCCAGATATCACAGCCTAATTGTCAATACCTTCAAGACATGTCATCTTTGCAGGCTTGCAGACTTCCGCCATGGCTGTTTCCTCTGGTAAGATAACACCATCCGCCTCTGGAAGGTAAACCTGAGACAGGAAAGAAACCCAGAGACACCCTCCTTCTCAGTAAGGATGTCATGGCATCCATCCTCAAAGAGCCATGATCTCCCCCTAGCAAGGTTGTCAGAGGAGTATTGGTCCAGCGTCTTGAAGCAGGACCCTGGGCTTTCAGACTGTTTTAAAGCCCCATGCTGTGCCCTCACCAGTCCAGCTGCAGGGAGCAAAGGGTCAGAAATGGGACAGAGTTTGGAATTGGAGAAGCACTTCCACACAGATACACACTTGGCCTGGAGGCCTCACAGCTGCCTTGTTGTTGACACCCACCACTGGACTGTTGCTGTTCTTTCCACTTAGTTTAGCCATGGCAGCCTAGGCCTGGCTTGTTTGCTGCCCTGGCTTTAAGAGTCCCAGCCCCTCCTTTGCTGCCCCCTTAAAGGGCCAGCATCCCCCCCAACCACTGCACCTTGATAGAAGTATGAGAATATAATCTAATAATAGAGAAAACTCTTGAAATGGCAAGAGACATAAATTCCATTTTTTAACCACCAAGTTTGTGAGTGCAGTTTATGGGGATTGACGTTTGGGAGTAGGTATTTGTTAAAAGGATCCCTGTTTTCCACACCCTTCATAGGAGCGTTATGAGGTTATGTTCCCTTCAGTCCCTGGGTTTTGATTCATCAAAATTGGATTGGAAAGCCCTGGGGGGATCCTGAGGCGATTTGCCAGGAACCAAGATCTCAGCGCTTGGGCAGTGCACTTGTAGGTCCTGACAGTGCACCTGATGATGCTTGCCTTTCACTGGGTGTTGTGAGTTAAAATCTGCCACCTAGCTCTAACTGATGAGGGACCCCTGTGAATTTAGAAGCCAGATCTTCAACGTTAAAACCCATTTGCATGAGTTACCCAGACAATCTTGTATCTTCTTGGCTACTCCAGTGGAAAACAGGTTCAAAATCTCAGGAGTAGTAAGAAAACAAGACAACAACAAAAATGAGCACATCAGTACAGCTGGTAGGCAAAAACCTAAGACCCACCTGAGCCTCATCTAACACCTGAGTGAGCTGGGTTCTGTGCCCATATCCTGTATTTACTATGTTTTCTAAATTTTAGTTACTTAACATACAGTGCAATATTGATTTCAGGAGTAGAATTCAGTGATTCATCACTTACATACAACAACCAGTGCTCATCACAACAAGTACCCTCCTTAATACCCATCACACATCTAACCCATCCCTCACCCACCTTGTTCCATCAACCCTCGGTTTGTTCTCTATTATTAAGAGTCTCTTGTTGTTTCCCTCTCTCTTTTCCCCCTCACTCTGTTCATTTGTTTTGTTACTTAAATTGCACATATGAGTGAAATCACATATTATTTTTCTCTCTCTGATTGACATTTCGCTTAGCATAATGCATTCTAGCTCCATCGACACCATTGCAAATGGCAAGATTTCTTTTTGATCGCTGAGTAATATTCCATTGTGTGTGTGTGTGTGTGTGTGTGTGTGTGTGTGTGTGTGTGTGTGTGTGTATATATATATATATATATATACCCCATTTTTTTTATCCATTCATCCATTGATGGACATTTGGGCTCTTTCCATACTTTGGCTATTGTCAATAATGCTGCTATAAACATTGGGGTGCATGTTCCCCTTTGAAACAACACACCTGTATCCATTGGATAAATACCTAGTAGTGCAATTGCTGGGTCACAGAGTAGTTCTGCTTTTAATTTTTTTAGGAACCTTCATATTGTTTTCCAGAGTGGCTACACCAGTTTGCATTCCCACCAGCAGTGCAAAAGAGATCCTCTTTCTCTGCATCCTCGCCAAAATCTGTTGTTGCCTGACTTGTTAGCCATTCTGACAGGTGTGAGTTGGTATCTCATTGTGGTTTTGATTTGTATTTCCCAGATGCTGAGTGATGTTGAGCATCTTTTCATGTGTCTGTTAGCCATCTGGATGTCTCCTTTGGAGAAGTGTCTATTCATGACTTCTGCCCATTTCTTTAAAAAAAATTTTTTTAATGTTTATTTTTGAGAGAGACAAAGCCTGAATGGGGGAGGGGCAGAGAGAGAGAGAGAGACACAGAATCTGAAACAGGCTCTAGGCTCTGAACTGTCAGCACAGAGCCCAATTCAGGACTTGAACTCAGGAACAGCGAGATCATGACCTAGGCTGAAGTTGGATGCTTAACCAACTGAGACACCCAGGCACCCCTCTTCTGCCCATTTCATTACTGGGTTATTTGTTTTTTGGATGTTGAGCTTGATGTTCTTTATAGATTTTGGATACTAACCCTTTATCTGATATGTCGTTTGCAAATATCTTCTCCCATTCCACAGGTTGCCTTTTAGTTTTGCTGATTGTTTCCTTTGCTGTTTAGAAGCCTTTTATTTTGATGAAGTCCCAATAGTTCATTTTGCTTTTGTGTCCTTTGCCTCTGGAGATGTGTTGAGTAAGAAGTTGCTGCAGCCAAGGGCAAAGAGGTTTTTGCCTGCTTTCTCCTCAAGGATTTTGATGGCTTCCTGTCTTACATTTAGGTCTTTCACCCATTTTGAATTTATTTCTGTGTATGGTGTAAGAAAGTGGTCCAGTTTCATTCTTCTGCAAGTTGCTGTACAGTTTTCCCGGCACCACTGCTAAAGAGACTGTCTTTTTTCCACTGGATACTCTTTCCTTATTTGTCAAAGATTAGTTGGCCATATGTTTGTGGGTCTATTTCTGGGTCCTCTATTCTGTTCCATTGATCTATGTGTCTATTTTTGTGTCATTACTGTATTGTGTTGATGATAACAGTTTTGTAATACAGCTTGAAGTCTGGAATTGTGATGCCTCCAGCTTTGGTTTTCTTTTTCAGGATTTCTTTGGCTATTCAGGTCTTTTGCGATTCCATGCAAATTTTAGGATTGTTTGTTCTAGCTCTGTGAAAAATGCTGGTGGTATTTTTTAAAGTTTATTTATTTATTTTGAGAGAGAGAGAGCACGAGCAGGGGAGAGACAGAGAGAGGGAGAATCCTAAGCAGGCTCCGCACTGTCAGTGTAGAGCCTGATGTGGGGCTTAAAGTCATGAACCATGATATCATGACCTGAGGTGTAATTAAGAGTTGGACCCTTAACTGACTGAGCCACCCAGGCATCCCAATGCTGGTGGTATTTTGATAGGGATTGCATTAACTGTGTAGATTGCTTTGGGTGGTACAGACATTTTAACAGTGTTTGGTCTTCCAATCAATGAGCATGGAATGCTTTTCCATTTCTTTGTATCCTCTTCAATTTCTTTCTAAGGGTTCTACAGTTTTCAGAGTAGAGATCTTTTACCTCTTTAGTTAGGTTTATTCGTAGGTATCTTATTGTTTTTGGTGCAATTGCAAATGGGATTGATTACTTGATTTCTTTTTCTGCTGCTTCATTATTGGTATATAGAAATGCAAGAGATTTCTGCACATTAATTTTATATCCTGCAACTTTGCTGAATTCATATATCCACAGCTTGTGTTTAAATGAACCGCATGTGACTTTGTAGAATTTCTGAATAAAAATGAAAATGAAACTAACTTCTTTACATCAAAACTGCTAGGTAAGTCCTGTTATCATGGTTTATAGGACCATGATTCTTGGCTCCTCTAAAGAAAAATTTTGTTGCAGAAGTTTTGCTGTATGTTAGAATGATATAAGTTGGGGGGGGGGGTGTGGATTAAGTAGCTTAGTTAAGTTTAAGTTACTGAAACTTTTCAAATATCCAAATTGGGATCAGGCCTTTTTGGTAATGTCATTCAGCTGTTTCTGTCAAGAATTTCCTAATAGCTCACTTTGGTATTAAAAATAAAAGGGCCAGTGGTGAATGTCAGTGTTCCAGAAGTGATTTATTAGGTTGTTGTAGAGACCAGGTCTTATGAAGAGCCACCTGCTGCATGCATAGTGTAAAAATAACAGGATGTGTTCATTTTTAGAAATAAAAATCCTTTTGTTGTTTTTGTTTCTCATTTTAACTGCCACTTATCTCTCTCCTACCGATGAACCAAATTTCTGCATTTCCTCAACTCACATCATTCCTTTAACCATTGCTCTCTGGCTTTTGACTCCATCATAATGAGGGCACCAAGGGACAGATGAACAATTCCACAAGCTTCCCAACCCTTCCTATGGCCAGTTGACAGTTTTTCAACCCTATGTTAGTACTCTGCAAACACACTATCAAGACAAATCTCCTACCCTCACTTCTACCCAGTCACCACCCCTAAACACTACTTGAATGACACAAAATCTGGAACTACCATTGCCCATCGCCCCTCAGAAACTATCCACAGTTACCAATGATTTCTTAACTCTAAATGCAAATGACAGGTTTCAGCTCTTACCTTAGCTCAAGTCTTGACAGTATTTGACACTATTGACCATGCCCTCCTTATATCTCTATTCTCCCACAGCTTCCTAACACTTTAGTCTCCTGGTTCTTCTTGTATGCCTTGCGTTATCTTTCCTTTCTGCTGCTTGTATGCCTTTTTCCTGCTCTCCTCATCACCATCCAAATATCCTCTTCTTCATGCCTCTCCTCTTTCCCTTCTATGTCACATATTGTTAATTTGACAGTTGCCTCAAACTGTGTAGGTTTGTGTGATTTTTAACATGTACGTTTTTCTAGACAGACAGTCCAGAGCTTTCCTCACATTCTCAAAGGGATCAAGAATACCCCCATGCCCTGAATTGAGTCCTCTGCAACTTGGTATTCCTGGGCAGTCTCATCCACTCACGTCTTCCTACCCACTACATGCTAGTGACTTCCAAATCCTTTCATCAGATCTGATACTTTCCAATTAAGCATCTCAGTGATTTTTATCTTCTGTCCATTACAGAAGGCATAAGATCCTTAAAATCTGCCTCTCCAGCCTCCAGTCTTCAAGTTCTCTGCCTTCTAGTTTGGGTTTCAGAAATTATAAGCTATATTTGGCTGTGTGGGGAGAGTGGAATTCTGATGGAACCCTCTCTCATAATCAGTGTACACCAGGATCTCTCTCCCTGGCCTGGGGGCCTCTCTCCTTTTGTCTGGGAGTTGTATTCAGTTGTTGATCAAAGCAGCTTCCTGTCCCAATTCTTTCTTTCTTTTCAATGATATTAAACATGTATCTTTTTTTTTTTAATTTTTTTTTCAACGTTTATTTATTTTTGGGACAGAGAGAGACAGAGCATGAACGGGGGAGGGGCAGAGAGAGAGGGAGACACAGAATCCGAAACAGGCTCCAGGCTCTGAGCCATCAGCCCAGAGCCTGACGCGGGGCTCGAACTCACGGACCGCGAGATCGTGACCTGGCTGAAGTCGGACGCTTAACCGACTGTGCCACCCAGGCGCCCCTTAAACATGTATCTTAACAGGCAATATGCTCTTCATTGTGTCACACAAGCAAAATGAATTTGCAAAGGAAGTTATTTTAACTGGAGGGTGATTTCAGATGTTTCATTAAATGGTCTTATTCTAATTTTCTAAATATTCAAATGGGGTTGAAAAACTTAGCTCTGGCTTCACTTCCTCCAGGAAGACTTCTCGGACACCCACCTCCCTTCCAGGCTGGATGAGATGCCCATCTTTTGTGCACTCATTGGTTCTTACACTATTTTCTCATAGCACCTACCACGCTGAGTTGTAATTCTGTTTCTGTATTTGTCACCCCCATTTGAGAAAAGAGCGGTGTCTTCATCTTTGTGCTTCCAGCACTTAACACAGTATCTACAACAGGATAGGTCCTCAGTCTCCTTCCCCTTGGAGACTTTGTCAGATGCGGTTCCTAGCCTGCCACCTGGGTCTGTCTATTCCAGCCCACTTTCCACGTTGCTTCCAAGAAATGTCATTCTAAGAAAACAAACTTTATAATATCTAAGCCAAAAGTCAAAAAAGACATAAAGATTTGACTAAAAAAAGTATAACTTCTATACTGAAGACATATTTATGCCAGCATAAATTCTTATAGAACAAAGATTTAAATATTAAAAAAAAAATTAAACCTCAAGAATACTCAAAGTGTGAGTTTCTTTAAAAAAGTGAGGGGCGCCTGGGTGGCTCAGTCGGTTAAGCATCTGACTCCGGCTCAGGTCATGATCTCGCAGTCCATGAGTTCGAGCTCCGCGTCGGGCTCTGTGCTGACAGCTCAGAGCCTGGAGCCTGTTTCAGATTCTGTATCTCCCTCTCTCTCTCTGCCCCACCCCTGCTCATGCTCTGTCTCTCTCTGTCTCAAAAATAAATAAACATTAAAATAAAAAATTAAAAAAAAGTGAAGTAGAGAAGGTCCTTGTGACCATGACCTCAAATCCATAAACCATGAAAGGTGACTGGTAAATTTGTCTATGTAAAAATGTAAGGCTTCTGAATGGCAAACAAAATAAATTTATTTTTATCCGGTAATCTTAAATTTATCTTTAAAAATTATTTATTATTATTTTTTTAATGTTTATTTTTGAGGAGAGAGAGACAGAGAGAGACAGAGTGTGAGCAGGGGAGGGGCAGAGAGAAAGGGAGACACAGAATCTGAAGCAGGCTCCAGGCTCTGAGCTGTCAGCACAGAGCCCGACTTGGGGCTCGAATTCACAAACTGTGAGATCATGACCTGAGCCAAAGTTGAATGCTCAATCAACTGAGCCACCCAGGTGCCCCTGCCTTTAAAAATTATTTAAAATAACTTTTAGACAAAGTTCTTTTTATTGTGTCTGAAGATTTTGAGGGCTCAGGAAAGGAGAATTTATGCTAAGTCCAGATCCTTTTAGAAATACTTCCTTTACAACTCCTGATAATATTATCCAGTCTGCAACCATATCAAAATTAATGTAACACTGTTGATGGGTAATATAAACATAAGATTGCTATTTTCTCTCATATTTACTTTTAAAATCCTATAACTTTAGGTAAGTGCTGGATGTCTGTTAACACAGAACATCTAATCCTTATGGAGACTAAGAAATCTTGGACCATACTATTCACTTCTTCTAAAAAAAATAAAAGTCCTAATTTAAATAAGAAAAGTATGACTTTGTCCTAGTCCATTTGAGCTGCCGTAATAAAATAACAGAGACTGGGTAGCTTATAAACAACAGAAAAAAATTTTTTTCACAGTTCTAGTGCTGCAAGTCCAAGATCAAGGTGCTGGCAGACACAGTGTCTGATGAGAGCCCACTTTCTTTTCTTTTCTCTGTGAGAGCTGACAGATGATGCCTTTCACTGTGTCCACAATGATAGAAGGGAGGGGTGAGGGAGCTCATCAGAATCTCTTTTATAAATTCATGATTCCCATTCATAAGGGCTCTACCCTCATGACCGAGTCATCTCCCAAAGGTTCCTCCTCCTAATACCATCACCTACCTTGGGGATAGGATTTCAATATCTGAATTTGGGGGTGGACACAAATATTCAGTCCATAGCCATGACCTTGGGGGATATAAGTTAAGTATATAAAACTACTATGTTTTTACCGGAATTTTACATTGAAATATAATATTTGGTTATTAAAGTCTCAAAATGGTTATTTTTTCTCAAAACTATGCTTCCATTTACATTATAGGAGAAGTGCAGGTGCAGACAAAAAAAAAAAAAGCTGAGACTTTGTCTTCCAAAATCTATATTCAATCCATAATCAGGTAAATCAACTTTCTGGGATTAATCTGTAATTGCCACATTTACATAGAAACTCCTGGTTAAAAGAAACTTTTCAAAACAGATTGTTTGGTGTTGCATTTAGGCTCAATGTTCATTTATTTAATTCACCTATGACATTTGGAAAAATTTTTTCAAACTTAGGAAAATGCAGGGCTTCACTGAATTATACATAAAGGCTGCAAAATATTTTTGTTACGCAACTAAGTACAATTGAATAAATGCGATCAGGCAAAAGTAAAGACTTTCCTTTCACATTTAAATTATATTTGTTTGGGGTGTCTGGGTGGCTCAGTGGGTTAAGCTCACACTTCAGCTCAGGTTATGATCTCACTGCTTGTGGGTTCAAGCCCGGTTCGAGCTATGCTGACAGCTCAGAGCCTGGAGCCTACTTCAGATTCTGTGTCTCCATCTCTCTCTTCCCCTCCCCTCCTCTCAAAAATAAATAAACATTAAAAATTTTTTTTTAAATTATATTTGTTTCACACATTACTGCCTGAAAACAAGTTGGAAGAAACTATTACTCATCTTGACTATGACAATTTGTTGCATAGTTTGGCCTCTCTTTTTAATGTTAAATAGTCTGAGTTTCAAGTTCTTCTTTTCTTTCTCTTTTAATTTTTTTTAATGTTTATTTATTTTTGAGAGAGACAGAGACAGGATGCAAGTGGGTTAGGAGCAGAGAGAGAGAGGGAGACACAGAATCTGAAGCAGGCTCCAGGCTCTGAGCTGTCAGCACAGAGCCAGATGTGGGGCTCAAACTCACAAGCTGTGAGATCATGACCTGAGCTGAAGTTGGACGCTCAACCGACTGAGCCACCCAGGTGCCCCTCAAGTTCTATTTTTCTATTAATCTTTAAACAGGTGGCTTAGTGCAAAACTTGAATAGGTGACACCATTGACCACCAAATTGTTTGTGGACCAGAAATCAACTCTACCAAAGTTGCTTCCTTGTATATTTCCTTCTACTATGAGCTTCAAATGCTCTAAGCAGAATTTGGATATCACTACATTTGCTTAACCCTGATTTGATGATGATAATAGTTCCATTGTGCTCCAGGATCTAGATCTTCTGGTTTCAGATCCAACACATCTGTGCCTAAAATATATATCCTCTTATTCTTGGCCCTGTTCTCCAAGATTAATTCCAAAAAAGTCATCTGTTAGAAAGGGTGCTGAATATAGAGTCACCGACTTCAGTCTCCATCGTGTGTACTTCACCTGGTTTTTTTCTGTTCAAGAACTGAGGTTTTACTTCCTGTAGAGGCAAGATGAAAGTCAGTATCCTACTTTGTCTGAAACTTGTTAGTTGATTTCTAGTAAGGCCATCAGGATATGGTCTGGTGGAAGTCGCTGTCCTGGAGGGCTGAGGCTGGCCAAAGAGCTGCCTGGCTCTTGTCACCTATGACGTGGGGCTGAAAGAGATAGACTCACTCATTCAAGATGGCTGAGAATCTCCAGGTGGCAGTGGCAACTGTCCTCAGAGCAGGGAGCAGAGTCTGAGAAAGAGAGGGATCTAGGACAGACTGTGGTTACTTCTCAAACCCTCTGCCTTTTCCCCCTCAGGGCTCTCTTCCTTCTAACATTTTATTTTGAGAAAATTTCAATCCCACACACAAAGTCCAGATGATGATAAATTATCTTCCGTGTATCCTTCACCTAGCAGTTGGTAACATTTGCCTAATAAATGTTCTTTAAACAAACTCCTCTGTTCCATCAGGCAGTGTTTGTTCCCAGTGACTCGGGATTTTGGCTGACAGAATCATGAATAGGAAACTCACAGAACAAGGAACGCAAATAGTAAGTAAACATGTGAAAAACCGTTCAACCTAACTGCCTTTTAAAAATATGAAGTCGGGGCACCTGGGTGGCTTAGTCAATTAAGCATCCGATTTCGGATCAGGTCATGATCTCACAGTTTGTAGGCTCGAGTCCCATATCGGGCTCTGTGCTGACTGCTTTCTCAGAGCCTGGAGCCTGTTTCAGATTCTGTGTCTCTGCTCCTCCTCCACTCATACTCTCAATCTCTCTCTCTCAAAAAATAAATAAACATTAAAAACTTTTTTAAAAAATTAGGTCAAACAAGGAGATGCAATTTTTCAATGATAATAACCTGCTTAGGGAAGGATGTGGGAAGATGAGCACTCTTTTTATTGGGCAGTTGAGGGTAACCTCATACAAAGTCTCTAGAGGGCAATTTCACAGTGTATAGCATGGGTTAGAATAGGGAAAAACTGGAAATGTCCCCAGTCCAGGGTTGGGTAAAAAAGTATGGTATATTCATATAATGAAATACAGTTAACCCTTGAACAATATGGGTTTGAACTGTGTGGGTCCAGGTATAGGTGGATTTTTTCCACCCATAAATATAGTACAGTGCTGTAAATGTGTTTTCCTTATGATGTTTTTAACATTTTCTTTTCTCTTAACTTTATTGTAAGAATACAGTATATAATACATATAACATACAAAATATGTGTTAATCGTCTGTTTGTAGTATTGGTAAGGTTACCAGTCAGCAAAAGGCTATTAGTGGTTAACCTTTTGAAGAATCAAAAGTTACATGCAGATTTTCAGCTGCAGACAGGGTGGGGCTGTGTAAGGGTCAATTGTACTATGAAAGCATGAAAAACCTACATAGATCTCTATTATGATAGAAATGGATATATTATCCATGATATATAGTTAAATTAAAAAAAGCTATTGGCAAAGAAATAGATGCAGAATAATTACATCTTTGTAAACATGTATATCCATATGTATATCTGTATATGAATAGACAAAGTCTGGGAACAAACATCAATTCATTAGCAATAGTTATCTTTGGGTGGTAGGTTAACAGAGAATTTAAATGTTTTTCTTTATTCTTACCTATATTGTCTGAACTTTTCTTTTTATTTTTTTTTAAACATTTATTTATTTTCGGGAAAGCACAAGTGGGGGAGGGGCAGACAGACGGGGACAGAGGATCTGAACCGGGCTCTATGCTAATAGGCTGACAGCAGTGAGCCCTGCACGAGGTTCCAACTCACAAACTGAACGGCAATATCGTGACCTGAGCCAAAGTCGGAACCTCAATTGACTGGGCTACCCAGGCACCCCATGGCTGAACGTTTCATAATGAATATGAATTTTATAAGTAGAAAAAACATGAAGCTATGTGGAAAAGCTTTTTAAAATATCAAAGAAAAAAAAAGCCTCACAGACAAGCTAAAAAAAAACAAAAACAAAAAACAGCTTCACAGCACCTGTGTCATGATCTAAGGGATAAAGTCCACATTCTTTCCTTGGCACCAAAGTCCTCTGCACGCTCTTTAACCCCTCCAGGTGGAGTTAAACTGCTTTCTTGGATTATAATTTATTCATACACCTATAAACCAGAGTCTCTGAGCCTTTCAGGAAAGATGTTCCCCCAGTGCCAATCCAGTGCCTAGCACCTAGCAAGGTGCTCAGTAAAGGTTAGTTGAATGACTGAAGGATGGCGATGCACACTGAGACCTGATGGATAGATTGGGGCCAGGCTAAGAAAAAAGAAGGCAAAGCTTTGGGAGACCTTTGTCCTGGTGACTAGAAGGCTCTTCCTGTTCCTCTCATTTTCTGTTTAACACCGGCAACAGCAGGTAGGGCAGAAGTGGTTTGGCCCATTTGGTGTGTGGTGTCTGCGAAATAGTCCAGAAAAGTGACAGCTGGGGCTGAGCCAAGTCGGTGAGGGTGATGATGGGAAGGGGAAGAAGAGCCAAAGCTCCTGACCAATGCAAGTTTCACTACAATTTCTACCCCATCAGCTGTTGAACTGACAATAGCCCTCCCTCAAACATGAGTATACCAAAAATGCTCTATTTGACCAGAATCTGGTTAACTAACAGATAAACTTGACTTTGAAAGGCAAATATTTTTACTGAACTAGGCTCCTGGCAACCAAGACCCAAATATCCATGATTCTGAAAAAGGGGCATAGATTGGCTTTTTCTTGCTGCTGTGACAAATTACCACTCACTTGGTGGCTTAAAACAATACAGTTTATCATCTAACAGTTCTGTAAGTCAGAAATCTAACCTGAGTTTCAGGGGGTTAACATTAAGGCAAGGCTACTTTCCTTTCTAGAGGCTCTAGAGGAGAATCTGTGTTCCCTGATAATCTCCCCATGGCAAGGTCCTTAATCATTACCACACCTGCAAAGTCCCTTATACCATTCACATTGATTAGGATGTGAACATCTGAGTGGATGGAAGAGTAGGGTGTTATTCTCCCTACCACAAGGTGTGATATGGAGAAAAGTATAAAATTGTTAGTAATAAGAAACCAGTTCTGTATATAATGACATAGAAAATAGCTATATTATTGAATGAAAATAATCAAGCCCAGTTAATATGTATAGAATGATCCAAATTTTGTGGAACCTCCCCTACTTCCTCTCACTAAACTCTGGGTGTAAGCTCAATGAACCTCCTTCCACCTGTCATGGCCTGGTTTTTTGGGGTAGATGGTGGAGCCCATCTCATCCATTCACACCCTCAGGGCATCGAGTGGCCAGATAGGCTAGTCCCACCTCAGGTTTTGATGTCATCAGTCATTGAATATATAGATTTTTGGCTAGCTTTACAAATGGTAAACTGTCTTCTGGCAAACCATTTGTGGCAAGGTGATCTACAGTTAAAACAATAATAGTAACAAGGATAACTAAAGTAATGAAATAAAGAAAAATATCACAAACACAAACCTTTAATTTTCTGACTTCCTCCTTTGTACCTTGACTGCTTCTATGGTGTGTATGCGTATGGTGGCTCCTTCACCTTTTTATATTCTTTTTGTTTTGAATTACTGATTCTTTACTAAAAATTTCTTCCTGGTTTCTTTGCAGTTCTCTTTTAGGAGAAGAGTTTAGAAAAGTCTAAGGAACCAGAGTGTAGAGAGCATATAGTCAAATGCAGGTCCCACATAGCAGGGGACAGCCAGAAGGGACCACGTACACTAACTGGCCAGCGGCAAGTATCAGCTAAGCAAGCTGGAAAGTGGGAAGCTGGGGTTTAGAAAAACTTGCCAAAAGGGAAAAAGGGCATTTGAAGGAGAGTCCTGACTTTTTTAAGGGGGCTTCACGCCCAGGGCGGAGCCTGAACTCATGACCCTGAGATCAAAACCCAAGCTGAGATCAAGAGTTGGACATTTAATGAACTGAGCCACCCATGTGCCCCGAGAGTCTTGATTTTTAATAGTGCTGCATGGAATCTAAGGCAGGATGGAAAATCCAAGTTAGAATTCTATAGTTTTAAACCAGAAACTGAGATGCAGACCCAAGGATCTATGAGGGGAAATCACTGATGAAAAGAGACTATGCCCGTAAGTTAGTTTCTGGGTGTAATATCCCTAGGGATGGTGCCCAATTCTTGGCTCCTGAGGTTGTCCTGTTGCCCCCACACTGTTAGGAGGTTTTGACTTCTGCATTTACTTAACCCTTCTCTCCACCCAAGTTGACAACTAATGATGCCTCTAATCCCTTTTATAGTGGGTGCTGTGTTCCAAACTATAATAGTCTTTGTACTCATTATTTTAAAATTCCTCACTTTCCAAACTGCGTACAATATATAGCCATGAAAGGATAAACACTAAACTTTAACCACGGTTTCTTAGGGGAGGAAAATGAGATGAGAGGCAGACAAGGGAACTTTCACTTTCACTCTAATTGTTTGTATTTTTCCAATGTGCATACATTCATGTGTTGGGCTTGTAATTTAAAATAAAAAGTCCCTTAAATACCGTGCTTACTACTGGGAAGAGGATTTGAGAGAAATTGGAATTTCATAGGTCTGTACTATGGGTTTTTTTTTTAATTTTTAAAGTTTATTTTTGAGAGGGATAGAAAGACAGAGTCTGGTCAGGGGAGGGGCAGAGAGAGTGGGAAACAGAGAATCTGAAGCAGGCTCCAGGCTCTGGCTCTGAGCTGTTAGCACAAAGCCCGATGCAGAGCTAGAACTCACAAACCACGGGATCATGACCTGAGCCTTAGTGCGACACTTAACAGACTAAGCCACCCAGGTGCCCCTGCTTGATGTTTTCAATACCAAATTTGTATGGCTTTCCCAGTAAAAACAAATTGGCAATTGAGAGAGCATGGTGGTTACACACAAACCTGAGGCCGATTCCCACCAACCAGATATCTCCACTCTCTCATCTTGAATTTTCTCATGTAGTCTCCCTCAAACAGATATCATAGTACTTACGATGTATGGATTTTGTCAGGTTTTTCCCCCCTTCTATGAATGGTGTCTGACTTGGTAACTATCAATAAGAAAAAGACCTCACTCTGTGCTCCATTTGCTTTGGGCCTGTTGCCCATTGTGTAATAGCTTTCAAATCTGAGGATTCAATCAGCCCAGACACCTTAGGAGGGTGCTAATAAATTAATCATTGTACTGATTTTAACTCCAGATTGGAATCTCCTGGTTGGCAGAGTCTGTTATCCCCTTCTGCTTTATTGTTACAGTACTTACATTTTCCACAAAGCCTGCAGTCAACTGACATTTGCTCAATTTAGTGGAATTTAACACAAAAGACTGAGGATTTCCAATTCCCCAGACAGACTAACCAGGCTGTACTTTTGAGCAGGCAACAATCTTCAGCCTCCTCATATTAAACCATTTAACAATACGCATCTTTGGGTTGGAGGACTGCCTGTTTTAATATTCTTTATAGTTTTTAGTATGTTCCAATTTTCTGTCATGTGCATATATTACTTTTGCGGGCAGAAAAAAAGTGTCAGTTAAAAAAATAATCCTACACATGTTGGTGCTGGTTCCTGTTTATCTACTTCCCCTTATCTTCTCATACGCTTTTAATCCTTGCCCTGATCTCTAAGCCAGGCAATGAGTTGTTCCCATGAACCCTTTCTCAGAAAGTGATTTTCTAGTGGAAATTATGGGGCCTTTGGAATCAGATGGTCCAGTGTCTGAATTTCAGCTCAGTATGAATGTGGGCAAGTATCTTACCTCTCTATCTCCTTATCTGTAAATGAAAGTAACACCTTCGTTCTAGATTGTTGTGTAGTTTGGGTCAACAGCTTCACAAACTTTAATTTGTATATGGATCACCTGGGGTGTTGTTAAAACGCAGACTCTGGTTTAGTAGGTCTGGGTTGGGCCCAAGAATCTGCATTTCTTTCTTTTTTTTTTAATGTTTATTTATTTTTGAGACACAGAGAGCCAGAGCGTGAATGGGGGAGAGGCAGAGGGAGAGGGAGGCACTGAATCTGAAGCAGGCTCCAGGCTCTGAGCTGTCAGCACAGAGCTCAACAAGGGGCTCGAACTCACAGACCATGAGATCATGACCTGAGCTTAACCAACTGAGCCACCCAGGTGCCCCCCAAAGTCTGCATTTCTAAGAATTCCTAGGTGTTGCTGATGCCAGTGATGTATAGACCACCCTTTCAATTACAACGGAGGGATTAATAACATAACATTTGAAAAGGCCCAGGCACAAAAGTCCTATGCTTATTCCTCTCCGCTTGAGTGGGCCTGGCTTTTCTAGTTGTTTGGATGGCCCATCTCAGAAAACTGCTGACTGAGATCCACTCACGTGCAACCCAACCTATTTGCATTTTAAGCTGTTCCTATTTTCTCCCCACTTCAGTTATCATTCTTTTTCTTTCTGTTCAAGCACTCCATTCTTCTTTTGTCTAACAAAAATACAGGTGCTTTTTTTTTTCTAACAGCTTTATTGAGGTATAATTGACATACAATAAATTACATTTAAAGTATACAATTTAATAAATTGTAATATATGTATATATCTATGAAATCATTGTCAAATTCAAAATAAACTAATATCCATCAACCCCAAAGTTTCCTTATGTTCCTGACTCTCCCCTCTCAAACCAACCCCCCCACCCCAAACCACTCATCTACTTTCTGTTGCATAGATTAGTTTGCCCTTTCTAGAGTTTTATATAAACAGAATTGTACAGTAGATACTCTTTCTTGTCTGGCTTCTTTCACTCAGCATAATTATTTCATCTATGTTGTTGTGTGCACTGGTCCTTCATTCCTTGCTTATTGCTGATGGTATTCCACTCTATGGATATATTCCACAATTTGTTTATCCAGTCACCTGTTGACATTCGAATTGCTTTTAGCTTTTGGCTATTACAAATAAAGCTGCTATGAATATTTGTGTACAGGTCTTTGTATAGACAAATGCTTTTGTTTTCTCTTGGGTAGATACTTAGAGTGCCTGGACAGTACATGTTTAACTTTTTTTTTAAAAATTGTCAAATTGTTTTTCTTTTTTTAAAAAATATTTTAATGTTTATTTATTTTTGAGAGAACAGGACAGAGCACGAATGGGGGAAAGGCAGAGATAGAAGGAGACACAGAATCTGAAGCAGGCTCCAGGCTCTGAGCTGTCAGCACAGAGCCCGATGCGGGGCTTGAACTCACGAACCATGAGATCATGACCCAAGCCGAAGTCTGACTCTAAACTGACTGAGCCCACCCAGGCACCCAAATTGTTTTCCAAAATAATTATATCATTTAACATTCCCACCATGAGGACATGAGAGTTCCATTTCTTGCACATTCTTTTTTTTTTTTTTTTAATTTTTTTTTTCAACGTTTATTTATTTTTGGGACAGAGAGAGACAGAGCATGAACGGGGGAGGGGCAGAGAGAGAGGGAGACACAGAATCGGAAACAGGCTCCAGGCTCTGAGCCATCAGCCCAGAGCCTGACGCGGGGCTCGAACTCACGGACCGCGAGATCGTGACCTGGCTGAAGTCGGACGCTTAACCGACTGCGCCACCCAGGTACCCCCATTTCTTGCACATTCTTGAAAATATTTACTGTTTCGAATTTTTTTTAATGTTGTTTATTTTTGAGAGAAAGTGTGAGTGGGGGAGGGGCAGAGAGAAAGAGAGGGGGCGACAGAGAATCCGAAGCAGGCTGTGTGCTGACAGCGTACAGTCTAATGAGAGGCTTGAACTCACAAACCATGAGATCGTGACCTGAACCAAGGTTGGACACTTAATGAAGTGAGCTACCCAGGTGCCCCAAAATATTTACTATTTTGAATTAATATTCATTGTAAAAAATTTTTAGGAGAATCCTATAGGCAAAAAAAAAAAAAAAAAAAAAAAAAAGTACATCTGCTATACCCACGACTGGGAAATAACACTATTAAATTGCCATGTTTGTGATTTCTACATTACCCTCCTAGACAAACGGTCTCAATAAAACAAACAAACTTTATATCTCATTTTCATTCTCACTACTCAAAGCATGTCATAAATGGAAATTCAAGGAAAATACAGGAGTTCCCCAAACAGAAAACTGGAAGATATACTTTTCTGTCTTTACTGCATTTTATTTTTTTTAATTGTTATCTTTTTGTCTTTGCTGCATTTTAAAATTGCTTTTTAAATTGGTTTTCTAAGTGAATACGTCAGAATCTATCTATAATGAATTTTAAGTATAGTATTTCTCTATGATGTAGTAAACAGGGAATTTAGAGGTAAAAATAGCCATGAGTCTTCCTATACTCTCAGGGCACTAGAAAACACTTCAACACTAACATTTCAGGCCTTAAGAGCCTTAAATGAGTTAAACACACACACACACACACACACACACACACACACACACACACAAATGGGAGAAGCAAGAATTGGTTTACTTGTAACTTTATGCATGACAATTATTCTTGTACCACAAGAGAGTTATAGATTGAGCTGGTAGGAAAACTAGGTATGTTAACAACAATAATCATAGTACATTTGTTAAGCATTATAAAACACTGCTCTAGGAACTGTGTGAGGCTCTCTGTGCATTATCTCATTTCATTAGATCTGTGGAGAGTACTCTTTTTCTAGTTCAGACGTGGCTTCCTCATTAGGAGTTATTACGAGGTCTAAAAATACATAAAAGAAATCTATAACATAACATATTTGTTGGCTTTTTGGGGAATCACAACCCAACTCCCTTTAACTGAAAACCATGGTGATTTCCAAGATCTCCGTCTCTCCCGCCCCCATAGTTGAGAAAAGACTGCTGGACTGAGTTGTCATGTGATGTCAGCATCTTTTTTATGGTATGTCTGGAGTGTAAGTTTTCTTAGTGGGTCTGTCCAACATTGTTAAGCTCTTAGTAGGTTTGACTTCTTTGGCTGGACCTATGGCCCATGCAATCCAAATTCTCACTAAAATTTCAGAGCCCTTATTTTCCAAGAGTCTAACGCATGAATGGCAATAGCATCAGGCAAGTTTGAATCCTAGTCTCAGCTTTTGTTATCCCTTATTCATAAAAATTAATGGGGTGATTCCTATTTCCTACTGTTTATTCACATATTTACCGGTTTGTTCATTCAATCATTCATTCATTCATTCATTCATTCATTCATTCATTCATTCCACTTACGGAATACCTGCTATGTATCAGGCGCCATTCCAGTGTGGTAATTCCAAGGGAATGATGTACCTAAAGGGGTCTGTAAACTCTAAAGCTCTAGGCAGTTACTGCTTTGGCAGTGGTTGTTTTTCTCACAAATCAACAAAACTAAGAAAATTACCTAAACAACAGCAGGAAGATACAGGGAAAATTTTCTTGGCACAGGGCTTTACAAAAGCAAACTTTGGCCTGAAGAAATTCAGGAAGCAATATGGTCCTTGTCCATTCTGGACAGTTCTCTGAGCTGTCCTCAGGAGACCGCGAGGCTTGGGGACTGTTTTTCTTACTCAGAGAACCCGTAACCCTACATTATATTTCCGGGGCCATAGTTATTAATCGAAGTTCTTATTCTGCCCCGCACCATTCATTCTTTGTCCACGCTGTTAATCTTTCTGGGCTTCAGTTTTCTTGAATGAAAACCACATGTCCTCAGGTCCTGCTAGGGACATGGTAAGCAAGTCACTCTGAGGCTGGCTGGTTCTCAGAGAGGGGCTGGACCAGAGTACTTCCAGCCCGAAGTTCTAGGATAGGAGGCCCTCCGCACAAGCTCTGGCGTGCACCCCAAATCGAAGGGCGCGGGTTTATAGACAGCAAAACTACTCGGCCCAGCCCAAGCCTTTCTAAGCATCAAGGGACTTTATAGGAAAATGAAACTGAAAACGGGGAAGTCCCCCTCTCCAACCTGGCCCGGCACCGCGCGCTAGGAGACAAGTGACGGCCCCTGCAGTAAGCGTTCTGATTGGCTGTGCGCGCATGGCATATAAGTAGAGGCGCAGGGCGGGCTGGCCAGTCCTACTTCTGGCGCTGCTCTGCTAGCAATGGCGCGTTTTGTGGTCTTGGTCCTGCTCGGACTGCTCTATCTGTCCCACCTGGATGCCGTCCAGCGTGAGTGTCCCCTCTTGTTCTAGCCCTTCCTCTTCTGTACCCCGATCTGTTTGGCTCTCTCAGCTTTCACTCTGTAAGTCACCCACTCCTTCTCCTCCCTGGGGACTAGCCGCGGGCTTGGTCTCCGGGCCGGGTAGCGGTGGGGTGGCCGGGCAGTGGGGAGGGGTGTGAGCCCAGGACACAAGTCTCCTTTTTCTTCTTCGGGAGAGAGGGACGGGGGACGCCTTCGGCGTGCCCGTGCCAGGTGGGTCAGGACAAAGTTTCGGGGTGATGACAAGACTTCGGAACGACCGAGGTGGGGGAGGGTTTCTCTTCCGCGTAACCTCTAGCTTCCCGAGCGCAGCTGCCTGGGAGGGCTGGAAGGCGGGTCCTAAGGACGCGGGATCCCAGGCTGTGAATGGGTGGAGACATCCGGCTGGGTTTGCGGGAGGCACCGCGCAGGTACTTCGGTCCCTGCAACTCTACTCCACTCGTATCGCGGATTTCTCCGGCACGCCCGGAGGGTTCACCTGCCCAACAAACAGGGGAGGGATCCGCACGTGGCATTTGTAGACTGCTTTGAGGTGTTACAGAGCGCTTTCACATCATTTAATTCACTTGTTGCCATTACATGTCGCTTTGAATAATCATAAGAGCTACTAGTTAATGGTAAGGAGCGTGCCGGGGACCTTCGGGTGTGAGATTCTTGCTAGCAAGCTGGAGAGCATTCGGGCCTTATTGCCTTTTCTTCACAGAGGGCTTCCTCTTCGGCTCTTTGCCTGGTTCTTTACAATAAAAACTAAGCCTCTACTTTCTGTTTTGAAAAAGCGAAAGTTTACAAGTCAGGGAGATTGTAAAACCAGTGATAAGGATAATCAACCTGGTTGGCCAGGTTGTCTGTCATGGACACTCTAGATCCTGAGCACGGTCTAAATACCTTTCAATATACCAGACCCTCTCACATTTTCCCCTCACAAAAGCCTCTGTGAAGCTGGATCTCTTGATCATGAGATAAAGGTATTTATAATCTGTTTACAAAATAAAGCACAATTACTATTATTGATATCTGCTGGCAACTATAGAAATCTTAAAAAAAATAAGCTGACATTAAAAGAAAAATCTTACTTTGAAAATTTCTAGGATAATACATGCCATGAATAGATCACTTCTAGAAGATACATAAGAAATGGGTAATGATGATTGCTGTTGTGGGGGAGGTCTATTTTTTGCTTTGTCCCTGTGTGGATTTTGTTTCACTGTGCACATAAGTTGATTTTTCAATTAAGCTTCAGAAGAGCTGTCCAAAAGTCACAGAGCCAGTAGGTGGCTGAGCCCAGAAACAAACCAAGGCTTATCTGATACTCATCTTCCTCTCAGAAGAGATTATTGTGATGTTCTTGCAGAACCCTGCCTGGCTCCCTCATAGAGAGAATTCTAGGCCTGATGAACTTGTGCTCTGATTCTTGTGGTATTTATTATGTTCTAATTATTAGAAGCTCCAATATAAAAAGCTTTCTGATTTGTCCTCACTTTAACTTAATGAAAAAAAATCAAAGCTTCATTGGGATCCCCAGTGTAGCTCCTATTGGGGCTGGTGATCTTTCCTTTGATGATGGGGTGTTTGTAGACAGATATATTTGGTCAGAATATCCTGGCACTCCTCCCTATCACATCCTGGACATGGAGGAGTTGCCTTTTAGTGATCTTGTACCCTGCATGTGTGTGTATTTAAAAGTGAATTATACACATGAATTAGTGTCAGTCTGTATGCTTAGTAGCAGTAATACTTCTCTTCATTGGATGAAAAATATGGAAGTAGAGTTTTTGATAGTTTCTTTCCATATCCCCAGGGTAGATCTAGTTATGCATCTCATTTTGGAAAAACATTCTATAGCAGCAATGTATTTCCAATATGGCTAGTTGTAGCAATCACTTGAGGGTTCTAATTAAAAATGCAAATCCCACTCTTATACACATTACTCTACTTAGTCAAAATGGAGAATACGTTCGTTCCCTTTTGCCACGGTCTTCACCCTTCCATAATGTTCTTACCAAGCCCATATCACTCATTTATGGTATCTTCTGACTTCTGTAGGCATTTAAGTTTTGTTTGAGGTAATACTAATAACAACATGTGCTACTTACAGAGCAATTGGTATGTGCCAGGCACTATTCTAGACACTTAATACATATTGAGAAGTCAGATGGGTGTGGGTCTAGGCAGGAGCATGAACCAAAAAAGAAAGTAGTAAACATTAAAAAAAAAAAAAAAAAAAAAAAAAAAAGATAGGCTGAAACAAAGTACAGTAACATGAGTTTTTTTTTTTAATTTTTTTAACGTTTATTTATTTTTGAGACAGAGAGAGACAGAGCATGAATGGGGGAGGGTCAGAGAGAGAGGGAGACACAGAATCCAAAACAGGCTCCAGGCTCTGAGTGGTCAGCACAGAGCCCGACGCGGGGCTCGAACTCACGGACTGTGAGATCATGACCTGAGCCAAAGTCGGATGCCCAACCGACCGAGCCACCCAGGCGCCCCAACATGAGTTTTTTGATGTGGCTATTATGGAGAGTGTATGAAATGAGAAATGAAGTTTGAAAAGGAGGGTGGGGCCAAATCATGAGGACTCTTGAGACATGTGTTGAGGAGTTATATGGGTGCTGAGAAGCCATCAAAAGTTCTTGAGAGTCTCCACATAAAGGTCTTAAAGATTTGGCACAAACTCCGGTGACAGAAGACAATACTATTAGAAATCTATAGAAAAAAACCAAAAAGCCACGAGTAGAGAAAGTATGTGAAAAAGATACTAAATCATGGTTTATCCCTCGAAATGGGTAGCTTTTTGGAAAAGTAGACAGAGTGGAAATGGAATTGGGAGAAATCAGTGATCAAATTTAAACATTTGTTGCCCAGGGGCGCCTGGGTGGCGCAGTCGGTTAAGCGTCCGACCTCAGCCAGGTCACGATCTCGCGGTCCATGAGTTCGAGCCCCGCGTCGGGCTCTGGGCTGATGGCTCAGAGCCTGGAGCCTGTTTCCGATTCTGTGTCTCCCTCTCTCTCTGCCCCTCCCCCGTTCATGCTCTGTCTCTTTCTGTCCCCAAAAAAATAAATAAACGTTGAAAAAAAAAATTAAAAAAAAAAATAAACATTTGTTGCCCAATCTAGCTTTAGACCAAGGTGGCCCCAAGTGAAATACCATGCAACTTTCATTTGTCTTTCCTTGATGTCCCTCAGATTCTCCAAAGGTTCAGGTTTACTCCCGTCACCCAGCAGAGAATGGAAAGCCAAATTTTCTGAACTGCTACGTTTCGGGGTTCCACCCACCACAAATTGATATCACCTTGATGAAGAATGGAAAGAAGATGGAAGCGGAACAGACAGATCTGTCCTTCAACAGGGACTGGACTTTCTATCTTCTGGTCCACACCGAATTTACTCCCACTGTCGAAGATGAGTATAGCTGCCAGGTGAATCATACTACTCTCAGTGAGCCCAAGGTCGTTATGTGGGGTAAGTTTTTAAGTTCTTTCCTTAGCTACTGACAGTTGTATCTGAGAATAGGCACAGCTTAAAGACGCTTTGATATAAAAAAATCTGCATACTGCAATTGACAGGGAACATTGTAAAGCTCTGATTAGTGGCACCTTGAGAGACCTCTGCACAGCATGATCCCTAAAACAGTAGTTTCCCTGTAGCAAAAACAGGGAGCAGCAGTAACCAGCAATTGCACAAATGCACACAAACTCCTAATGTTTCTTACCTGCTAGCTTCTTTGGGCTTTCCTGACAGCCTCATGGATATGTAGAACCATCAAAAGTCTCAGGGAGACACAGGCCTTTGTGAGAGCTGCTATCCTAGTTCCTTATCCAGTACTCCCTTGATGGGTTGGGATCTGAGCCTAGTAGGCAAGGTTGGGCCCTACTGAGTATTCATGGTTAGGGACAGCAGGCTATTCTAACAGCCTCATTTGTAACAGTTTTAGACATTTGTTAGCATATGGTATTTTAAAAGTAAAACTTACTGTCTTTCTCCATTTTCTTTTTTGTAGAGCGAGATAAGTAACCAGCATCATGGAGGTAGGTGAAAATACTTTCTTGTTTCACTGTCCTGGGGACTAAAGACAACTCTAATAGGATAACCCTCATTATAGGAAATATATTAATCAGGATAGCATTTCAGCAGGCAAGAAATAATCCTACACGGAATACATTTTCTTTTCCTGTGGAGTGGCATGAGAAAGGTATGTAGCCCTAGTCTAATGCTGCCGGCGTCCCTAGCCCTCTAAACAAAGTCAGAGGAGCTGTTGGAGTGTGTAACAGGATAGGGGCAGCCAGTTTACCTACATTTCCTGCGAAGGTTTGATCTTTCTTCTTCCACTTCTACAGTGTGCATCTCTGGGCCTTCAGAAATGAACTGTTCTCTTCCTTTGCGTAGCAGTTGCTTTGTTATTCAGCCAGAAGAGAGGAGTGACATGATTCTGCAGACATCCTGTTCCTTCAGTCTCTTGTTCAGCCTTAGTGTGTGGGCACTGTGTTTGCCTTCTAGAGGCTCCAGTCCAATAGAGGAGAGAAATGGAGGGGCGCCTGGGTGGCTCGGTTGGTTAAGTGTCCGACTTTGGCTCAGGTCATGATCTCACGGTTCATGGGTTTGAGCCCTGCATCAGACTCTGTGCTGACAGCTCAGAGGCTGGAGCCTGCTTCAGATTCTGTGTCTCCCTGTCTTTATCTCTGCCCCTCTCTGCTCACTGTCTGTGTCTTGCTCTCTCTCTCTCAAAAAAAATTTTTTTTAAATACAAGAAATGGAAACATTGTTATGATGCAATGTAAAGATACTATAATATATGTATCTACAGAAACTTCTAGCAGCGTGAGAGAGGGAGGAATTGGACTTCTCTGCATTGTTGGTTGGAATACAGAGGTAGAAAATACAGCTTTTCAGTGAAATTCTACTTCATAGGGTACCATCATAGCGAAAACCTATTCAAATTTCCCATTATGTTCTAGCACAGGGAAATCGATTTGAGAGAGCATCAGAGAGTTTGGGTGACCTGCCCAGAGTCACACAGTTACTAAATGGGAGAGCCAGAACCCTACCTCTAATACCAGCATTCTTTCCTCTAAGGTTATAGGAAAACCAATGGGATAAATTAATGGGATATGCTCTTGGTAATGGGTTTGGATAATTGTCTGCAGCTATTTCTTTTACAAACAGTGACTTACACAGCAGAAGTTAGACAAGTGTGTTGATGTGATCTGTAATCCAAATAAAATAAAATAAATGCATTTGCTAACAAGCCTTTTTTCTTTTTTTTTCAGGTTTGAAGATGGTGCATTTAAATTGGACTATTCCCAAATCCTGCATTCTTTTTAATGCTGTTAGCCTTTTATGTTCCATTATACAAATCATAAAGTTATATTGATGATAATACAAGTATAATCTACTTGATAATTCTCTAATGGGCACTGTCTGGCATATTTGACCTGTCTGGGCATGTAGATGTACGTTTCAGGGCTGGAAGCTTAGAGGTGGGGTAGGGAGGAGAGCATCCTCATGTTTACCATTAGTATCTTTGCCAGATATGAACTCTCCAGTCTCTTCACACAAAACTCAATAAGAATATAGCTATGCATGTTTAGAATTAACTTCCAATTTGCATACTCTGCTGGGAATTGGGAAACGTTTTGAAAGATAGCTGTCAAATTATTGGTAAACTGTTATAGTGCATAAGGCATTTCCTACATAAAATTCCTATTGACTTCTTGCATGTTAGAGCCATTGTTGCATATAATTTGACTTCTGTTGATTTTGTTTTACTAATTAAAACAATGGTAAAAACTTGATGTGTTCAGTGTCTTATATTTTACTCCCTCTGTTACCCCTTTGTTTTAAAACAGGAAAACAGGGGGCGCCTGGATGGCTCAGTTGGTTGAGTGTCCGACTTTAGCTCAGGTTACGATCTCACAGTTTGTGAGTTTGAGCCCTGCGTTGGGCTCTGTGCTGACAGCTCAGAGCCTGGAGCCTGCTTCTGATTCTGTGTCTCCCTCTCTTTCTCTCTGCCCCTCCACTGCTCATGCTCTGTCTCTTGCTCTCTCTCTCAAAAATAAATAAACATTAAAAAAAATTATAAAACAGGAAAACAGTCTTCAAGAGTCATTCGGAGAAGAGTGTAAACCACTGTTATATAGGGCTTAACTCACAGTGGACAGGGCCTCAGTGATCTGCATTGTACAGATGAGGAATAGGATCCCAGGCAAATTAAATGACTTAGGGTGACACAGTGCTCTGCTGGCATAAAAAACATGCCTCTGTCTTTTAGCCAGTGTTCTGTTCCTTTTTTTTTTTTTAATCTTTTTTTAACATTCATTTTTGAGAGACAGAGACAGAGTGTGAGTGGGGGAGGGTCAGAGAGAGAGGGAGACACAGAATCTGAAGCAGGCTCCAGGCTCTGAGCTGTCCACACAGGGCCCGACGCAGGGCTCGAACCCACGAACTGTGAGATGAACCCATGAACTGAGCTGAAGTCAGACGCTCAACCGACAACCACCCAGGCTCCCTGCTGCAATCTCTTATGACAGAGATTACTACATTTTGGACCCCACTGGGTTCTCTCAGTGTGTAACCATCACTCTCCAATTCATGTAATGGCTTTTTAAAATTTTTAGTTTTTATTAAATAGTTCTCTTGCATTTTCTTATAATTCTCCCTTTGAGAAAAATTTAGAAGGGCCCAAGAAACCAGAAAAAGACAGTATATGATATGATGCAGGTTCTAGATCTGCAGGGTCTAGACCTGCAGGCCCAAGAGGATCCCATACCTTAAATGACCAAAGCAAGTGACAGTGAGAAAAAGCTCTCAGGTGGGAGCCATGGATTAAGGCAATTCATCAAGGTCCTGTAGGGAAAAACATCTGGAAGAGAGAATCCAAAGGAATACAGAAATTTGAATCAGAATTCAGCAATTTTAACCTGGAACTTCTCTGTTGACCCAAAGACCTACAAGGAACATCGAGACAAGGCTGTGACTAGCTTAGTGGTTTGTGTGTAATATTCCTTAAGAATGGTGATCAGAGCTTGGCAGCTATGGCAGAAATCCTGCTCACCCCTTGTTCAGAGCATCAGCATTTGCCTATCTCAGGTGTTCCAAGCTGAGCTGGTACTTCTGATCTCTCTGTCTCTCTCTCTCTCTCTCTCTCTCTCTCTCTATATATATATATATATTTTTTTTTAAGTTATTTATTTATGTATTTCTGAGAGAGAGCCAGAGAGCGAGCAAGCACACACGTGTGAGCGGGGAAGGGACAGAAGGTGGGGACACAGAGCATCTGAAGCAGGCTCTGTGTGGAAAGTAGAGAGCCCGATGCAGGGCTCGAACTCATGAACCGTGAGATCATGACCTGAGCCAAAGGCAGATGCTTATCAGACCCAGGCGCTCCCAATTTACATATTTTTAAATGGCCTTAACATTTTTTTCTCAACCTCTTTAAGCAGATACACCCACAGGAAAAGGTCCAGAAATGTATTCAATAACCTCTTAACAACAGGCAGGGCCTAAAATGGCAGGAGTAAGATAAAAGTAGACTTTTTATTTTTTAAAAATTTTAATTTCAGTGTGGTTAACATACAGTGTTATATTCATTTCAGGTATACAATTTAGAGATTCAACAATTCCATATATTAAGTCAGGGCTCAACAAGATAACTACTTTTATTTATTAAAAATTTTTTTTTTAATGTTTAGTTTTGAGAGACAGAGACAGAGCACAAGCAGGGAAGAGCAGAGAGAGAGAGAGAGAGACACAGAATCCGAAGCAGGCTCCAGGCTCTGAGCTGACAGCACAGAGCCTGACGTGGGGCTCAAACTCACGAACCATGAGATCATGACCTGAGCTGAAGTCAGACGCTCAACCAAGAGTCACCCAGGTGCCCTGATAACTGTACTTTTAATAACCTTCACCTATCTCTCCCATCCTCTTCTTCCCTCTGGTAACCATCAGTTTGCTGTCTGTAGTTAAGAGTCTGTTTTTGGTTTGTCTCTTTTTTATTTGTTTTGTTTCTAAGTTCAACATATGAGTGAAATCATATGGTATTTGTCTTTGTCTGGTTGGCTTATTTACCTTAGCATTGTACTCTTCTAGAGCCATCCATGTTGTTACAAATGGCAAGATTTTATCCTTTTTTTGGCTGAATAATATTCCATTGTATATGTACATATACCCCTCTTTATCCATTCATCTATCAATGGACACTTGAACTGTGGGTTTTCCCATTCAGCACTTTAAATATATTATGCCCACTTACTTCTGACCTGCTAAGTTTCTGTTGAATAATCTGCTGATAGACTTCTGGCATTTCCGTTGTATGTGTTTTCTTTCCTCTTGCTGCTTTTAAGATTCTTTATCACTGCTTTTTGACATTCCAATTACTATGTATCTTCTGTGGACCTCCTTGGTTGATTTTGTTGGGAGAGCTCTGTGCCTACTGGATCTACATTTCTGTTTCCTGCCGCAAATTTGCAAAGTTTTTAGCCATTATTTCTTCAAATAAATTTTCTTCTCCCTTTTCTCTCTCTTATTCTTCTCTGGGATCCCTAATGTGAATGTTATTACAGTTGATGGAGTCACTGAGTTCCCCGAGTCTATTCTAATTTCGCATAATTTTTCTTCTCTCACTTGCTCAGCTTAATTACTTCCCAATACTCTGTCCTCCAGATTGGTGATTCATTCTTCTGCTTCTTCTAACCTGTTATTTATTCCATCTAGTGTATTTAAAATTTTTTTAATGTTTATTTATTTATTTATTTTGAGAGACAGATAGAGAGTTAGTGGGGGAGAGGCAGAGAGAGAGGCAAACAGAATCCCAAGCAGGCTCTGTGATGTCAGCACAGAACTCCATGTGGGGCTCAAACTCACAAACCCTGAGATCATGACCTGAGCCGAAATCAAGAGTCAGATACTTAATCGACTGAGCCACTCAAGTGACCCTAGTATATTTTTTATTTCAATTATTGTGTTATTTATCTCTGATTGGTTCTTTTTTATCTGTTTGTTAAGGGTCTCATGCTGTCCTCCAGTCTTTTTTTCAAGTCTAGTGAGTATCTTTATGATCATTATTTTAAATTCTCTATCAAGCATATTACCTATCTCCATTTCGTTTAGGTCTTTTGCTGTAATTTTGTCCTGTTCTTTCATTTGTGACATATTCATCTGTCTCATTTTGTCTAACTCTCTGTGTCTGTTTCTGTGTGCCCTGCCCACTACTTTCAACAAGGTGATGCCAATCCTTTTCCACAGGGGATAAGCAGCTGCCACAGAGACCAGGGCTGGTTGGGGCTGCTCCACAAAGCACAAGTAGGTGGGGGCCACAGTGCCCACAAATTGTTCACACTCGTCCTTTTCCACAGGAGATGCACAGCTGCTACTAAGACTGGGGCCAGCTGAGGCAAGCAGTTTTAATAAGGTGCGTGCGTCCTCCGTGGGAGGTGACCTGCCACTGTCACTGCCAGGAATAAGGTCCCACAGAGTGCACAGTCTGGATACACAGTGTTGGCAAGGTTTGCACCAGTCTTCCAGGGGAGGGGACCTACAACTCTAAGACTGAGGCAGGCCCAGCTGGAGGGCACAGGGTGTGGCATAAGCAGTTAGGTAGTGAAAACCAACAGCTGTGCTGGTTTCCGCAGGTGGCCCTGTGTTTATGCTGGGGGGTGGGGGAGGGGCTTCCTGGAGAAGTCCTTCACCAAACTTAGAGATTTAGTAAATAATTCTCCCTCGCACATGCCCCAGGAGGTTTTCTGACAGCTGCTTCTATGCCTTATCTCTATGGGCTATTTGTTGTGCTATCTCTTTAAGGACACAGACTCAGTTTCCTGTTGCTCTCCTAAGGGCTGCTGATTTTTAAAGTTCTAGGCTTTAAGTCTTGCTGGTTGTAAGAACTCACAAAATTCAGCGCCTCTGTTTTTCAAAGCCAAATGTTATGAGGATTCCTCTTCCTCATGCAGGCTCCCCCGTGTGATAGTCTATTTTTCTCCCCTTACACACCCACAACTCTCTCCCTCCAGCAACCAGACATTCGGAGTTTAGCTCCCCAGCTCATCTCTGCCCTTCCTACCCTCTTCATTGTGGCTTCTTTACATTTCGTTGTAGAGTTTGTTTTGCCAGTCTCCAGGTATTTTTCTTGGTTGTTTACACTGATGTGAGTGTTATCTATAGTTGTGTCCATGGGACAAGGTGAGTTTAGGGTCCTCCTACTTAGCCATCTTTCCCAAAAGTCCAGAACAATTGAAAGTGACTTTTTAAAAAAATATATCATTCTGCATACTTCTGTATGATTCGAATTTTTACAGCTTTTATTATTTGAGCATAGTTCATTGTTTTTAAAAAGTAAGATGTTTATACAGGCAGAAAAGAAAAAAAAAATCTTGTTAGTCTCACCACTCAGAGATGATCACTTATGACTGTTCAATGTGGCATGGTTAGCTTTTCAGGAGACTTTTATTAAAAGAAAAAAAGTCACTGTTGAAACTGAAGATGACACAAATAAATAGAAAGATAGTCCATGTTCATGGTGGATTGGGAGAAACAACATTGTTGAAATGTCCATACCATCAAAAGCAATCTACAGATTAACTGTAATTCCTATCAAAATGCCAAAAGCATTTTCCATAGAACTGGAACAAATTGTCCTAAAATTTGTATGGAGCAATGAAAGACCCCAAATAGCCAGAGAAATCTTGAGAAAGAAGAACAGAATTGGAGGTGTCACAATCCCAGATTTCACGATATACTGCAAAGCTGTAGTAATCAAAATTGTATGGTCCTGGCACAAAAATAGGCATATATTTCAATGGAACTGAATCCAGAACCCAGAAATAAACCCACATTTACATGGTCAGTTAATCTATGGCAAGGAAAGCAAGAATATGCACTGGGAAAAAGACAGTGTCTTCAATAAATGGTGTTGGGAAAACCAGACAGCCCCATGAAAAGGAAATGACTGGATCATTTTCTGACACCATACACAAAAATAAACTCAAAACAGATTAAGGACCTAAATGTGAAACTATAAAAATCCTAAAAGAGAGCATAAGCAGTAATTTGTCTGACATCAGACATAATATCTTTCTTCATACGTCTCCTGAGGCAAGGGAAACAAAAACAAAAATAAACTTTTGGGACTACATCAAAACCAAAAGCTTCTGCACAGCAATGGAAACAACCCACAAAACTAAAAGATAGCCTACTGAATGGGAGAAGATATTTGCAAATGACATATCCAATAAAGAATTAATATCCAAAATATATAAAGAATTTATACAACTCATCACACACAAAAAAAACAAAAAATCCGATTAAAAATGGGCAGGAGACAGGAACAAACATTTCTTCAAAGAAGATATACAATGGCCAAAAGACATGAAAAGATGCTCAACATCACTCATCATCAGGGAAATGCAAATCAAAACCACAATGAGATATCACTTCACACCTATCAGGATGGCTAACATCAAAAATGCAAGAACAAACGTTGTTGGCCAGGATGTGGAGAAAAAGGGACATTTGTGTACTGTTGGTGGGAATACAAGCTGGCGTAGCCACTATGGAAAACAGTATGGAAGTTCTTCAAAAAGTTAAAAACAGAATTATTGTATAATCCAGTAATTCCAGTACTGGGTATTTTCCGAAAGAATATAAGAACACTAATTTGGAGGGATACATGTGTCCCTATGTTGATTTACAATAGCCAAATTATGGAAGCAGACCACATATTCATAATATGAATGGATAAAGAAGATATGGTATATATATATATATAATAGAATATTACTTAGCCATAAAATAGAATGAAATCTTGCCATTTGCAACAACATAGATGGATCTAACGGGTATAAAGCTAAGTAAAAGAAGTCAGAGAAAGACGAATACCATATGATTTCACTCATATGTAGAATTTAAGAAACAAAACAAATGAACAAAGAAAAATAAGACAAACAAAAAAGACTCTTAACTAGAGAGAACAAACTGGTGGGTGGGGAGGTGGGTAAAATAGGTGAAGGGAATTAAGACTACATGTATTGTGATGAGCACTGAGTATTGTATAGAATTGTCAAATCACTATACTGTACACCTGAAACTAATATAACATTGTGTGTTAATTACACTGGAATTTAAAAACAAACAGACAAAGAGAAGCAGCATTGCACTGGGTATACATCTTCCGAAGAACATCGCTTTGGAAAAATATTATTTAATTTAATGTCCAGGTTTTTCAAATTATATTTTGACAATGTTAAAAGAAATAAAACATTAGGAAATGGTCATTGTTATTATTATGATGTTTATTTTAAGAAATTTACAGCAAAAGCACTGCTAGGAATTTATCCAAGGGATACAGGAGTACTGATGCATAGGGGCACTTGTACCCCAATGTTCATAGCAGCACTCTCAACAATAGCCAAATTATGGAAAGAGCCTAAATGTCCATCAACTGATGAATGGATAAAGAAATTGTGGTTTATATACACAATGGAATACTACGTGGCAATGAGAAAAAATGAAATATGGCCTTTTGTAGCAACGTGGATGGAACTGGAGAGTGTGATGCTAAGTGAAATAAGCCATACAGAGAAAGACAGATACCATATGGTTTCACTGTTATGTGGATCCTGAGAAACTTAACAGGAACCCATGGGGGAGGGGGAGGAAAAAAGAAAAAAAAAAAGAGGTTAGAGTGGGAGAGAGCCAAAGCATAAGAGACTCTTAAAAACTGAGAACAAACTGAGGGTTGATGGGGGGTGGGAGGGAGGAGAGAGTGGGTGATGGGTATTGAGGAGGGCACCTTTTGGGATGAGCACTGGGTGTTTTATGGAAACCAATTTGACAATAAATTTCATATATTATAAAAAAGAATAAATAAATAAATAAAAAATAAATAAATAAAATGTTAGCCATCTTAGAGAAAAAAAAATTTATATGTTATATCTCATTTTTATTTATATGTTATGTCTCATTTTTTTCCCCACTATCCCTAATGAAAACATGGCATAAATGGAAACACTATAGGAACTGGTAAATGTTGTCTTTGCTAGTTTTTGTCTTCTGTCACTCTCCCAATATCTTTGGGCTGTTGCTTTTTACTTTATTTCTTATACCCTAAGCTCTTGAGGAAAAATTCAAGGTCTTTCCTTAATAAAATAAATATTTTGTCTGTGATATAGCCATTAAGGTTTTAGGGGCAAAAATTTGCGTTGTCTCTCCTTGGACTCTTGGCTTCTAGGTTTTTTGTTTTTTGTTTTTGTTTTTTAATTTTCATTTTCTAATTCATTGAAGTTTAGTTTCCAACTTCATAATTTTGGTTTCTAGCATTATCCACTTTCAATTCATTACCTTTTTTCTAATTTTAGCCAAATGCTTGTTATTAGGTTTACTTTTTGGTAAAGAACAGCCTAGTCTTCTAGCATCATAATATCCCATGGAATCTCACTGAAGATCAGAAACAGAGATTTTAGAGGTCTCAGACCTTCTCTTTTAACCTTCAAAAAGGTAGTGTCCTACTGGCCTCTTTACTATCCCTATAAATTTTTTTTTTTTTTTAATTTTTTTTTTTTCAATGTTTATTTATTTTTGGGACAGAGAGAGACAGAGCATGAACAGGGGAGGGTCAGAGAGAGAGGGAGACACAGAATCGGAAACAGGCTCCAGGCTCTGAGCCATCAACCCAGAGCCCGACGCGGGGCTCGAACTCACAGACCGCGAGATCGTGACCTGGCTGAAGTCAGACGCTTAACCGACTGCACCACCCAGGCGCCCCTACTATCCCTATAGAATATACTGGAGTTCTCAACTTGCTGGTTCCCTTTCTGAGTGAACAGAACTTTTTTCAGAATTGTGATATGCATCGAGAATTCATAGTCCCTATTTTGATCTAATTGTCTTTTAATATCTGAGTTCTTGCTCTTCTGTTTATAATTCATTTCTGACCTTTGGACAAATCTCTCCAGTCCTCTCTTTAGGTCCTGCTTTAAACTCATGCTGTCAGGGGACTTTCTCAGTTTGGCTCTTGGTAGATATGCTACCTTAGGTAGGGTGCTGGACCTTGATGGGCATCCTACAGTTATAGCAAGAAATGCTTCACAAGTCGTATCTGATATGGTCTAGTTAAGACTGATCTTAACTATAGTCTAATTAAGATTAATTAATAAAAATTCATTGCTTAGAAATAGTTATCCATTGACCTAAAGTCAACAAAAGTCTTTTTTTTTCTAATATGAAAACATGTAATTGTTTGGAGGGGAGGGGGAACAACTTGAAATAAATTAGAAAACACCTCCACATTAATCATTCTTTGCATATACTTCAAATTTGTACTCAATGCCTTTCTCCTCCTGGACATCAGAAAGAATACCTGGGTATACTGGGGGAAGTTTATATTTCTCCAAATCAAAGTCTGGAAAAAGTGTGTCACTTTCAAATTCCTACATAATCCTTGTCACAAATAGTCTAAGGTGGCCTGGTTTCTTCGTGGTTTCCTTATAAACAGAACTGCCTCCCACTATCCAAACCATGTCCACTTTATTTGCTAATTCCAATTGCTCAATAACTTTTAAGGCATTGACCAGACTTTTGGCAAGAAAAATGAGCTTCTTGGGGAGGTTCTTTAAGGTCTCAACTGAGAACTAAATTAATTCTTTTCCTTTAAAGGCTGATTCTTCTTGGGAATAGAGAACCATGTCTTCCTACCCATAATCACTAAATTTTGCTTACGTTCTATGAGGAAGATGTGGTCATTCTTTGGAAATAGTGTACTTGAATTCATTCCTGAGCGGGGGCTACAGCACGCCCCCGTTCTTGCAGATGCCCATGTTCTGGGACACAGCGACAATGCAGTTTAGGGGAAGAACCGTGACAGCACTGTAAACACCTCTGAGCTGGCTCACCATCCTGGGATTCCCCACCCTTTGTCAAGCTTGGCACAAAATCGTCTCCTTGGACTCTAGGCTTTTGGAAAAAAAATCAAAGGGTAACCAATTTGGATCCTAGATATTTTAAGAGAAATAAAGTATCTGTGAATATTTTGATTGGAAGTTTCATTTATTAAAAACAATCCTGACGCTTTGGAAAGCTATAAGAAGGACTGATAGAAAAAAAAAAAAAAAAAGAACAACCCTGGTAAATAGAATTAAAAAAATTTTCAATCATGTATCAAGCACTTACTATGCACTAAATTTCATACATCTTCTCTCATTAGTTGGATTCAGAATTATTTGTTCTCTTTGGTCCTCTAAAACACAGATGATTTAAAAGTCTATGAAAGGAAGGAGATATTTCTATCTTTATAGCACAGGCCTAACTGAAGGCCGCAGTAATGTGAGATTTCCCCACCCCCATGGGCCACTTCCTCTTCTTATTGTTTTCACGTAGAAAAAAACCAGAGGACTCTTGCTGCTACACAATGCTATAGTGCTATCTGAAAGGGTTTTCTAGGTATCCTTACTGTCTGAAAGTGTGCATGCCATTTTCATCACCTGCAGAGTCAGTGAGCATGTTGGGTTGAGTTCTTGCAGAAGTATGCCCTGAATCCAGAATTTGGATGCTATGACTTATAAAGAAAGGGCCTCCAGGAGAAACCAATAAGCAAAAACGGAGTGGGGCAGGGGGGAAGGGAGGATGAAGAATAGGGAACGGGAAGAAGACAAGTGAAGGGGTGATTTCAGAAATCCCACACTCAGCCTGGTCCCATGGGAGCTCTAGAACAAAAGAATACCCCTCAAAGTTCTGTCTTGAAGCAAAGGAGCTGGGCTTTGGTACCTCACAGAAGCCTGTGTCTGGCTATAAGCTATAGAGTGTGTAGTTGGATGAAACATTAAACTCCCAGGTACTTCCAGCTCACTCCAGTGCCTGAGGGTAATGGGCAGGGCTGGGATAATGTGCAGGTGCTAGCTGTTAGCAGCAAGATATGAAAAAGCTGGGTATGGACTCATTGAGTCTGGGTGAGGCATCAGTCTGCTACTGCGTGTTTCCTGTTAGGTTTCTCTACAGGGCCCATAAGGCATGCAGTCCCAAACTTTCATTAAAAGTTCAAAGCTTTGGGGCACCTGGGTGGCTCAGTTGGTTGAGTGTCCAACTTTGGCTCAGGTCATGATCTCATGGTTCATGACATTTGAGCCCCCTTTGGGCTCACTGCTGTCAGCCTGTCACAGCAGAGCCCACTTCAGATCCTCTGCCCCCATCACTCTGCCCCTCCCCACCTTGTGCTCTCCCGAAAATAAATATTTTTTGCAAAGTTCAAAGTTTCGGGGTGCCTAGGTGGCTCAGTTGGTTGAGCGTCCAATTCTTGATTTCAGCTCAGGTCATGGTCCCGGGGTCTTGGGATCAGCCTTTTTATCAGGCTCCAGGGTGAGCAAGGAGTCTGCTTAAGATTTTCTCTCTCTCTCTCTCTCTCTCTCTCTCTCCCCCTCCCTCCCTCTCTCCTTCTCCCTGGCTCATGCTCTCTCTCTCAAAAAAAAAAAAAAAAAAAGTGTGAATGCCATTGAAATCAGACCTGAGTTTGAATCCTAATTCCACAAAAGAAATTGGAGAAATCATTATTACTGGCTTGACTCTTTTTTTTAATTTTTTTTTTGTTTGTTTTTTTGAGAGAGAGGGAGAGAGAAAGTGAGCACACATGTGAGCAGGGAGTGACAAAGAGAGAGGGAGAGAGAGAGATTCCCAAGTAGGCTCTGGCTGTCTGCCTGGAGTCAGTCAAATGTGGAATTTGATCTCAGGAACCATAAGATCATGACCTGAGCTGAAATCAAGGCTTGGAATCTTAACCGAGTGAGTCACCCAGGTGCCCCCCCCCCCGCCGCCCCCCAGCTTGACTCTTTGTCACCAAATCCATAAAATGAGATAATTATTCTTATATCGTAAAGTTTATTCACTTATTTGATCGATCATTCATTCAATAAATATGGAGGATTTACCCCATACCAGACACTGTTCAAGGGTTGTTCTCAGGAAATGGTGGTAAGAACTGTAAAATGTAAAGCTTCAGGCGATTGCTTTTACTTGCAGTGGTTATTTTCATAGCTTACAAGAGCAAGTAAAATTACCTAAAACCATAGCAAAGAGATAAAAGGGAAAACTTTTTGGCTCTGAGCTGGTGAAAAAAAGAAAGTATGCCTCTACTCCTTTCCACGAAGGGTTTTAGGTAAACGTCTTCATTCATTCTGGACAGAGCCCCACAAAGGGAAACTTGCTCTCTTCTGGCACTCTCAGGATTTCTGGGAATGATCTTGCTTGGAGAATTTACAAACTGAATTCTCAGGAGCTTCTAGCCCTGCCTCTGTCACAGTTCACCCTCTTTCAAATCTCTTAATTTTTCCTGGCCTCAATTTTCTTACCTGTAAAATGAAGGGTTCTGCCACTAACGTGTTAGCACAGTAAGCAGGTCACTTGAATATACTGGAACCTTATTTGCTATATTTCTATGGTGGGGAGTCAGTACTAAAGCTAAGGCTTGGTAGACTGAGGTGAGTACAGGCCCAGGACTCCACTGCAGATGAGAAGTTTTAACTCCAATCAGATCCAACACCTCCTTTTTATAACTCTTTACTGTTACCCTTTAGTAATTTGATTATGAAGGTTAAGCAGCTTAGTAATTGAATACTCTAACCTGGCTGTACTGGCTGCTGTAAGAGGTGCTGGATGCTTGTAACTTGGCCTAGGGTCTCTGTAAACTGTGACATAGAAGACTGAGAGTTACACTATAACTGAATCTGATGGCTCAGATTCAGATATGGTGTAAGGGTTAAATTATAGTATAGGGCTAAGGAGTAGCTTGAAAAATAACAGCTTTGTTCTGACACTGAAGGTCAAGAGGTAACAGCCTTGCTTTACTCTTGTAAATTACACTTCATACTCTTGTAAATCAGGCTTTACCAATGAAGGAAACAAAAGCTCAAAGAGCATCAGAGGCAAGGTCTAGGAGACCCACCGGTTGCAACTTAGCGGCAGAAAGTCTAAAATAATCACCTCATTGGGCAACTGTTTCTAACTCATCTGGCAACTGTTTCTAACTCATCTGGCAACTGTTTCTAACTCATCTGGGAACTGTTTCTAACTCATCTGGGAACTGTTTCTCTGTTCTGTTCCCAGGTAATGATAAAACCATGTGATCGGCTTTAACAACTCTGTGCCCCAGCTGTTCAGGGCCGAACTCTTATCAAGAGTGTTGGTCCCGATCCGAAGGCCTTGCCTCTGATTGTAATAAACTTTGTTGTGACTGTCACTGGTGCCCATAGCATTCTGTTTCAGGAGTCGTGTGGATGCAACAATGGTATTGCTGGCTGTGGTGTGATCCTCTAAAATGGTTAGAATATCTAGGTAAAATTCCAAGTATAAGAACAAAACAAAACAAAAAACCTGAAACACATCTTCCTTCTAGTTGTCTGGTAGTTTGCATTCCTGGAAAATTCAGTGTATATAGTCTTGGCCTAATCCCCTGAACTAAGAAAATCTCTAGTAGAAACTTCTGTTCAGTTGTCAATTTTACCTTATAGGAACTAAACTCCTAGAAGCTTCTGTCTAGCTGTCAATCTTAGCTTTTAGAAACTAACAAACTGCTAGTACTGAAAAAGAAACATTTGAGGAAGATGCCTAACCAGATGATTCAGAAAGGGCCTAGCTGTTACCTCAGCCTCATTACAATGTTAAAATCCCCTTCTGGATATTTATCTCACACTTAAATTAAAGGAGCCTGCTTTCCCTGGTTCAGGGAGACACAGCTTTGGAAATGATTCCCCATGATCTCCTTGTTTGTACAAATAAAGTTTACCTTGTGAGGCAACTCCATTTGGTGTAGTTGCTGTCTGTAACTCAGCAAGAACTGGGCCCACTTTGGTTCAGTAACTGTTCTGACATAGTAAATAGTCAATATATACCAAGAAATAATTGAAAAATAAAACACATTTTTACATGTGCTTGTAAAGCCCAGATTATAAAGAAGATTTTTCATATATTGAGAGATAGATAGAGACAATGTGTGCGTGTGGGAAGGCGGGTGGTGGTGCCGGGGCCCCTTGCCCTCTGCCCTTATATGCCTGTAGCGACCACTAAAAACAGCCTTGTAAATTTCCAAAACTTTTAGAGAGGCTACTGCCTCTACTGAGAACCACTTTTCTAGAGGGTGGGAAGTTACTGATCTAACAATAAGAGGAGATAAAAGGGAAACAACAATCCGGTGCCTCCTTTTTATCAGTAAACAGGAGCCTGGAGAAAGATGAAAAGGACAGGAAAGTCCCCTTTTCTAACCTGGAACACCAGCTTTCCACCTAGAGACTGGTGACAAGCTACCATGGGCTCGGGTTTTGATTGGGCAGTTGAGAAACTAAAACAGCAGCTTAAAAGGAGGGAAAACCCCAGTGCTTTCCGCCCGTCCTGTGGATAACTCGCGCGGAGACCCCTTGCTTGTGACCTTGGGTGTGTTCGCCGAATGCCACCACCTGCCGGTGCAAGTTCACGGTGAGCACCCCGTCCCGTGACGTCCCCTCCCTCTGCTTCTCCTTATCCACTGGCTCTCCCTGGCCCTGCGGCCTCTGGGTGCTTCTTCCCTGCCCAGTGTAGCCAGGCACCCGGGTTCGGCTCGCCCAGGCTCTGTCCAGACGCCACAGGGAAGCAGCCGAGAGGCTGGAAAGTGGCGCGCGGCTGGAACTCACGCTTCCTGTTCTATTCTCCCAGGAGAGCTGCCTCAGCAGGACTGGGCTGGACAGGACAAAATAGCTAAATCATTGATGGGATACGTGGGTGGGGTCAGTGGTGGCGGGCAGGCCCGTTGTGAAAGGCAAACACTTGAGGGTGGTGATCTGGCGGAAAGCAGGTGTCTGTGGGGTCTAAGAGAACAATTGCCTGGGTAAGCAGGTCGGCGCTTCCGGTGGAGACCTGAGCACTGTGCCTTCCTCAGGGTGCCCTTCTTTCCATTTTCCTTTCGGGTTCCACACTTTCCCACCAGGTTCTAGGGCTTGTGTCTAAATCCAGATTGTATCCCATTGTTTTGTGTAACATTCCTATGGCAGCTTAGGTGTTTGTTTTGGTAAAAGCTTTATTGAGAAATTATTCACAAACCATACAATTCATCAATTTAAAGTATACAATTCGGTGGGTTTTAGTATATTCACAGAGTTGTGCAAACATCACCTCAATTTTAGAACATTATGCTCAAAAGAAACCCTGCACCCATTAGCAGCCACTTCCTATTTCTCCTCAACACCCCAGGCCTAACGATCCACTCATCTTTCTGTCTTTTTAGATTTGCCTATTCTTGACATTTCATATAAATGGAATCATACAGTTTGTGGTCTTTTGTGATTGGCTTCTACTGCTTAATATGTTTTCAAAGATTATCCATATTATAGCCAGTATCTGTACCTTATTCTTTTGTATTGCTTAATAATAAATACTTCATTGTATGGATATACCACATTTTGTTTATCCATTCATCAGTTAATGGGCATTTGGCGTGTTTCCACTTTGGGGCTATTATGAATAATATTATCAACATTCATGTATAAATTTTTTATTTGGACATAAGTTTTCAATTCTCTTGAGTATATACCTAGGAGTGGAGTTGCTGAGCCATATGGCAACTCTATTTTTAATCTTTGAGGAACTGCCAGACTGTTTTCTAAAGCTGCTGCACCATTTCACATTCCCACCAGCACTATATGAGAATCCCAATTTTTCTACATCCTCACCAACACTTTTTATTATTTATTTTTAAATCTTAGTCATCCTTGTGAGTGTGAAATGGTATCTCATTATGGCTTTCATTTGCATTTTCCTAATGATGACTGAGGATGAATTACTTTTAAATTACAAAATTTTTAGAAAGGATTTACATGCTGAGGTTTTGAGAACTTTAACTGTCTACGTTGTGTGCCCAGTGTCACAGAGCCTAGACTCAAACCAAGTCTCCCTATGCAAATGCTTGAACTCTATCCCTTCTTCCCTAAAACAGAATCTGGGATGAAATGCTTCAAGAAAACTCCTCTCGCTGTCTCTGTTAGAAAGGGAACACTGGGCCTGATGAACCTCTGCATGGACTAACTGGTTCATTTCTTATTTGCTGTTAGAAACCCAAATGTGCAGGGTACCTGGGTGGCTCAGTCAGTTAAGCATCCAGCTCTTGGTTTGGGCTCAGGTCATGATCTCAGAGTTCATGAGATGGAACCCCACATCAGGCTCTGTGCTGACGGGGCAGAGCCTGCTTGGGATTCCCTCTCTCCCTCTCTCTCTGCCCCTTCTCCATGCTCTTTCTCTCTCACTCTCAAAATAAATGAACATTAAAAAAAAGAAAGAAAGGGGGTGCCTGGGTGGCTCAGTCGGTTGAGCATCTGACTTCAGCTCAGGTCATGATCTTACAGTTCGTGGATTCGAGCCCCATGTCAGTCTCTGTGCTGACAGCTCAGGGCCTGGAGCCTGCTTCGGATTCTCTGTCTCCCTCTTTTTCTGCCCCTCCCCTGCTCACATTCTGTCTCTCTCAAAAATAACTGAACATTAAAAAAAAATAAAAGAAAGAAAGAAAGAAAGAAAGAAAGAAAGACCTAAATGTGCAAAGAACTTATTGGTCTCCATTTTTGCTTTGTAAAAAATAAGTGTTTCCTTGCGATTCTGACACTGCATCTTGGATGAAATAGTGACCCTTTCTTGGTATGCAGCACTTCTGTGCTTCTCTTCATGTAAGTGCCCCTTGTCCTGCTTCCCATTAGGACATGGAATAAGGAAAGATACAAAGTTGAAACCTTGTTTAAATGCATAACTACTAAAGTATTTTGAAAACACATTTTTTTCTTTAGATATCTATCCATTTTACACTACTATCAATCTTATTTAGATATTACCAAAACTTAATTTCTCTTTTTTTTTTTTTTTTAGTTAAAAATTAAGATTGAGTTGTCTTAAAAGTGGCTCCCAGAAGCCTCACAAACCCACCCACCCACGTGGGAACACAGCACTTGTGGAGGTGGAGACAGGACTGGAACTAGAATCAGAGTTCAAATACACCAGAAAATCTGAGCTCTAAATTCTTATGTAAGTCGGAGAGTGACTGACCAACAGCTGGGGACTTTACCATTCACTGTAAACTTTGGCACAGATCACTTATTTCTCTGAAGACTGGATCCAACAAGCACAATGAATACAAGAATGTGCTGCAGTAGCATGGTGAATTCCAGACAAACCCGAGAATTCCACACAGCTGGGGAAGGAGGCCCTACTCCTGAGATGGTCTTAGAAACAGAACTGATAGATCTCAGGGAAAGTGATGAAATAGTTGACCTCACCTGTGAATCCCTAGAACCTGCAGTGATTGACCTAACTTACCACGACTCTGTTGTGATTACTGAAGAAAGGAGGAGGCCAAGTGGAAACAAAAGGTCACTCCAAAGGCAAACTGGCAACTGTGTGGTGAGCAGTGATAAGGAGGAGCTGAGGAGAAACAGAGATGTGTATGTGACCAACAGGACCTCCCATAATGCCCTGGAAGAAGAAGCTTTAAGTTGCACACTACCTGGTTATATCCGGTGTCGAATTTGTATGGACGGGTACTCGGAGATTGAACTGAGTAGGCGACATGTTTACTCTACAGAATGTGGCCACATCTTCTGTAGTTGCTGCCTCTGCACTTCCCTTAAATATAGTAAAAATTGCCCAGTTTGTTTGAAAAAAATCAGCTGTCATCAGTACCACTGTATTTATATATGAGGTATACCGTATCATTCAGGACAGACAAAACTTGGGTGGATTTTTCCATGTCCTCATGCAGAAACTGCAGGTTGTTGGCATCCTATACACTGGACTCAAAAAGGCTGCTTTAAAAATTGTTTTCTGGGATGCCTGGGTGGCTCAGTCAGTTAGCGTCTGGCTCTTGGTTTTGGTTCAGGTCATGATCTCACAGTTGGTGAGTTCAAGCCCTGCATTGGGCTCTGTGCTGACAGTGCACAGCCTGCTTGGAATTCTCTCTCTCTCTGCCTTTCTCAAAATAAATAAATAAAAATGTAAAAAATTATTTTCTGGAGTATATAAAAAACTTTTTAATTTCTCACACACTATGTATGAGACTACTTTTTGATTCCTTTCGTTTCATGCTTTAAGGCTGGACTTTGGTTGTCATAAATGCCAGAAGACTAGTGGTTGTCCTCAAAACAATTTTTCTTTTTTTTTCTCATAGTAATCACTTTTTATTTGACCACATATGGGCATTTTGGATCATGTAAACAAGGGCAACATCCTAGAGATGGTGGAGCAAGTAGATGGAAAGAGACTGGGAGACTGACTGACAACTTTGCAGGTCAGAGCCATCATACAAATTTGGACTTGTACTTGAGAGACAAATAAACTTTATTCTTATTTAAGCAACCATATACTAGGTCTTATTTAGAGCAGTGGAAACTTTATTTTAATTAATGGACCAGGTAGGGTGCTGTCTCTGGGTTTCTCTGGATTTCCTGATTCCATTGGAGTGGAAGGAAGTCAGTCCTTTCTGACCACTTCTCCACTCAGCAGGGCAGAGGTGGGTACATGGGCAGGCACTATGTCCTCTGAGACTCCTGCTGGCCTTTGAGGCCAGTTGGAGGAGTTGCCTAGGCACATGAGAATCTAGAGTTGTGGTTCTGTGCTTTCTGACCTGCCAGAGCACAGAGGAGATGCCGTCACTCTGGCTTTACAGGTGTGGCTGTGTCCACCACACTGGTCAGCTAATCAACAAGTTGGCACGCTTCTCTGTTAACAAACACATCACTGCACCACCATCCCAGCTGCTCCAGGGCCACTGCCCACCCTCTACCTCCCAGTCAAACACAGACTAGTTCTTTTTTCTTTTGCAGAGGATCATATAGCACTCACAGTTCAGACTGCACTTTAGAACTGGAGAGAATGAGATTTCTACAGCGCTCCCTCCTTTTTCCTCAGAATGAAATGGGCAGTAAAGTTTGTTCCTTACTTACTATGGCTGTAGCAGTGCTGCTCTCCTCCATGGAGGCTCGGTCGTGCTGATGGAACAGTGCCCATCCCTGTGTCATGTCTGTCTACACAATGCATTCTCTGAAATGTTCCATACCCCAGGCTTCAGTTGCTTGACATGGCACAGGATATGCAAGATAAATGTGGTATACTCTCTTCTGTGCGTTCCTTTGTATGTTCTAAAGTGAAAAGAGGAAGAAAAAGAACAGGAAAATGAAAAAAAATTGAAAAAAGTTCTACATATTATCTTCCTACATTTCAATAGATCATTTTATGTACCCCACTTTGGAAACTATTAATTGCTCTGTGACCTAGCACACAGTGTATCAGAAAACTGGCTAATGACTAAAACATCTGAGGTGCCTATTAAATGCAGATTCTGCTTTTATACATCTTGTCCATGTGATCAGGATAAAGAGCAGAGTCTCGGGGCGCCTGGGTGGCTCGGTCAGTTGAGCGTCCGACTTCGGCTCAGGTCATGATCTCACGGTCCGTGAGTTCGAGCCCCGCGTCGGGCTCTGTGCTAACAGCTCAGAGCCTGGAGCCTGTTTCAGATTCTGTGTCTCCCTCTCTCTCTGCCCCTCCCTGGTTCATGCTCTGTCTCTCTCTGTCTCAAAAATAAATAAACGTTAAAAAATTAAAAAAAAAAAAAAAAAAAAAGAGCAGAGTCTCTCCAGCTTGTCAGCAGCCCTCAACCCTCCCTATCGTATCCTGCCTAGCCCACTACACATTTCCCTTACCTGCCAAGCTCATGTAGACATTTGAGTTTTTGGCTCTGCTTTCAGAGGAACAAATAGAGGAGATTCTGAATTTTTCAAAAAAAAATCAAGATAAATTTTATAGACAACAAAATGCATTGATCTTAAGTGCATAATTAGATGAGTTTGGGCAAATATATACATTCATAATGACCAACACCCCAATCAAAATACAGAACAATTCTGTCATTCCAGAAAGTTCCCTTATATCTCCTTCTAGTCAATCCCCCCCACCCCCTCCAACCCCCACTCCCCCACCCCCCCACCAACAACCACTGTTCTGATTACTGTCACCAAATACATGCTTGGGAACACTGACTTTTATTACTTCATTGTCTAGTTCACCTCATCATCAAGGAAAATATGATAGGGATTTGGAGTATAAGCAATAGGCAGGGATCAAATATTTGTTTTAGTGGGAGCATGACTAATATTACCTCTTTTAAGAATTGAAGCAAGAAATAAGTCAGAGAAAGACAAATACCATATGATTTTACTCATGTGGAATTTAAGGAACAAAACAGATGAACATATTTATTCAAAAATAGGCAAACCAGGAAACAGACTGTTAATGATAAAGAACAAACAGGGTTAGTGGATGGAGGTAGGTTGGGGATGAGCTAGATGGGTGCTGGGTTAAGGAGGGCACTTGTAGGGATGCACACTGGGTGTTGTATGTAAGTGATGAATCACTAAACTCTATGCCTGAAATTATATTACACTGTATGTTAACTAACTGGAATTTAAATAAGAACTTGAATAAAATAAAATAAAATGTTAGTTCAAAACAAAACAAAAAAGAAGAAAAGCCTTTTGTGTGGACAGTTAAGGGTACAGCAACTATTAATAAGCATTAATTGAATGCAAAAAATAGAAGGAAGAAAGTGTCATTGATAATGACACCTGCCATTCATTAAGTAATAGCTGTGTTCCAGGCATAGTACTAGGCACTTCACACATCACAGGCAGTCAATGCATAAACCTAGGCAAGAGCAGGAACCCAATAGGATGTAAGAGTAGAAGCTGAAGGGAGGTGCCACAGGGCATACTAACTTGAATAATTTGGCTGACTATTGTACATAGCTGTGGAAAGAAGTGAGAAATAAAGAAAAGAAGAATTAAGGCCACATTATGCATACAGCATTGTTTGCTGTGTTATGGAGTTTAGAGTTTATTTTACAGGTGCTAAGGGGCCCTTAAAAGGCCTGGAAAAAAGCCTCCAGAGAAAGATTCTTAAGGATTCAGCATGATCTTCAGTGAAGGCCGAAGATGCTGTTTGAAAGTTGAGGGGAAAATATGGTAGTGGAATTAGGAAGGGAAGATCCTGCTGTTGACTTTCCTCTCAAAATAGAAGTGAATTTCATGAAGTGTATAAGAAAAGGATGAAGTAATCTCAGTCTGAGGAATTTGGTAGTCCACTGTACTCTCCTGCCCTCGGATGTCTAGCAGTTCCATTTTAGAACAGCCAGCAGAGCTATGCAAACCTTTTGAGCTGTGGCAACTCCTAGGAGATGGTGTTTGTTCAAAGGTGGCAATGACAGGACTCCAGGGGAGTAGCTGTGGAAGTTTGGATTTAGCTTTCAGGTACCTTTTTGGAAAAGTAGAAGCTCATTTGGCCAGAGTGGAAATGGAATTAGGAGAGATGGACATTCAAATTTACTCACTTCAAGCTTGATCTAGCTTTAGACCAAGTTAGCCCCACAGTGAGATAATCTGGCAATGTACATCTATCATTTCCCGATGTTCACTGAAGTTATAGCAGAGAATGAAAACCACATTTCTTGAGCTGTAATACAGCTGGATTTCATCAACCACAGATTGAAATTGAACTATTCCAGAAAGGGGTTAAGAGAGAGGAGAGAAGTCAGACTCAAGTTTCAGCAAGGTCTGGTGTTTTCCAATTCTCTAGTCCACACTGAATTCATCCCTATTGTAAATATTAAATACACCTGCCAAGAGAAACAAGTTACTCTCCAAGAACCTAAAATTGTTACAAAGGATAAACTTTTAGGTTCTTTCCTTAGTTACATCAACTAGATCCCACTGATATGCTATTAAAATCTGTGTACTGGGATGACTATCCCAGGGAGTATTAATAAAGTAAAATAGGTTTCAATGACATCATTAGCTCAGTGTCTATCTCTAAAATAGTAGTCTCCCTGTAGCAAGAGCCAGGGAGCAACAGCAGCCAACACTTGAACAAATGCACACAAACTCCTAAGGTTTCTTACCTACTGGCCTCCTTGGGCTTTCCTGACAGCCTCATGGGTACTTAGAACTGACAAAAGTCTCAGGGAGGTACAGGCCTTTGTCTGTGGGTCCTGCTATCCTAGTGCCCTATCCAGTATTCCCTGGCTGTGTTGAGATCTGAGGCTAACAGACAAAGTTGGGCCCTACTGGGTAATTCATGGTTAGGGACAGCAGGATATTCTGCCAGCCTTATTTATAAATAGTTTTAGGGGCACCTGGGTGGCTCAGTTGGTTGAGCGTCTGACTTCAGCTCAGGTCATGATTTCACAGTTCGTGAGTTCGAGCCCCGCATTGGGCTCTGTGCTGACCGCACGGAGCCTGCTTCAGATCCTTTGTCTACCTCTCTCTCTGCCCTTACCCTGAGCATGCTCTCTCTCTCTCGCTCTCTCTCTCAAAAATAAATAAACACTAAGAAAATATATTTAAAAATATTTAAAAAATAGTTTTGGACATTTTTAATACATAGTATTAGAAGTAAAACACACGGTTTTCTTCTATCTCCAATTCCATAGTTCAATTTCCTGGTATTATGCAGGTAGGTTTCTGACTTTGAGAAAATCTTTTTCTGTTTCACTATCCAGTGACTATTCACTGACAGTTCTAGCATGATCACTCTCACTGTATGGGAGACAGATGAGGGTAACATCTGATATGGGCCCTTCCCTTACCCCCTTAGCGGTCAGCAGGCAAAAAGATCCTACAGGGCATATTCCCTTTTCCTGTGGTGTGGCATGAAAAGGCATATGGCCTCAGATGTGGCTCCGCCAGGAGCACCCACACTCTAAAGGGAAGACAGAGGGGCTGCTAGTGTGGTGTGACAGGATAGAAGTGGTAGTTACTCATACCACTTGGCTCCCTTGTTGATGAAAGTGCCTTCAGAGATTGAACTTCTCTCTGCCCTTCCTCTGAACAAGCCCAACCTACAGAGACAACAGCTGTTCTATTCTCCAACCAGAAGAGAGAAGGTTCACTGCATTGCTGGGCATGGGCCATTCATTAATTCATTCATTCATCTGCTCATTTACCTGGTATTTATTAAATTTTGATAGCGTGGTAGGCCTATGTGGTTAAAAAGATATTCATCTTTTTAAGAGTCCTTTCCTCCAAGTAGCTCACAGCTAGTGGAGAATAGATGTGAAAAATATTTATAATACAATGAAAGAAATAATGCAGTGTAATAAAAGCTATGATAGAAATATCTGCCAGGTCCTAGCTGAAGCATAAAAGCAGATATAACTCTGACTTATCAGTAACTTCCTTGGAGTCTAGAAGATAGAAAATTGAATTTTTGATTTGTATTCAGCTTTGTTGGAGTCCCTGAAGATTAATATCTACTTATATCTCTTGTTACATTTCAAGGCAGAAAGTTAATTTGAGGGAGATGATTTGTAAACAATTTACTATACCAGTGTCAGTACAATGACAATAATAGCTAGTACCATTTATTGGGTGCTTCCCATGTGCCAGGTGCTGTTAAGCCCATTACATACATCATCTCATTTAATCCTCACAACAATCCTATGAGGTAAGTATTATCGTCTCTTTTATATATGTTAAGATTGAGGCTTGGAAAAAGACAAGTAACTTTGCTTTATAACTTTGTTTTTGTTTTACTCTTTCCCCTACATGGTAAAATCTGGTATGTGTAGTTTCTTACGTATCACCGCCCGCTGCCTAACCCCAACTTTGTTTTTAAAATAGTGAAATAAAAACCTGAAGTGCCCTTTGTGAGATTTGGGACCTCATGCAATATAAGTTTTGGCATCACAAACTTTAGAGGCAGAAGGGGAGTCTTAGGAAGTCACATTTTATAGGAGGAACTGATACCCAGAGGAGTTCAACATTTCAGCCGTTATTCAGTTCTCTGGGTTCTTTACTGGGAGAAAAGGCTTTTGTCTTCTAGGCCAGTAAGTATTACTGCCCCAAAGCTACAGGCTCAAGGATGTGCAAACTCTAGGATTTAGTACAATCATCTTTACTAAATGCTGTTAAACATTTAAGCCAACACCAAAAATATTCAAGATGGAGGCACCTGGGTGGCTCAGTTGGTTAAGCATCTGACATCAGCTCAGGACATGATCTCACAGCTTGTGAATTTGAGCCCTGTATAGGGCTCTGTGCTGACAGCTCAGAGCCTGGAGCCTGCTTCAGATTCCGTGTCTCCCCCTCTCTCTCTCTGCCCCTCCCCTGCTCGTGCTCTGTCTCTGTCTCTCAAAAACAAATAAAAAATGTTAAAAAAATATTCAAGATGAAACAAAATTAATTTTTTAAAGTTAGGAACACAGTTCCTAGCTCAACATCAGAATTTCATAGCTGATTAGTTGATAAGGTGCTTTATCCCACAAATGCCATGTACTGTCATGGTGAACAAGATAGCACTACCCAAAGTTGTTTACAATTTAGTAAACAAGGGGCAGACATGAAATCAAACAAAATAACTATGAACAGGTATGTACAAAGATCTAGAGAGTAATAGAAAGGTGTAAAGCAGTGGTTCTCAACTGGGAGTTAGTTCCACCCCCGTACACCTAGCAGACATTTGGCAATGTCTGGAGACAATTTTGACTGTCACAACTAGGGGAGAGGGTGCTACCAGCATTTGGTGAGCTGAGGCCAGAAATGCTGCTCACTGTCCTAAAATTCACAGGACAGCCTCCCATAAGAAAAACTTAGCCCCAGCTCAAAATGTCCACAGGGCTTACGTTGAGAAACTCCAGTATAGAGCCAGCAAAATATATTCTACAAGGGATGGGGGAGGAGAGTAAAGCTTAGGGAGTTGGTTATGGAAGAGTTTACTAAAGAGATAATGATTGGGGTTGGGAGAGAGGATCCCCAGCAGAAGGGACATGTGCAAAGCCACATATTGGCATATTTGGGCAATCGCAAACACCAGAGGAATTGTTGTGGGCATTAAGACTGGACAGCAGGCATTCCATAGGAGCTAGACATTCAATAAAATCTATTGAGTTAGAGAAAATCTGGTTCCGTGATGGCTCTTTATATGTTGGTCACTCAAGAGCACAATCTAGGTACAGATCTCTGTGAACTAAAACTGCCCAAGAAAGCTGTTTGAAATAAGGCTTTTCTCATCTTGCTTCCTTAGGTCCTAGGGTTTTCCAGGCATTTGTTACTTTCTCAGAAATAGAGTTGGGGCTGTTTCAATGGAATGTGAACTCTGAGAGGTGGGATAGGTCTCTATTAAAGCCACTCAGGTGGGGTCTCAATACTGGGATCACGAGAAGAGATGATGTGGTTATTTCTCATGCATTATGCTTATAGGCAGATGATGATGTTTATTTATTTCCTCCTTCATAGAGAATCCCAGTCCAGAAATGGGAATATGTGAACCTTAAGATTAGACGGCCACCTTGAATCTAATTGGGTTGCCTCCCCTCTCTCCCCCCCCCCCACAAAAAATGGGGGTGAGTGGGTAGGCCATTCCAATCAGGGTTTCTCTCTCTCTTAAGCTAATGATGATCAAAGCAACTGACAAACTGCCACGGAATCTGCTAGAACTCACTCTGGCCTTGCCCTATCCCCAGCTGCTGAACTTTTCTTCCTTCTGTCATGCTCTGAGCCCATTCTTAGCAAACTACCAGGCACCTGATTCCTGGTCTGCAGCTACCCTGGTCCTGTTGTGGTTTGATTCAAGTGCCTGCCTCTGTTCCCTGGTGGCCCAATGACAGAGCTTAATGGAGGTGAGTGACCCTACCTTTACTCAGCTAATTTTCTAGGCATAGTGTGGGAAACAAGATCACAGAAGGGGGTATGGATTTTACAGCATGAAAGGAAATTCAGGGAACTATTTAATTTATGACAGCTTATAGCTGCTATACTCTCTTCAGGTTTACTCTACTTGGTAGGCAAGTAATGATACCTACATAAACTTTTGAGAAAAATTAAAATAAATGCTATACAAAAATTTACTTTTTTTATTAACTAATCCCTTAATTTAATTCGTTCATTAATTAATTTTTTTTATAGTCTAAAGATTGTTTTATTTCAGTATGCATGGATCTGTTCCATCCTTTTCCTTTTAAGTTTTAATTCTGGAAAAGTCAACATACAGTGTTATATTAGCTTCAGGTGTGCAATATAGTGATTCAATAATTCTATGTTAGTGCTTATCAAGATATGTGTACTGTTAATTCCCTTTACCTATTTCACTCATACTAATCACTTTTATCTTATTTTGTTTTATTTTATTTTATGTTTATTTATTTATTGGGGGGGGGCAGAGAAATAGGGGAGCAAGAATCCCAAGCAGGCTCTGTACTACAATGTGGGTCTCGAACTCACAAACCATGATATCATGACCTGAGCTGAAATGAACCTAGCCAAAATCAACAGTCAGACGCTTAACTGACTGAGCCACTCAGGCACCCCTAATCACTTTATTTTAGATTGAAAAAATTTATTATGTATAACTTGGTTTGCTAGTTATACTATTACATGTGGTATTTTATATTTAGAACCAAGGGGTTAAACATTTTCTTTTTTGTCTTCCAGTTATTTTATTTTAGCTCTAGCTGCATCTTCCAAAATTGATGAATTAAATCTTTTTTTTTTTTCACTACAGCAAGGTCTGGAGTTATTTATGCCTATTAGAATTCTGAAAAGTTATAAACGGAATTAGCATAAGCTACAATATCATTTTTAAAAATTTTAATTCCAGTATAGTTAACATACAGTGTTATATTGGTTTCAGGTGCACAATATGGTGATATGCCAATTCTGTACATTACTCGGTGCTCTCTCACAATAAGTGTACTCTCTGGGGCGCCTGGGTGGCTCAGTCGGTTGAGCGTCAGACTTCGGCTCAGGTTATCATCTCACGGTCCGTGAGTTCGAGCCCCGCGTCGGGCTCTGTGCTGACAGCTCAGAGCCTGGAGCCTGTTTCAGATTCTGTGTCTCCCTCTCTCTCTGACCCTCCCCCGTTCATGCTCTGTCTCTATCTCAAAAATAAATAAACGTTAAAAAAAAAGTGTACTCTCAACCCCCTTTGCCTTTTTTCCACCCATCCCCCAATCCACCTCCTCTCTGGTAACCACCAGTTTATTCTCTGTAGTTAAGAGTCTGGTTTTTAGTTTGTCTCCTTTTTCTTTGTTAATTTATTTAGTTTCTTAAATTCCACATATGAGTGAAATCATATGGTATTTGTCTTTCTCTGGACTGACTTATTTTGCTCAGCATTGTACCCTCTAGATCCCATCCATGTTGTTGCAAATGGCAAGATTTCATTCTGTTTTATGGCTAAGTAATAACCCACTGCATATATTATACATACTACATCTTCTTTATCCATTCATCTGTCGATGAACACTTGAGCTGTTTCCATAATTTGGCTATTGTAAATAACACTGCAATAAACATAACGGTGCATGTATCTTTTCAAATCAGTGTTTTTATTTTCTTTAAGTAAATATCCAGTAGTAGAATTACTGGATCATATATGGTAGTTCTATTTTTCATTTTTTGAGGAGCCTCCATACTGTTTTCCACAGTGGCTGCACCAGTTTGCATTCCCACCAACAGTGCACAGGGTTCCTTTTTCTCTATATCCTCGCCAACACTTGTGTTTTTTATTTTAGTCATTCTGACAGGTGTGAGGTGATATCTTATTGTAGTTTTGATTTGTATTTCCCTATTGATGAATGATGTTTAGCATCTTTCATGTGTCTATTGGCCATCTGCATATCTTCTTTGGGGAAATGTCTATTCATGACTTCTCACTTTAAATTGGATTATTTGGTGTTTTGGTGTGGAGTTGTGTAAGTTCTTTATATATTTTGGATATTAACCCTTTATTGGATATATCATTTGCAAATATCCTCTCCTATTCAGTAGGTTGTGTTTTAATTTTGTTGAGGAGTTAAACATTTTTAATTGAACTCCTTTAAGATCTCTCCAGAGCTAAAATTAAGGACGTTATATTCATTTGAACCATGTGTTTTCCTGACAGACAAAAGAAAATGTGTATTTATAGAAAGAAAGCTCACTAAACTAAAAAACTCACTAAAATTCATCAACAAGAGATTTTGACACCTGAATCATGTTCTGATATATCATATCTATCAGCTTCTACTTCTTATAAAGTTTAATTAAACATATATTAAGCATTAAGATAAGATTCCTCAGTTATGGAACCTTTAGGTTTGCTCTTAGTCTTATCTGTTCTTAGCTGTTGAAACAGAGTTATACCTATTTTGTTTATAATTTCTAGAGGGAAAAGTAAACAATACCGTCTACTCCTACTATACTCTTATTACTATTGTCTCTTCCCACCACATTCTTATTAAGGGGAAGTTAGTAAAAGTAGACACTTTTTCATAACAGTTAAAAATTTGTGTCATAGTGAGCTTCCCATGATTTCAAATGTTCAGGGAGTAGCTAGAAAGGAGTTAATTAAATGACTTATGATCTCTTTCAACCCTGACAAACTGGTTAAATGAACAAGTTCATAATCTTTCTTTCTTATGTGAAAGTGACAGGGCACACGAAGCATGCATATATTTTGCTCTGGTGCTTGAGCTGTTTGTGCCACATAGTTTGTTTTAGATGAATTATATTTCTCTGCTCTTAATTCCCTGCTCTGCTAATTTTTCAGCAATCTGCCCATCAGAGTTTTTAAAAATTACTTTGAAGAAATGAAAGCTGAAAAGCAACTAATGCCCTTTAAAAAAGGCAACAAATCCCTTTAAATATTTTGCTGATCCTGATTTCAAAAGTTCACAATCTAAAACTTTTCAGGAAGAAAAAAAAAAACCTGTGAAAAATTAAGCATTTTTTTTCTGCAAGTTTCCAGTAATTTCACTGCTCTACTTCGTCCTTGCCTTTTCTCTCCTTATAAGAATATGCAAGGTGAGTAGAAGGAGGTGGATATGCTTTCTTAAAAGTGATTGCTGCCATCCAGGAGCTTTCTAAGGATGAATTCTTATCCTGGGCTTGAATTTCTTTCCTTCTGCCTTAAGGTTAGGCTTTCTCTAAGGAGCTGGCAGTAGGTGTGATTTCCTAAGGTTTCCAGGTAGAGAAATTTCAGAATCTCCTTTGTTTTTCAATTCTATTTTTCCCTCTAGAGCAGTGGGAAATTGTTCCAGCTGTTCTGCCTCACAAGTTTGATCCACTTAATGAATTAAATTGCACAAAACATTGATTTGCCCTCTGCTGACTCAATGATTAGGAAAATGGGCTTTGGGGTCAGATAATCAGTTCAAATCCAGGCTCCACCACTTAATTACTGTGTGATCTTGGCAAGTTATTTAACCTCTCTAAGTTTCAATTTCCCTAAAAATGGAAGAATAATACTGATCTCATATGGTTGTTATGAGGATTAAATTAAATAATGTGCATAAAGCATTTCACACAGCAAATGGTCAGTAAATATTAGTTAATATGATTAAAATAACCTTATTTTATAGCAGAGGCTATATTCTTGAAAGTCAGAGTAATTGGCAAAACATCAATTGGAAAGATATTAATAATAAAATAACAGGATCGTGTAGATGGCTCAGTTGGTTAAGCATCTGATTTCGGTTCAGATCATGATCTCGTGGTCTGTGAGTTTGAGCCCCACGTAGGGCTCTGTGTTGACAGCTCAGAGCCTGGAGCCTGCTTTGGATTCTGTGTCTCCTTCTCTCTCTACCCCTCCCCTGCTCATGCTCTGTCTCTCAAAAGTAAAATAAGACATTAAAATAATTAAAATAATAATAATAAAATAAAAAAATCATATAATGTCAACAATAACATTAAATATATATTTTCATATCATAAAATTCACCCTTCTAAAGTTTACGATTCAGTGTTTTCTCACAGTCACAAAGTTGTACAACCATCACCACTATCTAATTCTAGAATATTTTCGTCACCACATAAAGAAATTCCATACCCATTAGCAATCACTCCTCATTCCCCGCCTTGTCCTAGCCCTGGAAACCACTAGCCTACTTTAAATGTATTTTTAAAACACATGGAGGGGCGCCTGGGTGGCGCAGTCGGTTAAGCGTCCGACTTCAGCCAGGTCACGATCTCGCGGTCCGTGAGTTCGAGCCCCGCGTCGGGCTCTGGGCTGATGGCTCGGAGCCTGGAGCCTGTTTCTGATTCTGTGTCTCCCTCTCTCTCTGCCCCTCCCCCGTTCATGCTCTGTCTCTCTCTGTCCCAAAAATAAATAAACGTTGAAAAAAAAAAAAAAAAAAAAAACACATGGAATAAAAATTCCTAAATGGCATCCATTTACAAAAGATACTGCATTCACTAGGATTAAAAACTAGCTCTGGTAGAGACAATCTTTCTCTTAAACTGCCAACTGGCCAGGTTCTCCCACAAGTTCTATCATATTCAGAATGCATCTAATTTTAAGTTTTCCAGACAGACTGATTAGCTTAAAATGCAATGTTGTTTTTGCTTGCATATTCCCTGAGGGGCATATTTTTATGAGTTTTGTCTTCTAAGCACATACTGAGAGGGTGGAGAATAACAGATTTTTTCCTCTTTATTTCCATAGAATTGCCCACTCAGTCTAGTACAAAAAAAGGGAATAAACTTAAAAACTTTTTTTGTTATCTAATGGTTAATGGAACTTAAATGAATCATTAATATATGAAAGGATGGTAAATTAAAAAATTTTACTGTACAACAAAACCATGGGAGATAAGACTAGAAATATGAGTTTGCAACATGTGGAGAATTCTGAAATCTGCCTTTTTAATAAAAATAAAAACACCACATAACTTATTTTGGTATGCTATGGAAAGCAAAAGAAGATATTTGAGGCAGGGAAGGGTTAGCAATTATTATTAGTTCTATTATTATTAACTAGACTTTATAATTGATTAGATGATGGGGGAAAAAAGAGAACACCCAAAGATGACTCATATTTCAAAACTGGGATATTGGTGGTGCAACAGAAATAGGGAAGCCAAGAGCAGGAACTGATTAGGGAGAAAGAGGAGTTATGTTTCAGGCTTATTGAGTTTCAGGGACCCTGTTGCGAGCTCAAAGATATGGGCTCAGAGATACAGATTTGGGGGGCTCACCTTTATAGCAGTTGTACACAAAGTTTGGAATGAATGGCTTCCTTGGGAAGAAGAGAGTACAGAGCTAGAAGAGAGCTGAAGATAGACCATAGGGATTGTTCACACTTAAGAAAGTGGAAAGAGGAAGAGAAACCAACCAAGGCAGAGGAGTGGTCAGAGAAAGGAGAATTAGAACAGAATCATATCACAAGAGCCAAAGGGAAGACCCAGTAAGTTAAGAAGGATGAAGACTGAGAGTAGGTCATTAAATGAGTGTTTAGCAAACTCCATGGCAAGCTTTCAGAAAACAGTTTTTATAGCATGCTGGGGTAGAGAGTTTGTTACAAGAGCAGAGATTCAGACAAATTATTTTAAGTAAGAGGTAACCAAGAGGTAACCACACTGACCATGAGGATAAACATCCATGACTCCAACTCTTTTGCTGAGCCCCTACTATGGCAAGGCATTGTGTAGGCATACGAACCCAAGAAGAGTCCTATAACAGTGCTATGGTTAATGTAACACAGCTACTCTCCACATTTGTTTCTCTCTATAATTCTTGTCTCTAACAGCTTACTGACTCCACCCTACATCTCTCCATGTCTTCTATTTAAAATTTAGCTCCTGGGGCACCTGGGTGGCTCAGATGGTTGAGGGTCTGGCTCTTGATTTTGGCTCAGGTCATGATCTCACAGTTTGGGAGATTGAGCCCCATGTCGGGCCCCATGCTGACAACAGCTACTTGGATTCTTTCTCTCTGCCCCTCCCCTGCTCATGCTGTCTCTCTCAAAATAAGTAAACTTAAAATAAGTAAATAAAATTTAGCTCCTAGATTCTGTTTCCTTTATGAGTCTTCATGCCATGACCTTTCATGTTTCAAATTTTTAGGATTTGCTTCAACTGCCAATTTCCTGATTTTACTTCCAAAGTTAAATTCGCAAGAGGTTCTATTTTGCCCAAATCATCTTTTCCATTAGGTCACACCTTGGGTTGTTGAACAGCCTATGAAATGGGTCAGAATCCCACCTGTATTTTATTTACCTGTGGCTTGGGAGAGAGAGTAAAGGCCACACGATGAATGTAGTCTTGACCTTTAGCATGGACTATAGGAATGTCAGCAACTACAATGAACACATCTAGTAGGTATTGGGGATGCATCTTGGTTTAAAAATCCAAGTATGCAAAGAATAGTGCATAACCCTTTCCATAACACTGCTTAATATTGACGTTGAGTCTCCATTCCTGTGGGCTGGAGAGAAATTCAACTTGTAATCCTTGGGGACAGACATGTGCACTGATTACCACTGGTCAAGGTGGTGTATGAAGGACATACTGAAATATCTCTATCCCCTCTCCCCCAACCAAATACATAGAAATGTTGGTTAAAGTGCCAAAAACAATTTAAGCTTAGGTTTTCAAATGGTAGAATAAAAATAGTGGTTTTATTTCTTTTTTGCTCAGAAACTCATCCTTCTTTAACTCAAAACTACAAGGAGAATGAAAACTAGACCAACTCTATTTGCAGTACAACTAGAGACATTTGTAAGCCTAGACTACAACCCTTTAAGGAAGGATGCTTCCTTTTTTTTTCCAGAAGAAACAGAAAACAGGAGGACTAGGGGTAAGGTGGCAGACCTTTGACAGAATAAGGCAGCATATTCTCCAAGATAATTGGGCTTACATGCAGTATGCTTAGAGAACAGCTTTAAATGCCTTTATGACCACATAAAACAAGAACCACACAAGTAACAATTATATATATGTGCTGGGTCCCAATAAACTGAAAGCACTTTTTATTTTCCCCATCATATCTTTAACACACCTTTTTTGGTTACCTTTGAGAAGGAAGTAGCCACATTCAAATGAGTTAAGGTATAAGAAATAAAAAGGACCACAAACTTTATTAAAAGTAAATAAACGTAACATACAATATGTACAGATGGCACATGGTGCCAATTTTATTTGTAGTTATTATAGTACTCCAACTCATGTTTACAAGTTAAACCTTTGTCACACCCTTGGCTAAATCTTGAACTAGTGCAGAATTCAGTTGTGCTAGAGTGCTGATCTTAGCATGCTTAGATGTGGCATACTTGTTCTTGATAGTCATGTGTTTTGTAAACCCACAATTCACCATGACTATATTCTTAGCCAGGTGTTGCATAATATTTAGAAGGGATTCTTCAGTGTATGACAGGTAATGCTGTCAAGTTGGTGTCCATTCACCATTGTTGAGAATTTTTAGTGCCAGGCAAAAAGTTCCTGCCGCAATATGAGAAGGAGGAAAGTACACCATATCGTAATCCAGCATAGTTAGTTCCATCAGGTATTTGGCCAAAGTATGTTGCTCAACACCAACCTCTCCAATCTTAGATGCTCTCCGAAGGAAATGCAGGGGTAGAGGGCGGCCCAGACCAAAATGTAAAGATCTTAGAATCTTCATTTCCATCTGTCTGATTTGGTGCTTGGTGTAAGAGTCGTCAGTCACAAAGGCAAAGTTACCAATTTCTGGAGGGTACATTTCTTCGTATTTACTTGCAATAAACATGGCAGTGACACCAACCAGCTACATCATCTTCTTGGGTACACAATTATTCTGCATGAGCCAATCAATAAGGGAAACAGTCATGTACATGGTCTCCTGCAGTAACCTGAATTTCATTTGAACCTGCACTAGCCAGTCAATTAGGATGGCTCTCATGTTTCCAGTGACTTCACGACCCAGTAGGTATTTTGGTCTTACTGCTTGCTCTTCCTCAAGTTGTCTCAGATAAGCATAAATATCTTTCACATATTCACTACAAAGGTTTGGATCAGCTCCATTTTCTGCATCTACATCATTCACTGTAAGAATTACATCAGAGAGAGCCTGACACAGATATTCTTCTGCAGGAGCACATCCAGACGTTTCCATTGGGCTTGGAGATAGAGTATCAACCAAAATAGGCTCCGGAGAAAGTTTTTCTTCTTTAACAGGCTCATGTTCTGGCTCTGGTTGGGGCACAGGTACAGACACAGGCTTAGGTGCTTTGAAGTTTTGATATTTTTTTAGCAATAACTTTTCCAGGAGCCAAAGTTTTTGCTTCCTTTTTCAGAGGCAATTTGGCTTGTGGCTGTTCACTGACTTTGTTACCAAGCATGTGATAATGGATGCTTAGGAATGTAGATTTTGTATAAAACAAGAGCGATACAGCTCTCCAAAGGAAGTGCCAAGATCCACAAGCACTTGTAGGAAACAATGAGAACAGGCAAGCAGGCTAAAGCAGGAGCTTTTAAATACCCTTTTGTCACCAAAACTGGAAATATAGGAAGGTGAAATTGAACAAGGACAAATAAGCCATATTTATGGAAAGCAGTCTGTTGGTGAGGAAGAGTGGAGGGGACAGACTGCATTGTAAGCAACTCTGCAGTGCTGATCGTGGGGGAAAGTGAGGGCTATACAAACTCATACACACATTGTTTCATAAAGAAAATAGCCTCAAATATGGCCCTGTCCCCAACCTCTTGCAAATTTCATATAAATAGCTGATTTTGGAAAAACTCACCTTATTCAAAGATGTTTAAAGAAACAAAAAATAAACAGCACCTATAAAAAAGAATGGGAGAAAATGTCCAGAGCAAAGCACAGAGAGCTAGAAAATGTCGTTGGAAAGTAAGAAAAGGAAATTAAGAGGAATGGAGGCTGAGTAAGAAGCTCCAATGTTTGTCTGATAGAAGTTTCAGAAAAAGAGACTGGAGAGAATGGTGGAGAGCTAATATTCAAAGAGAAAATGGTTATATTAGGCCCAAGCAGGCAAGATCCAAGTTTGGAGAGATCAAGTGTCAGGGGTAGGGAACATAGGTGGAGTGTGAAACTAGGGAACAAAGGCCTAGGAACATAAGCCAAAGCACTTGGACCAAAAGAGATGAAAATCTAGGCATGGGAAGAGAGCAACAGAAAAGCGTCATCAGTGAATGGAATTTGATGATGAGTTAAATAATTTTTACCCATGTTCCCCTGACTAGATATGAATATGAGTGAAACTAAATCCACAGATAAAAGTAAATACAAACTTCTAACTGGGAATGGGGGGCTAAAAATGAGAAAGCAGTTCTGGATACTCAAATTTTCGAGGGGGTGTACAGCAGATAGAGAGAACTCTGGTTCTAGAATTCTTTGGATTCCTTTGATTCTACCACTAACTTGAGTATCAGAGCAAGTTCTGAGTTCTAGTTTCCCTTTCAAGAGCATGAGACGTAACCCATGGGCCAATCCTCAGGGATTCTGCTTCAGATAAAATCTTCTGTCTATATTTAAGTTTTTCATCCTTCAGAGGACATAATATACAAGTTGAAAAATAGTATATATACATTTAACATTTTTTCCTCCCATAATAATCTTCCTCACTTTTGTCTGTCTAAGGTATAATCTTTCAAGTCCCATCTTAGAGATCCTAGATGTTTCCCTTGACCAACCCCCTAGTCAAGTGCCAGGGACCCATCCATTATGCTCCCCTAAAACATTCTTATCTTCATCATGCACATTATCATCCTATGTTGAGGAGGTCTCATCTCAGTCTCCATTTTAATCCTGAATCATAGCCTTTCAGCTTTAGCATTTATTTAGGAAAGAGTAAGAATACACAGAGCTGGCCATGGTACATGCTGGGAGCAATGGGTGCTTGTATTTGAAAGTCTGGGGTCGGCAAGGTCATTTTAGGACTTCTGGTAGAAAACTTCATAGGAAGCAGAGCCCAGAATTCTGAAATCTGAGCAGTCAATAGTTATAACTATGTCCTCCCACAGTTAGTCAGACAAGCCCCACTGGGCAACTGAGATCCCAGGAATTCAATTCTGGTAAAGATGTGGCCTGTGAGATGAAACTATAGCCCCTCCTTGCACAGACAGGCCCAACCCATGGCTGGTGAGATAGGATATAGATGAGTGGAATGGAACAGAAAAACAGTACCCACCTAGACCTGGGCAATACTGGTCCTTTCCTGGGCCTTACTTTGAGGCTCCTAGTCTGAGCCTTCTCCAGCAATGTTCCTCTTCACAAGACAAGGAGCCCGTGAGACTAAGGAGCTTATGCCCTCTCTTACTTTGAATCACATACCGTGTATCCAGGACTCCAAAATTCTCTGCCCAAAAGATTCTGAGCCCACTTCTAGGGCCTCCATAGCTCCCACAGGCAGCTGTGTGCCCAAAGGGCACCTGTGTGTTGGTGTGTGTGTGTGTGTGTGTGTGTGTGTGTGTGTGTGTGTGTGTGTTGTGTGTATGAAGCTTGGTTGTGTGGACTGGGCTTTCCACACATGTGATTATGAGGTATATGGGACAGGGTAAGAAGAATGGGCCAGGGGCTTCTAGTTGTACTTTATCCTCACCTATAAATGTTAGTGGAGACCCAGATGTGAGCAGCTTATGGGCAGAGCCTCTCTCTAGTTTACCCATTTTAATGCCCTAGCAAGTATGGGCATTAGGACAGAGCTAGCATTATTGAATACTTACCTCATCAGACTCTTAGGAATTGAGATTGAAGGCATTTCTGGTGGTTACACATGAAATAGTAGTTATAATATAGCATTCAACAAGATAGGATACTGTTCAGTATAAAAATTTTGGCTCTGGAATCAGTTATGGCTTCAATTTTTTAAAATTGAGGAAAAATTTACATGACAAAATTAACCATTTGAAAGTGTACAATTCAGTGAGTGACATTTAGCATATTCACAATATTCTGTAACTATTGCCTCCATCTAGTTTCAAAATATTTTTTAAAATTGTTTTTAACATTTATTTATTTTTGAGACACAGAGACATAGCATGAGTGTGGGAAGGGCAGAGAAAGAAGGAGACACAGAATCTGAAACAGGCCCCAGGCTCTGAGCAAGCTGTCAGCACAGAGCCGGATGAGGGGCTTGAACAGTTTTACAAGTTCAATAGTTGTTTGTGGAGTTCTCCCTGAAGAACTTAGTGACGTCAGTCCTGAATTCAATTTTTTCAATTTTAAGTACTAAACTCAATTTAGTACTTAAAATTAAAAGTTGGGGATTAAGCATATTTGGTGTAGGTGAGAAAATAAAATGAATCTAGCAGCTGCTAAGGGCTCATTGCAACGTTACTCTGTAGGAAAGTGTGTGATGGTTACCATTTCAATCAATAGAAAGGGTTGGGCTCCTTTTCCAGTTTAATCCTTTTCCTGACTACTCCTGTTTCACTGATTTTTTTTTAATGTTTACTTATTTTTTTTGAGAGAGAGAGAGAGAGAGAGCGTGCAGAGGAGGGGCAGAGAGAGAGGGAGACAGAGGATCCAAAGCAGGCTCCACGTTGACCTCAGAGAGCCCGATGCAGGGCTTGAACTCATGAACTGTGAGATCATGACCCAGCTAAAGCTGGACACTTAACCAATTGAGCCACTCAGGTACCCCATACTGATTGATATTCTTAAAGTCTCATCTAGAGCCTCTACTGAGTCCCAAAACCAAAATCCCAAAAGTGTTTAGAACCACAGAGAAAAAAAGAATTTTTTTCCTGAGTACTCTTCTCAAAATGAAAGGTGGGAAATACTAGGTAATTATAGCACCTGCTCGGTTCATTGAGTTCCAACTTGGACACCCAAATCTATCCAGAATAAATAAGAGTAGATTTGCTGGCTTGAGATGTCTGCTTGATTATAAAAAGAATGGATTATGGAAATCATTCAGAAATGATGTGTTGCTTCTCTACAATTGCTTCTCTTTTGGAAAATAATCTTTCCTAACCTTCTCACTTCTTTTTTTTTTTTTCTGTTTGTTTTTACAACTTCCTTTTGGGTACATAGTCATACATAGACAGAGGTGGTCACGTAGGTGATATGATTAGAGCAGAGCCAGGAAAGCAACATGTAAAAGAAATTTTGCATACACAAGTCTGAAATTCTGTGATTTAAGATGTATTACTTTGGGGCTGCCTGGGTGGCTCAGTTGGTTAGGCATCAACTTTGGCTCAGGTCATGACCTTGTGGTTTGTGGGTTTGAGCCCTGCATCAGGCTCTGTGCTGACAGCTCAGAGCCTGGAGCCTGCTTTGGATTCTGTGTCTCCCTTTCTCTCTGCCCCTCCTCAGCTTGTACTTTGTCTCTCCCTGTCTCTCAAAAATGAATGAATGTTAAAAAAAAATTAATGTATTACTTTGGGATTGGAGGGAAAGATCACAGAGTAGGAAAATCCTGAGCCCACCAACTTCCATGGACATATCAAGGCTGCAAGCACATATAGAGCAACTCTCTCAGAGAATGACCTGGAGACTAGCAGCCAAAGATATAATTAAAGAGCCACACTGAGAAGGGCAGGACAGAAAGTGATGCAGTCTGGTTGGAAACCAAACGTTGGTGTGGTGACCTGCAAGGAAGAAGGATAATACAGGCACTGAAGTCCTTCCAGAGAAGTGAGGGGTTCAAGTCCCATATCGGGCACCCTGTGAATCTGCTCTGGGGAGATAAGTCCCCATAACATCTGGCTTTGAAAGTAAGTGGGGCTTAACTCTGGGAGAGTTGGAGGGTTATAGGAAACTGAAACTCCACTCTTAAAGGGCCCACAAACAATCTCTCTTGCTCCAAGACCCAGCACAGAGATAGCTGTTCGAAAATCATGTAGCGTATACGTGAAGGATATTTATTGATTAATTTTAGGTGTGTGCTCACAGGGCAAGGATCTGTAGGAACCTTGTCCAGGAAAAGCAGCACAGAAGGCACCATTTTTCTTGCCCTCCTTCAGCCTAGTTGGCTTGATGCTGGCAGGTGCCAGTTCTGACACTCTCAATCTACCTTGCTAGTATAAATTGCCTGTCCCTGTGTTCCCCCGCAGAACCACAATGCCCAATCTGCCTCACCAGGTGTTCCCCCCAAGTGGCTGCACCCTCAATCACCACACCAAGCAGGCAGCCTCAGCTGGGACTGATGCCTTGAAAAGTCACTCCTGTCCTGGGAGGCAGGGGGGCCAGCCCTGTCCGCCAACACACCTGCAATGGTCACAGCCAGGCCTTGCAGCCAGCTACACCCAGGACCAGCCACACTCACCAGCATGCTCAAAGCAGGTGCAGCCCAAGCAACAGGAGGGCACATGCAGCCCACACAGGAAATACCCCTGCAGTGCCTGATTCTGATGACCAGGAGGGACTGCATTTCTGGGCCCCACCAGATGACTTCTATATAAGACTACTACCTTCAAGAATAGGAAGTATAGCTGATAACAGACAGACAAAATGAGAAGACAAAGAAATATGTTCCAATGAAAGAACAAGATGAAACCTCAGAAAGAGAACTAAACAAAATGGAGATAAGCAATCTACCTGATAAAGAGTTCAAAGTAATGGTCATAAAGATGTTCAATGAACTTAGAAGAAGAGTGGATGAACTCTGTAAGAACTTCAACAAAGAGATGGAAAATATCAAAGATAGAACCAATCAGAGCTAAAGAATACAATAAATGAGAGTGCTGCCAACACCCTGGAGGAGAAGCAGAGGTCATTACTGAATTTGAAATATTTAAAGTGGATACAAAATTGAATTTGAAATATTTAAAGTGGATACAAAACTGTTTCAGCAATGCAGACAATTAAGTGTGTTGTTGTGGGCAATGGTGCCTTTGCTAAAACATGTCTCCTGATATCCTACACAGCAAATTACCATCAGAGTATGTACCGACTGTTTTTGACAACTATGCAATCACAGTTATGATTGGTGGAGAGCCATATACTCTCGGGCTTTTTGATACTATAGGGCAAGAGGATCATGACAGATTACGACCGCTGAGTTATCCACAAACAGATGTATTTCTAGTCTGTTTTTCAAGGGTCTCTCCATCCTCATTTGAAAATGTGAAGGAGAATTGGGTGCCTAAGATAACTCACCACTGTCCGAAGGCTCCTTTCTTGCTTGTTGGGACCCAAATCGATCTCCGAGATGACCCCTCTTCGATTGAGAAACTTGTCAAAAGCAAACAGAAGCCTACCACTCCAGAGACTGCTGAAAAGCTGGCCCGTGACCTGAAGGCAGTCAAGTATGTGCAGTGTTCTGCACTCACACAGAAAGGCCTAAAGAATGTATTTGATGAAGCAATATTGGCTACACTGGAGCCTCCAGAACCGAAGAAGACCCACACGTGTGTGCTGCTATGAACATCTCCAGAGCCCTTTCCACGCAGCTGGTGTCAGCATCGTACTAAAAGCAATGTTAAATCAAACTAAAGATTAAAAATTAAAATTCGTTTTTGCAATAATGACAAATGCCCTGCACCTACCCACATGCACTCGTGTGAGACAAGGCCCATAGGTATGGTCCCCTTCCCCCTCTCAGTACTAGTTAATTTGAATAATTGTGTATTGTTAGAAAAGTGGTTAGTACTAGTTTTTGTTTTGTTGTTTCAAAAAAAATTTTTTTTGTTTAAAAGCAAGGCATGCTTCTGATGATCTGTAAAAGACTAATTTGGTTGGGAGCTGCTTCCAGGGCTCCATCCACTCTGCAGAATAATCTGGGACATTTAGGGTTTTTTTGTTTTTGTTTTGGGGGGGGCGGAGTATGTGTGGGGTTTGTTTCCATTTAGTCATGTTTTTTAAATTCAGTAACCATTTTACAGCCCTTAAGGGGAAGAGGACAGAATGACTCTACATTCCACTTCCTAGATCTAGTTTAGAACACTTGTCCCCCACCTGGTGCTCTTAGGAAGGAGTATAGTAAATAACTCATTTAATAACATACTCCTTTTAGAAAGTTGCCTTTTCTCTCTACCCTTTTTTTTTTAAGGGCAGGTAAGCTAGTTTATTAAATGTTATATGGGCACATACTTGTACATTGATTCTTATTTGACCTAACTTATGATGAAATTCTTATTCTATATATCAGTATAATTTGTGATGTGTTAGTAACATTGAAGTGGAGACTATAATACTGTTTATCAGTACTTGAATTTGTTATAACATTTTTCATTACTCTTTTCCCTTATCTTCTTTTTTTTTAATATGAAGTTTATTGTCAAATTGGTTTCGATACAACACCCAGTGCTCATCCCAAGAGGTGCCCTCCTCAATACCCATCACCCACCCTCCTCTCTCTCCCACCCCCCATCAACCCTCAGTTTATTCTCAGTTTTTAAGAGTCTCTTATGGTTTGGCTCTCTCCCTCTCTAACTTTTTTTTTTCCCTTCCCCTCCCCCATGGTCTTCTGTTAAGTTTCTCAGGATCCACACAAGAGTGAAAATACATGGTGTCTGTCTTTCTCTGTATGACTTATTTCACTTAGTATAACACTCTCCAGTTCCATCCACGTTGCTACAAAAGGCCATATTTCATTCTTTCTCATTGCCAAGTAGTATTCCATTGTGTATATAAACCACAATTTCTTTATCCATTCATCAGTTGATGGACATTTAGGCTCTTACCATAATTTGGCTATTGTTGAAAGTGCTGCTATAAACATTGGGGTACAAGTGCCCCTATGCATCAGCACTTCTGTATCCCTTGGGTAAATTCCTAGCAGTGCTATTGCTGGGTCATAGGGTAGATCTATTTTTAATTTTTTGAGGAACCTCCACACTGTTTTCCAGAGAGGCTGCACCAGTTTGCATTCCTACCAATAGTGAAAGAGGGTTCCCGTTTCTCCACATCCTCTCCAGCATCTATAGTCTCTTGATTTGTTCATTTTGGCCACTCTGAGTGGTGTGAGGTGATAGCTCAGTGTGGTTTTGATTTGTATTTCCCTGATGAGGAGTGACATTGAGCATCTTTTCATGTGCCTGTTGGCCATATGGATGTCTTCTTTAGAGAAGTGTCTATTCATATCTTCTGCCCATTTCTTCACCGGATTGTTTTTCGGGTGTAGAGCTTGGTGAGTTCTTTATAGATTTTGGATACTAGCCTTTTGTCCCATATGTCATTTGCAAATATCTTTTCCCATTCTGTCAGTTGCCTTTTAGTTTTGTTGATTGTTTCCTTTGCAGTGCAGAAGCTTTTTATCTTCATGAGGTCCCAATAGTTCATTCTTGCTTTTAATTCCCTTGCCTTTGGAGATGTGTCAAGTAAGAAATTGCTGCGGCTGAGGTCAGAGAGGTTTTTTCCTGCTTCTCCTCTAGGGTTTTGATGGTTTCCTGTCTCACATTCAGGTTCTTCATCCATTTTGAGTTTATTTTTGTGTATGGTGTAAGAAAGTGGTTTAGTTTCATTCTTCTGCATGTTGCTGTTCAGTTCTCCCAGCACCATTTGTTAAAGAGACTGTCTTTTTTCCATTGGATATTCTTTCCTGCTTTGTCAAAGATTACTTGGCCATACTTTTGTGGGACCAATTCTGGAGTCTCTATTCTATTCCATTGGTCTATGTGTCTGTTTTTGTGCCAAAACCATACCATGCTGTCTTGATGATTACAGCTTTGTAGTAGAGGCTAAAGTCTGGGATTGTGAGGCCTCCCACTTTGTTCTTCTTCTTCAATATTACTTTGGCTATTTGGGGTCTTTTGTGGTTCCATACAAATTTTAGGATTGCTTGTTCTAGCTTCGAGAAGCATGCTGGTGCAGTTTTGGTTGGGATTGCATTGAATGTGTAGATTGCTTTGGGTAGTATTGACATTTTAACAATATTTATTCTACCAATCCATGAACACGGAATGTTTTTCCATTTCTTTGTATCTTCTTCAATTTCCTTCATAAGCTTTCTATAGTTTTCAGCATACACATCTTTTACATCTTTGGTTAGGTTTATTCCTAGGTATTTTATGATTCTTGGTGCAATTGTGAATGGGATCAGTTTCTATATTTGTCTTTCTGTTGCTTCATTATTAGTGTATAAAAATGCAACTGATTTCTGTACATTGATTTTGTATCCTGCAACTTTGCTGAATTCATGTATCTGTTCTAGCGGACTTTTGGTGGAGTCTATCGGGTTTTCCATGTATAATATCATGTCATCTACAAAAAGTGAAAGCTTGACTTCTCTTTGCCAATTTTGATGCCTTTGATTTCCTTTTATTGTCTGATAGTTGATGCTAGAACTTCCAACCCTATGTTAAGCAACAGGGGTGAGAGTGGACATCCCTGTCATGTTCCTGATCTCAGGGGGAAAGCTCTAAGTTTTTCCCCATCAAGGATGATATTAGCTATGGGCTTTTCATAAATGGCTTTTATGATGTTTAAGTATGTTCCTTCTATCCCGACTTTCTTGAGGGTTTTTATTGAGAAAGGATGTTGAATTTTGTCAAATGCTTTTTCTGCATTGATTGACAGGATCATATGGTTCTTTTCTTTTATTAATGTGATGTATCACATTTATTGATTTGCGAATGTTGAACCAGCCCTGCTGCCCAGGAATGAATCCCACTTGATCATGGTGAATAATTCTTTTTATATGCTGTTGAATTCGATTTGCTAGTATCTTGTTGAGAATTTTTGCATCCATATTCATCAGGGATATTGGCCTGTAGTTCTCTTTTTTTGCTGGGTCTCTGTCTGGTTTGGGAATCAAAGTAAGGCTGGCTTCATAGAATGAGTCTGGAAGTTTTTCTTCCCTTTCTATTTTTTGGAACAGCTTGAGAACGATAGGTATTATCTATGTTTTAAATGTCTGGTAGAATTCCCCAGGGAAGCCATCTGGTCCTGGACTCTTATTTGTTGGGAGATTTTTGATAACTGATTCAATTTATTCGCTGGTTATGGGTCTGTTCAAATTTTCTATTTCTTCCTGTTTGAGTTTTGGAAGTGCGTGGGTGCTTAGGAATTTGTCCATTTCTTTGAGGTTGTCCAGTTTGTTGGCATATAATTTTTCATAGTATTCCCTGATAATGGCTTGTGTTTCTGAAGGACGGATTGTAATAATTACATTTTCATTCATGATTTTATCTATTTGGGTCATCTCCTTTTTCTTTTTGAGAAACCTGGCTAGAGGTTTATCCATTTTGTTTATTTTTTCAAAACACCAGCTCTTGGTTTCATTGATCTGCTCTACAGTTTTTTTAGATTCCATATTGTTTATTTCTGCTCTGATCTTTATTATTTCTCTTCTTCTGCTGGGTTTGGGGTGTCTTTGTTGTTCTGCTTCTATTTTCCTTTACGTGTGCTATTAGATTTTGTATTTGGGATTTTTCTTGTTTCTTGAGATAGGCCTGGATTGCAATGTATTTTCCTCTCAGGATTGCCTTTGCTGCATCCCAAAGCATTTGGATTGTTGTATTTTCATTTTAATTTGTTTCATATATTTTTTAATTTCTTCTCTAATTGCCTGGTTGACCCATTCATTCTTTAGTAGGGTGTTATTTAACCTCCCTGCTTTTGGAGGTTTTCCAGACTTTTTCCTGTGGTTGATTTCAAGTTTCATAGCATTGTGGTCTGAAAGTGTGCATGGTATGATCTCAATTCTTTTATACTTATGAAGGGCTGTTTTGTGACCCAGTGTGTGATCTATCTTGGAGAATGTTCCATGTGCACTTGAGAAGAAAGTATATTCTGTTGCCTTGGGATGCAGAGTTCTAAATATATCTGTCAAGTCCATCTGATCCAATGTATCATTCAGGGCCCTTGTTTCTTTATTGATCCTGTGTCTAGATGATCTATCCATTGCTGTAAGTGGGGTGTTAAAGTCTTCTACAATTACTACATTCTTATCAATAAGGTTGCTTATGTGTGTGAGTAATTGTTTTATATATTTGGGGGCTTCCGTATTTGGTGCATAGACATTTATAATTGTTAGCTCTTCCTGATGGATAGACCCTGTAATTATTATATAATGCCCTTCTTCATCTCTTGTTACAGACTTTAATTTAAAGTCTAGTTTGTGTGATATAAGTATGGCTACTCCAGCTTTCTTTTGACTTCCAGTAGCATGATAGATAGTTCTCCATCCCCTCACTTTCAATCTGAAGGTGTCCTCAGGTCTAAAATGAGTCTCTTGTAGACAGCAAATAGATGGGTCTTGTTTTTTTTTGTTGTTGTTTTTTTTTTTTTTTTATCCATTCTGATACCCTATGTCTTTTGGTTGGAGCATTTAGTCCATTTACATTCAGTGCTATTATTGAAATATATGGGTTTAGAGTCATTGTGATGTCTTTAGGTTTCATTCTTGTAGTGACGTCTCTGGTACTTTGTGGTCCTTGCAACATTTCACTCACAGAATCCCCCTTAGGATCTCTTGTAGGGCTGCTTTAGTGGTGATGAATTCCTTCAGTTTTTGTTTGTTTGGGAAAACCTTTATCTCTCCTTCTATTCTGAATGACAGATTTGCTGGATAAAGGATTATCGGCTGCATATTTTTTCTGTGTATCACATTGAAGATTTCCTGCCATTCGTTTCTGGCCTGCCAAGTTTCAGCAGATAGGTCTGTAGATAGTATACTATAGTATACTATAGTAGATAGTATACTAGATACTCTTATGTGTCTACCTTTGTAAGTTAAAGCCTGTTTATCCCTAGCTACTTTCAGAATTTTCTCTTTATCCTTGTATTTTGCCAGTTTCACTATGATATGTCATGCAGAAGATCGATTCAAGTTACATCTGAAGGAAGGTCTCTGTGCCTCTTGGATTTTAATGCCTTTTTCCTTCCCCAGATCAGGGAAGTTCTCAGCTATGATTTGTTCAAGTACACCTTCAGTCCCTTTCTCTCTCTCTTCTTCTTCCGGAATACCTATGATACTGATATTGTTCTGTTTGATTGTATCACTTAGTTCTCTAATTCTCCCCTCATACTCCTGGATTTTTTTACCTCTCTTTTTCTCAGCTTTTTTTTTCTATAATTTTTTATCGTTTTTTCTATAATTTTTTTCTTTAATTTTATCTTATTTTTTGACATTTTCCATAATTTTATCTTCTAGTTCACCTATTCTCTCCTTTGCCTCTTCAATCTCTGCTATGGCTGCCTCCATTTTATTTTGCACCTCATTTATAGCATTTTTTAGTTCCTCATGACTATTTCTTAGTCCCTTGATCTCTGTAGCAATAGATTCTCTGCTGTCTTCTATGCTTTTTTCAAGCCCAGCGATTAATTTTATGACTATTAGTCTAAATTCTTGTTCCATTATATTGCTTAAATAATTTTTGATCAATTCATTAGCTGTCGCTACTTCCTGGGGTTTCTTTTGAGGAGAATTCTTCTGTTTTGTCATTTTAGGTAGTCCCTGTGGTAGCTCCAAACTGCAGGACACTTCCCCTGTGCCATCCGGAATAACTTGTGTTGGTGGGCAGGACCACAGTCAGACCCAATGTCTGCCCCCAGTTTACCACTGGGGCCACAGTCAGACTGGTGTGTACCTTATCTTCCTCTCTCCCAGGGGCAGGACTCACTGTAGAGTGGTATAGCCCCTGTCTGGGCTACTTGCTCACTGCCAGGCTTGTGGTGCTGCTTCGATGGGATCTGGCCAAGGGAATATTAGGTGGGGTGGATCCGCAAGGTGCACAGGAACAGGAGGGGCAGGCTTAGCTCACTTTGCTGTATGTGGTCCCCTGCAGGAGGGGCCCTGTAGCACTGGGAGGAAGGCAGGCCCATTGGAGGGATGGATCCACAGAAAACAGCATTGGGCATTTGTGCGGTGCAATCAAGTTGGGTGAGGGGAGCTGGGTCTCTTTGGAATTTCGGCTGGGGGATGGGAGAGGGTAATGGCGCTTGCCAGTGCCTTTGTTCCCTGCCGAGCTGAGCTCTGTCTTCCAGGGCTCAACAACTCTCCTTTCCGGTGTCCTCTTGCCCTCCCCGCTCTCCAAGAGGAGAGCTGTTGACTTTTAACATTCCAGATATTAAGTCCTGCTGGCTGTCAGAACTCACGGAGTCTGGCCCCTTCACTTTTGCAAGCCAGACTTCAGGGGCTCTGCCATGCCAGGCAGGCTGCCCCTCCACCGTCCTGGCTCCCTCCTGCCAGTCTGTGTATTGCACACCACCTCTCCGCCCTTCCTATCCTCTTCCGTGGGCTCTTGTCTATGCTTGGCTGCGGAGAGTCTGTTCTGCTAGTCTTCTGGTGGTTTTCTGGGTTATTTAGACAGATGTGGATGGAATCTAAGTGATCAGCAGGATGAGGTGAGCCCAGCATCCTCCTATGCTGCCATCTTCCACCATCTCTCTCTCCACCCTTGAGTAGGTCCAGTACTTGATGAAACTCATGAAAGCGGGTGGAACCTGTCTTACCCCTCCTCTTTTCTAGGATGCACTCTATATGTGACTGTGACTTTCAGGGAAATTTGTTTGTCATTTTCTGATTTTTTTTTGAAATTAATTTCTAACTTCTTTCACTGATAAATGAAGAAAAGTATTACACCTTTTGAAATACACCCAGTGGATTGATTATGTTATTAAAAAACATTGTTTTCCCTGTCACTGTCTTATATGCTTAGCATAGATGTCCAGCTTAATAGCATATGACAAGGTGTTCCTAGAACACAATCAAAGACCTAGTAAATTGAGGAAATGTGAGTGGTGGTGCTAGAAGACAGATGTCTATGGAATGATGCACATCCTCTTTCAAGTTGGGAGGATGAAGACCTACTTAAAGAAACTAGGGGTGGGAGTGGAGGTGGGGAGAACATTTAACAACATGGGACCAGTCAGAGAAATCCCCTTATTTCTGTTTTGCGTATGAAGAACCCTAGAGTAGCTAGGTAAGGCTCTCTAGTTTAATTAAAAAAGAAAAAAAAAATCATGGAGCCTTATGAAGACTCTTCATAAGTATTTTTTTTTAATTTTTTTTTAATGTTTATTTATTTTTGAGACAGAGAGAGACAGAGCATGAACGGGGGAGGGGCAGACAGAGAGGGAGACACAGAATCAGAAGCAGGCTCCAGGCTCTGAGCCATCAGCCCAGAGCCTGATGCAGGGCTTGAACCCACAGACCACGAGATTGTGACCTGAGCTGAAGTCGGACGCTTAACCGACTGAGCCACCCAGACACCCCTCTTCATAAGTGTTAATAGGGATTTTATCTGCTTATTTTGGTTGCAGTTCTCAATTTTTAAAAATGTTTAGGTAATCTTCTCCACCTTTCCCAAATCCTAATTCTTATAGATTCTGTTGAACCGATGCTTTCACATGTCTCAATTCTTTGTATATGCATTCTTTTCAGATGTATTAAACAAACAAAAACCCTTCACACACAAAAAGAATACAATAACTGAAATGAAAATACACTAGAGAGAAGCAACAGCAAATTAGAAGATGCAAAATGAATCAGTGATCAGGAGGAAAAGGTGATCAGTGGAAAACACCGAGACTGAACAAAAAAGGGAAAAAACATTAAAAACAAATTTTTAATGTTTATTTACTTTTGAGAGAGACAGAGCACGAGCAGGCGAGGGGCAGAGAGAGAGGGAGACACAGAATCTGAAGCAGGCTCCAGGCTCTCAGCTGTCAGCACAGAGCCTGATGTGAGGCTTGAACCCACAAACCATGAGATTATGACCTGAGATGAAGTCAGACACTTAACTGACTGAGCCACCCAGAAGCCCCAAAGAAAAAAAAAATTTTTTTTAAATTGGGATAGGTTAAGAGACCTCTGGGACAACATCAAGTGTACTAACATATTCTAGGGGTCCCAGAACAGAAAGAAGAGAGAGAAAGGGGCAGATAACTTACTTAAAGAAACAATTGCTGAAAACAATTCCTTCCCTAAACTGGGGAAGGAAACAGACATCCAGGACTAGGAATCACAGAGCACTAAACAAGATGAACCCAAAGAGGTCTATAGACAGACATAATAATTAAAATGTCAAAAATTACAGCTAAAGAGATCATCTTAAAAGTAGCGATAGAAAAGCAATTAGTTACATACAAAGAAGCACCCGTAAAACTAACAGCTGATTTTTCACAGAAACTTTGCAGCTCAGAAGGGAGTGTCTTGATACACTCAGAGTGCTGAAAGAAAGAAAGAAAAAAAAAAAAAAAACCTACAACCAATAACACCGTATTCCAGCAAGGTTATCATACAGATTTGAAGGAGAAATAAAAAGTTTCCCGGACAAAATTTAAAGGAGTTCATCCTACCACTAAACTGGCCTTAAAGGGACTTCTTTAAGCAGAAAAGAATAGGCCATAACTAGAAGTAAGAAAATTATGAAAGAAAAAATTTCACTGGTGAGAGAAAACATACAATAAAGGTAGTAGATCAATCACTGATAAAGCTAGTATGAAGATTAAAAGAAAAAAATGTAAAATCAAGTATATCTACAGTACTTAGTTAAGGGATATAGAAAGTAAAAATGATGTCAAATATGACATCAAATGCATAAAACATGGAGGAAGTGGAGTAAAAATGTAGTGCTTTTAGATTGTGTTCAAATTTAAGTGACCATCAACTTAAAATAGATTGCTGTGTACATAGGGTATTATATATGAACCTTATGGTAATTACAAACCAAAAACCTATAATGGACATGTATACACAAAAAAAATAAAGAGAAAGGAATCCAAGCATAAAACTAAAAAAAAAGTCATCAATTCATAAGGGAAGAGAGCAAGAGAAGAAAGGAACAGAGAAGACCTATAACAACATCAGAAAACAATTAACAAAATGGCAATACATACATATCTATCAATAATTACTTTAAATACAAATGGGCTAAATGCTGCAATCAAAAGATATAGAGTGACTGAATAGATAAAGAACAGGACCCAACTATATGCTGCTTACAAGATACTCACTTTAGACCTAAAAATACACACAGACTGAAAATGAAGGAACAGAGAAATATATTCCATGCAAATGGAAAAAAAAAAAAGAAGCTGGGGTAGCAATACATATGTCAGACAAAGTAGACTTTAAAACAAAACTGTAACAAGAGACAAAAAGGGAAATACATAATGATAAAGTGATCAATCCAATAAGAAGATATAACAATTGTAAATATCTATTCCCCCAATATATATATATATTCAGGGGTAACTAAATATATAAAGCAAAAATTAACAGACATAAAGGGAAAGGTTGACAGTAATACAATAACAGTAGGGGACTTTAACATCCCACTCACATCAATACATAGATCATCTAGGCAGAAAAGCAATAAGGAAACAATGGCTTGAATAACAGACCAGATGGACTTAACAGATAGTATAGAATATTCCACCCCAAAATAGCAGAATACACATTATTTTCAAGTGCACATGGAACATTCTCCAAGACAGCTCATATATTAGGCTACAAAACAAATCTCAATAAGTTTAAGAAGAGTGAAATCATATCAAGTGTCTTTCTTTACTATAACAGTATGAAACTAGAAATAGTTATAAGAAAACCTGGAAAAAACACAAAGACTTGGAGGCTAAACAACCTGCTACTAAGCAACCAATGGGTCAAGAAAGAAATCAAAGCTAAATTAAAAAATACTTTGACACAAATGAAAATGTAAACTCAACATTCCAAAACCTTTGGGATGTAGCAAAACAGTTTTAAGAGCGATTTTTACAGTGACACAGGTCTCCCTCAGGAAACAAGAAAAGCCTCAAATAAACAATCTAACCTTACACCTAAAGGAACTAGAAAAGAACAATAAACAAAGTCCAAAGTTAATAGAAGGAAGGAAATAATAAAGATAAGAGTGGAAATAAATGAAATAGAAACTAAAAATAATAACAGAAAAGATCCATCAAATTAAAAGCTGGTTCTTTGAAAAGATAAACAAAATTGATAAACCTTTAGCCAGGCTCATCAAGAAAACGAACAGAAAACTCAAATAACTAAAATCAGAAGTGAAGGAGAAGTAACAACCAACATCACAGAAACACAAAGGATTATGAGACTACTAGAAAAATTATATGCCAACAAACTGAACAACCTATAAGAGATATAGATAAATTGCTAGAAACACACAATCTTCTAAGACTGAATCAGGAAGAAGTTGAAAATCTGACTGAGCTGTTTACTAGTACTCAAACTGAATAAAAACAAAACAGAAAACATCCAACAAACAAAAATCCAGAACTATGTAGCTTCATAGATAAATGCTACCAAACATTTAAAGAGTTAATACCTATTATCCTCAAACTATTCCAAAAAATTGAAGAGGAAGAAATGCTTTCAAATTCATAACATGAGGCCAACATTACTCTCATACCAAAACCAGATAAGGATGTTATGTAAAAAGAAAATTACAAGCCAACATTCCTGATGAACATAAACGCAAAAATACTCAACAAAATGGTAGCAAACCAAATTCAATAATACATTAAAAGGATCATTCACCAAGATCAAGTGTGTTTTATTTCAGGGATGCAAGAATATCCACCAATCAATCAATGTGATACTTCACATTAATAAAGTGAAGGATAAAAATCATATGATCATCTCAACAAGTGCAGAAAAAGCATTTGACAAAATTCAACATCCATTCCCCATAAAAACTCTCAACAAAACAAGTATTGAGGGAACATAACTCAACATAATAAAGCCATATATGACAACCCCACAGGTAACATCATACTTAATGGTGAAAAGCTGAAAGCTTTCCTCTAAGATCAGGAAAAAGACAAGAATGCCCACTCTGACCACTTTTATTCAACATAGTACTAGAAGTCCTAGCCAGAGCAATCAGAGAAGAAAAAGAAAGAAAAAGCATCCAAATTGATAAGGAAGAACTAAAACTGTCTATTTGCAGATGACATAATACTATGCATAGAAAACCCGAAAGACCCCTCCAAAAACTATGAGAACTAATAAATGAATTCAGTAAAGTTACAGGCTACAAAATTATATACAGAAATCTATTGTGTTTCTATACACTAATAATGAAGTAGCAGAAAGATAAATTTAGAAAACAATCCCATTTACAACTGCACCAAAAAGAATAAAATATAAAATACCTAGGAATAAGTTTAACCAAGGAGGTGAAATACCTATCCTCTGAAAATTATAAGACACTGATGAAAGAAATTGAAGATGACACAAATGGAAAGATATATTGTGCTCATAATTCAAAGAATTAATATTGTTAAAATATCCATACTACCCAAAGCAATCTATAGATTCAATGCAATATCTATCAAAATACCAATAGCATTTTTTATAGAACTAGAATAATTCTAAAATTTGTATGGAACTACAAAAGATCCTGAATAGCCAAAGAAATCTTGAGAAAGAACAAAGCTGGAGGTATCACAATCCCAGTTTTCAAACTATACTACAAAGCTACATTAATCAAAACAGTATGATACTGGCACAGAAAATAGACAGAGATCAATGGAACAGAATAGAGAGTCCAGAGATAAACCCTGGCATATATGGTCAATTAATCTATGATGATTAATTGAAGGCAAGCATATACAATGGAGAAAAGATAGTCTCTTCAATAAATGGTGCTGGGAAAACTAGACAGCTAACATGCAAAAGACTGAAACTGGGCTATACCATACACAGATAAAGTCAAAATGGATTAAAGACCTAAATGTAATACCTGAAACCATAAAACTCCTCAAACAAAACATAGGCAGTAAACTCTTGAACATCAGTCTTAGCAATATATTTTTTTTATCTGTCTTCTCAGGCAAGGGCAATAAAAGCAAAAATAAACAATTGGGACTATATCCAACTAAAAAGCTTCACAGTGAAGGAAACCATCACCAAAATGAAACAAAAACCTGTTAAATGGGAGAAGATATTTGCAAATGATACGAGGTTACTATCCAAAATATATGAACAACTCATATAACTCAACACCAAAAAGAAAAAAGAAAAAACAAGTAATCGAATTAAAAAATGGACATAGAAGCTGAATAGACGTTCTTCCAAAGAAGACATACAGATGGACTACAGACACATGAAGAGATGCTCAATATCACTGGGGCACTTGGGTGGCTCAGTTGGTTGGGCATCTGACTTCGGCTCAGGTCATGATCTCACGGCTCATGAGTTTAAGCCCTGCATCAGGCTCTGTGCTGACAGCTTGGAGCCTGGAGCCTGCTTAGGATTCTGTGTCTCCCTCTCTCTCTGCCCCTTCCCTGCTCATGCTCTGTCTCTCTCTCTTCAAAAAGAAATAAACATTAAAATTTTAAAAAAGATGCTCAATATCATTAATCACCAGAGGAATCCAAATCAAAACCTCAATGAGATATCACTCCACACCTGTCAGAATGACTAGTACAAAAAGACAAGAAATAACAAGTGTTGGTGAAGAAGTGGATAAAAGGAAACCCTCATGCACTACTGGTGATAATGTGAATTGGTGCAGCAACACCAGTATGGAGGTTCTTTAAAATATTGAAAATAGAAACACCACATGATCCAGCAATTCCACTTTTGAGCATTTACCCAAACAAAACAAAAACACTAAACATTTATTATTGTTTTTGAGAGTGAGAGAGCATGCACAAGCAGGGGAGGGGCAAAGAGAGAGGGAGAGAGAGAATCCTAAGCAGGCCTTGTACTGTTAGCATGGAGCCTGCTGCGGGGCCAAACCCATGAACTCAGATATCATGACCTGAGCTGAAACCAAGAGTCGGATGCTTAACTGACTGAGCCACCCAGGCACCCCACAAAAAGATTAATTTTATTAAAAAGATATGTTCACTCTTATGTTCATTGGAGCATTACTTACAAAAGCCAAGATATGGAAGCAACCTAAGAGTCCATTAATAGATTAATGGATAAAGAAGATGTGATATCTACCTATATCTATATCTATATCTATATCTATATCTATATCTATATCTATATCTATTTATGTGTATATACATACATACACTATGGAATAAAAATGACTGAAATCTTGTCATCTGTGACAACATGAATGAACTTAGAGGATATTATGGTAAATGAAAAAATCAGACAGAGAAAGACAAATACCGTATGATTTCACTTATATGTGGAATCTAAAAAATTAAATGAACAAATAGGGGTGCTTGGGTGGCTCAGTGGTTGAAAGTCCAACTCTTGATTTCACCTCAGGTCATGATCCCAGAGTTCTGGGATTGAGCCCTGTCTCCGGCCACACTAAGTGTGGAGCCTGCTTAAAGTTCTCTCTGTCTCCTTCTACCCTGCTCTCCCCTATTTGTATGCACCCTTTCTCTCTAAAATATTTAAAAAAGAAAAAAAAAAAAAACCCGAACAAACAAAACAAAATAGAAACATACTTATAGATACAGAAAATCATCTGGTGGTTGCCAGAGGGGAGAAAGATGAAGGGATGGGTAAAATAGAGGAAAGGGATTAAAGGGTACAAACTTCCAGTTATAAAATAAATAAGATATGGGGATGCAATGTACAGCACAGGAAATACAGTTAATAGTATGTAACAACTTTGTATGGTGACAGATGGTAGCCAGATTTACCGTGATCACTTTACAATGTATATAAATATTGAATCACTATGTTGTATACCTGAACCTAATATAATATGTATGTCAACTATATTCCAATTAAAAAACATGTTTTAATGTATTACTTTGGGCTACCAGCTCAAAATGGCAGGCTGCACCTACTTGTCCACCTTGTCAAAATCCTAATTTTATAAAATGGGGTGCCTGGGTGGCTCAGTCAGTTAAGTGTCTGACCTTGGCTCAGGTCACGATCTCACAGTTCATGAGTTCGAGCCCCACATCGGGCTCTGTACTGTCAGTGCAAAGCCTGCTTCGGATCCTCTGCCCTCCTCTCTCTCTGCTCCTCCCCCACTCGCACTCTCTGTTTCTCTCTCTCAGAAATATATAAACATTAAAACAATTTTCAGGGGCGCCTGGGTGGCGCAGTCGGTTGGGCGTCCGACTTCAGCCAGGTCACGATCTTGCGGTCCGTGAGTTCGAGCCCTGCGTCAGGCTCTGGGCTGATGGCTCAGAGCCTGGAGCCTGTTTCCGATTCTGTGTCTCCCTCTCTCTCTGCCCCTCCCCCGTTCATGCTCTGTCTCTCTCTGTCCCAAAAATAAATAAACTTTGAAAAAAAAAATTTAAAAAAAAAAATAAATAAATAAAACAATTTTCATAAAGTATATATACCAAAGAATAAATCCATAACTGTGCTATAACATAGGGAATAGCTAGCAGTGGACCAAAAACATTAGGGAATTTTGCATGATAATAAAGAAAATGGGATTTAGTGGTATAGAAACCAAACAGCTGAAAAATCTATAGTGCAACAGTAGAAAAACAGAAGATTGCTGAAATGTTCAGTCTTGACAAAATTCTGTAATGACCCTAAATTTAAAGTCACTTATACTCACAGAAGAATGAGGCTAAAGAAAGGTCAGTTGAGTATCAATTGAGAGATTGGCAAAGATGGACCAATTCAGGCTTATTTTTCACTCAGACCCCAGATCAAGGTAGTTAGCATTCTTTATTGTCTTTCTTTGCCACTCCTTCACCGAAATTGTAGTTCTTCAAATACCCCAACTTTATTGAAAAGTCTCAGGTCCAACTCCTTATGTTGGTGCAGGTCTAAGGATTGTTAAATCTGAGTTTTCCTGAGTCTCAGTAACTCTAACCTACCTCAATGCTTTTCTGTTCTATATTCTTTTTTTTTGACTTAGGAATTTCTCTTTACTTTCTTGTACACTTAGGTATGCATTTCAAAGGATGTCTGTTACAACTTAATTGGCATTTCTGTGTGTTTTATAGTGGTGGGTTTTCCAGGAAAAATGGTTCATAGTATTGCCAGAAATGGAACTTAAGAGTATATCTTTAAGCATTTTTTTTTAAAAGAAAGGCTGAATAGGGAGTATATTCCATTGGAATAATTTCACTTCCAGGAATAATGGCCCTATTTTGTCCTGACATTTGAATAAAAGTTTGTGTAGACTTCAAATTTTAGGTTCCAAACGTTTTCCGCTCAGTACTTTATGGACATTTTCCATTATTTGCATTTAGTGTTGCAGAAGAGAAATCCAATGCCAGTTTGATTCTCATTTCTTTTAGGAAATCTAAATGATCACATAACTATTCAAGGAGTAAATCACTACTTCCAGATAATACAAAATCAGAAAATAAAGCATCAATTCTAGAAGGTATACTGGTGAGTTTGACCAAATTACTCAAGGAACAGATAATTCTATTATTTTTTCACAGTCTCAGAGAAGAGATAAAGAAGGCACACTCCCCAATTAATTTTATGCAGTTAGTATTACTTAAATAAGAAAACCAGACAAGGATAGCTTAAGGGAAAAAAAAAAAAAAAGAAAAGCAATCTCAGTCATGAACATAGAGGTTGAATCATAAATAAAATATTACCAAACCAAATCTAGCAGTACATAATTAATATATCATGATCAAGATGGATTAGTTGCAGGAAAAGAAGGTTGGTTTAACATTAAATAACCTAGAAAAATCCTTGCACATATGTACTAGGAAACGTGAAAGAATGTTCATAGTAGCATTGGTTGTATGGCAAAACACCAAAACAGTCCAATTGGCTATCAATAGTAAAATGGGTAAATAAATTTTCATCAATAGAATATTATACAGAAGTTAAAACAAATGATCTTTAGTTCTGTGTATCAACACAGATGAATCTCAAAAATTATGCTGACCAAAGAAAGCAAGTCATAAATACATAAAATATAATTTTGTTCATATAAACATCAAGATAGGCCACAAAGGAAATGATTAACACAAAATTCAGGATAGTAATCATCTCAGAAATATCGGGAGGGGCATATAGGTGGTAGAGTGTATATATATAGATGATTTCTGGGGTAGCTGGCAAGGTTCTCCTTTCATGGCTCTTCATCTATTCAATCAATATGCTATACATTTATTTCATGCTGCTTTCTGTATGTTATGCTTAAAAACTTTTTAAGTTTTTTTTTTTTTTTAATTTTTTTTTTTTCAACGTTTATTTATTTTTGGGACAGAGAGAGACAGAGCATGAACGGGGGAGGGGCAGAGAGAGAGGGAGACACAGAATCGGAAACGGGCTCCAGGCTCCGAGCCATCAGCCCAGAGCCTGACGCGGGGCTCGAACTCATGGACCGCGAGATCGTGACCTGGCTGAAGTCGGACGCTTAACCGACTGCGCCACCCAGGCGCCCCAAAACTTTTTAAGTTTTAAAAAATTAAGAAATTTTGCTCATTGAAAGATATCATTAAGAAAGTGAAAAGGTGGGGTGCTTGGGTGGCTCAGTAGATTAAACATCCAACTCTTGGTTTTGGCTCAGGTCATGATCTCATGGTTTGTGGGATCAAGCCACACGTTGGGCTTTGCACTGCACTGACAGTGTGGAGCCTGCATGGGATTCTCTGTCTCCCTCTCTCTCTCTCTGCCCCTCCCTAACTTGTACTCTCTCTCTCAAAATAAATAAACAATAAACAAAATCCTTTAAGAAGAAAGAAAGAAAGTGAAAAGGCAAGCCACAGAGTGGAAACAGATATGTGTGATGTATGTATCTAATGAGGAACTCACATTTATAATATGTGAAGAACTCTTATGAATAAATAAAAAAGACACTAAATACACACTTCACCAAAAGGGGAGATGAAAATGGACAATTAACATTTGAAAATGAGCCCAATATCCATAGTCATAAGGCAAATATAGATTAAAGCCACAGTGTAATACAGGTACATACCCACCAGAATGGCTAAAGTGAATATGCTAAGTCTTCACAGCACTGGTGGCCGTGTAAATCGATACTGCCACTTAGAAAACAGTGTGGCAGTATCTACTAAGGTGAATGTATGCCAATCCTATGACCCACTCCCACTCTTAGGTATATAACAAGAAAAAATATATGTCTATCTATCTATCTATCTATCTATCTATCTATCTACGTATATTTACATACGAGCAGGAATGTTCTCAGCAACACTGTTTATAATAGCCTCAAACTGGTAACTACCCAAAGGTCTATCAATAGTAGAATGGAGGAATAAATTATGGTATATTCATACAATGTAGTACTATACAGCCATGAGGATGGATGGACTACAATTACATAGAACAATACATATAGATCTCACAAATGTAAGGTTGACAAAAGAAGTCAACAACAAAAGAGTACATAGTACATGGTTGTATTTGTATAAAATTCAAAAACAGGAAAAACTAATGAATAGTGTTGGAAGTCAAGACAGGGGTCAACCTTGATGAGGGATAGTACTTGAAGCAGGCCTCTGGGGGACTTCTGAAATGGTGGTAGTTTTCTGTTTCCTGATCAGGGCCATGATTACACAGATGTGCTCATTTTGTGAAAAGTCACTGAGTTTTATGCATGATTCTGCATTTTTCTGTATATATGTTATTTCTTTTTTTAAAAAAAAATTGTTTTTTTCAACGTTTTATTTATTTTTGGGACAGAGAGAGACAGAGCATGAACGGGGGAGGGGCAGAGAGAGAGGGAGACACAGAATCGGAAACAGGCTCCAGGCTCTGAGCCATCAGCCCAGAGCCTGACGCGGGGCTCGAACTCACGAACCGCGAGATCGTGACCTGGCTGAAGTTGGACGCTTAACCGACTGCGCCACCCAGGCGCCCCTATATGTTATTTCTATAATGTGTTCTTTAAAAAGGAGGGGAAAGGCCTGGATGATATTATGGTTGATGATATTATGTCACTGAGGAATCTGATTGACCTTCCAATTCTTTGTACATGACTTGTAAAAAACAAAACAAAACAAAAAGGAAGTAACTAGTAGAATGGAAATTGAAAGTAAAACTTTTAAACAACACATGGGGAAAGTGGGTGGAGGGGTATACAAGTAGAAACATTCTTTGGTTGAATACTCTTGATTTTTCTGCCTTAGTTCTCTATTATATTTTAAATAGAGCTGGGAGTAGGAATAAATGATAATGTTTGAAAACAATGAATTTATCAGATCACTTTCAAAGAGGAGGCTGGTGCTTTTATTCTGGCTGCACCAATTCTCAGCTCCTTTAGGAATACAGCCCACTAGGGGTACGTGGGTGGCTCAGTTGGTTAAGCGTTTGACTTAGGCTCAGGTCATGATCTCACAGCTCAGCAAGTGGGTTCCATCCCTACATTGGGCTCTGCAGACAGCTCAAAGCCTGGAGCCTGTTTCAGATTCTGTGTCTCCCTCTCTCTCTCTGCACCTCCCCCACTCACACTGTCTCTCTAGCTCTCAAAAATAAATATTAAAAAAAAAAAAAAAAAAGGAATGGAGCCCACTGTCCTGGAGTGCTGACATGGGCAGCAAGAAAGATAAATTCATTTTAGCTGTTTTTTTTTTTTTCCAAAGGTATCTTCCAGCCCCTCCTCCAACATCGACCCAGGCAACTATGGTGAAGTGCATGATCTGATCACCCAGATACCCTCTCAAGTGCAGATACAAGATATTACTAAGGAGCTACACTGCCCACTGTGTAATGATTGGTTCCGTGATCCATTGATGCTAAGCTGTGGCCACAACTTCTGCCAGGCTTGTATCCAAAACTTTTGGAAGCAGCAAGCAAAGGAAACATTCTGTCCTGAGTGTAAGATGCTATGTCAATATAGCAACTGTACATTCAACCTTGTGCTAGAGAAGCTAGTAGAGAAGATTAAGAAGCTACCCTTACTCAAGGGCCATCCACAGTGCCCAGAGCATGGAGAGAACCTGAAACTATTCAGTAAGCCAGATGGGAAACTGATCTGCTTTCAATGCAAAGATGCTCGGTTGTCTGTGGGGCAGTCTAAAGATTTCCTGCAGATCTCTGATGCTGTCACTTTCTTCATGGTGGGTGAACCCTGGGCCTTGAATAATGCCTTAGGAGAGCTGGGAAAAATCTTTTGTAGGGTTTCTTCTTTTTTCAGCCCACCCCTCTATTCAGATGATTATTAGTAAGCTTAGAAAATACAACATATCTTGCAACATTCTTTCTCTAGAGTTGCTGATGATAGGAAAGAACAGTGGAGTAGCTCTAAGCCTACTCCCCCCTCCCCCAATCAAATATTTACTTACACTCTGCAATGACAGCACTCTACTAGACACTGGGTAGAATGTGGATGTACAATATATTGCTCTTGTTATAAAAGTCTTGAAATTTAGGCAAGTTCAAAATGAATAAAACAACAGAAGCAAGATATTCTACTATTGAGAGCTAAATTTCATCACATTTGTAATATTCATAAATATTTAGAATTTCAGAGAAGATTAGAGAAAACTGAAATAGGGGATGTGTGGTGAAGGAAAGCCTGAATTGGGAAATCATTTGCATTTTAATGGGCAGAAATGGGAAATGAGTGCTGTAAGTGATAATAATGTAAGTAAAAGTAGAGACAGTGAGAACAGTATAACTAGAGTAGAAGATGTAGAGTTCTATTACCTTCTTCAACCCCCTACAGTAAGCTAATAAGAGCATAAAACTAAATTTTTCTGCGCTCGTTATATTCTTCACAATTCTTAGAAGAGACAGGAATTGTAGTTCAGGGTAAAGGAAAGATTTTTGCAGCAAGAGCTTGCTTTTTTTTTTTTTTTTTTTTCTTCTCACACTCTGGGGCTTTAGGAGAGATGTCCCTATGGTCCTTCATCTCCCAAGTTAGTGTGGATTAAGTCTGTGTGGTATTCCCAGGAGGAGCTCACCATCCACCAGGGTCAACTGGAGACAACACTGAAGGAACTTCAGTCTCTGAAGAATATGCAGAAAGATGCTATTGCTGCTTACAAGGTGAGAAGCAGGGCAGAGGGGCTATGAGATAGACCTGGAACACTTTCCTTGTAACTTCAGCCATGTGAGTGTAAAGGATACACTAAATGGCACCTGGGCTATAGCATTAGAAAATGGACACTGTAGGATGGAAGGAAATACAGCAGTGAAGTAAGTTCTCAATGGTTCTTCAACAGAGAGAGCACACTGAACTTTCCCATTATATGCTGATCCTTCTTATGTCCCCATCACTAGGTGATTGTTCTGGGTTTGTGATGTGTCTGGTCTTTCCCTTTATATATGGCAAAATAAGGAATTTATCAGAAAAATGCACTAAGGATTGCTATGTCCAAAGAAATACCTTTCTTTTGAGTTTACAATCAGGCTACCTCTGATTGAAGGTCTCTTGGATTGCTGGTTTTTACCATCTGATTTGATCTTTCCTAGCTCCCCTCAAACTAAATAAATAAACTATTGCTGTTTTATATATACAGGGGATCTAGGACAATTAATAGTTAGAAACTTGGCAAAGCAGTCCCTGGGTTATGGGGCTAAACTGGGAGTTCTGTTTCTTCATTAATTATTCTATGGAGGAGGGTATTCTCTGGCATTTGGCATTGTACAGAAATATGCACAATGAGAGAAAGAAGAAGGATAGATGGAAATAATGTCTCCAGTGAATGTTGTTTCTGTTGTAAGAGTTCCTAGTTCAGCTATTACAGTCAACATTCATTCATTAAAAAAAAAATTTATTGAGTGGGTAAGGCATTATACTAGATACTATATTACACTAGGGTGGGAAACAGATTAATGGGATTGAGTGATCCCATCAATAGCAATAAAATGACAACTGTGATAATTACTATGAATGAAGGTAAAGCGTGCTACAAGAGCATATACATGAAGAACTAATTTAGGCTAGGGAAAGGGTATTCTCTGAAGAAATCACCTACTAAAAACTGAGAACCAGGGGCACCTGGGTGGCTCAGTCAGTTAAGTGTCTGACTTCAGCTCAGGTCATGAGCTCACGATTTGTGAGTTTGAGCCCCACGTTGGGCTCTGTGCTGACAGCTCAGAGCCTGGAGCCTCCTTCAGATTCTGTGTCTCCCCCTCTCTCTGCCCCTCCCATGCTCATGCTCTGTCTTTCTCTGTCTCTCAATAATAAATAAACATTAAAAAATTTGTTTTAATTGAGAACTGAAGGGTAAGTAACTTAGCCAAGGGAACTGATTGAGAGGAATATGAAGGAAGTGGCCTAGAGAAGAATGTTCTATGAAGAGCAAAGAACATATGGAAAAGTCCTGATAGGAAACTAGTTGCTACGTTAAATAGAGAGAAGCTAATAAAATTAGATCATGGTAAGCAAAATGAGATTGAAGAGGTGGATATGGGCCCAATTATGTGGGCCCTTGGAGATAAATTAGGAATTTTGAACTTCATCCTATGAATAATGAGAAGGCATTAAAGGGTTTAGATAGGACATGATTTCATCTTATTTTGAAAATATCAGTCCAGTGGCTGTGAGAAGAGAGACAATGACAGGATAATGGTTAGAAGGCTACTGCAGTAATCCCAGAGAATAGTGAGGGTGGCTTGGACAAGAGAAGCAGTGGAGATAGAAGTAAACAGCTTTGGCATATGAAAAATGGAGATTGAAAAAAAAAAAAAACTTTGGAGATTGAAAAAAAAAAAAAAAACCTGGATGTGGTGACTGATTAGATGTGAGGGGTGAGTGGAAATGTCAAATAGGTAGTTGGATACAGGAATCTAGACCTTGGAAGTTGGTCTAGGATGGAAATAAGAAGTCAGCATACAGACTGATTTAAATCTGTGTGAGAAGAGGAGATTACCTAGAAAGAGAATGTAGAATGAGAAGGGGAAAGAGCCCAGGAAAAAAAATCAAATAACTCTAATATTCAGAGCTTGGTTAGAGGATACAAAACCAACAAATAAGACTGAGAAATAGTAGTGAAATAGGCAAAAGGAAAACTGGAGATGTGTGAGCTAGAGGATAGAGTGAATTTTAAGTGTGCCATTATAATGATGGACCATAGAATCCAACCTGGACAAAAGGGGACATGGAGACAGAGAAGATGATGAACAGAAATGGAGGGGGTCAATGAATAAGAGGTTTCAATGATACCCAATAATTGTTTCTATAGAGGTATCTGACTAAGTGAGCATAATAATTTTGGGGTTCCTGGGTATCTCAGTTGGTTAAGCGTCGACTCTTGATTTTGGCTCAGGTCATGACCTCATGGTTTGTGAGCTGAAGCCCCACATTAGGCTTTGTGCTGCCAGCATGTGGAGCCTGCTTGGAATTCTCTCTCTCCTCTCTCTCTGTCCCTTCCCCTGCTCGTGATTGTGCACGTGCTTTCTCTCTCAAAATAAATAAATAAACTTAAAAAAATTTTTTTTAAAAGAAGTTAATTTTGGAGGTAGTGAAATGGCTGGGGGTGATAAAGTCCTGTGTGATTAAAAGAATGAGTAGATAAAGGGGAGATCACTAGAAATGGTGAGGATAAGGATCTGAGAAGCTTGGATGTCAGATGGTTCACCACTCAGGATGTTGCAGTTACCTGAGAAAAAGGGTGTTAAGTGTAGCAGTTATCAATTTCAGTGCTTCAGACATTGTCCATCTCCTGCTTCTTCTATGTTGTCTTGGTAGCAGAAGTGGCATCTACCCTCCCCCCCAGCTCTGATTTCTAGATAAGAATAGTTCTTTCAGCCTCGTTATGGCCCCAGTCTGACGGCATCACTTGGTAGACACTGGTTTGTACTTCTGGGTAGGAAAGTACTATCATTCATTGTAGGATGTTTAACTAATTAATTAACCCCACAGCCTTATATGGCATTGGTTACCACCTCAGTACTGTAATAGGAACCTAAAGACCACTTTTGATGATTTCCTTCCTAAACTATTAAACTGACAGAAAAACAAAGTAAATCTCCCAAAGGATTCCTATTAGTATGGTTAAGTGATGATACTCAAGAGTCATTTTTATGCATTTTCCTGTTATGGTATTTCCCGCATTGTGTGAGTATTGATGGTGTGGGCCCCCATCCCCAAGAGCTAGTCTCAGTAATTACCATGGTGATGATCATGGAGGTTTCCAGGAAAACAAGCTACATCTGCAGCAACACATCTCCTTGGAGTTTCTAAAGCTACATCAGTTCCTGCACAGCAAAGAAAAGAACATTTTAAGTGAGCTCCGAGAAGAGGGGAAAGCCTTGAACGAGGAGATGGAGCTGAATCTGAACCAGCTTCAGGAACAGTGTCTCCTAGCCAAGGAGATGTTGGTGAGCATCCAGGCACGGATGGAACAGCAGGATCCCTTCGACTTTCTCAAAGTAAGACTCCATATTAACATAATTATGGGTACACCAGTTAGGGGAAAGAGGGTTGGAAAAGACATAGAAGCAGCTTTTCCCCACCAGGAGGGGAAAAAAAAGAACTGCTGTAGTGCTTTTAAGATTTTCTGGGAGAAATGCAGAAGGCTACTTTTGCCTTACACTCAGTAGAAAGCTTTGCCTTCACCCTCCTAAAAAAAGATAATAAATGCCCTTAGTAATGGTATCTATTAATATTTTAATGTTTCTTCATAAAGAATTTTGAAGATTTGTTTCTCAAAAATAAGAATGTTGAAACTTAGATTGGCTTTCAACTGACCTGTTTGAAAGGTGTTTGCCAATATTTACTATCTGAAGCTTCACCTCCGAAGTGTCATTGATTATCACCTTAGCACTCAGAAGTTTACTTAGCCAGAGTAAGAGAAAGTGGCTTTGGGTCTGGAAAACCTACACTATTATTCTCCTGAGACCATTTGGCAGTATAGGTAGAAATAGCCTAGCTATTAATTTCTCCCCTTGTTTCATGTAAAAGGCAACACTAGAAAATCAGAATAAGATAAAGCCAGTTTATCCTGGGTTAGATGAAGGATACCGATCAGAAAAGATATATGGAGGTTGGGATGAATTGGAATGGCAACATCTGCACAGAATCTCAGTATTGATGATAAAATTCTGGTGGTGGCCAGTATCACCAAAGAAATTTCTGGAGTTGATGAGCAGGCATCTAATTTCTTTATTGCTCCTTTTCTCTTCTAGGATATCACATCTCTCTTGGATAGGTAAGTGTTTCCAAATGGTATTAATATCCTTCCTCCAGTTCCTGGAGGATGTCTAAGAATAAGTGATTTATGTCCCCTGCAGCTTGGAACAAGGAACAAAGGTGCTGATACCCAGAGAGCTTATCTCCAGAAAGTTGAACCCAGGCCTGTACAAAGGTCCCATCCAGTACATGATGTGGAGGGAAATGCAATCCTCTCTCTCTCCAGGTATCAGAGGGTTGTAGCTATTGGTTCCTGGGTCTCCTAATCTCTATTTCTTCTGTGGGAACTCTTCTGTGGCCCTAATTAGTACAGTAAAACCTTGGATTGCAAGTAACTTGTTCAGTGAGTGTTCCGCAAGACCAGCAAACATTTCTAATAAATTTTAACTTGATAAACAAGTGATGTCTTGCAATATGAGTAGTACATGACACCAAATGTCACATGATCATAACTAAACCAATGGTTTTTCTCTCTCTCCTGTGTCTCTCTCTCTGTGGGATTGTGAGCAATTGTCAGTGCAATGCCACATTTCCATGAAATCCTCAAAAGGAGGCAAAAGCAAGTGTTATTGGATAGGTTCCTTGTTAAAGTTGCACGAAAAGAAAGACTCCATTGAGCCAATAGATAGCAGTGATTCTGTTAGTGATAGTGAAAGTCGTCCTACACAATAACCCTCCCCTTGTTTCCCTCACACCAGCCATGAAGGTTTTCAAAGGTAAATGTGGGTTCATTTGTTCATTTGTCTTTATGTTTTGTATTTTTTAAGTTTATTTATTTTTCAGAGAGACAGAGACAGTGTGAGTGGGGGAGGGATAGAGAGAGAGGGGGAGAAAGAATCCCAAGCAGGCTCTGCACTGCAAAACAGAGCCCAAAGGGAGAGAGAGAGAAAATTCCAAGCAGGCTCCTCCCTGTCAGCACAGAGCCCAATGTGGGGCCCCAACCTACAAACCATGAGATGATGACCTGAGCTGAAGTCAGATGCTTAACTGACTGAGCCACCCAGGCGTCTCCCCACTGGTGTATTTTTAAATCTCAGTTATTGAGTTCTTCATCTCTGATTTTTTATATTTTCTATGTCTTTGTTGAAAGTCTCAGTGAGATTCTCCACTCTTAAGTCCAATGAGTATCTTATGACCATTACTTTGAATTCTTTGCCAGGCATATTGTTTATCTCCATTTAATTTAGCTCTTTTGTGGTGATTTTGTCCTGTTCTTTCTTCTTCTTTTTTTCTTTTTAAGTTTTATTTACTTAAGTAATCTCCACACCCAACACAGCGCTTGAGCTCATGACTCCAAGATGAAGAATTGTACATTCTTCTGAATGAGCCAGCCAGGCACCCCTGTCCTATTCTTTCATTTGGGACACATTCCTCTGTCTCCTCATTTTGTCTAACTTTCTGTGTTTGTTTCTATGTATTAGTGAAGTCAGTTATGTCTCCTGATCTTGAAAGTAGATGTCTTCTTCTTAGAAGTCCTGTGGTGGCCTGTAGCACAATATCCCCTGTTTACCAGAAGCAGGAGCTTCAGGGGTGTCTCCTATGGGGGTGTACCCCATTATTGTGGCTGAGCCTCATTTGCTTTCAGTTCAGTTGTCTTCATAGGCCCACTTTGCCCATTGTGGGCTGGGTTTGGCCCCTGTGATGTTAAGAGGCCAGTCTGGGGCCATCATGGGCTTGTAGTTGGGCAGTGTCAGCACTCAGATCAGATGCCTGCCTTCAGCCTGTTTGCCAGGGCTGTGGTTGCACTGAATTTTAGGGTGCTCTCCCTGCCTTGTCCCCTGAGAGGCTTTTGTTGGTGGGTGGGGCCTGCGGTCAGGCTAGATGTCTTCTGGGGCTATAGACACACTGATTGACAGGGCATTCTCTGCACTGCCAGTTACAAGGTTTGGCTGCTGGGACTGTAAGTTTACTGGTGTGTGTTGTTATCTTCCAATAAGGGCAATTTTAAATGAGTGGCATTTGGAGCGGGGGTGCCTGGGTGGCTCAGTCAGTTAAGCCTCTGACTCTTGACTTTGGCTTAGGTCATGATCTCATGGTTCATGAACTCGAGCCCTGCATTGGGCTCTGCACTGACAGCGGGGAGCCTGCTTGGGATTCTCTGTCTCCTCTTTCTCTGCCCCTCCCCAACTTATGCACGTGCTCTCTCTCTCTCTCTCAAAAAGAAATAAACAAAACAAAACAAAAAAAAAAAAGGAAGAAAGAAAAAGAAATAACCTGAAACTTAAAAAAATAAGTAAATAAAAGGGTGGAATGGGTAGAAGTTATACTGTGAAGGGTTCAGGAGGGAGTTGGAATGAGGCAGTAGTGAAGGGAATAGATCACTCACTTGCGAAGGTTCACTAAGAAGGGAGGATGTGAACATGGCAGCAGAGTTAAAAGAGGACTTAAAAAAAATTATTTATTTTAAGTAATCTCTACACCCAACGTGAGGCTTGAACCCATGACCCTGGGATCAAGAGTTGCATGCTCTTCTGACTGAATCAGCCAGGCACCCCAAAAGAGGACATTTATAAAAAATTTTTTTTAATGTTTATTTATTTTTGAGAGACACAGTAACAGAGTGAGAGCAGGGGAGGGGCAGAGAGAGAGGGAGACACAGAATCTAAAGCAGGCTCCAGGCACTGGGCTATCAGCACAGAGCCCAACATGGGGCTTGAACCCACCAACTGTGAGATCATGACCCGAGCCAAAGCTGGACGCTTAACCGACTGAGCCACCCAGGCGCCCCAAAAGAGGGCTTTCTAAAACAGACTGAGGGAAAACAGCCTAAAGAAAGGCAGAAACCAATGGTATAAGACTGTGGATAACTGGTGGTAGTAGGGAAGAGTGAGTGAGATCTAGAAGAGAAGTACTGACTTTCCTGAGTTTCCTCTGAAAATGGAGAGGAGATAAAATAGTAAAGGCAAACAATTTTCATCAGATGGAACTTGCAGTAGACATGGGACGAAATGAGGGATTCCTATAAGATGTACTATAATTTCTCTATGAAGCAGGAGAAGAAGTCATCTGCTGGCAGTGAGGAAGGAACAGATGTTTGAGGAGAGAGCCAAAAGTCTGAAACTGCTGTGAGAAACTGGAGAGAGTTTGATTTAGGAAATACAGTAGGGGTGATGGTCGAGCACAGAGTGGAAATAATGAATCTGTAATAATATCTACACATGTACAATTTTGTGATTTTCCTCCAGCAGAGGTCAGGAATTGGCATTTGAATTTTGACAGCTGGATAGATCCAGAGTTGGAGAGTTACATGACAAATGCTGCAGATACAAGGTTAAAAATGATAAGGTTATTGGCAATAAAGCTGCCAATACTAAGCAGTTTAGGAAGGATTTTAAGCCAGAAGGCAGACAGATCAGGATAGTAAGGAGAAATGAGGCACTAGAGTTGTTAATGAAGTCAAGTAATGGTTGTACGGGGAGATGAGAGTGAGAAAATAAAATATAAGAGGATGGGATATCTGAGTTTAAGATTTTAGAGAATGGAGTCAGAAATCACTAGCAGTAAAGCCAAGGACGTACAAGAATGGAAAAATGGCTATATCCAAAGGATAGTGAAATCCCTTGAGATGATGAGCTGGAGTTGGGATAGTGGTGTACAGTTAATCCAAAGCGCAGAGAATATAATCAGGAAGTCTGTACATAACAACATCAAATAGAGATAGAGAGTAATATGAGATGTGATGACAAGAGCCTCAAAAGAAGAGTGATTTTTACATGAGGATAAGGATTATAGTAAGGGTCTAGAAGTGGGGGTGGTGGCTCCTGGATCTCTGGCTCTGAATTTAGAAAACTAATAGTTTCATGGACTTTTCAAGTTGTATTTTTTGGAGAAGAAATAGGTTTCTGTTAAAGTAAGGAGATGATAAGAGAATTCTGTAGAGTGGGGATACTGGAGAGTTACTTAGGGAGGGAGTTCTGAAGGGCAGAGTGGAAAGGGTTTGGTAGGAGCAATGGGAGGATGGGTGAAGGTACAGGAAGCAAAGAACAGAATAATGGGGATAAGAGTACATGGAGGGTAAATCATTGGATGGGTCTACATTATGGGTTTTGGCCAAGGATAACAGGAATATGAAACATGGTGGAATTAGTTAATGTCAAGGATTCAAATGGAACTTTGAAGTTTGTTTATTTATTTAACAAATAGTTACTTGAATACCCAGGAACAGTTCCCAATTTTGAAGGTATGTAAGGAAATAAAACAGATGAAGTCCCATCCTGTCAGAGATTACAGTCTAATGGAGGAAATGGACAATGGTAACAGTAAGTAATGTCACACAGTGATAACCATTGTCAAGAAAGTACAGGTACATTCAGTAAGTATTTATGAGCAAAAAGTAAGATAGGGTACAGACAGTGATGAATAGATGAACATGCTATTTTAGGCAGAAGGGCCAGAAAAAAACCTCTTTGAATAGGTAACTCCCCCTCCCTATGTTTCACTGTGGATATTTCCAAACATACAGAAAAGCTTAAAGAAGTTTATAGTGAACATCACTATACCTACCTAGATTCTATCACTAACATCTTACTGAACTTGCATTAACAAAGGCTGGAATAAGGTGAAGGAGTGAACCACATGGGGAAAGAGTGTTTTAGGACAAGGAAAGAAAGTGTAAAGGCCCTAAAATCTGAATGAGTTTGATACATTCAAGGAACAGCCAAAAGCAAAAGTGATTGGATCAAAGTAAATAAGGGAGATGTGTATTAGGAGATGAGGTCACAGAGGTAGGTAAATCATGTAGGTCCTCTTTGCTCTGTAAGGACTCTGGATTTTATCTTGGGAGTGATGGAAAGTGTAAGAGTTGAGTAGGAGAACTGGATGATCTCATTCATATTATGGCAGAATAGGTTGCGGATGGGCAAGAGTGGAGACAGGACAGTTAAAAAGCTATTGCAAATAGTTCCAGGCCAGCAGTATTTAAGAAATCATCTGTCTCTTGGGGCGCCTGGGTGGTGCAGTCGGTTAAGCGTCCGACTTCAGCCAGGTCACGATCTCGCGGTCCGTGAGTTCGAGCCCCGCGTCAGGCTCTGGGCTGATGGCTCAGAGTCTGGAGCCTGTTTCCGATTCTGTGTCTCCCTCTCTCTCTCTGCCCCTCCCCTGTTCATGCTCTGTCTCTCTCTGTCCCAAAAATAAATAAACGTTGGAAAAAAAAAAAAAAAGAAATCATCTGTCTCTATATTATGAGTAGGCTCAGATTACATTTTAAAGGTGGAGCTGACACAGAATTTACTGTTGGGTTGAATATGGTATGAGAAGAAAAGAGTGAAGGCAAAGCTGACTCCTAGGAATCTTCAGAGCTATGGCAGGTTGAGTTAGCTGGAAGTGTCAGAGGCTTGATGACAAAAGCAGACTAGGTTCTAAAAAGGTTGGTAAGAAGTCTGGATGATACTTCCAAAGAAATCCAGTCCTTGCATTGGAAAGAGCAACAACTTAAGGTACATGGGGATATGGGAGGGAGGGAAGATTCAGCCTATATGAAAAAAGTCAGGATTCTACAAAGTCCCTTGTTGGAAGAGAAATCCTTGGGATGATAAAAAATAAGACTCTGGCTTTTCTGGGAAGAGAGAGCTGGACTGGATTGATCTCACTTCCAAGGATAAATAAATCCATTAACAACAAATGTATGCATGTATGTATCTGTGTCCCTTATGTGAACATATTGTCTTTATGTTTCCTTTATCAAATTTTGTGCCAAGGTTTGATTATCTTACAACTAAAATTTGTGTTTTCTTGCTGACACGCTTCCAACATCTCTTCATTTAGAAATTCCTTTTTATACTGCTGTCCACTTACTTGTCTAAACCAATGCTTATCAAATGGCCTGTGATGAGGACCAGGTTTTTTTTTTTAAATTTTTTTTTTTCAACGTTTATTTATTTTTGGGACAGAGAGAGACAGAGCATGAACGGGGGAGGGGCAGAGAGAGAGGGAGACACAGAATCGGAAACAGGCTCCAGGCTCTGAGCCATCAGCCCAGAGCCCGACGCGGGGCTCGAACTCCCGGACCGCGAGATCGTGACCTGGCTGAAGTCGGACGCTTAACCGACTGCGCCACCCAGGCGCCCCAGGACCAGTTTTTTTTAATGTTTATTTATTTTTGAGAGAGAGAGAGAGAGAGCAAGTGGAGGAGGGACCACGAGGGCGGGGAATAGAGGATCTGAAGTGGGGTCTGCGCTGACAGCTTCAGCACTGACAGCAACGAGTCCAGGGCTCAAAATCACAGAATGCCAGATCACAACCTTAGCCGAAGTTGGAAACTCAATCGATTGAGCCAGGTGCCCCAGGTGCCCCAAGGACCAGGTTTTAAAATCTCAGCCTGTCATAGACTGATGTGTTTGTGGAACAGAGTATAAATTAATTACCTGAAAAAGTGGAATTTAAGAAAATTACGAAGTACAAGACTGGTTGTTTAATTATTAGATTCAACTGACATAAAATTACTGTCAGATTGCTATGAAAATTTCTAAGAGCTTAACTCTTAATTTCTGTACTATTTTGTCCCAGACTGGTAACCAAACACTGTGAATAGCAGTGGCATAAACCACTCCACATCTCAAAAGTCCCATTATCTATTAAGCCAAATGTAAACTTCTCACCACTGTCCTCTAAACCCTTACCAGTTAGCTCAGACTTACCTGCCTGTAACAGGCAAGCCCTTACCTTCCCTCCCACATAAGCTACTGTTTTTATTCCTTTCTTGCCTTTGTTTACTCAATACATCCAAAATACATCTCACAGATGTTATAACTGAAATGCTTTGTCCTTAGAAAGTTCTCCCAGGACAAACTTACCTAATTTTTATCCCATCAGCATTTGTATTTTCTTACATTTGGTCGAACATATTAATATTATTTGTATTGTTTTCTTTGTTACAGCATAAATTGGTTCAGAGTAAAGTCAGATTTTTACCACAAATTAAAAGATATCTAGAATACAGCCACATGGGTATAAAACAATAAAAAGTATTTAAGTGATTACCTGCCTACGAGTATATGTACATGGGAAGATAAATTACTGGTGTCTGTGTAAATACTGTCTTTTACTTCGGGAATTTATATTCATCCATTTTCTCCCTATCCCTGCTTTATTTTCTTACTAGGCCTATCTCCATTAACTCTGGACCCTAAAACAGCTCACCCAAATCTGATGCTCTCCAAAAATCAAACCAGTGTGTGGCATGGTGACATTAAGCAGGTAATGCCTGATGATCCAGAGAGGTTTGACTCAAGTGTGGCTGTGCTGGGCTCAAAAGGCTTCACATCTGGGAAGTGGTACTGGGAAGTGGATGTGTCAAAGAAGACAAAATGGACAGTTGGAGTCGTCAGAGAATCCATCATTCGGAAGGGCAGCTGTCCTCTAACTCCTGAGCAAGGATTCTGGCTTTTAAGACTAAGGAACCAAACTGATCTAAAGGCTCTAGATTTGCCTTCATGCAGTCTGAAACTGACTAACAACCTCAACAAGGTGGGAATATACCTGGATTATGAAGGAGGACAGGTGTCCTTCTACAATGCTAAAACCATGACCCACATTTACACCTTCAGTAGCACTTTCATGGAGAAACTTTATCCCTACTTCTGTCCTTGCCTTAATGATGGTGGAGAGAATAAAGAACCATTGCATATCTTACATCCACAGTAATTACTCATACTATTGTGTAAATTCAGAGCGTTATTAAAGAGGTATTGAAATAGTTTACCAGTCTCACTGGTTTCTCTTCCCAATTTATGGGGAACTCTGGAATAATGAAGGAAAGATTCACAAACTAAATTCCATTCTCAGTGTCTTAAGTGGATTTCACTGGAGCTTTTCAAGATGTCATTCTAATTCTCTGGGGTCTTCTATGACAGGAGCCACTCTTCACGAGAATGATCATCACACTATTGTTACTGGAGCAAATCGCAACTTGAGTTTTGATGCTTGGGAACCCTTTTCAAACATGCCCAGAAATTCTATTATGCTGTCATTATTCTCAGCACAAGACTCTTAGTAGATAAATTTTCAGATGTGTACTCTTCTTCCTATTTAATTATCTTTTAATATACAATTTGCAATACAGTTCTTTTCTAGAACTTGTTACCGTAGTTTTTAAAAAACTGCTCCAGGGGCGCCTGGGTGGCGCAGTCGGTTAAGCGTCCGACTTCAGCCAGGTCACGATCTCGCGGTCCGTGAGTTCGAGCCCCGCGTCAGGCTCTGGGCTGATGGCTCAGAGCCTGGAGCCTGTTTCCGATTCTGTGTCTCCCTCTCTGTCTGCCCCTCCCCCGTTCATGCTCTGTCTCTCTCTGTCCCCCAAAAAATAAATAAACGTTGAAAAAAAAAATTTTAAAAAACTGCTCCAGAAATTTATAGAAAAAATAGGAAACGGTCTGGGCTAGTTTATAATCTTGTCTCGAATTCTCTCAAGATAGTTTTTGGTCCAATGAGCCTGACTCTCTTGGTCTCTTTTTCTTGCTTTAATCTACCTTCGGGAGTACTTGTTCCATACTCAAATACATTTAAGTATTTCAGAGTACTTTTGACTATGTCCTTTTCATCATTCCTGCCTATAATTTATTTATTTATTATGATTTTTTAATGTTTATTTACTTATTTTGAGAGAGAGCGAGCAAGTGGGAGAAGGAGCAGAAAGAGAGGAGAGAGAGAAAAAAAGAGGTTCATCTAAGGATGAATCCTAATCAGGCTCTGCATTAACAGCATGGATCCCGATGTGGGGTCTGATCCCACAAAACAGGAGATCATGACCAGAGCCAAAATCAAGAGTTGGACGCTCAAATGACTGAACCCGCCAGACTCCCCTCATCATTCCTGCCTATAATTTATTTATTTATTTTTTTTTTATTATTTTTTTTTAATTTTTTTTTTCAACGTTTATTTATTTTTGGGACAGAGAGAGACAGAGCATGAACGGGGGAGGGGCAGAGAGAGAGGGAAACACAGAATCGGAAACAGGCTCCAGGCTCTGAGCCATCAGCCCAGAGCCCGACGCGGGGCTCGAACTCACAGACCGCAAGATCGTGACCTGGCTGAAGTCGGACGCTTAACTGACTGCGCCCCAGTCTATAATTTAAATATTAATACTTTTTATCTTATTCTCTCTAGTATAGATACTAGGCGCCCCCCTGCCTATAATTTAAATATTAATACTTTTTATCTTATTCTCTCTAGTATATTCATCCTCCAGTGTGTTCCTTCTAAGTCTAAAGCTCTTAGCATCACTCATCTCAGCAGTACTCTTGATGAACCATCCCTTCTTTTCCTTTGAAGTCCCATCTAACTGGGCTTCATCCTCTATATCTAAAAGGCTTTTTTTGGGGGGGGAGGGAGGTTATTTAGGACCTGCAGTACTGGCCCTTTAAAATTACAATTAGCACAGCTCTTTGGCAGGGTAAAAGCCCCCTGTCTTATCAATCACATTGGGAAGGACACACACATGCCATAGGTAATATTCCTGCAGTGTTGGCAATACATATACAATATAATCATATTATAGCTGCTGATTTGGGTAAACAGTCATGACATTATGATGGTTATTTTTAAGAAACTACTTAAAAAAAAAATAAGTCCCTTTCAACCAGAATGTAATAAGGACTTGTTTTGTGCCTGAAACCTCACTAGATTTTTTGAAGCATGAACCCCAATGTTTATAGCAGTGCTATCAACAATAGCCAAATTATGGAAAGAGCCCAAATGTCCCTTAACTGATGAATGGATAAAGCAGATGTGATAAATGCACACACAGACACAATGGAATAGTACTCAGCAAAGAAAAAGAATGAAATCTTGCCATTTGCAACAACATGGATGGGACCAGAGGGTATTATGCTAAGCAAAATAGTCAGAGAAAGACAGATATCATATATTTCACTCATATGTGGAATTTGAGAAATCAACAGATGAATATAGGGGAAGGGAAGGAAAAATAAGATAAAAACAGGGAGGCAAACCATAAGAGACTCTCAAATACACAGAACAAACTGAGGGTTGATAGAGGGGAGGTGGATGGAGGGATGGGTTGAATGTGTGATGGGCATTAAGGAGGGCACTTTTGGGGATGAGCACTGGGTGTCATATGTAAGAGATACATCGCTGGGTTCTATCCCTGAAGCTAAGACTATACTGTATGTTAACTAACTTGAATTTAAATTTTAAAAAAAAAGTTCATTTAAGGAGACTTAAATTCAGAAGCTTGGACCCCACCCAAGACCAACTAAATCAAAATCTCTAGCAGGTGGAGTCTGGGCATTTATAGGTCTAAAAGATCTCAGATAAAGAGCACCTGGCTGGCTCAGTTGATGGAGTGTATGACTCTTGATTTCAGGGTTGTAAGTTCAAGACCCACATTGGCTGTAGAGATTATTTAAAGATAAAATCTTTTAAAAATGTAAATAAAGGGGCGCCTGGATGGCTCAGTCGGTTGGGCGTCTGACTTTGGGTAAGGTCATGATCTCGCGGTCGGTGAGTTCGGACCCCGCATCGGGCTCTGGGCTGACAGCTCCAAAGCCTGGAGCCCGTTTCGGATTCTGTGTCTCCCTCTCTCTCTGACCCTCCCCTGCTCATGCTCTGTCTCTGTCTGTCTCAAAAATAAATTAATGTTAAAAAAGAAAAAGTTTAAAAAAAAGTAAATAAAAATAAAAGCCCTCAGGTGAATTTAATGTCAGCTAGGACAGAGAACTATTGAACTAACGAAACTATTTTTCATCTTTATTTAGAAAAATTCATGGCGAGTGGTGGGGGGCGCCTGGGCGGCTCAGTCGGTTGAGCGTCCGACTTTGGCTCAGGCCATGATCTCGTGGTCTGTGGGTTCCAGCCCGCGTCAGGCTCTGTGCTGACAGCTGAGAGCCTGGAGGCCTGCTTTGGATTCTGTGTCTCCCTCTCTCTCTTCCCCTCCCCCGCTCATGCTCTGTCTCTCTCTCTCTCTCTCTCTCTCTCTCTGTCAAAAATAAATAAACATTAAAAAAAATTTTTTAAAGAAAAATTCGTGGGGGGCACCTGGGTGGTTCAGTTGGTTGAATGTCTGACTTCGGCTCAGATCATGATCTCACAGTTTGTGAGTTCGAGCACCACATTAGGCTCCTGCTGTCAGTATGGAGTCCACTTTGGATCCTCTGTCCCCCTCTCTTTCTGCCCCTCCCCCACTTGCACACACACACACTCTGTCTCTCTTTCTCAAAAATAAACATTAAAAAAATTTAAAAAAAAAAAGAAAAATTCAAACTTCTAGAAAAACTGCACATTTGTATGATATTCTCCACCCTATATTCTCCACCCAGATTTATCAATTATTAGTATTTTGCCACATTTTCTTATTCACTCTCCCTCACATCCATCCCATATGATTTTGGGTGTATAGTGTATAGTATGGCTAATGTTATTATTGCTGAGCAACTTCAGATTAAGTTACAGGCATTAGGACTCTTATTCCTAAATACTTCAGCAAGTATCTCCTACAAACCAAGACACTCTCTTTTTTTTTTTTTAAAGTAAGCTCTTTGCCCAATGTGGGGCTTGAACTCACAATCCCGAGACCAAGAGTCACATACTCTAACTAAGACAGCCAGGTGCCCCCAAGGTACTCTTTTACATAAACACAGTACTAAATTATCATATTCAGAAAATTTAACATTGACCTGGTACTACTTACTAGCTAATATATAGTCCATATTCAAGAAGTAAATATTTCCTTTTTTAAAAAGTAATTCTTTTTTTAAATGTTTTTATTTATTTATTTATTTATTTATTTATTTATTTAGAGAGGAAGGGAGGGAGGGAGAATCCTAAACAGGCTCCATGGTGTCGGAACAGAGCCTGACTTAGGGTTCCAACTCACAAACCATGAGATCATGACCTGAGCTGAAATCAAGAGTCTGATGCTTAACTGACTGGGCTACCCAGGTGCCCAAGAAGTAAAATTTTCTAATGATAGGATTTTAGACACAGTGGTAGAGAATTTCAATTAGTATGACAAAGAGTTTGAGGGATAAAATGGGGCCTAGCTCCTATCCATTAAGTCATATATAGAGTTCTAGATCATTGGTATCTGAAGTCTGTCCTTGGGGATAGACAAGTACTATAGAATTTGGAGAATATCTATTAAGTATTCACTTTAATACTTTTTCTAACATACTACCTCACCTCTCCAGCATTTATCTTAACATAGATGACACAAATTTATTTTCCCAGTTTCCCCAGATAATTGGTTATTCTGTACTGAATAATTTGAACAATCCTTCTATGTAGAACTCAGATTATAATTAAAACCTTCTATGAGTATGAATCATAAAACACCAATATGAGACTTCCCTGCTAGAAAGAGATTCTGAATGTTATTCACTGAGAAGTGTGATTAGGGCTATATTGTTTTATCCCAGGCTACAAATGAGACTGCTAGTAACAAAATATGAAGTAGAAGGTAAAGTAGAAGGTAGTCAGGATGTTAGGATTCACTGAGGTGAGAACTTTAAAAGGAGAACACCTTGCACTTTTCTGTGACTAACTGACTTTTAAAATAGCAGTGGTGATATCATTGCACAGTTGTATAATGTAGCTATGATACAGGAGAAGAAAAAGTTAGTAATACTGGATTACCAAGTATTTCCAAGGAAAAGATGCTCTGAACAAACTTATTTTTCAGATGAGTAAATGTGATTTACTTAAGGCCAAGTATCTGTTTAACTACTTTAGATAAAATCCTCCTGGGGCGCCTGGGTGGCTCAGTTGGTTAAGCGGCCGACTTCCTTCGGCTCAGGTCATGATCTCGTGGTCCGTGAGATCGAGCCCTGCGTCAGGCTCTGTGCTGACAGCTCAGAGCCTGGAGCCTGTTTCAGATTCTGTGTCTCCCTCTCTCTGACCCTCTCCCGTTCATGCTCTGTCTCTCTCTGTCTCAAAAATAAATAAATGTTAAAAAAAAAATCCTCCTAAGTTGACTTACTTTCTTGATTATTTTTAAAAATTAAATTATAAAATACACACAAGAGAGTGTATATAACATATGCGTAATTTAGAGAATAATAATAATTAAAAAAACTCCCACTAATTGACCATCTAGTTTTGGAAAAAGAATAGCATCAAAACCTTTTAAGGCCCCCTGTGTGCCTCTCTTGGCTCTGGGGTAATTATTATCCTACATTTTATATCTGGTTTTTTACTTTTTGAAAGTAATTCATAGCTATATTTTCAACAAATGTACTATTTAGTTCTTTCTATAAACTACATATATATGTATCCCTAAAAAGGAAGTTTCATTATGCCTGTTTTTTTGTACTTTAAATGAATGGAATCATGTTGTATGTATTCCTTATCTTTTTCAAAATTCAAAATTATGTTGTATTCCATTTTATGAAACTACAACAGTTTAAATACCCTAGCTACTGTTGATAAATAAGTGGTTGTTTCTAGTTTTGTTTTTGGTTGTTGCTGTTACTTTAGTAACAATGTCGCCATAAACATTGTACAAAGTATAAGGGTAAACAGCAACAAGAGTTTCTCAAGGTATATATCTAATAAATGCTAACATAGGATATGCACATCTTCAAGTAAGGAGTGCTGAATTGTTGGTCAAAGTGACTGCCAATTTACATTCCCACTCCAAGTGGGAGTTCCCATTACTATATGTCTTTGCTAACTCAATTTTTATCAGTAAAGTGGGTACATAATGGTATCTTGTAGTTTTAGTTTGCATTTCCCTAATTATCCCCGTGGTTGACAATATTTTTCTAAGTTTACTGGCCACATAATTTTCTTCTATGAAATGTCTCTTCAGGTGTTTGCCCATATTTTCCATTGTGCTCTTTGTCTCTTATTGATTCATAGGGTTATGTTTGTGTTCTAGATACCCATCCTTTGTTGGTTATTCATACTGCAAATATCTTCTTTTTATTTGTTGTAATTTTTTTAATGTTTATTTATTTTTGAGAGAGAGAGAGACAGAGCACGAGTGGAGGAGGGGCAGAGAGAGAGAGGGAGACACAGAATCCGAAGCAGGCTCCAGGCTCTCAGCTGTCAGCACAGAGCCCAACGCGCGGTTCGAACTCACAAACCACGAGATTGTGACCTGAGCTGAAGCCAGATGCTTAACCGACTAGGCCACCCAGCCACCCCAATCATACTGCAAATATCTTCTAATGGTTAATACTTGCATCTGTTAAAAAATCATTCTCTACTCAGAGGACCAAGAGGTATTCTCCCCTGTTTTATTCATATGTTTTAAAAAGTTTTGCCTTTCCTATTTAAGTGCTTAATAGTTCAGTCAACTAGAAAGTACAAAGTAAACATTACCATGCGCCTAACACCATGATTTCAATATACATAAAGAAAAAATTAACAAGAAATCCATAAATCCACAAAGGAGATTTTAATATGCTCCATTTAGTAATTGGCAGAAAAATGTGACAATATGATGAATAAACTTGACCCAATGAACATATGCAGAATGCTGTACCCAACACTCAGGTAGAATATTCTTTGCAAACACAAACATAACACTGACCATACACTTCAATGATAAGGGAAATTTCAACAAATTTCAAGGATTATAAGCATATAGGCCATATTCTTTTATCTTAATGCATTTAAACCAGAAATCATTAACAATAGGTAACTAAATAATCACGTGTTTAGAAACTTTGAAGTATTTTAAATAACCCATGGATCAGATAACTTATTAGAAGGCTGAAAATATGTTTAATTGAACAATAAAAAATGACATCTTGAAAACTGTGGCACGGCACACAGTTTCGAGGAAATTTATAGCCTTATCTGCACATATTAGGAAATAAAAGAATGAAAATCACTCCTCTTTCAAGAAATTAATAGAACAGCAATTTAAAACCAAGGAAATTATAAAAACAGAAATTAATGGCATAGAGAAGAAACACATAAAAGAGTATCAACAAAGAGCCACAAGTTTGTTCTTTGAAAAGTCTAATAAAATTGACAAATTCTGGTGAGACTAAGAAATAAAAAGGCACAAATAGCTAATAACAGAAATGAATAAGGAACCATTGTTACAGAACCTGCAGGCATTAAAAAAGATAGTAAAATGTTTTATAGGCTTTATATCAGTATTTTTGAGAGTTTAGATTTAATGGACCCAACACCAGGAAAACAGACTTTATCAAAAGTGATGCAAGGAAGTGAAGTGTGGTGGTGGTGGAAACTGTAAAAGAAAAACATAATTTTGAAAAAACCGGAAATTTCGGCACCGGTGAAATTTGACAATATTAAAGAATTACTATTTTTAAGTGTGATAATAGTATTGTGGTTTTGCTTTTTTGAAACTCCTTATCTTTAGGGATTGTAACTGAAACACTTATAAATGAAATGATACAATGAGTTTTGCTGCAAAATAATGCTTGATGCCACAGAACCTGTGCCCATGCCCGTAACAATAGCACAATAACTTGAATACTGAGGGTTTAAAACTCACCAACGTGACTAGGCGCTCTCCGCAATGTCAGGGGAAAGCTGAACGGTCTCTCCACAGCCCCAGAGCCGGTCAGCTCTCCAGCAGTGCCAGCCAGACGCCTCACCTTCTTGCCGCAGGCTTTTCCCGCCCATTACTCTGAGAACCAATCATTGAGCGTGGCTTTGCACCTCGGGCCAATCAGCGATCCCCGGTAGGCCCCCGCCCCCACATCCCCGAAAGCAGCCGGACGCCATGTTTCAAGGGCAGCGGGGTTGGTTCTGCCGCAGCGTTGGCGGAGAACTGAGGCAGTTCTGGGGTAGGCAGCTGGGCGGAAGGGGTGGGTGAGGTGGTGAACTGAGCATCCCTTCTCGCTCTGGTGCTTTGGTCCCAGGGTAGTTGCTAGGCTCACCTTGTGCTCTTACCTCCACAGTGGCCGAAGGGGGCTCCATCAGTGACCCGAGGGCCGCCGACTTCCTGTTCAGCTGTGATGCCTCCCACCCAGACACGCTGAGGTACCTGAAGGCCACCTGGCAGTGCCTGTTGGGTCGCGATGAGTCAGCAGCTGGCGTTGGAAGTTGCAGGCCCCTAATAAATATCGATCACAGGAGTAGACTGGAAATGAGCAAGTTTTCAGCCCTAGATGGGAAGCGGGGAGGGATATAAATGACCTTTCTCTTCTCCTTTCCGACACAGCGACATGGCCTCCTACTTGGTTCACGAGTCCGCCCAAGTTCCAGGGTTACGTTTCCAGCTGTCTCTCCCACAAGTTTACGTGGTGCCTTGAAGGCCCATCACATTCAATATGTTTAAACCAAATCTCCTGATTGTCCCCTCACACCTGCACCAAGTCCTGTGCTCTCAAACTGAAAACCATAGGAGTTTCTTGGAAATAACAACTCCACCGCATTAATCGGTCAGTGGCCAAACACGTATCCTGTGGTCACGTACCCTGTAAAAGTTCTTCGTACTCCCTGCAACCACCTTCGCACACGCCCTCATTACCTCTGGCACGGAATATAAATAACAGTAGTTGCTCTGCCTCCAATCTGCCCACCTACGACCCCCCTTCACATTGTTGTTCCATTATGTTTACAAAGCAGAAGTCTGGTCACCACCCTGGCTGCCCCCCACCCCACTCTCTTATTCCCCAGTGTCCTAATTGCCCACACCTAATTATCCCTACTTTCACTCACTTATTCTTGCTTTTGAAAGGTTGAATACATTCTTCTTTATTTATTTATTTTTTTAATGTTTTTTTTTCAACGTTTATTTATTTTTGGGACAGAGAGAGACAGAGCATGAACGGGGGAGGGGCAGAGAGAGAGGGAGACACAGAATCGGAAACAGGCTCCAGGCTCTGAGACATCAGCCCAGAGCCCGACGCGGGGCTCGAACTCACGGACCTCGAGATCGTGACCTGGCTGAAGTCGGACGCTTAACCGACTGCGCCACCCAGGCGCCCCCATTCTTCTTTATTTTATAACCTAAAATATCTCCCTTTCTTTCTCCTAGGATATATCAGAGCCTTGATTACATAGAAGATAATGCTACAGTTTTTCATGCCTACTATCTCTCTGCAGTAGCTAATGCTGAAGTAAAAAATTCGGTGGCTTTAGGTCACTTCATTCTTCCTCCTGCATGCCTGCAAAAAGGTTAGCAAAGATCAGTCATCCAATCTCTGTTAGCCAAATCCAGCTAGGTCACCCAACTTTACTGAGCTTTGTTCTCAGAGATTTTTGTGTTTTGTATCATTTAATATAAGTGGAAAGGGACTTGGGATCACATTTCCTTGGGTGTATATTCTAGCTTTGTTTATTGTTCATTCACACATTCACTAAACTCCTACTGTGTGTCAGGTTTCAACCCAGATACTGGGGATTCAGTGCAGAATATGACAAAAAGCAGATCTTGCCCTCACAGTGCCTACTGGCTAGGATCCAATACTTACTAGTTTTGTGAACTTCAGCAAGTTCCAACTCACGAACCACGAGATCATGACCTGCACCAAAGCCAAGAATCGGACGCTTGAGCGACTGAGCCACCTAGGTGCCCCTGTTCTTTACACTTTTAAAAGTACTGGAGCGCCTGGGTGGCTCAGTCTGTTAAGCGTCCAACTTTGGCTCAGGTCATGATCTCGCGGTCCGTGAGTTCCAGCCCCACGTCGGGCTCTGTGCTGACAGCTCAGAGTCCAGAGCCTGTTTCAGATTCTGTGTCTCCCTCTCCCTCTCTCTCTGACCCTCCCACATTCATGCTCTGTCTTTCTCTGTCTCAAAAATAAATAAACATTTAAGAAAACATAAAAAAAATAAAAATACTTTCATGTTAATTATTTCAGCAATCCTATAAAGGGCAAGTTAATAAACTGCTTCTGAGATTGGTTCTTTTAGTACTCCCTGCTTGGAACATCATTTCCCTATCTTTTGTGGGGTAACCTTAAATACTCCATTTTAGGTCTTGCATTATTACCCAATTCTTTATTTATTTATTTAATTAAAAAAAATTTTTTTTTCAACGTTTATTTATTTTTTTGGGACAGAGAGAGACAGAGCATGAACGGGGGAGGGGCAGAGAGAGAGGGAGACACAGAATCGGAAACAGGCTCCAGGCTCCGAGCCATCAGCCCAGAGCCCGACGCGGGGCTCGAACTCACGGACCGCGAGATGGTGACCTGGCTGAAGTCGGACGCTTAACCGACTACGCCACCCAGGCGCCCCTATTACCCAATTCTTGATATATGTGTGTCTGTCCTTTAGAAAGACAGACTGAAGCTAAAACAAAGTCCCAGTAAGCAGACTATTTAGAACAAAGCACAAAACGAAACAAAACAACTTGAAAAAGATTTCTATAGAAGAGCTTTAGAAACCCCAAAGATGGGATTCCTTCCACAGTTGATGTCCTTGTGAGAGCTGGTTATAACAATAAATTGTTCCAAAATAATTTATTTATACAAATAAATTAGTGACTGGATAGGCGAACTAATTGACTCAAAAACTGTGCAAATCAGTGAATATCCACCTTCACGGGGCTTATATTATAGAATGACTATCTGACCTGATTTTAAATTATTACTCCTGTCTTTGAGTTTAGCATCTTACATTAAAATGTATTTAAATTAAAGAAATCTGTTTTCAGTGAAAACATGCTCCTTTTTAAGATTGAAAAGTATACATTATTATCTACCCAGCCCAGAATTGTTTAGTATAAGTGTGAGATGCAAATGTGAGCCACATATTGATTTTAAATTCTCTAGTATAAGAAGTCAGTGAATAAAATAGATGAAATTAGTAGGTGAAATTAATTTTAATATATTTATTTAACCTAATGTATCTAAAATATTATTTCAATATATAACAAAAAATCATTGGGATATTTACATTCTTTTTTTGATGCTAAATCTTTGAAATCCAGACTTTATTTTACACTTTTAGTACATCTCAATCTGGACTAGCCATACATTTCAATATGGTAGTGATATATAACTAGTACAGTGGCAACTATATTGGACGACATAGGTCTAGAGGGATGTTACCTTTTTGTCTGCAAGTGGGCTACTATGGAAACTTTTGAGATCATTAAGAATGTGACCTAGGGGCACTTGAGTGGCTCAGTCAGTTAAGCATCCAACTCTTGGCTTTGACTCATGTCATGATCTCATGGTTTGTGGGTTTGAGCCCCGTGTTGGGCTCTGCATTGACAGTGCAGAGCCTGCTTGAGCTTCTCTCTCTCTTCCTCTCTCTCTGCCCCTCCCCCCTCAAAATAAATAAACTTTTAAAACACACACACACACACACACACACACACACACACACACACACACTACCATGCCCACTAGACATGTTACTCTTCCACTCCTCTTTTACCAAATTATTGAATTCTTGAGGACCTCTACTCTACAAATTTAGGAATTTTATACCTTTTATTTTGACTGTAGATTGTCTTCTTTATTAATGGTTGGCCTAAAGATACAAACATCTAATGAAGACCTATACTCCAGCAGAAAAAGTTTACAATAATGATTCTTATAATGCTTTGGAACCATCTGGGGAGTTTGTTAGAAATGCAAATTCCTGAGCTCCTCCTCATTCATCTGATTCAATAGGAATCTGCATTTTAAACAACTATCTTAGGTGAGTTTGATGCAAATGGAATAATGCTGGCGTAGAAATTTCAGACTTCAGGTAAATTTCAGAAAATTCTACCAAGTTACTTTAAAAAATAGTATTGGATTTTTTTTTCTTACCACAGAAATAAGAAGAAAACTTGGTAATTTTATTTGGGAACAAGATCAACATTTTCAGATAGAAGAGGTAAGAGTAAATAAAGGTATTTGGTTAGAATCTACAGTTTCAAAAATTTTTGAAAGCAATGTAATCTTAAAAATGTTTACTTGTGACATATTAATGTCAGTGATCCAGATTATAGAATTTAAAGGACATGCTTTTATTGAATATAATCTAGTCTGACATTGTTTTTACGCTGGCACATTGATGAAATTGAGATATTTTTATTGTATTATTCATGTAAAAAATTTGAAAATTTGTTTCTATCACTAATATTAAGGGAGTAATAGGTGCATAGTATTTACCCAGTTTTTTATGGCCAGAATAGATAATTCTTCCTTTTAATTTTTTTTTAAGATTTTATTTTATTTTATTAAGTAATCTCTACACCCAACACACGGCTTGAACTCACAACCCCAAGATCAAGAGTGGTACACTCCACTGACTGAACCATCTAGGCACCCTTACTGCCAGCATAGATTCTGATTTACTAATCCCTCTGTTGTGTCATTTCTTAAATATCTTCAATAACACCTGTCAATAAATGTGTACAAAACTGAAAATTGACTGTTTTATAGCTTTTGCTATTCTGCTTCAAATTTGCCTATGCTTTTGACTTACTTCAAAATTTTTATGCAATAGCCAAATTTGGGGTAATTTGAGCATCAAAAAGAATGACAGGAATGAATTAAATTTAAAAGAATCCATGATTCAGTAGTGATGCTCCAAAGGAATAAAGAAAGGAAAATAAGAACAGAAGGAAGAGAGGAAATGAGGTGGGAAGAGGAATAAAGGAAGGAAGGAAGGAGTGATGGAAGGAAGGAAAGAAAACATGGAATAAGACAAACTTCTTTATGAAATAGCAACTAATAAATACACGGACGCCTGGGCGACTCAGTTGGTTGAGTGTCTGACTGTTGGTTTTGGTTCAGATCATGATCTCATGGTTCATGGCTTTGAGCCTAATGTCTGGCTCCTCGCTGGCAGCACAGAACCTGTTTGGGATTCTCTCTCTCCCTCTCTCTTTGCCCTTCCCTTGCTTGTACTGTCTCTGTCTCTCTCTCAAAAAAAACCCAAAAAACAAAAAAAAAACCCAAAAAACAAAAAACAAATAAAACTTAAAAAAATTTAAATATAGAAACATTGGTAGAATATAAAATCCCCATTTTACCACCCCCAGTAAAATAATTGATTTAGGCAGGGTCATTAATGAATGTTAAAACCATGATCTCAAATTATCACCCCACAGATTACTTAGTAGTTACAAAGGTAAGCGATATGCCTTCACAATGGAGAGATCTGGCAGATACCACCTTAAACAACTGGTCAAATTTAGCATCACCAATATTGGAATAAGCTCTCATTATGTTCAGCTTGAGGTGATATAATAAAAGTATACAATATTTTCTATAAAGTGTTCTTATTCAAAATGTTTAACCTAATTAACCTTAATCCAATTATGAGTAAACACTCAGAGAATTCCAGAATGTGAGACATATCACAAAATAACTAACTGGCTTAGACTCTTTAAAACAATGCCATAAAAAATAAAAAAGCAGGAACACTGTTCTAGATCAAGAGATATACAGCCAAGTGTGATGTATAAACCTTGATTGGATTTTGGATATTTTAAAAAATAAATATTTATTTATTTTGAGAGAGAGTGAACACGAGCAGAGAGAGATGGAGAGAGAGAATCCCAAGCAGGCTTTGCACTATCAGCACAGAGCCTGATGCAGGGCTCGAACTGATGAACCTCAGGATCATGACCTGAGTTGAAATCAAGAGTTGTAAGCTTAACCAACTGAGCCACCCAGGCACCCCGATTCTGGATATTTTTAAAATAAAAAGTAAAAAAGACATTTTGAGAACAATCAGAAAAATTTAAAGATGGACTAGTAGGTAATATTTAATTAATGTTAATTGTCTTAATTGTGATGGTGGCATTATAAAAATAAAATAATGCTTTTTTTTTAATATATGAAATTTATTGTCAAATTGGTTTCCATACAACACCCAGTGCTCATCCCAAAAGGTGCCCTCCTCAATACCCATCACCCACCCTCCCCTCCCTCCCACCCCCCATCAACCCTCAGTTTGTTCTCAGTTTTTAACAATCTTAAAAGAATGCTTTTTAAAGCCAAGGCAAGCTAGGGGCACCTAGTGGCTCAGTTGTCAGACTTTGGGTCAGGTCATGATCTCACAGTTCATAAGTTCAAGCCATGCATTGGGCTTACTTCTGTCAGCACAGAGCCCACTTCAGATCCTGTCCCCTTCTCTCTGCCCCTCCCACGCTTCCACTCTCTCTCTCTCTCTCAAAAATAAATAAACATTAAAAAAACCCTACAACACAAGTTAAAGATTAAGGAGTGAAATGTCATATTATCTGCAAGTATTTTCAAATGGACCAGCAGAGTGATAAAAATGTTAATGCTTTGTGAATCTAGGTGAAAGGTATATACTACTTAATGTATTATTTAACTTTTCAGTGTTTGGAATTTTTCAGAAATCTTTATATTTCTGGAGCCAAGCAATTAACTTATATGTTTTGTATTCCTTTTATTAAATTGTTTTTTTCCCCCAAGTTGTCATCATCTGAAAATAACCGTTATTTTAGTGTCTTTGGCTATGTTGTACTAAGGATCAAAATATCCAATCCTTGGCTTGTCATATTGTTTTCAGGGACGCGAGTGGTGATAGAATGGTTGTTATTTGACAGTTATTATTGAGTAAGCCAGAACTTTAGAGCTAAAAGCTCCTTAAAGCTCATTAATTTAATCATTCAGTTTTAGAAATGAGAGACCTGAGGTAAAGAGAAGGTAAAAACCTGTTTTAGTTCACGTACTAGATATTAGCAAAATGGAACCAAATTTTCTCTGCTCCAACCCAATCCAGTATTTTTTCTATGAAAAAATTAGTAGAACATGCCTGTATTGATGACTGGCTCTAGAAATTATATGATTTTATGATAAGTGACTTGTTCTTTCAAGATATTGATTGATATTGAATATTAGGCAATTATAATAATGTAACCATAGAATATATAAGTAGAAGGTACTTCATCGAATGGCAACAACATGCATAAATCTGGTAAGTAATTTGAGGAGTGTTATGTTATTATTTGGACATTTGTGACATAAACAGATATTTCCCAAAGGCATATTAAGTAAATATATTATGTGATAGGTACTAGTATCTGAGTCACTTTCACATAATCTTTTTGAAAAACTTAATACATGTTTGATTCTTTCATAACTCCATGCTAAATACTCCATTTTAATTTTGAAGGGGAAATACAATTTGTTCAGCTTACTTCATAGTTTTGATCTATAATTTATAGGAAGCCTAGGAATCTTCAAGTCAAGAATTTTAAGTTTAAATTAATAAATTTTTTTCCTTATCTTTTAAATATTTATTTATTTTTGAGAGAGAGAGAGAACATGTGTGGGGGTGGGTGGGCAGAGAGAGAGGAAAACAGAATCCCATGCATGTTCTGCACTAACAGTGCAAAAGCGAGTCTTAAACTCATGAACCATATCATGATCTGAGCTGAAATCAAGAGTCCGACACTTAACCGAATGAGCCACCCAGGCACTAAACTAAAAAGTAATATGGCCACATTAGGGAAAATTTCCAAAGTTGATAGGAGAATAAAATTAGTTCACATTTTACTATCTACTACAACCACAGCTGATATTTTAACAATTCTGTTCTTCATCACCTATCCCTAAAAACAAATAGTATAATTGTGTGTATGTACAAAATTTTGTAAGTTTTTGACACCAAACTAGATTGAATGTACCTAAGTGTATAAAAATTTTAAGACTCTCAGTATATATTGCTAATTTACTTTTTTGCTTTCTGAAAAAACATTTGATTGGATCATTGATGTGATTTTTAAAAATGTGATTTCTTTTGCTATCCACAGCATGATGAAGTAACACCAAAGGAAATTGAGGACCTTAAGGAAAGCAGTGAACTAGCAATAGATCACAAAAAAGAACTATCCAAAAGGTATTGAATTCATCTACTTCATTGATATTCAATTCAATGGAGGCATCTTGGAGCACTAGCTGTGTTTATCTCATTTAATTTTCACTGTCTTCTTTTCTTTAAAAAAATTTTTTTAACGTTTAAAAACTCTGTCTCTCTTTGAAAGACAGAGAGACAGAGCATGGGTCGGGTAGGGGCAGAGAGAGAGGGAGACACAGAATCTGCAGCAGGCTCCAGGCTCAGAGCTGTCAGCATAGAGCCCAATTCAGGGCTTGAATCCACGATCTGGGAGATCATGACCTGAGACAAAATGGAACGCTTAACTGACTGAGCCACCCAAGCGCCTCTAATTTTCACCATCTTCTTACAGGATTGATACTATAATTATTACCATTGCCATTTTACAGAAAAATAAATCTATGGTTAGATAGATTAATTTGCCCAAAGCCATATAAACTTTTATTATTAAGTGGGGAAAAGTTGGATTTGAACTGGGTCAGTCTAATTCCAGAGCCAACCACTATGCTAGACTATTCTTGCAGAAAAGAAACAAGAATTTATGTATGAGTAGTGCTGTTATATTACTTTTTAAATATTTTCTAAATAGGGAAATATACTATATATTAGCAGTAATTTTATTAGGATTGGAAGTTCTAAGTGATTTTCCCCCTTCCTTTCTAAATTGTTTATGATGTAGTCACTTTGGTTCAAGAAATTAAAAAGACAATCATGGACTTGCCATTGTGTTAGAGCCAATCTATGAGAGGCCCCCTTTGTTTCAGTCTTATTCATAATCTAGTCCTAATTCTGTATTTTCCAGTTCCATGGCTTTCAAATACTCACAGAGAGTACTGGCTTTTCAAAGGTCTGGTATTTGATTGCTGAAATAAAAATGATCTAATAGTAGCTGTCTCTCTTCAATATAAAAACAGGTTTACTTTATATAGTTTTTTCAATTTTAAGTTTTTCTTCCATAATTTTTTCTTATACCTTTTGTACCTACTAGTTGATTTGTTATAATTTAAAGTTAGTTGTTATCTAATTTACCCAAAGTTTTGTATTTAATTAAGTTTAGTAAAACATTGTTTCATGGTCGACTTCTAGATATTCTACCACTTAAGTCTGAGAATCAATATTTTAAGGCTTGGGATATCTATGTATAGCACTCCTTTGAATTTACTTGTTATGCTTTTTGAGACAAGAAACTGGTAAAGAGAGGCAGAAAAATAAAAATAGAGGAGGTAAGGGGCGCCTGGGTGGCGCAGTCGGTTAAGCATCCGACTTCAGCCAGGTCACGATCTCGCGGTCTGTGAGTTCTAGCCCTGCGTCGGGCTCTGGGCTGATGGCTCGGAGCCTGGAGCCTGTTTCCGATTCTGTGTCTCCCTCTCTCTCTGCACCTCCCCCATTCATGCTCTGTCTCTCTCTGTCCCAAAAATAAATAAACGTTGAAAAAAAAATTAAAAAAAAAAATAGAGGAGGTAAGACCATGAAGATATTCTTAAGGGCCTTGTAAGAGAAGGCTGAGAAATCGAAAATAAAAGGTAACTCCCAGTGATTCACTTGACTAGAAAAGATATCAGATGCATAAATTCTTCAAGAAATGGTTGTCCTGCAAAACACAGAAGCCATAGAGGAAAAGATTAAGTTTGACTACCACAGATATTTTAAACTTGTATGTGGCAATAAAAATACCATAAATCAAGTCAAAAGAAAAATATACACTGGGGAAAAACATCTGACAAAAACTAGTTTCTTTAAAAAATACAAAGGAGGCTTACAAATCTGGGGAAAATATGTCCATTCTAAAAACAATAACAATAGACAAAGGATATGAATAGATAGATACCTTAGGTAGGTATCTAACCTAGAGCCTTTTCTTTGTGGAACCACCAGAGGGTGCAGTGTGTACATAGATAAAATACTTTGGACCTACTCAGCATGTATTTTGTTGGCATACTACTAGTGATACTGAATACTAAGTGATGAACCTGTTATTAAACACTTGCTAAATACAAGACACCTGTGAGCTAATCAGTTCATTTGATTCTCATAACCTTATAAGATAGATAAATACTATTAGCCTCATTTTCCAATTGAGGAAACAGGTTCAGAGAGCTGTCACCCAACATTACTTACATAGTGAAACTGAATTTGAAGCTAAGTCTAGCTGATCCAGAATCCAAACTCTTAATCACTATGCTATTTTCACTTCTCAATATGTTCCCAAAATCTTCTGAAAATTGCATGAATTTAATTATTCTGTTGGAAACTTAATGCGTGTGATTTGTCAAAATAGAAAATAAAATAAAGAAAATTTAAATTATAAACAACCACACCACTTGGAGATAACCACTAACATTAGTACATTTCTTGCTATTTTATACAAATACATTTTGTTTTAATTTTTATTTTTCTTTGATTACTAATGGCTTTGAGCCTTTTTGAATTTGTTTATTAGCATTTTATATTTCCTTTTCTGTGGTTAGTTTTTATTCTTTCTCCCTTTTTTTGTGTGTGTGGGGTCTCATTGTTTTTCTTATCAACTTGTCTGACAACTTTATATAATAGCTATATTATCCTTTTGCCAGTTTGTCACATTTTATCCTCAGTTTGTTGTCTGGCTTATACTATTTTAGAGATACAAGTTTAAATTTTTGTACCATTAAACTGATCACTTTTCCTTTATAATTTCTTCTGTTGCTTTTATACTTGGAAAAGTTCTTGCCCATTCAAATGTAAAATCAGTTTTAAATTCTGCAGATATTTATTTTGGTTTATGGTAGTAGGAGATCAAAATTGATTTTGTTTTACAAATAAGAAATTTCCACGGGGTTTTTTGAATAATAAATCTATTTCTAATTGATGGGTAATTTCCCTTTGTCATAGGTTGTTTTTACGTATATGGAGATCTATTTTTAGACTGTTTTATTCCATTAATCTGTGGATCTATTTCTCTCTCAATATAATATTCTTTTAAATTATATAACTTTATTTATGTATCTTAATACCTGACAAGGCAAGTCCCAAACTGATTATTCTCCTTTTAAAAATCTTTTCCTCAGTTCTTCATGCCTACATATTATTCCATTTTCAAATTTTAATTATCAAAATCTAATATATACAAAAGGGGACACTGTGAAAATACTGGTCCCTAGCAAGCCAATTGCTCTCTCAGAAGCAACCATTATTACTAGTTTCTTATATGTGCATATACTAGCAAATTAATATAAATATTTTCATTTCTCCTTTTTCTCACAAATAGTGATAGACTGTAAGCCCTGTTCAGTCCCTTGCCTTCTTTCACTCAATCATTTTACCTTAGAGATCATTCCATATTATTATATAAAGAGCTTTTTCATTTTTGTACTGTGTTATATTCCATGGTATGAATTTGTCATAATTTATTTACCGAGTCCCTTATTTCAGTGGACTGTTACATCATTTCTAGTTTGCTATTAAAAGTGGTGCTTCAGTGGATGATCATGTAATGTCATTTTCTATGTGTGCAAGTATCTGTAGGGTAATTCTTAGGAGGTGAATTGCTAGGTCAAAAGGTATGCAGATTTGTATTCTTGATAGGTCTTATCAAATTACTTTCCATATAGGTAAAACCAATTTATGCTCCTACTGGTTATATTTAAAAGTGACTTTCTCAGGTTTGTTTACCAACAAACATCCAGGTTTGCTAAGGATTGTCTTGGTTTTAACACTGAAAAGCTCTGTCTCCTGAGCAACCCCTAAATCCAGGGTAAACTGGGATAGTTAGTCACCCTTCTTTCACCTGCACCTTCTCCAATGCAGTGTGCTATCATATATTTTGGTCTTTGCCAATTTAATAGGTATAAAATGGTATCTCACTCTAGTTTTGTTTGAATTGCTATTATTATGAATGAGGCTGAGTGTCTTCAGATGTTTGAGAATCACTTGTATCTCCTTTTCTGTGAACTGTTTGTTCATATCCTTTGCACATTTTCCTATTGATTGAGTTTTATTTTTATTTTTATTTTTTGATAAGAACCCTTTACCTTTTAGGAGAATTACTTCTTTGTGAAATAAATTACAATTAATAATTCCTAGCCTATTGTCTTTTGACTTTATTTTTTATGTATTTATTTATTTGAGAGAGACAGAGACAGTGCAAGTTGGGGAGGGGCAGAGAGAGAGGGAGAGCAAGAATCCTAAGCAGGCTCCACACAGCGCAGAGCCCAACTTGGGGCTAGAACCCACAAAGCTGTGAAGTCAACACACAAAGCTGTGAGATCATGACCTGAGCTAAAACCAAGAGCTGGACACTTAAACGACTGAGCCACTCAGGCGTCCCTGTCTTTGACTTTAAAAATGTTAAGTTTTGAGGGTGCCTGGGTGGCTCAATTGGTTAAGCATCCGGCTTCGGCTCAGGACATGGTCTCACGGTTTGTGGGTTCAAGCCCTGCACTGACTGCACTCTGCTGTCAGCACAGAGCCCACTTCCTATCTTCTGTCTTTCTCTCTCTCTCTCTGCCTCTCCCCTGCTCCCTCTCTCTCTCTCAAATATAAACATTAAAAAAAAGTTAGGTTTTGTCATGCAGAAATGTTTTACTGTATATATTCATACTTATTAACATTTTCTTTAATGGCTTTCTGGGTTTTGTATTGTACTTAGGAAAGTCTTCCTACTCTTAAGATTATTATCATCAGTGGAGTGCCTGGGTGGCTCAGTCCGTTAAGTGTCCAACTTCGGCTCAGGTCATGACCTCACAGCTTGTGAGTTCAAGCCCTGCATTGGGTTCTGTGCTGACAGCTCAGAGCCTGGAGCCTGCTTCAGAATCTTCGTCTCCCTCTCTCTCTGCCCCTCCCCTGCTCACGCTCTGTCTCTCTCTCAAAAATAAATAATCATTAAAAATTTTTTTAAAAAGATTATTATCATCATTATTTTTTGCTATGGTTTCTTCTTAATGATGACTTTATCTTCCAATTTAAATCTGTGACACATTTGGAGTATATCTTGACATAAGATATGAGGTGGGGATGTACTTTCTTTTTCTTTTTTTCCTGCAGATAGCTACCCTACTTGTGGCTATTGATTCAATAATTCATCTTTTCCCTCACTGTCTTAAAATGCCACCTTTATTATAGGTTAGTTCCCTGTAAGTATTTGGGTCTATTTCTGGATTTTATATTTTTATATTCCACTCATTTGTCATACAACAGCACCACTCTGTTTTAGTTAGTTATAATATGATTTAATATCTAGTGCTAGTTTCTCTTCTTTACTCTTTTTCAGATTTTCTTAGCTATTCTTTTTGTTTTTACACAAGCCTTTTATTTTTATTTTATTTTTTATAATTAATTAAATCCGTAGTTTATTTGTACTTACTTAGTTTTTACCTAATGCTTAGCTATTCTTTCTGGTTTATTTTTCTATTTGAATTTTAGAATCACCTTGTTAATATTTTTAAAAATTATTATTTTTAGTGACATTACAAAAAAAAATTTATAGATTAACTTAAGGAGACTATCTTTGATACCAAATCTTTCTATCTAAGAAAATGGTATTTTTTCCCCCACTTGTTTAAATTTTCTTTTTGGCTCTTAAGGAACATTTTCATATTTTTTTCATACAAATCTTGTATGTCTTTTAAGATTATTGCTAGGTATTTTTTTTTTCATTCTATTATACATTCGGTCTGCCTATTTGATTTTCTAATATGTTGTTGTTCAGGTAAATTTTAGAATTATTTTTTCTTAACCTCTAAAATCCCTTTGGGATTTTATTGAGAACTGTGTTAAACTTAAATTTGAGAATCCCTAGGCCTTTATAATTTTCAGTATTCCTATCCAGGAGAATGTTTTCTGTTTTTCTTTATTTTTCTTTTCTTTATTTAAAAAAACATTTTTTTAATCTTTATTTACTTTTGACAGAAAGCAACAGAGCATGAGCGAGGGAGGGGCAGACAGAGCAGGAGACACAGAATCTGAAGCAGGCTCCATGCTGCCAGCTGTCAGCACAGAGTCCAATACAGGGCTCGAACTCACCAGTGGCGAGGTCATGACCTGAGCCAAAGTGGGACGCTTAACCAACTGAGCCACCCAGGCACCCCTACTTTTCTTTACTATATCTGAGTAAAGTTTCCTACTTTCCTACATATAGAATCATATATTTCTTGTGTTGGTTATTATAGATTTTTATGAATTTTGCTGCTGCTGTGGATTGGATCAGGTTTTTTTCATTTTATTTTTTATTAGTTATTACTATTATAAAGTAAAGTGATTGATTTGGCAGTATTTGTCTTATTACTACCCACTTGGAATCTTTAAGATTCTAGAAATATTTCAGTTGATTCTCTTGGCTTTTCAGGGTAATTTGTTAATATGAAAGATTGCTTCTTCCTTTTAACTAGATATGTCTTCCATTTCTTTCCCTCTCCTCCTCCATCTCATTGCTTAGCGAAAAATTTTAGAGCCTTGATAAATAATAATAAAGGTTATCCCTTTTCAGTTTCTGATTCTTTTGGGAATATTATTTTGCTTTATTTGAAGGATCTTATCCTAAGTGAGCCATAGTTTCTTTTAGAAGAGTTCAGATGAAAAAAAAAAGAAGAAGAAGAAGACTTCAGATGAAATCTAATTTTTAAACAAATTGAAAATAAAGGTTTTACTATACTAACTGTAATTTTAGATTTTTAAAGGAAAATAATAAAGGATGACCCCAATTTTTAATTATTGAGGTTTTTGTTTTCATAATTATATTAGCTATTAATTATATACAGGCTAAATATAGCAAACATTGTTATTTGGCATAGTTAAAAATAGGATCTTTTAGCTAAAAACTACTTAGCTCTTAAGAGTTAGAATGTAATTAATTATACTATACAACCACACTCAGAATAATTTAACTTTTTTTCTTTTTAACTCAGAAGTTACTTCAGAATCTTAGTATACCTCATGATTTTCCCAGATATCATTTTTTATTTATTACAGTATTGAAGTACTAGTTGACAGAGTTTCAGTTATTTAAACACTGAATAACAAAAATGCTGTGATTATTTAAAATAGAACCCACTCTGCTTTTTTTTAGCATATTTAAGATTACATATGTATATATGTATTTTATCTAATTATAAAGTATTATTGAATTATTATGCTTTTCAGAATATTGAAAAAAAAGACTTAGATTTCTACATTAAAAATTTGCTTTGTCAAGTGGCCAGGAAAACTGAATGGGCCTTTGTATTACTTAGAAGCACAAAGTTCACATTTAACATTTTCACCCAATAAAACTGAAATCTGATCAAGAGCAAATAGATTATTGGGGTGCCAGGGCAGTTCAGTCAGTTGATCATCTGACTCTTGATTTCGGCTCAGGTCATGATCTCATGGTTTGTAGGTTCGAGCCCCGCATCAGGCTCCTCACTGACATTGCAGAGCCTGCTTAGGATTCTCTTTCTCTCCCTCTCTTTCTGTCCCTCCCTTGCCCCTCCCTTGCCCCTCCCTTGCCCCTCCCTTGCATAAACTTTAAAAAAATTTTTTAAAAAAAGAGCAAATAGATTACATATTGCCTGGAATAATTTTTCAGGAAAAAAACCCAAATATAAATATGACTTTCTCTCTGTTTCGTTTTATAGCACAGAAAAGCATTTTATAAGGACTCCAGTTATGGAAAAGCAGATGTACTTCCCTCTTCAGAATTATCCAGTGAACAACATGGTAACAGGTAATTTAAAATAAAATTTAGAGAAAACCCAAGTAGGGAAGAAACAAAAGAATATTTTGTACAATAAAGCTGCTGTTGTACCAGCCTGGCAAGTAGAGTCCCTTCTGTTACATATACTAATAGAAGAGATATCATTTACATTAAATAAATCTGTAGAATTGACCCAAAGATAGGCCCCATATTTTCTGTTAAAACACTGGTCTATTGGTAGTGTGAATATACATCCATGTTTTTACATAAGACAGTCCCAGTTTATGCCTGTTGTCCTGGCATCAGTTTTTTACTCTCAGGCATACCAATTTGGAAGATAAATTATATGGACCACTCTAATCATAGTTTCCTTTGAGAATCTGATGAAACATAGACCCCTTTCCCTAGCATACATACACACACAAACATAATACACAAACTTCACATATAATTTAGAGAGGTTCTCAGGTGTCCGTGGACTCCATATTTGGCTTTTCTAGTGCCCGATGTAAAGAAAAAATGGCTTACTAAGGCTGATGTGAGAGGATGGAACTTAGGGAACCAGTTGAAAAGTGGCCTCTGGGACTTAGATAGTGCTAAATGAGGTGGATAGTTAGATACTTTGATCTGGGTGGTATTCAGTAATGTCATTGATCTTTTTTTTTAAATAGAGATTTAAAAAAAAATTGTCTTTAAAATACAGCAACTTAAAAAATACAGGTTTTTGAAATTTCATTTTAAAAATCATTTGTATTTTTCTCACACTTTCTTTACGAGTGTCAAAACTACCTCTTGCAAGTAGTCCACAGATTCCTAGATGTCTTCTTTCATAGTATTATTCCTTCTTACCATTTTGTCTAGCCATTTGTTTCATTTTTTTTCCCTCCTGTTCATCTGAGTAATAAATTGGCCTTTAGAAAAGCACTTTGAAAAAGAACTTTTAATGTGTAGGTTGAGACTGAATCTTAGGGACATCAAAGAAAACTGCTACCCAGCTTTGATAGCGGAGAAGTCAGTTCTGGGGCTTTGAGGAGTAAATGTGGACTGCAAAGGACAATGAACTATGTAGAAGTACTTAAGTTCTAATATTGGGAATAGTGACTGCTACCCTGACTTATCCCTATACCTAAACATTCAGATAAAATGCAAGTACCCCTTAAACCATGGTTGTGGCATGTTACTGGTATTGATTTTTTTTTCAGGCAACTCTACCACCAGTTACTAAATGTCCCATGTTCATTTGGACATATCAAACATTTGATAACATTTTTAAAAAATCAATGATAAATGTTAAAATCAGCACAATAAAGACAAATGCTTAGATTTGGACACGTAACAATGCTGCTCTATGTTTCATTGCTGTCTGACTATTCAAAAGACATGATAGTGTTATATTAAAAACAAACTGAAAAAGAACCGTAGAAATAATCATTAGTCAGGGTGCCTGGGTGGCTCAGTCAGTTGAGCATCTGACTCTTGACTTCGGCTCAGGCTGTGATCCCAGGGTCATGGGATTGACTCCTGTGTCAGACTATGCACTGAGTGCAGTGCCTGCTCGGGATTCTCTTTCTCTCTCTGTCTCTCTCCTCCCTCTGTCCCCTCTCCCCACCCCCCGCCTCTCTCTCTAAAATAAAAAATAAAAATAAAATAATAAAAAAATATAAAAAATAATCATTAGCCAGAATTTTTAAAGTAAAATTTTAAATTGTGGTAGTCTTTTTTTAATTTTATAGGTAAAACAATAGTAAAATTTTCTGATTTTTAAAAATTTTCTTACTAATTATTTTCTTTCTTTAAATTTCTACATTAAAATTTTATTTTTAAAAATTTATTTATTGCCCTCAACAAGTACAAAAAGATCAAGATCATGCCATGCATATCTTCAGACCACAACACTATGAAACACTAAACATTTGGAAAGATAGCAAATACTTGGAGACTAAAGAACATCCTACTAAAGAACGAATTGGCTAACCAAGAAGTTAAAGAGGAAATTAAAAAGTACATGGAAGCCAATGAAAATGATAACACTACAGCCCAAAACCTCTGGGACGCAGCAAAGGCGGTCATAAGAGGGAAGTATATTGCAATCCAGACCTTCCTAAAGAAGGAAAAAAGGTCACAGATACACAACCTAACCTTGCATCTTAAAGAGCTAGAAAAAGAACAGAAAAAGAAAAAAAAAACCCAAACCTGCAGAAGACAGGAAATAAAGATTACAGCAGAAATCAATGCTATCGAAACAAAAAAACCCAGGAGAACAGATCAATGAAACCAAAAGCTGGTTCTTTGAAAGAATTAACATAATTGATAAACCACTAGCCAGTTTGATCAAAAAGAAAAAGGAAAGGACCCAAATAAATAAAATCAAGAATGAAAGGGAGAGATCACAACCAACACAGCAGAAATAAAAACAATTATAAGAGAATATTATAAGCAATTATACACCAATAAAATGGGCAATCTGGAAGAAATGGACAAATTCCTAGAAACATATACACTATCAAAACTGAAACAGGAAGAAATAGAAAATTTGAACAGACCCATAACCAGTAAAGAAATCAAATTAGTAATCAAAAATCTCCCAAAAAACAAGAGTCCAGAGCCAGATGGCTCTCCAGGGGCATTCTACCAAACATTTAAGGAGTTAACACCTATTCTCTTGAAGCTGTTCCAAAAAATAGAAATGGAAGAAAAACTTCCAAACTCTTTCTATGAAACCAGCATTACCTTGATTCCAAAACCAAAGACCCCACTAAAAAGGAGAACTATAGACTAATTACCTTGATGAACATGGATGCAAAAATACTCAAGATATTAGCCAACCAGATCCAATAATATATTTAAAAAATTATTCACCACGACCAAGTGGGATTTATACCAGGGATGCAGGGCTGGTTCAATATCCACAAAACAATTAATGTGGTTCATCACATTAATAAAAGAAAGGACAAGAACCACATGAGCCTCTCAATAGATGCAGAGAAAGCATTTGACCAAATACAGCATCCCGTCTTGATAAAAACTTGTAAGGAAGTAGGGATAGAAGGATTATACCTCAAGATCATAACAGCCATATATGAAAAACCCACCCCTAATATCATCCCCAATGGGGAAAAACTGAGAGCTTTCCCCCCCAAGGTCAAGGACAAGACAGGGACATCCACTCTCACCACTGTTATTCAACATAGTATTGGAAGTCTTAGCCTCAGCAATCAGACATGATTGAGAAATAAAAAGAAGTAAAAGGCATCCAAATCAGCCAGGAGGAGGTGAAACTTTCACTCTTCGCAGATGACATGGTACTCTATATGGAGAACCCAAAAGATTCCACCAAAAAACTGCTAGAACTGATCCATGAATTCAGCAAAAGGCAGAATATAAAATCAACGCACAGAAATTGGTTGCATTCCTATACACCAACAATGAAGAAACAGAAAGAGAAATCAAGGAATCGATCCCATTTACAATTGCACCAAAAACCATAAAATCCCTAGGAATAAATCTAACCAAAGAGGTGAAAAATCTATACACCAAAAACTATAGAAAGCTTATGAAAGAAATTGAAGAAGACACACACAAAAAAATGGAAAAAGATTCCATGCTCCTGGATAGGAAGAACAAATACTGTTAAAATGTCAATACTACCCAAAGCAATCCACATATTCAATGCAATCCCTATCAAAATAATACCAGCATTCTTCACAGAGCTAGAACAAACAATTCTAAAATTTGTATGGAATCAGAAAAGACCCAGAATAGTCAAAGCAATCTTGAAAAAGAAAACCAAAGCTGGTTTCACAATCCTGGACTTCAAGCTGTATCACAAAGCTGTAATCATCAAGACAGTATGGTACTGGCACAAGAACAGACACTCAGATCAATGGAACAGAATAGAGAACCCAGAAATGGACCCACAAATGTATAGCCAACTAATCTTTGACAAAGCAGGAAAGAATATCCAATGGAATAAAGACAGTCTCTTCAGCAAGTGGTGCTGGGAAAACTGGACGGTGCATGCAGAAGAATGAACCTGGACCACTTTCTTACACCATACACAAAAATAAACTCAAAATGGATGAAAGACCTCAATGTAAGACAGGAAGCCATCAAAATCCTCAAGGAGAAAGCAGACAAAATCCTCTTTGACCTTGGCCACAGCAACTTCTTACTCAACACGTCTCTGGAGGCAAGGGACACAAAAGCAAAATAAACTATTGGGACCTCATCAAAATAAAAGGCTTCTAAACAGCAAAGGAAACAATCAGCAAAACTAAAAGGCAACCTGTGGAATGGGAGAAGATATTTGCAAATGACATATCAGATAAAAGGTTAGTATCCAAAATCTATAAAGAACTTATCAAACTCAACACCCAGAAAACAAATAATCCAGTGAAGAAATGGGCAAAAGACATGAGTAGACACTTCACCAAAGAACACATCCAGATGGCCAACCGACACAGGAAAAAATGCTCAACATCACTCATCATCAGGAAAATACAACTCAAAACCACAATGAGATACCACCTCACACCTGTCAGAATGGCTAATAAGTCAGGCAACAACAGATTTTGGCGAGGATGCAGAGAAAGAGGATTTCTTTAGCACTGCTGGTGGGAATGCAAACTGGTGCAGCCACTCTGGAAAACAGTATGGAGGTTCCTCAAAAAAATTAAAAATAGAACTACCCTATACCCATCAATAGCACTAATATGTATTTATCCAAGGGATACAGGTGTGCTGTTTCGAAAGGGGCTCATACACCCCAATGTTTATAGTAGCACTACCAACAATAGCCAAAGTATGGGAAGAGCCCAAATGTCCATCGATGGATGAATGGATAAAGAAGATGTGGTATATACATATACAATGGAGTATCACTCGGCAATCAAAAAGAATGAAATGTTGCCATTTGCAACTATGTGGATGGAACTAGAGGGTAGTCAGTCAGAAAAAGACAAATATCATATGACTTCACTCATATGAGGACTTTAAGATACAAAACAGATGAACACAAGGGAAGTGAAGTAAAAATAATATAAAAACAGGGAAGGGAATGAAAACACAAGAGACTCATAAATATGGAGAACAAACAGAGGGTTGCTGGAGGGGTTGTGGGAGGGGGATGGGCTAAAGGGGTAAGGGGCATTAAGGAATCTACTCATAAAATCATTGTTGCACTATATGCAAACTAAATTGGATGTAAATTAAAAAAATAAATAAAAATTACAAAAAATTTTATTTATTTATCTTAAGTAATCTTTACACCCATCATGGGGCTCAAATTCATGACCCCAAGATCAAGAGTCACATGCTTTTCCAATAGAGCCATCTAGGCGCCCCTATGTTAAAATTTTATAGCACTTTCTTGGAAGAAAGTTTCAATTTTTAGAGATAATTCATTTGTCTTTAATTTTGATATAAAATGACAAGTACTTCCTTTTTTAAAATCATGCCCATCTGCTTGTACAGGAAGGAATAACTTGTTGGAATGTAGTGGATGACAGTTGTAATTTAGGCAGTGGTAGTAATTTCTGTGACTATAACTTAATTGTCTCTTCCTCAAAACGGGTTAGATTTAGCTCAATGAATGTTAAATCTCTTAAAATAGAACTAATTAGATGTTAGGTTGCAGAAAATACAAATTGGAGCTATGCCCTAGAACCCAGTGGCCCCAAATTGTGACAACGAAAAATGTCTTCAGATAGTGCCAAATGTCCTATAAAATATCAAGGGATTTTTTTTTTTTTTTGGTCTGTTTTTTGTTTGGTTTTTGCTTTTGACTGGAATTAAATTCTTTCAGTCTGATATCACTGGTTATCAGAAGAAGTTCTGATTGATAGCTACATGTATTATTAATAAAAAAAATAGTAAATATCTTGCAGGCAAAATTTTCAAACCAAAAAGTTCTGATAATTAAAAGTTTGGGAACCTATCATAGGTACTTTATTAGTTATCTATTACTATGTAACAAATTGCTCTAAAAGTTAGCAGTTTAAAACAATGAACATTTATTACTTGATAGTTTCTCAGGGCCAAGAATCCAGGAGCATCTTAGATATTTCCGTCTCAGAGTCTTTCACAAGGTTACAGTCAAGTTGTTAGCCAGGCTACAGTTACTCCAAGGCACAACTAGAACTGGGAAATACATTTCAAAGCTCACTCATGTGGTTGTTGACAGGCTTGGGTCTTTGCTGATTTTCGGCTCAAGGCCCTACTCCTCATCAGGTGGGCCTATCCATAAGGGCTGTTCACATCATGGTAGCTTGCTTTCCTCAGAGAGAGAACTGCAAGAGGGAAAAGAGCCTACCCAAGACAGAAGCCACTGTGCTTTTTATATCCTACTCTTAGAAGTGACAAACCATCACTTCGGCCATGTGCTATTGGTCACAAAGACCAACCCAAATACAGAATCTTCTTCCAGAGACTATAGAAACTTGTGAATACTAAGAGATAGTGATCATTTAGGGCCATTTGGGAGGCTGGTTACCACAGACACTTATGGAATCCTCCACCAAGAATACCTTTCCTAGGAACTCTTTTTTCTTGCCCCCCCCCCCCGCCCCACCCCCCAGTTCATCTGGGTTACACAGAAACAGTCATTTTCTAAAACATGAGCTTGCTCTTCGCCTCTAACAGTTGCTTTGGGAACGATTACCTGATTTAAGTTGGGCCAGTCACAGCTTTTCTCTAGATTTTTTGACATGGAATGCAGCCAGTCAAATCATTCTCATTCAGGTAACCATAGCTCTAAGATACAAAACTTGGGAGCAATGGGGGCCCATGTTTTCTACTAAAGCCAACTTGCCTCAAGAAAGGAAAATGAAATTAACATGTAGAGAAAAACTGGATACCAGTAAGAGACAACAATGAGAGCTAGTTACTTCTGAGGCCCAGCAACATGTCTGCCTTCTTCACAAGCTTGGTTGATATGGCAATGTCTTTCTAGTACACTCCCTTTTTGTTTAAGCTAGTATAAATTGGGCATCAGTTGACTTCAGCCAAAAGTCATAATTACTTCAAAACTGCTACAATAATCTATTTCTGATGCATAAATGTCCTTCTTATAATTATAGGAATATTTTTATCAATGTAATAATTATTTTTAAAACTCCTATCCTCATACATATCTTTAGAAACTTCACATACTGTGTATATGTGCAGTTAACTAAATGTTAATATTTTTCTGCACTAGTTTATTTTATACAGAACCTAGTCATTAGGCAAAAATCATGAACCACGTAGAGTGTAGTAATAGTACTTCAAGAGATTTTCTGAAGTAAATGATTATGATTAAAATATCTTTAAAGGCACTACTCAGTTTTATATTATTGAATTCATAGTTAATTTATTAGCTGTGAATTTATTATCTATTATTAGAAGCAATCAAGTTATATGCATATGTACCACATGTTGATGGTGGTGTTTTAAACTCAATCATCTTTGAGCTCTATCAGAGTTTTTCTCATACAGTATTTACTTTTAAACTAGGTTTTAGTTTTAATATAAACTACAAACACAATACACTTAAAATACAATCACTCAGATACAATGATTCAGATAAGCAGTTGCTATCAAGGTAATATTGCTTAGTGTTATTGAGTCCTTAAGCTCTCTGCATTCTAGGTGGGTGTTTTTTGATACTCTCTTATCAATTTCAGATTATTAATGTAACATAAAAATTACTCACACCCAAAACCCTTGTTGACTAAGCAGTAATACTGGCTTTCCTTAATTTCTTATTAAACAATGTTATCCCAGTGTTAGCCATGCAAGAAAGTGTTCCCAGCTCTGCTGGTGAAGATGAGCTGTTGATGCTGTTAGTAGCTAGTTGGATAGATAGTTCTGAGTGATTACACTCTAAGCCAGACACATTTCCCAGTTATTTTAGTCTACGTACTTTATGTTTTATCCCCAACCTGGACATTACACTCTCAGTAGTCAAAGTGGGTAATCAAAATTTGTGCTTTATTTATTATTTAAAAAAATATTTTTACATTTATTCATTTTTGAGAGACAGAGAGAGACAGACTGAGCAGGGGAGGGGCAGAGAGAGAGGGAGATGCAGAATCCAAAGCAGGCTCCAGGCTCTCAGCTGTCGGCACAGAGCCCAATGCGGGGCTTGAGCCCACGAACTGCAAGATCATGACATGAATCAAAGTTGTACATTTAACCTACTGAACCACCCAGGCACCCCAAAATATTTGTGTTTTAAAAGGAGGTAGAGGCGCCTGAGTGGCTCAGTTGTTTGGGCGACCGACTTGGACTCAGGTCATGATCTCGCAGTTTGCGAGTTTGAGCCCCGTGTCCTGTGCTGACAGCTCGGAGCCTGGAGCCTACTTCAGATTCTGTGTCTCCCCCTCTCTCCACCCCTCCCCTGCTCATGCTCTGTGTCTCTCTGTCTCTCAATAATACATAAACATTTAAAATAAAATAAAAGGAGGTAGAAGGTTGGACGGAGTGGGGAGTTGGGAAGAAAGGTGTTCCCTAATAATTATCAAGTTTCATGGAGAATCTTCTCACTGGTATTATTTCTTCTTTTTACTTCTTTCTAAAAACATTATTTAAAAATCTTAATTCTAATAAGTCAAAGACATTGAAAAACAAATAGTGTAATAGTACGATAGGATTTCAAATGTATATATATTTTTAATTTTGTAGGTTATATATCAATTGATTCCATGAAGAAATTCCTTGGGGAGCTACGTGACTTTATTCCTGGAAGCTCAGGATATTTGGCATACCATGTTCAAAATGAAATTAACATGTCAGCTATAAAAAGCAAATTGAAGAGAAAATAATAAGTTAAATTGTACTTATATCTAGTTATTTGTTTTTTATGAAATATTAGCAAAGATGTACATAATTTTACACTCTCCCCTTGGGACAAGGGGATTGGGGAAATGGGGAAGAATTTTTCTCTTTCTTTCTCAAAATGTGTTTTTAAGGAAATTCAGAATCATTTTGGCTCTGTGTTTTGACATTTGGGCTGGATTTTCTCCCCAGTTTGTAATGTTATGTCCACAAATCCTGAGTACACAGTTGTTATAGAGTAAATGTCATAAAAACACTTTATAAGAAGTCTCAGTCTTTCTCTCTCTCCCTCTCGGCCAGATGCTCTTTTGGCTTTAACATTCAATTAATTATATATGTTTTTCTAGATTCAATGTTAAGTTTTATGATTCTGATCATCTTATTTTAATTAAAAAATTAGAATGTTACTGTTGAGTTCTGAATTACTGTTTCTGGCTTGAAAAATACAGAGTAAAGCACTTTAATGATTCAGACTTCATGTGTGGACAGTTCCTGATAACATGTACCAGTAGGAATTCAATGTAAATGAGTGTTCATATCCTCTGAAATGAATCCTCAAGTCACCTTAGAATCACAGTGCTGGAAAGGACCTTGGAGAACAATGAGGAAGTGAAGGCCTATGAGAGAATGTCTTGTCTAGGGTGACTAGTTGGTTGCCAGAACAGGACTAGAACACAACTGTCTTGATTTTCCAAGCCAGGGCTTTCCCACTGTTTCACAATGGTATATGCTGTAGTCTATGACAGATATAAGTGACAGTAGATTTGCAAAGAGAACCCAGAAACAAGCCAACATGCTTGGCTTGTTTTCTAAAAAAGCTAAAATAGTAATGAGATATAATGATTTCAAGATAGCAACTTCTTATCTTTATTCATATGGTCATACTGTGTCGAATCTGTTGGGTTTAGTACTTTTTGAAGATTTGTAAATGATATATATTTTTTGTGAAGCTATCATCTTTTTAAAACTGTACTTTCTCCAGGGCACCTGGGTGGCTCAGTCAGTTGAGTGTCTGCCTCTTGATCTCAACTCAGTTCATGATCTCATAGTTCGTGAGATTGAGCCCCACATTGGGCTCTGTACTGACAGCACAGAGCCTGCTTGGGATTCTCTCTATAAAGCAGTCCAAACTTGAAAAAAATAAAATAAAATAAAACTATACTTTCACCTAGGAAGTGCATATCAACTGTACAATTAACTAAAGAAAAGGTGCTTTTTTTAAGTGTTTGGATCATTTGGGTATATGTGGGCCCTGGTCTTTCTTCATGACTCAAATTTTATAATACAAAATTTTAACACTAATCTCAGCATTAGCATTTGAAAGTTCTGTTTTTCCCATATGGTAACTTCTCCTTATTTATATTTATATTTGTATTTGTGGTTAAACTCTTCTGAACTTGTAAATTAAAAAAAAATCTAAACTAAATGTTAATGCCTTTTCCTGAAGCATATTAAATATTATTGCTCTTGAACATTTTATCTCAGTCACATTCAGTTGAATATTTCTTGCATAGAAACCAAACCTGTCTATGCATCTTAAATTACTTATTACAAGGATTAAGTAAGTTTACACTAAGTTGTGTACATTGGGATTTCTTGGGAGTGTTCAAGTATTTTTTCTGATATATGTAGTATGCATGTGTTAACATAGTAGAGAAAAAACTACAACCAAAATGATTTCCAAACAAAAGTAATTATATCTTTAGGAGTATATGGAAAAGGCCAGATGCAATGTATATGCTTGACATACTACCAGAAGCAATAAAATCAGTTGATAACATGAGCCTTTCAGGAATTAGAAACATAAGAACAAATAAAGTAGGCAACAATAAACTGTTTTGTTAAGTCTACTGTCTTAATGGGAAGTGAAAGGCAGTATGATTTTACTTATTGCTCATTTAAGCTGTTTCTTTTTATGTGCCTAGTGTATCTGATGGATATTGCCTTGGCTCACATCTTATAAAAATGCTCTCCCCACTTTAGTACTTTTGGTTATTTCTCTATGCTTTTGCAAACATGTCTCCTCTAATGCTTTTCACTATTAGGCATAGTCTTTCCTCATACTGCTTAATTTAGTGTGTAGTTCTTAGTTCATCTTACTTCTTTTATCCTTTGTAACCAGACCATTTTTCTCTCTAGCTTTTGTAGGGTCTTATGACATTAGATAAATTATGAGTTATTGGCAGAGTCTGCTTGTTATTTCTGAATGTATGTGTCCTTTTCTTTCATGATGATAGAACCCCTAATTTCTATCTGGACACATGCTACCTAGAATAAAGACCATATTGACAGTCTCACTTGAAGTAAAATATGGCTATGTCACAATGTTTTGGTCAATGGATGGATGCACAGCAGAAAGGGCATCTGGGAGCTTTTCTTAAAGTCCTCTGACATATACACTTTGTCCCCTTTCCTTCCTCCCCCACTCATTTGGTTTCTTTCATCTTGTTGCTTGGAATGGGGGTGTGATAGCTATCATTTAAACCATAATAGCAAGAACTATACCCCATTGTTGACAGAGCAAGAGACTGAGCCTGGGGCCTAGAGCAGGATCCTGGGATCCTGAGGACATGTGGAGACATCTGTCATCTTAGCTCTGGGTTGCCTATCTCTAGACTTTTATGTGACAGACAAATAAACTTCTGTTTTGTTTAAGGCACTATATTTTGTGTCTCTTACTGCTAAGCTATTCATAAGTTAGGCTTAAGGACAGGCCACTGACCTCATCCTATGGGAGAGAACTGTGTGGAAGATACTAATTCTTTACACCTGTAAACTCTTGACAGATTTGTGATGTTGAAAATATATGGGTGACCTTAAGCATATCACATATCTTTCAGTTTTTAAAAATTTTTACTTAAAAAAAATTTTTTTAATGTTTATTCATCTTTGAGAGACAGAGAGAGACAGAGCATGAGCGGGGAAGGGGCAGAAAGAGAGGGAGATACAGAATCAGAAGCAGGCTCCAGGCTCTGAGGGGTCAGCACAGAGCCTGACGTGGGGCTCAAACTCATGAACTGTGAGATAATGACCTGAGCTGAAGTCGGACGTTCAACCGACTGAGCCACCCAGGTACCCCACATATTGTTTAGATTTATAGCAGTTTTGGTAAAAAATATTTCTTTCAAATGGAGTATTTGGTTACACCATTAGTTAGCAATGTGAAAAACTGAAAATAATCTCACTGCTTAATAATGAATGAATAGAATGTCCCCTTAAATCATATTGCATCAATTTAATGGAATAGCCATTTTTCATTCCTAACAGCTTTATTAAGATTTAATCACATGGTGTACAGTTCACACATTTAATGGGTACAAGTCAATGGCTTTCAGTATCATGACAGAGATGGGTAACTACCACCACAATCTGATTTAGAACATGGTCACCACCCCAAAAAGAAACCCTTTACCCATTGTAGTCATCGCCCATGTCCCACCTCCCCATCCCCACTTCCAGCCTTAGGCAGCCATTAATCTTTCTGTCTCCATAGATTTGCCCATTCTGGAATGTATGGATGGAATGAATGTATCTATGGAATCATATAAAATGCCCTTTTGTGACAAGTTTCTTTCACTTAGCATAATGTATTCCGAGTTCATCCATGTTATATCATTCCTTCTTATTGGCAAGTAGTATTCCATTGTATGGAAAATACTGCACTTTATTCATCAATTGATAGACACTTGGGTTGTTTCTACTTTTTGCTATTATGAATAATGCTGCTATGAACATTTCAGGTACAAGTTTTTCTGTGAATGTATGCTTCTGTTTCTCTTTCGTATAGAAGAGTGGAATTGCTGGATCACATGGTAGCTATGTTTAACATTTTGAGGACTGCCAAACTGCTTTCCAAAGTGACTGCATCATTTACATATTCACCAGCGATGTATGTGGGTTCCAATTTCTCCACATCCTCACCAACACTTGTTATTATCTGTTTTTTTTTTTTAATATGGCCATCTTGGTGTGAAATTGTATCTCATGATTTTGATTTGCATTTCCCTGTGGCTAATGACGAACATTTTTTTCACACACTTATTGGCTATTTTTATATCTTCTTTGGAGGAATGTCTAATTGTCAGAGGAAGTTATGGAAAGGATGTGACCACTGATTGACCCACAACCTCACTTGGGCAATTGGAGCCTCCTCACCGTTTCCCATGTCCCTGAAATATGTTTTCTGCCCACTGTTCCCACAGTGAGAGCCATTTTCAAGGATGCAGACTTGAGAGAGTAATGTGGTGTTAAGATCATCTGGTCAATATATGTACTGAAATCAGTTAAAGCCTCTATATAAATTTTTAAGATTCTGGCAGGCAGGTGCAGGGATCTACTCATCTTTCAGCTGCCTAAGACAAGTCTTGTATGTAAGTTCCCTTGCTTATTAAATCTGCCCCCTACCAATCTGGAGTGGTCTTACTCTTTCTTTGCCTTTTCCTTACTCTTTTCCTTGCGCTCTGTAATTGAGGCCATTTAAAGTTTTCACTTGCAAAGCTCCTGAGTTCGCAAATCAACATCTATTCAAGTTCTTTGCCCGTTTTTAATTTGGGTTGTCTTTTTATTATTGAGCTATAATAGTTTTTAAAATATATTTTGGATATAAGTTCCTTATCATATATATGATTTATAAGTATTTTCTCCCATTCTATGGGTTGTCTTTCACTGTCTTGATGGCATTGTTTGCAGCACAAAAGTTTTTAATTTTGATGAAGTCCAATATTTATATTTTTCTTTTGGTTTTGTATCTAAGAAATCTTTGCCTAACCCAAGATCATGAACATTTAAGCTACGTTTTCTTGTAAGACTTTTATAGTTTTAATTCCTACATTTAGTTCTGTGATTCATTTTGAGTTAATTTTTGTGTATGGTATGAGGTAAGGGTACAATTTCATTCTTTTTCATGTGGATATCCAGTTGATCCAACACCTTTTGTTGAAAAGACTATTCTTTTCCCTATTAAATTGTCTTAGCAGGAATAACCATTTTATTTTTCTGATTATGTGTGGTGTGTTCTTATAAAAAATAAACAGCATAGAAATAAATAATATAAAAGGTAAAAGTCCCTTAAAATGCCACCTTCAGAGATAATGGCTGTTAGTACTATAAATAAGTGTTCTGGAATAATTGATCCCTGAGGGACCTTCCAGACCTATGAGTCTATAATATTTTACCAGGTACAAATTATTCCCAGAAATACTATTTAGCACAAATTCCTATTTAGTATGAATGATTCCCTGAAATACTCAAATGAAAGGCTTAGTGACCCAGTAACATATCTATCATGCTGTTACTACTGTATACCAGAAGAACCCACTTGAAGCTATTAATAACTTATTAATATATACAGACCTTTCCTGGAGTACCTTATCTGGTGTTTTTCTATTCACTTTGCATTCTGCAGTATGTCAAAGCAAACATGCTCATAAATGACACCTGGACTCACATCTTCTGCCTTAGAAAGGGCGGCACATCTCAGTAGCAGTAGAAAGGAGTAGCTAAGAGCACAGAGTCAAACCGTCTTGGTTTAAATTCCAATATAGTGCATATCTAGTTGAGTGATCTTAGACCAGTTATTTAATCTGTCTGTGGTAAATGGGGATCATAATGCCAAAATTACAGGGAAATTGTGAGGATCAAGGAAGTAATACATGTAAAGTACCTAGTACAACACCAGGTACTTAGTAGGTGCTCAGTGAAAAAGTTATATAGTTGAATTACTATTATTACTAGCATATTCTAGTTCCTGTAATAAAACAGATGAGGAAAGATCACTAAATTAGTACTTTATAAAAAAGTCTTTATTTATTTAAAAAAAATTTTTTTTTCAACGTTTATTTATTTTTGGGACAGAGAGAGACAGAGCATGAACGGGGGAGGGGCAGAGAGAGAGGGAGACACAGAATCGGAAACAGGCTCCAGGCTCCGAGCCATCAGCCCAGAGCCCGACGCGGGGCTCGAACTCCCGGACCGCGAGATCGTGACCTGGCTGAAGTCGGATGCTTAACCGACTGCGCCACCCAGGCGCCCCAAAAAAGTCTTTATTTATTTTTGAGAGAGAGAGACACACACACAGAATCTGAAGCAGGCTCCAGGCTCCAAGCTATCAGCACAGAGTCTGACACTGGGCTCAAACTCACGAGCTGTGAGGTCATGACCTGAGCTGAAGTTGGATGCTCAACCAACTGAGCCACCCAGGCACCCCACCAAATTAGTACTTTCTAAACTCAATTTAGTGGATATGGAGGAATTAAGTAGACTTAGGGAGCTCTGTAAGACACAACGACCCAGTAACTTAGCCTCAAATAAGAGGAGAAATAGGCAAATACAGAAATTATAGCAAGAGATTATTTTTTTAATTTTTAATTTTTTTTAGAGAGAGAGAGTGAGCGGGGGGGGGGGAGGGAGGACAGAGTGGGAAAGAGAGAGAGAGAGAGAGAGAGAGAGAGAGAGAGAGAATCCCAAGCAGGCTCCATGCTCAGTGCAGAGCCCACCATGGGGCTTGATCCCATGGCTCTGGGATCTGACCTGAGCTGAAATCAAGAGTCAGACGCTTAACTGACTGAGGCACCCAGGTGCCCTGAGAGATTGTTAATATATCTCTCTCAGAAATTCATAGAAAGCAAACCAAATCATTAGGGATATAATGGGTTAAATAAAACACATTATAAAAATAAGTTTCACCCATGTCCTTTTACTTTTGTCACATGACTATTTGACAAGTTAAAATTAGATATAGGGCTCCCTATGAAAATAACACCAGCATTCTTCACAGAGCTAAAACAAACAAGCCTAAAATTTGTGTGGAACTAGAAACGACCCTGAGTAGCCAAAGCAATCCTGAAAAAGAAAACCAAAGCTAGAAGCCTCACAATCCCAGACTACAAGATGTATTACAAAGCTGTAATCATCAATACAGTATGGCACTGGCACGAAAACAGACACATAGATCAATAGAACAGAATAGAGAACCCAGAAACATACAGCCAACTAGTCTTTGACAAAGCAGGAAAGAATATCTAATGGAAAAAAAGACAGTCTCTTCAGCAAGTGGTGCTGGGAAAACTGGACAACAACATGCAGAAGAATGAACCTGGACCACTTTATTACACCATACACAAAAATAAACTCAAAATGGATGAAAGACCTCAATGTAAGACAGGAAGCCATCAAAATCCTCAAGGAGAAAGCAGAAAAAATCCTCTTTGACCTTGGCCACAGCAACTTCTTACTCAACACGTCTCTGGAGGCAAGGGACACAAAAGCAAAATAAACTATTGGGACCTCATGAAAATAAAAAGCTTCTATACAGCAAAGGAAATAATCAGCAAAACTAAAAGGCAACCTGTGGAATGGGAGAAGATATTTGCAAATGACATATCAGATAAAGGGTTAGTATCCAAAATCTATAAAGAACTTATCAAATTCAACACCCAGAAAACAAATAATCCAGTGGAGAAATGGGCAAAAGACATGAGTAGACACTTCACCAAAGAACACATCCAGATGGCCAACTGACACAGGAAAAAATGCTCAACATCACTCATCATCAGGGAAATACAACTTAAAACCACAATGAGATACCACCTCACACCTGTCAGAATGGCTAACAAGTCAGGCAACAACAGATTTTGGTGAGGATGCAGAGAAAGAGGATTTCTTTAGCACTGCTGGTGGGAATGCAAACTGGTGCGGCCACTCTGGAAAACAGTATGGAGGTTCCTCAAAAAATTAGAAATAGAACTACCCTGTGACCCAGCAATTTCACTACTACATATTTATCCAAGGGATACAGGTGTGCTGTTTCGAAAGGAGCTCATACACCCCAATGTTTATAGTAGCACTACCAACAATAGCCAAAGTACGGGAAGAGCCCAAATGTCCATCGATGGATGAATGGATAAAGAAGATGTGGTATATATGTATACAATGGAGTATTACTTGGCAATCAAAAAGAATGAAATCTTGCCATTTGTAACTATGTGGATGGAACTAGAGGGTATTAGGCTAAGCAAAATTAGTCAGTCAGAGAAAAACAAATATCATATGACTTCACTCATATGAGGACTTTAGGATACAAAACAGATGAACATAAGGGAAGGGAAGCAACAATAATATAAAAAGAGGGAGGGGGATAAAACATATGGGACTCTTAAATACACAGAACAAACAGAGCGTTGCTGGAGGGATTGTAGAAGGGGGGATGGGCTAAATGGATAAGGGGCATTAAGGAATCTACTCCTGAAATCATTGTTGCACTATATGCCAACAGAAAGAAAGAAAGAAAGAAAAAGAAAGAAAGAAAAAGGCTAACTTCACACATTAAGGAACTAGAAACAGAAGAACAAACTAAGCCCAAATTTATCAGAAGGAAAGAGATAATAAATATCAGAGCAGTAATGAATGAAATAGAGAATGGAAAGATAGTAGAAAAGATCACCAAAAATAAGAGCTAGTTTTTTGAAAAGATAAGCAAAATTGACAAACTTTTAGCTACATTTACCAAGAAAAGGAGAGTAGACTCAAATAAATAAAATTATAAATGAAAAAGGAGATATTACAGCTGATACCACAGAAATACAAAGGATGATAAGAGATTTCTATGAGCAATTGTACACCAACAAATTGGACAACCTAGAAGAAATGGATAAATTTTTAGAAACATACAACCTACCAAGTCTGAATCATGAAGAAATAGAAAATCTGAATAGCCCTGGGGCACCTGGGTGGCTCAGTCGGCTAAGCTTCTGACTTCAGCTCAGATCATGATCTGACAGTTTGCATGTTCGAGCCCCACATTTGGCTCTGTGCCGACAGCTGGGAGCCTGGAGCCTGACTGGGATTTTGTGTCTCCCTCTCTCTCTCTGCCCCTCCCCTGCTCCCTCTCTCTCTCTCTCTCTCTCTCTCAAAAATAAATAAACATTTAAAAAATTAAAAAAAAAAAAAGAAAATCTGAATCGACCAATAACAAGTGAGAAGACTGAATCAGTAATGAAAACCTCCCAACAAAGGAAAGTTCAGGACTGGATGGTTTCACTAGTGAATTCTACCCAACATTTAAAGAATTGATACCAATTCATCTCAAATGCTTCCAAACTTTGAAGAGGAAATACTCTAAACCCATTTTATGAGGCCTGCATTACCCTGATTCTAACGCTAGGTGAGAACACCACATGACATCAGAGTACATGTATCTTTATGAGCACTGAGTAACATATGAAATTGTTAAGTCATTATATTGCACACCTGAAACTAACATAACACTGTGTGTTAACTACACTGGAATTAAAATTTTTAAATATTTTAAAATAAGGTTTTAAAAACTCCTAAAAAATAACATGACATGAAATGAAAACTACAGGCCAATATTCCTGATAAGTACAGACATCAAAATACTAGCAAAGAAAATTCAACAGCACTAAAAGGATCATACACCATGATCAAGCGGGATTTATCCCTGAATGCAAAGATGGTTCAACACATGCAAATCAACAAATATGACATACCACATCAATAGAACGAAAGACAATAATCATATGATTGTCTCAATAGTTGCAGAAAAAGATTTTGACAGAATTCAACATCCTTTCATGATAAAAACACTCAACAAATTGGATATAGAAGGAACATATGTCATTCAGCCATGAGAAAGAAGAAAATTCTTCCATTTGCGAGAACAAGTTCCATGGACCTTAAGGACATTTTGCTGAGTGAAATAAGTCAGACAGAGAAAGACAAATACCATATGACGTTGCTTATATGTGGAGTCTAAAAACACTGAACTCACAGAAACAGAGTAGAATGGTGGTTGCCAGAGGCTGAGGGTTGGGAGTAATGGGAGGATAGTTTGAGGGTACAACTTTCAGTTAAAAATGAATATGTTCTAGGGATCTAGTGTACAGCATGGTGATTATAGTTAACAATACTGTGTTGTGTATTGAAAGTTGCTATGAAAACACAGCTTTAATATTCTCCCCATAACAGCAACAAAATAGTAATTATGTGAGCTGAAGGATGTAACCAACCCAATTGGAGTAAACATCTCCCACTATATATGTATATCAAATCATCACATTGTACACCTTAAACTTATACAATGTTATGTCAATGATATCTCCATAAAGCTTGAAAAACACCACCACCACATTTTTTTTTTTGAGAGAGATAGACAAAGAGAGAGAGAGAGAAAGAGAGAGAGAGTGAGTGGCAGACAGGGGCAGAAGGAGAGAGAAAATCTTAAGCAGCGTCCACACTCAGCGAGAGCCCGACACGGGGCTCAATCCCACGACCTTGGGGTCATGACCTGAGCTGAAATCAAGAATCAGACTCTCAGCAGACTGAGCGACCCAGGCACCCCACCACCATACATTTATAGTTCTGGAGGTCAAAAGTCTGAAATTTGTTTCAGTGGGCTGAAATCAAGATATCTGCAAGGCCACACACCCTCCCAAGGCATAGTGAAAAACCTGTTTCCTTGTCTTTTCCAGCATCTAGAGCCACATTCTTTGGCGGCACTTTCCTCCATCTGGAAAGCCAGCCATGTAGAGTCTTGCTTTCAGGCATCACATGGCCTTCTTCTGTAGTAAAATATTCCTTTGACTCCCTCTTATAAGGACAACATGTTCAACCAGTATAATTTCCTCATTTCAAGATCCTTAATTACATCTGCAAAGTCCCTTTTGCTACATAAGGTAACATTTGTAGGTTCCAGGGATTAACACCTGGATGTCTTTGGGGCCATTATTTAGCTTACCACATTGGTGTAAGGGAAATGCTTAAGAAACATTAGCTATTATTATTCCTGTGCTAAGTACTTCATGTGTATTATCTCATTTGATCCTCACTACAACCCTATGAGGTAGAGACTATATCCCTATCTTACAGAAAAGAGGCTTGAAAGCTTTAGCAGTTGCCTAAAATCAGATGGCAAGTGGAATTCCAAGTCAAGACACTAAACCCAGAGCCCATGTTCTTAGCCACTATCACAGCCTGGCTTTGGGGAGCACCCCTATTACTCTCTCCTTACAGTAATTGTGAAGCTCCATCCCACTTTTCTATTTCAGTCATTTGAGTGGATGCATGTTTTCTTGGGGAGGAGAGGTCCTTCCCCACAGACTGGGAGTCTGTCATGCACTTTCCCTTGTGGCTTGGCGTTCTGTACAGACTGAAAATGAAATCGATGTTGTTGATTTAACTGTCACAGCTGGAGACCATTAAGAATTAAGTGCAAACAATACAGATCAAATCGATCAATGTGGACAAATTGATCAATTTTGCTCTGTGGACAGAACAAAATCCACATCCTTCTTTTGCCAACCCTTAGAGGCTGACATAGTGAGAAGGGTGACTGGAAAGAGTTTAGTTTTAGCTTCTAAAGGTCAGTCAGTCTATTCATCTGGGACATGCAGAGATGATAACTTTTCTTCAGGAAAACGTCTCATTTTGTTCCTCAAAGAATAAATGGTGTTTTGTTAAAGCAGTGTGTTCTAGTCTTCCTGGCATGATGGGACTGTGGTTAAACTCAGCTTATTACGGGAAGGGTAGGCTATGGGCATCATTCAACAGAAGATCAAATCAGCAAACAAACTATGAAGAAAGAGTAATTTATGAGGTCAAAATGATAAGCATTCCGGCAGGCTGATAGTGGAGAAAAGCACAGTATAAAGGAAAAGCGATAGAAGTATGTGATAGGAGTACTGCATTTCTGAGAGATAATGAAACACGATGAAAGAGAACAAGAAAAGAAAGGCTTAGAATTAGGCAAGGAGAGGGGGAGGGAATTTGATTAAGATTGTCTCTAAAACATGAGATAAAGAACCAGCAGCGGCCACATAAAAATTGAGCCATCCCATAACAGACCTGTTTTTCTTCAGAGGGGGTAAGTTCTAGCTGGTGTTTGGGACATCTGACAAATTATCATCACAACATTGTCTTTGGTGAATCATGTAGCAGCCACCCTAGAAACCTGAATCACCAAAGCCTCCTTTTTCCCTCCTTATGGACACGTGACCAGACTAGGCTGGGATGGGAGAAAAAGATGGAAACTACAATAAGTAATGGAGTATCCTTACTTGCATCTGCCAGGCACTAGGAGAAGTAAGGTGGCCAACATCCTGGTCTTAGGGCTTTTGGATTTCCACACATACAGCTGTAAGAGGATTGAATGGATATGCTATTGGTTCATCTTCCTTTCCTGTGAACAAATCTGTGTGGAAGTCAAAATGTCACTAGAAAGCCTAAATGTTTGCAGTGACTGATGCCACCCTGCTTGGGTGGCCTGATGCTTCCACAGATATTATCAGGAAGTCGCTGTCGTGAGACTGGCTCCTCACATCCTCAGGTCAAAGAACTGTCTCTCCGGGACGGTTTGGGAGACCAAAAACCCCTTCTGCTAGGAATTTTTTTCTTCCCACATTATTATGTAATTGATTAGGTTTAAGCCTAACCTAATCTAGTCCCATCCAGTCTACATTTTCCTGAGACACTTTAATTTCATCTGGATGTCCCTGAGATTCATCTATTTCACGTTTACAAATAATCCCTTTGGCTATATCATTTCTGCTGGTGTCCGATCTCATTCCTTTCATTTGGGTCTCACTGATTTTATTCTAAGTTTGAGGATACTTTGGGGTGTCAGTCCAACACATCACCCATATAAATACTGTCTCGTTAATTCTATAAATTAATATTATGGAGTAACTAGTGCCATTTTCATTTTAAAGCTGAAAAAACTGACACTAAGAGTTGCCCAAACTTGTCCAAATCACATAGCTTGATAAATTATAGAATTATGACTTCATCTAAGATCAGTCTGATTTCAAAGTGCAGCCTCATCTTACATAATACTGAAATTACTATGAAAAATTACACTTCCAAACTGACATCTCAATTGGGAATTTACTATTATGTTCCCTGGTGATGGATGATGACATCTTATACTATGCACAACAGTGGTTCGAACCTGACTACATATCTAATCATGTTATTGAGCTTTTAAAAACCATACATGCTTTTAATGTATTACTGCAGTTAGACATGATAATGTCTTGTTTAGGATTTTTGCATCTACATTGAGGAGACAGATTACTGGCAATATTCCTTTTATTTTTCTTTTGCAACATTCCTTTCTTGTAATGTCCTTGTCTGGTTTGGGTATTAGGTTATGCTTGCATCATAAAACCAGTTAGAAGTCTTGTCTATTTTTTTTTTTTTAATATTTATTTATTTTTGAGAGAGAGCGAGACAGGGTGCAAGCAGGGGAGGGACAGAGAGAGAGGGTGACACCGAATTTGAAGCAGGCTCCAGGCTCTGAGCTGTCAGCACACAGCCCGCGGTGGGCCTGAACTCAAACCACGATATCATGACCTGAGCAGAAGTCGGACACTTAACCGACTGAGCCACCCAGGCACTCCAGTCTTATCTATCTTTTGATTGTCTTATGTTTAGAAAAGTAACCTGTTTATTTGTACCATTTGCACTTTACTGAGATTTTCCTTTTAGCCTAGTATAGGGTCAGTTTTTGTGAATTACTCATGGCTATTTAAAAAAAAATGTATTCTCTTTTCAGAATGCCAACTTTTATCTACATTATCAATTATGCAATTTAGACCTATAAGGCTCCTACTACTGTATTTCTATTTTTCCTTTCATGTTCTGTGGTTTTGTTTATTAATATTAATATTGATGCTATGTTGTTTGGTACATATTCATAAGTTTGTAAATTCATTGTAAATTGCATTCTTTATTATTATAAATGACTACTCTTTGTCACCTTTAACACTTGTTTGTCCCGGTATTAATTCTGCCTGATTTCAATTACAACCCCTGTTCTCTTCTTGTTTGTAATTGTAAAGATTTCTGAATTATTGTTTTGGGTCTCTTGTATACTGCACAGAGTTGGATTTTGCTTTATGATTCAATCTGAATTTCTTTTATGTTAATAAATTAGTTTGGCCTACTTATACTTATCAGATTGATGTATATTTGATCTTAGTTCTCACATTATTTTATGTGATGTCTTCTATTTCTTTACAGATTCTTTGAAAACTCTCTAAATGTGACATGCATTTGTTTTTATTTTTTTCTGAGAAATTAGAAGGCTTATATTTTTGTTTTAGTGTGTAACTCATACACCTAACTCTCACTACTTAGGCATTACTTATCAATCCCCTAATATGAACAAATATTGAAATTAGTATATTTTTCTTCTTCTCCTGCCGTCAATAGCTCTTCTCTTTTTTGGCATAGGTTTCTCATTCATCACATGGTTGGCTTAAGTTTATTTTCTAGTAGTTACTTCAAGGAACGTTCATGGAAATAATATTTGAGCGCTTGCATATTCAAATATGTCTCACTGTGCCTTTTATATAAACCACAGTTTGACTGTGTATAACATATATGGGTGACACTTTCCTTGAGGACTTCTTAGGTATTGTTTCTAGCAATGAATGTTGATATGGAGAAGTCTAAGCTAAGCCTGAATTTTTTCCACCCTTCTAAGTGACTTGATTATTTGCCTAGCTCCCCAAAGGATTCTTTATTTATCTTGGTAATCAAGTAACCTTTTCTCAGATTCCACATTAATATTTCCTTGCACATGGTATGAACTTTCAGTTGGGAGATTTAATTATTCTTTAATTTTTGGAAACTTCTCTTGAAGTGTATATTGAAATTATTTTTTATCCTATTATTTTGGATATCTTCATCAGGAAATCTATTATGCAAATATTGGATCTCTTTTGCCTGTCTTCCATATCTATCATTTTTTCTCTAATCCTTTTAAACTTGTTTGTTTCCATTTCATTTTGCTCACTTTCCTCAGTCTTGTCCTCTATGTCTCTTAACTGGTTTTAGCAGTGCCTACTCCTTTGAAATACTTCCAGTTTTGCTTTCATTTTTTTTTTTTTTTTGGATGATTTTGTTTTATTCCACTTTCCTTCCTGAGGTCTTCCAGCTCACATTTCATTTCTTTCTTTCTTTTTTAATATTTTTATCATTTATTCATTTTTTTGAGAGACAGAGACAGAGAGAGAAAGAGACACAGAATCTGAAGCAGGCTCCAGGCTCTGAGGTGTCAGCACAGAGCCCGACATGGGACTCGAACCCATGAACTGTAAGATCATGACCTGAGGCAAAGTCAGACACTTAACTGACTGAGCCACCCAGGCGCCCCTCATTTCTTTCTAATATTTCACTATTGCTTCTCTTTTTCATCTCTGCTTTATGCTATTGTCTTACAAAGGCAAATACAACACAAATACAAATTCAAAATTATTGAATTTTCTTTCATACATATTAATTTTGTAAATTTTATTTATAGAAAAGTTGCAAGTCCACTACAAAGAACTTTTTTTTCTTTGAAAATTTTTATTACACAAAATAATGTTTCGAATATACACCATTTAGTTTTCTAAGTTTCTTCCAATATGTTTACATACTATATAAACATTAGGCAAATAATACTGGGCCATTTCTCCTTGCTCAAAATGTTTAAATTTTCATTCATCCCTAAAATTTTATGAACATCCCATGTATTACACTCTATTTCTAATCCTGAAGCATGTGGCTATGTAGCATCCCATGTTATTTCATTGTTTTTTTTTTAACTTGTTGTATTTTTATTTTTTTTAATTTATATCCAAATTAGTTAGCAAATAGTGCAACAATGATTTCAGGAGTAGATTCCTTAGTGCCCCATACCCATTTAGCCCATCCCCCCTCCCACCCCCCTTTCAGTAACCCTCATTTTTTTCTCCATATTTATGAGTTCCTTATGTTTTGTCCCCCTCCCTGTTTTTATATTATTTTTGCTTCCTTTCTCTTATGTTCATCTGTTTTGTCTCTTAAAGTCCTCATATGAGTGAAGTCATATGATTTTTGTCTTTCTCTGACTAATTTCACTTAGCATAATACCCTCCAGTTCCATCCACGTAGTTGCAAATGGCAAGATTTCACTCTTTTTGATCGCTGAGTAATACTCCATTGTATATATACCACATCTTCTTTATCCATTCATCCATCGATGGACATTTGGGCTCTTTCCATACTTTGGCTATTGTTGATAATGCTGCTATAAACATGGGGGTGTATGTGTCCCTTTGAAACAGCATACCTGTATCCCTTGGATAAATGCCTAGTAGTGCAACTGCTGGGTCATAGGGTAGTTCTACTTATAGTTTTTTGAGGAACCTCCATACTGTTTTCCAGAGTGGCTGCACCAGCTTGCATTCCCATCCAATACAAAGAACTTTATTTCCTAACCCAATTGTTAACATTTTGCCCCATCAAACTCATGAAATTAACAAACTCAGTGATACATGGTACTACTATCAGATAATCTTCAGACCCTTGTAAATTTTTACCAATTGACCTAATAATGTCCTTTATGCAAATGGATACAATTCAGAATCATGTGTTGGATTTAGTTGTCTTGTCTTTTTAGTTTCCTTCAATCTGAAACATTTCTTCAGGCTTTCTTTGACTCCCATGACAATGACTCATTTAAAGATTACAGACAAATTATTGCAGGATATTCCTCAAATTGAGCTTGTCTAATATTTTCTCATGATTAGATTCAGCTTATGCATTTTTTTGCATGAATATCTCAACTGTTTTCTTCTCATCACATCCTTTCCAGTGGTACATGATTTCAGTATGTCTGATTGATAATGATAGTAATTCTGATCACTTGATTAAGGTGGTATAACCATGCTTCTCCACTGTAAAGTTACTCTTTTCCTCTATGTAATAGATATTTTGTAGGGAGGTACTTTGGGTTATGTAACTACACATATTTTGTCAAACTTTCAATTTATTAATTGATTTTTGTCAGTATGGACTCACTGTTCTTATTTTACTCAATGGGTTATGATATGTTATTATTATAATTTATTTTTATGCTCAAATTTCTTATCTTTTACCAATCTCTTATTTCTGTGGCTAAGATTACCAATCTCTTATCTCTGTGGCTCCCTCCTCACCTGAGCAAATGCTGTCCCCAACGTATTCAGTCTCCTATACCCAACACTAGCCTTTAGCTATAGTCATCCTCTTCATCATCCCCAGTCTCCCTCACCTCACACTGAGCTGTGCTAAACACATGTGTTCTCTTCCTCACCCTTTTAGGGCTTTGACACCCCATGTTAATACCACTTCCCTGTGAAGATGCCCTTCTCATCCCACTCAGGTTCTGTACCTGTGTTGCCCTTCCCCCACCCCTAGTTTACCCCCTCCCCCCACCTTACCTCCAATGTGGAATGTCTCCACATTGGATGCCCTCTTCAGTTTTATGGCAAACTGTTCCATCAAAACTTTCATTTGTTCCTCAGCAATATTTTTTTTCTGGTGAATATTCTTTATTTCTTTTCACTTCCCTTTATTCCTTTATCATGTTTATACAGTTCCTATTGTGGAACTTTATTGATAACTAATGAATGAAGTGAATCACTTTGGACCAGCTATTTATAGACATGACATGAAGAGAAGAGGACAAGGCTAATGGGAAATTCCCCTATAACCCAAGTTGTCTTTAAGAGCTTTTTCTTTTTCTTTTCCTTTTTTTTTGAGAGAGAGAGTGTGTGAGTGGGAGAGAGGGGCAGAGGTTGAGAGAGAGAGAATCCCAAGAAAACCCCTACACAGGGCTCGATCCCACGACCCTGGGATCATGACCTGAGCCAAAATCAAGAGTTGGATACTCAATGGACTGAACCACCCAGGTACCCCTATAAGAACACTTTTAGCTCCTACTTCTCCCAGCCACAGACAGACAGCTTTTAGGTTGTTTATAACAGCGTCTGCCAGCTCCTCCCCATTGTCTCCTGCAAGTAAGACTTGTCAATAGGATTCCCTATTCAACTCTATCTTCTCTGATTCTCAGGATCAAACTAATTCTGGGAGGTTCTATGCTCCCAGCTACACTCCCTGTCCTTGTTACAAAAATGGACTTTGTACCTCAGAAGGAACTCCTCACCTTCAAGCAGTGTGATTTTCCAGCTTTCCCCCTAAGATCTTTATTCTTGCCACATTTCTTCTTGTACTCCTGCATTTCAGCAACATGAAATACTGGAAGACCTATGTACACCCCTGGGTTGGGTCCCCTTGCTCACCATGGCCCTGCCACACTGCTGACTTTCAACAATGACCTCTTCCCCCCCTAGGACTCTATCTGTGTGTTGCCTGGAACACACCCTCTCTTTCCTTTGCCTCACTCCTGTGACTACCTAAGTCTTTCAATTACAGCTAATACATCACTTCCTTGGGGGCAATCTTCCCTTGCTTTCAAGCTGGACTGGGTTTTTCTGTTATACATTTTCATGGTATCCTTTCCTTTTTCTTCATAGCCCTTACCTTAAGTATGATAGAATCAATACTTCTGTGGTCATTTATTTAATGGATTCCCCTCCCTGAATGGGGATTGTTTCTATCTTGTTTATTGTATCCCCAATATTTTATACCTGACATGTTATAAATTACTTACTATGTGTTTACTAAATGAATATATGAATGATCCCAAACCAGTGTGGCTCCTGCTCCTATCTTCATACCAAAACACTCTGCCATGAACACCCATGATCTCCTTATGGCTAACTCCACTAACTCCATACTTTTTGATTTCCATCTTGACCTCTCATTGGTATTTAACAGCTGGCTGCTTCCTTCTTAAAACACTGCCTTTCCCTAATATGATTCTCCTTATTCTCAGGATTCTTTGCTGGTTCCTTTTTCCTTTTCCTGCTCCCTCATTGTTGGATGCTGAATGTTTGGACCTGAAGTGTATCTTTTTTCATTCTATAGTCTCCCTACATTACCTCCTTCTCTTTTATTCCTTTAAATACAGTCTATTACCAATGGTTTCCAAATTTAGTATAGACTTTTCAAACCGAGACTTTCCCAGACCTGGTTTATTTCTCCTAGATGTCTCACAGATATCTCAAACTTAGCCTACCCAAAATTACCTGCCTGATCTTTCCCCCAAATCTGTTCCTCCTCCCTCAGTACTGCCCATATCAGATAATAGCCTTCATCCATCCAGTAATCATGTCAGAAATCTGAGAGTAAATCTTCTAGCTACCTTCTCCTCAACTCCTATAAACCAATCCTCACCAAGTCCATTGCCTAGCTCCAAAATAAATCTTGGACCTACCTGCTTCACTCCATCTCCACTTCCAAGATTTATCTCAGTCACCATCCTCAGCTGGCATGTAGCAGTAACCTTTAGCGGGTCCCCTTGCTTCCACTCTTCTGTGCCAGCAACATTGCCACCACTATCACCAAGCACCTCTCTCCCCTGGATAGTTCTAGACTAAAATTCCTGCTCTCCTTCTTTTCCTAATCTTCCCTGAAATTTGGTAATGGCAGGTATGTTACTAGTTCCTCAGGGAAGCTCATTAATCTTATTCATTGCATATGGATTTTACTAGTTTAACTCTCATTGGTAACCTTATTTCCAAGGTCTGCAAGATATTTCATGTTTTTCTCCCTTCCTTCCTTCCTTCCTTCCTTCCTTCCTTCCTTCCTTCCTTCCTTCCTTCCTTCCTTCCTTTCCTTCTTTCTTGTCTCTTTCTTTTGTTTTGTTTTGTTTTTGTTATTCTTTCTTTTGTTGTAAATAACCAGGTTTGAGTAACTGAATAGTTGACCAAATGGAGAAATCGGGAAATCAGAATTTTACAACTGTTCTGACCTTCCGAAAACTAAAGTCCAATGGCACACAGATTTTTCTTGTTAGTATATTGCATTATCTACACCTGAAGTAACCCAGTATTTTTGATAGAATAGATGCTGCCTGGGCTAAAGTCTCCCTTTTTCTAAATATGCAATCCTGGAGGATATGCATCCTATGATTTCATTTTAGAATTCTAAATAGGTTTTCATGGCAGAAATTTATCAACAACTTGTTGTAGTTGTATTCAGGGGAGAGAGTCCCTCAAAGTGTTTGGGAAAGTTAGGCAGAGACCCAGAGAAGCTGTGCCAAGCAGGCCACCAGCAAAGGCAAAGCCAGCACTTTATCCCTATTCACTAAAATGCCTAGAAAAGTCTATTGCTTACCATCATGAATGCTAGTCTCTGTTAGGAAATTATGTAGAAATGTCACACCAAATTGTTTAAATGCCATAATAACAACTTGCTTTTTTACTTTAAAAATGCCAGTTTCTTAAGAATCTTTATCAACTCACTGTTTTATGTTTTCTATAGAGAGCCTTAGTCTTAGAATATATTTCTAAATTTGTCTCCTGCCTTTCCAAATCTCTTTACCTCCAGGCAATGACCTTCAAGACAGTTGCAAAGTGTTATTGCTCATAAGAAAACAAATACCTCTCCAAAGTGTGGTCATTGTGTCATATTTTACTGTCAGACCTCTGCCTTGGTTCTGGTATTCTGTTTACTTAATTTAAAAGTCAGTAAGAGTCTACTTCAAGTGGCTTTCAGCTATTAAACCATTAGGGCTTTCTCCATTGTCAGCTTCACCCACTGGAAAGCCATGTTTGGGAGACTGAAGGAACTCCACAAGCCAAGAAGAGAAAGCTTAGTTTAAAGTTCAGCTTCACGAGTGAAGTCAGGTAACCCCGAGTTAGTCTGTCTCTCCAAGCAAAGCCTGCTTAGAAGCTGTGTGCAGGAAGTGCTGGAGGGACCGGTCAAGTATAGCCTAGCCTTATGGGATAGGTCTCAAAGCAATGAACGTGACTCTACCAGTCCCTTGCAAAAATCCATCCCATTGTTTTGTCACACCTTACCCATCCCCCCCCAACCCTGACACATACTTCCATTTTTATCATTATTGGGGTTCCAGAGATTGATCTACATTTATCATCAAAACTTTTTTTTTTTTTTGAGCTCCTACACTGTCCAAAACATTTTATCAGATTCTGTTTTTTAAAAGGAGGTCTTGGCAAGTATTCTGGAGGAAAAAACAATTGCTGAGGATGTACAGAAAAAGAACCCTCAGGCACAGTTGGTGGGAATACAAGTTAGTGTAGCCACTGTGGTAAACAGTATGGAAGTTCCTCAAAAATTTTAAAAATAGAATTATCATATGATCCAAAAATCCCACTACTGGGTACTTATCCAAAGAAAACAAAAACATTAATTTGAGAAGATATAGGCACCCCTATGTTTATTGCAGCATTATTTACAAAAGCTAAATTAAATTATGGAAGCAACCCAAATGTCCATCAACAGATGAATGGATAAAGAAGTGGCATATATATATATGTATGTGTATATATATATATATATGAAATATATACACACAATGGATATTACTCGGTCATAAAAAAGAAAGAGATCTTGCCATTTGGAACAACATGGATGGGTCTAGAGGGTATAATGCTAAGTGAAAGAAGTCAGTCAAAGACAAATACCATATGATTTCACTCTTATGGTGGACTTTAAGAAAAAAGATTAAAAAAAAACCCACTCTTAAATATAGAGAACAAATCAGTAGTTGCCAGAGGGGAGGTGGGGGAGGGGATGGGTGAAATAGGTGAAGGGGATTAAGAGTACATTTATTGTGATGAGCACTGAGAAATGTATAGAATCGTTGAATTATTATACTATGCACTTGAAACTAATATAACATTGTATGTTATGCTAATTATACTTCAATTAAAAAAAAAAAACAATGAGATGCACTACACACCTATTAGAACATCTAAAATTTTTTAGAAACTGACTACACCAACTGTTGGTGAGGATTTGGAAAAACTGGGACTCCCAGCTCCAGTTGCACAGCTGCTGGGAATTAAAGTGGTTCAATCACTTTGGAAAACAGTTTAGACATTCCTCAAATGGCTAATCATAGAGTAACAATGACCTGATAACCTAGAAGAAATGAAAGCATATGTCTGTATCAAAACTTGTACATGAATGTTCATAGGAACCATATTTGTAATCATAAAAAACTAGAAACAACCCAAATGTCCATCAGTATGTAAATGGATAAACACATTGTGGCACATCACCAATAAAAAGGAATGAACTATTGATATATGCAACTTGGATATATCCAACAACTTGGATGAATCTCAAAACAATTGTGATAAATCTAAAAAGCTTGGGGTGCCTGGGTAGCTCAGTCATTTGAGTGACTTCAACTCGGGTCATGATCTCATGGTTTGTGAGATGGACTCCTGTGTTGGGCTTGCTGCTGTCAGCACAGAGCTCGCTTGGGATCCTCTGTGGCCCTGCTGTCTCTACCCCTCCCCCACCTCTCAAAAATAAAGAAACATTAAAAAAAAAAAAGGCTAAAAAATACCCACTTTTTATACTATTTATATAAAATTCTAGAAAATGCAAACTAATCTGTAGTGAAGAAAGAAGAGCAATGGTTGCTTAGGATGGGGACAGGACTTTTGAGGGGGATACATTATGCTCATTATCTTGAATATGGTGATGGCTTCATGATGTATACATATATCAAAACTTACTGTAGTATGTACTTTAAATATTGGCTATTTACAGTATGTCAATTATACTTCAATAAAGCTATTTAAAAATTAAAAAAAAAGTAAGACACTTAATAGAGTTTTGTTTTTGAAAAGTTAAAAATTCCTTCATTTTTTATTCCTGGTACCACTACCACAATTTACAGGACAATATACCTGATGTAATGAAAAGAAAAAGCTACAACAGATAAAAGACCTCAGGAATGCACATCTAATTGACACTACATTGCCTTCATCAATAGCTGCACTTTTTGCCAACTGTGGCTATGACAGTCCTGAACAAGAAGGGGTTCTTGTTTAAGCTGCAGGAACTTTTCTGATTATGGAGCATCGTTCTGTGGTAGATTTTTGCAGTTCCTCTAATGTACTGGGGACGACTGTCTCAAAGTAACCTGTCAGCTTTCCTGACAACAACTCCTCGCTCTCCTGCTAAGAACTGTAGCCCTTTTCTTCTGAACAATTTTAGACCCTCCTGCTACCATATCCACCACTTCCACCACCAGATCCATAACCACCACCATAGGGACTGCCCGAGCTTCTTCCACCAAAACTGCCCCCTTTCATGGGTCCTCAGCTTGGTTGCTGTTGTCCACTGTAATTTCCAAAGTCATTATAGTTCCCACGACCACCATAGTTACCACCTCCAAAATTTCCTCCTTCATTGTAACCATCATATCCTCCACCACCACCACCATACCCACCGCCTTGGTTTCCATATCCTGGTCCACCACCACCATAGCCTCCTCTGCTACTATAACCAGGACCACCACCACAGTTGCCACCATCACCTCCAAATCCATTGTATCCACCATCACCTCCTCCATATCTACCTCTGCGGCCACCACCTCCACCGTAGCCTCCTCTTCCACCAAAGTTTCCTCCACGACCCATAAAGTTGCCAGATCCACCCCCACGACCTCTTTGTGATCCAGCAGACTGCATTTCTTGTTTGGAAAAGGCCTTTTCCACTTCACAATTATGCCCATTAATAGTGATGGTATTTCTGAACAATTTTATCAACTGTATCATGATCATCAAAAGTTACAAAAGCAAATCCTCTCTTTTTTCCACTCTGCCTGTCCTCCACAACTTCTATGGTTTCCATCTTGCCATACTTTTCAAAGCAGTCTCTCAAATTGTATTCTTCTGTATCTTCTTTAATACCACCAACGAAATTTTTCTTCATAGTTAGATGGGCACCAGGCTTTGCAGAATCCTCTCCAGAAACAGCTCTCTTTGGTTCCACTACACGTCCATCACCCTTGTGTGGTCGAGCACACATGGCTGCGTCCACCTCTTCCACGCAAGAGTAAGTCACAAAACCAAACCCCCTGGAACGTTTTGTTTGGGGGTCTCTCATCACCACACAATCTGTAAGTGTGTCCCATTTTTCAAAACGTTCTCATAAACTATCATCTGTAGTTTCAAAGCTCAAACCACCAATAAACAGTTTTCTCAACTGCTCTGGTTCCTTTGAATCATGACCCCCGCCCCGCGCGGCGGAGACACAGTCCAGCTGGGGGCAACCAGGCGGTGGTTTTACCTCCATTTTGAGACCGGACTCGCCTCTTCCAACTGGAGCTCAATATGGGCTAGACTTTTTTTTTTTTTTAAGAAATGAAGCCTTGCCCTCAGTGACCTTCCAGAGCATTTGGGGGAAGGGATGATTACAGTTTGGGGAAGGAAAGTACAGGTTGTGACCCATCTGTGGAGTGTGCAGTGAGTGCCACAGGGTTATCTCCAAGGGCTGGGTGCTGGGGAAAGTCTCCCAGGGGGGATAAAATGATCCAGCAGAATGTCTGGGTGTGGGGAGAGGCTGTAGGGAATGAAATCCTGAACACTACTCTCAAAGGAGGGAAGGGCCTTTACGGACTTAAGCCAGGCCTGAGGGCAGCTCTCCCCTTGGAGTAAACTTTCATTGTTTCTGAGGAAAAAGAAGCCTGAAGGAAGAATGCACGCAGAAGTCCAGCTTCTATTACAAGAAGCAGAGCCAGTTAAGAGAAAAAGGGTTTGCAGATTCCATTTCATAGCTTCTTCACTCTGATGCATGGAGCCCATGAGATGGTATGTCAATTCATTCATTCATTCTTTTTTTTTTTTTTAATGTTTATTTATTTTTGAGACAATGCAAGAGACAGAGGGCAAGCAGCAGAGGGGTAGACAGAGGAAGACATAGAATCTGAAGCGGGCTCCAGGCTCTGAGCTGTCAGCCCAGAGCCCGAGGCAGGGCTCAAACTCCTCAACCGTAAGATCATGACCTGAGCCGAAGTGGGACGCTTAACCGACTGAGCCATTCGTTCATTCTTATTTGTACCGACTGACGCATTCGTTCATTCTCATTTGTACCGGGCACTTTGCTGGGTGCTGGGGATACAGGGCCCACATGAAGGTTGCATCAGTGTAGTTCCTGTTTCTCAAAGTGTAGACCGTGCCCTATCTGCAGCCTCAATATTTCCAATGCTAATACAAATACAGACCCCCAGGCCTCACCTCTAGGTAAGACGGAGACACACCTTATCAGAATCTCAGTGCTAGCCTTCAGAATCTGCTCCACATTGCAGAACCCCCTTCTTCTGCAGCTCAAGTCTGAGGACATTGTTCTGGTGGCTGACGCCTCTGCAGGTTACTTTCAGGACAGCAATGTTCCCTTGGATATGACGCCGACATAAACAGCAGCGCCTGCAGACGACTGTGGAGGACCGTTTCGCCTCTCCCCTGCCCCCTCCTCTGGCCCCTCCTTAGGCCCCCCTCCCCCAGCGCCCCGGGGTAGCGCCTGAGGGAAGCAGGAAGGCCCCGCCCCCCCACGCTAGCCCCGCCCAGGTTGTCAGGGAAGAGGAAGCCCCGCCCCGGCCGGGCGTGCGCCTTTTCTGACAACCAGGGCCTCCCAGCCCTTACCCCCAACCCTCGCGGGGCTGTCACCAGAATCACCACGCGTCCTGAAGACTGCAGCCTCGACCCGGGAGGGAGACAGCGACATGGCGGCGGCCAAGCCCGAGAACCTCTCTCTGGTGGTGCACGGACCCGGAGACCTGCGCCTGGTAAAACGGGAAGGGGAGTGGGAAGCCTAGCCGGACCCTGCCCTGCTGGCCTCCGAACTCGGCCAAGCCGCCGTCCCAGCTCGCCAGTTCCAGCGCTGCGCTGGGCCTGCACCTCTGTGCCCTGGCCGCCCAGATCAGAGCTGGTTACCATGTTGGGGGGAGGGGATGGCTGGTTTGTAAGGTGCTAAGAGGAAGGTTCTTGTCGAGTGCCTCCCGGAACCCAGCCCCGTGGCCGGCACGTGGCCAGAGCCTAGAAAAGTTGCAAACTGATTGAAGCCTTCTCCCTCCTTTGCCAGCTGCAGATTCGCAGTCTAGTCTCTAATCATTGCACTTTTAAAAAGAGGTACCAGGAGGCTGCCTGATGTAGGATATGCTCTGAATTTCTCTGAGCAGACAGTGCAGGGCAGAAAGGAGGGCCACATTTAAAAGATGTGGAACTCATATTTAATCTCTCTTGCCTGGGGCTGATTACACATCGTTTGCAGGATTATTATGATCACAAGAGTACCCAGCACTAACTAGGGACTCAGAAAGTGCCAGTTTCTGTCCCTTTTCCTTCCAGCACAGGTCTCCGTCACCAGGACTCATGGTGTTGCCTGTGCCTGTGCCAGACTTCTGTATCTGAATAGTGTCCATGTCTCTAAAGGTTCTTTCCTCCTGGCCTCCCTTAGTCCCCATTTGGTTCACTTTCCAGCCATTTTCCTCTTTGATCCGGCTCCCATGTTTCTTTAAGAGCGTTAAGTGTATGTCCACCATACTTCTACCTCTGCTCCCTGGCTCATGGGGCCAAAGTTAAAGGGAGCTGCAGGATCAGCCCTGTGGTCATGCCAGGGGTCCCTTGACAAAGTCCATCTCAGATGGGCCTGGGATGGCAGTGGGTGTGTGGGACGGGTGCCAGCCATCTCTACTGCTCCCTGGCACCTCCTTCCTCAAGAGACTATGCACCACAATCTAGATGGGAGAGACTCAGGAGATTATCCAGATTAACAGTTCTTGACTACTTATGAATCTGTGGTCTCTCTCCTCACAGAATGCAAATAGATTGAGTTTAGCAGCAAGTTCAGAGATTTTATGGACTTCCTTTAAGTCCCTCCATCGACCTTTAGAGGTTTGTGGACCCCAGACCAAGGACTCCTGCCCTGAGCCAATTCTCCTATTTTCTCAGTTGAAGAAAAGTGTGATTCCTGCGGTGCCTGGGTGGCTCAGTTGGTTAAGCGTCCAACTTCGGCTCAGGTCATGATCTCTTGTCCATGAGTAAGAGCCCTTTGTCGGGCTCTGCTGACAGCTCAGAGCCGGGAGCTGCTTTGGATTCTGTGTCTCCCCCTCTCTCTGCCCCTTCCCACTTGTGCTCTCTGAAAAACAAATAAACATTTAAAAAAAAAAAAAAAAAAAAAAAGACTGTCCCCAGGATGACAGACTTGCCCAGATGAGAGCTCAGAGGTTGACTCCCATTCCAGTGCTCTCTGCACTCACTGTGGAGTCTCACCCAAGGTCTTGAATTAAAGTGACACTATTAGTGTTTATTGCTATAACACGAGATGAAATTAATAGTAAGACAACGTGAGGGCTTTGCTGGAGGCTGCACGGAGTAAAGACCTCACAGGGAGGGGTCCTTAACCTAGGACCTAGGGGAGAGGTCCCAGAGGAGATGGATGCTACTTGACCTGGTTCTTGAAGGATGAGTAGGAGTCATTCAGGCAAATAAATGCAAGAGCAAGTGCCAAGATAGGTGGAGTACAAGATTACAGGTTCTGTTTACCGGCCCTGCAAATAGTGTGATGTACTGACTGGAGGGTGGTAAAGCTGGAGAGGTGGACAGGACCTGATTCTCCATCTGCTCAGGGCCTGCTTTAAGTCCTGGACCTAATAAGTAGCAGAACTAGAATTGCAACCCCAGGATCTGCTTTGCCTTAACTCTTAAACTCAGCCTGGGGGCGCCTGGGTGGCGCAGTCGGTTAAGCCTCCGACTTCAGCCAGGTCACGATCTCGCGGTCCGTGAGTTCGAGCCCCGCGTCAGGCTCTGGGCTGATGGCTCAGAGCCTGGAGCCTGTTTCCGATTCTGTGTCTCCCTCTCTCTCTGCCCCTCGCCCGTACATGCTCTGTCTCTCTCTGTCCCAAAAATAAATGAACGTTGAAAAAAAAAAAAAATTTTAAACTCAGCCTGTCCCACTGCTCAGCCAGATGACCTCTTTCTGTCACGGCTGTCTAGAACAAAGCCTTGAAGATTGGAGGGAGTGGGAAGCCAACCTTAAAATTGATTTTATAAAAAAAAATAATTTTTTTAAAAGCTTAGGAGTGACTGATGGCTCAGTCGGTTGAGCATCCTACTTTTTTTCTTTAAAATTTAAAAAATTTTTTTATTTATTTTTGAAAGAGACAGAGACCAAGCGGGGGAGGGGCAGAGAGAAAGGGGGACAGGATCCCAAGCGGGCTCTACATCTACAGCAGAGAGCCCAATGTGGGGCTTGAACATACGAACCACGAGATCATGACCTGAGCCACCCAGGTGCCCCTCTTTAATTTTTTTTAATGTTTATTTATTTTTGAGAAAGAGATGGCGTGGCTGGGGGAGGGACACAGAGAAAGGGAGACACAAAATCTGAAGCAGGCTCCAGGCTCTGAGCTGTCAGCACAGAGTTTAATATGGGGTTCAAACTCACATGACCATGAGATCATGACCTGAGCTGAAGTCGGACACTTAACCAAGGACACTTAACCGACTGAGCCATTCAGGTGCCCCAGCATCTGACTTTTGATTTCAGCTCAGGTCAGGATCCCAGGGTCCTGGGATGGATGGAGCCCATGTCTGACTATGTGCTGAGTGTGGAGCCTGCTTGAGATTCTTTCTCTCCCTCTACCCCTCTCCCCTGTTCATGTGCACTCTTTCTCTGTAAAATTAAAAAAAAAAAAATCATTTTTAATTAAAAATTTTTTTAATCAACTTTGCCTTAGAATCTACTCTTGATTAGGGATGAGTTGGGGTGGGTATATCCTAAAGGCTCTAGAAAATGCATGATGGGCTAAAGAATGTAGCCTGTGGTTACACTAAAATGGTTCAGGGTGGATTCATGAGGTCCTCAGGTTTGTTTGAGAGTAGGATGTGGTGGGATCATTTACTAGACAAAAGAGTAGAGTAAAATATTGAGGTCAGGTTTGAGTGTAAGATGTCTCTAGGACACAACATCAAGGTGTCTTTGAGAAATTACCTTGGTTTTAGGGATCGGGGGTGCAGGGTTGATTTTTTTTTTGGGCTGGAAATGTAAGTTCAGGAGTCATTTGCTTCTCCACTGGGCAGTACTTCACCTCCTCCCCACAAGGCATTTGGGAATGGGGAGAGGGTTTGTCACAGTAACTGAGGGGCAGACTTCATAGAGTTAACAGCACTGTCCTGTTGGAGGAGTCGACATGGTGGAGAAGTAGGGGGACCCGAAGTTCCCTCATTCTCAAATATAGCACTGTCCTGCTCAACAAAATATTATTGCCTTGCCCAAAGTAGCACCCTAGTGGGAAATTGTAGCTGGATGAACTTGCCTAGGCTGAGTAGGACATGTAGAGTGAGAAAGCAGCAAATGGAGGACACTACCCTGGAGAGAGCCTCACACTCAGGGGAAAAGGCAGAAAGCTGTCAGCTGAGAAGAGTGACCAGGGATGCCTATGCTGCCTCAGATACCTGCAACACAACACAGACCTTCCTGGCCCCTCACCACTCCCTCCAGAGAAGGACCCCCTTCCCCTACTTCCATAGACTATCTTTACTCTTCCACCCCCTTCTGTAAGGTGAATAGGTAAGTAGATTGGGACTGGGGATTGGTACTGTTAGTAAACCAGAAAGCAACAAGGAGGAACAGTCCTGGGGCACCTTGGGAGGGAACACCAGTTTTTCTTTCTGTGGGAGGACCAAAATGAAATCCAAGAGTTCCTGGGCAGAGCAGGCTGTGGCCATTTTGTCCGACCAGGCTCAGGGTCCACTGATAGAAAGGGCTGTGCCTCAGGAACTCATGTGAAGGGAGCTGTCTGGGGGGAGGCCAATTTCTAAAATCTCTAGCAGGATTTGGAAGGGTTCTGAAGCAGGAAGCAAGGGCTCGACCCTTCCCAGTGCTGCCATCCCACTTCAGGACAGCCCAGAGACCAGCCAGCAGCCATGGCTGGGCTTCTGTGGGGGAAATTTAACCTGGGCCACTTGAAACTCCTGCCATATTCCACCTGCTGGGAAGGAAACAGAACACTTAGCCATTTTCCTGCTTATGGAGAAGGCTGGATTCCCTTTTCTTTCTTGATGCTGTGGCCGCAGGGAAGGAAAAATTAAATTCCTTGCCTGTTATGTAGCTAGTGATGACCTCAACCACAGCAAGGGAAAGGCCAAGGCAGCTTCAGTGCTCCCTGACCTGGGGATTCAGGCCTCCATGGTGCCTGGGCTCCAGGCATTTTGTAAGTTGAGTGGTAAATCAGAGAGAGAGAGAAAGTATGTGCACCTAAACACACACACACACACACACACACACACACACACATAGACACAGGCACACACACATATACACTGACTGGTGGCTTTCATTTATAATGAGAAAAACAAAAATGTGAGGTAACAAAAAAAGACTGACTTTTCCCTCCCTATTTTAAATAGAGAAGGGAGCAAGGGGAGAGGCAGCCAAGCTGATGCATAAAGAGGCAAACAGCCAGTCAGCAGAAAGTGTCAGCTCACTGAGGTCCTCTTAAAAAGGAAACAGTAATAAGGTCACGAGCCAGGTTGAGGCCCAGAGTGGGATTTAGTGCCAGCTCTGCTGTTTATAGTTGTGTGACTCGCCAAATTACTTTCTGCTTCAGTTTCCCATCTGTATAATGGGGATGACAGTAGTTCTCATCTCTGGGGTGTGTGGGGACTAGATGATGTCAGGGAGCAAGAATTCTTGTCTCCTCAAAGGTCCTAGCTGGACTAAGAATCAAATTGACACAAGACAGATTAACAGGAGAAAATAGAATTTAATAGCATGTGTCCAGAGAATCCATACAGACAATGGAAATTCCAAAGACAGTCAGGCAAAATGAGGTATATGTGTCATTATGAACCAAGGAGAAAGGGGATAGGGGCTTGGGACTTCAAAGGGAATGGATGTAATTCACAGAAAAATGAAAAAGTAAATGTTTGGTAAATAAATGTTTGCCCTGCCCTATAGATAACTCAGATAAAGTTTATCTCTGGTAATAGATAGCCCTTACTCTGTAAAGACCCTCTAATTTATTTATTTATTTATTTTTAATGTTTATTTTTGAGAGAGCTCGAGCTGGGGAGGGGCAGAGAGAGGGGGACAGAGGATCTGAACCTGGCTCCTCACTGACAGCAGAGAGCCCGATGTGGGGATCGAATCCACGAACCCTGAGATCATGATCTGAGCCAAAGTCTGATGCGCAACCAACTGAGCCACCCAGGCACCCAAGAGTCTCCAATTTAGATTGCTCTTTGTAGTTAAGAGAGGGGCAAACGTTTCTCCTGAGCCCACAGGATCTCAATTCCCTTCAGCTCAAAATAATCCCACATATGCCAAAATGGCCCACCTTGGGGCAGGACCATTACAGTGGGATGGTGCTGTAAAAGGCCCAGCCTTATGGAGCTTGAGTCCTGCATCAGATGCCATACACATCTCAGCATAAAAAGAGATGAGACCAACACCTACAAATGCACGGACAATCTTTTTTTCTTTTTGTGCTATGTGGACAATTTTTAGCCAAATTATAATACATGTGGGCCCAGGAGATAATCTTATATCCATCTGTATTTACCAGTCAAATTACTTTGTGTCTCTCTGGTCAGTCTTGAGAAATCCAGAAGTTGCTTTGGATTGGGAAATGAATTAATTCTCTTTGAGTTACTAGTTCATGAAGTTGAGATATAAAACAGATTAGTTTTTTCCACAGAAGCTGTTTTTGGTGGGGGGAGGAGGGAGGCTTTTTTTTTTTTTTAATGCTCTAGGTTTCACTTGAAAGGTAAGGGAAACAAAGAGAGAGCATGTTGAGTGCCTACTATATCCCAGGCATACGCTGGGTGCTTTCATGCATTGCTTCACAAACTATCCCGAATGAAACACCAATTTTATATTTTTAGCCATGAACTGATATGCTTGTATTGCTGCATTTTGATGTTGGGGCAATGTCAAATGTTGTAAATATTTGTAAATTCTCCCATCAGTTTCTGTAGGTGTTGCATCAATAGTAGACGTAGTACTAGGTCCGTATTGCATCAGGAGTAGTTCACTTCGCGTCCACTTTATCTGCCTTACTCCTGACAGCTCTGCCAGATTTCAGGCACCAGCATCTGGCCAGGGAGAATGGAACAACCCAGCCCCCACATCCAGGAAGCTGAACAGTGGGTTTGGGATAGGGGATAGTCAGATTTTTGTTTTACCATGTAGGGGAGGAAAAGTAATTTTCTTCCTGTGCTTCTAGGTTATTGGCCGAGACCCCTTGTAATAAAAGACAGATTTTTTTAAATGTATTATTTTTAAGTTTATTCATTTTTAGGCGGGCGCGCGCGCGCACACACACACACACACACACACACACACACACGCGCACACACACACACACGCACACGAAAGTGGGGGAGGGGCAGAGAGGTTAGGCCGGATCCAAAGCAGGCTCTGGGCTGACTGCAGAGCATCTGATGCAGGACTCGAGCTCACGGATCATGACCTGAGCCAAAGTCCGCAAGCCATGATGCTAACCAACTAAGTCACCCAGGCGCCCCTAAAAGACAGACTAACAAGAGAAAACTAAACAAGCTGTTTTTAAAAAAAATTTTTTAATGATTATTTATTTTTGAGAGAGGCAGAGACAGAATGTGAGGGGGTTAGGGGCAGAGAGAGAGACAAACAGAATCCGAAGCAGGCTCCAGGCTGTCAGCACAGAGCCCGACCAGGGGCTTGAACCTGTGAGCTGTGAGATCATGACCTGAGCCAAAGTCAGACGCTCAACCGACTGAGCCACTCAGGTGCCCCAGTAAACAAATTTTATAACTGTACCTCCTATATGCATGGGAGATATCAGGAAAACTGAATAATTTCCAGAAATGGCCTAAGCCACCATCTTAAATACCATTTACAGCTAAAGACAAAAGGTCTTCTTAGAGTGAGGGAAACCAGTTATGGGAGGTTTCAGGAAAAAGCACAGTAAACAAGGGTAAGGTTGTTATGCAAATTTAAATCTGTGCCTTCTTCCTAGAAAACTATCTAGAGAGATAGTTATCCTTTTCCTGGAACAGAGAGGGAGACACCCTTACAAATGGAGATTTTCCTTGTCAGCATAAATCTCTTACAAAATTTACATAGTTTTCAGATATTTTCCTATTCAGCTGTTTGTTAAAAATGATCAGCCTAAAATAATTCTTATGCCAAAGAGATAAATTTTGGGATGACAAATTTTCCTCTGGAGGAAAGAACAAGTTATAAGGGAAAATAGTCATTTTAGAATGATGGGTTGATGTTTAATTATAAAGGGCAGAGGAAATGTACCAGTATGGAGCTTAATTAAACATTAATCAGGCCCCATGAAGATGAGTTTTTGCACTTTGAGGAAATGTGTTATACCCTAGATCAAAAGATTTGATTTGAATCTGTACAAATTTTATTTATTTATTCATTTATTCATTTATTTATTTATTTATGAGGTGGGACAGGAGGAGAGGGAGAGACATTTTTTTTTTTTTTTTTTTTTTTTGAGAGAGACTCTTAAGCTGACTGTATGCCCAGTGGGGATCCCAATAGGGGGCTCAATCTCACACTGTGAAATTATGAGCCAAAATTGAGAGTCTACTGCTTAACTGACCCCGGCACCCCTGTAATAATTATTATTTTTTTCTTTTTTTTTTTTTTTCAATGTTTATTTATTTTTTCTGGGACAGAGAGAGACAGAGCATGAACGGGGGAGGGGCAGAGAGAGAGGGAGACACAGAATCGGAAACAGGCTCCAGGCTCTGAGCCATCAGCCCAGAGCCTGACGCGGGGCTCGAACTCACGGACCGCGAGATCGTGACCTGGCTGAAGTCGGACGCTTAACCGACTGCACCACCCAGGCGCCCCATAATTATTTTTAAAGTAAAATAATTCTATGTCTGTAATATAACACATTGAAAATATCCCATCCTTGCATATGTACTTTACTGTTATGATTTGTGGGTAAGGACAAGGGGATTATTTAATGCAGGGGCATCAACACTGGCACCTCCAGTGGTCCTGAGCACAATGTCTTTTTCCCTGGTTATTTTTGCCATCAGCTGACAGAGCTAGTATCTATAAGATCACTTTAAAGGGCCCTGATAGGCTTCAAGTATCAGCTGGATTACACTGGGAGTTTACTCTGAGTGGGGAAATGTTGGCTACTTAACCCTTTAACACCTGAGCTAGATTTATCAGTCAGAGGCACTGAAAATAGTCTAACACTCCTTCTGAAAAAGGGAAAATCAGGTAGTAGCAAATAGCCCAAAGAAATACCTCTTCCCTTATTTTAATATTTTAATTAATATTTATTTTAATATTATTATTAAACAATATTATTTAAATTAAATGAAATTAAATGATATAATTTAATATTAAATATTATTAACATTCTAATATTTATTTTAACAATAAAACAAGACCCAAACCAATAAACAACAGGAAATTAAATCCAGCAAATCTGGGCATCTCTGCCAACCGCTAGGGAAGGACAGTGCCTTTGTCTGCAAGAGGTCCAGAGGCACAAAGCTAACACATTCCCCTACAAGCAGCAGGAGCAGTCAACAATACCACAAATAGGATCAGAACATTTTATGTAATAAGTCCTAGTACTACTAAGAGAGGTAGTAAAAGTAGCCCTATTCTGAAGGGAAAAGCTAGAATTATGGGTATGGGGGGAAATTTATCTTTCAAACTTGCATGACAAAAATTAAGAAGGAGGAGAAATATGTACTCACAGTATTGACATCCACTTGATCTTTTAGTGTGGCTGTTAAAGCTGGCAGTTTTCTCAATCAGATTGACATTAAGAACACTAATTACTGGAGGAAAAATGTTCAGATTTTGTGAAGTGATATTCAGCTTAATGTTATTTTTTTCAGTGTTTTTTATTATTTTTGTAATGCTTATTTTTGGAGAGACCATGTGTACAAGAGTTGGGGAGGGGCAGAGAGAGAGGGAGACAGGATCCAAAGCAGGCTCTGCTGCAAGGGTGTGCTGGGAATTGCAGAGGCTTGCTGAGAACATGGTGGCCAGAACATAGAGAGTTTAGGATTTTACAGGGCCACTGGGCACTTTAAATTGATTTGCATTTTATAAAGATTGTTAGCAGAAGAAGGCTGGTTGGAGCCCTGAGGGCTTGGGCCGGAGAGTGGCTCAGTGGACTTTGGGAGAGTGTTCAACCCTTCTACTTTGACCCCAAGTTTGCCAGGCCTAATGCAGCTAGAACAAAGTCTTTTTTTTTTTTTTTTTTTAATGTTTATTTATTTTTGAGAGACAGAGCGCAAACAGGGGAGGGGCAGAGAAAGAGGGAGATACAGAATTTGAAGCAGGCTCCAGGCCCTGAGCTGGCAGCACAGAGCCGGGCGCAGGGCTCGAACTCATGAACCGTGAATTCATGACCTGATCTGAAGTTGGCTGCTTAACTGACTGAGCCACCCAGGCGCCCCTAGAACAAAGCCGTTTATGACAAAATGGCTAATTAGGAAATGTTTAGATTTTCCTCCCACGCTCAAAACATGCTCAAGGGAAGAGGAAAATTGAGGAGGGAGGGAAGCCAAAATAAGGTCTTCTGCTCTCTCCTGCTCTGTCTGTGCAGGGCAGCCAGACAACAGGTTGTCTGGGTACAGATGGGGGTGGGAGGCGAACGTGGGCTTTGAGGACCTGGGGTGAGGCCAGCCTCTAAGCCCTCAGTCTAAGGCAGGGAGGTTGGCCAACACCTTCCCACAACTGGTAGAATCAGGCTTAAAACACTAGGCTGGAATCCTATATCACTTTCTCCCAAATTCCAGCCTTTTAAGAAAAGCAGTTCAAGTCTCTTAATACTGATGTGACAAACAAGGGAAATAACAACTTCTCCCCAAAACAAATTTAAGAAGTAACCCTTTTCACAAGGAAAAGGACAAGGCTGTCCAGAGCTGGTTCAACCATACTGTGAATTAATTATAGAAAAAATAACTTTGATTCTATTTCTTTTGTAATAAGACCTAACTTATTTACTATGAGCCGGGCACTCTATTTTCTGAATATCCTCATTATACAGAGGAGGAAATTGAAGGCACAAAGAGGTTATGTAACTGCCCCGAGGTCATGCAGCTGGTGGAGGGGAGCCTCAGTTTGCACACGGACATGTTGTTCCAGAGTCTGAGTGCTTCACCCCTGCTCCACACAGGTCAGCTGCCGGAGGGAGAAGGCATCTTCCCTTGATTTCTCCTCATGTCGAGGCTGTTTCTGCAACCCAAGCAAGATGTACTGAGGGTATATGAACTCAGATGTGCAGGTGGAAGTAGAAGATAAGGGGCTATGAGGATATATTTGGGAGAGAAATATTTAGGCTAACTTGAGAAAGTATATTTAGGAAATACAAGATAGCATTTAGGATACAAGAGACACCTGGGTGGATTCCATGTTCCCACAGAGTTCTTTTTTTTTTTTTTTTTTTTTCTATTTTTAAATATTTATTTTTGAGAGAGAGAGAGACACACAGAGTGTGAGTGCAGGGCGGGGGGGGGGAGGGAGGGAGAGAGAGAGAGAGAGAGAGAGAGAGAGAGAGAGAGAGAGAGAGAGAGGCAGGCTCCAGGGTCTGAGCTGTCAGCACAGAGCCCCACATGGGGCTTGAACTCATGAACGGTGAGATCATGACCTGAGCCAAAGGAGGCTGAAGCAACTGAGCCACCCCGGTGCTCCCCCACAGAGTTCTTCATGAAGTACTTCCATGACTTATTCCAGGAGGTGGGAGGAGACCTGGAGGGGATGGATGTCTGTGATGCATTTCTGACTTGTGAAAAATGCCGGAAAAATGACACAACTACAGGAAAAAACAGTTAACTCCTCCTTATCCCTTTGTTTACTGTTACTCCCAGAAAGGTAAGAAATACTGTTTAGGAAAGCTTGAATATGCATGATAACAAAACTTTGGGGGAATGGAAGGGCGATGAGGATAAAAGGGGAAGTTGAGGGATCTCAGACGGGCTAAGAAATGGGTGAACAAAAGAATATCTTCACCGAAATCTGAGACAGAAAAAGGAGATTAAGTAAACAGAGGACTGTGGCCAGCGTCATACCAAGGAACCACAAACGAAAAGCAAAGTTTTTTCAGTAACCCCGTTGTGATAACTTTCTACAACACGAGCTCTGCAGCCATGCTTAGGATAACATTTACAGACTTAGGGACTGATCTTAACATGGTCTTGTGCTTCTGTGGCATGTCTCCTGCAGAGAGGGGAGTCAGGAGTCAAGCTGAATTGTAAGAGTGGTTAGAGTCAGCAAGAATGAGAATGGAAAAAAAAGTTGGTTTGCAAGGAGAGGTATTTAAGTTCTCCACAGTGTGTGGTCTGCTACCAAGGAAAAACCGGGCTGTCAGCACAGCGCCCTCTAGTGTCTCTGAAAGTCACTGCAGCTCTGTGGGGGTGGGCCGGCCAAAGTTGGTCAGCTCTGTTAACCTCCAGCATATGTTTACAGTGGTAATCTCTAGTGACTCAGGGCCAACTGTTGGCTTTGAGCTTGGTTCTTACCCCTCTCCACCCCTAAATGGGTATTCAGAGCTGGCATGGTTGGAGGTAAGGATATGAAGAATATGCTGTGGATTTATCTCTTGTTTCTTGCGAAGTTGCCTAACAGTGCCTTTACCGGGGAGGATGGGATGCTGTTCCATGTTTGAAATAAAGGCCTTACTCTTTAGTTTCAATTAACCTGCAGTTTAAAATCTCACCCAGTATAAGAGAAACAGAACTTTATGTGGCAATCCCTGATGTATAATGTCAGAGATGGGACTTGCAACTCTGAGAGGTTTTGGTGACAGCCAGCTATCCTGAGTTGCCCATTTTTAGATGGACTCCCTCTCCCCACCCTCCTTCCTTCCTTCCTTTCACAGGTAGCCAGTTTAAGTTATCAAGAGATGAAAAATTGCCTTGAGAAGTGTTTTCCCCACATCAAGCTGCTTTGGATATAGTTCCACCAATTTTATCATAGTGCTGCCATGGGCACATCACTGTGAGGATGAACCGAGGTGATGCATGTGCAGCACTTAGCACAGGACCCGGTAGAAAAAAGTTGGCCAATGTTAGCTAATCAGCATTAACAATTGTCTCTTTGGACTTGGTTCCACTGGGGACAAGGAATTCAAATTAGCATCAAGCTATTTCAACAGAAAGTTTGGTAATCTGAGTTGAGTGAGAACCACAGACCTTCCTTGGTGTCCGTCATGGACAGTGGTTACATAACAAGAACAAACCTCTCTCCCTCCCCTCCATTTTTGAGGCAGTACACTGTACCTGGTGACTGAAGAGATTGAAGGCATGGTCTTTGGCATCTAGGTTATTTTGTTAGCAAAATAGCTCGGGTGTCATCTATTGCTACCCTATTAAAGCATCTGGGGGAGGCTTTCTGAAGGGGGCAAGCTTTGAGCAGTGCCCCTCCCAGACAGAGCACTATGCATGGGGCCCAGCCCCAACATTGTCATCACCTGTCTGGCTGCTTCTTGCATCACCCTGGAAGGAGAAAAGGCATCTTCTACCCCTGGAGTGCAGTGTGGGATGCAGTGAGGCAGTTGGGGAATCAGGTTTAGTCCTGGTTTATCCACTCTGTGGTGGTATGGCTTTGGCCAAGTTATTTAACTTCCCAGCCTCAGGTTTCTCATCTGCAAACTGTGGGCCATGTGCCATGATGTGTGTGAAGCCAGAATGTTGTCTGGCACATAGTTGGTACAGTGAACATTTTACATTCCTTCCTCTTCTTGGCTGCCTTCAAAGAATTCATAAAATGAACACTTGGATTTAGCCACTCACTGTCTTTCCTTCTTGTCACCAGGAATTTCCTAGCTAGTTAGCAATGGGAAGAAATGTTGGTTAATGTTAATAATAATAATAATAATAATAATAATAATAATAATAATATTAGCTGTGAATGCCAGAATAGCTCAGATTGGTTTTTTTTGTTTGTTTGTTTTTGTTTTTGAGAGAGAGAGAGAGTGCAGATGAGTGAGGTGCAGAGAGGGAGACGGAGAGAGAAGCTAGGCTCACCAGAGGCAGGGCACAAGCTCACCTAATTCAGGGCTCCAACTCACAAACCATGAGACCGTGACCTGAGCCGAAATCAAATGCTCAAGCAACTGAGCCACCCAGATGCCCTAGATTGCTTGTTGAACCTGGAGAGTAGTCAAAATGCAGGTCCTGTGTGTTCCCAAAGGGCATCTGAAAGTCCACATGGGAGGTTTCAGAAGAGAGGACCAAGCAATGGTCCCTGTGCTGATGTAAAGGTATGAGTAGAGATCAAAACCCTCACATAGAATTACCACATACCCTATCCTTTCCCTATAAGAGTTTCCCAGACCAAACAAATCTGTATCTTAAGAATGTGGTTTTTGAGGAGGGCAGGATCTGATAGGAAGACAGCCCAAACATCCTTTCTGCCTAGGGGAGCATATATACTTTTTATTAGTCCAGGGTAAAGTGCATCCGTGGGTGGGGTGAGGTCAGCAGTTAGAGTCAGCACTATCTAGTGTGTCCCCTCAGGCATTCACCCGGTAGCAGTGTGGTCTGAACCTGTGTTAATTCTAAGAAGAAGCATTTGAATGAAACTCCACATTAATTAAATAGTTGAGGGGCACCTGGGTGGCTCAGCCAGTTAAGTGTCCAACTCTTGATTTCGGTTCAGGTCTTGATCTCAGGGTCATGAGTTCAAGCTTCATGTTGGGCTCTGCAGTGAGTGTGAAGCCTACTTAAAAAAAAGTTGAAAATGTTCATAAGGGAAAGTTATTGTGCATACTAAATGGTTTTTCTATTTTATTTCCTTTAGGAGAACTATCCGATCCCTGAACCAGGACCAAATGGTAGGTCCTTGGGACACTTGACTTACTTCTTATTATTTACCCTGGAGACACCTGTGCATTGCTCCCTTACCCCCCTTTCCTTCTGATTATTACTTTACCTCCAATTAAAAACTGTGTTTTTGTTAGGCTGTAAACCCAGTCTGTTATTCACAGCATGACTGGATAGGTTCAACTTGACTCCTACATGAAATAAAAACAGTGATAGACCCAGAAGAGTTACCACATCAGACTGCTGACTTGTCCCAGAGTTTTTGACATTAAATGTCTTCAATTTCTGGACAAAAAGGCAGAGTTGTTCCTTGTTTGACCTAACAACAGAGGTAGGTTAGTTACTCTCTCTATATAAGCTGCCGTTTGGGTGGCCAAATCCTGTCCTAACCCTAACCCTTACCCAAGTCTGGAAAATGAGGAAGTCCACAGAACTTAATCTCTTAGTTAGAAAAGAGAGCGTCATTGGAAGAAGACTAGGACTTTCTGTCCAGTGGGGGTGGGAGGGGTTGTATGGAGCAACACCCCACGGTCATAATCAACGAAGCACAGACAGCGGGTGAGTTCCTGCCACCTTTGTTCCAGTCTTCCAGCCTCTCACCAGGTGAGCCTGTGAGGCCCAGCTGACGTGCACATTTCCTTGAGTGGTGTCTGTACCAGGGGAAGTCATGCTGCCCTGTTGGTGTGGGCAAGATACCTGCTGACAGTTTTTCAATCCCTCTCGTCCCCTGAGTCCCACTTCATAATGTGCAGGACTCTGTGATGAGGCTGAGAGCAAGGGGGAGAGTGTCTATAGATAGCTCATCCCAGCACCCAGCCACTCAGGTCTCCTTTCTGTCCTTGAGTTGGGGTGTGCTTTCCCACCTTTCCCCGGAGCTGTAGCTTCCGTGTCAACATCAGATTGAAGGCAACTTTCCTGGAATCTCAAGAGCTTTGCTACTCAAAGGTCAGCTGCATTGTTGATTTATAGTGATAAGAATATAGACAATAGCTGTTTCTATCAGTGTTTAACACGTAATGTATATTTAGGGCTTAAGTGTTTTCACCAAGCTATGGTGTTTCAGGGACATGAAAGAGCACCTCACTGTGTCCTGAAAAGTTAGTATGGATTCTAGAAGCAGCCAAACAAGGGCTGTCTTGGACCCAAAGGACCCTGGTACTGTTTCTCTGCTACAACATTCTGCTTTTTCTTTCTCGTCTCTTGCTGCCCTTGATTGGATGGGGAAATAATAGCAAATTTCAGCTAGCGTTTCTAGCAAGTGAAATTTAATCTCTTATTATAAATTGGTAAAGAGGAAACTCTGAGATCATTTTCTCTACCTTTGATCTCAGTATTCACCCTGCCATTTCTTACTCTGTCACCAAGGCCAAGGACAGAGAAGATTCTACAGAACCACACCTGTGGATCACCCATGATGTGTGGCAAGGGCAGGGTGTGCAACACCTGCATGCATAGCAGAGCTTTAGGTCTCTTTGTCTTTCTAAGGAAGAGCTTTTTCTCAGGGAGATACTTGCAACGTGCTCACCTTAGTCAGACTGGGCCAGTAATCCTTTCGTGTTTGTTTTGCAGAGGGGCTCAGTAGCATCATTATTTTCAATTTGGAAAACTGACAACAACAATACCAACACATCTCACTTTATTCAAACCTGCGAAGGGGAAATACCAGTTGAAATCTCTGGGTGGTTTAAATTAAATCTGCACTTTTAAACAGAACAACAGGCATGCAGAACGCAGCCAGATAGCTCACACAGTGTTGCCAAGCCTAGATTTTGCCAGCCTTCCTCTCAGGAATTGGTAAGATTCAGGCGTAGCATATTGTCTGGAAACAGCTCTCTCCTAGAAAACAGTTTTTCCCTTACATGGTTGATACATTTCTTCCCATTAATAATATCTTATTTGTGCAGTGGATTAGAGTTCTCCAGAGAAGCAGAACCAAGAGAGAGGAGAAAGAGAGATTGAGCATATAGATTTGTTTATATATAGGTTTATTATATATGTATGTGGAGAGAGGACTGGAAGAGATTTATCTTCATTGGCTCATGTGATTGTGAGGACTGGCAAATCTGAAATTTGTAGGGCTGACCAGCATGCTGGAAATTCAGGTCAAAGTTGATGTTTCAGTCTTGGGGAATTCCTTCTTTGGGAAATCTCAGTCTTCTCCTAGGGCCCTAAACTGATTGGATGAGGACCACCCACATTAGGTGGAGTAATCTGCTTTACTTTTTACAATTTACTTATTGAGTCAGTAGACTCCAATGTTAATTACATCTAAAAAATAGCCTCACGGCAACATCTTCTGTTTGACCAAACAGCTGGGCACCACAGCCTTGCTGAGCTGACACATAGCATTAACCCTCAAAAGCAGTTATTTTGCTCTGTGGAAGCTTTTCCTGGCTTGTAAGCCTTCATTAGTGTTGCTGTTTAGCTTGTTTCCCTCTGTGGTTGTATCTGGCCTTTGAAACCAAACCCTCTTCCTGTCCAGAGGGGAAGTATGGTGGTGCCTCAGGCTGCAGGGAGGATGGTTCATTCCCTCACTTGTTTTGTCCTTCCTTTTATCAGAAGTGCTGCTGAGGATGCATTCCGTTGGAATCTGCGGCTCAGATGTCCACTACTGGCAGCATGGTCGAATTGGGGATTTTATTGTGAAGAAGCCAATGGTGCTGGGGCATGAAGCTTCAGGAACAGTTGTAAAAGTGGGATCATTGGTAAAGCACCTAAAGCCAGGTCAGCAAAACCCTTCAACTCACTGTTTTATTTATCCCTCAACATAAATAAATATTTGTGTGCACTTTCTTGGGGCCAGGCCCTCTGTTAAACCCTGGGGTTACAGCAGTGAATAAGACAGTCTTCAATTTCTACACACATGGATCTTACCTTCCACAGAGGAAGACGGGCCTGGGACACACATACAGTTCCTTAAGTACAGTTGTGTTGAGGGCAACAGAGAAGAAAACGTGACCAGGGTGTTCTAACCAGATCCCTGGCTCCTTGAAGGGAGGAACAGTTAATCCAACACCTGAAGGCGACTAAGGAATAAACCAGTTAAAGGGGTGGGGGAAACATTCCAGGCATAGGAACCATAAACTGTCTCCACATGCTGAGAACCAGGGTCTTTGGTACAGTCGCTGATCTTATTGGACGACTGGAAAACTGTCAATATTTTTCTAGATTTGCTTAATTCATTCTCTTGAAGGGAGGAATTCTCAGCTATTGGCAGCCTGTGATGTTCCCCAATAAGTGAATTAAATTCGAGCTGTGTGACACGGCCAACTGTTGGCTTTATTCTTCCTTTGCTGATGAGGCCACTGTACAGCCTGGAAACGACATCAGATTATTTGAGGGAAGGAGAAGGTTGGCAGGAGATACCATTTCTCAGTTATAAGGCTCTCTGAGCACAGCTACATGAAGAGGAACTTTCTGGCCCTGAAGAAGCTAGACTTGTGTCTCACTTAAGAATGTTGTCAGGCTCTCCATTCATCATGAGTGGAAGTTGAGAAAGCCCCTGAGAATTTTGTGGGGCTATCCCAAAGGGGAAGATTCATACTTTCCAACAGCCCCTGAGTGGTTCTTACCTGTGGGACCAGATATCTAAATACTAGTCATAATAAAGAGTGTGGGGGTTCTTTAAATTTCAGTTATAATAAGTGCTGAGTGCAATCCACAATGAGTCCAACCTTGTGCTTTGAGGGATACAGAGAATTGAGAAGATACGATACCTGGATACTTTCATCTAGTTGGGAAGACCAGACATCAGGACATAAATACCAATAATTAGAGAATAAGACCATTGGGTACTATAAGGTATGAAAAAGAATTGGCTCTAGCAGTTCAAAGAAAGGGCATTTGTGATGGGCAGAGGTCTTAAATGAAGGTTCATGGAGGAGATACATCTTGGGGCTGGATATTTAACAATAATAATTGTAGGAAGAAGGTAGCTAATATTCATTGCTTTACTGTTAGCCTCCATGTTAAATATTTACATGTATAATTATGTATGTCATTACTGAAACAACTGTATAAGGTAGGCATTATTTTAAAGCACGGTGATTAGGCAGAGTCATACACTAGTGAGTCTCAAGCTGGGACGCCTGTCTTGGTCTTTCTGACTCTGAAGCAAGTGCTCAGAACCATTGGCCTGCCCAGCATCTGGAGACTTGAAAACGGTTTTGTATTTGAGTTAGTGAAGGGGTCTGAAGCTAATATTCTAGTTAAAGGAACAGAGTAATAAAATCACAGAGATGAGCATAATATATCTGGGTCGCTAATAAATCTATGGTGCTCAGAGTAGAGGTTCTGTGTTGGGGAGTTAGTGGAGACGATAAAAATGCATAATCTATATACAAGTCCCTCTTTAAAAAGCACTGTGCAGCTGTGAGTTATTATTATATTATTACAATGTAATAATTGGAAGACAAAACTGAGTAATATAAAACTCCACCTGATTATGGAGACTCTTGAATGCTAGATTGCAGAAGTTATCGTCAATGGTAGACCATAATTTGGAGAAAGTTCAGTGGGCCAAGGGGAAAGTAGAGAGGGACAGAAGGAAGAGACACACACAGGTTAGGGGAATATATTTTATGGTTGCATAAATATGGTTGAATTTCTGTGGATCCTTTTTTTTTTTTTTCTTTTAGAAGACAAAATTTTTATTTAAGTGTTTCATATGCTAATTTGGACTGAAAATTCTAATCAACTAGTCTAAAAAGAAGGAACACACTCATAGAGTAGTTCTTAACATTTGTTGATAAAGTTTTCACACAAATCTTAAAGAATCAATAAATCTAAGGCATGGAAAAATTCTTAATTTAAATACAATCTGGCTGTCTATCTTATAGTTTGAATTTCCTGTACAATAACACCAGCTCAGATAATTATAATAATGATAAATACAATGCAAATAGTTAATACTACTTATATTACTACTATTATTATCATTGCCGCCACTACTTTTAATGAGCGCTAACTACATCCCAGGACCCTGTGTTATTCTGTAGGTAGTTTTAATGCAAAGGCATAAAAATAACTTAAGGTGTGTCTATTTAGTAAAGGGAAAACCTCCCACCGGTGACACTCCTCAGGCTAAGGAGGGCCCTAGCTCCACTGTTCCACCCCTGTGCGGGTGGGGCTGGGGACTGACTGGGAAGGGACACAAAGGAAGGAAGTTTCCAAGGTAGTGGTAATGTTCTGTATCTTGATAGGGGCTTATATTACACAGGTGAATGCATTTTTTCAAAATTCACCTAGTGATCCAGGTAAGATTGTGCATTTTATCTATATTTAAATTTTACCTTAAAAAAGAACCTTAAACAAGTTTTGAACTCTAGTTAACGATAGATAGGCAGGCTGAAGTATTTAAGCATGGAGTGTACTAATGGCTACAAGCTATGTTGAAATGCATCAGGAAAGAAGATTGGCTCAATGGATAGAGGAGAGATGGATGGATAGGCAGCTATGTGATAAAGAGAATTAGCTACATGTTAATTGAAGAATCGAGGTGCAGGACATCTGGGTGTTCACTGTACAGTTCTTCCAACTTCAGTGTATGTTTGAAAAAAAAATTTTTTTTAACGTTTATTTATTTTTGAGACAGAGAGAGACAGAGCATGAACAGGGGAGGGGCAGAGAGAGAGGGAGACACAGAATCTGAAACGGGCTCCAGGCTCTGAGCTGTCAGCACAGAGCCCGATGCCGGCCTCAAACTCACAGACTGTGAGATCATGACCTGAGCCCAAGTCAGATGCTTAACCGACAAAGCCACCCAGGCGCCCCAGTTTGAAAATTTTCATAATGAAAAGATAGAAGACCAATTCTAGGGCTGGGTTTCCAAGCAAGCATAGTGAGGCAGAGGAGACGTACACTAGTTCACAAGCCTGGAAGTTACTCTCTGCTCTGCCAGAGCCCGAGACCTCTGTGGGTCATTTGCCTAAGCAGGTCTGCAAACTGGGGATCACCTAACTCCTAGTTATTGTCAAAATGCAACCAGACTGAACATAAGGCATGCCATAATTGTGGCTCCTGTGTTTGTCAAGGCCTTGGCCCATATTTTCAAAGCAGGTGAAGAAAAAAAAATGTCTGCAAACTCCATGCAGCGGTTTGAGATGAATCCTGGACTTGGCTTGCCTTAGAGATGGGACTGGTTCTGTGTTTCCCAAGCTGGGAAGTGGTTGTGGAGCTGAGGGGTGGATTGGCTTGTTCCATGGTTAGTAAAAGGGCAGGCCAAACCAGTCTGGAGAAGTGTGCTGGTCATGTTCTGTGTAGCATCCTGAGTTTTCTGTGGAAGCACTAATGGGTTGAGCTTGTCTAGGGGGCCCTGGATCCCGGGGAGGTGGGTGTCTCCCCCTGCTGGCATCTCCCCAGGAGCATGTGCCCCTTCACAGCAGCTCTGCCCCTGCTCACGTTTTCCTCTCCAGGGGATCGTGTTGCCATCGAGCCAGGTGCTCTGCGAGAAATGGATGAATTCTGCAAGATTGGCCGATACAATCTGTCGCCATCCATCTTCTTCTGTGCCACGCCCCCTGATGACGGGAACCTCTGCCGGTTCTATAAGCACAACGCTGACTTCTGCTACAAGTTAGTGCCCAAGGCCTGGCCTGGCCACCTGGGACCTCCCCCCCTCCTTTTTGGTTGGGGTTCTTTCTCCTAGTTTCCTGCGGTGATTTCTTTGTTCTTTTCAGCTTATAATTTCAGACACGAAGCATCCCCTCCACAGGCCCTTCTGGGGGCATTGAGGGAAGGCAGCTTGACTAGGGCTAGGACTGACTCACAGTACTTGGTTTTAGTCTTTGGGCTGAAGTTCCCGTTTGCTAGAGCAACAATAGAAAATTGTTGCCAAAATCACTCACTCCTCTCCAGCCATCCTGCAGATAACTTGCTGAGGTTCATCCTCCATTACTGGTTTCCAAGGCAGCTCCCAGGAAAGAGAACTTATTACAGCAGTGACCCCCAGTAACAGCAACAACTGGGGCTTACAGACGAGGCATGGCATGGAGCCAGGGCATGAGCTTTGGGACCCTGGATCCACTCTCTCCTAGTGAGTGACTTTGAGGAAATGACTTAACCTTCCTCTGCTTCAGTCTCATTTAATCACCCAAAGATTAAATGAGGCAATGCGTGTGAAATCACAATTATTATTCCCACATGCCTGGCCTTTTACTAATAAGTGCTTTGCATGCCTTATCTTATTGAACCTTCATGAGAATAACGGTGAGTTGGGCACCAGGACTGCAGTTTTGTGCAAGGGTGCAGACCCAGGAAGAGACTGCAGAGCAGAGCAAGGACTCAAGCTGGGGCAGCTGAGAGTCTTAAATTCCTGTCCTGTGCTCACTGCCCTACCCCAACTCTCGAAATGGTTTTGGGGTGAGAATTGGTATCTGCAGAAGCGCAGTGTTGTACCCATGGAGCTCTGGGGTGCTGATGTGCTTCTTTCCTTCTGACTGTCTGACGGTGTGTTTTCTTCCCATTCCGACCTGGCCCCAGCTATGGCTCTGTTGGTCAGGATGGGGCTTGTCTGAAAGGGGCCAGGTGCCCATTACAGGGGCAGTCTGATAGATCTGAGTTTTCTAGTGCCTACTGGAAGCCTTGAGAGGAGTCAGAGGCCAGACCTCGTGATGCGTTTAAGTCAACATCTAACTGCTCTAGAAGAAAGCAAGTTATGTGCGTAGAGTCTACCTTTCAGCAAGTGGTTTCCGACCATCCTCCCTTTTCTGGGCCCTTTCCAAGTCAAGGCACCAAATGAGGTTTTCATGAAAGGCAGAAAAGCAAAATGATAAATTTCAAGACTAACTGCTGGTCTCTGCCATCGACCAACTGTGTGACGTTCAGCGAGTTACTTAAACTTTGTAACCTCAGTATCTTTGCTTGTAAAATGGAGATGATAATAGCACCAATATGGTGAAATGCATAGCTTATTGACATAATTCAATGAGAAAAGTTTATCAAGTACTCAGCATGAGGCCTGGCACATAGTAGGTGCTCAATGAATGGTGCCATGATATGTCATAGATATGGCCTTGTGTCTGGGGGATAGTACAGGTTAGGTATGAAAGGAAGTCTTGCACTGGGGATGGGGTGGGTGGGCCTTTGTAGACAATGGTGGGAGAGGGTGTATTCTGTTGGCAGTGTTAATGGGAGGGCTGAGGAGGGCCCCTAGGGGATGTGCAACCCCCCACCTCTCCTTTTCTCCCAGGGTGCTTTCTGCTCACATCCCTACACCAGCCCTGGACCCACACCCTCTTCTCTGGTTTCTGTTTGTGAGGATTCCTATACTGCCACGGCCTCTTTATTTTCCTACCCACCTTATTTTCTTTTTATCTTCCTGCTTCCCCCTTGACTTCTTGATTATCCTTTTGCTGTTCCCTCAACCCTATTGTGAAAACCACCAAGTTGCATTATTTTCTGATGTTTATAAAGTCAGGAAAGATCAGAGCTGGGAAGAAACTTAGAGTGTTCCCATCCCCCTTCCCTCCCACTGAACAAGGTCAGGTTAGTGGGAGCATAGAGGAGGACCCAGAGACTCTCCAAAGGTCAGTGGCAAAGGCCCTGGGCCCAGGACTCTTCCTGGTGCTTCTGCCTACATGCCAGGCTGCCCTCCCCATGTGGCTAGTGTGGCTGTCTAGGTGATTAAGGAAGCACCTGCCTAATGAGTAGAACAATCTCACCATAATAATCCTCTATCATCACCATCCTCAATCCCATTTTCCTGGGTGTTCTGCTAAGGGGAAATCAGAGTGAAGGTTAAGAGCGGCACACCATTCCTGACCAAAGACCACCCTCAGCTCAGAGCCCACACAAGCCTTGGGGGAAGTCCCAGATGTGAAGGGGCAGGCATGTCTGAGGCAGTATGGTTGGTGATTCCTTGGGAGAGTTTGGGAGTCTTCATTATTTCGCTTCAAACTTTTATCTCTTTTATAGAATTGATGGGTCACATTGGGTGGGAAGGGGTGATGGTGGCAATCCGAGCAGGAGAGAAGATTGAAGTAGGGGAGACAATGTGAGAGACGCAGAGGGGAGGGAGGAGGAAATGGTGGGGGGCAGCAGGCAGAGGCCGACTGTAAGCCTCATTACTTATTCTGTGGAGTAGTGTGACAGGTCATGGGAACAAGCACATGGTTTGGCTGACACCTTCCTTTTTGGAACTTGAGGATTTTCATGTTCTAGCATGTGGAGGTTTGGGGGCCCTGAATAAAAATACTGGACAGTGAGGAGTTAGCAGAAGTGAGATGTGAACCACATTGCTGCTGGTACTAGCAGGCGGCTGATATGGGGCAGGCAGGATGTGGAACCAGAGACCTGAGTTCAGGTCTTGCTTTTCCACTCATTAGCCTTGTAACCTTGGGCAAGTCTCTGTCATTGAGCTTCAGTTTCCTCTTCTGTAGAATGAAGGTAAAAATAAAGCCTGTCCTTCCTGCCTGACAAGGTCATGGTGAGGATCAAATGAGATAATGGATGAAAAAGCCCTCTAATCTGTAAAGCCTTATGCAAATGTTTGCTGTCATCATCATCGGGGTTGTTAATAGGGTCAGGATGCCAGTGGACTGGGAAGTGAAAACCAAGAACCCCGTGGTGAAGGTGACACAGCATTTAATCAACTGCCTGGAAGAGAGGCCCTTTTCCCTTTACAACCAGTCCAGGGGCAACCAGGCAGCTGCTGCCATCAGATGTGGTTCTTCTGGAACATACAATTCGGGGGGAGGGCAGCAAACAAGAGTGACATCAGCTTCTAAATCACTGTTTGGCAAAGCTGCTGATAGTTGGGATTGTTTGCTGAAGTGAAACCAGAAAGGCTATATACATAGGTTTGAGAAGCAGACGAGATGCTGGAGTGTGGTCATATTAACCTCTTATTAAATGAACTTCTCATTTATTAATGGTAATCACAACATATCTCTTCTTGGGTAACATGTTGAAGAAAACATAATGTGTGCACATTCACTGAAGTGATTTGTCCAAAAAAAAAAAAACCATTTTCAGAACAGGGCAGCGTGGCATGGATTCTGGAATCAGACCTATCTGGTTTCCATTTCAAACCCTTTGAGCCTCTCACTAGTTTTGAACCTTTGGCACAAGTCATTTAATTCTCCAAGGCTCTGTTTCTTTGTCTGTAAAATGAGAATATTAGTGCCTACACTAGAACTCTTCCAAGGTTTGTGTGAATGAATATATGTAAATTGCTCAGCATGTTGCTAGGCACATAAGCAAATGCTCAATAAATATTAGCTATTGTTGTTACCCAGAGAGGGACTAACTGAGTGTGTTGAATGACACCCTAGGCTTCCTGACAATGTCACCTTCGAGGAAGGGGCCCTGATTGAGCCACTGTCTGTGGGGATCCATGCCTGCCGGCGAGCTGGAATCACCCTGGGGAACAAGGTCTTTGTGTGTGGAGCTGGTAAGAAACAGATGATACTGTGGTTATGAGTTCCTTAAAGGGTAATGTGGAGATCCCTCTGCCCGTCTCATTCCCCCACCAATGGCTGGAATTGGTCCTAGAATCTTTCTGGGTGGAAGAGGATTACGATGTCCCATTCCCTCAGTGACCAGCACTTTGCTAAATAAACTATCTGCAGACATAATAGTATTTCATGTTATTTCCTAGGCAATATATCTGTTTTTGTTCATTTAAAGAATGTAATTTGGGATGATTTTTTTAACTTGACAGGGAATATTTTTGGTAGTTAAGGGAAAGGTGACTTTCTGAACTTAAGTCATGCCAGAGAAGTGGTCTCCTGGTCCATCCAGGAATGAAGTGGGTCCTGCCCATGGCCAGTGGAAGGAATGGAGTCCAGTCCACCCTGAGCCAGCACTCGGCTTGCATTGGGGTTGCAGCTGGCTGCGTTCTCTCCTCCCCTGCTTCCAGCCACCCAAACAAAACCCTAGCAGCCTCAGACTGAACCATTCTAGGTGTCTAATGCTAGTGACACAGACAACATGCTCATACTCCTTGTGGGTGTGATTTGGTGTTCCTCACACACCCTTTTAGGCATAATTGACATATAACATTACCTTAGTTTCAGGTACACGTGATGATTTGATATTTGCACGTATTACCAAATGATCAGCACCATAAGTCCAGTTAACACCTGTCACTATACATAGTTACAAAAATTTTTTGTGATGAGAACTTTTAAGATCTACTCTTTTAGCAACTGTCAAATATGCAACATGGTATTATTGACTATAATCATCATGCTGTATGTTATATCCCCATGATTTATTTACTTTACAACTGGAAGTTTGTACCTTTTGACCCTCTTCACTCATTTCACTCACCTCTCACCATGCCCCCTCTGGAAACCATTTCGTACTGTTATTTGTGAGTTTTGTTGTTTCATTTTGCTTTTGTTTGGATTCCACATGTAAGTGAGATCCTACAGTATTTATCTTTGTCTGATTTATTTCACTCAGCATAATGCCCTCAAAGTCCATCCATGTTGTCACAAATGGCAAGATTTCTTTTTTTTACAGCTGAATAATATTCCACTGTGTACATATAAACCACATTTTCTTTGTATATGCATCTGTTGATGGACACTTAGGTTGTTTCCATATCTTGGCTGTTGTAAATAATGGTGCAATGAACATGGGGTACAGATATCTTTTTGAGTTAGTGTTTTTCATTAAATACCCAGAAGTGGACTTACTGGATCATCTGGTAGTTCTATTTTTAATTTTGTGAGGAAACTCCATACTGTTTTCCACGGTGCCCGTACCAATTTACATTCCCACTAACAGTGCATGAGAGTTCCCTTTTCTCCATATCCTTGCCAACACTTGTTATTTCATGTCTTTTTATTTTTATTTTTTTTCATGTCTTTTTAATAGTAGCCATTCTGACAGGTGTGAGGTGATATTTCATTGTGGTCTTGATTTGCATTTCCCTAATGATGAGTGATGTTAAGCAATGCACCTTTCCATGTACCTGTTGGCCACCTGTACGTCTTCTTTGGGAAAATGTCTGTTTAGGGGTGCCTGGCTGGCTCAGTCAGTAGAACATGCAACTCTTGATCTCAGGGTTGTAAGTTCAAGGCCCACTTTGGGTATATATATATATATATATATATATATATATATATATATATATATACATATATATATACATATATATATATATATATATATATATGAAGAAAATGTCTTTAGATCCTCTGCCCATTTTATTTATTTTTTTTAAATTTTTTTTTTCAACATTTATTTATTTTTGGGACAGAGAGAGACTGAGCATGAACGGGGGAGGGGCAGAGAGAGAGGGAGACACAGAATCGGAAACAGGCTCCAGGCTCTGAGCCATCAGCCCAGAGCCTGACGCGGGGCTCGAACTCCCTGACCGCGAGATCGTGACCTGGCTGAAGTCGGACGCTTAACCGACTGCGCCACCCAGGCGCCCCCCTCTGCCCATTTTAAAATCAGATCGCTTGGCTTTTTGCTATTGATTGTATGAGGTCTTTATATATTTTGGATATTAACCCCTTACCAGATATATGATTTGCAAATGTTTTCCCTTACTTGATAGGTTGCCTTTTTCATTTTGTTGATGGTTTTCTTTGCTGTGCAGAAGCTTTTTATTTTTTTAAAGTTTATTTTTATGAGAGAGAAAGAGAGAGGGGGGAGGAAGAGAATCCCAAGTAGGCTCCATGCTGTCAGTACAGAGCTCAATGCAGGGGCTCAGTCTCACAACTGTGAGGTCACGACCTGAGCTGAAATCAAGAGTTGGATGCTTAACTGACTAAGCCACCCAGGAGCCCCACAAGTGACATATATATGTGTGCATGTGTGTGTGTGTGTGTGTGTGTGTGTGTGTGTGTGTGTTTATATATATATATTTAATTTGCATAAGTAATTCCTTTTTGACATAGAAAAAGAAGTCATGCATACCACATGTGTATACACACAGAAATTCACCCATAGCCCCATCACCTATCATCCTGAAAGAGAACCACTGTGAATATTTTGATGTAGAATTTTTCAGGTTTTTAATTTTTTTTTTTTAATGTTTATTTATTTTTGAGAGAGAGACAGTGTGAGTGGAAGAGGGGCAGAGAGAAAGGGAGACATAGAATCTGAAGCGGGCTCCAGGCTTTGAGCTGTCAGCACAGAGCCCGATGCGGGGCTCAAACTCACAAACCTAAGCCGAAGTTGGATGCCTAACTGACTGAGCCACCCAGGTGCCCTGAATCTTTCAGATTTTAAAAATGAGATCATGGTAAACATGCCTTATTTTACCCACTCTTTTTAAAAAAAATTGATATATTATGAACATCTTTCCATCACACTGGATGAACGAGTTATGACATAATTTTTAATAGTTGTGTAACACCCCATTGTAGTTTGTTTAGCTAATCACCTCTTTGTTGGTCATTTCAAGTATCTTCCAGTGTTTTGACTGTGGGAGGAAACTCACAAAATTATTTTCAAAGGCAGTGTCAAAAAGCAAATCCTCAAAGAATCTGCACAGTCTCATTTTGTGGGTCTGGGTTTGTACTAAAACCGTGTCATCCAGCATGCAGATGCTGTGGGAAGCAAGTGGTCTCTGGACTGATTTTTAAGTCCCTGAACATCCTAGAGCTGCCTGAGCAGCTGGGTCAGCCCATGGAGCCAGGTCACTTAAGCCAAGGTGGTCCTCAGAGGACACCTGTAAAGGATGTGTCTCTCCTTGGGGGGATGTGATGGGTTCTAAGAGGGTAGGAGCCAGAGAGAGAACAGGACAGTGTATCTAGGCCTTCTGAGACATTTTATTCTCTTAACAAATATATTTTCTCGAGCCCTCTTCTAATTTGCCATTTTCCCCAAGAAGAGTAAACGGAAAAGTTCTAGCTTTGAGGTTGAGAGAATTAAATGGAACTCAGCAGTAGGAGCAAATTTCATGTCCAGAACAGTTCTTCATATATTCATGTACTTATGCATTCAACAGATAGTTGTTAAGGCCTCACTATGTGGTAGGCACCAGGGTAGATGCTAGAGGTGCACACAAGCTATGGTTCCTGTCCATGGACAAGGGGTGAGCTGATGTTTAATATTTCACAAACATCTCCCATTTCCTGCTTTATTTAGGGCCAATTGGACTGGTCACTTTGATCGTGGCCAAGGCAATGGGTGCAGCCCAAGTGGTGGTGACTGGTAAGAAGGTTTTCTTTTTCAATCTCCTTGAAGAGGAAACAGCTGGCCTACCGTTTAGGCCAGGGGCTTGAGAACTATTCCTTTCCTGGAGTGCTGGGTTTCTAAAGGGGCTCTTCCTCTTTTCTCCCCCTGGGGTTCAATGGTTGAAAAGCCCACCCAGGGGCAGAGGGTGGCTGCTGTGGAGAAGGTCTGGCTCTTTATGTGTGGACCCCAGATGCCCCTACTGCTCACTCAGTTCTAAGAAGAGGCTTAGCCCCTGGTCCATTTGACCAAACCCGGGAGGTAAAGAAGGTGTGCTTGTGTGTGTATGAGGTGGAGTTAGTGGGATCTATGATATGTTTATAGGAGGGTGTGCAGTGTGTGGTATGGGTGAAAGATGTGTGTATGTGTGAGGAGAGCTTATCTGTGACGGTATGTGTGGAAGCATGTAGGGTATAGAAGGGTGTGTGTGTGTGTGTGTGTGGAGAAGGCATCAGTGAGAGAGAATATTTGTGTGTGTGTGTGTGTGTGTGTGTGTGTGTGTGTAAGGTATCTGAGAGTGTGGGTGAGTGTATAGAATTGTGTGGAGTATGTGGCTATAAGGGGAGTAGGGATGTAGGAGAGTGAGTGCTTTGTGTGTGGAGAAGGTATCAGTGTATAGAAGGTATCTGAATGTATATGTGAGGACTGGGTACCCTTCAGAGAGAGAGAGAGGGAAGCCATGTAGAGCTGTGTGGTGTGTATAGGGTGTGTGGGGATGTAAAACAGTGGATATTTGAGAAGTGATCTGAGTGAGAGGGATGGGGGAAGGGAAAGGGAGAGTGTGTGTGTGTGTGTGTGTGTGTGTGTGTGTGTGTGTGTGTGCAGCTGTGTGGTGTGTATGGGGGAGTGTGAAGGTGTAGAGAGTAAGTGTTTGGGCTCAGTGACACCACCCACTACACCAGAGTTTTATTACCACTAAAACATACACCTCCATCTTCATTTTCTCTCCAATCTGCCATCCAGTTCTCAGTTTGAAAGAAACTTTTGTTCAACTTTAGATCTGTCTGCCACTCGGTTGTCTAAAGCCAAGGAAGTTGGGGCTGATTTCGTCCTCCAGATATCCAAGGAGAGCCCTAAAGAAATTGCCAGTAAAGTGGAAGATCTGCTGGGGTGCAAGCCAGAAGTTACCATCGAGTGCTCGGGGGTGGAGCTGTCCATCCAGGCGGGCATCTATGTGAGTAGGATGTGGGTCGCTGAAGCTGGTGGGCAGCTCTGGGAAATCAGTGCAGGGTAGATAGCAGTAAGGAGTGCTAGGAACAGGTGTCTCCACCCTTGTTATGTGACCCCCCCCCCCCAACACACAAGCAAAATTAGGTAATCTAGGTATCCCTGGTGGTTTTTCTTATTTCTTTTTTTTAATCTCACTTGTCTAGTACCCTTATTAGGTCGGTATAAAGTCTAAACAAGGTAACAGGCTATATGGGCCTTGAAAAATGTTAAGAGACACACCCCTTTAAAATGGGGTTGCTATCATGATCATATCTGTGGTGATAAAAGCAGTGCTATTGGTAAAAAGATAACAGAAGGAAGAGGGAACCATGTCTTAGTTGTGTGTGGGAAATCCCTATCTTCTTTAATTGAGGAAAACTGCAGTCTTTGAGTCATTGATACAAAGTGAGAGCCATTCATTTAGTTAGTCACAAAGGTGTGGTGATTTTTAGGGTCACAGTTGGCCACTACTCTTCTGTCCCAGACCTGGCAACAGGTAGCTGCCAACACCTGATTTGCACCTCGGCAACCCCCCAGTAGTTTATGGGAAGTTGGCGGAATGGGGGTGGGGAATGGCATTGATACCAAGTATGAGGAAAAGAGGGGAGAAAGAATACCTTCTAGGCTTCAGCCTCACCATGTGCTGTGTCTTCTGCTGGGTACTTTATAAATGTGGTGCCAGATCTGCCCAGTAGCCATGAAGATTAGTTATCACTTCCTACATTTTACCACAAGAGGCCTGGTGACTTGCCTTGAACACACTGCCCCAGTGCCTGAGTTTTTCTTACTCTGTCCACTGCTTAGGAGAAAAGGGAAGAAGGGGACCAGGAGCCAGTGGGCAACCATGCTGGCATAGGAGGGACTGGGCTGAGGAGGGTGGTGGCAGCAGCCTCCAGCACTGCGCACACAAGCCCCTGCATCCCACATTGCTTCCTCGCGGCAGTACAGGCTTCCTCCTTCCTTCTGAGTCACAGCTGGGTCATGCGTAAGGGCACTTTGTACCTGCAAGACATTCTGGGGATGGCAGAGCTGCCTACCTATTTTCCTACCTGAATACCCGTGGCATCAGGGGCTGAGGAAGTGTTGGGAGGGCGGGGAGGAACAGGTGCCACTTTTTCTTTGTCTTAAGTTCCAGCTGGAGCCGGCCCACCCTCTGCTCCACTGTCAGAGATGACAGTTGCCATGTGGGAAGGGGCAAAGAGAAACCTTTCGGTCTGTGTGTGATTAGTCAACCAGTGACTTGTCTTGGGCTCCTGCTGCGTTCCGGCTTTGTGCTGGGCACTTTGAGGGTATGATGAATAAGGTGTGTCCCTCTTCAAGTTGTTGGCAGTCAGTGACCCCCACTCCAGAGGAAGGCAGTAAAAGCCATGGCTTCATAATGCAACACTCTCTTCTTCTCCCCTGCCTGGAGAACATTGGGAACAGTTGGCATCTATCTCCAGCTGTTGATGGTGGGGGCCCGGTTGCTAGGCTACCTGAGGCATCTGGGCCTGAAGCCAGTACCTCTCCTGAGTGGGGAATAGAGCCATTATGCATGACAGATGCTATAGGGTGCTGCAGGCCACCCCACCAACAGGCAGGTTAGGTGGAGGCATCTTATATGGACACACCTGAGAGTCACTTTCCTGGCAGGTTTGTGACTAGAAAATGTCTGGGAAGAAACATGGCAAATGCTTAGGGTAGAGTTCATGACATCTTGGTGCAGAGGTCCCACCCACAAAACAATAGTCAGGTAGTCCAAGCATTCCTTTGCCTGTGGTCTGCAAATAGCTGGCCTCCTGGCAGCTTGGGATGGCCAGCTTGGTAGTATTCCTCCTTCTCACTAGGTAGAGAGGAAATACTGATGGGGAAACAGTTTTTCTAAACAATTTATCACTCAAAAAAGTTTTCTGTGGCTCACTCACAACTTTGACCTCACCTCCCACCCCACCCCACCTTTTCCAGTGGGGATAGCAACATTTTCCAGTGGTGAGAGCGCCTTTCCTAACTGACAGTGTTCATAAGTCACAGTGGTTTGTAAGTGACCCTGTGCTTCAATAAAAACAGAAAACATGCTGAACGATGAGCCCATCCTAGTGCCGAGAACTGTGATTTTTATCCTAACAGCCCCACCGGGGAAGCATCATCCTGATCGTATACATGAGGAAGCTGCTTGAGAGGGTCCCATAGCTCAAAAGTGCAGAGTCCAAAGTCACCCCCATTCTGCAGGCTTCTCTTCATGGCATTTCCTTCCCCCCATAGGCTGTGATGTGTGGCTTTTTGCAGCTCCACTGGTTAGACTGGTCCCAGTAAGTGCTAGCTGCTCCCAACTATAATGAAAATGAACTATTTTTCCATCTCTCACAGTACTGACCACAGTGATCCCCAAAAATCTCTGGTGGAGGCACAACACTCATGTGGAATCAGTGGAATGAGTGGAGATTGTCAGGAGAAATTTCATTCTCTGGCCCATTCTAAGGAGGGAAACTGATAAGGCAGATAGGTGTTCAAGGCAGACAAAACCTATTGTGGCTGATACTGTTAGGATGAATGTCTCTGGAACAAAAATATTTCTAAATGCCAGCCAGCCTGTGTGTGTAAGGCAGTCTTTAAGCCAGAGAATTCTAATGGCCCTCCCCATTTGTATGTGGTGGGTAGTTTTATCACCAAGAGGGTGCTTCCTTAGAGGTTTGACCAAAGTGCTGTCTTTTATGGGGTTGACATTCTGGAGGAGGGGCAGGTGCTGAGATGAGGTTGTACCTGAACCAACATCTGGTACTGAATTAGTAAAGCTTTGAAAGATGCTCAGGGCCTGAAGGTTAACTGTTGGTAGGGGAGATTTCTCACTGGGGTCTGGAGAACTTGGCTATTTCTTAGGAGGCTGTAGACAGCCGAGGGTGCTCCCAGTGTACCTGGTCCTCCTCTGGATCTTCACAGAAGATAACTCTGCTGCTCTGTTAAGTATGGTCAACATATGGAAGAGTTCACCAGTATAGAAAGAATCTTATTCTCTGGAACATTTGGGTACTCACCTGATGCAAACAGATATTTATTTGTGCGAGAAGTCTGCATTTTCTGATCTTCTGAGTTTTCTTGGTCTTATCTCCTCTTCAGGCGACTCGTTCTGGTGGGACCCTGGTGCTCGTAGGACTGGGCTCTGAGATGACCACTGTGCCCCTCGTGCACGCAGCCACCCGGGAGGTGGATATCAAGGGCGTGTTTCGATATTGCAACACGTGAGTATGTTGTGGGTGAGCCAGGGTAGTGAAGGGCCAGCAAGACCCGAGCGTGGCCTCTGGAAACAGGATCCTCTCTTGTTTAGTCATGAGGGACTTTTCCTTACCACACTGACAGCCACGCAACATGGTAGGGATCCAAAGACAGAGCATCAAACAAGAGGGCAGAGATGGCAGAGGGAAGGATGGACAGCGGGAGGCAAGGAGGGGGATCTTGAAGCATGCTCTTCTTGGATGTCTGCCCCTTATCACCCAGGCCCTCTCTTTTCCATTTCCTCAAGTGGCCACATCTTCATTGTCCTCTTTTAAAGGGAAGAAGGAGAGAAAGGGGACAACAGAACAGCAAGAACTCAAGCCCCTTGGTTTCTAGCCCAGAGCCCCAGGGCCCACCCTGGGAAGTGAGAGGGTCTTAGTTCACCCCACCTCATGTTCTGTGGTTCTGCCCTCTCCCCATCTGGGGAACTTTCCCAGGACCACCTTCCCTACTAGCGTCTGTCTATGACCGTCTATGACCATTCCTTCAGCAGAGTGCTCTTTTCTGATGAACTCTGCCAAGTCAAGCTGCAAAGGGGTGTGGCTGGGTTATCATGAGCTCCTTCTCTGAGGCTAATCTGCCTTTTCACAGTGGCCTCCATATGCCTTATGCCTTCATGCCAAAGGAATTCTAAGCTTTGTGACAGACATTGCAGAGGGGTGGAAGCATTTGGGATCAGACTCTGGATTCCCAAGTTGCAAGTCATAAGATCATTTCCACCATCGTTGGGCTGTAGAATAGACTCGCCAGGACCACAGTGCTATAAATAAAAATGGCCAAGCTGATCTTGTGCTTGGTAGTTTGGGGACCTAGTTCTTTCCTCCTGCAGGTTGAATGTAACACTTGTGATCTTTTTACAGGTGGCCGATGGCGATTTCAATGCTTGCATCCAAGTCTGTGAATATAAAGCCCTTAGTCACCCATAGGTTTCCTCTGGAGAAAGCTCTGGAAGCCTTTGAAACATCCAGAAAGGGATTGGGGTTGAAAGTCATGCTTAAGTGTGACCCCAATGACCAGAATCCCTAATATTAATTGGGCTCTGCCCTCACCATTTCCGCCCCACCCCCCACCCCCCACCCCCCAGTATCTCCAGGGGGGGATGGGCTTTGAATACAGAAGTTTCTTTTGAGTAATGAAAACAATTCATTATAAGCAGAAAGCCTTACATGGAGGAATTGGTGTGCCTTAAAAACACAAGTAGGGACAGTTTGGGGGAATTTGCAGCCAGAATGACCTGTTCATGCAGAGCAAAGTTCAGCAAGTAGAGCAGAGTTTGGTGTAGGTACTGGGAACTCCCCTTCTTCCTGGAGCGCCTGAGTTGAGTAAGGAAAGAAATCCGCCCATTGGGTTCCTGGTTCCACCACGACTGGCCAGGTGGGGATGGGAGCTGAGTTATGAAGAGGTAACTTTATCAAGACTTAACTGGCCCAGAAATTGATTTTCATGAAAATCTCAGCTCAGGGTCTGGGATGAAGCATTCTCAGCAGTTTTATAGTTTAGAGCACAGTGTTTCTAGACATAAGTGCTATTTGGTTTGATGATAAAAGACTTTAAGGGACTGACCTTCCTGCATCTAGGATAATTTTTAAATCTATCAAGAAAACAAAACAATGCTGAAATCCCTCATAAGGTCCAACCAGCTTGCATTCTCCAAATGTAAAAAGAGCCAGGCAAGTTCTCAATATTGCTTAAAGATCACCTTTTCTTGAATTCCTAAGGGTTCTCTGTAACTTAAACTACCTTCCCAGCGCTCCCCACCCCCACCTGTCTGCTTTCAGGGGCAGTCCCTGAGGGCTCCTTTGTCACTAGACAACGGGGGAGGGGTCCTCACAGGATTTGCCCCCAAAGTGTCTGGTCAGTGCACCCGTCTTCCCACCCCACAGGGTTAGCATTCCTTTCACATTCACTGATGATAGACAATTCCATTTAATTCTGGTAATTATAAACAGAAAGCCTTCCTCTTCACAGCTGTTAAATAAAGCTCTTGGTGTCTTTCTGTTTGAATGATCTCTCCGATCTTGTTTTGATCATGGGGTTTTCTTGGGTAAGATTTGGGTCCAAATCACTTTTTTGCCCATTTGTGACTTTGAGACTATTGGTCAGGAATGAGGATATTGTAGCTGTGACCTAACTTGGGCTGCAGCCTTTTAATCCTTCACTTCAGCTGGGAGTGGAGGGTGAGTTTGAAGAGGTGCTGGCTTTCTTGTGACTGGGGCAGGCCATGATCGCTGCTTGGAATTCCTCAAACTGCTTTGGGTAATAAATTGTGCTTGTGGTACCTGACTGCTGCCACCTGTTTGTGCCCCTTTGTAGGGAGGAATGGACTCTGGCTACCCATTTAACAAAGGGAAGGACCCAGGATTTTTGAAAGCGACACCTTTTCTGCATCAAATATAATTTCATTAACTTGGAAATTTATGTTCATGATCTCTAATCCTCACAGCAAGCCAGATACGTCAGATTATTTTACAGCTAAGGAAATAGAGACATCAAGGAATTTGCTCAAAGTCACCCACTGCTTTTCCTGTCTCATGTTCTCTCTGGAGGAAGGGGGCGAGTCTTGAGACTTCTGTGCACACTCAGCAGCCACAGAGCCCACTTGTACTTTCTTCTCTGTGTTCCGCTTAGCTCCAGGGGCAGACTTGCCAGCTGCCTCCTCTTAACTCCTTCTAGCTCTGGTGCCCAGAGTTCCTTGAATGAGGAATGAGAAGGCCTTCCCCTTCTAGATGGAAGCCTTCCAACAGAAATGCTCCTGAGGGAGGTGGATTCACTGTTAAATTCACAAGTAGCCACTTTTCCTTTGATTGTGGTTTATTGGAGGGAAAAGACCCCTGAAACTGAGAAGGACTTAGGAGCTACAGAGGGGACCCTGGGAAGGTGGGGCTACCAAGGACAAAGGCATGGGTGACCTATCTCACAATTGTGATTTGGCTGGATCTTCTAAGTCCAGTGTTGCTTGGTGTGTTGGCTGGGCTTCGTGCTGCTGCCACCAGGGCAGTGATGAAGTGAATGACCTGATGGAAAGTGGCCGTTCAGACAATACTTCCCATTGCCAAATCCCCTCACTGCTCTTAAGCCACTAGACAGTTTCACAGCTCCCAAGCAGGGGCAGCGAGGGTGATAGGAGAGGAGGGGCTGTGGGTGGGCTGCCCACTCAGTGACTCCTCTGGGTGGTGAGAGGGCCCAAGCTGGTATTACTGAGCTGTGCCTGGCTCCCTCACCCCTGCGGCCTTGTTGAAATGTTCCCCACTGACATTTGGAAGGAATTGCAGGAAGCCCAGGCATTGATTCTTCAGCCGTCTCCACTTAGTGCTCAATAAATATTGATTAACTCAGTGAATCAGTCCCGGAACCAGGAATATGGCCCTGTCGGCCTCTGTGATCACTAGTGCCTGGCACCTTGTTGGCTTTCAATCAACAGAGGACCCCACCCAACTGGCACTCCCAACACTAGGGTGGGGTGTGTGGGTGGAGAGCTGTGAAGAAGGACCCTGAAGGCAGGCTGGAGGGTGGAAAGGGGAGGCTAGCCCATGGGCCCTAAAGGAGAAAAGTGGACACAGCTCCAGCAACTTCTCTTGACATCCACCTTTGGCTACAGTGAAGTCACTGTATGTTAATGTGGAGTCACTTCTGGACCGCCAATCCCTGGTTCTCAAGCCACCCCAGGCTCACTTCTCTGTACACAGTCCTGCCTCTTCCTTCTTGGCTCGTATTTTTCTCCCTTTAGGAGAGCAGTGGGGGCATGTGGGGAAATTGCTTGGACCAGAAATTCAAAGTGTTGGAAGCAAATAGGATTTATTAGGTATTTGTTTTCCCAGAACTGTCCTCTGTCCATGATCTCAGCCTAGCTTGGAATACAGAAGGCCCACTAAGGGACCCACATCCCCGGGTAGCAGGCAAATCTCTACCGCCCCTACCCCAACTCACATAGCCAAATCCCAGAGAGTTCAGAGAGGAGCAGCATGAGGAAAGGGTGGCAGGGAAGTGGCTTGGCTTGGAGCTCATCTGCAGGAAGTACCTTCAAGACAGCAGCATGTGTTCTCTGGTGCAGTGGCTGCCTTGTCGCAGCTGCAAGCTGTGCTCCAACTGTCTCTGACCCCCACTCTCAGCACCCCTCTTGTAAAACCCTGGTGGAGTCAGGCACTGAGCTCCTTCTCCAGGTGCCTGATGGTGTTCCTGCCAAGAGATTGCTTGGTGGATCTTAATCGTCGGTGGGGGTGGTGGGATTGGGGAGTAGCCTCTGTCTTCAGGGTCTTGGACCCATCAAGCCTACAAGAGACAGCACTTCGTAAAGGGTTTGATGCCAGGATTCCTGGGTACTTTCTCTTTTCTTTTTTTTTAATTTTTAGTTTTTATTTAAATTACAGTTACTTAGCATACAGTGTAATAGTAACTTCAGGTGTACAATATCGTGATTCAACACTTCCCATACAACACTAGGTGTGGGAACAGTACAACACTTTCTAATCCTGAGCGCATCACAAACTCACTGCGATTTTCCCAGTCAGTTCCCTAATCCGAGTCTCGGTTTCCTCCCTTTTTAATAGAGGAGTGGGCCAGACGACCTCAAGGCCTCTATCATCACTGATATTGTCACCATAGACCTAATCTTTACAGCCCATCTGCTTGTACTCACTGACCTTTGTCCTACATTTTCCCTTAAGTTCTTTCCAGTTTATCTCTCAACTTTGCCAAAAGACCATAACATCCTATAACGGAAGCCAAAACTACTCAAGCAATAAAGACTGCCCTGATAAGACCCAGCCAGCCCAGACCACACAGACCAGTTTCAGCTAAAGCCCCCACTCGAGCCTGCACAAATGAACCATGGAGTGACCTCTGGAATGACTGGCAATCACCTTTACCTCACTCCTCCTTTACATAACATACAATATGTGTATAGGCATGTTTCTTAAGGCCCATGTACAACCTTATGCCTGTCTCTACGTATGATGGACAAAGACCCCCTTTTTAAATATTCATCCTAACCATAAATAAAAGGAATTCATCCACCCTTGCTTGGGAGTTACGGCTTTGGAAGTTATTCCCCTTAAGTTCCTTATTTGCTGCAAATAAATATTACATTGTGCAACAATTCACCTGGCATTTCTATCTACGACTTATCAAGGAGTGAACTCCTATCAGTTTAGTTATGATATTATACAGGGTTCCCATCATCCCAAGGCCCTGAGGAAAGAGGACCCTAGGGGGGTGGTCCTTGGGGTGGAGGTGTGAGGGGCCTTCTTGGGTTTCAGTGCCAGTCCTGTGTATGCATCTGTGTGTGTGAAGAAGTCGCCTGAGGGAGGGAGGTGAGAGGAAGCTGGGGGTGAGGAAGCTGCCTGTGGAAACACCTACATCCTGGCCATCACCTTGTTCTGTTGCTTGGCCTTAGGCTCCCATGTATAGTCCTGAAGGGGACTGTGTAGCCCAGAGTTGGGCCCTGGGAGGTCTGGCTCCATCACCGACTTCCCTGCTGGTGGTCAATGATTGGCCTTTCTGTGCTCTGCATAGGACTGGAGGCAGAAACACAGCCTAGCAGTGGGGGATAGATGGATGGGGGACCCCAGGAATCCATCCAGAGTGAGGAGGGAGCTGTGGGAAGAAAGTGGGCCTGGGCCAAAAGTGGGCCTATTCTGGGCACAGCACCACGGAGGCACAGTCAGGATGCAGCTCCCTTGGGACCAGCTCCAGCCTTCAGGAGGGTGGTGCTAAAGCCGCATGTGCCCTGCCCAGACCTCACAGGCTCTCTGTGTACCGGCCACCAGCTCCCTGGTCCTGGAGGCCTCTCCCACAGACCTGCCTCAGCACCTCCTCCCTGCAGGCATCCCAAGTGGCTCAACTGTTCAGTTGCTTGGCAGAGCCCTTGTCACCAGGAGATAATGGTATCTGTATTTTTCCTTCTCACACAGGTTTGCATTGTTAAGAAAGTAAAAGCAGATAAGTAAAAAGAAGAGAAAATCAGCATAATCTGTTCTCCAAGGATACTAATAAGTTGGAGAACTTCCTTCCAGCTTTCCTCTGTGTGGCTCTATACATATAAAGCATGCACATGCATTTATAATCAGAAATGGGAATGTACTTTACCTACTTTCCTCCCCCATTTCCCCCCATAACAGATTAGCACTTTATTTAACAATCACAATTCCCTCTTTTTTTTTTTTTTTTTTAACATTTATTCATTTTTGAGAGACAGAGAGAGTGTAAGCAGGGTAAGGACAGAGAGAGAGGGAGACACAGAATCCTAAGCAGGCTCCAGGCTCTGAGCTGTCCACATAGAGCCTGATGTGGGGCTCAAACTCACGAACCACGACATCATGCCCTGAGCCGAAGTCGGGCGCTTAACCGACTGAGCCACCCAGGCACGCCCATAACTCCCTCTTAACAACAAAAAAAAACAGGGTTAATGGAGGGAGGTGGGCAGGGCATGGACTATATGGGTGATAGGTACTAAGGAGGGCACTTAGGATGAGCACTGGGTGTTACATGTAAGTGATGAATCACTGAATTTTACTCCTGAAATCAATATTGCACTGTATGCTAACTAGAATATAAAAAAATTTTTGAAAAAATAAATACAAAATGAACAAATAAATCTACTGAAATGGAAAAACAACAAAACAAAAACAATCACAATTCTAATTGATGAGTAACAGTAATTGATGAATTAACAGTAATTGCTTTATACCATCCAACACTCCATCACTCCATCAATCCAAGAGTAACTTTCCCTAATTATCTAAAAGAAAAATGACTTTTTTCACATCATTTTCTCGAACTAGGATCCAAACACACGTGGCTAATGTCTCTTAATTTTTTTTAAGTATTTATGTATTTTTGGGAGCGTGCAAGTGGGGGAGGGGTAGAGAGAGAGGGACAGAGGATCCGAAGTGGATCAGGCTGACAGCAGTGAGCCCAAAGTGGGGCTTGAACTCACAAACCCACTGTGAGATCATGACCCGAGCCAAAGTTGGTTACCCAACTGACTGAGCCACCCAAGTGTCCCCTTAAGTTTCTTTTAATCTATTATAGATTCCCTCCATTTTGTTTAAATGTCACTTTTTAAATGTTTATTTATTTATTTTGAGAGAGAGACAGAGAGAGACAGAGATAGAGAGAGAGAGAGAGAGAGTGTGTGTGTGTGTATGCATGTGCACACAAGCAGAGGAAGGGTAGAGAAAGAGGGAGAGAGAGAATCCCAAGGAGGCTCCATACTGTCAGCACAGGGCCCCATGCGGGGCTCCATCTCATGGTTCATGAGATCATTACCTGAACAAAAATCAAGAGTCAAACACTTAACCAACTGAGCCACCCAGGCGCCCCTAAATGTCACTATTATGTTCAAGAAACTGGGTCATTTGTCCTCTACATACTGTTTTAACATTTGTTTTCATTTAATAAAGTATGTTCATTTGACAGATTGTTAAATTCCTTTTTATGTCAATAATTAAACACATCATTATTTTTAATCACCATATTCCATTGCGTGGATGTACTGTAACTCAAAGCAAACCACAATATTTTGGGTACTTGTATAGTCTACAGGGCTTGGGGCTTACAATAAAGTTGCAGTGATTATGTTGTGCATACGTTGCTTTCTAGAGTTATGTTTTAAAATGAAAATAGCTGGGTTAAAGGGTCTACACATTTTTTTTTTTAGTGTTTATTTATTTATTTATTTTAAATGTTTATTTTTGAGAGAGACAGAGACAGAATGTGAGTGGGTTAGGGGCAGAGAGGGAGACACGGAAGCAGAAGCAGGCTCCAGGCTCCAGGCTCCAGGCTCCAGGCTCCTAGCTGTCAGCACAGAGCCCGAGGCGGGGCTCGAACTCACAAGCCGTTAGATCATGACCTGAGCTGAAGTCAGACGCTCAACCGACTGAGCCACCCAGGCGCCCCTAGTGTTTATTTTTAAGAGAGAGACAGACAGACAGAGCATGAGCAGGGGAGGTGCAGAGAGAGAAGGAGGCACAGAATCCGAAGCAGGCTCCAGGCTCTGAGCTGTCCACATAGAGCCTGATGTGGGGCTCAAACTCACGAACCATGAGATCATGACCTGAGCTGAAGTTGAACGCTTAACCAACTGAGCCACCCAGGCACCTCAAGGGCATACACATTTTAAAGATGACATGGTTAGACTGGAAAACAAAATACTGTTGAAACTACCTAACAGAATCTGAGAGTGGGGTGCCCCAGGCCATGTACAATGTGGGAGAACTCTGGAGTCTAGGGAAGCTTTCAGGAACTGTTGAGGATGGGGCCATGAAGCCTCTGGCTCTCTGGCTTTAGGCCAGTCTTGGGAGGAGGCTTGGACCTCGCCATCTGTAAATTTGGATGAGTCTCCACCTCTTTGTGCCTCAGTTTCCTTTTTTTTTTTTTTTTAATTTTTAAATATTTTTAACTTACATCCAAATTAGTTAGCATATAGTGCAACAATGATTTCAGGAATAGATTCCTTAGTTCCCCTTACCCATTTAGCTCATCCCCCCCCCCACACCCCCTTCAGTAACCCTCTGCTCGTTCTCCATATTTAAGAGTCTCTTATGTTTTGTCCCCCTCCCTGTTTTTATATTATTTTTGCTTCCTGTCCCTTATGGTCATCTGTTCTGTGTCTTAAAGTCCTCATATGAGTGAAGTCATATGATATTTGTCTTCTCTGATTGTCTAATTTCGCTTAGTGTAACACCCTTTAGTTCCATCCACGTAGTTGCAAATGGCTCACTTTCTTTTTTAAGAATAGTCAGTGGTCCCTTCTAGCTCTGGGACTACTGCAAGGATGACAACAAACAGCTCCTGTAAAGGGCTGGCATGGAATTCATAGGGAACTGTGGCTGGGTTACTATGGAACAGTGGAAGACTCTCTTCCCACCATGCAAAACCTCAATGCCAGAGGACTCTGGGTACTAGTCACCAAACTTTACTAAGTCACCAGGAGGGAGTGAGGGTGGTATGTGTAGAATGTTCCTTTTTGGCTCTGGCCTCTCTTAAGTCGATGCAAGTCCACATGGCGTAGAATAAACTGGAATAGTTATTAACATGCAAATTTTGGATTCTCAGACCCCCCCAAGAATTTGACAATTTGTAGGACTCTTAAGGACTCTTGTCTGCTGAGTGAGGGATTTAAAAATCATCATATTAATTAAAGAAATTGTGGTTTATATACACAATGGAATACTACGTGGCAATGAGAAAAAATGAAATATGGCCTTTTGTAGCAACGTGGATGGAACTGGAGAGTGTGATGCTAAGTGAAATAAGCCATACAGAGAAAGACAGATACCATATGGTTTCACTCTTATGTGGATCCTGAGAAACTTAACAGAAACCCACGGGGGAGGGGAAGGAAAAAAAAAAAAAAAGAGGTTAGAGTGGGAGAGAGCCAAAGCATAAGAGACTGTTAAAAACTGAGAACAGGGGCACCTGGGTGGCGCAGTCGGTTAAGCGTCCGACTTCAGCCAGATCACGATCTCGCGGTCAGGGAGTTCGAGCCCCGCGTCAGGCTCTGGGCTGATGGCTCAGAGCCTGGAGCCTGTTTCCGATTCTGTGTCTCCCTCTCTCTCTGCCCCTCCCCCGTTCATGCTCTGTCTCTCTGTGTCCCAAAAATAAATAAATGTTGAAAAAAAAATTAAAAAAAAAAAAAACAAAAAACTGAGAACAAACTGAGGGTTGATGGGGGGTGGGAGGGAGGGGAGGGTGGGTGATGGCTATGGAGGAGGGCACCTTTTGGGATGAGCACTGGGTGTTGTATGGAAACCAATTTGACAATAAATTTCATATATTAAAAAAAAATAAAAAAATAAAAATCATCATATTACTATTTTAATCTCTTATCAAATATGTATATAATGTGCTTATACACCTTAACAATACAGATTTTCAAGGGTGCTTATATATTTGTGCTGTGTGCTTTCAAGAACACTGAAATGAGTCACCCACTTTGTGGGGTGGGATGATAAGGGACTGACATCATTGACAGTATCAAGGATTAAGATTCTAAGGAATTTCTGAAAAAACTGCTAGCAATAAACAGAAAGAGGACAACACATGACCTATGAAAGAGTGGATGAGGAAAAAGCTAAGAGGCAAAGGATTTAGTAATCCAGGGCAGGGTGAAGACAGTGACTCAGCTATGGCTTTTGGAGGTCGGGGCTGCTGATTCTGAGGAACAGCTGGGGTTTTGGCACAGCATGGAGACAGACAGGCTCCAACCAGAGCTTCCCGGAGTCAAACCGACTTGGCTTCTCCTGGTACCACGTATGAAATTCCCACATCTCACTGCACACCCGGCAGAACTAGAACCCAAGGAACACTGTTGCCCTGTTCATTGGTTCCCTGAAGCCATGCTGCCTTCTCTCAGAATAGGGTTCCAAAGGGAATGATGTTTCCAAGGGAAAGATAGACATTGTTGGGGTGGTTGGCTGGGGAGGTGTTTCTGTCATCCAGTATATGTCTGGTTATGGGCCTGCCTGGAGAAAATCTCTCAAGCATTTGGAAGAGGTGGTAAAGGAAGTGTGGTAAAGGTAGTGGGGTGTTTAGATGTCGTGACCTCCCTACAGTAAGACAGAAGTAGGTAGGTACATGTTAGGCTACTCCATTTCCTTATGACCTTGAGCAACTCACTTAAAATTCTTCAAGCCTTGGGTTCTTCATCCTTTAAACAAGAAAAATAATACCTAGCTCAAGGTTGTCATAGAAACAGAATAAAGTGATTTCTAAGTCTTTTTTTTAAGAGTAGAATTAATATTTCATTGTCACTTATAATCAGATGATAGTTGGGATATATAGTCTTTTTGTACATAAAAAAATTACAAGTTTTAAACAGCCAATGGCTGGTTATGTTTTCAGAAAACATAATTAGATTAATTCACTAATGGTGCCTTCAAGTTTTTCCTTATCAGCTCCAGATGATTCACTCACCTTGTGTCTCTTTTTAAAAAAAAAAAACTTCGGGGCACCTGGGTGGCGCAGTCGGTTAAGCGTCCGACTTCAGCCAGGTCACGATCTCGCGGTCCGTGAGTTCGAGCCCCGCGTCAGACTCTGGGCTGATGGCTCAGAGCCTGGAGCCTGCTTCCGATTCTGTGTCTCCCTCTCTCTCTGCCCCTCCCCCGTTCATGCTCTGTCTCTCTCTGTCCCAAAAATAAATAAATAAACGTTGAAAAAAAATAAAATAAAAAAAACTAGAAGGGGTGCCTGGATGGCTCAGTGGGTTAAGGGACCAACTTTTGATTTCAGCTCAGGTCATTATCTCACGGTTTGAGTTCAAGCCCCTAGTTGGGCTCTGCACTGGCAGTGTGGAGCCTGCTTGTGATTCTCTCCCTCTCTCTCTCTCTCTCTCTCCATCTCTCTGACCCTCCCCTACTCACGCTTGAGCTCTCTCTCTCTCAAAATAAATAAGCATTAAAAATAAACTGGAAGGCTGTCATACATTTGGCTTCATGCTCTGAAGCAACATTCTGTCATACATGTTAACATTAAGGAAACCACGTTGGAATATTTCTCATAACGGTAATGAAAGAAACGCTTGATCATTTTGCAAGGTCCACACCATGTGGCTGAGAAGTCAACTACTACAAGTTTATCTCCTGCACTGTTCGAGGCTTCCTGAAAAGCATACCTCCTCTCAATCTGCTTCACCATTTTGGTGGCTGGGGTCTGATAAGCAACCGTAAGGACTGATGAAAGTGGATCTAAACCGCCGGACAGAGCTTCGATTTTGAAGTCTTTAAGTTGGTGAATGACACCATGATTGTGCTTAATAAGTGCTTGTGCCCCTGCTCCTCCCTCACCAAACCTTATCTCTTCATGTGGTAAATGAGCAGAGTGGCTGACCCCAAGACTTTTCCAGGTCTGAGCCTAGAGTCTGCAAAGGTGCTCGGAAGTATTGTGAGAAGTTCCCAGGGTGGCAGAAAAGGCCTCAGCCTGGCATGACCCAGCACCCTCAGCTCTTCCATAAACCCTCCAGGGCAAGGGCACTAGAAGTAGACCTGGAGGCCCAACAGAGCGCAGGATCGGGAACCAGGTAACTACACTCAGGAGCTGCCTCTTACCTGCCTGCCCTGCTCTGCCCCTGAGACCACCCAGAGGAGGCCCTGAGTCCAGAAGCCCTGAGCAATCCATCCAGTGGGACAGGGACTCCAGGAGTCATGGAAGTATCCCTCACTGGCTAGCATCTGGCACACTCAGAACGAGCTCTGGAAATGTCCGTAGCCTGAAAAGCAGCTAGACCTCTCACTCTCTGGTCCCAGCCACTGCCATCCTGCCCATCAGCCTGAGCTGACACCAGAGTGGCCAGGAGCCCTCAGCATGGCTCACAGCATAGAAGGGGAAGTCAAGCCCCAAGGACCCAGGAGGGGCATGTCTGGAGACTGCAGCAAGAGGAAGGCTCACCTGAGCCTTGAGCTCCCAGCCCTGAAGACCCATGAGACAGACTGGAGTCCAAATAAGATGGGGACCAGCTGCTCAGGCCAGACTTTTTGACTTTTAAGAGGGATTGTGGGCATCCCTGTGGTGTGGTAAGAACAACACTGAATCCGGGGGGCTCAGGTAGCTCAATCAGTTAAGCGTCTAACGTGGCTCAGGCCATGATTTCACTGTTCATGAGTTCAAGCCCTGGGTTGGCTCTGTGCTGACAGCTCAGAGCCTGGAGCCTGCTTCGGATTCTGGGTTTCCTGCTCTCTCTGTCCCTCCCCTGTTTGTGCTCTGTCTCTCTCTCTCTCAAAAATAAAGAAATAAACATAAAAAAAACAACAACAACACTGAATCCAAGGCAGAGTCCTCGGTTCTGGGACCAGCACATCCCCTCCACCCCAACTAATTTTAGGAGAGCTATTTAATTTGCATGTGTTCTTGGGCATCTGTAGCAGGGTCAGTAAAACCCCTCTCAGAGGCATTATCATTTGTACAATAGAACACTAAGCTGCTGTGAAAAAGAATGAGGGAACATTCTAACAGCTAATGCCCAAGGGTTTACTATGGGTCAGACACTTCTGAGAATGCCAGATGTATTAACTCATATCACCCTCAAATAATCCTATGGATTAGTATCATTCCCCCCATTAAAATCTTTTTTTAATGTTTATTTATTTTTGAGAGAGAGAGACAGTGAGAACGGGGAAGGGACAGAGAGAGAGGGAGACACAGAATCCAAAGCAGGCTCCAGGCTCCGAGCTGTCAGCACAGAGTCTGATGTGGGGCTCAAACCCTCAAACTGAGATCATGACCTGCACTGACGCCCAAAGGACTGAGCCACACAGGCACAACTCCACCCATTTTAAAGCTGAGAAAACTGAGGTACAGAAGTTAAATAATTTGCACCATTCCCCCCCACCACATGCATATGTATGTTTGAATATGTGTGGGAAAAATATCTATAAGGATGGATACCAAACTGTTAATGGCACCTAACTCTTGAGGTTTTTTTGTATTATTTGAAGGGAAGATAACATGAGGAATTTCTTTTTTAAAACATATACATTTCAAAAATAAATAAATAAATAAAACCATATACATTTCTTTATTGATTGATTTTTTTTTTTTTTTAAGTAGGATCATGTACCACTTTTGGGATTTAAGAAAATGAATAAGGGAATCACGACTCACTGGCTTTCAGGTTTAACTGCAGAAGAGCATAAGCGGTGTGGCATGTGCTCCTGAGTCAGGAGACACTCTCTGTTCCCAGAAGGCCTTTGATTGTAGCCAGTTGCCAGAAGCAGGGAGAAGGAGGGGGCCATCTCAAACAGTTACAACCCCACCCCTGACCCCCAGAAGACCCCTGACCCCCAGAAGACCCCTGGGCTGGCCTAGGCAAGATGGTCTGTTACATCATACACCCCAGGGTCATTCAAGGACTGTCTGAGAAGTCAGCTGTTTGCCAGCCATAAGGCTGCACCCTTGTGCTACTTTTTGGTCTTTTTAATTAATCGTTTCCTTTGTCTGATGACCAGCTGAGTGCCTGCCAACAGCGGGCCAGTCCTTGGTGCTTATCTGCATCTCGCAACTTTTGGTCTTAGCCACGTGTTTTGGGACTTGACTGCACTGAATTTTATGTTTTTTTAAATTTATTTTATACTTTTTTTTAATGTGTGTTTTTTTTTTGTTTTTTGTTTTTTTTGAGAGAGCTTGTGCGCGCGCAAGTGGAGGAGGGGCTGGGGGAGGGGCAGAGAGAGAGAGGGAGACATAGCATCTGAAGCAGGCTCCAGGTTCTGAGCTGTCAGCACAGAGCTTGATGGGGCTCGAACCGCCAGAGCCGTGAGATCATGCCCTGAGCCAAAGGCCGACGCTTAACCAACTGGGCCACCCAGGCTCCCTGTGAGTTTTGTTTTTGAATCATCAACGACCCTTCCCTTCCTCTGTCAGAGGAACTCAGCGGGTACTCATTATGGCTGTGATTATGGTGTGTTCCAGCCCGCTTTGGTTGCTTTCTTCATTTGCTTCCTTTTCCCTGTATGCTGTTTCTGTGGAGGACTTTGTGTTTTCTAGGTCCTTGAAAATTAGGTCAGAGGAGAACATCATCTCATCTTTCTAGTTTTTTTAAACTGGTTTTTAGCATAAGAAGCTTTAGTGGAATATTTTTATCCTTTCTACTACCAATTTCATATTTTAATCTTGCTTTAGAGAAATGTGAGTTTAAGTTTCCTCCCCAGCTTTACTAACCCTTTGATATCATATGGTTGTCTAGAAAACCCTGTGAACCTCACTATTCCCTTGCCTACTCGTTCTCAGGATATCAAAGCTGATGCACCATTTAATTAGACCTTGGTGTTTTAAATCACTTCTGTGTTCATGTCCCCACAGTCATTATCAATTACTTCTATAGCCCGTGGCCTGTGTTGGTGAATTCTTTCAGGGTTTCCATTCCTTGAAATATGCTCCTCAAGTGACAAAATCTCCTGGGATCTTTATCTTACATTTCGAGTTCCTTTTCCTTCATGTTGTGGGGCTTTTCTTTCAGCCTTTCAGGCTTTTCTTCCCAGGCTTGAAAAGAGAGGCTCAAAAAAAATCTTACTCCAGCATCTTAAAACACCTCTTCCCAGAACCCCCCTAACCATTCACCAAGTACTGCACCAAGTACAGAGATTCTACCTGATCTCATCGTAGAATTTACAGAGTTGGCAAGTAGTCATGCAGGGAAATGTTATGGAGGATTGAGTGGCTCTCTGAGCTTTAAAAACATTATCTCATCTTGCTCATCTTCCTCATTCAGCAGGAAATTGAGGCTCAGTGTAGTGATGGAACGTGAATGGAGATAATTGGCACATGGGGCTTTGAGCTCCAGTGACCATTCCCTCAACCACAGTGATGCTGCATTTTCTTTGTGATATTTTTGATCACAGAGTTGCCCTTGTACCTTGTTATTGTCTCTGTTTAGCTACTATTTGGGGGGGGGGGGGCAGGGGTGGTTTGCATTATGATCAACTCATTGTTTAATTTGGCTCTATTTAGGCTTTCTATGCTAGCATTCTTGGCATTGCTGATTATTTGCTCTCCTCTATAATGGAGATTTAACTCAGCTGAAAAACAAAATGTCCTTACCTTACCTCAATCCCCATTTTCATAGAACCCTATATTGTTAATAATTTGGTGTGTGTCCTCACAGATATACCCCAAACACTGGACATACATTCTATGTATTTATATCTACATAGATGTAATTGTACAAAAATGGGATCATATCCTGGTTACATGTATTTCTGTGACAGTACATGCAGACCATATTCATTCTTTTTAATGCTAATATTATTCCATTGTATGGATGTACCATATATCATCATGTATCTTTTATCATTATCCTGTAGGTGGGTGTGTAGGTTTCTACAATATGTTGCCCTTATAAATACAGTGAATTTTATGGTACATATATCCTTCTGTATAAATACATAAAATATTTCTGTAGGATTTTTAGAAGTAGGATTTCTATGCTGAAGGATATTAAAGCAATTTTCAAGGATCACCCATATGCTCCCTTCGGGAGGCAAAAATATTTTCCTCTTTTCTTTCTTTCAGAATAAATGCTAATCAATTGGATATTTGTAATTCTTCAGCATTTATCCCACTGTTTTTTCCTTCTTAGTTTCCTTTTAACCACCTTTTCTTTTTTGGTGGTGAAACACTGATTTTTTTTTTCTTCAATTTTCCAAGCATTTAGTCTATGTCAGTCCTTTCATAGAAGTGGCTAAGACAGATATGGAGTTGACGTTTAATTGAAGGTGGTGACTGGAAGGAAAGAGATGATAAGTATGAGCCTTGCCGATTGAGACGTTATAGAAAGTGAAATAAACAGGATGATATGTTAGAGGATGTTATAGTTTTCTATTGCGGCACAAAAAGACTAACACACACTTAATGGGTTAAAACAGAAACCCTGATTTTGAAAAAATTTTTCTTTTGGCACAATCAGCTCTAATACAAATTTTGACTTGACAGCAGTCGTCACTGTAACACATCAGCTTTGAATTTTTCTGTGCTACCAGTCCTTGCTTATATGTAGTTATAATTTGAAAATACCTCTATTTTTGTGATTATGAAAATAATACATATTTTGTATTTAAAAAAACACAGAAATATGTAAATAGAAAATGAAAGTCATTCTCAGTTGTTCTCCACCCCCAGAGAACACCACTGATAACAATTTATAAAAAAATATTTTCATAGTCACCATCGAAACACAGATATGATTTATTTTCACTTAGTAATAAATCTTAACCATTTTTAAAAAAAAATTTTTTTTCAACGTTTATTTATTTTTGGGACAGAGAGAGACAGAGCATGAACGGGGGAGGGGCAGAGAGAGAGGGAGACACAGAATCGGAAACAGGCTCCAGGCTCTGAGCCATCAGCCCAGAGCCTGACGCGGGGCTCGAACTCACGGACCGCGAGATCGTGACCTGGCTGAAGTCAGATGCTTAACCGACTGCGCCACCCAGGCGCCCCAAATCTTAACCATTTTTATATGCTTACAAAATTTTTGTAATTACAGTTTTCCAAAAAGACTTTTGTTTGTACTGGAATCCATTTTTAATGTTTCTCTTTTCATCTTATTAGAAATATTTTGTATTTTTGAACAATTAGACAAAAGACTAAGGACTCTGGAGATAATTTTCCAAATATCCTGAGTATGAGATTATTCATCTAAAAAATTTCATTGTAAATGGTTACGTAATATTCTGTTTGGTTTTTTTTTTTTTTTTATTTTTTTTTTTATTTTTTTTTTTTAAATTTTTTTTTTCAACGTTTATTTGTCTCTGGGACAGAGAGAGACAGAGCATGAACGGGGGAGGGGCAGAGAGAGAGGGAGACACAGAATCGGAAACAGGCTCCAGGCTCTGAGCCATCAGGCCAGAGCCCAACGCGGGGCTCGAACTCACGGACCGCGAGATCGTGACCTGGCTGAAGTCGGTCGCTCAACCGACTGCGCCACCCAGGCGCCCCTATTCTGTTTGGTTTTGTAGCTTACTTAATTAACTCTTCTCTTGCGGTTGGGTGCTATGGCTGCCTCACAGGGTGGCAGAGAAAATTAAATGAAGAGAGCATAGGGAACCCAGCCCTGGGCCTGACTTGGAGGGCAATTCCTTTACTTTGTTTGCCTGTTACTTCCACCACTCCAGGTATTGGTATTCCTGTCTCCCAGAAAACTCGGCCCTAACTGCCTTCCATCCCATCTGGGGACCTCTCCAGCTTATCCCCCGAAGTCTCTGCCTTCCAAAGATGTCAGCCTCTCCTGAACCCAGACCAGGTGAGACTCTTGTTTCCCATAAGATGACAACCCTTTTTCAGAAGTCACTGACACTGACAAAGTGGCCATACCACACTGGTGTCAGCAGATCCAAAGGGAATAGAAATTCAGAGATGTTCTCTTTTTCTGAGGAAGGTCTGGCTGTGGAGGGGAAACAGCTCAAGACTGGACCAGTAGGAGTGGACTCCGGCCCAGAGATGAGTTTGTACAATTGACCTTTTCCATCCTTCAAAGTTCAGCTCACAGTCTGCCTCCTCCAGAGACCTTTTCTGAACTCCCTCAGCCCTCACAGCTCTCCCACTCATCTGGGCATTTAATCAGTCACTTATTGTGCACTGTTATTTATTCACCAAATAAATACCCTCTGAGAATCTGCTCTGTGCCCAGCACTGTGCTAGGCAGTGAGGAAATGACAGTGAACAGCAGAGGCACAGGTCTTACCCTCTGGTTGCTTACGGCATAACAGAAAAGAGGGACATTGCACAAGTACTGTGCTTGCAAGAGGTATTGCTCTTCCTCCCAAGAGCTGGGCTGATTTTCCACTCCTGGGGGGCTAGGAGTGTGTCTTGAATTCCTTTTAGTCCCTGTGTGATCTAATATGCTCTGTGCTCGCAGCAGTTGCTCAATGAATACCTTTTGAACAATTAATGATGAGACACAAATTATAAAAATGTTGATTGCCCCTTTTTTATTGAGTTACAATGGACATTCACGTGTGCAACCTAATGATTTGATATGGTGTATATTCTGAAATGATCACCACAGCTAGTGTAGTTAACATTCATCACCATACATAGTTCATACAATTTTTTTTCTTGTGATGACTACTTTTAAGATCCACTCTCAGCAAGTTTCAAATATGTAATATGGTATCATTAACTATAGACAGCACCATGCTATAGTTTGATCGCTTCTTGATTGCCTTCTGGTTTTAGACATTTAGAGGCACCAGGGTGGCCAGAGCAAAGATTCCGAGATTTCGTGGGACCTGGGTTCAAATCCTGTTATTGCCTGTTACTGGATACCTGTGGACAATTTGTTCTCTGGCCTCAGGTACCTCCTCTGTACAATGGGGGCAATAATATCTCATCCAAAACGCTATTATAAGGATTAAATGAAGAAATTTATGTAAATGTGACATAGGATCTAACACATATAAACCCTTAAAAGTCAGTTCCCTTTCCCTAGCCAATTGAACTTTAAATGACAAGCCAAGGAAGTCTTTTTCCTAATAAGGGGCTTCCATTCACTTGGGATGAGGAGTGTAGAAGGGAATAGTGAAATTTTAGGTCTGGAAGGGGTCTTAGCCTAATCCCTTTATTTACTTGGTGAAGAAACTGAGGCCCAGAGAACTCAGTAACTTCCCTAAGGTCACACAGTGGTTTTAGTAGGACAGCTGGAAATAGAACCCAGGTCTAATTCCAGCATCTAATGTTTTGGGCAGTCTCTCCTAGACTCTCACTGCCAATCTCTCATTCTCAGAAAAGGGAGTGCCTTCATGTTACAGTTTATCTGAGGTCATTTTCCAGGGCAGAGAATTCCCGTGAAACTTGCTGCAGAGATTCTCACACCCTTTATAGAATTCTGAAGACTGGGCAGCAAGGAAGTAGTCAGCTCACTTTGTCACGTTCCATTTCAGACAAGGCCAGGATGGGGTGACTTCCAGATGATCTGGGGGCTTGGTATCCCTAGAGGGTAGGGCAAGCCTCCTCCTCTCTGTTCTTAGGGAGATACAAAGTTGGGGGAGCAGTCACACAGGAAAGGCTTGGACTACAAACAAGGCATTTGACATCACTCAAGACCTAAACACTCAAACTCCTCAAATATGGAGCTCTGCCTTCTGGATCCTCAACTTCTCTTAATTAAAGTAATAATTGGAGCAATATTACTAGGTGTCAGGCACAGTTAAGGGCTTTCCACACATTATTTTTGCCTGAACACGTGTAACCTACAAAACGAGGCACTGAAAGTTTCCTTTGTTTGTTTAAGGTCACCCATCTGGGTCTTTTTTTTTTTTTTATGTTTTTATTTTGAGAGAGAGAGAGAGAGAGAGAGAGAGAGAGAGAGAACACATGCGTGTGCACTAGCAGGGGACAGGCGAAGAGAATAGGAGAGAGAATCCCAAGCAGCTCCATGCTGTCAGTGCAGAACCCAATGCAGGGCTCAAACCCACAAACCGTGAGATCATGACCTGAGCTGAAACCAAAAGTCAGACATTTAAATGACCGAGCCACTCAGGCACCCCTCAAGGTCACCCAGCTGGGTCTTAAACCCAATTTGACTCAAGAGCCCTTACTTTTAACTACTTTGCTAGGTTGGTTCCACTTACTTGAAAAGCCTTAGCAAATGAGTAGGAAGTTTTCCACATCTTGTCAACTTTCTCCTCTCTCAATTGGGGCAGAAGCTCAGTCTGGAAAGTTGGCAAAAGAGGCAAAGAGCTAGCCTTCATTCCTTTCCTACAGAGCTCAGCCTCAGTGCCTCCTCATCTTGTCCACTCCCTTCCCACCTGACCCCAAATCTCTTCCATCCAATCTCGTCCTCACCCTCATCTTCTCCATCCCCAATCCCATTGCCATCCAACCTACCTGATTCCTTCTCTATCCCTGTTCCATTTTCATCCTCACCTCTCTCCCTTCAAGGCAGAATCTGGGTTGGGCTTTGTCCCACGGCCTGAGATCAACATCTGTGACCTGACATAGAGAAGGTTTGTTCTCTTTCACCCTGTTAGTGCTAATGTTTCCACGAATTTCCTCTAAGTCACCTTTCCCCAGTCCTCTTTTTCTGAGACATTTTTGTGGCCTCTCTCATTTACACAACTTTCCAGAGTCTATCCTCTCCCCTACAGCCACTTATGTAGTCAGTGACCTCATTTTTCTCAACCCAAAGGCACATTGCCTGGTGGCTGCCTCTTCCTGGCTTATCTATCCCAGGAGCCCCTACGCATAGGGTTAATATCTAGAACCTGGCTGGAGCCCGGAGTCAGGCTGTGTCACCTGAGGCTATTCAAGATCATGAAGGCACATCCCTCTGTCCAGCTGGACATGTATTTGGCATGGTCTGGTGTCTGGGCAAGAGTGATCATGGAGTCTTCAGGAGATCCTCAGACGCTAGCATGGCAGGTAGGGTAGGACTGAATAGAGAGCGTTATGGATAATCATGACAGCCATATCAACAACATTCTCTAGTTTGGAAAGGAGAGGTGAGTTAAGATGAGGCAGATAAATACTTCGAGCAGTCCTTAAAAAGGAATAAGTCAGGCACCGATGGGCCAGATTTGGGAATAAGCTAAGGTCGAGACTTAAGGGACTAGAGTTTAGGATTAATAACTGGTTGTGCACCTGGTGAGGAGCAGGAGGGCTGGAGGCCCAGTAAGCATGATGCTGTTGATAAATAGGTAGATTAGGGGCGCCTGGGTGGCTTAGTCGGTTAAGCGTCCGACTTCAGCTCAGGTCATGATCTCACAGTTCATGAGTTCGAGCCCTGCATTGGGCTCTGTGCTGACAGCTCGGAGCCTGGAGCCTGCTTCACATTCTGTGTCTCCCTCTCTCTCTGCCCCTTCCCTGCTCATGCTCTGTCTCTCTCTGTCTCAAAAATAAATAAACATTTAAAAAAATAAAAAATAAATAGGTAGATTAATTATCACCACCTATTGCAAATATATTTTCTCATATTATAGTGCAATCCCTGATCTACTTTCCTTCCTTCCCTCCCACCTTCCTTCCTTCCTTCCTCCTTTCTTCCTTTTCTTTTTTTTCTTTTTAATGCAAGTTCCTGACTTAACTTTTGATTGCTCAGGCATTAAAAAATGGTCAAAGGACCAAAGAAGACCTACAGAAGATCAATAGGTACATGAAAAGCTGCTCAATATCACTAGTCATTAAGGAAAAGCAAACTAAAACCTCACGCCTGTTAGAATGACCATCATCAAAAAGATAAGAGATAATAAATGCTGGCATGACTGTGGAGAAAGGGAGCCCTTGTGCACCGTTGGTGGGATTGTAATTTGGTGCGGCCACTGTGGAAAACAGTATGGAAGATCCTCAAAAAATTAAACACAGAACTACCATATGATCCAGCTATTCCACTTCTGGGAATATATCTAAAGGAAACAAAAACACTAACATGAAAAGGTATCTGTTGGGTGCCTGGGTGGCTCAGTGGGTTAAGCATCCGACTTCGGCTCAGGTCATGATCTCACAGTTTGTGGGTTCGAACCCCATGTTAGACTCTGTGCTGGCAGCTCCAAGCCTGGAGCCTGCTTGGGATTCTGTGTCTCTCTCTGCCCCTCCCTGGCTTGTGCTCTATCTCAAAATAAATAAATAAATAAATAAATAAATAAATAAATGTTAAAAAAAATTAAATATATATATATATGTATATATAGCATCTGCACTTTCATGTTCATAGAAGCATTATTTACATTAGCCAAGACATAAAAACAACACAAGTGTCTATCAATGGATAAGTGGATAAAGAAGTTGTGCTATGTGTATATATATATATGTATGTATATATATATAATATTATGCAGTCATAAAAAATGAGGAAATCCTACCATTTGTGATAATAACATGAATGGATCTTGAAGGCATTATGCCAAGTGAAATAAGTCACACAGAGAAAGAAAAGTACTGTATGATCTCACCTATATATGGAATACCAAAAAAAGCAAACTCATAGAAAAAGAGATCAGACATGTGATTAAAAGAGGTGGGGGTGGGGAGGGAGAATTGGAGGAAGGTGGTCAAAAGGTACAAACTTCCAGTTATAAGATGAGTCAGTACTAAGGATATAAGGTACAACGTGACTGTAGCTAACACTGATGAATAATCTATAGGAAAGATGTGAAGAGAGTAAATCCTAAGAGTTCGTTATTATTTTTTCTTTTCTTCTTTTCTTTTTATCATAGTTATACGAGGTGCTGAATGTTAGGCTGAAGCTATTGTGGTAATTGCTTCACAGTATATGTAAATCAAACCATTATGCTATACTCCTTAAACTTATACAGTAATATGTGCTAATTATTTCTCAATAAATAAGGGGGAAAAAGAGGCACTTACTTAAAAATAGCTATCTGGAATAAACACATTGCCAGCCACATGACTAGATAAAGAGCCAGGCTGCACTGCACCCCATCCCCTCACCACTCTAGGCTCCATGGTTTTAGAAATCTTGGTTGATTTTGTTTGGTAACTAACCATTTGAGCTGCTTGTTTCCTGTCTTCCTGTATTCTCAATCCCCACTCTTATGGTTTTTTTAAATATTTTATTTGTAAGTAATCTCCATACCTAACATGGGTCTCAAACTCACAACCCTGAAATCAAGGGTCACATGCTCCACCCACCAACCCAGCCAGGCAGGCACCCTCTCCACTCTTATATTTTAAACTCACCAATAAAGAGTGAGCCTGCAAAACCCTAAGCACCCATCCTCTACCTCAATAGAAGCAGAAGCCTAAGCCTGAGCCATGACCTCATTGTGTGGCCCCAGGTACACCATATAATTTCCACCACTTATAAGTAATAAACCTCATATCTTTCAAAGTCTCCTGATGGATTGCTGAGGGTGTCTTACGATCATAAGAAAAACCCACAAGGGCTGGTCCAGCTACAGCACTGATTATCAGTAGGCTGAGACTGGCACACAACACATACATTTTCTCATCTGTATCACTTTCTGGGCTATTACTGCTATCTGACTTCCTAATACCCATATAGAGGGTGGTATACATGAGGAAGTAGCCTCAGAGAAGTTAAGGGATTTTCCTCTGTAACTACTTAGGAGTAAAGTTGGGACCAGAATCCGGGTCTCTGATCCAGCATTCTTCCAGTTCTGTCAGAGATTCCTTCAATATAGAGGGTTGGGAGCCAAAGGCATTTGGCTTGTCAGAAGAGGTTGGGTAGGACCAATGAGAAGATGAGCCTGGGGCAGGGATATGGAGATGGGCAGAAACTCTCCCTGCCACAGGTCTTATTGGCTACAGAACTCTGTGATTCAGCAACTCCACCCTAAATATATACCCAAGAAGAATGAGTACATTATGTCCAGATATATACCCAAAAGGAATGAGGGCATTACAAAGTGCATGAACAAAGACAAGTGTAAGAATGTTCACTGAAGATTTATTCAGAATTATCAAAAACTAGAAACAACCCAATGTGCATCAATAGGAGAATGGATAAACATTTGGGACATCTCTACAGTGAAATACAACTCAGCAATAAAAATGAATAAACTACTGATACATACAACAACATGGACGAATCACAATGACATTGTGCTGAAAGAAGCCAGTTTCCAAAGGGTACCTTCAGTATGACCAAAACTAATCTGGAGTAACAGAAATCACACCAGTGATTGCTTCTACTGGTTGGGGGAGACTGACTGGAAGGGGTACAAAGGAAATTTCTGAGGTGGTTGAAATGTTCTCTATCTTGACTTGGTTAGTGTTAACACATGTACATATAACTTGAAGATTTATACACCTTGCCATATGAAAATTATACTTAAATTTTATTTTATTTTATTTTAAGTTTTTAAAATGTTTTTATTTATTTTTGAGACAGAGAGAGACAGAGCATGAGCAGGGGAGGGCAGGGAGAGAGGGAGACACAGAATCCAAAACAGGCTCCAGGCTCTGAGCTGTCAGCACAGAGCCCCATGCAGGGCTCGAACTCACGGACTGTGAGATCATAACCTGGGCTGAAGTCAGACGCTTAACCGACTGAGCCACCCAGGCACCCCTGAAAATTATACTTAAATTTTAAAAAATAAAGCTCAGCTTTTTAGGAAACAGTTGCAGAAGGAAAAGGAAGTGTCTTATAGAGCCTAGTATGGAGGTGACATCCCAGGTTGCCTCCTATGTAAGGTGACCAGCTTTGTCTGATTTACCTGGGATTGAGGGCTTTCCTGTGACAAGAGGCTATCACTGGTAAAACTGGGAGAGTCCTGGGCAAACCATGACAGCTGGTCACCCCACTCTTGTGGAAGTGGGGAACTGGGCGGGAGCTTTGGATGTCTGGCAGACAGATTGGATTCCCTTGGTCTCAGAGCCCAGGTGCTGCTCCACAGGCTCAGAGAAGGGCCATGGAAAAGTCATAGCAGCAGGCATTGCTGGTTGACAGCAGGAACATCAGGACTAGGGAGGCATCTTTGTTCCCTGGTTATTATTCAGTGTTCCTGACCCTTTAGGAGCAAGAAGGGGTCGGGGGTGGAACTGGAGGAGCAAGACCCCAGAGACTGAATAGAGACAGTTTGATCATCCAGATTCTAAGCATCGTGGCTTCTATGAACTGGGCTCTGAGGAGATTTTCACTTAGCCCTCTCTTCACCTTAGTTATCCCCACTCCATCATCCCTCAAATGCTTAAGCCAAGAAAATACCAAAACAGTACATTGATTTTGTGCAAGGAAAATAGGGACATGGGACCAATCAGAGGCAAATGCTATTGTATCTCTTCACCTCTACACATGTCACAGGGCAGAGGCTGTCCCCACTCTCCTTTGCTTGCCATAACCTGCTGTTGCTTGAGCTGGAGGGGTCTTCTCTACCTTGTCAGAGAATAGGACAGATGGGGACATGGGGGAGGAACTCTTCCAGCTTTCTAGCTGAGGCCCGAAGTGGATTCTAACAGAGAAACTGCTGGCAGGGCTGGTCCACAGAGGGGGAAACAGGAACCAGGAAGTTCTAAGAGGTTCTCAGAAGTTCTCATAGTGATGCATGAAGTGGGCCTGGTCCTGCCTGTTGATGAGCTGACAGGCCTTCTCTACATTCTTGGTCATTCCTGGAGGGCCACAGCTGAACACTCCAATCTTCCGTACCTGTCAAGTGTGTTGCAGGGAGTGATTGCATAGAGGAGAGGCCTGCAGGCTTAAGATTATCACCCCTTGGGAGGAAGCTGCTTCTCAAGCCTGCTGGAACGACTAAAGCATTGACCTCTGGCTCTGAGGAGGAGGCTTGAGCTAGGGGCAGTCGGGGGTAGGGAGGGTTTGAGGCCTTCCTCCAACACCTGACCCCATCCTGGAGCTAGCATGGGATGGTTCTCCACTCAGATTATAGCTGTAGGGTGCTTAAAGTCCAGGATATCCTGGCAGGGGAAGGCCAGGGTTTCAGGACAGGTGGGGGTGGGGCTGACCTGTGGGTGGACCTCCTGCAGGGATTTGAAGAAGAGCTCGAAGGGGGGGCGGCCAAAGTGCGTGATGGAACGCAGGCCTGTGAACAGACTCCGGTTCAGCACCTTCTGGAAGTGTCGCTCACAGATGTACTGGGAGAGAGAGTAGAGGAGGAATGTCACAGTCAGACAGAGCCAGGGTCAGCTCTTAGTCTAGATGGTGGCCCACATACCTACCCTGCCTGACCGGCCCTGACATACCAGCATGGTGGTCCTGAGGTCAAACTTCTCAGCCAGCTGGGTGATGTAGATGTGCACGGACACCAGGTCCTGGCAGTCATTCTCCTCCACCTCCCGGATGATGTCAGCCAGCCACTCAAACTGCCGCTGGGTCCGTGTCACCCAGATGAAGTAGATCTGGGGACACATTGCTGGAGCTCAAGACTCAGCTCAGCTCAAGTTTCATCCACCCCAGATGCCTTCACCTGAGAGGCTGGAAAGCCTCAGACCACCCACAGACTCCGAATCTCTGGCAGCCCCACAAGCCTGATCTAAGTCTTTTAACCAGCAGATGTCCTTCTGTCTATACGTCCTACCCTCCCTCAAATGTTGGGCATGTGGACAGCTGTGTATGAATAGCTCCTGCAGACTCAGTGCCTAGGGGCCAGGGGCTTTTACTCATATTACTCTGCTGTGATGTGGGGACACAATCAGGCAGTCTGGCCCATTCCTTCTAAGAATGGGAGAGAGACACTCACCTTTTTACAGAGCATTTGGCTGCCCAAGGATGACTTGAAGACCAGGTCTTTGAGGATTGAGGCAAAGGGGGTGACCCCAATGCCCCCTCCCACCAGCACGGACACCTCAAATTTATGCCACTCCTGGTGGCCCTCTCCAAATGGCCCATCGAGGTACAGCTGCCAACCAAAGAGGGAGAAGAGATGAGCTTGGTCTGGCCCCAGATCTGAGGTTAGAAATGGGTATAGGACAGGGAGAAGAGGGCTACAGGAACCACAGAGCCTCTTCTCAGGCACCCCAGCCTGGCCTTGTGCTGGCTGGAGCTTCTAGTCTCAGGGTAGGGGAGAGTGGGGACCCTTTGCCAATGCTGGAGACCAAAAAGTGGTTCCTGGTGGCAGGCACCTTTGGGTATCTGGAACAGCCGTCACCCATTGGAGGTGAGTAGATCTCCCTGAGGCGAGTGGTCCAGGGCCCTGCTGCCCGGATGTGAAGGCTGAGCGTGTCCTCATGGGGCGCAGAAGTCAGTGTAAATGGGTGGTACTCGTTGGTCCCCAGAGTCAGACAGGCAATCCGCACCCACTGTCCTGACTTGTACTCAAAGCCTTGGGGCCGTTGGAATTGCAGGTGAGTCACTCCTGGGAGTCATGGGCAGGCAAGGGCAGGGATCAGAAGCTTGCTTCCAGTACCCGAGGACTGGCAGATACCCCAGATACCTTGTCTACTCCACACATATGGTCTGAACAAGTGGAGCTCCTGGAGGTAGGAGTCAGAGGGTCCCCTTCTCTCTTTCCTGGGTAACCCCAGAATTAGATTTCTCTGCTCCTTGTTCCAGCTACTCTCCTCTCCACTCCTTATTCCCGTGAAACATCCAGGCCCCTATGCTACTATCCTGAATATCAGCCTACAGGTCAGGGGACCTATTTCCCCAGGGACCATCTCACAGTTTACCAAACCTCCACCATTTGAGAATTACCTTTGGATAGGCCATTTCTGCGCATCTCTGCACTACTGTTTATCTAATGTTTTTCTTCATATTGACTTAATTTTTCAATATGATTTACCTTGACAAACTTCAGATCACTCAGGTGGAAAACCAGTATCATGTATTGTAAATAGAAGGCACCGTATTTTATCAAATTTTAGCTGGATACTGTGTGGTGTGCCAGACCACAGCTGAGCCTCAGGCCTGTTCTTTCTTCGTTTAAAAAAAAAAAAAAAAAGTTGACTTGCAAGTACTGGAAAGTGCAAAAAGCATACTAATAACATGCTGAGGTTTTTGTCCTTAAGTAATCTCAATGGACATAAAGTTGAAATGAGATTAATTTTCTTACTATGTTAATCCTGAAGATTAGATGGTCCCACAACACCTAAAACCATCTTCTGCCAGCCTCTACAGTGGTGTGAATCCTCACTTTAGCCAACATAAACTCTCAAAAATTGACTCTCAGGGGCAACTGGATAGCTCAGTTGGTTAGGTGTCTGACTCTTGGTTTCAGTTTATGTCATGATCTCGTGGTTCGTGGGTTCAAGCCCTGCACTGTCAGTGAGGAGCCTGCTTGGGATTCTCTCTCTCTCCCTTTCTCTCTGCCCCTCCCCTGCTCATGCTTTCTCTCTCTCTAAATAAATAAACTCTAAAAAAAAAAAAGCACAAAAAACAAAAAACAACTAAAAAATAATAGACTCTTGAAATCTGGGCCAATTGCCCATCTCTGAAGGGGGGGTTATTCTAGGAGGAGGGGGTGGGAGGGGTATAGATGGTTCCCTGGGGAGCACCCAGACCACACACAAGGGGGTCTGTGTTGTCCTTAAATGCCTTTCAGCTGCCTCTTCTCATGGTCACTTCTCATTGTTTGCAAGTCCTCCTGGGGGCAACACAGCCCTTTCTGGGGCTCCATTTGTATCAGGAAAGCTGCAGGGGTCCCTGACAGATTATTAAAAGGCCTGATGGGGGTATGGAGGCCTGTGGAGCTATCTCCACATGTCCCATGAGTCGACTTCCAATGCCCCCCCACCTGGGGTCATGTTGGGCCTGGTACCTGAAGGCAGCAGCTCCGCCTTCACCACGCTGATCTCCACCTTCTTCCGGCTCAGGCTCACCAGCTTGTCCCCCCCATAGATTAGTGCTGGGACCAGGAAGTAGATGTGGAAACGGGGCAGCTGGATCAGGCCGAAGCTGCCGTGGATGATGAGCTGGAGACGTGGCCAGTTAGTACAGCTCAGGCCCAGCCGGGCCCCTCCCTGCACCCTCCCTTGCCCAGACACTTCTTGCCTGGGCCCTGGGCCTGGGCTGGGTAGATAAAGCCACCATAGACTTCAGAGGCTGGGGTCTCTGCTCTCAGGTCCAATTAAGCCTACTCCCTACCCCCATTATGAGTGCTCATCCCTGCCCCCGTGGACTGGCCCTGCCCAGAGAATCCCTCACCAACACATAGAGCAGGATGTAGAGGTGGTGGGTCAGCCAGAAGCCCCGGAAGCTACGGCGCCGGAAGTGGTGGGAGGCGAACACATACATGATGGCCAGGACCACGAGCAGGAGCACCCCTGTCATGCCTGGGGGCAGCGGGGACAGGGTCAGAGAATACGTTTGGGACCTCAGCATGGGCTGAGAATATGACAGCGATCCCCCAGTCTACCCTCCTTCTCTTATCTCCCTGCCCCCCAGAACAGCTTGTCTGCCGGGGCTGCAGCTGAGGCTTGTCCTGGAGACTAGAAAGGGAACCACGACCACTAGACAAGTATGTATTCATGGGAGGATGAAGACAAACAGAGGTCCTCAGATAGAACCCCCAGGCCCCACATACACCCCTACTCCCTACCTGGGACTGTCTCGAAGAACCACCAGTAGAACTTTTGGGGAAGCTGGGACCTGTAGGGCAAAGGTATATGAGCTTCTAGCTGGGGCAGGATTGGCTTCCCCACTGTCACAATGTGATTCTGCTTCTGCTGGCCCTGCTGAGGTTACTGGGCCTCCACTCAGATGGCCAGGGATCCATCCAAGGAACATGGCACCCAGCCACCCACAGTTCCACCCTCTGCTTTCTTGGAAATTCTTCCTTCTGCATTATCTTGAACTCTCTTACTGCTATTTGCTTCTTTGGGTGCTCGGTTCACATTCTGTAAGCTCCATGAGGGCAAGGGTGTGGTTCTGCTCATTGCTGTAATCCCTATGCTCAAACAATGCTAGGCTTGTAGTAAATACTCAACAAGTATTTGCTGAATGACTGCATGAATCTAGCATGCCTATTCTCTGGCACCTGGATGGTCATGTATGATGTACTCCATGAATGTTTGCCCAGTGAATGAATGGTAGGCTAAGATTCCAAGTTCTGTGTTAGGTACATGTGGGAAACAGTCTCTAATTCATCTCCCAAACATCTTGCCTGGCTAATCATGGCCACTTCCTTCCAGGGCAAGGAAGTCACCTCTGAGCATCCCCAGCAGGCTCTTCACTCTCATTCAGTGAGAGTGGAGTATTGATGGCCATCTATGTCTTTTCCATTATACCCTTTGGCCTGCCCCAAATGTCCCATGGGGGAACCCTCCCCAGAACTGACCCATCATTCACAAAGACATTGGGAAAGACACAGGCCAGCAGGCTGAGGGGGCTGACTGAGAAGATGAAGACATTGACTGCATGGCCAGCACTGTGCAAAACTGAAAGAGACTCTGTTAGAGATGCCACCCAGGGCCGACTCTACCTCCCACCCTGAGGAACAGAGGAGGCACAGGGAGGAGAGACGGGAGTCTATGTAGCTCCAATCTCCTCACTCTTCCCCCCACAGCTAGACCCAGGGGAATGCAACAATGGGGAGGATGCCCAGGAGCCACTGACTGGCCAGGACAATGGCAGCCATGGCGATCCAGCGATGGAAGTCCACGGCGGCGTCGAAGGGTATGTAGCGGTTGAGGAAGGTCTCGCGCAGGAAGGTGATGAGGTTGCGGCACATGGTGAGCAGGATGTAGGAGAACATGAAGGAGATGCTGGCGGCCGTGCCCCGGGACAGGATGATGCCCACAAAGGTGGTCTGTGCGATGCCCGAGGGTGGTGAGGCAAAGGCATAATCTGGAGAGGGGGTGTGGGTGGATCAGCATGGCACAGAGGCTGGGGTCCCTGGCCTGGGTCAGAACGCCTGGGCTCCAGTGGGAAGAGCAGCCAGAAGGCTCTCTACATGCCCCTTCCCACCGCCCACAAGCTGAAACTCTTACAGTAGGCACGCTCTGCAAACAGGCCAGCACAGATGGCAGAGAAGACCGCCACGCACATGATGTGCCGCAGGTAGTTCTCCACAAAGCGCTTGTACTGTCGCAGCTTCTGGGCCAGGGGGCCCCGCTGCATCTTCTCCTTCAGTGCCTCCGTGTACAGCCGGGGAGGGGGCACCACTGTCCTGCAGCAACGGGAGGCAGCTGGCTGTGAGACCAGGGCACCCTGACCTCCCCTAAATGCCACCCCATGAAGGAGACATGATAACCTGGCAGGGGTCAGGATGGGCCAGAACAGATGAAGGAAACAGCATTTGGGGAGTAGACTCCTACCCACCCCCAACTTTCAGCGCTCATCTTTATTTGCTCCATCCACCCGCTTTTCTGTCTTCCCCCTACTCCACCTCATCTTCCTCCTGTGTGTTCTGTCCTTCCCTCTTGGTGCTCCCTGAACGGGTCTCACTGATGTGCCCAAAGCAGGCAGGAGCCAGGAGAGCCCTTACTGCCATCTTGGTATTGCATCTGAGTGCCAGGCCCCTTTCCTGAAGGTTAGGGTGCAGAGGTTGGAAGATGTTGAAGAATTATTTGACTCTATGGCTCACCAATCAGGTCAGAGACACACAGAACGAGACACAGGATGGTCCCTTTTGTGTCCAGGAAGGGTGGGCAGGGCCCAGAGACTCCGAGACTTCTCCCCATGTTTCCTTGGGCCTGGGGGTCTAGAAAGTACTTACTTTTTGCCAAACCTCTTCTTCAGCACCGGACCTCCCAGCTCTGGGGCTTCTGAGGCAGGGAGCCCTAGTTCCTGAGAGCAGGATCTGAGAAAGGAAAAATGGGCTCATTCTCCCCTTGTCTTTGCAGCCAGGAGAAGAATCACCAGGTCAGAACTTCAGAGGATGGGGATGAATCCTGGAACCCACCCCTGCCCACAGAACCTGCCCATAAAACTGGTCAGAGAGAAGCCAGGTAGGAGAGGCAAGGCAGAATGAATATGATGCGGTCATCTGTCTTACAGAAGGATTCTGTCTTGAAGTGTCAGGGAGACAGCTAGGATCCTGAGCCACATGGCATGAGGGAAGCAGCTGGAATTTGGGCCAGGATCAATTATGTACTAAGAGCTACTTTCAGAGGAAAAATATCTGGTCCCAGGAACTGATTCAGCCAGCCCTACTTCCTTCATTTCTCTTCAGGGGACCTGGACAAGGGGACCTGCCAATGCCCCCATTCCTGCTCACCGTTCCCCAGGAGTCCGAGTGATGAATGAGACTCGACAGCTGATGTTTGGTTTAAAGATGTCTCCAACACCTGAAGAGAAGAACAAGAGTCTGGACAGGCTTCCCCACAAGGGTAGAAGAATGGTAGACTGCCCCCCTCTCTTCTCCGGGAAGGCTGCCACAGCAGTTGCCAGTGACTTTGCCATGTTCTCATCTCTTGTTCCAGCCTTGTTCCCCTCACTGCCCAAAATGGGCACCCATTGCAAACAAGGGGGTAACTTGGTATAATTAGAAAACTGCAGGCAGATGCAATCCTGCATCCTTTGTATAAAGAAAATAACGCCTCTTCCTCTGACTAGCTACACCCCAGACCAATGTGCATGAGCTTAGTAAGTGGCATGTAGGCTGGATTTCAGACCACCCTTGACCTCTCAGTAGGCATGTTTGTGCAGTGCACATGTATGTGACACCCTTGACTACACGTGCCTGGCTCTATACTAGGCACAAAAGACTTGAAGAGAAATAAAACCTGACTCCTATCCACCAGTAGCTCTCATTTTGAAGACACGTCCCTCCCTGACTCCTACTATTTTTTTAAAATTTTTTAATGTTTATTTATTTTTGAGAGAGAGAGAGAGAAAGAGAGGGAGAGAGAGAGAGAATGAATGGGGAGGAGTAGAGAGAGAGGGAGACACAGAATCCAAAGCAGGCTCCAGGCTCTGGGCTGTCAGCACAAAGCCAGACGTGGGGCTTGAACTCATGAACTGTGAGATCATAACCTGAGTGAAAGTCAACTGACTGAGCCACCCAGGTGCCCCCTACCATTTCTTACATACTCACGTACTTCCACCTCCACCTCTGACGCAGAGCTGAGTGCGTTGGAGCTCGCTGTCATGGTCCCGCAGCATGAAGTGGAAATCCTCCCACGTCAGCTCCTCCTTATCCTGGAAGCCCGACTCCCGGAACATGGACTCCACCACCTCAGTCAGCTGGGCCTTGGACAGGCAGTTGTTGGAGATCTCGATGAAGGACCTGGGGGAGGAGGAGAGATACACCAGTCTGTCATCTGGCAAGGTCAGGTTCAGGCAGGTGCACGGTGGGGCGGGCCCCAGATTATCTAATGTGGTTACCAGTGACCCGGGAAATGGCATTGAGAAGGTGTTCATCCAGCCTGTAGTTGACGTTAAGCTGGGTGGGGTGGCCACAGGTTTGAAATTGAAAGTGACCTTGACCAATTAGAGAAAGCAGCCCTCAAACAAGGGGGCACTGAAAGGTGGGACCAGTGTCCATTTAGTGTAGGGACATGTCCAGATGACTGTGGGCTTCTTGTGTGGCAGGGTCTCTGCCCACTCTCTTGTGTTAATGCATCCCACGCTGCCACTGGCCTCCCCCTTTCACAGTCCAGTGGGGGCACAGAAGCCTGGATGCCGGGGGAGGAGATGTAGCTACAATGGCTGCTGCTTCCTTGTGCCAACACCCCAGGGCACAGGCAGGATTGTCTCCACACCCGATCTCATAGCACCCAGAGTGGCCATACTCTTCTTAGGTTGTCCTTTGGGACAAAAACAAGCCAACCATGCATGTTTGTGTGAATCCAACAGAAAAAAAGACCTGTGTGTGCCTGGGACAGCAAGCCCATTAAAAAACACATCATCCAAGTGAGACTGGGCAAGATCTACAACTGAACATAGGAAGAGAAAGTGGATGCTTGGCCCTGGTGGACAGGGACCCTCTCCGAGATCCCTAGAGCCTCACCCAGGTCTGGGCCTGCAATAGCACACCCAGTGAGGGATGGACTACAATCAGCTTCACCACAGCCTTTTAGAAGCCCATGTCCAGTTGTGGTGTCTGGGATGGAAGAGGGATGTGGAAGTTAGAGGGAATGCAGAAAGAAATGGAAAGGCTTAAGGTAGAAAAGGTAAAAGACTCTGCACTCTTTTATGCATTTGGTTTATTCATTTGCTCATTTATTCCATCTGATTCGTTAAGGATGTATTGAATACCTGCTATGTGCCAATCACAGTGCAGAAGATGTAGATTCAGTGAGAAACAAAAGAGAAGTAAGAACCCTGTCCTTATGGAGCTGAAGGGGACTTTCACTGTTACCAGAACAGTGTCTTTAGGAATAAGAAGTCTATGCACTCAAAGCTGGTCTTTGTCAGCACACCACAACCAAAAGTAACTTAAGAAGCAAGAAGAAAGAAGGGTTGGAATACAGAGGAACTTTCCATGTTTCTTCTCCTGCATTTCCTAGTGATTAATACAGGAAAAGTGACCAAGGTCGTTAATCTTCCATCCATTAATTCATGGCGCAAAGCACCAGTGTTAGGTATGGTGTAGAAGAGTTTACAAAGATCCAGAGGCATCCAAAAGGGATACTAGACTTTTGCTATTGGTCATACTGGCTTGGTGGTTGTTGTTTGTTTGTTTGTTTGTTTTTAACTAGAGAGGGAGAATTTTCTAGCTCGTGTAGACAGTGCAGATAATAGACCCTCCTGGAGGCAGGGGCCTGGCCAGATAAACTTATGAAGCTGGATGCTCTGAGAATCTAGAATGCAGTATCCAGGCTTTCAAAATAGATGGCCACATAACCTCCCCACCTACCCTCCTCTGATTTGACTTTGTTTCAAATATCAGGGAGTCTCAGAACTGGAAGGGCCCACTCCATACCGCATCATGGTGAAGAATTCATCCTTGGAGAGGAAGCCATTTGCATCAAGGTCATACATGGTGAACATCAGGTGGGACTTGTCCTCTGGGGAGCCTGAGAAGAAAAAGAGGGATTCAGGTCACCTCTGTGCTGAAAGACTGCTCGTTCCTGAAGTGGTCCACTCTCCCCCTACCTTTCATGAAGACCACCAGGATGTCCAGAAACTCCCGGAAGGACAGGTAGCCATTGCCATCTTTGTCAGCAAGAGAGAACATGGACTCTACAAACATGTCCTGAGGCTTGAGGCCCAGGGACTCGGCAAACTCAGCTCTGCTCAGCTCACAAGTCAGGGCCTCCCGCACCTTCTGTGATGAGTCCAGGGGCAGGGTGCCTGCCTCCGCCTGGTCGATGTCCAGCACCTGCACTCGAGCAGTAGCAGAGGGAAGGAGAGAAGAAGGTGAGGCCTGGGCTGAATGCAGTTCAGTGACCCTTCACATCTCCCAAAAGTCCAATTCAGAAATAGTGAGCCCTTGTAGCTCTCCTGATCCTTAGATATACTTCTGACCTGGGCCTCTGAGGCAGTGACTCAGATCTCTAGCAGCCAGCCCATTTTTTCCCTGGACTCAAGATCCAGGAGCTTTATATGTTAGGAATGGTGCTAGGTCTATAGGTGGGGGGTGGAAATGGGAGGGAACAAAGTTTGGGATTCCAAATGCGAAATGAGAGGCCCTATGCTGGGGACAGAAATGAAGTAGACAGTGGTGGACAGGCAGGAAAAAGCTAGGGATATATTTATTCTCTTATCAATTTACACAGGGCTACCATGTGCCTGATTTGGTCTCCTGGAGGCAGGGGCCTGGCCAGATAAACAATCTTCTGATTAGCTGGATTTGGTGGAGACTGCTGGGGATTTATATTTTTTTAATTTTTTTTTTCAACATTTATTTATTTTTGAGACAGAGAGAGACAGAGCATGAACGGGGGAGGGGCAGAGAGAGAGGGAGACACAGAATCGGAAACAGGCTCCAGGCTCTGAGCCATCAGCCCAGAGCCTGACGTGGGGCTCGAACTCACTGACCGCGAGATCGTGACCTGGCTGAAGTCGGACGCTTAACCGACTGCGCCACCCAGGCGCCCCTGGGGATTTATATTTTTAACAAATTCCCAGGTTAGGTGGCGGCTGCTGGTCCAGAGGCCACACTTTGAGAACCACTGATGTAGACTATCTCACTGAATCCTCACAACAACCCAAGGTGATGGATCCTATTACTTTTATTTTATTTTATTCTATTTTATTTTATTTTATTTTATTTTATTTATTCTATATTCCATATGGGGGATACCTGGGAATGCCAGTGGATCCTATTTTAATCACTGTTTTATAGATGAGGAAGTGGAGATACAGATGATGTGACTGGCCTAAAGTCACACAGCTAGTGAGTGGCAATGCTAGGATTCAATCAACGCTGTCTCTCTCTAGCACACAGACCAGAAACTTAGTTTACCCCATGCAGGATCCTGTCCAGCCCAGCTTCCCTCCAACCCTGGGCCAGGTCCTGTCTCCAAAAGACACACTCGTGGCACCTGGGCAAAGAGGTTCCTGAAGAAGATCTCCAGGATACGGGCCCGCTGCTGCTTGGTCACAGCCCTCCTGAACAGCTCATTCTCTTCCAACTCAGTCACGTCAAGGCCCAGAGTCCACTGCACACAGAAGCCCTGCAGATGCTGAACAAAAGTGCCCCGGTCCTCCTCAGAGTTAAACAGCAGCACCTGGGTGGGAGGAAGCCCATGTCAGTGCTTGGAGCTCCAGGTCTGGTTCAGCCCCCACTCAGAGGACCTTGAGTTGAGGGAAGATGAGAAAAGCTGCCTCCCAATGCATTCAGGCTGGAACCAGGTGAATGGCTCGAGCAGGTCAAAGGGAGGGTCACATGGAGTGTGGAGACAGCTGAAAGGAGAGCCTCTCCCCAGCATCATCTTCACAGGGGAGCTCTGTAGCTGAGGAGAGTGTGAACTAACAGGCCTCGCTCTGAGAGGGGAGATATAGGAGCATTCCAGGTAGGGGAGGCAGGCTGGCCATACCAGGTCATACTCCTTGGGGATCTTGAGCAGAAGGGTGTGGCGCCTGCGGTTGCTGGACAGGATGAGGTTGACCTTCTGTGTGGGCTGCAGCTGGACGGTGCGGAGCACAGACAGCCGCCTGTCTAGGACCTGTAGACGTCGGTCTGGGAGCAGCTGGATGGTGATGGGATAGCTCTTCTCCCTGGGGCCTGGCCACTCCATTGCTGGGGAAGGGACAATTGGGCAGAGACGTTCAGCACAGGTACCCAGGCCCCTGACCTCAAACCAATTCCACTCTACCAGTCTGAGCAGACACCCCCAAAGCCTGGCTTTCTCCCCACATCTGCAACCTGCTTTTTCTCCCAGGGGCCCCTAGCTGGGCCCCATTTCCCTCTCTCCCTTCAGCCCCATCTCACCTGACACCCCATCTTTGGCTGCTTCTCTCTTCACACTCTCTTTGCCTTTCTTCTGTAGTCTCTTGCGCTCTCGGCCCCGGAAATGGGCCACGACCCCAGAGATAAACAGACTCACTGAAAAGGATCAGAAAGAGCCAGTGGGGAGGGGAGCCTCTTGCCTGCAGCTTCACTGAGGGTCCTGTTGCTCCTCCCTTCACAAGGTCCCCTGAGCCTGGCTTTGATTGTAGCAAAGAGCTAGTCCCACAGACCAGCAGGTCATGAGGGGCAAGGACATTCTGTGGGCAGGAGGGCAGCCAGGAGGAAAGCAGTGGGTGAGGGTGTGAAGAGTTCACCTAATGGAAGACAGCAGAGAGCCACAATGGTGATGCCAAAACCAGGACCACTGCCCTCGAAGTAGTCAATCACCGTCAGGGGCACACAGCGGGGCAAGCCTTCAGTTGTGAGCTGCCGAGGCTGAGGGCAGGGTGCACCTGAGGGAGAGGACACAAAAGACCTTAAAGTCTGAGGATCTCACTAGTTGGCCAGGCACCCTTCCCCTCTCTCCTGTAAAGGACCAGGTACCCTTCTCCTTACTAGGCCCACCTCTCTGGAGTTGGTTCCGCTCAAAAAGTCCCTTTCCATATCCTGTTCTCAGTACCTACCCCAGTTTGATCACAGAGTGCAGCCTGCAAACCAGTCCAGTACCTATTGGGGGAGGCTGCCTAAAGCAGGCTTCCCAGCAGCACACAGAAAATGCTGCCTGGCACCTGGTTCCCTGGACAGCACCAAGTGACTCACCCCATCCCTGGTCCTTTCTCTGATTGCCACTCACCGTCATGCCAGATAAAGACATTGGGCTGCAGGGCACTGGCGTCCACATTGGTAACAGCCACTAGGACGTCCCAAAGAGTGGTGTTTCTGATTTCTGCAATTTCCTCTCTGGAGAACAGCCTAAGTTGGAGAAAGCCACGAATGGTTGGGATGAGAAAGGGCTGCCAGCCTCCAGCAATATTGGGCCCAGGAAGTCAGATGAGGAAAGAGACACAGAGGGGTTAAAGAGGAGGTGAGGCCAGCTGGGAATCCAGGGCCCGTGGGGCTGCTTACAGGCAGAGGCCCTGGGGCTCCAAGCCAAAGTGGCATCTGAGGCGGAAGTTCATGCAGGCCTTACCCATTCCTGGTGTTCTCAAACCAGTAGCGGTCACCATCCCGCAGCCGCACAAACTGGTCGAGGACGATGGCATTGAAGAGGGTCCCTGGGTCCCCGTGGCTCTCCAAGAACCCCCCAGGGAGCAGCTCCAGCAGGGAAAGGTCCTGGTTGTACAGGGCAGCTGTGGCCTCCAGCACCTGGGGCACCACAGGAGGTGAGGAATATGTGTGTGCACGTGTGTGTGCACATGTGTGTTGGGGAGGGCAGCCACTGTGGCTCCATTCTTAAACACGGGACTCCATCAGCTGCCTGGCTTGCTGCTCAGGCCTGAAGGAGCCTACTTTTCCTAGGCCATCCCCCTCAGGTGGTGGCAAGACAGGTGGGAGGGCCCACGTGTCCCTGCCGATGGTGAAACCACTGCTAGGTGCCTGTGGGCCATATCCTGTGACCACCATCACCCAGGCTATCTGGCCCTAATAATTAGCAGTTTCAAGGTCACCCATTTCATAAGGAAGGATCCTGCAGGAATAGGACAATGGCACGCAATACAGAGATCACCCTGAGGCCACCCTGTAGGAATGGTACAATGTAGTGGTGAGAAACATACTCTGGAATCAGATGGCTGAGTTTAAATCCCATCTCTATGACTGACTTACCAACCATGTCATTGGTAAAATAAGGACAATGATAGTATCTACCCTACAACATTCCTGATGTAGATTAAATGAGTTACATGTGCACAGATCTTAAAACAAGAAAGTTTTAGCTGCTATTGCCATCATTACTGTTTCTCACCTGGGGGTCCACATTGGGGTTGATGTCACTCCAGTTCTTTGGGGTTTCCAACCCCAAAGCCTTCAGGGCTTGGGTATAGCTGGGCAATCCCATATCTCGGCCACGTTGGATGCTGCTGGCGACGTAGTCTGTGCGGGAGAACTTGCCAGGGCCAGGCCAATAATCTGAGAAGGAGAGAGAACCAGGCTATAGGCTGAATCCTCCTGACCCTTCTTTGCTCAGCAGTCTTGAATTAGGTTGTTGGCACTACTCACCCCCAGAACTCCCAACATTGTGACCATGTGTCCATATCAACCTTGCTTCTACGTAGGGTCAATGTGACCATGTACGATCAGGGGAAATTTTTCTGGCAAGAATCTCCCCTGAGACTCAAGACTGTTCTAGTCACCAAATAGTAAAGTCCCTGTCCTTTACCTCCTTGGCCTCAAGACAGGACTGGAGAAAACTTTTGGAAACCTAAGTACCAAGAGATTGTGGTGTCACCTCTCCCCCTACATACTCAGACATAGGTAACTTAGAGTAAATGCAACATTAAACTTAAATGAAGCAAAAAAGAAAAAAGTTAAAAGCTTTTTTCTTCTAGTGGCTATTTACAGCATGTGTATCTGTGTTCCTGGATTGTAGGTACCCTAAGGTCTAACTGTTGATTAACCCGAGGGGTCCCCAGGCTCCCAGGCTTCTGGACCCTTATCCCATCTAGCTCCCAAGCTTACCCCTCAGATCTTCAACCACTATCCTGTCTTCCATCTCTGAAATCTGGGAGGCCATTCCCAGCAGCAGGTGATTCACCGCCTGGGCACTGTTCAGATTGGCGTTCTGGAAATAGACAACAACACATTTAAAGTAGGCTCTTGGGCCTCTCCCCAAAGCCTGGTCCCTGTCACCCTGAACCACTGCAGCACCTCAGGACTAAGGGCCCTTGGCCAGTCCTAGACTCCTGAGCTATTGTCTCCAGATAATTTTCTTAAGTGTTTTTTTTCAAAGCTATAAGTATTTTTTTCAAAGTTATTTATTTTGAGAGAGAGAGAGAGAGAGAGAGAGAGAAGGGCAGAGAGAGAAGGAGGGATGGAGGAGAAAGAGAATCCCAAGCAGGCTCCACACTGTCAGCGCAGAGCCTAATGGCTCCAACTCACGAATACTGAGATCATGAACTGAGCTGAAATCAACAGTAGGACACTTAACCAACTGAGCCCCCCAGGTGCCCCACCAGAAAAGTTTCTGATCATTCTCCCCTTCATCTCCTACTACCTGGAGAGGCAACACCTAAAAAAGCAACTGGAACGGTTGCTTTTCCCAGCCTGTGTGTCACGACTGACGCTGACCCACCTTCCCCTGACCCAGACCCCAGGCTGACCTCCCGAGTCCAGTAGCTGTTGCAGACCCTGAGAGCTGGGGAGCTGCCAAGACCGTGGTTCAGGACCATCTGGAAATGACAGCTGGCATTTCTGAAATGGGGCATCAAGGATGGGATGAGAGCTCAGGGAAAAGCTGACATGGGGTTGAGCGGGGTCAGGGACTCAGAGGGGTCTGGCCAGGACGGAGGGCTGAACTTCTTTGAACACAGCAGAGATTTGGCAATGTGTGTGGATTGAAGGTATCGGTTGCTCTTTGTCCACATAGAGTGGTAAGGAAAGGAGTGAAGAGAATAACCCAACTGCTGGACAAGTCCTGCTCTCAGCAGCTAAAGTTCAGCCATTAGGAGGAGTTGTTAAGTTTGAAACTCCTATCCCAGGGTCCTATTTTAGGGTTCCAAACTCTGCTTCTCTTCCCCCATTACTGTGGAGTTGTATAAAAGGCCCCAGGCCCCCAAGGCTGTTGATTCTTCATCTCTACCAGTGTGCTATGCCTCCTCCACTGCCAGCCCCTCCCTCACCTCATGTAGACGCCAGGAGGCACCATGGTGGAGAAGAACTGCTCAGAGGCTGCCAGGAACTCTGGGGAAATGCTGGGGTCCAAGAAAGAACGGTACCCTGCCCAACAGGGGTAATAAGAGAAATACGCTCCTTATCACATCCTTCCATCACATGCCCCTACCTGCCTTCTTTCTCCCACGGATCCTGACCCTCCCTTCCCCACCCTCAACCCCGCAGTCCAAGTGTTTCCCCCCCCCCCCAACTCCTGTACCTGTATATTCTGGGGGTGTTGTCTGCAGGAAGCTGGGCAGCCACTCATACAGAGCGATGTTCTGAGGGACAAGAGAAGGCAAAAGGGAGGCAAGCGCTGGAGCAGCCGCCCTGGGAGGGATCCGAGCCCAAGGAAGGCTTCGGTGGGAGATGAGGGTCAGGCAGGGGCAGTCACGAGGGAGGCAACTCAAACAGGACAGGTGCGCAGGCCCGGCCCCCACAAGGAACCTGGGATGGCAGAGGAGGGCGGCTACATAAGAACCACAGCAAAGGCTCGAGGATCACAGCGCTTTGCCTCCTCATCGTCTCCACGTCCACTCCGAGACGAGACGCTAGCCCCAGTTCTGGGGAGCAGCGTCCTCCTGGAAAAGGGCGTTTCCGGGGGCTGCCCGTCGGAGGATGGAGGGCTCTGCGCAGCAGGCAGGGGCGGGGCGGGGCGGGGAGGGGGTGCGGACTGACCTGGTAGGTGGCGATGACCCTCTTGCGCGCGTGCTGAAACAGCTCCTCGTCCCCCCACCGCGGGTGCTCGCGGGCCAGCCGCTGCGCCCACACGTTGTGGTAGCGGAACCACAGCAGGCCCAGCGCCTGCAGGAAGGGGTCGCGGTTCCCTCGCTCCGCCCCGAAGGCTGCACGCGACGCCGTGGGGCCGCAGGGGAAGAGACGCGCGGCGGTGTGACCACGGGGAGCGCAACCTCGGCGCCCCCCAGCCCGCCCCGCCGCGCGCCCCGGCCGCCGCAGCCCACCCCGCGGCCTCACCATACAGCCCCCGGGGCCCGCGCTGTCCCGTGGCGGGATCGGGCGGCGTCCACATGAGCAGGGGGCTTTGCGCGTTGCGGGGGAAGGCGGGGTCGGGCCCCGACGCCAGCTGCCCCCCGGAGAAGCTCCGCAGCGCGTCGCTCCAGGAGTGCGAGGAGCCATAGATGGCGCTGCCGTCCAGCCAGCCCGTCACCTCGTTGGTCTGCGGGGGCACCGGGAGGGTGAGCCCAGGGTGAGCCGCGGGCGGAGTAGCTGAGACGGGTAAGGGGGCTCCAGGGCCAGCCCAGCATCGGGGGGGGGGGGGGAGCGGGGGGGGGCGGAGCCTCTCCCGGCCCGGCCCTGCCAGACCCCGCCCCCGCGACCCCGCCTGCCGCGTCTCACCAGGTCCCGGGGGTTACTGGGGCTCTGTCCGGTCTCGGGGTCCCAGCGGCTCCTCTGGAAGGGTAGGACCACGTCCCCGCGCTGGTCGGGGTCGAACACCGGGTCCCCAGGCGGGATGTGGATGTTGAGGAACTCGGCTGGGCAGCCAGGTGTCTCCACGCTCACCAGGTCGGACAGCACGTGGTAGCCTGTCCGCAATGGGGGCCAAACTGTTGAGAATCGCCACTCCCCATGGGCAGGGAGTTTCTCTTGGTTTCTCAAGAGTCAAAAGACATGTTGTAGTTTAAGCTCTGCCACCAGCTTCGGGTCTTTCTTCTAATTTTCAAGTGGGGACATAATACACTCTCCACGCACCTCATAACATTGGCGTGAGAATCCAAATAATAATTAAGATAAGGGCTCCCCCAAACCAACTCCCATCTCCCACCAGATCCTGCTTTCCCCTTTCTCTTTCGGAGGAAAGAGGATACAATCATATGAGTAGGAGAGCGGTGGCAGGGGACTCAGCTCCTAAGGGCTTTAATGGAGGTCCAGTGATCCTCCTGGATTTGGAGTAACGGGTAAGAGAATGATGAGGGAAGCAGATATCCCTAAATCGACACTCCCAAAGCCCCCAAGATAAAGAACGCCTGGAAGTGTTGCTTAGTGAGGAGGAGGAGATGGCTGGGAGTTGGGTCAGCCTCCAAGTGACTGGTCAACCCCGGTGTTCGCCCACTTTGCTCTCACCAAAGAAGACCCCCAGCACCGTGCGGTTGCGGCGGGAGGCCTGCCCGGCTGTGCCCCTCATGGCGGCGTCGCTGAGTCGGCGCGGGTTGGGCAGCAGCGGCTCCCCCAGAGCCTGATAAACGCCATCCGCGTAATTGGCTGGTACCAGACGCTGCAGTCTGAAGCCTGTGGGAAGCAGGGAGCGGGGCCTTGTCAGGGCACTCCTTCACCAACAAGGACACAAACCTCTCCCTACGCCTAACTCACTGACTAGACCCCATTCCGCCAGGGTTTCCTGGGCCCAGGAGTGCATAGGAGTTCGCTGGGCAGACAGCCGGGTGGCTGGCGGCACACTCTCTCCTCTTGGCCGGGTCTCATCTCCCGGGGCCGGCCCTCCACTAGCCATCCTCCCCCTCATCCCTACCCGGACCACAGGACGTACCAGCTGCGCCGAGCTCGTGATGCCTCAGGTTGTTGAACCAGCCGTCATAGCGCTGCACTTCCCAGGACAGTGCAGGTGAGTCCTGGCCGCCTGTGAGGCAGAGTGGTTCCTCAGCGCTAGCCTTCCTGCGACCACTCGAGGACCCAGCGGCCTCTGTCCCTGCTTCTCCCGCTCCCGGAGTGCCCCCAATCCTACCCAAGAGGCGACACTGCACGGCGTTGAAGCTGCGCCAGGAAGTTTGCCAGCCTGCTGACCTGCGCTGCGATTTGACCGATCTTGCAGAGGTACTCCACCCACAAGAGGTACTGGGCGACTTCGCTAAGCTAGGGGCACTGGATACTTACCCGCTGGATCCAGGGATGCAGTCAGTAGAGCTCCCAGGAGCACCACCGCCTTTGGCCTTGCGCAGAGCATGCTGACCCTGCTGCCTGGGAAGTGGGAGGTGATATGTGAGGGACAAGGAGTTAGTGTCCCTCATGTCTACAGCCCACACAGGGTGAGGAGGTGCCAGCTGTTTTCACTTCTGGAGCAAAGCTTTAAGGAACATCACCAAGGACCCACATCCCACCTTGCTCTTGTCGGGACATCTAGTAGGCACTGATGCCAGTCCCCACTTTCCACCTGGTGGAAGAACTAACCCCAACCAAAGGAACACACCAGGCACTAGTCCTCTGGGGTTTATCAGTCCCAGGCAGAACTTCACCTCCAGCCTTCCAGGGCTCCCCCCCTACTCCCCAGCCCAGCGCCCAGCTTCAAATCCTCATCCCCAACCGCTCAGTAACTGCTGGGAATCCCTGACCTGCAGCCGTTGATACTCTGCAGTGAGTGCCTGTGCAAGGACAGGAGGGATAGGAAGATCATGCCCTAAACCCTAGTCCAACTTCTGGTTTAGGGCCCCCATTTGGGGCAGAAGTCTTTTCCCTTGGAATCTTTGCTTCTCTGCTCTCCTCCCTGTCTCCACCTTCCCAACACAGCACCCCTCCCCTCCCAGCTCTGAAGATCCCAGCCTCCCCAATGGCACTCTCACCCTCTTCTCTGGATCCTCGAAGGCCAGCTGCCCTGGTGTCCACTCAGGTCAGACTAGAGCCAAGAGTGTGCATCTGGGCGGGAGGCTGGCCCTCTTGCTGTGGAGTCAGGGCTCTTCTCATTTGCATAGCAACCTCCGCCCCTTATTTGCAAGTTCTCTTCCCAATCACACCAAGCTGCCAAGCCCTGACATCCACCCAGCAAGCTGCTCAGGCTGCTATAAAAGGGGTCCAGATCCCACACCACTTCCAAACACAGAGCAAATCTGCAGAGCCTTGAACGTAACTGGTTACAACCAGTGAGAAATAATTCCTCTCTCCCACCTACCCAACCCTGCCCCAGCCAATCCAGAGCACTTGAAGGCAACCGGCCGGCCGCTGCACTTCCTTAGGGAAAGTCAGGAGCTCAGGCTTGACCATCTCATTGAGTCCTGTCCAAGAACGCAGGGGACCGGATAAAGATAAGTGGGACCCAGGCTCGGCTGCCAGGTACCTGCTATTCCCACTCCAGCAGACCCAGCTTGGCCGGGTTGCAGCATGACTCTGTGGAATGGTGAGCTGCCTTTCTACCCCCAGCCCCAGCATGCCCCTGGCATCAGCGTCCCACTGCTCATCGTCATTCTGGTGTTCTTGGCCTTGGCTGCCAGCTTCCTGCTCATCTTGCCTGGGATCCGTGGCCACTCGGTAAGGGGGTGCTAGATGCTAGGGCCTGGGGGCCTTGGGCAGCTGGTCTCTGGAAGACCTAGGACAGGCAATGTGGTTCCAAGTGCCTCCATGGATAGTCAGACTGAAACACTGAACCAGAGGAGCATAGGTGGAGCAGACAGAAGTCTGGGGCAGCAGGCATGCCTTTCCAAGAACCGGGGGAGGTTGAGGCCCTGTACAAAACAACCTGGAAACCGACCCCACTTAGATCATTCAGGAAGCTGATGCAGACAGTGAGTGCCCAGTCCAGTAATCCTGGGGCTGATTCTAGTCTTCACGTGCTGCTGGAGTCTCCTTCCCTCAGACTGTGGCTGCACTCCAGTCTCAGCCTTAAGGGATGACTTAATGACTGGCAGACCAAGAGGACAGAAACCAGCAGCTGAGACTGCTGTGTTTCACTGGTGTGAAAGTCTCAGCAGCTGAGACTGCTGTGTTTCTGCTGCGTAGGGATACATGTATATGAGTGCTCCCATCCTAAGGGCTCAGACACTCCCACCCAGGATTTGAAGTTATAACAGACTGGGTACTTTTCCGTGGACTCCTCCCCCCTCACTTCTCCTGGAACCTAACTTGTTTTTCAAGTCTGTGGGTTCCTAGCTTCCCTGAGTCTGGATCTGTGTTGGTTTCCTTGGGAAACTGGTGCACCTAGGAATATCTGAGAGGCTGCATTCCCACCTCGTCTACTTGGTGACAGGACCCTGGGGCCACCCTCTCCTGGGGTAGATGACCCCTGCCTGCCTACCACTTCTGGACTCACTGAGCCTCACCATAGTAGTGATTCAAGTAGCCAGGAGCCAGATAGCTGGTGGGTGGAGGTGGTGGGCCTGCATCAGACAGAAAGCCATGTTGCAGGGTGCACTGGGAAATGGGACTGGGGCAGCAGAAGTGCATGGCTAGAAAACTTCAGAAATGGCAATGGCTCAGAGGAACCTGTACACAAAAAGACTGACTTCAGCTTCAAAGCATCAGGAATGGAACTGGGAAAAGGGTGTGGTGCAAGAGGGGACAGTTTCAGAGGCACTAAAGATCTAGGTGGCATGGGGTCAAGGGAGGTCTTGGGGACTCTAGCTGGGCAGTTACCAAGCCTGACCCAGGTACCTATTCCTGCAGCGCTGGTTCTGGCTGGTGAGAGTTCTTCTCAGTCTCTTCATAGGCGCAGAAATTGTGGGTGAGTGTGTGGTGCAGCGGGTGGGGAGAGGACCTGGGGTGAGGATGGAGGTGGGCAGAGGGCACCTGGGAAAATCGAGATTTGGGGTTCGTGTCCTGCTCCCTCTTCCCATTCTTCAGCTTTCTAGTGCCCACTCTTACACCTTTACCATGTATACCACATTGGACCCCTGGACCCCCCCATCTCTCTGCACTGCACCCTACCTGCCATCATCACCCTCCCCATGCCATCTCCCCAATTCTCTCTGTACCCCTCCCCACACACTGTGCCTCTCCCCACAGCCGTGCACTTCAGCGCACAGTGGTCAGTGGGTGGGGTGAACACCAACACATCCTACAAGGCCTTCAGCGCAGCACGAGTCAGAGCCCATGTTGGTCTGCACGTCGGCCTGGAGGGAATTAATATTACACTCACAGGTGAGGGGGCTGGGGCAAAGTGAATTCTTGGGTTGTCGGACTCCATGGTTGGGGGGAGTGTGGCAGGGACAGCTGGAGGAAATCTCGGACCCCACAGGCTCAAATAGTGTTTATTCCTTTTGGAGCCGTGCTTTCCCCAACCGCTGCCAAACCGCTCTCACACCTCCACTTTCCCATCCGTGTTTGCTTAGTTGCGGGGTCCCCCGCTGCGTGCGGTTCCGTGACTCCACCGCCCGCCCGCCCTCTGCAGGGACCCCAGTGCAGCAGCTGAACGAGACCATAGACTACAACGAGCGCTTCAACTGGCGTCTGGGCGAGAACTATGCCGAGGAGTACTCGGAGGCGCTTGAGAAGGGGCTGCCAGATCCAGTTCTCTACTTGGCCGAGAAGTTCACCCCGAGCAGCCCCTGCGGGCTCTACCGCCAGTACCGCCTGGCGGGGCACTATGCCTCGGCCACGCTGTGGTGAGCGCTGGAGGGAAGCACGCATGACTGAGGGAGGGACTGTCGCGGTGGGGGCGTGTGAGCCAGCTCCACATAGCTGCTGGAGGTGCGAATTTCCACCTCTCGGGTCAGAAAGAAAGTCACAGGGTCCTCCGCACAGACCTGGGAACCCAGAGAGACCAGGCAGAGGCTGCGAGCCGGCCCCTCCCCTGTAAGGCTCCTGTGCCTACGCCATCACAGTCCCGGCTTTCCTTCTGGGGTGGGGGACGGAGGGGGAGCGAGGCTGGCGTAACCCCAGTGGATCCCCTCCGCAGGGTGGCTTTCTGCTTCTGGCTCCTCTCCAACGGGCTGCTCTCCATGCCGGTTCCGCTCTACGGGGGCCTGGCGCTCCTGACCACCGGTGCCTTCACGCTCTTCTCTATCTTCGCCTTCGCCTCCATCTCCGGCGTGCAGCTCTGCCCGCTCCGTCTCGGCTCCGCCACTCTCACCACTCACTATGGCGCCGCCTTTTGGGTCACCCTGGCCACCGGTGAGGACTGAGGAGGCGGATTCCGGGAGGCTGGGGTGGGGACTGGATTTATACTGCTGTGTGCTTTACAGTGGACGAAACGAGTTCACACATATTATCTAATCTGCTCCTCTTAAGAGTTCCTAGAGGCAGGTGTGGTTATGCCCGTTTTGCACATGAGGGGAGAGGGTTCTGAGGGGTTCAGTATCTTCCTCCAGTTAGCGCATGAAACTGTGTATCGTGTAATCCATATCAGAGGTGTTCCTGCCCTGTGTGTTGGGGGAGGAAATGCAAGAGGTAGCCCCCAGGAGATGGAGGGGGCAGGCCAGACTCTGGCCTGGAGCCCTGACTACCCTGTTTCCTTCCTTCTGCGCTGCCGCAGGCATCCTGTGCCTCCTGCTGGGAGTGGCGGTGGTGAGTCTCCACTACTCTTGGCCCAGCGCGCTTCGCACCTTCTTGGACCGAAGCGGCAAGGACTATGGTAGCCAGACGAAAGGGAGCTCGCCTCTCATCCTGAACAACCCACTGCATAAGCAGTTTGGAGCCCTGGACTTAACGACCAATACTAACCTCTGAGGGGGACTCAACCTCAGACTGCTACCCCCCCTCGGTCCCCTGCAAGCCAGGTAGCAATGCCGGCTGGGGCTGGGCCGGGATAGCCCTAAGAAAGTCACTGGCAGGAAGGGGTGGGGGTGGGGGAGCCACTGGGGAAAAGCAGGCGGCCTCAGACGGGCTGCAACTCCTGCACCAGGGAAAAGTCTCCCAGAGTGACCTGTAAATAAATATTTTTCCTTTTTTTTTTTTTAATTGTTTCCATTACATTTCATGGCTTTCCCAGACTTAGGGAATATGAGCCCTCAGCGGACTACCTGGGCTGGAAGCAGCCAAGTCCATTCTCTCTGCCTTGCCACGAGGCTCTGGGAGAGAGGCGCCCTCTAGTGAGCCCAAAGGGGAACTCACCAGAACCAGTATCTTCCTGAACTGCCCCAGGTGGATGGTCGGTAGCAGTGACCAGGCAGGTCACTATCCCATTGGCCCAGTGGGTTTCCCCTTCACTGGCCCAGGTGAGTGGACCTGGAGGGAATGGCATTTTTGAGGTAATTTACTAACTCCAGTTTATTCACTACGAGGTGGTATCTGAGGGCTAACTAAAGTAGATGTCGGCAAGGCATAAAAATAAATCCTGGGATTATTTTTTAGGTCCTTGGCAAGACCTACAATCTTATTTGGCAGATTTGAGAAGTGAAGCTTAAAGATAATGTAGCACATGTGGTTGATATCCTGGGACAAGAAGTTTGGTTTCTTCTCTGGCCCAGGACTTTCATTGTACCAAGAGATCACACAAGTTGGGGAAGTAAAAGAAGAACAAAAGGGACCCAGAAAAAGGGAAACAAGAGGGATAAGAGGGACCATACAGGTATCACACTATAACCTCCCCAACACACACACACACACACACACACACACACACACACTATGTAGATGAAGCTGAGTTTCAATAAATGGCACCTCAAAGAGCCAAGGCATCAAGGGAAGGCAGGGTTGCTGTGCATAAACAGGCAGCACTTGCTTGGTCTTACCATGGAGACAGGGTTTATGGGTGGCTCCAATTTCTGTTTAGCATATTAGGGCTTTTTGTTTTGTTTTTTAAAAGGAAAAGCCTCTTTTTCCTTCTCCACCTATAGATTGGAGCTGGGGGGCTGAAGCAACCCAACCTGCAGTCATTTCTGGTGGTTTATGAGGCTCCAATGAGATCTGGACCCAGACCGGAAGTCCGGGTGGCCACCAGGGAGAAGAGCCTTATAGGGTACAGTCAGGCTCTCTGGGATGCTCCTCCTTACAGCATGCCTCAGAGGAAGCCTCTGACAGGGGAATGTCCTGGGGCTCGGGACTCTCGGCTGTGGACCGGTAGCGAGGGCTCAGGAGTCCCCCTTCTTCAGGATTCCATTCCAGTGCAGGATCCTCTCCTGAACTCTGGGTGAAGAAAGCCTTCAGCCTTTGGGGATGCATCCTGTGGGCCACTGCCATGGCCAGGCCCAGCAGCACACAAAGCAGTCCTGGGGATGAGACAATAGGTGTCCTGCCTTGGTGATAGTAATACCCTCCCAAGGAACTCTTGCAAGAGCATCAGAACAACTCTCAGACAATGCTGGCATCCCTGTTTCAGAGCAACTGGGATTCAGAGAAGTGACTAGCTTAGGGTCATATGGCTGGTGTGGCTCTATTTTTCTGAGCTTTGACTCTAAGTCCAGTGCTCTTTGAATTACATGTCAGAAGAAAGAGAGAGAGAACTCTGAAAATAGAGAACCCTGGGGGAAGGGCAGGGCACAGAGGAAAAGGCATGAGAAGGGGCATGAGAGAACAGGAGAGGAGAAAGACCTGTAAGACAATTTAAAGCCATGTGAAGCAGGAAAGAGAAGGGTTCTAGGAATGGGGGACATAGAGAAGAGTGTTTGGGGGAAGCGGGCATGGACAGAAGATTGGAAGATTTGGGAAAGAGTTGGGTGAAGGGAGAGTTAGGAGATGAGGAACATGACAGAGACTGAAGACACAGGGAGTAGGCATCTATGGGGATGGGTAGTGGAACTGAGGAGAAAAAGCCCCGATGAGTGATGTAAGAGGGATGGGGTTTTAAAGGGAGGAAAGGCATCTTGGCCCCCAGAGGCAGACCCTCAACCCCCACCAATATTGTGGTCCCTGGCCCTCCCTCCCTGGCCCTAAGCCCTGTGTCTGTCTTCAGGGCTGGACTTCACCTGTGGTCAATGTGATCCAGAAGGCAGGCCCGTGGTGAGTGTGCAGCGTAGCAGTGCCCAGGCGCAGGGGACAGGGTGGTGTGAGTGATGTGGCCGTGGAGAAGAAGAGCAGTCCCAACAGCTGGAAGATGCCTGTGGCTAGCAGCATGTGGCCACCATAGACCAGCACGGGCATGGACAGCATCACATTGGCCAGCAGCCAGCAGAGGAATGCCACCCTGGAGAAACAAGGACCTAGTGAAGGTTGGCCTAGACACTTCTATTTGGAAGGGCCCACATGGAGGCTCAGGCACCCAAGAATATCCCAGAGATGCGAGACACAGTTTTCTGCCTATAGGTTTCCCAACCAAGCACTGTGGGGCTGGTGCCAGCCTGTCCCACTAGGAATTTCCACACAAGTGGAGGAAAGATGGATAGAAACACCATCCCTGGGTCTAGGCTGGCCTCTATCCCACACTCACCAGAGCGTGGCTGAGGTGTAGTGTCCTGCCAGGCGGTACTGGCCATGCAGTCCACATGGGCTGTTCGGGGTGAACTTCTCAGCCAGGTAGAGCACAGGGTCCGGCAGCCCCTTCTCCAGTGCCTTTGCATATTCCTCAGCATAGTTTTCACCCAGGCGCCATGTGAACTCCTCATTGTAACTGATGGTCTCATTCAACTGCTGCACTGGGATCCCTGGGGGAATGGGGCAGGTGTGCTCAGGAGGAATTCAAGCCTGGGTAGGGGCTCATCACATTGGGCAGGTGTACAGAAGCTGTTATTGATCTCTGGAAATTTCCCTTCCTACCATCCCTCCATCCTGTAGAACTTTAGACCACACCAGATTAGATTCCAAAGACACAGCAGAATCTTCTCCCTCACAGGTAAGAACCATCACTGACCTGTAAGTGTAATGTTGACTCCTCCCAGCCCAACCTGCAGCCCAACGTCAGCACTGATCCATTTGGAACTGAAGGCTTTGTATGATGTGTTGGTGCTGACCTGGCCCACGAACCACTCAGAACTGAAATTCACAGCTGGAGTTGGAGAGTTGGACATACAGGAACTCAGGAAAATCTGGGCATTACTGGGTTAGAGTCAGAAGGAGAGCTCCAAGGGGTCTAGGTCTCTTTTGTGCATAATTGTTTATCTATTAACTAGCTCAGGGTCTAGCTCATGGTTAGCTTGACAATAATATGTTTGCCCAAGATGAATAAAGGGGTCAGAATCCAAGACTTCCTTGATCACACTCTGCTTATGCCCCTCCCACCCCCCCGGAGTCAGAAGTTGCTGTAAGGCAACAAGGAGAGGGGAGGTTGGCTGTGAGGCAAACTAGATGGCACAGAGGCAGTTGCCCAGAATTATACTCACCTAGGATCACGGCCCCGATGAATAAGCTGGTGACCACCCGCAGCAGCCAGAACACCCTCTGAGTCACAGGGTGGGTGGGTTTAGGAAGGAACACCCTCCTTCCAAATCCACCCTTCCTCTTTCCAGACTTGGGTGTGTGGGGCAGGGGTTCTAAAACTGAGGTCATTTGGTCAATTGAGATCAAAGTGTCTGCCACGTAATAGGTTCTCAACAAATTATGTGTTGAATCAATGAGTAGGGAGCTCCCTCCTGGGGTGTGGGTGACACTTTTTCAGGACTGGAGTCTCTTTCCTGAGTCTGGTTGTAGTCAGAGAGTCTGGCCCCCTCACCTTGAGGCCAAGGTCTCTCTGGGGCTGGGGTCTCCAGGGCTGGGTTTGTTTCTCACCATCTTGCCCCGAATGCCAGGTAGGATGATGATGAAGGTGACCAGTGCAGTCAGAAAGATGGCAATGATGACGGCCAAGGTGGTGTCCATTGGGAAGATTGGCTTGAGGCCAGTATAGAAGGGGAATGTGTGTCCAAAAGCAGCCATTTTGATGGGGCTGTGACAGGGAGGCGTATGCTGTAGGACAATAGATGTTTATGTCTATGAGCCAGGTACTATTCTTGGTGCTGAAGATACAGCTAAGAATAAACCAGACCAGTTCCCTCATCTCTGGAGCTCACCAGATTCTACTGCTACTGTCTTTCCATTGCTCCTCTGCCATCCATCTCCCTGTGTTTTGGCTGTGAGGGTCTGAGGGTCTTGGCAATCCATCTCTGTTGCCCCATGCTCCTTTCCTAACCCTTAGGTCCCCTAAATCAGTGCCACAACCACCCTCGAGGCTTCTCTGCTTCCGCTGGGACTGTCTTAAGAAATATAATTCTCTTTTATCTCTCTCAGGCCTCCAGCCTAATCAGACAGATCACAGGATATAAAAAGAACTATATTTACTATATAGCTATCAAGCAAATGCATAAGGGTGAAAGTTGGTACAGATTACAAAAAGATTGGCTTTCCTTCTCAGTCTCCAAAGGAACAAAGGCCAGACAGCTTTGCTAAATATATAATCCAATGATATCATCAGAGGGCTGATTCCCGGTCCTGGCACTGCCCACACTGGTCTGTCTAGCTTTCTCAAGCACCCTGACTCCTCCTCTGGAAACTCTAAAATAATTGAAATCAACTTAGCTCACCTTATTTTACAATCAATGATCCCACCTCTGCTCATTTCCCTGTGTGCGATCTGTACTGGGGCCTTGGTTTTCCCAGGAGGCTCCATTATTTATAGTCTGGCTAGGTAGTGTCTTATTAAGTGATATAGTGAAAGAATAAGTTTGAAGTTAAGCAGCTCTGTGTTTGAATTCTGTATCTGCCTCTTGCAAGTTACTTGACCCCTATAGATACTTGGTTTTATTAAAAGTAAGGATGACAGTGTTTACCTCACAGGGTCATTGTGAGTGTGAGACAAGATTGCATGTGTAAAGTGCTAAGAATAATACCTGAAACAGAGTGACATGAATAGATAGAAGCTACAAGATTGGGAAAGAGAGGACATCTGACTACTCCATTTATCTCCTTATCCAATCCTTGTTGGAGAGAACCCTGGGCTGGAACCAGTTCTTCACTTATTTTAAAACATTAGGCAGGCAAATGACAACCTCATTGATCCTTGGTTTCCTCATCTGCAATTGGATATGATGATCTCCATGTCCCCTCTAGTTCTAAATTCTGTGATTCTTCTATAATACCTTGTGGCTCCCAGCCTTTCACTCTCTTTCTAGGCTGGCCACCTCCTATGCTATCTCTGGGGGCAGGTAGCATAGTGTCAGGCAAAAAGACAGAGAGACAGTTTTAATCCTGTCTTTTGGACAAGTCACATAAGCTCTGAGCCTCAGTTTTCCCATGAAGTTTTGCTTTTTTCTTAACTCTTCAATTCTTCCATTGCAGGGGAATGGGTATCTCCTTTTCTCCTGAGCTCTCACTCCAATCCTTGCCTGCCTTCACAACCACCTTTCCCTAGTCATCCCCCATTCTCTACACAACTTGTCAGCTTCTCTTTCTCTGCTGGCTCCTTCTCTCAAAGATATGCTTAAATTTCTCCCATCTTAAGAACACAAAGAGAAGGGACCCTCTCCCTTGAACTTCTCAGTCCCCTCCAGCTACTGTCTTATCTCACTCTCCCCCTTTCATAGCCAGGCTTTTGGGAAGAATAGTCTATGCTGGTGTCTCCACTGCTTTATTTTCTCAACCCATTGCAATCTGGCTTCTCTCCATTCCCATCTTCTCCATTAGGTTATCACATGCTAAATCCAAAGGGAAGTTTCCACATCTCATCTTTCTTAACCTCTCTGTGGTATTTGGCATTGTAGACTGTTTCCCCTTTCTTCAAACGTGTCCTCCTTGAATCTCCATGACAGCATGTTCTCCTGGGTCTCCTGCCTTTGGCCATGACTTTTGTGGCTCCTTTGCTAGTCCTTCCTCTCTCTGAAATGTTTCTGCTTCCCAGGATTCTGCCTTGGCTCTTTTCTTCTAGTACTCTTCATGATTCCGTAGGCAAACTCATCTATTCCCATGGCCGATGCTTCTCAAATCTATGTCTCCAGACAGACCTCTTACCTGAGCCAATTGTCCCATTGACATTTTCACTTGGCTTCCCCATGGATGCCTCAGATTTAACAGGTCCCAAACTGAATTCACTGTCTCTGCTCTGCTTTTTATTCTGTTTTCTTTGTCTCTTTGGTGACATCACCACTGTTATTAATAAAATAAGCCGGAAAGATGGACCATCTTATCTCCTAAACATTTCTTGAAACCATCCATGAATTTCCTTCCCTACTGCCCTAGTTCAGTCTCATTCTATCTTGCCTGGTGCCAGAACATTGTTTTCTAACAAGGAAATATAAACATTTTATTTCTTTGCTCTAGGTAAAACCTAATCTCACAATCACATACAAAATCCTTTATGATCGGATCTCATCTACCATTGCACCTCCATCTGTGGCCCAGCCTAACCTCTAGCAATACTGAATTATTGGCCTCTCCCTGAATCTGACATACTCTTTTAACTCTTCTTGCCTTTGTATATGCTATTTCCTCTGCCTGGAATGCTCTTACTCCTTAGCAAACTCCTTTTCACCCTTCAAGTCTCAGCTCATGTTACCTCCTCTGTGAAATTTTCTTTGACACCATTGGGCCAGTGTAGATGTTCCTACCTCTAATGTTCTGATTGCATTTTGAATATACCTCCACGATCACAATAATCACATTGGATTGTAATTGTTTGAACATCAGTCTCCCTATTAGCTTCTAATCTCCATCTTTGCATCCCCTGCATGTAGCATATACTAATCAGCTTGTGGGTTGAATGAATGAATATATGTGAATGAGTGACTTCCTCTCTGTAGGTGGCATCCTCTATTTCACACACAAGAGGGAGCTATGCTCCCTCTGTGCCCTATAGAGTATTCTATTCTCATTCAATGTTAATTGAGTGTCACCAATATAGGCCTAAGGATTGGGCAGGAAGGGATTTGACCAACCCTGTCAATCTGTAGTGCTTTCACAAAATTTTCAGAAAGCCTCTTCTAGTAGTTGGAGTCCAAAGCATGAATGTTCACGTTTAATTGAATCTGAAACATATGTTTCAACTCTAGCTAAAGCTAAGTAACTATGAATTGTGAATATGTGATAGTGATATTTATTTTACTTATTGGTCTAAGAATTTATTCTTTATGACACCTAGACTAAAGCCATTACAATTGTGATGGAAGGCTTTATGTTTTTAAAAAGGCTGTAAAATGTAGAATATCTTGGTTAGTAAGGTGGGAAGATAAAGCAAGTTTGCTAATACTATGAATACATGTTATATGCTGAAATTTCAAAAACAAATAACTGCAATATAAGCAAATAATAATAGTATAATGTACTTTGGTTAGCGTTACATATCAGCATTATTCCTGCATATATTTTAGTGGGAGTTTATAAAATACTTTACAAGAATGGCTCACCTCCATTAACGTGGTGCTTCAAAGAAACACTAACAAAAGTCTCTCTGTATCTTAAGTACAGAAGGACAATGTTAACTTATTTCCAATTCACCAAAATATTTATCAAAGATGACTAAAGCAAAAAGACAGTAAATAAAATTCTTTTTGTTTAATTTAAGGAATTAGGTTTTCCTTAATCTCCATTGCCTAATCTAAAGCTAATTTTGGATGACCCTGATCCTAAATTGGTTTTAATAATTAAGCTAACAAGCCTCCTGCATGAAGTGGTGGGACTAAATGAAAAGTCCCTATACCCAGCAATCCTGCTTTTCCTACAAAGCTTATAATTTTCCTCTGGAACATCTTCCTCCTTGGCAAGCCAAGGAGGGTCTGACAGTAGAATTTCTTCCAATCTGAGAAAAATCTCTTTTTCAGTCTTCACTCCCTTTCCCCTAGCTCACCACCATGACTCGTATATATACACAATGTACCTTAATACAAATAAGTGCAAGATACAGTCAGACATACACCTACAATTTCATGTAAACAGAAATACAGACACAAGAAGAAAGTACTGCTCAGTAACATAGAGAACTAGGTACACAAACCCTCAATCAGAGGCCCCTGTGACAAAACAGGTGCTTTCTCAATGGGGTGGGCCAATCCCCACACTCTGGGGTCCTCCTTTCTCACCCAGCCTAGAGAAGTGAGGGACACTTTTTCCCCCTTTCTGAACTCCCTTAAATTACTGAAGCATTTCTAATGCTCAGTTGTATTTCAGACGTTACCCAATCTTTACCAATCCCAGGTTGAAGCGGGGTTCCTGTGTGTGTTATAAAAGGGGTGGATAAGAAATAAAGTTACAAATCTTTAAGAAAATCCAGCCTGATACAGCTGGTCTTCAGCATTCAAAGTTCTTACGTACTTCCTTAGTACTCTGTGGCCTCTATTACAGTCTCCCTCTCCCCACATCCCACATTTTCTGGAACTCGGAAATACTATCATTCTCCAGGAAGGAATGGGTGACATGGCTGGAGTTGCCAAGAGTGCTGACTGGTGATACACAGCTACTAGAATGTGATTATTTTGTTTCTTTGGTTGGGGTTGATCCCATTAAAGTTGACAGCTCTGGCTGGTGAGAACTGTCAGAAACTCCTGTCCCAGCCTCTTCTCTTCAGGAAGGTGTGTGGGCATGCGTATGTTGTTGCACTAAGGAAAGAATTAAGTGGAGAAACAGAAGATCTGAGAAGTGGGTTGAGAGCTGAAGTAAGTAAGGAGCCCAGGGACGCTGAATCATGCAAATAAACTATCCAGGCTCCAGGCAGGCCGAGATAAGGATTCCATGTCTGTAAACCTTGTGGCATATATGGTCTTCCGAGGTTTTTCTTTTCTCCTCTTAACTTCTTACCAAGCTTTCTCTTTGAGTAACTCCCACTTGATCTGAACTCGCGGGGGGAGGGGGGCACTGGAAGTGCGCCCCTAGGGGCCTGGATGGGGGCAGCACTCCAAGGCCCCCTTCAAAACCCATCCCGACCACACCGACCCCAGCAGCCTCATCATCCCCGCCATTCACACCCGGACCACTGTCTTCCTACCTTCGCCCCTTCCACACAGTGCGTGCGTGGCAGCCCGCGCCGCTCGCTTCCTCCCTGTGGAACCTCACAAGCAGCGCTCCTGGGGGCGGGAACGAGGTCCAGACGTTCTATCACCGAATGCGCTCCCTTTCTTTTGGCGGGGCTCGCTTCCAACCTTCCTCTTCTCCTAATTCACTTAAGGACCAGGCTATGACCGGACAAACCGGGTTTGGGGTGCTTCCCCGCCCGCCACTCCAAGTCGCTCTCGACCTTCTCAGACCGCACCCGAGGATCAGAGGCGCTGCCCCCCGCCCTCGGTCTGGGACAGAGGAGGGACCGTGCACAAGAGCCGTCCCCTGCGCAGCCACCCCTCCGGCCTTCCTCCTCCTGCCCCCTGCCCAGAACTCCCGGGCAGCTCCGGCACAAACCTAGAGATGCAGTCTGGAGACCGGTGGGGCGCGGGCGAGGCTGGAGGGCTTGAGACCCCGAGAGCTCACGAGGAACCCCAGGGGATGGTTGCCACAGACACTCTCAGGGTCTTAGGACGAATGCCTTGCTCGGACGCCTGGCCTGCTCTGCGGGCGTTCACCGATCCTCTTGGTCTTGGAGCCCAGATCCGACGATATGGAGAGTTTCGGGGAGCGCCTCCCCTGCCCCCCCCCCAAGGTCTTCTCCCCACCCCCCAGCCCCAGCAGACTTGCCCCTTTCTCTGTCCCCGTAGCCGCACTAGCCGAGCCGTCGCCACGGACGGGACAGCTCCCCCACCTGAGCCCCGCGAGCCCGCGCCGTCTCACCTGGCGCTTCGGGCCTCTCGGAGCACCTCTGCCGGTCGCGGGCGCGCCGGCTGGCCTCCCGCCCCACTTCGCCCCGCCCCGCCCTAGAACTGGGCCGCGCCTGCCCCTCTTCACCCCCGGCCCCGCCCGCCCTCCCCGCGTAGAGCTGCGGAGGGAGCCGGCCGGGAGCGGGCGTCGCGGGCCTCGCGGCGAGCCAGTCCGCACTTTGGGGTCGAGGGACGCCGCGGCCACAGGTCAGACCGAGGAGGGTTTCTCAGGCCCACGGGCCCAGGCGCTCGGGAGGGAGGGAGAGCCACCGGCGTGGCTGCAGCGGAGTGTGCCCCAGCTCCGCTACGCTTTTGGAGGGAAGGGGAATTCTAGCCCTGGCCCCCCTGCGCCTCCGTTATTAGCCTGAGGCTGAAAGGGAACCCGTTCGGGCCTATCCTCACACACCCCACCCCAAGTTTTTGATTCTTAGAGAACCTTGAATGTTGGGTGGCCTAATTTGCTTGGGCCTAGGGGATCTCTCTGGAACTCTCCCCGGCACCAGCACATTACGCCAGGAAGGGAGCTTTGGGCTTTTAGAGTCCAGGCTTCCCCTTCAGCCCTCCCTTGGGACCAGATTGGCATCCCTATGGCCTTGGCTCCTATTTCCCCCACCCCAGGGTCCCCATTCTAGGACTTCAGACTGGAAAAGTAGCCATGTGGGTTAAGAACAAGGTAGGCCTGTGTTCTCTCCCTGGTTCTGCCACTGCCTGGGGCTTCACTGCTCTGTCATAAGGTTATGCCTTCCACTCAAGGTTGTTAGGAAGTTACTGAACCAATATTGCTATATAAATCACAGGCTACCCACCCACAAGGAGTGATTGTTAAGCATGCCCACATTCCTCTTCAGGTTATCCCCACAGCCTGGCCTGAAAGCTCACTGCATGCTTTTATGGGTTGAGTGGTACATTGGTGTCTGGGGCCCGGATCCTAAAGACAAGACAAAGTGGTAGGGGGGAAGGGGCAGGGCATCCTAGATCAGGGAAGGACCACTGTGGCCACTCCAACATCCTTAACGGCTTCAACCATTCAGGGCCCTGCTCTTCACAAACTCTCAAAGACCACCATCTGGGCAGTCTCAGATGGAGTGGGTGGAATGCTGAGCTTTTGAGTTATGACAGGGCCTAGGGTTTTCCATTTGTTTCATGGGAGTTGGCAAGTTGGGATGAGATCACCCTCCAGGGCTCCTCCTAGACAACATGTTCAGGAGTCCTGAGAGTTTAGTCTGAGATAAGGCTTTCTCTGAACTCCCACTTTCTTCCATTAGATAGTTCCCCAGCCCCACCCCACCCCCAGTGTCTATATGCTGCCTTAGAAGGTCTTCATTTGCCTTAGGCACTCCCTGTGCCACTCAGGAGTCCCAGTCTGAATCCCCTGCTGCCCCATTTCCCTGTTGTCCCTGGGTGATTGAGTTGTTAGCCTGGAGAGAGGGAGAGAGAGAGGAAAGCTGGCACCAAACACAGGAGCACCTGGTGCTGCATTCTTTGAGTCTGCCTAGAAGAGCCAAGCTCCAGCCCACCCTCTCTCTATATCACATTTACATAACACCTGTCGCTTTTCTTGCTTTGAATTCAACCTCAATCTCATGTCTGATTCTGGCAACCATGCTAGGAGGTGGACAGTTCAGGCATGTTTACTCCCATAGCTGGAAGAGGAAATCAAGGTCCAGACCAGAGAAGTGACCTGCCTAAAACCACACTGTAGCAGCAGCTCAGTGTCCTGGCCCTCAAGCAAGGCTCTGTCCAAGGAACACACACACTGGGAAGCTGGGCCAAAACAAGGTTTTCAGTTAATCTTAGAAGGTAAGTCCAAGGAGGCAGAGATTTCTGTCTGCTTTGTTCATCACTTAATTTCCAGTTCCTAGATCTAAACGCCTAAAAAATAGTGGATGCGTGCCAAGTGTTTGTTGAATGAGTGAAAGACTCTTGGGGGCGAGTGAGTCTCTTGCTCTTTGTTCCCCACTGTGGTGTTGGCCCAGCTCACACTTAGATTCACAGAGGCCTGCAGAGGCCCTGGCCTGACTCTCCTGAATTTCTGGGACCCATTCTCCCTGTTCTCTTTTCCTAGGGTCTCCATTTTAGGGTGTCCTAACACCTAAGCGCTATTATCACTTTCATCATGGGCCTCTGCCTGGCTCTGGCATGGACACTCCTGATTGGGTCATGGACATCCATGGGTGAGTATAGATTGGAGAAGTGTAGCTAGGAACAGAGGAACCCTGCTGTGTCAGCATTTCCTATTTCATTCCTTACAGTCTGGAGGCCCTTTCTCTCTCCTCTCTCTTCTCTCTTTCTTCATAAAGTAAGGACCCCTGATCCCAAATGGGAAAAGACTGATTAGGCACATAAGACAATAAAGGATTTTGTGGTCAGATTGGACCCAAAGATGAAGGAAAGTCACCAGTGTTTTAAAACAATATGAAAACAACAACAAACAACTATTGCCTCTGTATGGTCCATTAGATTTCATCTTGTTACCATCAGTTTTGGACAGTCTCTTGCTAGACTCTGAGGCCATTTTGTGAAGTCTGGGTCTCTGAGAAGGGAAGCGGGCTTAAGGTGCTACAAGTTAAGTTAAAAAGAGCAAGCCCCTTATCAGCCCTATCAGGTGTGGCAGGATAAGAAAAGGGACAAGAAAAGGAAGCACAGAAAATCTGTGGAATGATCTACTCTGACTGGAGGTGGTAGACCCCTGCAGCTTCTCCCATGAAGGAGCTGCTCACATTCCCATTCCTTCCTGGCCTCTCTTTGCCTTGACCTTGGATTTTCCTTTTCTACCCAGCTATTGCCACTTATTCCCAGGAGGCATTCTCCTTTACACCCTTCCCCCAAAGACCCTCTTCTTGTTCTGCTACCAGTTCATCTTATTTTAGAGATCATGTGTATGTGGCTCCCCTAGTTCCTGCCCCAAGTCCTGGATCCTTACTTGGATTCTTTGCTCAAATATCAGGGTCTGAGTCATTTTGCCTCTCTGACCTCCTGGTGACTGAGTATGCATGCGCGGGCATGCACATGCACACAGGAGTGTAAGGCATAGCTCTGAGATCTTATCCTTGGTGTGAATGGAAGGACAGTCAGAGGAATGGGTCCCTTGATGGCTGATGAGGGTCCTTTTCTTCTGTTTCTCTTTCTCTTTGTTCCCTTTCTCTGTTCTGTTCTCTGAAGTGAGCAGAGAGGGAACCTTAGCCCTGTAGCCTCCTAGTTTGGGGAAAGGAATCTGGTTATCTGATCCACTGACCAGAAGGACCTCTAGGTCCACCTCTAATTCTAGACCCTTCCCTCTGTCCCCACTGTTTGAACTCTTCCCTCAACAACTGAGGGCTCCGTCCCAGATCCTAGTTTTTGGAAAGTACAATAGGGTCAATAAGAGGAATTATAGGAGGAACATGTTGCCTCAGAAGAGGCAAGGTTATCCCATGACCAGGCAGTTCCTGATCCCACCCCAGAAACTGGGAAAGAGACCAGAGTAGCAACAGGTCCCAGAGCCACAGCCCCAGGGCCCGCACCCTTGCCCTGGGCTCTGCTCAGCAGGAGAGGGCCAAGCCCCTCTCCACATTGCCCCTACCCAGGGCTTGGTCATAGAATGACTTCTCCTTCCCTGGATGGAAGAGTGGTTGGCTTTTAGGGTGTGGCTGGCTCTTGCTCCATATGATATCTTAGGGCTGGGAATGGTTTCTGTCCTGCAGTGTCCCTCTGGGAGCTGAGGTGTGAGAGCAGTAGAAGGCTCCTGCATCCCCTTCCACATTGCCACCGTTCTCCAGCTTCATCTTGCTCTCTGAGGTTGTCAGCACACACTGCCGCCCACTATACTGCCTTAGGTGCTCCCTGCCATGTTTCCCCCACGAGCAGCTTAAAGACTGAACTTGAGTTTGGATAGCACTCTGTCCTGGGTTCTTTCCTCTGCACCCTACCTTCTACACTGTGCTGGGGGTCCAACTTCTGCTGCTCCCCTTGCCAGCCTCCCAAGACCCATGTCCTGCATGCCTGCCTGTCCTCCCATGCACAGACTTCCCCAGCTGCCCCTTCCCTCTGTTCTCACACAGGAGCCCAGAACCCCATTTCCTGGGAGGTGCAGCGATTTGATGGGTGGTACAACAACCTCATGGAGCACAGATGGGGCAGCAAAGGTAGGTGAGGGCCAAGTGGAGACAGCCCTTCGGTCAGGGTGGTACTAAGGGGCAAGGGATGGCAGGTACCAGCAAAGGCTCATGGGTTCCCTGTGGTATGGAGGGAATCCTGGGAGAGAGGAGGTAAGCAAGCCCCACTGAGGATTTATCCTTGTCTCTCTACCTCTCCTACTGCAGGCTCTCGGCTGCAGCGCCTAGTCCCAGCCAGCTATGCAGATGGTGTGTACCAGCCCTTGAGAGAACCCCACCTGCCCAACCCCAGAGACCTTAGCAACACTGCCATGAGGGGCCCTGCAGGGCAGGCCTCCCTGCGAAACCGAACAGTGCTGGGAGTATTCTTTGGTGAGGGCCTCAACCTCTGGGGGAGGGAGGCCAGTAGGGTCAGCTGGACACGTCTGTGTCTGAGCGGGGAGTCAGGGAGTGAGAGAGAGAAGTGATGGAGGGTCTCAGAGATGGGGGTGAGAGATGGAGGGGGGAGGTGACGTTACGTGAAACTGAATTCGGCTTTTGGTGGGTTTTGAGCCAAAAGACACAACCAAGCCAAGAATAGGAAAGGGAAGAGTTTTACTTGGAAAAAGTAAAGGAGAACGTAGGGGTTATTTCCCAAAGCAATGTCTTCCCAGACAACAAAACTGGGAAGTTTTAAGCTAAGGGTACATACAGATTCACAAAGGCACTTGTACAGTGGGGAATTCAGCCTAGAATTTAGGCAAAAGTCATCTCAGGGAGACAGAGTTCAGGTCTTAATTGATGAAAAACAAAAGGGCCGCAAAGGTTGACATCAGTTCTCTGCCTTTAATTGTTCTGGTATCTGAGTGCTCCAAGGGGTTTAAATCCTGCAAAGATAAGTAAAGAATATGCTTTGGGCAAGTAGTCGTAAATCACAAGATGTCTAGGGCCTAAAATGATTTTTCTTAAGTGGAGAAAGCTATGTCTTGTATTTCTTTTTCTGGGGAAGAAAAACTAGAGGGAGAAAGTCTGGTGGTGGAGGTATAAATTTGCCCCACGTTGAGCTGTTGTTGGGAGTACAGATGGAGGCAGGAGCACAAAAATAATCTGGTAGGGACTCTTGGTGGGACCCTGTTCTCACTCTTTGCCCCTGTGGCTCCTAGGACAGTGTCAGGGCAGTCTCAGTCTTTTGCCTTTGGCAAAAGGTCTGGGGAGGGGGGGTGGATGTCAAAATGGGGCGCTAGAATGGGTGGTCTGACCCGTGTCTGTGGGTTGTTGGTACCCAGCAGGAATGCCTGGCTCCTGCTAGCCCTCCAGGGGGTGGGAAGGGGGGGGCTACATTTGATTCCCGGTATCTAGCCTCACAGTGAGACTGGCAGGCCCTCTGGGCAGGCTGCTCCCAGCTGCATGTTGAAGCAGGTGTTCCCAGCCCAATTGCCTAGGCACACTCAGCAGGCACCTCCCAGTTACCAAGGAGAAGACCAAACTGGCAATGAAAACAGTCTGGACCAAGGTGTAACAAAGGATTGGGAAGGGTGGAGGAGGTCAAGACTTGGACTTGCCCCCAAAATCTGAGGAGTCTTTTGATGCTTCAAGGGGAGTAGGGGAGGGCTGAATACCTGATACAAAAAGGAGAGTGCCAGGCCCTCAGCTGGCCCTAGCACGCCCCCATTGCGGACAGGCTACCACGTGCTGTCCGACCTGGTGAGCGTGGAGACACCTGGCTGCCCAGCCGAGTTCCTCAACATCCACATCCCGCCCGGGGACCCGGTGTTCGACCCCGACCAGCGCGGGGACGTGGTCCTACCCTTCCAGAGGAGCCGCTGGGACCCCGAGACCGGACAGAGCCCCAGTAACCCCCGGGACCTGGTGAGACGCGGCAGGCGGGGTCGCGGGGGCGGGGTCTGGCAGGGCCGGGCCGGGAGAGGCTCCGCCCCCCCCGCTCCCCTCCCCCCCCCCCCCCCCCCCCGATGCTGGGCTGGCCCTGGAGCCCCCTTACCCGTCTCAGCTACTCCGCCCGCGGCTCACCCTGGGCTCACCCTCCCGGTGCCCCCGCAGACCAACGAGGTGACGGGCTGGCTGGACGGCAGCGCCATCTATGGCTCCTCGCACTCCTGGAGCGACGCGCTGCGGAGCTTCTCCGGGGGGCAGCTGGCGTCGGGGCCCGACCCCGCCTTCCCCCGCAACGCGCAAAGCCCCCTGCTCATGTGGACGCCGCCCGATCCCGCCACGGGACAGCGCGGGCCCCGGGGGCTGTATGGTGAGGCCGCGGGGTGGGCTGCGGCGGCCGGGGCGCGCGGCGGGGCGGGCTGGGGGGCGCCGAGGTTGCGCTCCCCGTGGTCACACCGCCGCGCGTCTCTTCCCCTGCGGCCCCACGGCGTCGCGTGCAGCCTTCGGGGCGGAGCGAGGGAACCGCGACCCCTTCCTGCAGGCGCTGGGCCTGCTGTGGTTCCGCTACCACAACGTGTGGGCGCAGCGGCTGGCCCGCGAGCACCCGCGGTGGGGGGACGAGGAGCTGTTTCAGCACGCGCGCAAGAGGGTCATCGCCACCTACCAGGTCAGTCCGCACCCCCTCCCCGCCCCGCCCCTGCCTGCTGCGCAGAGCCCTCCATCCTCCGACGGGCAGCCCCCGGAAACGCCCTTTTCCAGGAGGACGCTGCTCCCCAGAACTGGGGCTAGCGTCTCGTCTCGGAGTGGACGTGGAGACGATGAGGAGGCAAAGCGCTGTGATCCTCGAGCCTTTGCTGTGGTTCTTATGTAGCCGCCCTCCTCTGCCATCCCAGGTTCCTTGTGGGGGCCGGGCCTGCGCACCTGTCCTGTTTGAGTTGCCTCCCTCGTGACTGCCCCTGCCTGACCCTCATCTCCCACCGAAGCCTTCCTTGGGCTCGGATCCCTCCCAGGGCGGCTGCTCCAGCGCATGCCTCCCTTTTGCCTTCTCTTGTCCCTCAGAACATCGCTCTGTATGAGTGGCTGCCCAGCTTCCTGCAGAAAACACCCCCGAAGTATGCAGGTGAACGGATGGGGAGGAAGAATTGGAGAGCCGGCAGGAGTTTTTTCGAGGGGGACAGGAGCCATGGGGAGGGAGGCTGGGTGGTTTAAGGGTTAAATTTTAGTATCCTCTTTCCCCAGGATACAGCCCTTTCCTGGACCCCAACATCTCCCCAGAGTTCCTGGCGGCCTCTGAGCAGTTCTTCTCCACCATGGTGCCTCCTGGCGTCTACATGAGGTGAGGGCCCAGCATAAACGTCTGTGTGTTGGAAGGGGTGGTAGTGTCATTTCAGAAAAATCTGCTCTCAGGAGCCCTCAGGACAGGATTATCAGTCTGAAGTGTGCTCATTTCCCCAAGGGAACAGTGAATTTGGAGAGGGAAGATGAACAATCGTTTAAAAACACGTCATTGTGGTTTTTAAGCACTTTATCCGTTTTCCTACAGCTGGTGTGTATATTAACCTCCCCAATTACACACGGCCTAATTGAGGTTCTGAGGGTGAGTCACAAAGCCTGCTGGTCTAAACCTTAGGTCTTGACACCACACTGGGGGCATTTTTAGCTATAAGCACAGGACCTGAGTCTTGCAAGCCTTTTGAGGGAATTATAAAAAAATTTGTGAAAGCTGAAGAAAAACTTTGATTCCAAAATAATAAAAAGGAAACTTTAAACTAAATATATATATATTTAGTTTAATGTATATGGAACAAAGCATGGCAGTTTATTTTTTACAGTTGCATTATAATTTAAATAATTCATAGGTTACATTTTCCTACTCTGGAACAATTTTTGGACATGTGTGACAATAGCCATGTTTACATATTACATGATAATATGTAAACTCTTTCTTTGGGAATTGGGAGAGAAAGGTACTCTAAATAGAGCCCCATGCTGTTTAGTAATATATATATAGACAGAGAGGGATGGAGAAAGGAAGAGATGGGGGAAAGGGGAGGCATGAACATGCTTTGGGTACATTTCTGGGGGTTTACAATGACCTGGGCCCCTGGCTGTATATAGCCTTGGAGACCAGAGCTGATGCCTGACTTTAGGACCCCATAGCCTCAGTCATTACTCCCCTGCTCCTTGCATTTCAGAAATGCCAGTTGTCATTTCCAAGAGGTCATCAATAGGAACTCAAGCATCTCCAGAGCTCTCCGGGTCTGCAACAGCTACTGGAGCCGAGAGGTCAGGACTGGGGGCACATATGTGGGTGGGTGTATGTGTGTAGTGTGTATAGTGTGTGTGTGGGTGGGTGGGTGTATTTGTGTCTGAGGGTGTGTGGTGAAAGTGGGCAGTAGAGCCACAGCGGTCAGCTGTACATGGTCAAAAGTCAGTCCTCCACCCCCATCTCAGGGCTGTGTGAGGGACAGTGAGGCCTGTGCAGGTGTGGCTCTACATTCATTGCTTCCCCATAGGTTTTTCTTCTGTCTTGACAGCTCTGGGTCCCTTGTAGGCCATGGAGTACCCCAGCCATCCCACCCTCCAAGGAAATGTCCCAATTACACACATCCAGGGCATGTTGAGAGGGGAGCAAAGAGGAGGAAGGGTTCTGAGAGATATCAGGGATAATCTGTCCATCCAAACCAGGCCTGAGTGGGTGAAGATCATTGATGAATAATTTAAAGCAAAATCTGATATTCTGTGTAGAGTGTTCATAAGAGGAGAAACGAGGTAAGAGGAAAAAAGAGAAGAGAAAAAGCACAGAATTCAGAATCATGGAGCTGAGTTGAAAGAGACCTGTGTCCTCCTAATTGTTTTTATTGTATTGTATTGTATTGTATTGTATTGTATTGTATTGTATTGTATTGTATTGTATCCCTAATGCTCTTTTTTTTTTTTTTAATTTTTTTTTTCAACGTTTATTCATTTTTGGGACAGAGAGAGACAGAGCATGAATGGGGGAGGGGCAGAGAGAGAGGGAGATGCAGAATCGGAAACAGGCTCCAGGCTCTGAGCCATTAGCCCAGAGCCTGATGCGGGGCTCGAACCCACGGACCGCGAGATCGTGACCTGGCTGAAGTCGGACGCCTAACCGACTGCGCCACCCAGGCGCCCCCCTAATGCTCTTTTTATTAAGGGAAGGACACTGAGTTCAGAGAGGTCCTGTGACTTGCCCACAGCTACTCACTAACAGAGCAAGGACCGAGACGTAGATATTCTAGTGCCTTTGTCAACCATACTGTCAAGTCTCCTAAAATAGAAGTAAAGTTTTAGATCCTTTGCGTTTGTGGAGGCCTGTCTTCCAGCAGCATGAGCTTTGGATGGGGACGTCACTCACCTTGAATGGGGAATCAACCTATGGAGGGGGAATGGCCTGCTGGTTTTAGAGCAAATGTCAGCACTCACTGGGCCCAGGACTTGGACTATGGGGTGGAGGGAGCCTTGGTGCTCAACCTTCAGCCCCATATTCTCTCCCCATTCCCAAAGCATCCAAACCTACAAAGAGCTGAAGATGTGGATGCACTGCTGCTGGGCATGGCCTCCCAGATCGCTGAGCAAGAGGACCATGTGGTGGTTGAGGATGTGCTAGGTGAGCCTGAAGCTGTCCCTGAAGGTGGTACACCCCTGGCCCCTGGGTGGGGATTCTGCTGGAGCTCCAGAGCCAGGCTGGGAGGAGTGCCTGGGGCTGGGATCCTGCACTCTTTCACTGCTGAGAGACCTGTTGACCATCGTTCTCTCTGTGAGATTCTGGTCCCCTTGGGGCTGGTTGGAGCCTGACTCCTGGGCTAGTGGAGCTGTGGTGGCCCTGAGCTCTCTCAGACTCTCTGGTATTTCATCCCCAGATTTCTGGCCCGGGTCTCTGAAGTTTTCCCGCACAGACTACCTGGCCAGCTGTCTGCAGAGGGGCCGTGATCTGGGCCTGCCCTCTTATACAAAGGCCAGGACAGCACTGGGTCTGCCTCCCATTACCAGATGGCAGGACATCAACCCTGCACTCTCCCAGACCAACCACACTGTAAGGAGGGGTGGGGACCCAGGGGACAGGGTGGGAGGGCCAGGGCACATTGGCCCAAGACACAGAAAGCAGGCAATGAGACACCAACACTAGAGACAAGACTCTGATGAGAGGGACAGGACTCACTGAGGTGGCTTTTCCCAGTGTCATAACCAGAATAGAGGTTACCAAACCAGCAGGATTTGGCATGCGATTTTGTGACTGTTCAGATCTAGCAAATGATTGTTGAGTATCTACTGCATGCCAGGCACTTAATAGGCGTTATCTCATTCACTCTTCCCAACAACCATCTGAGCAGGTGTAGAAGGTCCTCAATCCAGGAACAAGCTGTATTTTTATATGCACTGATACTCAAGCTGCCTCGGGGAGTCAATTGTCACACCCTCAGCTATCACCTGGACAAGTGGCATTGCCTGCCAGCTAACAGACCAGTTTGGGTTCCCTTACCATCTTGGCACAGTGATGTTTCCATAATTTCATACTTATTTTATTGTTTTTGTCCTTACTTTTTTACAAGATTGTTGGAAAGTGGACAATTAAAAAGCTGATGAAGAAGCAATATGCACATGGGGCTTGTAAACTTTATAAAATCAATGTAAGGATAGGAATCACCAGGCATACCAAAAGTAACAAACCTTAAACTTTAACGGGGCCTCATTAGAATTAAGCTGATCATATGTGGGGCAAAAAGAATTAAAGGTCAGGTAGAAAATGCTCAAAAAAAGAAAAAAAAAAAAGGGAAAATGAAAATGCTGCTCATATAATGTTGAAGTCTGTCTCCAAAAGGCAACATACAGGCAGGAATTTGCTTTTTAAAAACTTTCTTAGCTCTAAACAACAGAAACCTTTTCAAACACAATTCTACCATTCCAACTTTTGCACTGATTTTGACCCTCAACTTTCATATCTTTTTTTTTTTTACATAATTTATTTTTTTAATTTATATCCAAGTTAGTTAGCACATGGTGCAACAATGATTTCAGGAGTAGATTCCTTAATGCCCCTTACCCATTTAGCCCATCCCCCCTCCCACAACCCCTCCAGTAACCTTCTGTTTGTTCTCCATATTTAAAAGTCTCCTATGTTTTGTCCCCCTCCCTGTTTTTGTATTATTTTTGCTTCCCTTCCGTTATGTTCATCTGTTTTGTATCTAAATTCCTCATATGAGTGAAGTCATAGGATAATTTGTCTTTCTCTGACTAATTTTGCTTAGCATAAGATCCTATAGTTTCATCCAAGTAGTTGCAAATGGCAAGATTTCATTCTTTTTGATTGCCGAATAATACTCTACTGTATATATATATATATATACCACATTTTCTTTATCCATTCATCCATCGATGGACATTTGGGCTCTTTCCATACTTTGTTGTCAATAGCGCTGCTATAAACATCAGAGTGAGTGTGCCCCTTCGAAACAGCACACCTGTATCCCTTGGATAGATACCTAGTAGTGCAATTGCTGGGTGGTAGGGTAGTTTATTTTTAATTTTTTGAGGAACCTCCATACTGTTTTCCAGAGTGGCTGCACCAGCTTGCATTCCCATCAGCAGTGCAAAAGAGATCCTCTTTCTCTGCATCCTTACCAACATCTGTTGTTGCCTGAGTTGTTAATGTTAGCCATTCTGACAGGTGTAAGGTGGTATTTTGTTGTGGTTTTGATTTGTATTTCTCTGATGATGAGTGATGTTGAGCATTTTTTCATGTGTCAGTTGGCCATCTGGATGTCTTCTTTGGAAAAGTGTCTATTCGTGTCTTCTGCCCATTTCTTCACTGGATGATTTGTTTTTTTGGGTATTGAGTTTGATAAGATCTTTACAGATTTTGGATACTAACCCTTTATCTGATATGCCATTTGCAAATCTCTTCTCCCATTCCATCATTTGCCTTTTAATTTTGCTGATTGTTTCCTTCACTGTGGAGAAAACTTTTATTTTGATGAGGCCCAAATAGTTCATTTTTGCTTTTGTTTCCCTTCTGGAGACGTGTTGAGTAAATTGCCATGGCCAAGGTCAAAGAGGGTTTAGCCTACTTTCTCCTTGAGGATTTTGATGACTTCCTGTCTTACATTTAGGTCTTTCATCCATTTTGAGTTTATTTTTGTGTATGGTGTAAGAAAGCGGTCCAGGTCCAATCTTCTGCATGTCGCTGTCCAGTTTTCCCAACACCATCTGCTGAAGAGACTGTCTTTATTCCATGGGATATTCTTTCCTGCTTTGTCAAAGATTAGTTGGCCATACGTTTGTGGGTCCATTTCTGGGTTCTCTATTCTTTTTTTTTTCCCCCTGGGTTCTCTATCCTTTTTTTAAAATTTTTAATGTTTTCATTTATTTTTTTAAGATAGAAACAGAGTGCAAGTGGAGGAGGGGCAGAGTGAAAACTGTGACATCATGACCTGAGCTGAGGTCAGACATCTAACCGACTGAACCACCCAGGTGCCCCCTGGGTTCTGTATTCTATTCCACTGATCTGAGTGTTTGTTTTTGTGTCAGTACCATACTGTCTTGATGATTACAGCTTTGTAATACATCTTGAAGTCTGGAATTGTGATGCCTCCAGCTTTGGTTTTCTTTTTCAAGATTGCTTAGGCTATTTGGGGTCTTTTCTGGTTCCATACAAATTTGAGGATTGTTTGTTATAGCTCTGTGAAGAATGCTGGTGTTATTTTGATAGGGATTGCAACTTTTATACCTTTTCAAGAGCAAGCTACATAGGGAACTGGCTGCCTGTTTTATTCCAATTTTATAAAATAGGCAGCTGAATCTGTGAGTTCCCATAAATGAGTTAACTTATGTAAAGCACTCAGAGCAGTGCCTGGGGCATAATAAGTGAGTGAATGTCACTGTCATTTATTATCCTTGAGGCTGATACCTGGGAACTACCTCTTTGCCCCAGGGTGGGTGCCAGGTCTTTGCACTCACTCCTGTCCTTTCTTGGCCTCAGGTGCTGGAGGCCACAGCTGCCCTGTATAACCAGGACCTGTCCCGACTGGAGCTGCTCCCTGGGGGGCTTCTGGAGAGCCATGGGGACCCTGGGCCTCTCTTCAGTGCCATCGTCCTCAACCAGTTTGTGCGGTTGCGGGATGGTGACCGCTACTGGTTTGAGAACACTAGGAATGGGTAAGGCCTTTCTGGACCCTTCTTCCAACCCCCCATTGGCCCGGGCCCCAGGCCCTCAGTGTGTAAAGTAAGCAACCCCATGGGCCCTGGATTCTCAACTGACCCCACCGAGTCCTCAGTCCCTCTAGGCCTCTTTCCTCAGGCCTCTCCGTCTACCACTGCAGTAGCTCCTCACCTCTCCCACCCCCAGGCTGTTCTCTGAGGAAGAGATTGCGGAGATCAGAAACACTTCCCTGCGGGATGTTCTAGTGGCTGTCACCAACACAAGCCCCAGCGCCCTGCAGCCCAATGTCTTCTTCTGGCATGCAGGTGAGAGACCAGGAGGTGATTGGAGGGATTTGGGGTCTGGTGCCTCATCCCTCCACAGCTGTGGGCCTGGTTCAGATGTGGCTGAGCAGTAGACCCCAAGGAGGCAGTGAGCAATGTTTCTGCCCTTGGGAACTTTGGCTCTAGGCAAAAACATGGCCACATGTGGCTGTGTAGGTCCCCTTCTGCACAACCCCAGGAGGTACCCAAGTGAGGGCAAGACTGAGACTCAGAGAGACCTAGAGAGGAGACTTCCATCTGGCTGGGCTGAGCCTGGGGTGGGTGTGACATCAGAAGGGCCCAGTGCCATGAGGATATCCTAATCCCACAGCAGTGACAAGTGAACTCTGTGTGTGTGTGTATGTGTGTGTATACATATGTGTATGTGTGAGAGACAGAGGCTGAGGTGCATTTTTGACCCCATTTGTTACCCAAGTAGGCAAACACCACATTCCTGGTATAATGACAGGGGTAAGCAGCTCCCAGCCCTCTGAGACTCAAAAGTCCCCCACCCTACCCTTTCTGTCACCCTAACTCCTCAGTGATTCTGTGCCAGAGCCTCTGGCCCAGCACCAACCCCCCCAATACTCTAGCTTCCTCTGTCTCCCCAGGAGACCCCTGCCCACAGCCAAGACAGCTCAGCACTGAGGGCCTGCCAGCCTGTGTTCCCTCCATCATGCGGGACTATTTTGAAGGCAGTGGATTTGGCTTTGGGGTCACCATTGGAGCTCTCTGCTGCTTCCCTCTGGGTAAAAGTGATGGGCAGGGTGGGGTTGGGTGAAATTTGTAAGTTGAGAGGTGGGAGTGGGGTGGTTTCATCTACAACAGATCATGCAGAGTACTATTCCTCTGGGCACATGAGGACAACATCACAACAGGAGGGAACATGAGAAGTATCTGACCTACAGATAAGTCAGTTCCAGGGAAAATTGCCTTCCTGTTCTCCTGGGGTCCCTTCAGGGCCCAGATTGGTTAGGAGCCACAATTTACAGTTATTTCCAGGAGCTTGGGCCTGGGAAATTGTCAGAGGCAACCCCTGAATGAGAACCAGTTGAGAACTAGCTGGGGCAAAGGCTTGACAGGTAGTCTTTGGCATGGCTGTGTGTATGTCCACTGGGAGAGTGGCAGAGTGGGTCCAGGTTTTGGCACAAGGACTCTGGACCTAGTCTCTGCCTGGGAAGGGACCTGCGCAGTGGAAGCAGGGGAGGCTGTGCAGGCATCTTAAGTGATACCCAAAGCTCCCTCCCCCCCCCCCCATCAATTCAATTTGAGACAATTGAATGGGCTGACCTAGGAGGTGGGGAAAGCAGGGGGTCTTGCCAAGGAAAGGGCAGTTGCTCTCCCCAGACCCCCACCTTCCTTTGAGCATCCTACTGCTTCTGCCCTCTCAGTGAGCCTGCTCAGTGCCTGGATTGTTGCCCGGCTCCGGAGGAGAAATTTCAAGAGGCTTCAGGGCCAGGACCGCCAGAGCGTCATGTCTGAGAAGCTCGTGGGGGGCATGGAAGGTAGGCCTGGAGCTGGCCAGGGTGGTGGTGGAGAAGATACGATTCAGGGCTGCAGTCTCCTCCCCCACCTCAGCAGCCTAAGGAAAAGGCCTCCCTTTTCTAGGCCTCTAAGCAAGCCAGGCCAGCTGGGAAGAGCCATGGAGGCATTAGGTGGACATTGGACCCGGAGTCCTCCACCCTGCATAGATTCTCCTAATGGTCCCAAATAAAGGAGATGTAATAGACTCATGGGAAGAAGTCACATTCATACATTTCATAGGCATACTATGATTCTCTAGAGTCCTGGGGAAGTGATGCTTTGTGGCATCTTACAGTGGAATTTCATGCAGTAGAGAAGTAATTAATGAAGGTCTAGAATCACGTTGAGGATTGGAATCTTGGTCCACAACTTTGAGCTTTTGGGTCTTAGGCAGATTTTGTAATCTCTCTAAACTTATTTTTTGTGACGTGTAAAACAGAACCAATAATAGAACTTACCTCACAGATATATGAAGATTAAATTAACTAGTTCACGCAAAGCACTTGGTACAGCATTGCACACATAGTAAACACACAGGAAATGGTACTTATTATTCTTTACATATGCTAGAGGTACAAGGGGTTGTTGAGAGGGGCTGACTCTCAGTACCTAAGAAGGAGCAAGGAGCTGTGGAGGCCTGGACCTAACTCCAGCCCTAAGCTGGCCTCCTTCCTCCTGGCCCCAGCTGACCCAGCCCTGTCTCTCCCCAGCTTTGGAATGGCAGGGCCACAAGGAGCCCTGCCGGCCTGTGCTGGTACACCTGCAGCCTGGGCAGATCTGTGTGGTGGACGGCAGGCTCTCTGTGCTCCGCACCATCCAGCTGCGCCCCTCCCAGCAAGTCAACCTCCTCGTGTCCAACAACCGAGGACGCCGCACCCTGCTGCTTAAGATCCCCAAGGAATATGACCTGGTATGGCCCAGCTGGTCCCTGGTTCCTTGTCCACATCCAGGGAGGCAGCCAGGGGAGGGGAAGGAGCACAGAATCAGGCTGGGTTTCTAGTCCCTGGCTGTAGTACCTGATAGAGAGATAAACTTGAACACATTCATCCTTCTCTGGGCCTGCTGGGTGACATGATCTCCACAGTCCCTTCTTCTTGCACAGTCTTCCCCCCTCCTTTTCTAAGGGTGCCCCAATAGGTCTTAGCTGGGAGTCCTTAGAAGAAGCCAGGCCCTCTTCCCTGTTGCCTGGTTTTTAGGATCTAGTGACTTGTTAGAAATTTTGGAGGGGAACTCAGTCACAGGCTGATTTTCAGCTCTGACTGTCTGTCCTCTGTCCCCTCCATCATCTGTCCCCCTGCCTTCCCCTGTCTTCAGGGCTGAATAGAGAGGGAAGAGTGGCTTCAGACATGCATCTTTGAATGCTAGCTTTGTGCCTATAAGCAAGCCATGGAGCCCACGGAGCACATGGAGTCTAGGAGATAACAGTATATCTCTTTTCCGAGGGCACTCTTTCCAGTGGCCCCTGACAAAGCTCATGTACAGCTCCTGGCCTCAAGAGGCCCTGACAAATGCTTGCTCTGCCTGTTGCTGCTTCCGTAGGTGCTGCTGTTTAATGTGGAGGAAGAGCGGCAGGTGCTGGTGGAAAACCTTCGGGGGGCCCTGAAGGAGAGTGGGCTGAGGTTCCAGGAGTGGGAACTGCGGGAGCAGGAGCTCATGAGGGCAGCTGTGACACGAGAACAAAGGAGCCACCTACTGGAGACCTTTTTCAGGCACCTTTTCTCCCAGGTGTGTATGTAGGGTCAGATCTCTCCTTGCATGTATGCCTATAGTTCCCTTACCTGCACAGGCCATGGGGTGATTCCAGAGAAAGTCAGGAGCCCTGACACTAACAATCAGTTCTACTGCGTTTTTGGCCCAATCACCTAGCCTTTCTGTAAGGAGAGGCTTCCGTGTCCACCCGTGCCGTTCTAGGGAGGTCATGTCAGGAGCTTTTCTGCATGTGTCACTCAGCTCTCTCCTCAGGGCTGTCCAAGCTTTCTGCCCTTACTTGACTTATCCTGACCAAAAGGCTGCAGAAATCTAGGGCTAGATAGGCAGTGTGGGGACACTGAAAGCCCTTGGTCCCCCCTCTTTGGAAGAGTGCAGCTGCCAGAGGCCACCATAGGGCGCGAGTGCTTCCCTTGCAGACTTCCAAGAATTACTGAGAGGCTGTGGGGAAACAAGTCAGGAAGAGAAATGCAAAGACTTGGCATCCATATCGGGCACAGAAATAAAGCAGCCTGGGTGGAGAATGGTTGAGAGGGAAGCTTGGTAGAGATAAGATAAATAGAGCTTATAGAGCATGCCCATCCCCCTCCCACTAAAGGAGTTTGTCATCCCTCTGGGAAGATGGGACATGCCCAGAAAGGAAGGCTAAGTGGTAAAGAATCCTGGATACAAAACTGATCCAGGAGATAAGCAGTCTAGGAGGTCAGAAAAGGTATAAAGTCTTCAGGCCAGTGGAGGGTCATGGTTCAGGTCAAATTTGGTGAGGACTTAAAAAGAGGTGGAAAATTTTGGGCTCAGAGGAAAGGAGCAAGAAGGACTGTGCAGAGGTGCCCAGAAAAATGGCAAAAAAAATTAATATTTGAGGAGAAGGAGCAGGGTTGGCTGGCTGGGGAGAGGATTCATGAGGGAAATGAGCATTTAATGGTCGTTAACTATGTGCCAGGCACATGACGTTTGTCATTTACCCCTCAAACTAGTTGAACTTGAGTATGCACTAGAATGGAAGAACCTCCAGGTGGAGTGATACATTGCCAGGGTCCAGGCAGGACCTAGGCACCTCTACTCAGGTCAGGACCCATCAGGGCCACAGGACTTCCTATGTGGGGGGTGACAGAGAGTGCTACTGTGTCCTGGGGGCAGCTGCCACCCCTTTCTACCTGCACAGTGTTCTCAGGTTTCAAAACACTTTCCATACAATGGCTGGTGTTGATTCTCACAATAGCCCTGTGAGATAAGTAGGAAAATGAATGCCAGACAAGTGAAGAGACTTGCCTGAGGTCACACAGTAAGTGGGTGGTAGAGCTGGGACAGGAACCCAGGTCTTTTGTCACCAGCCCCAGGCTCTTTTCACTAAAGCTCGTTGTTTGAAGCAACAAGGTTTGCCTCATGAAACCATAGCCAGGCTTGGGCCAGGGGACCCCAGTTGATGTCAGGAAAAATAGATGCTGTGGCCCGTGGCCTGCTTACTACCCTCACCGTCTCTTCTGATGCTGGGGCAGCCCCTGGGTGGGCTGCAGGTAGCCCGTGGCGGGAATTCTCCTTTCCCAAGCCCAGCTTTTTCTCAACTTAGCTGAGGCTTTTTCTCAGTGAAAACTCAGTGTAAGCTAGGACTGACAATGGGTCAGTTGACTCTGAGGATATGATGATGTCTCAGGAATTCTAAAGGGAGGACTATGACCTGGCCTGGAAGGGGCTAGGAAAGGGAAAGCTGCCAGCAAACAAGGTCACTCCTCTCTCTTAGCCTGCTCCATTTTCTCTGTGTGTTTACTTCCCTCTGTCTGTGTCTCTGAGCACTTGGAAGAACAGGGTGGTCTACAACTTCCAAGTTTTCCTGTGCTCAGGTCAAGACAGACCTGAGATATCTCAGTCCCAATCCTAGATTGTCTGCTTGGATCAAGTTGCATCCCTGGTCTAGTCAGCTAACATAGAGAGTCAGGGTTCCGTAGGACAAATGGCCCCAGGAACCACCTGCAGGGCATGGGGTAGTGCTGAGGGGACAGGGTGCTGGGCAGATGTCTGGAAAAGGTGGCTCCTATAAGCCTCAACTACAAATCAAGGAAGTCTTGTCTCCTTCTCTCTCCCTCTGCTACTGCCCGAGTGCAGGTGCTGGACATCGACCAGGCAGATGCAGGGACCCTGCCCCTGGATTCCTCACAGAAGGTACAGGAGGCCCTGACTTGTGAGCTGAGCAGAGCGGAATTTGCCGAGTCCCTGGGCCTCAAGCCCCAGGACATGTTTGTAGAGTCCATGTTCTCTCTTGCTGACAAAGATGGCAATGGCTACCTGTCCTTCCGGGAGTTTCTGGACATCCTGGTGGTCTTCATGAAAGGTAAAGGAAAAGGGAGTAATTGTCCAGGTAGGAGAAGATGGAAGGGGCTGGAAACTGAGGCTGGAAGGTAGCTTACCTGTTAGAGATGGGGAAGTGCTGGGACCAGGTCTCCAGCCATGGCAGACATCTGGGTAGATGTCAGGAAGCAGAATAACACCTCGTTGTGCCCAGCAGTGGGTCACACTCATGTGAGTCCCCTTCTGGGATGCCTGGGACTTAGGCAGGTAGGTTGGGGCTCTCACAGGGTCCTCCTTCTCCCAGGCTCTCCTGAGGAGAAGTCTCGTCTTATGTTCCGCATGTATGACTTTGATGGGAATGGTCTCATTTCCAAGGACGAGTTCATCAGGATGCTGAGGTTGGTCATGTGGGATAGCCAGAAGAGTGGGCTAGGGCAGGGACTGCTGGGGGAAAAAGTGGGATATAAAGGTGGGAGCCAAAGGGTCAAGTACAGGGGCTTCCTCCCCCTCTTCCTCCTCCTCTGTAGAGCCAAAGACTGTTATAACTAGGAGGGGTCTTGGAACGTGGTCAGTTGGGGCCCTTCCATGTGGGCTCTGAAGGCCTGGTGGGTTGACCATTGGGCCCTCATGTCTAGGCCTTAGGCCTCTTTTCAGGTCCTGATGGCTTCCCTCCCCCAACCCCAGGTCCTTCATCGAGATCTCCAACAACTGCCTGTCCAAGGCCCAGCTGACTGAGGTGGTGGAGTCCATGTTCCGGGAGTCGGGCTTCCAGGATAAGGAGGAGCTGACGTGGGAGGATTTCCACTTCATGCTGCGGGACCATGACAGCGAGCTCCGTTTCACGCAGCTCTGTGTCAAAGGTGGGGCGGCCTGGCCTTAGGGCTGACCTATCCATTAGACACAGCAGGCACAGTGCCCAGGGCCCACATACTTTTAGGAGCCCACAGAAATGTTTTAATTTCTTTTAAGATCAGAAGAATGAATATAATAATAATAATAAGTATGTGATAATACATCCAGCCTGGATTATATTCTTCTTTATATCAACATGAATGTAAAAAATGTTTATATTTTATAATTATATGTGTGTGTGTATATATATATGTATATATATACACATATATATATACATATATACACATATGTACATATACATATATATATTTTTTTCTTTGTTTAATGGAGGAAGGGGCCTAGGAACGCAATAGTGCCTACAGCCCACAAGAGTCATAATGCAGCTTTGCTTCTGGGGTGGGCAGGGTCAGGATGGGGCGAGGAACAGCAGCTAGAATTCTGCTTCTCCCAGCTGTCTGTCAAAGGCCCCTGTTCTTGGTGCCCAGGACAGGGGACTGTAGAATCTCCTTGTAACAGCCCTATCCAGGCCATATTCATCTGAGCTGGGGTATCTGGTGGCAGGGGGGTGCTCTGGTTTTGTTTGCCTTTATATGCCTTGTCTGCGTGCTCAGGAAATGTATGCTTGAGTGCATGGAGACCGACCTCTGTTGTCCTTCCCCCTACTTCCTGTCCCACCTGTGTCTGAGTCAGGTGGGTGGGGGCTACAGCCAGAGAGAGCAGGGGACAGGTAGCAGGACTCTGTGGTCTACTCTGACCTTATGATACCTTCACAGTTTCTCACTGGGTCATGTCGAGACCAAACCCAGTCCCTCCCAGGATTATGAGAACTTGGGGGAGCTGAGCAGCCCAATTCTAGATCCATGTGGGAGGGGGGCGAATTAGGCAGGGCACAGCTGGGACTCTGGTCAAGGCTTCACCTGCCTAAGGTGGGAGGAGAGTTGGTGGAGTGCACACCCAGCTCCCCTGATTCATCAGCTTTTCACCTTTCCCAGGCAGCCAGGGAAGTAGGCATGTAGGCCTGAGGGCAGAGCAGGGGCAGGTGCCTGGAAGTGAGCCCAGGCCAGAGTCCCAGGAACATCCAAGCCCCTGGGGTGGAGGAGACGAACTGGCTGGGAGAGTGAGGGTTATGTAGAAGAGTAATGCTGAGTACTGTTTTGTTTTGCTTTTAATTGTTGTTGTGCCTTGTTGTTTCCTTCAAATTTTACTTTGAAACATTTTAAATGTACCTACAGAAAAGGTACAAGAATGGCACAAGGAGCATCCCTTTACCATTCACCTAGATTTGCCTTTAGTTAATCACTTTGCCACATTTGCCATTTGCTGAAATTTGAGGGATAAACATCTATATTTTGTTTTAAACACTCTGATTTCATTAAATTCAGATTAATAACATTTGCTCTCTGGGCTGCAGGACCAGGGTAATCTTCAAGATTGGTTTAGCACTTAGAAGTGACTTGGATATTCCCAGGATTTGGATTTGCAGCTCACTCCTTCACTGCCCCTCCTGTGCAGCTCAGACAGAGAGGAATGCGTGGCTCGTGGGAGAGTGTTTTTCTCCCAACATTTTATAAATTTATTTATTTATTTTGAGAGAGAGAGAGAATTTGAGGAGGGGACACACAGAGAGAGGGAGAGAGAGAATCCCAAGCAGGCTCTGTGCTGTCAGTGCAGAGTCCGACATGGGGCTCGAACTCATCACCTGTGAGATCATGACCTGAGTCAAAATCAAGAGTTGGATGCTTAACTGACTGAGCCACCCAGGTGCCCCTATGAGCGTTTTTAAACACAGAAAAGTGGAAAGAATTTTATGGTGATCTCTATATGTTTACCACCTAGATCTACACTTAACTCTCAGGAGATTTTAGGCTGGAGGGTTGAGCAGGGTTTTAGTAGCAGAATGGTCTAGCAGGCAAGTTGCATACAGTTCCTGAACTCTACCCCATCAGCCTGATAACGGTCCTAGGAGTGGGGCCAAAGGTGGACACATGTCCAGGGGACACTGCCTGGCCAACTTTGTTTCAGGCCTTCTGTCTGCCCACTCATGGCTGGGTCTAGTTTCCACAGAGAACACAGGCTGAGACTAGGGCACCCAAAGGCAAGGGTACTGGCCAGAGGCCCTCTACAGTATGGATGTGGGGTAGCTACCAGGTCGTCCTGGGCTCTGGGCCCTGAGCCGTCCCCTAGTCCATCTTTGTGTTGCAGGGGTAGAGGTGCCTGAGGTCATCAAGGACCTGTGCCGGCGAGCCTCCTACGTCAGCCAGGAAAAGATCTGGTGAGCCCTCATCTGGGAATGTTGGAGGGAGGCTGGGGTTGGGGAGTTGCCTTTTCTCTCCCCAGAATGCCTGGTATCAGGGGCCCCACTAGCCTATGTAGTGTCTTCATGCATATTAGAAAAAAACACTCCTTACTCTAGGCGGACGCAGCCCTGCACCAGGAAGAGCAGAGAGCCTGGTGGATTTCAGCACTCACCTGCTGCCAGGGTCAGATGCCCTTGTATGTGTACCCTTGGCTGGGACCCCCAGGATCTGACTCATTCTCTCTCTAGGTCCCTGTGGGAATCTTGCTGTCCCCTGTCTGACAGTTCTGACCCTTCCCAACAGAGTTGGTCTGAAGGCAGACAGGGGCAGCAGAGGACCAAGTGGCTCAGGCGGCCAAGGTCCTATCTCTCTCATTTCTGTCCTAGTCCCTCCCCCAGAGTGAGTGCTCGCTGTCCCCGCAGCAACGCTGAGGTGGAGTGGACACCACAGAGACTGCAGTGCCCCATGGACACAGACCCTCCCCAGGAGATTCGACGGAGGTTTGGCAAGAAGTACGCCTGCTCCTCCTGTTAATTAAGCCCAGGCAGTTCATCCATCCCTTCAGCATGCATACAGTGATTACTGGGTGCCAGGCATGGTCCTGAGCCCAGGGGTGCTGGCAGGATGAACAGTCCATGCCCAAGAAGATCCCAGTCTGACAAGATGGTCTGGTACACTGACAGTTACAAGGTCCCACTGAAGAATGTTGTAAGAGTGGTAAGAGCAAGGGGCTTCAGAGCTCAAGGAAGTGCTCACCTCTACCTGGGAAGTCAAGGAAGGCTTCCTGGAGGGTGTGTCTTCTGAGCTTCCAGTAAAAAATGAGAACAGAGCAGGTAAGAGTGAGGAGCTACAGACTGGGAGGGGAGAGGACTGAGTGAGTGGGAACTGGGGTAGAGGGAGTGTATCTCCTGGGGTGAACTGACCAAGTGACGTCTTGCAAGGCTGCCCCTACTCTGACAGTTGGCTTGAAGAGTGTGGTATATAGCCTGTGGGGTCTGAACCCTGCTTGGTTTGAGCAACTCGATGCCCTTTCTCCGCTGGGGAGGCGGGCTGCACTAATGGCAGGTCCACAGCCAGAGCCAAGTCTTCCTGTCTCCCAGGGTAACGTCTTTCCAGCCCCTGCTGTTCACGGAGGCTCATCGGGAGAAGTTTCAGCGCAGCCGTCGCCACCAGACCTTGCAGCAGTTCAAGCGCTTTGTGGAGAACTATCGGCGCCACATCGGCTGTGTGGCCGTGTTCTATACCATCACCGGGGGCCTTTTCCTGGAGCGGGCCTACTGTGAGTGCGGGCAGCCCCAGGGGTGTGGCTCCTGCCAGTGTGCCCGGCCTGCTTGAAGGAAGGCTGCTGTGGGGGAGGCTCCACCTGCAGGCGGCACTCTTTCCTCTGCACTGCGACCCCCTTATCCACCTGGGCCCCTCCACAGACTACGCCTTCGGGGCTCACCACATGGGCATCACAGACACCACCCGCGTGGGCATCATCCTGTCCCGGGGCACGGCCGCCAGCATCTCCTTCATGTTCTCCTACATCCTGCTCACCATGTGCCGCAACCTCATCACCTTCCTGCGCGAGACCTTCCTCAACCGCTACATACCCTTCGACGCCGCCGTGGACTTCCATCGTCTCATTGCCTCCACTGCCATCGTCCTCACAGGCAGGACCTGGGGGTCCCAGGGATTCTTGTCGCTGTCCTCCCGCCCACCCCCCCCTGCTGGCTTCCCCTCCTCTGAGAGCACCTCCTCTCTCTCTGGGCTTGACTTGAGTATAAATCTTGGAAGTCCTCGGGAGGGTGGAGCTGGCCCCACAGTGGTGTGAAATAAGCCCAGGGGCCACTCACTGCCCCTTCCCATGCTTCCAGAGCCACCTCATCAGCCTCCAGCTGACAAGTTACCAACACCCCAGAACAAGTGCACATGTGTGTGATCTCTTCCAGTTTTTATGCTGTAAAACACACTATGAGAGAAACCAAAAGATAGAATTTCTAATGGTATCATTTCAGACTCTTGTGGCTGTGTTCATGGATGGTATATATGGAGCAGGGGTTGGGGGAAGGAACAGGAGGTTGATTAGAGATCAGAGGTACAGATCCCTAGGGTCCTTCTTCAGGCTCCCAATTCTGGGTGGCTGGAGTCCTTCATCTTGGGCTGAATGGGTTGAACACCCCCACCGGGCTGCCCCCAGGCTCACTCCCACCCTTCCTGGTCTTCCTTAGTCTTACACAGTGCGGGCCATGTGGTGAATGTGTACCTGTTCTCCATCAGCCCACTCAGTGTCCTCTCCTGCCTCTTCCCTGGCCTCTTCCATGATGACAGGTGAGTGAGTATGTGCGTGTGTGTGTGTGTACGTGTGTGTGTGTACGTGTGTGTGTGTGTGTGTGTGTGTGTGTGTGTGTGTGTGTGTGCGCATCTCAAGGTAGGGGTATTCTTTATGGATGGAAAGAAGCAAATTCTCTTGGCTGAGAGCAGAGTATCACCTTCCAGATTGTAGAGACAGACAATGACCAACCTGAGCCTTGGTCCCAAATGGGCAGAAAGGGACACTAGTGGCTGGCTTGGGGTGTTTCCTCTGGAGGATTCTTTCTGGAAGTCCCAGACATCTCCTCTCAGCATCCTTCCTTGCTTTCCGTTCTTGACAGGTCTGAGTTTCCCCAGAAGTATTACTGGTGGTTCTTCCAGACTGTGCCAGGTGAGAGCCCTCCCTGTTCTGAATTTCTGGTCTGGCTCTGAGGTGCGGGCTCTGGGTTCTGTCTGCCATGAGGCAGCCTAGTAGCACTCACTTGGCTCTCACGGTGAGCCAGGCTCTGCCTTCTGGTCCTAAGGACTCTCCTGGGCAGTAGGAGCCTCTGCTATCCAGTCCTTCTCTTGGGAGCTTGGCTGGGCTACTGCCCCACTCTGAAGTTCCTCCTTCTGTAGAATGGGAGTGGACTCCCTCACCTCCCACCCCAGCATACACAACCTACCATGACAGTAGCTTTGAGTGCTGTGCCCAGCTGTATGTCAGAGAGACCGGGCTCATTGTCAAACTAGGCAGAACCCCCCATCCCTTGTAGTCTTCTTGACAAGGGCTGTTTAGGGGAATATTCCTAACTCTTCATAATCACCCATTTTAGAACTATTATCTGTGAATCTATTCAAAAGCTTCTTGAACCTGTTTATATTTTCAGTCTATTTCCTCTTTGGGGTAACACATTTTCTATATTCACTCCCCTCTGTGAAACACAGCATTTTTTTTTTTTTAATCCTAAAACGATCTGCTTTGAACTTCAGAGTGCTTGCTAATTCCTGCACAGTGGGATTTAGTGGATAAGGCTGTGTTTATGCTCTCCTCTCCGTTCAGGTCTTTACAGGCTTTGGTTAGATCTCTTCTTAACCTCTGCTTTTCCATACTGCAGGGCTCTAATCTTCCTAATTTCTGCCTCTCTCCTCCTTAATCACTTGAGGGGCCATTCTCTGGCCCCACACTTCCATCCTGAATCTTGTATTGCCCTCTCGTGTACCCCAGGCCTGGGATCCCCTGTAAAGGGGGTGCCTCCCACCAACTCTGGGATGAACCCAGGGGACTCTGGTGGTCACACTTACTCACTAATGGTGCCATTGCTCATGCTGTGTCAGCCAAGTGTGATGCTACAGGGACGTAGGCCAAGCCTTGACTCCACGGGGGCAGGGCCTGCAATGTCCAAAGTCTGACCTAGAGGCCAAAGTAGATGCCCCATGGATTCATTCATTCATTCATTCAGCACACATTTATAAAAGTCCCACAGGGTGCCAAGCCCTACAGTAGGCACTAGGATTCAGTGGTGAACTAGCAGTCTGGTCCCTGTTCTTGTAGGCCTGAAAGTCAGGGAGGTGACAGACATAAATGGCACAGTTACTTGAAAAATAACAGTCGTGACAAGGTCTATGAGGGAAGGGTAGAGTCTGTTGAAATAAAAGGCACCTGTGATCACCAGTGTGGGGAGAGAAGAACAGAGAAGCCTGGGCTTCTGTGCCCTTACCCAGAGCAGTGGAGTGGAAAGGGGACCTGATCCATGGCAGCCTCAGAATGGCCCAGCTCCTCTGCCCTTCACCCCATGTTCATTTTGCAGGCCTCACGGGGGTCATGCTGCTCCTGGTCCTGGCCATCATGTACGTCTTTGCCTCCCACCACTTCCGCCGCCACAGCTTCCGGGGCTTCTGGCTGACCCACCACCTCTACATCCTGCTCTATGTGCTGGTGAGGGCTAGCGGGGTTTTGACAGGATGATCCCAGGGTGGCAGTGAGGACCGAGACATCAGTTTTCTATCCCCTTAGTTATTTCAAGACTCCTCTTGGCTTCTCACTTCAAAGCTGGAGGTTATAGTATGGGGCTGTCAAGCAGACTGACCCCAATATACAGCACTTGGAAGATGGGTGCCCTGACATGGGTTTTGCAGTAGCAGCCGTACTAGGCTGGTCGACATTTCTTGCAGATGTCATTTCTTCCCAGCCACTCATTCTCCAGTTCCAGTGGCTGGTTTGGGCTCCTGGGAGGACTTCCTACTCTCGAGGGAGCATCACCCTTTTTAAGAGAAACTTATCTGGGGGCGCCTGGGTGGCGCAGTCGGTTAAGCGTCCGGCTTCAGCCAGGTCACGATCTCGCGGTCCGTGAGTTCGAGCCCCGCGTCAGGCTCTGGGCTGATGGCTCAGAGCCTGGAGCCTGTTTCCGATTCTGTGTCTCCCTCTCTCTCTGCCCCTCCCCCGTTCATGCTCTGTCTCTCTCTGTCCCAAAAATAAATAAACGTTGAAAAAAAAATTTAAAAAAAAAAAAAAGAGAAACTTATCTGAATTTAGTTTTGCCACTTTTGTTCTGATCTTGTTTTCTAGAGTATTAGCACCCCACCCAGCTAAGTGCCACCTGTAAAGTTAATGAGCTTGCTCCAAATGTCTTCACTTGGGCTGTTGATACAATGGGTTTTAAAGAGCCTGTCTGTTCCCTTTCCTTCTCCTTAACCTGGGCTCTTGCCTCCCTTCCTTCACATTCCCTCTCTTCTCTTGTCCTGTTCTCTTTACCTTCCCTGGGTTTGTCATCAATTGCGTCAGCTGGTTAGTTCCAGAGCTGACTGTGATCTGTGACTGTGTCATAGCTCTGCTTGGCCTGCCTTTCTCATGGACACGGGCAGTTCCCTAAAGGGCACCCTGAGGGTCTCTCTGAGAAGCTAAACTAAGGTCCAAGGCCCCAGTGTCCCCACTAATGATAGCTTGGCTGCCAGCATTCAAGAAGCACAGAGCCCACCTGGATGCCATCTGTCACCTGGCTCAAGGCAGAACTTCACACAGGGGTCTCCCTTGTCCTGAGACACAGGGAGAGTCCATTATTGCCTGGGTCAGGCTGGCGTCTGTGGGCTGCCCTCCCTCCTCCTGTCCTCACTGATTGGAAAGGTCTGTTTCCATGCTGCCTGAGGCTCAACACTTCATGGTTGTGAAGATGACTACCCAGTCTTGGCTTAGGTTGTTTCCTAGAACTGATGATGTTTATTTCCAAAGAAATCTCTGCCCTCTTCGGAAGCTGAGGCTAATTTATCCCTTCTTACCCACCTTTGCTAGGGTGGAGCCCTAGCATCTGGGGTTATTGTTTCTATGAGGGATGGAGATGATGTTCTTGTTTCTGGTGAAGCAGGAGCTTCTTTGAACTAGATGGGAGACCCAGAGGAGTGGCCAGGCCAGACAGGGCTCCCGGAGACCAAGACCCCTTTCTGACTTACTCCTGGGTTTGGGGGCTCACTGGGGTTTAGAGCCACCCTTCCTGCCAGCAGGGAAGTCAGCAGCTCAGAAACGTGCAGGACCCTCTGCTGGGCAATCCTAGCCCTGGCCTCTAAGGAGAGTCTCACCTGGGGGGATATCTGGGCCAAAACTTCTTCCTTCCCATTTATCCCTTATGTTACTATTTTGACTTCAGGCAGAAAGAGAAGTCACAAGTAAAGGGCCCCAGTGTGGAGCAGACCCTGCAGAAGGATGCCCAGGCTCCTGCTCCAGGCTAAAGAGGGCACGGCTAGCACAGCAGAAGCTGAGCTGGCGGCAGCTCTCCTGGTTCATCAGCCAACCATGAGTCTGCAGCAGCTTTGTGGTTTAAAAGTAGAGCCAACACCAAATGGGGTGTATAAACAGAGAAGTATGAGGTCACCCTCACATTGTTCTCAGCCTGGCTGGATGCTTAGAAAGCCTTGAGGGTGGGCATGGTCTCCATAATGAAAGAAGAACTTGGGGAAACCAGAGCCAGTTCAGAGAAGAGCCCACAGAGGTTTAAGTTAGTCCTGTGGGAGAAGGCCCAGGAATTCAGGAATGCTGAGCTGGGGAAAGAGAGAGAGCTGAATGAGGAACCACAGTTCAGTTTAACAGTTATCTGTCTGTCGGAGGTCTAGTATGCGCTAGTTTGGTGCTAGGCCCAGTGGACCCCTTGGGAACTTAGGATTTGCTGCAGAGGTAAGTGCCATGCGCTTGAAATGATCAAAATGAGCAGACAGTATAGGATTAATTGCTGAGCTGAGTGTTTCAGTGAGTTACAGTAGCTCACTGAAGGGAGTTTCATTTGGACCAAATTGGTTAGGGAAGACTTTGGGGAGAAGATGGGTCTTGGGCCAAGCCTTGAGGAGAGGTAAGCTGAGATTTGACAGGGCAGAGCGGAATCCGAAAAGCATTCCAAGTAGAAGAAAGGGCACAAGCGCTGGTGCAGAGGTGGAAATGATGATGGAATATTCAGGGCATAGAGAGGACAGCCCTGGCTGTGGATGGCCCCAGGGAATTAGGCAGTAGCAGGACATGGTGGACCTGTATGGGCTGCACTTAACCGCTGAGGCGCTGTGGCTCAGCTGATTGGCCGTGCCTCATGGGAGAGCACAGAGGAGAGCAGAGTGAGAAAGCCAGGTTTGGGCAGCATGCAGGATCAGGGGTGGGAGAAGGAACAGAGGGCCGGTGGAGGAGATGGAAAGTGAGTGGCCTGAGAGAGCTAGCACAGCGTTGTTGCAGAAGTGGAACGGAAGGGGTAGTTGCTAGTGCCACAGACTGCCAGTGGTGGGAGCAGATGAAAGGAGACCTTGGGGTCTGGCCATTCATGGGGCCGGTGAGCCCTCAGTGAGCAGGGCCTGAGAAGAGGTGGAGGCAGGAGCCAAACTGACCAGACTTAGGAGCAAGCAGATGGGAAGAATGGGGGCAAGTAGTGTCTGACCTTGTCAGACTAGCTTGTTGGGGAAAGGACCAGAGCTGGACAATACCTGTCAGTTATTTCATGGAAAAGGGAGGACTGGTTAGATGTTCTTAGTCTCTAAAGGGAGAGGACAGGGGTGCCTGGGTGGCTCAGTTGGTTAAGCGTCTGACTTCAGCTTAGGTCATGATCTCACAGTTCGTGAGTTCGAGCCCTGTGTCAGGCTCTGTGCTGACAGTGTGGAGCCTGGAGCCCGCTTTGAGTTCTGTGTTTCCCTCTCTTTCTGCCCCTCCCCTGTCATGCTTTCTCTCTCTCTCTCAAAAACAAACATTAAAAAAAAATATTTTTAAAGGGAGAGGATAATTTAGAGGAACTCCTTTTACTGAATCAGTAGTTATTAAGTGTCTACTGTGTGCCAGAAACTGCCAACAGCTGAGAGTAAGATGGGGGAAAAAAAAAAAAAAAGGACACCTCCTTCCTCTACAGTCCAGGGAGTGAACGGGCAGGAGGTGTGGGGCAGGGGGAAGAAAAGTAGTGTGGATGATGATGAGTGCCCTGAAGGGAGTTGACTGGGAGATAAGATAGAGAGGACTGAGGGAAGGCCCAAGGAGGTAGCGTTTCTGCTGAGGCCTGAATGAAATGGAGGCTGCCATGGGAGCCATGGGAGAGGGAACAGCAGGTGCAAAGGTCATGAAGCAAAAAGGATTTGCCATGTTTAAAGAACAGGGAGGAGGAAATGTTGGCAGGCAGAGGCCCAGAGCGTCTCAAGGTTCTGTGGTGTAATGGGAAGTCCACTAAGGCTTTTTAAGCTGGGATGGAATGATAAAATGAACTTTAAAATGTCACACTGGCTGCCTTGAAGGGACTGCGTCATGGTAGGGCACCCTAGTAGAAGACCAGTTAGGAGGCTACTGCAGGAGAGCGGGTGAGAGTCAAAGTTCCAGGAAGGTGCAAGTAGTCTCATTCATCATGGACGCTCTGCAGGATGGGGCTGGGGTTGGGAGTGGTTAGATTTGGGAACCTGAAGGGAGCCTAGTACTTGGAGAGGTGGGGATGGAATGAGCCCTGGGGAGTGTGGGGTGGGTGGAGAATGCAAGGGGCTAAGGGCCAAGCTAGCCAGAGACACTGTTGTGGGTATGGCTTGGTCTGAGCTGTATTCTTCACTGTCTCCAGCTCATCATCCATGGCAGCTTCGGCCTGATCCAGCTGCCCCGTTTCCACATCTTCTTCCTGGTCCCGGCACTAATCTATATGGGGGACAAACTGGTGAGCCTGAGCCGGAAGAAGGTGGAGATCAGCGTGGTGAAGGCAGAGCTGCTGCCTTCAGGTACCAGCCTTTAGGCTGTCAAGGGGCCACCTGGGTGGTACTGAGGAAGCCAGTGGGGGGTGGGGGTGGGGGTGGCAGAGCCCGGACCTTGCAATCTCCTGACCTGACCTGGCCAGTGGAGTTGGCAGGGCCCTTGAGCCAGAAGTGATGAGGGAGCTGGCAAGGGAAGCTCTTTGCCAGAGGACCTGAGCCTCTCTCGCAGCAGAGAGTAGAGGAGCCCAGGCCAGGTGGCTCCTTTCCCTGCTGACCACCAGCACCAGTGCTGCATAGCTCCTCCTCAGGGTGGACGTGGCTTAAGGGGAGTAACGCCTTCCGGTGTGGGGGAGGCCTTCCTTGTCATATTCCAGAAGCAGAGGTGAGGCTTCAGGTGGGGAACTCTCTGGAGGCCACAGTGTTGCTGGGCCCTGGACAGCAGCCTCCTAACCACTTCTTTTCCTCAGGAGTGACCCACCTGCAGTTCCAGCGGCCCCAAGGCTTTGAATACAAGTCAGGACAGTGGGTGCGGATTGCCTGCTTGGCTCTGGGGACCACAGAATACCACCCCTTCACACTGACTTCTGCACCCCATGAGGACACGCTCAGCCTGCACATCCGGGCAGCAGGGCCCTGGACCACTCGCCTCAGGGAGATCTATTCACCTCCAACGGGAGATGGCTGTGCCAAATACCCGAAGGTGACCAGGCCCAGGCCAGATGTGCTACATGCCCCCACATCCCCTTAGCAGACCGTGGCCCTGCAACCCCAGGCTCCCCACTGTGTTCCTCCCCTCCCCCAATCCAGAGACTGGTTGTCCCAGGTAATGCCACAGTAGCCGCTTTCCCTTCACTCCTGCCTCCCATTTCCAGTTTCAGAGCTATGGTGGTGGTGGAGTTTAACTCAAACCCACTCCTCCTCTTGCAGCTGTACCTCGATGGACCATTTGGAGAGGGCCACCAGGAGTGGCATAAGTTTGAGGTGTCCGTGCTGGTGGGAGGGGGCATTGGGGTCACCCCCTTTGCCTCCATCCTCAAAGACCTGGTCTTCAAGTCATCAGTCAGCTGCCAAGTGTTCTGTAAGAAGGTGAGTGCCCCCTCCTCCTGCCAACCCATGGCCCCTGATCCCAATCACTGGATCCATCTCTGCCTGTCTCTCATGCCTCTGTTTTTGGCCTGATCTGGGCAAGGCCAAGTTGACTTGCTCCACAGGGACCAGAATATCCCCAGACCCTAAAGAACAGAGTTGGAGAGGGGTAAAGAAACCCACTCCCTCTTACAGAGGAAGCCAGCACTTGAAGGAAGCATTGTTGGGTGAGGAGAAGGAAGGGCACACTTAGGGTGGGGCAAAAGTGAAACTGGCTCTGCTTTCAAGAGGAAAAGGAGGGGAGGTGGCAAGGCTGGGCTGATGGGCTGGGTTGGCTCCAGGAACACAGCCCAGGCCCTTAGGCCCCCTCCATACCGGGTCCCTTCACCCCAGCCTGGACCTGGTAGCAGGCTCCTGCTTGTCTCTCTGGGCCTGGCAGGTGAGTCAGGGGCACAGGAACGCAGCGGGCAGGGGCCTAGCCCATATGCTGTCAGCATTTAGATGGTGACACGCAGCTTCTCTGCTCCTCTATTGTGCCAGCTCTGGCTCTTTTTTTGTTTGTTTAATGTTTATTCATTTTTGAGAGAGGGGTGGGGGGCGGGCAGAGAGATCAAGACAGCAAAGAGCCCGGTGCAGGGCTTGAACCCACAAACCGTGAGATCATGACCCAAGCTGAAGTCAAGACACTTAACTGACTGAGCCACCCAGGCATCCCTCTGCCTCTGCTTCTTAACCCAACACAATCTCACTTCATCCTATTCAGAAGTTGGAGATGGGTCCCTCCATGACAGCTTCCATCCCTCTAGTCTCTCTTTGAGCCCACTCCCATCTGCTCCAGGCAGCAGCGTCTTCTGTAAGGCTCTTCTGTGACATGACCCTCAGTGGGACCATATCTCTCTGGGCTAGGTTTGGTTGGGAGCCCAGCATCCTGAAGAGGGCCCATTGGAGGGAGTGGCAGGTCCAGCTCAGTGTGAAAAAGCGGCTTCCTACCCCATTAGACCTTCAGCTCACTTGACAAGTGTCCTTTTCCATCACCCCAGATTATTATTCCCTTCTACCTCTCCATGACCTGGGGTAACGCCATCTCCCACTCCAGAGCCTGATCCTATGGCCCCACAACACTCCATCTCCCCAGGCTGTCTGGGGAAAGGCACAAGCTGACTGAGACCAGAGGGTTCTATTGCTATGGGGATCCCCGGGAAATAGGGAGCCTGAGATGAGCCAAGTCCTAAGCTCTAGCCATGTATCCCCAGATCTACTTCATCTGGGTGACACGGACCCAGCGGCAGTTTGAGTGGCTGGCTGACATCATCCGGGAGGTGGAGGAGAATGACTGCCAGGACCTGGTGTCCGTGCACATCTACATCACCCAGCTGGCTGAGAAGTTTGACCTCAGGACCACCATGCTGGTATGTCAGGGCCGGCCAGGCAGGGCAGCTAGGTGGGTATGTGGGTTGGTAGGGTGAGGCACATGGCCAAAGCAGGTGGGTGGACAGCTCAGGCTCAGATGGCAGGAAGCACAGAGATACTGGTCCTGATCCTCAGCCTCTAGATCCCTCCCTTCCCCACTCCCTGTCTCCTGGGCTGCAGGCTGACTTGAGCTAGGCAGTGACCCTGATTTTCCTTGGCCTGATCTGCCCCTGTGCCCCCAGTACATCTGTGAGCGGCACTTCCAGAAGGTGCTGAACCGGAGTCTGTTCACGGGCCTGCGCTCCATCACCCACTTTGGCCGCCCCCCCTTCGAGCCCTTCTTCAAGTCCCTGCAGGAGGTCCACCCACAGGTCAGTCCCACCCCATATCAAGGTTCTCCTGGCCTTTATCATCTGAGGTCTGAGCAAACCTTCCAAACCAGCTCCATGAGGGAAGGAATTGACTTCTGGTGAGAACTGATCACCTGGGAGATAAGTGGGGGTAATTGAACAGAAAAAAAGTAGGGGTTACTTGGGGGGCTAAGGGAGGAGGCAGGTGACAGGGACTTACCACTTCTGAAGCCATGATGCCTATCCACAAGGAACAGCTTAGTGACTGAGCTGGTCCTTAACATAAACTCAGAGCTACTCTTACCACTAATACTGAGCCAACCCTCACCCTGGACACTGAGCTAACCTTTACCATGAACATTGGGTTAGCACTTAGTGAGACACTAAGCTATCCTTTAATTTGAACATTGATTAACCCAGCCCCTTATCTTGTACCTGAAGCTGACAAATGCCTTGGAGGGGGTAGAGGTTGGACCCACAGGAAGCAAGTCTACCAAAACTGAGCTAGACTTAAAAACACTGAGCCAACCCTCACCACGCATGGTACAAAGCAAACCTTTATGAGAAACATGGAAGGAGCATCACCAAGGACTCTTGCTGGTCTTCAACATGAACACTGAGCCAGCCCTCCCTCTGGACACTGAGTTAGCCTTCATGTTTTCCTCCCCCAACAGGTCCGGAAGATTGGGGTGTTTAGCTGTGGCCCCCCTGGCATGACCAAGAATGTGGAAAAGGCCTGTCAGCTCATCAACAGGCAGGACCGGACTCATTTCTCCCATCATTATGAGAACTTTTAGGTCTCCTGCCCAGGAGCTCTGCCCACTGCACAGCTGAGCAGAGATTTGGGCCTGCACCTCACTCTATACTTCCTGTTTCTGGCTTGCCCAGCCTTCTCCCCCCATTCCTGCCTCCCACCTCAGTCCAGGTGGTCATGGTCAATCACACCATATGGATTCAGACCATATGAGTCTAGAATGTCTCAGCCTGGAGAAGTAGGAGGCACTGTCTGGGAAATGGAGGTTGGGAGGTAGGAGAGCTATTATTGCTTTGGGGCAAAGTGACCCCTCTTCTTCCAAACTAAGAAAAAACATCAAAAGACTGGAGCTGACAAGCAGTGTATATGCGTATAAGGGGGCTGTGAGCCTAAGGATGAAGTAAGAGCACAGCTGCTGGCATCTTGGAACTCCTTCCCCAAAACCTCCTCCTCCTCTGGGGCTTCCCGCTGTCATAAGGGCTGGCAAATGCCTTGGAGGGCATAGAGGCTGGAGCTGCAAAGAGAAATTTACAGGAACCCCTTTAGCATCCTAGTCTAACAGCACAATTGAGCTGCTCTCCCCAGTTTTTAAACATGTATTGTAGTCAGAACCCAGTCCACTATCTTTGTAGTGCTCCTCAGTCCTTCTCTCTTCTTCCTACTGAAGTAGTCTCCTTTACAAATAAACCACATTTCTGCCCTCTGGGTTTCAGTATTCTGCTCCAGATTGGGGTAGGCACTGGCAGAAGCAACTACTCAACCAACCAGGTAACCTAGGCTGGTGCAGACAGTCCTCTGAATTTGCCAGTATCTGCTGAATAAAGGAACCGGCCCAAGGCCAAGTGCTCTAGCTGGAGATTCCTTTCCCAGCTCAGGGGCACCCTTCCTGACAAAGGGCCTCTCAGGGTGGCTAGTGTGAGATTTCTGAAGCCTGATCAGGAAGGGCAGAGAGAGAAGGGGTAGGAGTTCTGGAGAAGGTGTGTGGGGCACGAAGTAGGGATATGTGTGGCAGGACAGAGCAGGAACCTACAGGGAGCCAGAGTTTGCCTGGCTTGCTCCAGGACCTCTGCTACTCCCAGCCCTTCTCTGAACAACAGGAGTTGAGCGCCTGTGCCTACATGGGTCTTCCAGGTAAAGAGATGAAAGCAAGATGGATGCTGAGTACATCACCCGAAGTCTCTGAGCCTGTTTTCTCATCTGCAAAGTGACTGAATACCCTCCAAGTGTAAAGATAGGGCAGCCCTCTATGATGGAATTTCTAAAGCAGTGCCCAACTTCAAGTAAGCCTTTCAATTGTCTCCCCAGAATTCTTAACATTTGTCAGGTCACATACCCTCGATTTCGATAAAATGGCCATGGGATTAGGAAAGCCGAAATCTCATGACTCTTACTTCATTTGGAAGGTTTAGGTTCTGAAAGGAGAGGCTCTCATAGTGCGCTCCCACAGCAGCGGATGTTTGTTAAGCCCCATAGGGCAGCTTCTGTTCATCTCGACCTTGGAAGCAGGAGGGCGAGCCTGGGGTGGGCTGACCTCAGCTTCGACCCGCGGCCCAGTGGGTATTCTCGGGGGTCTGGGCCCACGGGCCTTGGCCATTCTAGCTGCGGGCAGGGGCTGGGGCGTCGCCAGGGCGTGGGCGGGTGTGGCCTGGCGCCCACAGCACGCGGCACAGCCAGCAGGGGGCGCGCGCGGACGGCCCTGCCGGGCTCCTCCGCGAGCCCGAAACCCCAGTCAGAAGACAGATCCGGGCCCAGGCCTGCAGGCTGCAAGTCTCCCAGGGGCCGGACTTACAGGGAATGGGGGAGGCGCGGCAGGCCCCGCTTCCTCGGGAAAGAAAACGCAGCCGGCCGCGCCAGCTTTCCCGCCTCCGCGGGTGCGCGGCTTCGGCGTGGCAGAGCCGCCCGCTCCCCCCGCCTGGCGCGCTGCCTCTTTGTCTCTCCGCGGCTCCCCTCCTCCCAGACGAATGGCTGTTGGCAGGAAATTGGAAGCGATCTTGGGGAGCCGCGATCGTCGGCGCGGCGGGGAGGGGCGCCGCGCAGCCTGCCGGCTCCGGGTGCCCCCAGCCCGGGCGGGGGATGTTTTGACATCTAGTCAAAGGAAGGAACTTGATGCTTCTAAAGTGCTTTTCACAGCCGGCCTGTGTCTGCTCCGGAGCTGATTTATAAACAGAATTGCGCTCGCTTCGCCTCTTCCCTCCCCCTGCAGTCCGGGGAGCGGCGCTGGAGGCGCGGACGCGGCTGTGCCTGGCAGGACTGGGTTTATTTATTGCATCTGGCCGAGAGCCGGGGCGGCTCGGGGACTGCGCAAGTTCCCTCCATCCCGAGCCCTTCCCCTCGTTTCCCTACCTTCAATGCTATCGCCACCCTAGGGGTCTTCCTTCCCCAAGCCCCTCACCAGACTCTGGACGGAGCCCGCCGGTGGTGTGGGGGTGGAGGCGGAGAGATGGCCAGGGCGCCCCGCAGGACCGCGTCCTGCCCCACCCCGCATTGACCCAGGGGGAAGGAGGTGGTGGGGAAGGGGTGGGGGTGGGGGGTCGCCGTCTGTGCCCTAAGGGCGAAAATGGCGGGGAGCTGCAGATCTTAAACTCCTCAGGACACCAGCGGCTCTGAAGTCCCCTTCCTCCAGGGGCTATCTTTTCTTCCCAGGGATTCCTCTGTCCTCAGCTCCGACAACCTTTTTACTCCAAGGCCCCAGTAGGCCTTCCCCTTTAGAATAAATTAAGGAATCTCCAGCTTCCACTCGATCTCAGGGAGAAGGGAAGAAAGGTTTGACAGAACTTGTCCCTGGGAAGGACCACAGCCCTCAGCCAGGGGATGGGCAAAGGGTTGGGTCCAGATTTGTCACAGTGCCCGCCCTCACATCTACAGAGTCCGAATGGCCACAGGGTAGAGCAGGGACATGTGCTCGGCCCCCTTAATGGGCAGCTTGCGGCTGGCGTAGTGGTGCACGATTTCAGGGACGCTGCTGAAGGGCGGGCTGTTCTGGCCCAGCACGTACTTGTGTTCCTTGGTCCGGGACAGCTTCATGTGCATGAAGCCCTGACTGCTCCTGGGAAGAGGAGAGGAGACCCTGGTGAGTAGGGGTCCTCTCCAGTCCCCATCTCCTCTTCTCCCCTCGTCCTGCAGCAAATGTGGCTGTTCCAAACCAGCTGTGTGCGGAGGTGACTAGGGAAGGTGGAGGTCAGTCCAGAAAAACAGGGAGGAGGCAGAGGGGATTTTGTGAGTAGGTAACATGAGGCACTGGCTTTGTGTTGAGGGCATCGGGTGTGCCAAGAATGTGTGTGTAAGCGAGTGTACAGGGCATGTGCAAGTGGAAACTGGAGCGACTGCTCTCCCCACCACAAACCCTGGGACCCAGGCACGGGTGTCCTGCTGCCTATTTAGCTAGGACTGGTTTACCTTCCCCATCCTTGAGCTGTGGAGGAAGATACCTGTGGGGGGCTCCTAGTGACTCACGTGGAGATAAACATCCTTGGCAGGACAGCGTGTGGACAGATGTGACAACCAAAAGTGGACAGATGTGACAACCAAAAGTGAATCTTGGTTGAGGCGCTCTCTCTCTCTCTCTCTCTCTCTCTCTCTCTCTCTCTCTCTCTCGCAGAAACCAGGGGATGGCGTGAGCTGCTCTGGAAGTCCCTCCCAAATCCAGGAATGCTCAACTGCCTTGTCCTGGGGATATCCCTTTACCCTCCTGATAACTGGCCTTGAGCCAAGCCCCCAAGCTCCTCTATCCCTTCAGCCTGGGATGACATCATCAGTAAGGCTGCAGCTCCATTCCCTCCCTCAGAGAGGAACCGCTCCACTGCCTCTCTCATCTCCCTGACATAATCCAGGAAATCAACATTAGTGCCTGGCCCTGCCCACAAGACAAGGGCCCTGCTGCTCAGAGCTCTGGCCAGCTCCCAGCGGTCCGGACACCCTCAGCCTTAGAGAGAGAGCATGGGGGTGGGGCCCCAGTAAGAACATTTGCCTAAGCCACTACAGGCTTGGTCCACAGGCAAGGGGTAAGCAATGCTTAGGGGAGCCCTGAAGCCTGAATACTTGTCTCTCCTGGCCAGAGCCTACTTGGGGACAAGTACAAGGCTCAGAAGCTAGTATGGGAGGTAGGGTTGGTGGGGCTGGTGAGGGAGGACCCTCATATTGAAGTAAGGCTGGCAAACCTCCTTTCCTTGCCCTGCCTGGGTACAAAGAGGGCTCTGACTGGACCCATTTCACTGGGCCCACAAGTGAATGAGTGGGGGAGAGGAAAGTGGGTGACTGAAGGGAGGAAAGGATGGGGGGGGCAGATAAAACAGGCCTTTATCACCCATCCTCCCAATCTACCCCCTCCCCCGCCACACCCCAGGATACAGTGCTCTAAAGCCTGCCGGGGGCCCTAGGCTGGGCGTATATGGGGGCAGGAGCATCCTTCTTCTGTAAGCCTGAGATAGTGACTGAAGCTGACAGTGATCACAAGGGCCCTGTGTAAAGGAGCTAAGGGCCTGAGGAAAACGTACAGCCCCTGGGGGTGGTAGAGAAGGGAGGCAGTGAGTAGTCTTCCCATCTGCCCTAGGCATGGCCCAGGCCCAAGGCTGTGGGCAGCAGCTTGGGCCCTGCCTTCCCTCACCCTCTCACAGTTTGAGGCCAGCCCCCTACCCACAGTCCACTTGGGATAATCACCTCTCCCCAAAACTGCATTATATCTTCTCCTTGAGGGACAGATCTGGCCCAAAAGGGCTACTAAGTGGCAACAAGCATTCATCTGAATAACAGACCTCCTGGGGCAAAGTCCCAAGGGTCTGTTACGACATAGTGGAGCCCTTGCCCAACCCTCGGGAGCCTGGGTTGGACTAGCTGGGCCGCAGGGCCAAGGCTGACATGGCTTTTGGAGGAAGCTGTTTAATTACCAGTGAAAGCCCTTCCATTACAGAGAGTAGAGAAACCATAATTGTATTTCAGAGAAGCCATTTATATGTAAACGAGGCTCTGGCAGCCGGCAGTCGGTGGGGCCAGATCAGCCTGAGCTGAAGTGGCATCCAGGCCTGCCCTCCCCCTTTTGCTCCCCAGGCTGAGGCAGAGCCCAGCTCTGCTCTAGGAGCCAGACCTTTGAGGTCTCCCCCAGACCTGGACTATACCACACTGAATGAGGGGGTGAAGCTATGCAATGAGATAGTGTGGTTCTTGTAGTGGACTCAGCTGGGTTCAAATCCTGTTTTTGGCACTTGATTACCTAGCAGCCTTGAGCAAGTCACACGCCTCTTTGTATTTATTTCTGTCTACAAAAAAGAGATTGATCTTGCAGGTTGGTAGTTGGTTTGGAGAGGGTGTATATGCTGCTAGGCACAGAGTAGATGCTCTATGAAACTTAACTATTAAAGCAATACACATTCCTAGTATTATATAAATCAAATTTTTGACAGATGAACATTATCTAAATGCTCCTTTGACTTTATGATAATTTGCAGATTCCCAGAGTATGAGAGCTTCAAGAAACCTAAATCCATCAATGCATTTTGCAAAGAGAGAAACCAAGGCCCAGAGAGGCTCCATGATTTGCCTAGGGTCACATAGCTAGTTTTATTAAGCCCAAGAATAAAATTCAGGTTATTTGACTATATTCTGGCATTTTCCCCATCATCTTTTAGTTGAAGTTGAATAATTATCCTCAAATGTAACTGTGTAGTGGTCCCAAATCTCTGTATATATTTGCTTGAAGAGGGAGTATACATGTACTCTAATGCCCCCAGGAAATGTGGTAGGATGCAGTACAGATGTCCCAGTAGTGATGGCAGGATGTGAATGGACACAGGATTCTGAAAGGCTGCCATGCAGAGTGCAGGCTCTACCAGGCACTACTCCTGGGTGCCAAAGGGAGGACTGGTCACTCTGCCAGGAAGGCCTGGGAGGCCAATGCTGGCCTGTGTATATCCTCTCCCTAGAAGGAAGGCTGATGGGAGGGGAGGGCCCTGCCTCCTCCTCCTCTTCCAGGATCCTTTAAAACTCAGTTATCAGCCACTGGCACCCAGACCTCCTGCCCACTTCTTCAGAGTGAACAATAGCTTTGTGTCCACTGCTCTACCCTCCTCCCAGGACCCAGCCTCCACCTCACCCTATAGACTCCCTCAGGCACACTTCCCCTCTCCTTGCTTGTGCTTCAAGAACATCTTGGGCTTCCATTAAAAAAGATGATGGTGATAATTTATTTAGCACTTGGCTCCATGTTAAGTGTCTCCCATATATTATTTCATTTGATCCTTCCCCATAAGGTAGATGTTATTATTTCCCCATTTTATAATTAAGGAAACTGAGGCTGAGAGAGGTTAAGAGGATTCCAGGCTACACGGCTAGTAAGTGGCTGAACCTTTGTGAGCTGGACACTAGCTTGGCTGTTTCCTCTAATGGACTCTGAGCTACTTGAGATTTGGGGCTGAGCCTCAGACTGCTCCAGATCCCCAGGGCTTGGCCCAGAGTCAGCAAATGTTCATGAGGATGGAATTCTCCCCAGGTTAGTTGGGCATGGGGGAATGTTGGGAGTCTTCTCCTATCCTGCTGGTTGTCTTCCCATGGAGTCCCCTGGTGCCATCCTGACAGGCTAATCCTGCCTAAAGCTGCTAGTTGGCCCACCCCTACTCACTTGAGGGACAGGGAGAAATCATTCTTGCTGGTCTCACTGTTGCGCACCAGGTAGCTGGCTTCTTTGCACAGGCGGAGCAGGTTCTCGGCATCTGTTCGACTGATGGCCCCGTGGTACCAGCTGAGGACGAGAGAGAGGAAGGGGGGCATCTCTGCTGGGTCCCTCGCCGTCCAGGCCCACCCATTCTGGGTGTCCCCTGCAGGCAAGCTGGTGGCAGGAGGGGAAGGGGGTGGGGAGAGAGTCCCCAGCTGGACACAGACACTCACACCTGGTTTTCCAGAGGCAGTGCTGGGTCTGTCCACTCCCCCAGGGGGCTGCTGGGTTCCACGTTTAGGGGCTTGGCTGACTTGGGGTTCCCTGCAGAGAGTCGGGGAGGTAGCCGCCCCTTCTCCTCCCGGCCGGGTGACAGGCAGCTCTTCTCAGATCCTTCAAATTGGGCTGTGGGGAATATACCAGTCATAGTCTCTGAGAACCCTAGACATAGGGCCTTATAGAGTAACCAGTGCACAACCCCCATTTTCTGCCCAAAGGGGTCAAAGGAATGTTCTGAAAGGGCAAGATCTGCTCCTGGGCCTGACTGGCTCTAGGGATAGAATCCTGGATCCACTCCCCAGTTGGGATGGGGCTCAGCCCTCCTATGCCACATGGGGCCTGCCAGTCCCCATGCTGTGGCAGGAGAGGGGAGAGGAGCAACACGAGAAACCACTTAAACTTCCCCCTCTGGAGCAGCTGCCTGCCTTCCCCTATTCTATTCCCCCTCCGGTGGCTTCAGTGCTGATAATATTGTTTCGTTCTCCTCCTCAGAGTTCATTACCGTTCTCCAAATCACCCTGCCAAGCCATTCTGTAGAAATGACTTATCGATTTGAGAACAATTATCTGATTCCCCTTGGTGCCATCCTGACAGGCTAATCCTGCCCAAAGCCGCCAGCCAGCCCGCCCCTCCCCCGCCCTGAAGGCTGCTGCCCACAGGCTCCCTGCCCCCACCCAGAGAAACCCAGCTGAGGCGGCTCTGTCCTCCCAGACCAGGGCAGGCCTGACCACTGAGCCAGCACAAGGGAGGACTGAAGTCAGTGGGCCACAAAAGGCACAGGCACACACGCACAGGCAACAGAGACCCTCCTTCATCCTGTATTTACAAAATACTCCTCAAACTCAGGCACAAATACAAATGGGTGCTCACACACACCCTTGGCTGCCCATTCTGTACAAAACTAAACACAGATGAAGTGTTCAGTGCTTCCTTTCTACCTATTTGGGCTTTTTCTCTCCTTGTAGCACTTTTAAGCCCTTACAGTCTGTCACCAGATGCAAGGATCAGACCATTCCCTTACTCTAAGGAGTCAGACACTTTCTGTGCTAGCATCACCCCCACCTCAAGAGTTACTTGCATTGCTCATGGATCAGGGAAGGAGTCAGGCAAAATCCTATACAGAAAAGTGAATTTAAAATGGTGGGTTTTTGTGGCATGGTGAGGAAGATATTCGGAAATATCTCCTTTAGGAGACACCTTCCCCACACCTTTGGGAGAAATGAGGAATGTGTACTTTGTCCCTTCTTTCTTCCTCCAGGACATGGGGGATTCTTCCTGGGTTCTTCAGACCCTGCCCCACTTCAGCTCCTCCAACCCACGCCACAGGGCCTGAAGGGTGAGAGGACATGTCACCCTGGCCAGAAGCCCCCACAGGACCCACCGCTGCCGTCCTCCAGGCTGGGCTCAGGGAGGGGTGAGGCTGGACCGGAGATGTCCCTGTCCCCATCAGGCAGGGAGGGGCTGCTGTCCAGCTGTCCCACCGGTGGAGGCCAAGGTAGGTCTTTGATGACCTTAATGTCAACTGGAGCCAGTAGCAGCAGGGAGAAAAGACACAGACAGGGACAGAGACAGAGAGAGAGACAGAAAGAGGCAGAGGTTGAGACACCAAAACCCAGAGCCAGGACACAGGATAGCCTAGAAAGGAGGAGGGTTGGAGCAGAGGCAGGGGTGCTTCTGAGGGGGGAACAGGACTCTCAGAGGGTTGAGTGGAGCCACAGCACCCACACTAGGCTAGCTTAGTCAAAGGGTGGGAGGCACAGGTAGCAAAGAGCAGGAAGCAGAGTCTTGCCCTGCCAGCCATGTGGGTCCCCTTCATTTGAACTCTCACAGGCCTCCAGGGCCCAAAGGGACCAGGAAAGGAGGAAGAGAGGAACAAGGAGCTGCCCACACCTCCCAGCACCACACCCAGGTTCCCACAGCCTCCTGACACCCTCAGACCTGCCTCCCTTCCTCCTTTTCCCCACAGCCTGGGAACTCATGGGCAGCAGGACCAAGACAGCCCAGCTTCAGGCTGTCAGGAATACTCAGATGTGGGGGCAGATATTTATTGAAAGTTACCCCCCACACCCTCAATCCTGAGCCTTGACAATTAGAAGGGTGATGCCACTGGCGGCTGCAGGACTGCTAACGAGGTTTCCTAATGACGAGCATAGATTTTCCCATTAAGCAATCCAAACAGTATTGATTCTCCAAGGAGACTTCTGGAGATAAATGGGCCATCCTCAATGGTGCACGCTTTACAGGAAACAAATTAGAAACCTGTGGTTTCCCAGTCTGGCTGCCAAGGTGGGGAGGACCCAGAGGATAGCTGAGTCCAGCTCCAGGATGAGCCCCTTGCCCAAGGAGGGGTAAGGGGGACATGAAAGTGGGAATGAAGTCTCATGGCATTTAAATCCTTTACGTTCTCACTGAATCAAGGATCCAGGAGCTAAAGCTCTCTCCAGGCTCCCCAGGCTGTAGCGCCACCCACTCAGACCACCAACACACACACCCCCGTGTTGGACTCCAGGCCTGGGATAGGCACTAGGGTGCTTGGTACAGGAGACACTTAATCTTCATTCAGCAAAGGGGATTTCTCATAGCCTCCCTCGCCCTATGGGTTCCTGCTTCTCAGACATCCCCCTGGGGCGTATGCACCCCTGGTCTGGCACAGCTTGCTACTGGGAGACTCAGCTCTCTAATTCAGGGCTGGTATCTCTAAAGATTACACACACAGCTGTTCTCATTGTCTAGAGTGTTAAATGCCTTCTTTTGTTAAGTGTAAGTATTTAATATATGCCACAAGTTTTATCATTTTGTTTGGAATTTCTTTATTTTAAAACATACCCATGGGGCACCTGGGTGGCTCTGTTGGTTGAGCGTCCAACTCTTGATTTTGGCTCAGGTCATGATTGCACGGTTTGTGAAATCGAGCCCTGCATTGGGCTCTGTGCTGACAGCGTGGAGCCTGCTTGGGATTCTCTCTCTCTCTCTCTCTCTCTCTCTCTCTCTCTCTCTCTCTTTCTCTGCACTCCCCTGCTCATGCATTTTTGTCTCTCAAAATAAATCAACTTAGAAAAATAACAAAAAAATAAATAAAACGTACCCAGTCTCTCAAAACATAGAAGTGGCCTAAGCCTCCTGGCCTCCAAGAGATGGTGATGTAGGGAGACACCTTCATCTTTCCCCCATGCCCATTCCCTGACCCTGCACATGGTGCTGCAACCACACTGCCCAATTCACCAATCTCTGTGGTGCAGACTCAACTACACTTCCCCTGAGCCTAGCTCCTGGGCCTCCTCCAGCCCCTGAGGTCCACTCCTCCCACTCCCCTGAACCTGGAGAGTTGTTTAGAGGCCCCAGCAGACCCACTCTTTCCACCCAGGGCTTACCTGCAAAGGCTTTGGAAATCCGCTCCTTCTTCCATTCCCAGGGCTGGTCATACTCCTCAGGGGGCCTCTCATCATCCTCTGGCAGACGGGACTCCCGGGGCCAGGGGGTCCCCTCACCCTCTGGGGTGGTCCCCTCCTCCTCTGGCTCATAGGGCGTGTCATACAGAGGCAGGGGCTGAGCTGCTGTCTCCTTGGCGCTCCGGATCTCTGCCAGGGCAAGGCAGGAGGGGAGGTGTGAGCACAGCCCCCACTGCCTGGCTCAGCTCCTCTGGCAGTGCCCCTCAGCATCACACCATGCCTCCTGCAGAGGAGATGCCATTGGCTCTAGGGGCCCAATGGGTGCACATCCAGGGTCCCTTGCCCTCAAAACACCTCTGGGGTTCCAAAAGCATGGGATCCAATGGAGGCAGGGGCAGAGAAGCACCAGTGTGAAGGACAGAAAAAAAGATCTTTTGATGGCCAGCAAGGGCTTGGGAAATGAGGCTGACACAGTTAGGAAACTGAAGCAGGGTCCTCTCCTAATCCACCTCCTCTTGGCTACCCAGCTCCAATTCTTTCTTTGTGTCCCAAGTACTGTCACTGGACAATCAGAAAATCCTTCTTTGTTGCTGAGACACTGCTGATCACTCCCTCCTTGAAACTGTCTCTTTTGACAAGTCATTTTCATGGTTCTCCTCTCTGATCACCCATTAGGTCTCTTTCCCTGGACCCTCTCTTGGTCTCTGTTCCCCAGAACCAGGTCTTCATCTCTTCCCACCCTCACTCCTTGCCCTGTCTGTTTCATGGCAACCTACACACTTCCAGTTGCCATCAAGATTTTTCATTTCAGCATTTCAAACTCTCCTCTTTCCCCAGAAGTTCTTCTAGTCTGGTCTGTTCTGTGATTTTCTTTTTGGGATCACTGACCCCAGTGAAAACTGAATAAAAGCCATGGAGCTACTCCCCCATAAAAATGTGCTCATTTTCACATCCAATACCAGGGCATTTGTGGGCCTCCTAGGGGTACTCACCTCTCTGACCTAAATAGGGTAGCCACCCTCCCACTCCCACTTTCCTCATTTCTGTCCACTACACTGCTCTCCACGGTCCTGGTCTTCTTCCATCTCTCTAAATCCCATGTGTTTACCACCAGTACCTGATGACTCTCACCCCTGACTAGGGCGAACCTCTACTCTACAGGTTCACGTTTCCATGAGCTCCATGGAATAACACTGCTGACAGCTCCACCCCTCCCCCCTCTCCCAAGGAGGGGAGCAGCTTATCTGATCACCAGTGGATGCTCGCTCTCTTTCTCAGCTTGGCCTTCTGGTTCTTTCTCCTCCTGCTCCCGTGAAGAGGCCTATAGCTGTCCTGCATGGCACAAGCCTGAGCAAGCCCAAGCCCCATTTTAATTCTGTGAGGTATTAAGAAGCTCATTGTGGAGACAGAATTGAGTTGTGTTCTCCAGTCTACTTTATCAGGAATAAAGCTGACATTCTCATCTTCATCTGTTTCCTTAATCTTATTTCTCAATTATTTCGAAGCTCAGGAGAGGAGGAAACTGGTGTTGTTGGTCCATTAAAGCCTCAACAATTTCTACAACTACTAACTCATCTTTCTGATGCCCAGTTCTTCTAGTCTGTTCTGTACACTGAAGCCTCAGTAATCCCCTTACACGCCATATTTGTCCTATTTCTTTCTTGCTTAAGAATCCACAATGGTTCCCCTCCTCTTCTGGAGCAAGTCCAAATGCCTCATTCCAGCCTTTGAAGCCCTTCACTGCCCCTCTTGGCCACTCTCATCTTGGCTCTCTGGTATGCCCAACACTAAAACTATCTGCTCTTGAACAAACCTTCCTTTCATCCTGACTTGGGACCTTGGCTTGGCCTGACTCACCCCTGTTCTCTTCTCTGATCACCCCCATTCATTTCTTTCCCTGGATCGTCTCCTGACTTCTGCTCTGTTCCCCAGGGCCAGGTCTTATTCATTGCTCCCTATGCCCATTTCTCGACATGCTTGCCCAGTCTCACGTGCATTGCATTTGCTTCTCTAGCCATGTGTTTCCAACTGCCATAAAGATGTTTCACGTCAACATCACATCATCTCAAACTCACTACCTTCCCTAAATCTAATGATTTTCTTTTTGGGTTCCATGACCCCCAGCCCACACCATTATCTTTCCCTTCCTAACTATCCTAGTTCTATCTGTCTGACCTTTGGTGTGTGGCCTTCCCTACTGCTTCATGTCTCAGGCATCACAAGTCACTGCTCCTTCTCCAAAGTGACTCTCTTGAAGGCAGTGGCCAAGGACCCAAGGGGGTCCATAAGTGGACCCATGGTCCCCAAGGACCCAGTAAAGGGACCATAGGATCAGTCCTTAAACTTGTAGGTCCCAGGGCCTGTTGTACGAATACCCAGGCTTCAGGGAGCAATCCCCCACTCCTAACTCCGTCACGCACCAGCCATCATCTTTTGGGCCTCATAGGGCTCCATGTAGCCATCATTTTCAGGGACCTTCTCTGGAGCTCCTGAAGCTCCTGCTGGGCCTTCAGCAGTCTCCTGAACGTCAAATGGGTCCGCATAGTCTTCTAGGATTGCCAACTGTGGGAAGACAGTGAGAAGAGCAGACTTCAGACATCTGAGAGACATCTCTGCTTCTCCCCAGATGCTATGTCCGTGGGAATGACTCCTGGGCAGAATGTCTTAGACACAGAGCCTGAGGCATCCAAGGGAAGGCTCTGAGCTTAGATGGGGACAAGCTTTGGATCTTCCTTTGCAGGGCTCCCCTACTAGGCTGCCAACAGAGTGGGAGATCTTTCTTTTCTGTTAATTTTGTGCTCCTGGGCCATTCCTTAGGTTAAATTGCCAGGATGAATCTCTGGGTCTTAAGGCCTGCCTCAGTCAGGGTCCAGGAAGGGCAACAGAGGTGTTCAACACCAGGTGGTTCAACAGAAGGAATTAAATCAGAGAGCTGGTTACAAAGGTGGTGGGGGAATTCAAAGAACAAGCAGGGAGCAGCAGGTGACTCAGAGGACCACGGACTCATGGTCCATGCCTAGAAGTTCATTCCCAGATGCAGAACAAAGAAAAATTTGCTGACCATAGAGAAAAGAAAGGCTAAGTACTCACTTTATGGCACATTTCTGTTGGTTTATCCTCACAACATCCATCACAATGCCATGTGGGTATTATTATCCTCATTTTAAGGAAATGGAGGCTCAGGGCAGGTAGGGAACAACATGCCCAAGACCATTTCTCTTAAGTGGAGGAACCAGGATTGTGCAAAATTATGCTCCCAACCTGCCACCAGTGGGCAAGTTGGCCATCCTGGGAGAGAGACCACTTTATAGGACAGCCCTGAGGAAAGCCAGGATTTGGGCTTTTCTGAAATCTCTTGGCTCCTGGAGGACAGGAACAGGAAAGGTGTTGCCTTGGCCCACCACATCCCATACTGCTCCTGTCTCTCCTACAAGTGGCTCATGACTACACCTCTGTACCTGCTCCTAGTCAAGGCAGAGTGAACTGTAAGCCACACACCCTTAGTAAGAGCTCAAGGTGCTCAGGGCGGGGTGCAGCTGAGGACAATAGAGCCTTTCTCCAAGCTGGGCACAGGCTTCTGGAAGTGGGGAGGCTGAGGCGGGGACAGAGCCCAGCCCACCCAGGGCTGCCAGCACCTCAGGGGAAGCAGTGCACACTGAGTTGACAGGCATTGACAAGAGGTGGCTCTGGGGCCTGCGGCACAAGGAGGGGCCAATCCTGCCTCTCCCCCATTCTCAGTGTAGGCTTTGGGTCTGGGCCAGACCAGGACTCTGGGAGCCAGTTGAGCAGGGATGCTGTGGGGTGACCCCCTGCCCTGGGTCAGTGGATCTAGGATTCTAGCAAGGCAGAGATGGAGAAAGGAAACTACAGAGACCACTCCTGCATGTTTCTTGAGCCCTGTACGAGCCCTGTAGGGGTCTCTGAAGCACATCCCGAACAACTCCTACCATCTCTTCCTTCGGTTCCTCAGCTCCCACCTTGTTCTATCTTGTTCCACCCAAGCCCCCTAGCAACTTCACCTCCCTCAAATCTCTACCTGCGTCTGAGAAGACCACCATCTCAGGTCATCCCATCCCCACCATATCATCCACTAGCTTAGAGTTCTTTCCTGTTTCTGTCTCTCCAGCTGTAGCATCTGGCACACAGTAGGTACTAGAAAAATGTTTCTACTAGATCACTGCCTATCTCCCCATGGAGCCCTCTACCCCTAGTCCTCTTTCCTCCGTGAAGTAGAGACAAGAAATCCACTCCCACCCCAAGCTGCTTCCTCCTAGGCCAACTAGCACTCACAGCCCCACCCGCCTGACCAAAGGGGACTCTGGAGTTGGCAGTTGGCACCCAGCCTCATGCTTCTATGTGGCAGCTACTTAGTAACTGAATCAATGAATGTGTTATCCTTAAACCATGTAATGCCCACAAGAAAAAGCCCAAAGTAGGGGCACCTGGGTGGCTCAGTCAGTTGAGCAGCCATCTTCGGCTCAGGTCATGATCTTGTAGTTTGTGGGTTCAAGCCCTGTGTTGGGCTCTGTGCTGACAGCTCAGAGCCTAGAGCCTGCTTTGGATTCTGGGTCTCCCTCTTTCTCTGCCCCTCCCCTGCCCTATGCTCTCTCTTTCTCTCTCTCAAAATTAAATAATTATTAAAGAGAAAAAAAAAAAGCCCAAAGTTAAAGGGATTTAAAGATTCTATTTTCCTCTTACCTTTCTCCCTACCCACCATAGATTACTTTGTTACCTGAAAGCTCTATGCTTTGTTTCTTACTTTCCCTCTGCCCGGATTAGATTATTTTCTTTCTTCAGAAAGCCTTTCCATTCTCCCCACAGGTATGCTTAGGTGCCTCTGTGCTGGGCTATTATTGTGTCGTAAGCACTTATTTTATCTTCTTCCTACAGACTGTGAGCTTCCTGAGGGTAGGAAACACGTTTACTGCTAAATTCCCTGTGCCTGAAAGTATTTAGTAGATACTTGTTAAATTAGTTCACATAGAACAGGAAAGTATTTAGTAGATACTTGTTAAATTAGTTCACATAAAACAGGAAGAATGGACAAAGGAACCACTTTTCCTTGTTTATTAGGAAAAGAAAGGAATCACGAATCTGGTTGGGGAGGGGGGCATTGAATCCTGGGAAACTGCTCAGTGAGAAGTACCTGGCCAAGCCCAGCAACCCCAACTTTACAGAGCACCCTAGCCCTTCCCTCCCAAGCCAGTGCCCTTCCCACTGGAATCCTGGCTGGTGCTCGAGCTGTGACCCCTCCCAGCCAGCGTGGGCCTCCCCAGTGCCAGCCCACGGTGCCTGTGGGCACCCAGGTGGCAGCTCTGTAGGCAGCTCAATGGCTCCTCTGTTCCATCCCTGACTCCACACCCTGCTCCAGGAAAACCTAGCCCCCCACCCTGGGCGGGTCACCCAGAGAAGCCACCCACAGGGCTGGGAGTCAGGAGCAGAGGCAGAAACTCCTGCTGGAAAGGTTGGCAAGATGGACACCCATCTTGGGCACAGAGGATCCCTGTCAGAGGCCAGGCCTGCCTTCCCAGTGGCTTCTAGATCATGTGCAGAGGCAAAACTGCTCAGCGGGGAAAAGCTGCCTCTGCAGGCTTCTGACACCTTTGCTCTACCATGATTTATTTTGTTTATAGGACCTTTACCTGACTCTGCTGTACTTACTATTGTATACCACATCCATCACACGGCCTGGCACACGGTAGGTGCTCAATGCACATTTACTGGATGCTCGAAAGGCCTCCCTCTCCTCAGACTCTATCTTCTGGGGTGACACAGACTCTCAGATCCCCAATTGCCCCAACTCTGACCATTCTGACCAACCAGTAGCAGCTGTAGGAGCAGGCTGTCAGGAGAATCGACATGTGAAAGGGAATCCAAGCCTCTGATTCAAGGGCAGAGGTGAAAGAACTGGCAGGGAAGGTATCTAAAAACAGGGCTAATATTTCGGCAAACACTGTGGTAGACAGAATGCTACTGAAATGCTGAAATCCTTCCAAACTAGTAAGCAAGTAGCTGCTGCCCAAAGGGCCCCCTTTGCCTCCTGCCAACCAGATCCCCTCCCTCCTGCCATCCAGCAGGGTGCCTCCAGACCCAGCTCTTGTGCCTGTTCCAATTGGGCAGTGCCCCTCCCACAGCAGCTGTCATGCTTTCACTCTCCTTCCTGCCTAAGCCTCTCCTGAGGTGGCTGTTAGGCCCACCATCTGGCTTGACCTTCCGCTCTGCAGCTGGAGCTGGCTATGAGTTCCTGACCATGTCCATGGAGCTTGCGCGTCCAAGTGGAGCGGGGGGGGGGGGGGGCATGTGTCACAGGATTTGGGCTCTGCAAGGTCCCCAAAGTCTACCACTGCCCCTATCCTCCATTTCTTGTTGACACTTAATGTCTGGGAGCCCCTGGTTTTTTACCTGTAGAATGGGGATGGTATTAGTTCCTATGTCAGAGGATTGGGAAGAGGAAAATGAATATAGAAATCCTTAGTTCAGAAGCTGGAATGGAGTCAGTGTTCAGCAAATGTTAGCCCTGATGATGATCTCTTATATTCAGACACTACAGCCCACAGTTTAGGTGCTTGGTGGGGTGCATGGCCTGCAGCAGTAGAGACACCCAGGTGTCCTGACTCTCAGGGCCTTGCTGCAGATTTTCCAGAGAATTTAGGAAATGTAGCATCTTCTCTCTGCTGCTTGTAGATTTAAAATACACTTTAGCATGGGAGTGCCTGTGTGGCCCAATCAGTTAAGCACCAGACTCTTGGTTTTGGCTCAGGTCATGATCTCACGCTTTCGTGGGTTCAAGCCCCGCATCAGGCTCTGCTCTGGCAGCACAGAACCTGCTTGGGATTCTCTCTCCCTCTCTGTCTACCCTTTCCCCGCTCACTCTGTCTCTCCCAAATAAATAAATAAGACCTTAAAACTCATGACAGCTAATTTTGTTTAACTCAGCATTTCCTCAAAGTATTTAACTGTGAAGTCCTTTTTCCACTGAAAGTCTGTCAGTTCAGGAAAAGGTATACCATTTACCTTTCTCAAGATCGAACTTTTTGCACCCTCTGTTCCGACTTCTTGGAATAGCCTTCCCAGTTTTATCTGCCATGGAAACTCATTCACATGCAATGAATTTGTTATATCATCTTTTTCTAATTACAGAGAAATGCCATGCTTGTAAAACATTCAAATGTCACAGACATACAATCGATGTTGACAACATCTGTGGCCCTGGATTCGGTGGCAAATGCTGGCCTTCAGCATTCAGGTAATGGCGAACTCAGCACAGAATGCACTCTTCATTCCTTCTCTGAGTCTCCTTCCCCTTGTTCATTAACAAATACTTAGTGAATGCTTCCTGTCTGCAGGGCCCCTCTCAGGTGCAAGGTCCCAGGGCCTGGCATTGGTAGCCAGTCTGTAGTCAGGCTGCCTGGTTGTGAACCTGGGCTCTCCTTACTAGCTGTGAAACCATGCAAGTGTGACTCAACATTGCTGTGCTTCAGTTTCCCTAGATAGAACCTGGGGATAATAACAGAATTTTCTCGTAAGGTCGTTGTAAGAATCAACTGGTCTAAAACGTATCAGCCGCTTCAAAATGGTACCAGGCACAAGGTAAGGACTCAGTAAATATCTGCCATTATATCATTAAAGACGAAAAGACCAAATTTCTGGGTCCTCCAGGAGCTCATGGTGACAGCCACAAAGCAAGCTCCAAAATGAGTGTGGCACCTTGAGGTGCTGTGAAGCCCCACGGCTGGGCATCAGGCAGCGTGCTGGGACTGGGCTCCACCTCTGCTTTCACATAACATCACAGTGGTTCTGTGGGGAGGGCAAATTGGAGAGGGCAGCAGCTACCCCTCCAAGCCCCAGGCCCCAGTCAGCTGCTCCCACCCATGGTCCACAGGGCCCCAGCTGTTCCCAGCTCCCAACAGGTGGAGTGCCATGGCTGACTGAGGTGTCACCGAGTCACTGGCCAAGCCAACAAGCTGCAGGTGTCTTCCCAAAGGAGTGTCACCATGTGAGGAGGTGACCCTGGGAAGAGTGGATAGGCCTGCCATAAAATCCCAGGGTAGCTACAGGCCTCAGCAAACCAATGGCAGCACAGATGGGCAGCCCAGGCCCCAAAGGGTTAAGAGGTCTAACCAGTCTACAAAGGTCCCTTAACCTGGGCCCTTCTTTTCTCCCTCTGCCTCCATCAGAGGACATTTGCAACATAAGCAGATCAAACTCCAGCCTCTGTGGAACTCATAGAAGGAAAATTAAAGCAAATGAACTCCAAAAAGGCAAGGACCAGGTAGATCTTCTAGGTGGTGAGTCCCTTTCAGCGCCCAGACCAGTGTCACTTAATGATATACAGACCCTCAGTGAACACGGGCTAAAGCAGGGTCCTGCAGTAGCAGCCCCCACCTGCCTTCCTAACCCCAGGGCATGGATGTCTTGCTTGACTTCAGACACCCTGAATGTCTCCTTCCCTTTCCTCATTCTACCTGTCTTTTCACTTGTTTCCAAGTTTGGGCCTGGAGGATCAAAGTCCCTGTGGACACCATGTATAAGGTATACCTATTTTAAAAGTTTTTAGTATTTTGGGTCCTAGGAACCCCTATGAGAATCTGGGAGAAAAATGCTCATGCACCCAAATATTTGCACACAATTTCTGGAAGGTTCATGAACTGCAGAAGCCCCTCCATGAGCTAAGAACAAGAGCCCTAGTTTCAACTCCTACAGGGTGCCTGTCTTATTGTTCACATCATCTCTTTCTCTGTCTCTCTGTCACACACACACACAATCTTGGCAGGATCAAGGCAAAGGACACACTGTGCAGATGGTCACAGGCAGCTCAAAGCTTCATCCAATCAGGGCCACTTTCCTATACCCATCCCCCTTTCCTAATTAGACCAGGATTCTCCTGTTGCAGGTCTGAGAAAAGGGAACAAAGTAAGGAAGGCCCAGCTCTCTAACCCCTCTGACAGAGCATGGCCTGGAGGCCGGACAGGGCCCAGCACCATGAGGGAGTTCTTCCTATGGCCAGATGGCAAGGCCCTGCCTGCCTGCTTCAGGGTGCGGCTCCTGCTGCTCCCACACCTGCCCTGCCAGGCCTACCCAGATGGCCACCCTTGCCCCCTTGCCAAATGCAGCGGTGGGTCTCAGGGAGAGCCAGTAGCCAGAGCCCTGCATGGGGAGACATTACTGGTCCTAAGCCCCCTTGGCCTCTCAGGATTCTGTCCAAATCCCCATTATTTCCTGCCCCCACATTCACTTCCCACAGGGCTCATTTCCCCCTCAATCTTCTCATCACAGAAGCATTTCCACCCATTTCATCAAACCTCACAACCCAGGCCCTCTCAGAGGGTTCTAACCCACCCAGCACCAACCACTGGGCTCCAGGAGGAGGAAAATGGACCAACCCAAGGCACACCCTGGTCCATAGTCCCCATCTCACCTCAGGAAGGAACCCAAAAGCAACAAGCCAAGAAGACCTGCATGGCTGAGAGGAGAGGAACAGAGAATAGGGCAAAAACAGCCTCACAGAACAGAAATTCCAGCTTGACAGGCAGGCTCACCATTTAGGGACAGCAACTCTGTGTGAGCTCTGCAGGTCTATGTGAACACTTAGGTTTAGGATAAGGAGTTCAGGTACCTAGCCTGGACTCTTCCTAAGGTAAGACTCTAGGATCCCCCAAAGTCTGCTTCTAGAGGAGTGGAGCTGCCCTTTCTCAATGGTGGGAAGCTCCAGGTCAGGGCCCACAGAGCAATGTCCCTGCCCCTGAGCCAGCTTGGATGGCACCCTGAATCCCTCTCATCACACCCACTAAAGAAACCACAGATTGTGTGGCTCCTGGGAGATCCTGCTGGATTTCATTCCTGTCCCTGTAGTTGACAAAGGAGTCAGACACTCTTGGCCCCTAAGGTCTGAATAGCCCACAGATCATAGAGCTGACCCAGGTTGAGGCATGGATGCCCTCAGTGAGAGGCTATGGGTCTCCACATCGTTGTGTGGATGCAGCCCCTTCCTTGGGGGTCTCTGTGGGGGGAATGTACAAAAGGGAGCTATAGTCAAGGGAGTCTCTGACCTTCAGGTCACCCTAGCAATGGACAGTTACTGTTCAATGGACATATTTCATTCACTTTGCCCCCCCCCCTTTTTTTTTTTTTTTTAACATTTATTTACTTTTGAGAGACAGAGTGTGAGTCAGGGAGGGGCAGAGAGGGAGACACAGAATCTGAAGCAGTCTCCATGTTCTGAGCTGTCAGAACAGAGCCTGACAAGGGACTCAAACCCACAAACCACGAGATCATGACCTGAGCCGAAGTCGGCTGCTTACCTGACTGAGCCAACCAGGCTCCCCTCATTCACCCTTTTTTATGCCAAGCGTATGTCAGGCACTTGGGAGATATAGATATGAGGAGGACACCATCCTTGTCCTAGAGGAGCCCCTGGCTTGGGACGCAGCCTGTTAGGACATTCCAAGATATTGCAGAGAGGAAGGCCAGGGACAACTAAGGCCCACGTGCCAATGGATGGTGGTCAGGGAGGAAACTGGTCAATAGTAATAACAAGGCCTAATGCTCCCTCTGCCTCACTGCCACCACCACCATCACATCACCCAGTAGAAGGGGACAAGGAAGGAGCGGAGCCAAAGGACATGTGATGAAAGCACAGCCTTCTTCTGCAGGCTAAGGATCCTGGCCCAGGATGGGCAGTCATGCCCCATGGCAGGAACTAGGGGAAAAATAATTCACATTCCTGAGGCTTCTGCTGTGACCCTGACACATCTATCTTATCCAGGGAATCAGGCAGAATGTCGCTCTCTCCACTGAAAGCCTCAACATTGGAGCCAATAGATTGAGACAGCAACTTTGGTCTCCAATCAAATAAAACTGTGTTCTCTGCTAAGGGATTAAATCCTAGAGCTGAGCTCCCATGGATGTATGAGGAGGGGACAACAAAGCCAGGGCAGCCCAGAGTCACTGTCATGGAATTTAGAGCTACAGAGCCCTGGGGATGGCTTTCAAGCTATCAAGGAGGGATAAGGCCAAAATGGGGTAAGATAGGGGATGGCTTCTCCACCGAGGGCCTCTGACGCAGAGTGGATGTTCTCTAGAACAGTGAATGCCCAGCTCTCCTTTCATCCCATGCCTGCAGGTCCACTAAAGGCTCTAGCCTCCCTCAGAATGGACCTAGGAAAGGGGAGGCCAGGAGGGGAGAAGTGGGATCTGCTGTTCATCCCCTCTGGGCAACAAGTTCTAAGCACTGATTGCCCCCATACCTGGGGGGACAAGGGAAGGAGTGCAGGAATGGGCCTGCCTGGCTGGACCTCAGTGGTCAGTATCCTTGGTGAAGAGCTACATACTGCCTGTTCGGCTTCCTGAGAACAACAGTCCACCTGGCTCCAGTACCATTGGGTAAGGCAAAGGCCAGCTCTTGCTCTATCCACAGGGAGAACCCCCAGCCCTCACCTTCCTGGGGCTTTCAGCACCTGCAAGGATGCTTGGGCTCCCCGAGGAGGAGGAATGGAGCTTTGTGTTGCTTTTGCCCTGGGGGGTGGGGGGGGGGGAGGGTCAGAGATCAAAGGGCAGGGAGCTGCTGCTCCTGGAGGGCAGAAAGGCCATAAACTGGTGAAGGGGCTGGGGAGTGGTGTGCGCAGATCCAGTTAGAAAAAACCTAGCTGATTAGGTCCCCGGGCGAGGGGGGTAGGCGGGGGGACTGAGATGAGGAGAGCAGAGCCCAAGATGAAGAGGGTCACTAGTCCTGCGCGGTAACAGGGGCAGAAGCAGAGTTTGGGGCGCCCGTCCCAGATTAGTCGGTCGAGAATTTGAACAAAGGTGGGTGAAGGCTCCAAGCCCCCGGGTCAAGGATTCAGATCGTGTCCGCCAGGAACTGTGACACTGAGGGGCCCAGCCCCGGCCAGGCCACCTTTGTCCCTCTTGAAAGCCCCAGACCTCCTACCACCTCTCTTCTCGGCCACCCCCGCCCGGCGCAGCACTCACCCTGTCGCTGCTGGCGGGGGGTCCAGAGATCCGCTCCTCGGGAGGGGGCGCTGGGGGGCCAGGGGTCTCAACCCGAATAAGGCGGTGGGGAGGCGAGCCGTGGCGCGGGGGCGGCGTGGGGCCGGGGACGGCGGGGGTGGCTGGGGCAGCAGCGGAGCTGGACGGCCCCCCAGAGTACGGGTCTTCGAAGTCGCGCTCCCTCTGCAGCCGGTAGGCGGCCAGGATGTCCGGGGGTGGCGCAGGGGGCGCGGCCGGGGAGGGTGCGGGGGGACGGTAGTCTGGCTCCGGGGGCGCCGGCTTGCCCCCACCTCCGCCGCCGCCCCCTCCGCGGAAGCCCAGGTGCTCCCGGAGCCACTTGGCCACTCCGCCACTGCCGCCCCCTCCTGGGCCGGCTCCCGCTCCCCCGGCGCCTCGGCGCGACCCCCCCGGGCCGCTCCCCGAGCTCCCCTGCGCCCGCTGCCCCGGGCCGGAGCCCGCGGGAGGAGCTCCGCTCAGTAACATGGGGCCAACCAGACTAAGCGAGGGGAGCTTGGTGGCCGGGCGGGTGGCGGGGGCCGGAGCGGGGCGGGGGCGGAGCTCCGCCGGGCGGCGGGAGGGGGCGGGGCTCCTCAGTAACAAGGGAGGGGCGGGGTTCCGTTCGCTCTCGGGGTCGACACCCCCCCCGCCCCTCGCCAGGGAGGAGAAGAGGGGGTGCGGGTTTCCAGCCGGTGTGGACGCACGAGAAGTAAGTGGGCGACCCCAGGGCAGGCGATGCGAATCCTGGACTGAAGGTGAAACCTCCACGTGTCCCCACACGTGCCCCTGTGGGGGCGCACCTGTCTCCATCTGTTCCCCCTCCCCAGCTCCCAGCTCACGAGCGGCGTCTCACACTCCTGGGGTCCTGGCCCTTGGACGCCTCCCGTCCCTCCCCTCCCTTCCCCCAAGGCCTCCTAACTGGAAAATATCCCAGGAGGAAAAGCTAGGGAGGGCGAGAGAAGGGGCTGTTCAATAAGATGTGTCTTTAACAACCGCCTCTCTTCTGTGTACCATGGGAGCCCCACCTACCTCCTCCCATCCGAATGCTCCCACTGCATTGCTTCCCAATCCAGGCAGACACATCTCACATCATAGATAATCAACTCCCTAGTGACACCCACTTCTCCCGTGTCGTTTCCACACACGCCTTCCTCACATGCAAACAGCTCTCACGCAAACGTCTCCCATCCACGGGCGCACCAGCTTGGAGCAGGCCCACTCGGCCCTGACGGCCTCACGCGTACACACGCAGAAATCCCTTCAATCAAATCCCGGGTTTCATTGTCAATCAGATTAGTGACAGAATAGAAACAGACAAGTCAATAAATCAAGTCTAGAAACAGTTCCAATGTTGTCTATCACAAACCCCTTATCCTCTGGAGGCTCGGATGCTCAAGCGATAGGCATTTTTGTCTTAGAAATAAAGCCAGTTTCTGCACAGAAATAATGTAGCCCTGAAGCCAACACCAATATTTGCTTTTGGTTCTGCTGGGAAGATAGCAGCTTCACCTCATCATCATCCATCCCCCCCGGCACTGCCTCAGTCTCTCTCTCACCCTTGGGCTTACATCTGCCATGTGAGGGAGCAAAGAGCCACATGAGGCCCCAGAGGGAAGGGGGCTCAAAGGTGGGGTAGTAGAAAAGGATGTGATGGCAAACCTGAGAGTCCCCTCGGAATCCCAGGGCCCAGGTCTGGAAATATTTGTTGGCTTTCTGCTTTGTGCATATTCTGGTTGGCATTATAGGACAGTGCTTCTCAAACTTTAATGTGAACGTGAAACACCTAGGGAACTTGATAAACTGCATTTTCTGATTCTGCAGGTCTAGCTGGGGTGGGGTCCTAGACTGTAGTTTTAACAGGCTCACCGTTATCCAGATGCTGCTGGTCTCCACACCCCACCCCCAAACATATACACACTTGGCTGTGGGAGACACTGACTAAGGAGTCCAATAGTTGTGGGCTCTAGCCAGATTTCTGGGCAAGATACTCAGTGCAACTGATCCTCATTTTCCTTGTATCTGCAAAGGGCATAATTGTTGTGTGAGGATTAGGGAGATGATGGATAATGAACATGCTCTGAAACCTGTAAAAAAATGCTTACAATGGTAGGTGTCACATGAAGGCCCATATGTTTAAAAAGTTTGGAGTTAACCTGCTGACAGCTCAGGGGAATGGAATCAATCAAGTTTACACAGAAGATGCAGCCTTCTTGGGGGAGTTAGAACTGAGCTGGGTAGGATTTGGACAGATGAAGCAAAAGAGTGAAAGGTCACTCTAAGCTACGAGGTCAGCATGAGCTGAGCAAAGGCAATGGGGTAGGAAGCAGTATAAGAGAGAGGATTCATGGTGGTGAAGAACGCGAATAAATGCTAGATGAGGAGGGGAGAGGATATGATAAAGGTAGCCTTTAAATGATAATTTTAAAACTACCTTTTGTGCACCCTGCAGTTCCTGTTGTTTTAATTGATCTGTTAATGCACTTTCTTCCCTCACCAGGGTACGGACTCCTGGAAGCAGGCTGTTGAGCACCTCATGGAAGCCAAGGAATTTGCTATGAACCAAGGATATGGGGGTGAAGTCATCACAGCAAGGCTCTCTGAGACTTGGGTGAGGTTTGCCAGATTCAAAGTCTTGCATTTTAAGCATTACACCATAAAATCAGGAGTCTGTAGGGGAGCAGGGTACTCTCATCATTTAGTGCAGAGCCTGTCATGTGGCAGGAGCTTAACAAATGTTGAAATGAATAAAGATAATTTCTCTTGTTCTTATTTTTATATAGCTATAATTGTGGTATACACAATTTTATGTCCTTATTTTTTTCACTTAACATTGCATAATTTCCCCATTTTTATTATGTAAGCTTTATTTTCTTCCATTTTTAAAAAATAATGTCAAACCTACAGACAAGTTCAAAGAAAGTACAGTGGAAATCTGTGTGCCCTTTCCCTAGATTCACTACTTTTTATCATTTTGCCATATTTACTCTATCCCTTTCTCTTCTTTCCTTAAATGTTTGATGCAATTTGCAAATATCATGACGCTTTCGCTCTAAATAATTCAACACTCATTTCCTAAAAATAAAGAATTCTTCTAGAGGGCCATATGAACACATCCACAACAGTGTTGTCTATTATGCAGTCCATATTAAATTTTTCCCATTTTTCCCTCAAAATGTCTTTTACATATATATTTTTGTCCTGATTCAGGATTTAATCAGGACCCCTCCATTGCATTTGTTTGTTAAATTTCTTTAATCTTTCGAAATCTTTAACAGGTCCCCATTTTATCGTTGCCACTTTGTTTTTCATGACACTGATCATTATGAAGTGTCAGGGCAGTTGTTACATAGAATGTCCCACATTCTGGATCTTTCCATAGTTTATTAGATTCAGTCCAGACATTTTGGAAAAGACCACTACATAGAGGATGTTGTGTACTTCCCACTGTGTTACACTGGCAGGCCAATAATGCACATTTGTCCCTTTATTGGTGAAACTAGGCTAGATCACTTGGTTAACATGGAGTCCATCAGATCTTTCCTTTGCAATTTAAAGTAAGCTGTGGTGTGATAGCCTAAGATCTTTGATTATTTGCTCCCAATAATGTTTTACCTAGCGGTTTTTACTTCCATTGATGATCTCTGCTTGTATTTGTTATTACACTGAGGATTGCAAAAAATGGTGACTCTAACCCTGTCATTTCTTCTGCATTTATTATCTGGCATTCTTTTGTAAAAGAAGAGCTGCTGTTGCTCCTATCTCTGTCTCTTTGTCTCTGTTTCTCTCTCTCATCTCCATCATCTCAAAAATTACCTATCTATCTATCTATCAAATTTGATATAATCCATTATCATTATTACTGTTATTACTTTTTTTTTTTTTCAATGTTTATTTATTTTTGGGACAGAGAGAGACAGAGCATGAACGGGGGAGGGGCAGAGAGAGAGGGAGACACAGAATCGGAAACAGGCTCCAGGCTCTGAGCCATCAGCCCAGAGCCTGACGCGGGGCTCAAACTCACGGACCGCGAGATCGTGACCTGGCTGAAGTCGGACGCTTAACCGACTGCGCCACCCAGGCGCCCCTGTTATTACTTTTTTTAAACTTGTTTTATTTTTTATTTTTTTAAATTTACATCCAAATTAGTTAGCATATAGTGCAACAATGATTTCAGGAGTAGATTCCTTAATGCCTCTTACCTTTTTAGCCCATCCCCCCTCTCACAACCCCTCCAGTAACCCTCAGTTCGTTCTCCATATTTAAGAGTCTCTTATGTTTCGTCCCCTCCCTGTTTTTATGTTATTTTTGTTTCCCTTTCCTTATGTTCATGTGTTTTGTCTCTTAAAGTCCTCATATGAGTGAAGTCATATGATTTTTGTCTTTCTGTGACTAATTTCACTTAGCATAATACCCTCCAGTCCCATCCACGTAGTTGCAAATGGCAAGATTTCATTCTTTTTGATTGCCGAGTAATACTCCATTGTGTGTGTGTGTGTGTGTGTGTGTGTGTGTGTGTGTGTGTGTGTGTATCACATCTTCTTATCCATTCATCCATCGATGGACATTTGGGCTGTCTCCATACTTTGGCTATTGTTGATAGTGCTGCTATAAACATGGGGGTGCATGTGTCCCTTCAAAACAGCACACCTGTATCCCTTGGATAAATGCTTAGTAGTGCAATTGCTGAGTGGTAGGGTAGTTCTATTTTTAGTTTTTTGAGGAACCTCCATACTGTTTTCCAGAATGGCTGCACCAGCTTGCATTCTCACCGTTATTATTCTTTGATGCTCCAATTGTCTCAAATTTGGCCAACAGAAGCTCTTTAAAGAGGCTTCTGTGTCCTTTTGACTTGGTCCCCTCAATATTTAAGCAGTTAACTTGCTTTCTTACAGAAAATATTCTAGACTTACACTTCCCCTTCTGTAGACTTGTAATCAGTCATTTTTTAAAAAGGAACTTCATTCCTTTTAGTTGGAAATGGTATTTAAAAGCTGACTTAATACTTCATTATGTACTTTTGATACTTTAAAAATGACAATTCAATATATCATCAAATGAACATATTTTAGTTTAGTTCAATATTACCTTATTTGTTAAGCAGTCAGGCTATTTACACTCTCTTCCCTTCTAAATAGCCCTGTAATAAACATCTTTATGCACATAACTTTTCCAAGTTTAGGATTATTTCCTTTAGTAAGTTTCCCAGAAATGGAATTATTGGGGCAAAGGTGTACTTTTCTTTTTCTGATTCTTGATAAACATTGCCTAGTTGCTCTCATGGAAGGTTTTTAAAATAAACAATGACTTCTAAGTGTCAAGCCCAAAGATTTTATCTTATTCCTCTTTCTCCTTTGCAGCACCTGAATGTGCCGACCTCCATCCCTGAAACCTTCTTCTCCCAAACTTTCCTTAAATGACACTGTTATCATTCTCCTCCTTTCTTTCAGGCTATACCCTCTTCCTCCTTTAACCTCTTAAATTTGTGCCTGTCTCAAGGCCTGGTCCTTAGCCCTCACTTTTCTTAGTGGGTACTGAGTGGGGGTGTCCTCCCTTCTGTTTGTCTGACCTTGGATGCCCAGTCCTCTCCGGAGCTCTGATCCCTTCTGGGTTTTGTCTTTTAAGACTGGTGATTGCCTTTTGTCTCCAGCCTTGCCTCAGCCCCATCTCTGTACACAAACTTGAGAGAACAAACATCTTAGTATGCTTAGATATGCACTCTGTTCTTTGAGATTCTAGATGTAGATGGAGTTTCATTTGGGCCAAGTTTTCTATTTGATATGAAAATAACATGATTTTGTTTTGAAAGAATACAACCTGAGATGCAATGAAGTAAACTGGGCCACTTGCCTCAATTTTGGACTCCATAAGAAACCTCTCTTCAAATATTTATGGAGATGCTGTATGCTTGGAATATACACATAGTAAGATTCAGTTTTACCTTTCATTAACCTGAATTGTTTAACTTTAGTGGTCTGTAATTTAAGTTTGATCCTGATAAGATAGCAGAGAGATGGAAGTGAAGGGTCTCCAAATGGACTACCAAGTCCCTCTTCCCAACTCCAAAACTAGGATACTACCCTGCCCTTCCAACATGCAATCGAAATAGAGCTGCTTCTCAGCAGAGCCCAGGCTACCATCCAAAGGTTTTTATAAACACAATGAGGGATCCCTTTCCCCTATATCTCACCAACCCAGTCAGCCTTCACTTGCCCCAGCCAGAATCCAGGACCTGGGGAGAAAAAGGACAGGATCCGTGGTGGATATTCCCTCCTGGTATGTGTACTCTTCTTTGTAAAGGGAGTTTGCCTATCTGCATATTTGTTACCTCAAGTCCTGTCTGACTTCTGGGGGTGAAAGCGAGGAAGGGAAGAGGTCATTTGTGTTATGTAAGAAGCAGAGATTGGGGTTATACTTTTATGCAAATATGCATATATAAATATTTGTTTATACAAGGACTGTCATGGAAAGATGAGGGAAACTAATAATTGGTGGGTGAGGTGAAGATAGGGAGACTTACTGTTCATTGGACTTGTGCGCATGTATTCTCTATTTAAACATACAACTCAAGTTTTAAAAATTCATGAAAAGGAAAAAAAATTGGAAGGTCACAAGGGCGCGTTTTTGCTGCTGTAGAGTGATTTAGACACCGATTTCCAATTTTTTCGGGCAGGGAGGGATTCTAACTCATGTGAAACCGTATTCAGAGCATTAAATGAGAATTACTGGAGGTGGTGATCTTAGGGCCGGCTCAGTTTTCAAGGTGGAAAGACTCGGTGATTCACTTCAAGAAAGCGAGTTGTGATCAATATAAAACGTTGTCCACAAAAAGAAAAAAAAAACTAAAAGGACAAGCCCCTTGCCGTGCCATTGTTCCCACAATGCCGTGACTCGGATTCGAACCGAGGTTGCTGCGGCCACAACGCAGAGTACTAACCACTATACGATCACGGCGAGCTACCGGGGACCTCTAAGGATCGCCTTCTGATTGTCCTCTTCAACAGTCATAGGCCTTCCCGCTCTGCACGTCACCAAAAGATCCACCTATAGGGCGGAGTTCCAGCGTAACACAGATTCTGGGAATGCGCAGGCGCAGTGCGCTCTCGCCAGTCGCTCTCGCTCTCTCGGGTTTTGGTCCATTAGCTACAGAAAGTGTTGATGTTGTAGTGGGGAATGGTGGGTTCCGTGTGAATGAGGTGGGCGTTTAGGGGGACCACTTGAGCATCCAGGGACGGGACCGTCCGGAACTCAGTGTCCACAAGTTGTGTAACCACCATTCCTAGGATGCCCATCTCCTGTGCCTGGGAGATCTTTGCAGCGACCCCGGATCTGAAGGGGGCGCTCCTAAGGGGTTATAGTCCCTGCTGATTCCCCCAGGAGTGACCCAATGTCGCCGCCGCGGAGGATGTGGACTCCCCCACGCCTGACTGTACACATGTAAGGGACTCAATGAATGCATCTCACCCTGCCTACCCGCTCCCCACCAACTTCCTTGCAGCTTCTGCTACTGCCGCAACGATCCTGACTTCTTCCGCGGTACTCCCGCCGGTACCGGTGGCCACCTGGGTTGTGCCCTAGGCAGCAGCAGGGGCCGGTGTCATTTTTCTTCTTGTTCATCAGTGTTCCCGCCCCACCGCGCCTAGAACTAGGCCGAGTCCACAGTAGGCAGAGGAGTTTTGCTAAACTGAGAACGTGCCACTAGTTCTAACAAGAGAATCTAGGGTGGCCACCTGTCTGCTCTAATCATCACCCTCACCGCCTGCAGAGTCACCAGAGGGATATTACTAAATACAAGCTGAATCCTTTCACTCCTCCATCCCTCACCCCCATCCACAGAGTGTAGGAAATTCGTCCACCTTTTGCAGCCCATCCTTGGCCCTCCCTCAGTGTCGCTTCCCATTCCCTAATTACTCGCATTCATTCACTCAACAGGTCCTTTAGAAGTGAGGGTAGGGAAGAGGTAGGATTTATAGAGTAATTGCCATAGTTCCTTTTTGAGACCTCCATCATACCTGTGCACATGAGATTATCCTGGCTGCTCGGAAAATTCCTTTTCTGACTTTAAGAGCTACTTCAAAAATCACCTCCTCTGTGAAGACTTCTCTTCCTATTATTATCGGGAGTCCTCTTCCAGCGCTGCTATGGAAATTCATATATATGCCTATGACAACACTTATTAGCCTTGTGAGTGCTCTGTGCTTTGTCTCCAGTGAACGGTATAGCGCGTAGCCGCGGTAACAGGAAGCCTATATTCTTCCGAGGTCCAATTTAGCCAGAGCTGGCATGACGTAAACGTCGTTTCCAACTGGCACAGGGGACTGGGATCCATTTTCGAGAATGTTGTTACAAACTCGAAATAAAAATGGAGGACAGCAATAAAAGCCAAATCCCCTGCCGTGCCACTGCTCTCGCAATGCCGTGACTCGGATTCGAACCGAGGTTGCTGCGGCCACAACGCAGAGTACTAACCACTATACGATCACGGCGAGCTACTGGGGACTTGGCCTTCGGTTTCCTCGCCTGAGTTCTTCTCTATTGAAAGCCCCGCCCCCTTGTTACGTCACGGTCTGTACCTGCTGATCTCCAACTTAGCCTCTCGCTGTGAGAACACCGACGCCCTCGTTTCCCTGCTTTTTTGATTTCTGTCTACACTTGCCCGGGGGTCAGACCCCACTGCTTCACCAGTTTGAAGGCTGCGCTCCAGGTTTCCGTCCCCCCACCGCGCCCCGCACCTCGAAGGAAGTTGTGCGGGTGCGTCGGAACTGTATTTCCTTCTTGTGGAATTCTAGAGACAACCCCGTTCCCAGCCGGAGTCCACTCAGATAGCGTGACCGCCAGGGCATGGGGGTGTGAAACGGACCTACCGTTCGGGCGACCCCGGGGCATCACGTCCGTACAGGCTAGACGTGAGCATAACGGCCTCATAGGAGTTCTTTTACGATCCGTACGCACGACCGGCTGAGACCTGCTGGAGAGTCCTTGGCGCCCCTACTCCGCTTAGGGGTCAGCGCGAGTGCCAGAAGGGCCTGGCACACCGTGGGCGACTTCGGAAGGCCAAGGCGGCCGGCCAGCTAGACTAGAAGATCCATACTTGGAAGCATGGTTTCTTGTGGCGTTCCGGTAGCGCGCCGTGATCGTATAGTGGTTAGTACTCTGCGTTGTGGCCGCAGCAACCTCGGTTCGAATCCGAGTTACGGCATTGTGGGAATAATGGCACGGCTAGGGCGCCTTTTTAGGTTGGGGAAGCCACATTGTACTCCGTGACTGTGCCCCGCTGCTCCTTAATATTAGGTTAGTGCCAAAATTGAAGTTCTGGGACTTTAATTCCTCTTTCTAATTCTAGAAGTGCTAGCGAATCGGCCCACTCTCCATCTTGCCCGCTGTGTGTTTTAGGACGTTCTGTGGGGGTACTTTCTCTTTCCTCATTTGGCCTCTGTTAATGGTCAGATCGTGAGTGAAGAATGAGCCTCTCCAGCTCCTCTCAGGGGACCTGAGGGTGGCAAGGCAAGTCAGGAATCATTTCTGGAAGAGTTGGACATTTCGGTGGGGTGCTCCCTTTACTCACAATCCATCAGCAAAAACTCACTGAACAGCATGTAAAAAGCAAGACAATGCTGCATGCTGCAATTTCCCTGGGTCTTCCTGCTCCCAGTTCCCTAAATTTGATGAGTTTAAAGCTACAAAACAGGACAACTAAGACCATGAGAGAATAGAATGGTGGAAGGTGAACCTAAGAACTTGCTTTTTCTTCCATCTTGAGGTCTTTTCTAGGCATCAGAACCAGGAAAGGGGTAGAGGCTGTAAGAACTCTCTAGTCACACATTCCAGCTCCAGCTGTTTCTGTTTTGGGGATGGATTTATTTTCTGTAGGCTTCCAGTCTCCACTCTAAGTCACTTAATTTCTTTCTTTTCCTTCTGATAGACTCCATAGTAGCTGACACTCTTTCTTTAGGCTATTCCTAACACTGTTTAAAGTTAGCATAGCTTAATAATTAATTCCGTGACACCTGGAAGCAGGCTGCCTAGGGTTTGAACCTGACTCTTGCATTAATTAGCTGGGTGACTTTAGGTAAGCCACGTATTGTCTCTGTGCCTCAGTTTTCTCATTTGTAAAATGGGAATAAAAGCAGGCTTATGAGAATTAAATGAGATAATACTTGTAAAGCAACAGTGCCTGCCACTCATCAAGCCCTATTTAAGTTTTACTTAAATAAACTAGTAATAAAATTAACTCCTTAAAAATGGACACAGTGACACTTAAGCATCTGAATGTTTCAAAGTAAGCATTCCCCTTTCTCCAACCAGCTGCCCCAAATATTTTTGGAACTGTTGTTTGGGGATAACTTTCAGGGCTGATTTATAAGCCATGTAAGTAAATCCATCTCAATATTTATAATCACATTTTATTTTGAAATGTTTTTTGACTGCTTTTCAAATTCACCTTCAAAGAAAAAGATGTCACCACTGAGTTTTAAAGGTGCAATAAGCTTCAACAGCAATTCCAAAAATGTTTTAGGCAAGATCCAAAAATGTTTTAGGTAAAATATTTTCTGCAAAAGATCCCTGCAAAAATTTTTTGAATATTTTCTGATTAAAAATTCAGAATCTTGGTTCACAACCCAAAACCACTAGATTGGAATCTTTATTTTATTTTATTAAAAACATTTTTTTTTCAACGTTTATTTATTTTTGGGACAGAGAGAGACAGAGCATGAACGGGGGAGGGGCAGAGAGAGAGGGAGACACAGAATCGGAAACAGGCTCCAGGCTCTGAGCCATCAGCCCAGAGCCTGACGCGGGGCTCGAACTCACGGACCGCGAGATCGTGACCTGGCTGAAGTCGGACGCTTAACCGACTGCGCCACCCAGGCGCCCCTGGAATCTTCATTTTAATAAGATCCTCCCCAGGTGATTCATCTGCACATTCAAATTTGAGAAGTGCTGCTGTTGCCTAGAACCACTTGGCTGGAATGGAGGCTTTCATTGTTCACCTTGTCAGTATTTGGGGTGACTAGAGGGGACCTGCCAGAGTCTACTGGGCCTCATCCAGGGGAGTAACATTAAGGTTTTGAGGATGAAAAGATGGTGGTCTGGGAGGGAGTCACCAAGAGGCCCATATTGAGGGATGGCTTGGGAAGAGGCAGCACCCCTGGACTTCCACTAGGAGGTGCTACACCCCAGAAGTGGATGTGGAATGCTGAGGCTGGATAAGACTCAGTCTAGAAGACACCACTTTGGACTTAACCCCCAATAGGGAGCCCATTCCTCAGGGATTCTCTGGATATTCGGGACTCAAGTTTCATTTATTCATTCATTCTTCATTCATTCAGTAAACTAGCATCTTTTATCTCTAAAAGAGAGATATATACCTTTGGGGAGCTCCAAAGGTATATACTGATACTCTTGACCCAAAATACTTTAGTTTTCCAGCCAAGAGAAAGCCCAGAAACAAAAACCAGAAAACAGCACAAGAAATGGTAGAATGAAGAGGCATTTCTTGCTGCAGTGGAACAAAATTTTTCCAAGGGAAAGCTGACATAAACTTTCACCATAATTGTAAAATAATTGAAGTTTATTTTTAGCACTTCCAGCCCCCTCACTCTGACACCCTTCCACCTCTTTGTGTTATTCTTATCTCATTTATTCTCAGTCATTAGAGCAACAATATTTATTGAGGGCCTATGTGCCAGACACTGTTCTAGGTTCTGGGGTTATAGTAATGAATACGACAGATGTGTTGTTCTCATAGAACTGTAGTCTAGTGCAGACATCAGAAAAGAAAGCTGAACAAAAAATAAATAGGAGAATTTGAGCCAATGGAAGTAATGTGATACAGATAATGTGATACTGTTCCCTGCCTATTGTCCACCCTTCTATTCCCTCAGTTCCTTTGTCTGTACAGAGTATGATGACTGATAATAGTAAGTGTTGCATTTTAAAAGGGATCGAAATTTATACTGAAGAGATAAAGTCTAACCTTGAGTGGCCCAGATGTGGCATAAAGAGCCTTCAGATTGGAGGCAGTCTTATGTGGACAGGGTGAGGAGGAGTCCATGGTGATCTGCATGGACCCACAATAAAATCCAACCCATCCAAGTGGATGCTAAGGGCCAATGAACAAAACCAGATGAACCCTCTGGTAGGTCAAGAACTTATCAAGGGCCCCAGGAAAAGAAAGCATCTATCCAAGAATGTAAGACAGTTCTTTTGAAAGAATAAAAAGCACTGATGTGATAATTTCAGGAGAGAGGGGAGAAAAAAAAACCCTGACTGAACTTTGTTAGGAAATAATTAACTGTAAGTATTTAAATTTTTTTCAATTACATATGACTCATCATAATCTTTTCACTGCTTAAGACCTTGGGAGGTTTAATCTAGCCCTGCTTGTGCACTAAGTCAGTCCCCTGGATCAAAGATGCAACCCTCAGGGAAAGAAAGGGAGAGAGACCCTGAATTAAGATCATTGTTGTCACCTAGTGGAACATATTCAAATAAAAAATAAATTCAGTAAGAAAAAGAGATAAAGTTGCATTGCTTGTATTCTTGAGTTTTTAACTGAGCGGTGCACCTAATACACAATGCCAAGTGACCAGCACAGAAGTTGCACACAGTAAGTGCTCAGTATGCTTAGTTGGTCTCTTGTTTCTAGGTTCTTCTGTTTCCTCAAAAAGAAACCCATGGGTAGATCCGGCAGGACTAGTCCTGTCATGAGGCCTAAATCTCATTCCTGAGGAAGAATGCAGGAGCTGCCTCTCAGAAGCAAAGGTTTAAATCAGTGGTTTCCAAACATTATTCTAGAACTCATAAACAGGGATGAAGTTTCATCATGGAATAAGAGAAAATAAGGTCAATGTGGTAAGCTTTTCGAAAGGCTGAATGTATTTAATTTAAAAGACTGTCTTCTAGGCTGAGATTATGTCCTTCATACTTTTGAGGTGTTAAAGTGGCTTTGCTTTTATTACCTGATGGAGAACTGATAATTTTTTAAGTCTTTGCTTGGAAAATTAAAAATTGGCAAGCCTATGTTGATCTCCAAAATTATTTTTGCAATTTTACAAATGAGTAAAATCTAAAAGTACAAAGCTCATTACAGAGCAAAGCATTAGGCTGGGAAGAAATGGTCTTCAGTTTATAGGGAGTCTGCAGAGAAATGCTCAGAGGGAGGTGTCCCTGTTCTGTCAGTCAGTAGTCCAAGCCAACACCCATCCACCTACACAACAAACAGTGGGTCCTAGTATGATCTATGCTAGGCATTGAGATTTAAATGTAAATAAGAGTCATTATTACTCTGAGATTATAATTTCAGTCCAGGGTTAATCAAAAGGGGGGAGAAACAATTACAATTATGTGAGAAGTATATATGAACTGCGTTACAGCTTAGATCACTCATTCCCCCAGGCTATGATATTTGAGCTGGGTTCCAAGGCATGTATAGTAATTTTCCTGGCAGAAAGGAGGGAAGGTATTCTAGGCAGAGACAAAGGCAGAAACAAAGGCAAGGAAGCATGAACATACAGGTAGCATTGGGAAAGACAAGTCAGAGCTGTGACATAAGATACAGAAGGGAGGGTAAGGGTGGAGCCAAATTGTGATGATTCTGTTGCTCCTTGTTGAGTCAGGCCTTTTCCCTGGAGGTCAGTGGTTCCTGGCATTTTGTGGTAACTTCCTATTTGGGGGATTCTCTTAAAACTATAGGCTTGTTCTCCAAATGATGTACCTATCACAAAAATATCAGGAATACACCAATTTCCTGAAGGACATTTATAGACTTTGTTATAGGCATTGGGGGACCATTTTTGTGTCCATTTTTAAGCAGGAGAGGAACATAATCACATCTGTATTTTAGAAAGGTGAGGTGTAAATGGGTGATTATTGACAAAGTCTTAATTCAAAGGAGAGACAGAGGAGAATTTCAGCTTCCTTGTCTGGTTTTTGAGGTTGGGGCTTGGAGACTAATCTGGGGGTGAAGGAAGGACTCTTCCCTCACACTCTTCCTTCCCATAGGTGTATGATCAGAGGGCAGTGAGCTCAAAGGCTCTTTAGCCCAGAGGTAAGGGGATGGACATGATGGATGAAGGAAATGGATGTGAGGTTTGAGAGGAACCTCCAATATGAAGAGTGGAATACTTTTGGGGTCGTGGCAGTCAAAATAGTGTGAAAATAGATGTATCTGTGTTACCCTAATATCATTGTTAGTATTGAGAATCTGACATGAATGACAGAATATCCAAATTTCAAATGTAATTTTAAGTTAAAAGGGAGAGACACACATAAAAGTTGCAAAAAACTGACTCAACTCTTTTCCCAATTTCTCCTAAATTTCAGGGTCAAAGTACTTCTGCATCATGACTACCTTTTGGTTCACTGGCCTCATCCTGAGTCTGGATGACTTTCTTACCATATCATCAAAACTGCTAAGAACTCCTTTCCTCCTTAAATCTCTTTAGATTAAATGCTCCAAGGAAACTTGTGGTTTTAAAATATGCTCACAAATTTTTTTGATACTCCTCCCAGAAGTAGGGCTTCATTTCTCTCCATGGAGTGAGGGCTAGACTTAGTGACATCTTCAAATGAATAAAGTAGAGGTGATAGTGTGCCATTTCTGAGAAGAGGTCATAAAGTGCATTGTGGCTTCCTGTTTGCTCTCTCTCTTGGATCTGTCGGGGAGGAATAATTTACAACGTCCTTCTAGCTAGACTAAGAATCAAATTGACATGAGACAGATTAACAGTAGAAAATCAAATTTAATAGCGTATGCACAGGGAATCCACATAGACATGGAAATTCCAAAGACGGTGAGGTAACATGATGCTTATATGAGCTAAGGGGAAGGATAGGAATCTGAGGATACAAAGGGGAGAAAGACTATTAGTAGGAAGATGAAAGGAGATGTTTGGGAAAAAAAAAAGGTTACCCTATGATGTAGATAAGTTCCTTAGGTAAAGAGGAATCTGTTAATAGCTCTCTTCCTAGTACAAGCAGGCAGTTGAGGGGGACGTAAAGAGCTTTTCCTGAATCTACTGGATTTTGATTGTTTTTAGCTCAAAATATGTTCACATCAAAGTGGTCTATATTGGGGCAGCCTGCCCTTGGCACCTACAGATCACTACCTCCAGAGGAAGCCAGCTACTGTGTCATGAGGACACTCAAGTAACCCTATGGAGAAACCCATGAGTTGAGGAACTGAGGGTTCCTGCTAACAAAAAAAATGAGATCTTTAACCGATAGCTATGTGAGTGAGCCATCTTGGAAGCAGTTCCTCCAGCATCAGTATCAAACCTCCAGATGACTATACCCTGGCTGATATCTTGACTTGAAATTTTATGAGAAACTCTGAACCTAAACCACTCAGCTAAGTCACTTCCAAATTCCTGAATTAAGAAACTGAGATAATCAATGTTCATCATCTTAAGCTGTTAAAATTTCAGGTAATTAGTTACACTGTGATAGATAATTAATACAGAGTTTATTACCTAGAAATGGGGCATTGCCATAACATAAAAACCCAAATATGAAAGTGGCTTTGGAACCGGGCAGACATTAGAAGAACTTTGAGGAAAGTGTTAGGGAAAGTCTGAATGGTTGTTTTGTTTTTTGGTTTTGTTTTTTTTTTTTGCCTTCATTATGGTAAGTGTACTCTTTAATCCCCATCACCTATTTCATCAATCTCTCCCACCTACTTCCTTTCTGGTAACCATCAGTTCGTTCTTTATAGTTAAGTCAATTTTTGGTTTGCCTCTCTCTCTCTCTCTTTTTTTTCTTTGCTTGTTTTGTTTCTTAAATTCCATGAGTGAAATCATATTGTATTTGTCTTTCTCTGACTGACTTATTTTGTGCCACATTATACTCTCTAGCTCCATCCATGTTGTTGCAAATGGCAAGATTTCATTCTGTTTTATGGCTGAATAATATTCCATCACACACACACACACACACACACACACACACACACACACACACACACCACATCTTCTTTATCCATTTATCTATCGATGCACACTTGGCTGTTTTTATAGTTTGGCTATTGTAAGTAATGCTGCAATAAACAGGGGTGCATGTATCACTTTGAATCAGTGTTTTTGTATTTTGGGGATAAATACCGAGTAGTGTGATTACTAGATTGTAGGGTAGTTCTATTTTTCATATTTTCAAGAACCTCCATAATGTCTTCCACAGTGGCTGCACCAGTTTGTCTTCTCACAAATCATGCACAGGGTTCCTTTTTCTCTACATCCTTACCAACCCTTCTTGTTTCTTGTGAGTTTTTTTTTCTTTTTTTTTTTTCCCCATTCTGACAGGTGTTAGGTGATATCTCATTGTAGTTTTGATTTGCATTTCCCTGTTGATGAATGATGTTGAGCATTGTTTTATGTGTCTGTTGGCCATATGTATGTCTTCTTTGGAGAAATATCTGTTCATGTCTTCTGCTCATTTAATCAGATTATTGGACATTGAGTTGTATCAGTTCTTTATATATTTTGGATACCAATCTTTTATTGGATATGTCATTTGCAAATATCTTCTCCCACTCATTAGGGTGCTTTTTAGTTTTGTTGTTTCCTTTACTCTTCAGAAACTTTAGTTTGATGTAGTCCCAAGAACGTGCTCATTTTGGCAGCACATATACTAAAATTGGAACAATACAGAGATTAGTACGACCCCTGTGCAAGGATGACAAATTGATATAGTCCCAATAGTTTATTTTTGATTTTATTTCCCTTGCCTCAGGAGACTTATCTAGAAAAATGTTGCTATAGCCAATGTCAGAGAAATTACTACCTGTGCTCTTTTCAAGGGTTTTTATGGTTTCAGGTCTCACATTTAGGTCCTTAATCCATTTGGACTTTATTTTTGTGTATGATGTAAGAAAGTGGTCCAGTTTCTTTTTTGCATGTAGCTGCCCAGCTTTCTCTAGCACTATTTGTTGAAGAGACTTTCTTTTTCCCATTGTATATTCATTCCTCCTTTGTCAAAGATTAATTGACTGTGTAATTGTGATTTATTTCTGGTTTTCTATTTTATTCTATTGATCTATGTATCTGTTTTTGTGCTGGTACCATACTGTTTTAATTACTACCATTTTGTAATATAATTTGAAGTCTGGAATTGTGATAACCTCCAAGTTTTGTTTTTCTTTTTCAAGATTGCTTTGGCTATTTGAAGCCTTTTGTAGTTCCATACAAATTTTAGGATTGTTTGTTCTAGTTCTGTGAAGAATGCTGTTGGTATTTTGATAGGCATTGCATTAAATTTGTAGATTGCTTTGGGTAGTATAGACATTTTAACAATATTTGTCCTTCCATCCCATGAGCATGGAATGTCTTTCCATTTCTTTGCATCATCTTGAGTTTCTTTCATCAGTGTTTTATAGTTTTTAGATTATAGGTGTTTCACCTCTGGTTAAGTTTATTCCTAGATATTTTATTGTTTTGGCACAATTATAAATGGGATTGTTTTCTGAGTTTCACTTTCTGCTGCTTCATTATTAATGTATAGGAATGCAACAGATTTCTGTACATTGATTTTGTATCCTACAATGTTAACTGAATTCATTTATCACTTCTAGTAGCTTTTGTGGAGTCTTTAGTGTTTTCCATATATAGTATCATTTCACCTGAAAACAGGGAGTGTTTTACTTCTTCCTTACCAATTTGGATGCCTTTTATTTCTTTATTTTGATTGCTGTGGCTAGGGCTTCCAGTACTGTATTGAATAAAAGTGGTTAGAGTGGACATCCTTGTCTTTTTCCTGGACTTAGGAGAAAAGCTCTGTTTTTCACCATTGAGTATAATGTTAGCTATGGATTTTTCATAGAAGGCCTTTATTTTGTTGAGGTATGTTTGCTCTAGACCTAATTTGCAGAGGTTTTTTTTTTTTTTTTTAAATCATGAATAGATGTTGTACTAAAGTCTGAATAGTCTAGAAGAAGCTGCCTCTTTTCTGTTCTTCAGATTTCATACAAGTGCCTCTCATTTGTGGAATCTGATATGGAAAATGGCTGTAAAGGTATTCTAAGAAATATTTTCTAGTCTAGTCTTCTTAACTCTTGGGGAAGCAAAGAAGTACAGAAGCACAGCTGAGTTGCCAGTAGACAGGCTGGTGCAGTTCATTATTTCAGGTACTCAGTATCCATACGTACCATTTTACTAAAATTTAGTTTCCATCCTATATGGAAGAGTACAGGAAGGGAAAAAAGGAGGGGAAGAAAGAAACTAACAAATGTAAATATATACAGGATAAACCAAGGAAAAAATATGCCTAGCTACTAAGACCTTTTTTCTTAATTGGTAATCAAGACAGTAATTGATGTTTGTTTATTTAATTTTTTTAGTAGTTGGTATTTATAATCTCCTTCTTCCCCTGCCGAAATCACATGCCCTATGCCCTCAGCCAGTACTTCAACTACTGATTCTTTATCTGATAACTCAAACCTTTACTCTTAGGTGTGTGAACTATTTGTGGTCCTGAACTATATTGCTAAAGTCTTCCCTTAACTTTTACTGTGGGACATAAAAATATTAAGGGACACCATATCCAGAATAAATGTTAAATTCACTGAGGAATTGCTGCCCCATCCATGATGGGACAACATAATCAATCTGTCCCAGGTGACTGGCTAGTGTCCCTGAAGAATGATGCCATACTATAGGTTTAGCATTGGTCTTTGATCTTGGTAGATTCAGCAATCACCACCAGCAGAGGCCAGATTAGCCTTGGTAAGAAGAAGTCCCTGTTGTAGAGCCTATGCAAAACTTCCACCCCTGCTATCATGGCCACTTTGTTTATGAGTCCATTGAACAAGTGCTGGGGTAGTTGATGAAATAGACTGAAAGATACCAAGTCTCCTGCCATTGGTTGCCATTGATTCCCATTGGCTAAATTCAGCTCAGTTCCAAATACCATCATATTGGGGGTTATGGCTTCAACTCCAAATACCAACACTTCCCTCAAAGAACTTCCCCTCTGGAGAAAGGGAACAAAGGCCCTAGCTCTAACACATACTTGCTTCACATCCCACCATGAGGGCCCCACTCTCAGACCTCATCTAACCTAACCCATGCTTAACTTAAGGCCAAGTGAGGGAAAGTGCCAGTGGGGGATGGGGGTAGGTGGACACAGGAGGAGAGAAGCAAGTATAAGGAGTGCTTCACCTAACAGAGGGGAACTGGGAGTAGATGGTATCTGAGAAGATACAGAAAGTTCTTGTGTAGAACACATTGGTGCTGAGACATCAGTGGGTCATCTAAGTGGAAATAACCTTCAGGTTTTGGGGAAGACAGGAGTCTGGAAGGAAACTTCTTAAGGTCAGGGTTAGAGAGAGGAACTGGATGTCCTCTCCATGAAGTGGGAGGTGTAATAGGCTGTGAGTTCACTGAGGGCCTGAGTGCACAGCCCTCAGTGCACAGTGCACAGTGTAGTTGTGGTTAGCAGGAAGATCTTAAAGGTCCATTTTGCTCTACAAATCTATATAATTCTACAAGATAATCCGTTTGACACCCCCAGATAACAGCTATTTTATGACTCTGGCTGACGCCAAGGAATTGAAATGGAATTGAGTAAGAGAGGAACAGGAGGGCTTTCAACTACTCCTTCTTGGTACTTTGATTTCTTCAGTCATTCTCTTGGAAGCAGGATAATTTCTAGGTCTGTTCTCTTAGCTGATAGCAAGATAATATAACCACTCAACATTAGCTCAGCCTAATTAAATCAGGAGGAGATTAAAATCTCCTGATTTTTAATCCTCCTGATTAAAAAGTTGGAGTTTTCAGTCTCTTGGCTCTCTCCCTTTCCTCTTAATATAACTCCTTCATTTAAACAAATTTTCAGCATTTTCTCCAGAGGTGGCTAAATGATTTCAGCACTGCATTAACACTGGCAGACCCAACGTTAGAGCTCAAGAAGGGGTTAACCACATAGAAAGATTTCAGGAGTGCCAGGATGATCCTGATGTTCAAAGGTATCTAGCTCCTTTCCTTACAGCATGATTTCTTCTGTCTTCATTATTTTAAAATTTTTTTTCCTTTTTTTTTTTAAATTGAAGCTTAGTTGATACACAGGGCTGGTTTCAGGTGTACAACATAGTGATTTGACAGCTGTATGTGTTATGCTATGTTCACCATAAGTGTACCTCCAACCTGTCACCATACAGCACTATTACAATATCATTGACTCTATTCCTAAATCTGTACCCTTCATCCCTGTGACTTATTCATTCCACAACTGGAAGACTGTACCTTCCACTCCCCTTCACCCATTTTACCCATCCCTCCCATCCCCTCCCCTCTAGCAACCATCAGTTTGTACTCTGTATTTATGGGTCTGTTTCTGTTTTGTTTGTTCATTTGTTTTGTTTTTGTATATTCCACATATAAGTGAAATCATATGGTATTTGTCTTTCTCTGAGTTATTTCCCTTCACATAATATCCTCTAGGTCCATCCATGTTATTGAAAATGGCAAGATCTCATTCTTTTTTATGGTTGAGTAATAATCCTGTGTGTGTGTGTGTGTGTGTGTGTGTGTGTGTGTGTGTGTATAACACATCTTCTTTACCCATTCATCTATTGATGGACACTTGGGCTACTTCCATATTGTGGCTATTGTAAATAATACTGCAGTAAACATAGGGGTGCATGTATCCCTTTGAATTAGTGTTTTTTTGTATTCTTTGGGTAAATACCTCGTAGTGGAATTAATGGATCATATGGTATTTCCCTTTTTAATTTTTTGAGAAAACTCCATACTGTTTTCCATAGTGGATGCACCAATTGCATTCCCACCAACAATGCATGAGCATTCCTTTTTCTCCACATCTTCATCAACAACTTGTTCTCTCTTGTCTTTTTGATTTTAGCCATTCTGACAGGTGTGAGGTGATATCTCATTGTGGTCTGATTTGCATTTTCCTGATGATTAGTCATGTTAAGCATCTTTTCATGTGTTTGTTGGCCATCTATATATCTTCTTTGGAAAGGTATTCAGGTCCTCTCTCCATTTTGTATTTGGACTTTTTTTTATTTTTTATTTTTGGTGTTGAGTTGTTCTTCATTATTCACTATCCAACAAGTATCTATCAAGTGCCTTCTGTGTAACAGCCCTAGGAAGCAGTATGCATTAGAGTTATGAGCAATGAGTGTTTTGGTTGGTTTGTGTGTTTCACCTAGATTACTGGGCTGTGATAGAAGCTTTAGACAGATGGCTGAGGACACCACAGAAGAGAATGGAATCTTTCTGAAGGTGAGACAGGAGCAGGAAGGCCTTTTGTGTGTTAATCTAATCTGTAGACAGTTTAAACAACTATAAAAAAGTTTGAAATTGAACTTCTAGAAATGAAAATATAACATCTGGAATGGAAAATACCTGAATGGGATTAATAGCAGCTTAGACATTGCAGAAGAAAAGATTAGTAAATTTGAAGCCATAGCAATAGAAACTACCCAACATAAAACACAGAAAGGGGAAAAAGACTGAGAGAGAGAGAGAGAGAGAGAGAGAGAGAGAGAGAATACTAGTAGTGATCTGTGGGATATCATCAAATGGCCTAATATACATATAACTGGAGTCCTAGAAGAGAGGATAGATGGGGAAACAAAAAATATTTGAAGATACACTATTTTTATTTATTTATTTATTTATTTATTTTTATTATATGAAATTTATTGTCAAATTGGTTTCCATACAACACCCAGTGCTCATCCCAAAAGGTGCCCTCCTCAATACCCACCACCCACCCTCTCCTCCCTCCCACCCCCCATCAACCCTCAGTTTGTTCTCAGTTTTCAACAGTCTCTTATGCTTTGGCTCTCTCCCACTCTAACCTCTTTTTTTTTTTTCTTTTCTTTTTTTTTCTTTTTTCCTCCCCCTCCCCCATGGGTTCCTGTTAAGTTTCTCAGGATCCACATAAGAGTGAAACCATATGGTATCTGTCTTTCTCTGTATGGCTTATTTCACTTAGCATCACACTCTCCAGTTCCATCCACGTTGCCACAAAAGGCCATATTTCATTTTTTCTCATTGCCACGTAGTATTCCATTGTGTATATAAACCACAATTTCTTTATCCATTCATCAATTGATGGACATTTAGGCTCTTTCCATAAGTTGGCTATTGTTGAGAGTGCTGCTATGAACATTGGGGTACAAGTGCCCCTATGCATCAGTACTCCTGTATCCCTTGGATAAATTCCTAGCAGTGCTATTGCTGGGTCATAGGGTAGGTCTATTTTTAATTTTCTGAGGAACCTCCACACTGCTTTCCAGAGTGGCTGCACCAATTTGCATTCCCACCAACGAAGATACACTATTTTTAAAATTATATGTTAAAGTATCTTTCGTTAAACTTCATTTTTTGGTTCATAGAAACACCGTTGGTTTTTGTATTTTGTTTTTGCCTGTTCTTGCGTAAATCATTCCCACCACCAATTTATGAGAATTACAGTTGCTCTGAAAACTCATTAGTACTTGGTATCGTCCTTGGCTCTCCTGTAAACAGCTCTCTCAAACAGAACCAGTCACTTCTTCACTACCAAATCTAGCATCTTCTCATTTGTCATGCTACCTGATTGTATACATCACTGAATATCATTGACCTCTCCTCCTTCTTACAGATTATCTCTCTTTTTCACTTTTCCTCCTAGCTCTCCAACTGATTCTACTGTCTCCTTTTCTTCTGGCTGTCCTATCAGAGCAACTGTTCTGACTTCCTGGGAGAATGGTGGTAAGCCTGGCAGGGTTGGATGGGGATAGCAAGGTAGGTGGGTGGGTGTGATCTGGACAAGTTACCAGGGAGGAGGTCTGGAAGAATGTCTCCAGCCTGACTATGTTACATGTCAATGCAAATCCTAAGTGAAGAATTTTAGGCAGCCCATCCTTGGTAGGAGCTCCTTCCCCGCCTCCATTTTTTTTCTCATTAGGGCCTGAGCCTGCTATCTGCAGCTGAAGGAGCTAGAGCTTTTGTGTCCTCAAATTCCTACTGAAATCATGAAAAGAACGTATAAACAAGGGCAAATTGCATCAGCACAGGAAGTCAGTGATCAGCATTAACTTTATACTAGAAACCAGGAGAAACTTTTGCTAACAACAGAACCTAGGGCTTGGCTTGAAAAGGCCCCTGGAGATAGAGTCATGATTCTCCCCAGTGAGAGAGAGCACCTTATCTGGGAAAGACTTTACTGCCCATCAGAACCAGTGCTACCTCTAACTCAGAGAGGTAAGAGTTCTATAAGGAAGAAGTTGAGGGTGGGTTGAAGGGCCATTTGGATATTTCACCTCATAGGTCTTGACTGTCTTTGTGGATCTTTGGCGTTAGATCTCCACCATTAGTGTGAAGAAGGTCTGATGTTTTCTGTTGTCTGAAATGGGCACATGAAACAGATGTGGGTGCTCTGTGGAGAAAGAGTTCTCTTCTAAGGTAATACATCCATCACAACTCAGCAGTTAAGCACCTGACCATGTTCTGATTTAGGTTCCCTTCTCGTTATACCTGGGCTGATGGCTCTCAGAACTGGTCATCCCCAGGTTCATGGAGTCTCTTCCTTCAATGTAAGTTTGCTGGCCTCCATCTGATAGAGCTTTCTTGTGCCTTCTGTGATTTTCCAGCTCCTATTTAGCTTTCCACTGTGGCTTATGGATAACCTTTTTGCTTCTTAGATTCAGTCATTCTTACTTTAAGCTAGAGCAGGAAAGAATCAACCCGGCCACAATGTCAAGAGTCACTAGAGATGGATTTTCTGAAAGTTGTCCTAAGCTTTCCACCCTAACTGCTAAATGCAAATACCCCAGACCCTGGGAGTTTCCATAGCTTTGTCTGTGTTAGTTGGGAGTTTCCACATCCTATAGATAAGGCCATTGAGAAAATGCACAAACACCTTTGCTGCTAAGCCTGACCTGTAGTGACCACTAATGCTCTATTTAGCTAACACTACCTATCATCTTTACCCTACTCTCTTCTCGCTTTGTCAGTTGAAGCTGCGGGCAGTAGGCACGTGAAAGGATTATTGTTAGTCCATATCTGAAAAGCCCCCCATACACATACCTGGAGAAGTTATCAGAGGGTACATACTTCACAGCAAGTTATGGCCAAGCTATTATGTTCCACATTTATCAGATAGATTTTTTCTCAATTCAGCTTCCAGATATAACACAGTTACTAACCCTCAAATTGTACCATTATGTAAAGAGCTTGATAGTATTAGATCCCAAGCCAAACAGGATACCAAGACAGTGAACTCACATGCTCCTACGTACTGCTTCTCAGTTGGTTTAAAAGGTGTGAGAGTTTGTTTTTTCTTTCCTTTGCAATGCCCCTTATGGCTTTCTTGTTTTTTAATTTTAATGTTTTGCAACAGAGGTCTGGTTTCAATTTGATATTCTAGGATCAGGTTGTTAATGGATTTTGCTAAAGTGATTGTTCCTTTTTTTATTTTTAAAAAAAAATTTAAAGTTTATTTATTGAGAGAGAGAGAGAGAGAGAGACAGAGACAGAGAGAGACATAGAAAGAGAGAGTCAGGCTCTGTGCTGTCAGTGCAGGGCCCAACGTGGGGCTGAAACTCACAAACCTCAAGATCATGAACCTGAGCTGAAATCAAGAGTTGGATGCTTAACTGACTGAGCCACCCAGGCACCCCTAAAGTGATTGTTCTGTTAAAAAAATTTTTTTATGTCTTTATTTTATTTTAAGGGAGAGACAGAATGCAAGTGGGGGGAGGGGGCAGAGAGAGAGGGAGACACAATCCGAAGCAGGCTTCAGGCTGTCAGCACAGAGCCCGACGCAGGCTCCTACTCATGCATCCTAAGGTCATGACCTGAGTTGAAGTCCGCGCCCATGCCCAGCCCACTGGGCCACCCAGGCGCCCCCTAAAGTGACTGCTCTTAACTGATTTCTCGTGGTACCCACTGAACTTTCCCAGGAAATGGTAGAATGTGCTTGCGAAGTGATGACAGAAATCATTTCTAGGCATGTGGTTTATATTTATTTTTAGACTAGTGCGCCCCCTTTAATTTTGCAGTGGCTTTACTGAACTGGCATTTGACCGAGTATAACTTTAAATCAGCTTCACCTAGTGTATCAGTTTGGGTCCCAATAGGAAACAGATGGAATACTTAAATTCAGATAATTACAGGAGGGTTTATTTACAAAGAGACCATTACAAAGATGTGTGCAAGATGTGGTGGAGCCACAAGAAAGGATAGTGCAAGAACCTGTAAGCAGTGAACTCTTGCTATTCCTAGGCCCGAAGGGACAAGACGTAAGAGAAGTGAGGAGGAAAGTCAGATAAAGAGCTCCTCAATACACTGACTTCAGTCTTTTCATATACTCTGATCTCCTTCTGAGTCACCCTGGTAGAACCCAACTAGCGGAGCTAAAGGGCATAGGAGCCCATTGACAGAGTCAACAGGGTCAGGCTCCTAGGGTATAGAGAAAGGTGGAGAGTGGGTCTGGAGAAGCAAACCAAAGGTACCTGACACACACAAGAAGTCTAGGATTAAAATTAAATCAATTCCTTGACACACTTTGTGAATGATATTCCGGAGATAATGATGCCCTTTTAGGTATACTGACACCTCTAAACAATCCTTGTTACTTACACTTTCTCTGTTAAGCATGGAAAGGCAAAAGAGCTCTTGAGATCCTAAAGCAGCCTCTTGAATTGATTCAGTTACATGGTGATAAAGATGATTTTTTCTTCTCTCAGATTACCTATATCTGATAATATACACTCTTCTCAGTCCAGCAGGGTTGGACTCCCTGCCAAAGGGAAATGAGGAGGAAGGGGAGGAGGAGGGAAGAGGGAAAAGAAAGGCTATGTATAGGAAGAGGGAACATCTCAGATGGCAGAGACAGCAGTGGAGAAAGTCATGGAAATCTGTGAACCAAGACCCCTGGGCATTTGAGCTTAGTGACTGGCCCCACCCAGCCCTGGCCAAGCATTTCTGACTCCGCATAATGACCAATTGGGGCCTTCTTGCTGGGCTCACCTTCTTTGAAATTTCCAAGAGTTTGAGAATTCGAGTTTTTACTTACATGACTTTAGTGTGCTGAGGATACTTAGGAATGGCAGAGACGGGTAAGTCTGGAGGCCAGGTGAGATGCAGCATGGGATGATTATTGAGGGCTCAGATTCTGAAGCCAGGCTGCCTGAGTTTACATTCTGTCTGCTCCTTATAGCTTCCATGACCTTGGGAGAGTTATTTAACTTCTGTATTCTAGTTTCCACATCTGCAAAATGGAAAAGATAACAGTAATCACCTCAAGAATTCTTGGGAGGACTTACTACTTGTAAAGTTCCTACAAAGAGCCCCACATATAGAAAGCACACTCTAAATGTTAAATCACATTTGAATAGCTCTACTTGCTGGGCATCTTCTCTCAGGCCCTGCCCACCAGAGATTCTTGAGGGTGGCGGTGTTTTCCTTCTAGTCTGTCAGTGCACATCTGATTGACTGCTCAGGATTATGGGTTCGTGTGGTTTTTAGGGAGGAATGGTCAAAGCTGCCTTTCAGAATAGGCCCTTTACTGAATCTGGAAGCTAAACAATCCCTTGTTCCTGAGGAGCAAGGAAGGAGTAAGTCCCAAGAGTCTCTCCTGATGGAACTAGTGTCTACCTGTGTGGTAAGAGATTGCTGGGGATACTGCTAGTCCAGGCAGGGTATGGTTATTCTGACCTGCTGCTCCTTGGCAAGATTTGATCTGGCTTTTTTGCCACTGCCACAACATTATCAGTCGTCCTCTGGCTGAATAATTGTCCTTATTGAGAAACAGAAAATTCTTTCTCAGGCCAGATAATCTAAGTTCTGGGAATTGATACAAATGGGATGGAGTAACTTTTGTAACTTAATTTTTGGGTTCTTATCAGGAGGGACCCATAACCTTTCACCAGGGCAAGAAGTTTCTGCAGAACACGTGCTGGCTTATTCAGGAAGATCCTGCTGGGCCTGTTTGGGTGAGAATTCATAGGGGCAAGAGACACAGTTGTTTTAGGAAAGTGACCTTGTGTCAAGACAATTACTAGATAGAAAGCAACTCTATTCACAAATTGATCTAAAGAGCTATTTGATGTGTAAATCTTAATTACTTATAAGTGAATCATAATTTATTGAATTGCACTTCCAGGAATAGGTAAAATCCGAGAATCAACTATTTTTTGAAACTTTCCTATTTGATAGACTTAAATATTTGAGAGAATCTGGGTTTGTCTCTTTTTTGTTTCTTGAGATCCTAAAGCAGCCTCTTGAATTGATTCAGTTACATGGTGATAAAGATGATTTTTTCTTCTCTCAATTACCTGTATCTGAGGGGCGCCTGGGTGGCGCAGTCGGTTAAGCGTCCGACTTCAGCCAGGTCACGATCTCGCCGTCCGTGAGTTCGAGCCCCACGTCGGGCTCTGGGCTGATGGCTCAGAGCCTGGAGCCTGTTTCCGATTCTGTGTCTCCCTCTCTCTCTGCCCCTCCCCCGTTCATGCTCTGTCTCTCTCTGTCCCAAAAATAAATAAACGTTGAAAAAAAAAATTAAAAAAAAAAATTACCTGTATCTGATAACCATGCAGGGCATGGTTCTTATAGGCTTTACAAGAGAAGCCTAGTATTTGTTACTTATTTCCTGGTTTATTCATAAGATAAATGATATAAAATATTTGAAAAAGACAGAAAACATCTGTTTAAAATATACTGTCGGTGATGTATGGGACTTTGATGACAATGTTAGAGAGAGCTGGAGTAGTGAAAAGAAAATTTTTATTTTGGGGTGAGTCATGGATCCACGAGGTGAGAACTATATGGCTATACTTCCTATTAGTAGCCTTGTTTACATGGTTTTATTCCAGAGGAAAGGTTAAAATGACTGGGATTATACAATTTTGAGAACAGATGACTTTTGAAGAGTCTAGTGGTAGATACTGATCAAATCTACTCCAGGGAACATAAAGAGGATATCAGATAAATTAGAAGAGAGTGAGATTTCACTAGAGGTAAGTGAAAAAATGTAGTATTCAAACTAAGCTGAACTCTCCCTGGGAATCCTCAAGAAGAAAACAGCCATCTGTCCTGGCCTTGAGAATGACAGCTCAGTCTGACAATTAGGGCTGGGTAGCAAGGTCGTGGGAGGGTTTTTCTTGCTTTATCTCCAACATTCATGACTAGAGCTTCACTTGCCCCCAAGGAGCCCCGTTTGCTGAACCTTACTCTGTACTTTCTTTTATGTTGCTTATTGCCTGGCAGCCTGCCTTGTGGATTTCCAGAGAGCACTGGCCTTGTCTGTCCTTACCTGTTTGGTGCTCTTTTTTTTTAATGTTTATTTTGTTTATTTTATTTATTTATTTATTTTTGAGACACACACACACACACACACACACACACACACACACAGAGACCATGAGTGGGGTAAGAGTAGAGACAGAGAGGGAGACACAGAATCCGAAGCAGGCTCCAGGCTCCATGCCGTCAGCACAGAGCCTGATGCAGGGCTTGAACTCATGAACTGCGAGATCATGACCTGAGCCGAAGTCGTACACTTAACCGACTGAGCCATCCAGGCACCCCACCTGTTTGCTGCTCTTGATCCTGGTTCACCACTTTCTGAAAAAGATTCTTTGGTAAAAAACTAACAAGATGTCTAAAGCCCTTTAAAAACTCCTGCCGGAAGCTTTGGATGAAATGATGAGAAAGATAAAAATTTCAGTATCCCAGTTTCCATAACTTGTCCCGAACTCTGTTCTCTTTCCTTTTTCTCCTTGGACAGTTCCTGAGCTGTCTCTCGACCCCCACCTCTGTACTTACAAACCCAAGGCTCAGGGAGCAAAATAGCAACAAACTTCTGTGCTCTGGACTTTAGTCCAGTTTCTTGTAGCCTCGTGTCTCAACATTGCTAGGGGGCAGAAGGGGTTATGTTTCAGAGAAGAGTTTCAGTCTGTTTATCATCAGGGCTTGTGCCAGAAATGAGAAAAACCATACTCCTTTTCATCAAAGTGATCATAACAAAGAGGCTTGCAGCTGCATTAAGCTATCGAATTGATTTGGTGGTCGTATGTGTCTCCCTTTACTTCCCTGATACTTTTTATGCTTTTTTCCCCTCCTGTCCTCCCAACTTCCTGCACCCACTGGTGTCTTTTACAATTCCTTACAGTTTAAGGAGCAAACTTCCTGTTCAGTGTATGCTGAACTGGATTCTGTAGCAGCCACAGCTCATCTGACTATAGCATGTACATGTCCTCTGGTAACAGGCCTAGGGGGAGAGAGTAACTTTCAGACTCTCTCTCTCTCTCTCTCAAGTTCCTCTTTTCTGCCTTTTCTCCAAATGGATGCACAGAAAATAGGTGTTAAGAATGCTTGCAACAGTGATAATTTGGAGAAACACACCAAGACTACAACCTAAATTTTGTATCCTTGACTTATTTGGCACTGAGGAGATAGAGCTAAAAAGACTGCATTCATTAGGAGGATGGATTCTGGAAGCCAGATTTTATTCACTTTAAGTGCAATGAGTTCACAACATGAACAGCTCTGAAATGAAACTCTGTTGACCTGTGATGCCTTTTGTCATTGTTGTTTCTGAGGCATCTTAATGAGCAACATGCTCTTTTTGTTTTCTTTTCATATGTGACCTCTCTTCTAATTCTCTGTCCTTGTCCAACACTCAGACATGAGGAAACCAGTGTGTGTATTGATCAGACATATCTGGTACATCAAAGGACCATAAGGTAGTTGATCTATGGCTTAGCCTTTACTCTTGCCCTGGGAGTGGTTGGATATCGGGTGGAGTTCCATGGGAGAACCAAGTATACTTTTCCCCCTTAAAAAATATTTTGATTATTCATTAGAACAATCTTACAGAATAAACCTTTGTATTACATCTTACTGATACCAAAACTTGAGGAAAAAGAAGTCATGTGATTTGTGTCCTAATTCTGTAAGAGTCGGGGGAGAGAGATGGTAACCAGAAAACTACCAGATGAAAATTCTCAAGATAAGTCTCTGTGTCTGATCTGTTGAATTATTTCACTTACCCTTGGGGTGAACTTCTATTTTTCAATGGTAAAGTTAATTATTTGTTATCCATTCACTAAGTTGGTGACATAGTCTTGGCATTTCCTCTTCAGGGTGTTTGCAGGAGTCTTCCTGGTTGGCCCTATCCTATGTCTTGCCCTAGACACAGCCCACAGAGCAGTTGTGTCTTTCCTTTTCAGGAATCTGCATGTTCATCCTTACCCTCTGCCTCCTCCAAATTCCACAGTGCAGAGTTTTGGGTATGCAGGATAAGTATAACAACACATAGCCAAGGACCATGTGTTACTAATTATTGATTGCAAAGGCACAGAACTAAGTTCTTAACAATCTTTGGAATTTGCTTCTGTGACAGTTTTGCTCCTAAGAGAAATTTTAAAGTTCTTAGAGGCCTTGGATCACTTAGTTTCAAACTGTAGGTTCTGATCCATTAGTGAACCTTGATGTCAATTTGTGGGTCTAGGCCAGTGTTAAAGAAAGAACAAACAAACAAACAAACAAAAATAAAGAAGGAAAGAAAGAAAATAGAATACAATAGAGAATCCACATTGCACATAATAATATTAAAGTATTTATTTATGATGCTTTTATTTGTATGTATGTAAGTGTGACATCTACCCTGTAGACAGTTTAAAAAAAACATATGGACATATGTGGCTCTTTATATATTACCAACCTGTTTCCCCCTGCTCCCTACTCTATATCACCCCAGATTTACTTTTAATATCTTAGGTTGGTTCCAGAGTACATGTACTCATGTTTAAAACCCCAATCAGGTAATGGACAACTAGGATTCAAGACTCACATTGGAATAATGTTCTAATTGGTTCTAGGTGTCCTGGAGGGAAGTGCTTTGGGCCTGGGTCTTCAACTTGCCTTTGGGATTTTGGTCATCAGAAGTGATCCTCAATTTAATGCATTTCAATGGCTGGGAGACCAGGTTCAGGTATGAGAAATTGAATGTGAGGGTTCTGCTCTTTTATAACCCTAGAGAAAGGAAATTTAGGGGAAGCATGAGCAGGTTGGGCTGTGTCTTGTTAATGATGGCAGTGGGAGATCTGGTGGGAAAGTAAAAAGTACACTGGGGTACAACTAACCATATGCATAAAGGGAACTGAACAGCTGAGTCCTATGTCATTAAATGAGCAGCTCATAAGGACATAGCCCTCCCTCCACGAGGGAGACCAACCTTAGTAGCGGCAGTAGGTCCTAATCATGCATGAGGCCAATCCCCTCTCCCTTGCGTCCTTCCTGGCTTCACTTTTGTTTACTCTTTCTTTTTTTCTTTCAAATTTTCCTGAACTATACTGTGGCTGGCTCCAATTTTGATATGTCAGTGAAGAATATCATTGGTTTTCAGCTCGTATCAATTTTCATGGGGAGGAATGAGAGTGTCAGTGTTGGGGGAGGTGTAGAGGATGAAAATGTGAGTCCAAGAGATGAGCCAGTATATATGTCAGTTTGACTCTAAGAAGAGAATTTGATCCCATCAGTAAAGGAAACAGCATCAATCTCTTGCTCATTGATTATTATATTTGGAAATTGGAATGAAATAGGTGTTGGGGAGGAAGGCTCAGAAGACCCCTTGTGGCTTAGTACTGATGGGATAATAGATTTGTAGTACATTTAAATGTATTCCTGAAATAGCCTGTGTTTAAATATCCACTGAATACCTACACTGTATCAGCTATCCTTGGGATGCTAAGAGCTTAATTCAGAGGCTTGCAATGAAGTTCACTTATGGCATACATGAACACATTCAGTGTAACATCTCACCAGATGCCCTGTCATTCTTATTATGGACCTTACCAATCATCCCTTTCTTTGGATGCATGATGCCCATTCTCTACTACCTGGGTGTTACAGAAGGTGAGTCATCTCCTATACCACTCAGGAGGTGGGCTTTCATCTTGTGATCTGTCAAGAGGCAAAGAAATGACACTTTTTGGGGCACCTGGGTGGCTCAGTTAATTAAGACTCCAACTTCGGCTCAGGTCATGATCTCATGGTTTGTGGGTTTGAGCCCCACGTCGGGCTCTGTGCTGACAGCTTGGAGCCTGAAGCCTGTGTCGAATTCTGTGTCTCCCTCTCTTTGTGCCCCTCCCCCACTTGTGATCTGTCCCTCTCTCTCAAAAATAAACAAACAATGGGGTGCCTGGGTGGCGCAGTCGGTTGAGCGTCCGACTTCAGCCAGGTCACGATCTCGCGGTCCGTGAGTTCGAGCCCCGCGTCAGGCTCTGGGCTGATGGCTCAGAGCCTGGAGCCTGTTTCCGATTCTGTGTCTCCCTCTCTCTCTGCCCCTCCCCCGTTCATGCTCTGTCTCTCTCTGTCCCAAAAATAAATAAACGTTGAAAAAAAAATTTAAAAAAAAAATAATAAACAAACATTAAAAAAAAAACTTAAAAAAAAAGAAATGACACTTCTGACACTTATTCTGGAAAAATGCTCATATGTATGATGTAGAGTGGTAAACCCAATGTGAAGAGGCAAACCCTTTCAAGCATACCTGATTTCAGATGGTCAGGTTCAGGCCCTATGTAGGCTGAGGGTCAGAGCAGGGACAGAAAATAGGCTGGACTACTATTTCATAATTAATTTATTTTAATCTACTTGTTCTGGAAGCCAAGAGTCCTGAGTTCTGGTCCAGGCTCTGTTTGTAACTTGCTTTGTGGTCTTAAGCTTGTCACTCTACTTCTCTAGACCTTAGTTTCCTTACCAATAACATGGAGGAGGGGTTTTGCTGGAGACTGTCTAACATTCTTGCTAATGTTAATGCTTTAGGTCTTTATATCCCTTTAGGTCACCTGGTTTTTGCAAATCACCATGAGTACCACTTGTCACAGATACCCTGGCTGTGGCAGGAAACATCTTTGAGGGGTTGGTAAGCACTCGAAGGCATTTTGATCTCCTTTTCTTTGGGGAACACAAAGTGGGGCAGAAAACAGATTGAGAGAAAGTATGCTTTCTGGTAAGTCAAATATATGAGGACTGTATGGGCAGCCAATCACTGATAAAAGAAAACTCAGAAGCTCCAAGGGAACTCTGCTCATTGCATTCACACTTCATGCCTTCATACTTCAAACTTATCTGGGCACCCTTATTCTGGATATCCTTAACCACTGATCCATCTTTTTACACAGGAATGCATGGAAATGTCCTGGTCCAACTTTTCTCCTTCTTTGGGGACTATGACGGATATTTGCCCTATATTCTGGTTTCTCTCTGAGACCCTTGTTTTCCAGTATCTCTAATGAGGCAATAGCTTACCTTGCTCAGGGCTAACATGAAGGCTCTCTCCCATAATACTTATTTGATACATTTGTCTCTATGGAGTAGGTGCTCAGCATATGCTATTGACTGCTCAGCTCAATGCCTGGGACGATAGCTTGTCAAATTGGCATGAAGTTAGTATTGAGGTCTTTGTCTCCCAAAGCTTAGGCTAATTAACTGTTTCTGAAATGTTCTTAGGGTACTTCTGCACACTTCTACCATAGCACTTCACATTTTGCTGCAATTATGCATTATCAGCTTAGTTTCTTCTGCTAGACTCTTAACAGCAGGAATTTTGCCTTAGTCATATTAATATCCCTATTATCTTGTACAGCAGTAGGCATATAGTTAGGTCTTCATACTTTCACAACATTTTCACAACCTTTTTAAATTGAAGTATAATTGACACACAGTGTTACAACAAACATGGTTTCTTTTGATTCTTTCATCAACACCGGGCTCTAATAACCTATTTGCAATTCATTTAAATAAGTACTTTTTAAGCAGCTAATATGTACTCCATAAGGTCATTCATTAAGTATATGGCTTTAGACACTGAGAGCATACACAAGAAAGATACCATTTCCTTTCTATAGCTTTTTAAAATTTAAATTGATGAGACAAACTCATGTGAAAACATGAGAACAATGCCAGCCAGGATATAAGTAGGTGCCAGAAGGAGTGAGACAGACACTGGGAAGGTCTGACAGCAGAGCTGAGTGCTGAAAGGGCACTCACACTGGAGGGATGTGTCCCGGGGTATGGGGTGGGCACTCTGGGGCTGGGGAGCCACACCCTCCTGAATCTGACACAGCTCTCCTTGTTTAATGACAGAGGCACCCCTGCTCATCTGCTGATGGTCTAAGGTCCCTTCTTCATTTATAAGTTTAAGTTGCCATAAATTGATCTCCTTTTCTCTCTCTCCCTCTGTCTTTCCCTTCTTGATTGTTATCATTCCTAGGCCTTCTCCTTATTCACAGGCTTCAACAAGAAGAGTGTTGGGCAAAGAGGCCCATGGTAGTTTCCATGTAATTATCCCTGTAACAACTCAGGAACTGATTATTTTCTGAGCATCCTTTCCACATTCTTTAGGGTAATGTGGACTAGATTGGGGTTCTAAGTACTCTGGAACTTTTATCCTGATTATATGGGTGCACACAAGGGACTGAGTTTATTTACTTATTTATTTTTATTTCCCTAAGTGATAGCTGAAATCATTATATTTTCACACTGTGGATTTGCTAATCTCAGTTCCATAGGAATCATACTGGGAGGGTTGAATGAGTTAATTCATTTTCCCAACTACCCAATAAGCCAACCAGATCCCAGTGGGCACTACTGGTACTTCAGTACAACTTGAGACCAGATAGAGAAGCTGATGTGAAATGGGCCCTCTCAGGCAGCAGTTAATTTGGAGTTAAGGCAACCATGATACTGGGCTATGCATGTATCCCATCTGGATTTACAATGTTAATTTTTGTTACTTTTTTCCCTTTTGACTGGAGGTCCAAAAGACCAATTTTATTTTTATTTTTTTCTATGAGGAAGATTGTAATGATATATTTTTCTTTTGCCATTAAATGGGCATAGTGGATATATAAGTAAAGATATTTGGGGTTCTATTCAGTAGCAAAAGTCCCTTCGGAAATTAGGGTACTCACCAGCTACCTTCATAGAAATAGAAGTTGCACAAGGAATCAAAATACAAATAAAAACAGTGCACACATAAGGCAGATAGACAGGAAGTCCAAGTGGTATGAAGCGTTGGATTAAAAGCTACAGGTCATCAGGTGTAGGAGGTGTAAGTATGTAAAGCAGGCACAGATACAGTTAGACTACTGAAGATATTGCTGAATGTGGGTGATGATTGCCAGAAAATGATATGAGGAAAGTGGAATTGTCTTTGAGGGTAGCAGCAGGGAGAATGACTAGCATTCTAAGAGTTTAGAAGTTCCAGGTTAGAAATAATGTATAAAAAGAAAGACACTTCAGTGTGTCCATTTTTTATGGCACTCATATTCTGGAATAGAACCATTACATTGATTTATTTGGTAGCTGATTGAACAACTTAAAAGTGAAACAATTTCATTTCAGTTTATCTTTTCCTTTCTGTTAAACAGCTGGCTGTATTCTAATCCTGATGCCTGGTTACTGTCTGACTGCAACTGCCATCCAGTAGTGGGAAATGCATCATGTGGCTGAGGTTTAGGTGAATGTTGCCTTCCTTATCCCTCTGGCTCAAAGCAGTCCATCTAATTCTGGTCTTGGCTTAAGAATGCAGATCTCATCTAGTGAACACCCAAGGATCTGTGCCTGCCTGCAGCAATGAAGAGCTTTGCTTGGTCCATATACATCTTAGGAATGTTCACAGAAGCAATGAAGTTAGGGTCATATACAAATCCTTGACCTAGGGAATTTCTGAGTTAGTGACCCATCAGGATTAATGTATAAAACACACTTGTTGGGGTACCATTGGCTGGCTTCTGGTGGTCGGTGGTAGGGATCGTATTCATCTGCTGTGTTTGTTCCTCTGCATTCTTCTAGGTGGGTGCTCACTGGGTATACCTGATTGCCTGGTGGGGAAGAGATCAAGTTATTGTGTTTTGTTGTCTATAGCATCAATGGTACTCCACCAGAAGAGTGACTTGTTTCCAAGGTTGAGGTCAGTGCCCTCTTCACAGGGGCCTATGTATCCTTTATCGCTGCCTGTGTGGCAGGTAGGCACCTCAGCTTACTCTCTTGGCAGAAATCCCTTACCTAGATCCTAAAAAAAAAATCTCTCTGAGAATATTGATGTAACCATCCATCTCAAAGATGCATAGAAAAGGCATCTAAACAACATTCTCAATTCACACCCAAGAATTAAGAGCCTTAAGGAATATGTGTAAAATCTTTTTCTTAGTAATTCTGTCTTCCTTATGTAGGAATCTTCTATGCCCCCAGGGAGCTGAAACTGACTGTGTCTCCTTCCTAAACACAGGTTTCACCAGTAGCACCTACAAGGCCTATGTGTGCTGCAGAGACCTCTTTCGGAGTTGAGTGAGCACCAGGATTCCTGCTCCCTTCTCTTGTACTCTATTCTCCACTCAGGAATTTTCTGGGAGTGGGGAGAAATAAGGTCTCGATAATCATGTGGATGCTAATATAGTATATAAAAAGAGATTGGTATATGTGGTAGTCTAGATTTGTGTCCCTTTCTCTCATTAGGTGCATCCTCAGTAGTAGCTCTAGTATGCATAAGTGACAGATTTTACCTGTATTGGTAGGGTACTGAGAAGTGGAGGGCCAGAGGAAGAAGTAAGGAAGGGTGGTTTCCCTGAGAAGAAGGTACTGTATTTATGTGACTGGAATATAGATAGGTTGTAGGTAAAGATTTGGCAGTGCTTGGGATTCTCTCTCTCCTCTCTCTCTCTCTCTCTCTCTCTCTCTCTCTCTCTATCCCTGCCTCACTCACATGCATGCTCTCTCTCTCTCATAATAAATAAGTAAACTTAAAAAAAAGAAAAAGAAAAACCATCAATTCATAAAGGAAGAGAGAAATAGAGGAAGAAGGAAACAAAGAAACTACTATAGAGCCAGAAAACAACAAATTTTCAATAGTAAGTCCATACCTATCAATAATTACTTTAGATGTAAGTGGACTAAGTTTTCTAATCAAAAGAGATAGAGTAGCTGAATGGATTAAAAAGAAAAAAAAAAGACCTAACTATATGCTATCTCTAAGAGACTCACTTCAGCTTCAAAGACACATACAGACTGAAGGTGAAGGGATGGGAAAAAATATTCCATGAAAATGGAAACCGAAAGAAAGCAGAGGTAGCTATACTTACAATAGACAAATAGACTCTAAGCCAAAAACTGTAACAAGAGACATTATATAATGATAAAAGGGTCAATTCATTAAGCAGCTATAATAATCATAAATATTTATGCGCTTAACATAGAGCACCTAAAGATACAAGACCAATACTAACAGATCTGAGGAGAGAAACAGCAATACAATAATAGTAGTGGACTTCAGTACTCTACTTTCAACAATGGATAGATCATCCAGACAGAAAATCCACCAGGGAATTTAAACTACATGTTAGACCAGATGGACCTAACAGACATTTACAGAACAGTCCACCCAACAGCAGCAGAATGCATGTTCTTCTCAGTTATACAGGGAGATTATCTCATAGATCATATGTTAGGTCACAAATCAAATCTTAATAAATTAAAGAAGATTGAAATCAATCATTTTTTTCTGACCACAATGCGACGAAACTAGAAATCAAGAACAAGGAAAAAAACTGGTAAACTGCCCAGTATGTGGAGATTAAACAACATACTCCTGAATAGTGGGTCAAAACAAAAAAATCAAAAAAGAAATTAAAATATCTTGACTCATAACAAGGAAACAAAATTGTAGCTATGTGAGATGATGGATGTTAACTAAACTTAATCATGGTAATCATTTCACAATATATACATACATCAAAGTATTATGTTGCATACCTTATATCTATACAGTGTTATATGTTAATTATATTTAAGTAAAATGGGCGAAGATTTGAGAAAACTATTGAGACAAATGAAAACGGAAACACCGCACACCAAAATTTAGGAGATGGAGCAAGAGCAGTTCTAAGAGGAAAATTTATAGCTTTTATACATTAATAAAGTTTATACATTAAAGTTTATACATTATTAAAAAGGAAAGATCTCAAAATAAACATATTTAACACTTCAAGGAACTAGAAAAGAAGAACAAACTAAGCTCAAAGGAAAGAACAAAATCAGAACAGAAATAAATGAAATAGAGGCAAAAGAGATAATAGAAATGATCAGTGAAACTAAGAGCTGGATTTTTAAAAAAAAAAAGATGAACAAAATGGACAAAATTTCAGCTAAGAAAGAGAGAGGGAAGACTCAAAATCAGAAATAAAAGAGGTGATATCACACCTGATAACACAGAAATACTAAGGATCATAACAAACTGCTACAAACAATTATACTCCAACATACTAGATAACCTAGAAGAAGTGGACATATTTCTAGAAACATACAACCTACCACGACTGAGTCAGGAGGAAACAGAAATTCTAAAAAGATTGATTACTAGGAAGGAGATTGAATTGGTAATCAAAATCCTCCCAACAAATAAAAGCCCAGGATCAGATGGGTTCACTGGTGATTTCTATCAAACAGTTAAAAAAGATTTAATACCCATCTTCTCAAATGCTTCCAAAAAACATAAGAGGAGTGAACACTTCCAAACTCATTTTATGAGGCCAGCATTATCCTGATACTGAAGCCAGACAGGGACACCACAAGAAAAGAAAGTTATAGGCTAATATTCCTGATGAATATAGATGCAAAATTTCCCAACAAAATATTAGCAAACCAAATTCAACAGGATATTAAAAGGATCATTCACATAAAGTGGGATATATTTCTGGGATGCAAGGATAGTTCAACATACACAAATCAATAAATGTGATATACCACTTTAACGAAAGGAAGGATAAAAATCATATCATCTCAATAGATGCAGAAAAAGCACTGAACAAATTCAGTATCCTTTCATGATAAAAACTCCCAACAAATTGGGACAAATAGAATGTACCTCAACATAATAAAAGCCATATATGACAAACCAACAACTAACATCATACTCAACAGTAAAAAGGTGAATACTTTTCCTCTAAGATCAGGAATATGACAAGGATTCCCACCTTCATCACTTATATTCAACACAGTACTGTAAGTCAGGGCCAGAGCAATTAGGCAAGGGAAAAAAAAACACCTAAATCAGGAAAGAAGTAAAATTGTCTCTGCTTGTAGAAATGACATGATCTTATGTATAGAAAACCCTAAAGACTCCAAAAAACTGTGAAGACCTAATGAATGAATTTAGTAAGTTAAGGACATAAAATCAATATATAAAAATCAGTTGTGTTTGTAGAAATGACATGATCTTATGTATAGAAAACCCTAAAGACTCCAAAAAACTGTGAAGACCTAATGAATGAATTTAGTAAGTTCAGGATATAAAATCAATATATAAAAATCAGTTGTTTTTCTATACACTAATAATGAACTATTGGAAAAGAGATGGGATTGTAAAATCCCATTTACAAAAATAAAAAAAAAATCCCATTTACAAAGGCATCAATAATAAAATACTTAGGAAAAAATTTAACCAAGGAGATGAAAGATCAGTACACCAAGAACTATAAAACACTGATGAAAGAAATTAAAGAAGACATAAATGGAAAGATGCTCTCTGTTCATGGATTAGCAGCATTAATATTGTTAAAATGTCCATACCACCCAAAGTGATCTACAAATTAATGAAATCCCTATCAAAATTCCACTGGCATTTCTTTTTCATGGAGAAAAAATCCTAAAATTCATGTGGAACCACAAAAGATCCTAACTAGCCAACACAATCTTGAGAAAAAACAAAGCTGGAGGCACCACACTTCCTGATTTCAAACTATATTACAAATCTATAGTAATCACTATAGTGATTCTCATAAAAACAAACACATAGATTAATGGAACAGAATAGACAGCCCAGAAATATAAACCCACGCATGTATGGTCAATTCATTTTTGACAAAGGAGCGAAGAACATACAATGGGGAAAGGATGGTCTCTTCAATAAATGGTGCCAGAAAAACTGTATATCCACATGCGAAAGAATGAAACTGAATTCCTATCTTACATCATAGACAAAAATCAACTCAAAATGGATTAAAGAGTCAAACATGAGACCTGAAACCTTAAAATTCTCAGAAAAAAACATAGTGGGTTAAGCTCCTTGACATTGATCTTGGCAACGAGTTTTTTTTTTTTAATTTTTTTTTTTCAACGTTTATTTATTTTTTTTGGGACAGAGAGAGACAGAGCATGAACGGGGGAGGGGCAGAGAGAGAGGGAGACACAGAATCGGAAACAGGCTCCAGGCTCTGAGCCATCAGCCCAGAGCCTGACGCGGGGCTCGAACTCACGGACCGCGAGATCGTGACCTGGCTGAAGTCGGACGCTTAACCGACTGCGCCACCCAGGCGCCCCAACAACGAGTTTTTTGATATGATGCCAAAAGCACCAACAACAAAAGCAAAAATAAGCAAGTGGGACCACATAAAATTAAAAAGCTTCTGCATAACAAAGGAGAACTATCAACAAAATGAAAAGTCAACTGACAGCATGGGAGAAAATATTTGCAGGCAATACAACTCAATAGTAAAAAACCATAATCCAATTAAAAAATGGGCAGAGGTGGGGCGCCTGGGTGGCGCAGTCGGTTAAGCTTCCGACTTCAGCCAGGTCACGATCTCACGGTCCGTGAGTTCGAGCCCCGCGTCAGGCTCTGGGCTGATGGCTCAGAGCCTGGAGCCTGTTTCCCATTCTGTGTCTCCCTCTCTCTCTCTGCCCCTCCCCCGTTCATGCTCTGTCTCTCTCTGTCCCAAAAATAAATAAACGTTGAAAAAAAAAATGGGCAGAGGAATAGACAGTTTTTCTAAAGAAGACATACCAACAGGTACATGAAAATGTGGTCAACATCACTAATTAGCAGGAAAATTAAACTCAAAACCACAATGAGATATCACCTTATACCTGCTGGGATGGCTATTATCAAAAAGACAAGAGGTAACAAATGCTGGCAAGGATGTGGAGAAAAGGAAACCCTCATACCCTATTGATGGTAATGTAAAATGGTACAGCCTCTATGGAAAAGAGTATGGAGGTTGCTGAAGAAATTAAAAATAGAATTACCATATGATCCAGCAATCCCACTTCTGGGTGTACATCTAAAAGGAAATGAAATCACTATCTGTACTCCCATGTTCATTGCAGCATTATGCACGGTAGCCATGATATGCAAATAACATATATGTCCACTGACTGATGAATGGATAAAGAAAATGTGGTATATATACACAATGGAATATTATTCTTCCTTATAAAAGAAGAAAATCCTGGTATTTGCAACAACATGGATAAACAATTATGCTAAGTGAAATAAGCTAGACAAAGACAAATACTGCATGATATCATTTATATGTGGAATCTAAAACAAAAAAAAAGTCCAGCAGAGAATCAGAAAGCAGAATGGTGATTGCCTAGAACTTAAAAATTATGTGACACAGTGTGCTGTAAATGTGGTTTGGTATATAACATACTGAGATAAAAAGCTATATTTCTTAGAGTTCTGTGGATGAGCTGAGTTTATGGTACAAACGGTACATATGAAAGTTACATGAATATTTAATGATACAGTTTTCTGGTTGTCACACATTTGTATGTAAACCTGCAAACTCCTTAACATTATTACACAGTAAACAAAAAATATCTCCTGTATGCAAACTTGCAAGGAACATACATTTCTTAAAGGCCTTTACTTTGAGTGTTTTGTTTTAGTGACAAATTTGCTTCACGTATACAGAGAATCCTTTAAAACAATGGGTTTCAGTGGTAAGAGGGGGAAATTTTGCCACGCAGAGGACATTTGGTGATATCTTGAGACCTTATTAGTTGCCACAACTTGGGGAATGCTACTGACATCAACTGGGTAAAGGCCAGAATTGTTGCTAAACATCCTCAAATGCACAAGTCAGTCCCCACAACAAAGAATTCTCTGATCTTAATATCAACATTGCCAAGTCTGATATACTCTGATTTAAAATATTTCATATATCTAATATTATTTATAATATGAATAATACTATAGCCTTAAGAATGAGTTTCAGAAGGACGCAGGGGTTCCTTAAAAAGTTAAACATAGAATTATCCCATGGCCCCCCAATTCCACTCCTACCTAGGTATATGCCCAAAAGAACTGAAAACAGGTATTCAAACAAGTACATGTGCAGGCACGTTCATAGCAGCACTATTCATCATAGTCAAAATGTGGAAACAATCCAAATGTCCATCAATTGCTGAATGGATAAACAAATGGTGTTATATACATACAATAGAATTTTATTCAGCCATAAAAAAGCATGAAGTACTGATATATATGCTACATGATGTAACCTAGAAAACGTTATACTAATTCAAAGAAGCCAGACACAAGTCTTATTATTGTGTGGTTCTATTTTGTATGATTCCATTTATATGAAATATTCAGAATAGATAAATCCATAGAGACAGAATACAGATTGGTGGTTACCAAGGACTGGGGGAAGGGAGAAATAGGGAATGACTAGTCAAAGAATGTAAGTTTTACTTTGGGATGGTGGAAATGTTGTCAATATTCACAATATTCTGAACGCCCTAAATATCACTTATTTTTCACTTTAAAATAATTTTACGGTATGTGAATTTCTCCTCAATAAAGTACACACACACACACACACACACACATCTATCTATCTATCTATCTATCTATCTAGATATAGATATATTAAACATGGATATGGGTATTTGTATGTTCCCATAGCTAATCTACTTTCTTCTCCTTTACAATTACCTGAGCTCAGAACCTCCTGGTCTTCTTTCCAGTCTCCACTCCTCTCTCTTCTCCCATATTTTCCAAACTTGACATAAAACAAAACGAAGCCCCAATAAACTGCTTCTTGACCTGGACAATAACAATTTTGCCTTAGCCTGGTTTCTTTCTGAGAGGCAGTGCAGTGCAGTGGTGGGTGGTACTGGACAGTAGGCCAGGTTCTGACTGGGGCTCTGCCACTTACCCCTGGGTGATCTTGGGCAAGTTCCTTAACTTCCTGAGTTTTTGGCATCCTTGTCTATAAAATGGGGATAATGGAACCTGCATTCTAGCTAAAGGTTTTACCTAGGTGAGGTTTTAAAGGGATCAAAACAGTGCTCATTGTTAAGCCCAATGTAAGGGTTAACTACTATTATTACTACTTAAAGAACTGAGTTCACGACTATTGATTTGAGTTATGTATGCGATTTAGCCCACACAGGGAAGAATGCGGGACGGAGAAAGCTCTATATCTCCTTGCATAGGTAAGGGCCTGCTTTCTGATTCTCCGTTTCCTATTTAAAGAAAATCTGGTCTAAACTCTCGCACATATAGCACCGCACTGCAATAGCAGGAAGCCTGACAACACCATCACCTGCAAAAACAGTCTCACAAGCGGGAGGAGCGAGCAGGAAAATCTGGTACTGAACTCGATCTCAGCAAATGCTACGCCGACTCCTAGGGCTAAGAGGCACCCTCAGAAGGCTAAAGTAATTTGGTCAGAAGAAGACTGGGCGGCCCAGTCCTTCCTGGGAGGCGCACAACGGAGACCAAACGCTCTCGGGCTCCTTCCTGGGGGCGGGGCAAACATGCCACTTGGCGTCCTGGGAGGCGCCAGAGCGCCTGCGTCAGGTTTCCGCGTGGAAGTCGCACCCTCTCCCCGTGCCCCACACCCGCAGGTCAGGTACAGGATTCTCAAGCAGAAAAGGGTGGAGGCTAAGGGAGAGCGGGCAAGAGAAAAGAGGACAGGAGAAGTGGGGGTTGTGGAAGGGGGGCTCTGGTGGGATGTGGGGTATCAATGTGGGAAGGAGACCTTGGGCTTGAGGAAAGGAGGAGAGTGGCAGACTGGGTCACTGAATGCGTGGAGTCGGATTTCTAATCACTGGAAAGCGTCTCGTGCATATTGTTCCACAGCTTGGCGTCTTTGCTTATGTGTGGGGCCGTCTTTCTGGGCCAGTACATGCAGATCTCCCTCGTTTATTTTATTGGCTACATGATATTATATATAAGGAGGTACTCTAAGGTATGTGTTTCCTTATTTATGGACATTTAGATTGGCTTATATTTGGCCAGTTATTTCTAGAGACTTGAGGTAGGCAAAGTTTGTGTTTGACTCCCACTGTTGACTCACCTTTAGATTCCTGATCTACTCTTGGTGAAAGCCCTTGGCTAAGCTAGTGGTTGTCAAGCATTTAAAAGGCTATCACCTCTGTGGGAATAATTGCCTTTTAAGACAGGAATACAAAGATTAGGAGCCAGAAGATCTGGAGTCCTGACCAGAGTCCCTATACAGCCATGTAAATGGTCTTAGTCTAGTTCTATTTCTGCATATTGAATGTGATGATAATCATATGTACCTTACAAGCTGCTAGAAATTTGAATTAATGCCTGTGAAAAAAACCATATTGTGTAAATGGTAAGGTGCTCCAAAGATATTCTTTTTTTTTTTTAATTTTTTAAATGTTTACTTATTTTTGAAAGACACAGTGACAGTGAGAGCAGGGGAAGGGCAGAGAGAGAGGAAGACACAGAATCCAAAGTAGGCTCCAGGATCTGGGCTATCAGCACAGAGCCCAACATGGGGCTTGAATCCACAAACTGTGAGATCATGACCTGAGCCGAAGCCGGATGCTTAACCCACTGAGCCACCCAGGTGCCCCAGATATTCTTTTCACAAGTAAAGTGTAAGGACCTTATATAGAGAGGCTTTGCTTCTTTATACATGAACATTTGCTTGGCAGTTATTACTCCTGGCATTGCTTAACAAGATTTACATTTTTTTTTCTTTTCCCTCCATTTAATCCATACAACAACCCTTTGAAGAAGGTACTAGTATTATCCCAGTTTTCCTTTTTCTTTTTTTAATGTTTGTATATTTTTGGGAGAGAGAGAAAGCATAAGTAGGGGAGGTACAGAGAGAGAGTGGGACAGAGGATCTGAAGCAGGCTCTGCACTGACAGCAGAGAGCCCGACATGGGGCTTGAACTTGCAAACCACTAGATCTTAACCTGAGCTAAAGTCAGCCATTCAACTGACTGAGCCACCCAGGTGCCCTTTTCCGAGTTTCCTCCTTTTCAAAGGAGGAAAGAGAGGCTTAAATTAAGTTGCTTAATTAATTAAATTAACTTGCTCCCTACAGTCACATAGTAAGTGACAGAGCTGGGATTTGAGCCCAGGTGTGACTGATTCTAAAGCCCTTACTCTTGGGGCGCCTGGGTGGCTCAGTCGGTTGAGTGTCCGACTTCGGCTCAGGTCATGATCTCATGGCTTGTGGGTTTGAGCCCCCGCATCGTGCTCTGTGCTGACAGCTCAGAGCCTGCAGCCTGCTTCAGATTCTGTCTCCAGCTCTCTCTGCCCCTCCCCCACTTGTGCTCTGTCTCTAAAATAAATAAACATTAAAAAAAAATTAAAGGCCTTACTCTTTTTTTTTTTTTTTAATTTTTTTTTTTTCAACGTTTATTTATTTCTGGGACAGAGAGAGACAGAGCATGAACGGGGGAGGGGCAGAGAGAGAGGGAGACACAGAATCGGAAACAGGCTCCAGGCTCTGAGCCATCAGCCCAGAGCCTGACGCGGGGCCCGAACTCACGGACCGCGAGATCATGACCTGGCTGAAGTCGGACGCTTAACCGACTGCGCCACCCAGGCGCCCCCATTTTTTATTTTTTAAATGTTTACTTATTTATTTTGAGAGAGAGAGAGAGAGATTGAGAACGTGAGTGGGGGAGGGGCAGAGAGAGAGGGAGGGAGAGAGAATCCCAAGCAAGCTCTGTGCTATCAGTTCAGAGCCCGATACAGGGCTTGAACTTGCCAACCATGAGATCATGATCTGAGCCAAAATCAAGAGTTAGAAGCTTAACTGACTGAGCCACCCAGGCACTCCCAAAATAGGATTTTAAATCCATGTTAGTTATTATTGCTACATAAGTATAATATGAATAGGTTTGTGGAAAGGTAGAACATGGGAAGGCAAAAAAAAAAAAGAAGAAGAAATGGAGCAAAATGATACTGGGCTAGGGCTATTTGTGAAGAGATGGCCAGTGAGGACTTCTCATAGGCAGAATAGGGCAAAGGGCATTTAAGAACAAGGATACCGGGGCACCTGCATGGCTCACTTAGTTAAGTGTCTGACTCTTGGTTTCCACTCAGTTCATGATCTCATGGTTCATGGGATTGAGCCCTGCGTTGGGTTCTGCAGTGACAGTATGAAGCTTGCTTGGGAATCTCTCTCTCCCTCTCTCTGCTCCTCCCCTGCTCATGCTGTCTTTCTCTCTCTCTTAAAATAAATACACATTAAAAAAAAGAGAGAAAACAAAGGTACCTAATATCTACCCTGCCTTAACCCCAACAGTTTTGCCCTCAAATCTTCAATAAAAGTCTACTCTCTATATATTCCATTGCCAGTGGTATTTTGGAGAATTCAAGAATTCAGATGGTGTGCAGTGTTGATGGTGTGGTATAGGCAGTCCAGTCAACAGAGATTCTCATTTAGGACGCTGGTGCAAAACCATTTCCATTAAGTCTTATAGGATGGGAGATTCTCCAGTGGATGACTTTTGGGACATCAAGACAGCTAAACCTAAAGTTACACTTCTGTGGTTACTCTATTTATTCTGTGTACATTGTATGTATGTCATGTCCTCCCAGCTGGATTGTAAATTTTTGCAACTAGAAATGACGAGAAATGAGTAGAATTTGTATGGCACTTTTCTATGTTTGAATTTCTTTTCTTTACACTAACTCACTGAAATTAACAAAACCTTTTGTGGTAGGTGTGAGGGTGTCATGGTCCAGCCCCCCTCCATTTTAAAGACAAGGACAATCAGGCAGACAGAGGTTAAATACTTGCTTTTGGTTACAAAGCTAACAAGGACCTAAGCCAGCCTTGCATAGTGAAAAAGGACATGGCTTATTAAGGCTTTTCACTCTCTGGATGATATCTAGCTTTCCAATCTCCTTCTTACCACTGTCTCATGCCACCTGTCCAAGTACACGATCACCACACAGAACTATTGACTTTCCCTAAGAAATCTATACCTAAGTGACTTTGGAAAAGGCACCTAACCTCTCAGAGCCTCTGTTCTCAGTTATGCAAATGAAGATAATAATGGCTTTGTTAAAGCGTTGTTGTGGAGATTAAATGTCTTAACCTTAAAGCACTTGGAACATAAAGATGTTTAAAGAATGTTCTCTCCTTGGTTCCCTGGCTTTCTTTCTCTTTAATATCTTCCAACTTAAAGTTCAATACTTCCTGCAGAATTCTACCATATATTCCTTATATTTCTCTGCAACTTTGATGACACCTGATTCCATATCCTGTGCAAGTCCTACCACTCTTCCTGGGACCAAAGATAGTCTCAGAAGGGGCTAGAGGCTGGTAGCTAGAGGCTGCTCGGGATGGCTTGAAGCATGCAGACAGGAGCCTCCTGCCATGTTTAGGGCACAAGGCCAAAGATCAGAACTGATGAAACCAAATCTGTTCTTAGGTGATGGGGATGATGTAGATCAGGGAAAAGAGACAACTAGGTCATCAAATGAATTCAAAACAAATACGAGACACTCATGGTAAACACTATAGTCATCAACAAGAAGAACATGACATAAGAAATTACATTAGAAGAATTACATGACATAAGAAGCTTACATTTTTCATTAGACTGAGTAACTTCTATCAGTTTTTATTTATTTATTTTTAAAAAATTTTTTTTTTCAACGTTTATTTATTTTTGGGACAGAGAGAGACAGAGCATGAATGGGGGAGGGGCAGAGAGAGAGGGAGACACAGAATCGGAAACAGGCTCCAGGCTCTGAGCCATCAGCCCAGAGCCCGATGCGGGGCTCGAACTCAAGGACCGCGAGATCGTGACCTGGCTGAAGTCGGACGCTTAACCGACTGCGCCACCCAGGCGCCCCTATCAGTTTTTATTTTTAAAAACTCAACTCTTGCTTCCAGAAAGGCAAAGGCATATTTTTGAATTCCCCAAATTCACTTTTTCACTGTCTCAAGGCTCATGTTTATCACATTCAAAAGTACAGAGATTTACTTTGACTATAAAAATCCTTTCCATATATTTTAAGCAGGAATCCAAACAGGAATATTGAAGCCATTTTTAACTTAGAGAACAGTAATTTCTTTGCCAAAATCATATTTCTACTTGTCAAGAGCTGTCATTCCCTCAGGGGAAGTAAACATTTATGTCTGTGGCACTGAATGCCTCATAAAGAAACATTAGAAGAGGGTAACCCCTTTTCCATGGTGACAAGACTGATTTGAATTATTCATTAAGTGAAGGATATTCATTTATGATTAACCAAACTCAGGATGATGCAGAAAATTTCCCAAAGAACATATTATCCTTCAGATATTTTACAACGGAGGGCTCCTGTATTCATGGTTTTAGAAGCAAACTATGACTCTGTGAATGGGGAAATTATCCTTCAGCTACATGGCTATAACTTATAGAACAAAAAACAATACCAATTTATTTCCTTAGTGGATTTCAGAGTCCAGTTAGATGTTTAAAATAATTTTTTAGAGTAGCTAGACAATGGAAGGCATTATGATAGTCATGTTTTTATAAAGGCAAAATGCTCAGCTGCATTGCATAACTACATCCCGCCTGGCTGGTGGCCACCATTATTATGAATTTGTTGTAAATGCATTTGGCTGCTTGGCTGTCTCCTACTGCTGTAGACAACAGCCCATGGCATTGTTGAACCACTCACATGTGTCTGGCTCTGTATCAAAGTGCTGACTGAGTCCAGCGGTGCTTAATAAAGTCTTAGAAGGGGTGGGAGAAATGCTCATAACAGTCATATCACATAATAGTCACACATACAAATCTCAATTACTATTAATAATAACAGTAACATTTGCTGAACTATGGGTAGCCACTTATATTGGGTATTGCCTGAGTCCTCACAAAAACCCTATGAGGCATCCAGTTGTCATAAAGCTATAACCATAGCCCCTGCTGCTATCTGACCCCCACATGTAGAACTGACTAGGAGGAGGGACCAAAGCACCTGAAAATTGGCCAGAATAGACTGCAGAGGCTCTAGCTTCCCAAGAAGCTACCTGATGGGGCTGGGTAAAACAATCCAGAAGTGTTGAGGAGTTAAAGTCTGGGGGTGTGGTAAACCTTAACCAATGAGATTGGAGACAGAAAGAAGCCAGCATTGTAAACGCTGCCTCCTGTGTGGTAGATGGTTCTGAGAAGCAGTAGCTTTGTAAGTACTCTCTGGAGATGCCCTGTAAGATGAAACAATCAGCTTTGTTTGCAATGAAGCTATGTCCATCTTGGTAATACATCCCTTATGTCTGTTTTTGCTTTTTCACTACTTCACTTCTGTTTTCTCTCACATGTACTTCCCTGGGGGAATTGCATCCATCAATAAAACATTTGCACATAATGCTTTGTTTCCAGCTTTATTTTCTTAGAACCCTCAGTTAAAAATGCTCGTACCAGGAGTGGTCTTTATGAGCAGACCCTCAGGGGTGCCTGGGTGGCTCAGTCAGTTAAGCGTCTGACTTCAGCTCAGGTCATGATCTCACAGTCTGTGAGTTCAAGCCCTGCGTCGGGCTCTGTGCTGACAGCTCAGAGCCTAGAGCCTGCTTCGGATTCTGTGTCTCTCTCTTTCTCTCTGCCCCTACCCTGCTCATGGTCTGTCTCTCTCACTCTCAAAAATGAATAAATGTTAAAAAAAAAAAAAAAAAAAAAGACCAGACCCTCAAAATGGGATTTAGGAGTTGAACAGCCAACCAATCTGAAAGCAATAGGAATGGTTTTCTTGATGGCAAGTGAGATAATAATTCCTGCTATGCAGTGGCATGCATTACTGTAACCAAGCTTTTCACCTACAGTAAAGGTGAGATGAGGTGCAGGTGGAAGATAAAGCATTGGGGTACCAAGTAGATGCTGTACCTGACTGGTATGGGAAAAATGGTAATGATAAGAATTGAGGAATAGACTGGTTGCTTTTAATAGCATTAGAAGTCTTGCAAAACAACAACAACAGCTTGAAGCAGCTAATCGCCAATGTAAGAACATTATGAAAGCCAGAGGACTTCTGTGGCAAACATAAAGGAGATTCCCATCTCTTGCAGCAGTAAGTTGGACACTGTTGAAAATTAAGTTCAAGATCTAGCGTGGCAGAGCTGCAAAAGAGATTGAATGCATAGTTTCAATAGGTCTTCCATGTCAAAGTCTTTTCCATATAGGAAAAATGTGAGACCTTAACACCTGGCCAAGAAATATATGGGTGGATGAGCCTCAGAACTTTGAGCTCTCAATTGTCCCTAAATCTTCTTAGCCAAAAGAAGCAGACCATTTCCTCTTAACAGAGGAAAACAACCTCCCCATGCCTGGAGACCATATATGAACTCACCTGAAATAGATTCATTCATTGCAAGATGACTCTTGTTTTCCTCAAGACATGCCTCCATCACCGGTTTTGCCTTCAGTCTGATAACTGGTGTTAGAGCTCTGCACAGCCTGAGCAGGGAAGTACAGGTCCTATGCAGAAGGGATTCACCTACATTCCAAAAGAATTATAATTGAGAATATGTGGGGATCAGAATAATACAGGAACGAACTTGACAAAAGTGAAGCAGAGCCAGATTTGAAAAGACTTTGGTTCTAGGTAGGATAGAAGATTGAGATAATCTCTGATGTCACGTTCTTTTGAATAATGTACATTGTAGGAAAATAACCCAGGAGTGAATCCCCCACCAAATGGTGTTTAGGTGGGAGATTCATCAACTCAATCATTCTATAGAGGGGTGTCTTAACTGATCTCCAAATGTATTCAGAAATTGGCAGTTTAGAGAATCTGTGGAAAAGTAATAGCACTTTGGTAAGCTGTGGGCATGAACTGATATGCACAAGGACTTTCATTATTTTAGTAGGCATTTTGGGAAGGTGTGTCAGGGACATAGAGTTAAGAGAAAAAGGAGATAATAAGTATGAGGGATAGAATGGGGCTTATCCATCAGTTAAAACCAATGGTCTAGTTTTGAGTGTCTTTGGAAAGAAGGTTTAGGTTTATTCATTTTTTAAAGTTTATTTATTTTGAGAAAGAGAGAGAGAGGGTGTGTGTGCAAGAGTGGGGGAAGGGCAGAGAGTGAGGGGGAGAGAATCCCAAGCAGGCTCCACGCTGTCAGCACAGAACCCATTGAGGGGCTCAATCTCATGAACCATGAGATCATGACAAGAAGGTTTATTTTTAGAAAGAGAAAAAGTTATAAACTCATGAAAAAATTTAAGAGACTGAGATTATTCATCATATACCAAAATTCAGTGGGCGGGAGGAAATGGAGCCGTAAGGCTAGGGAACAGGCCATTTTTCTTTTTTCTTTCTCTTCACCTCCATGTAGCTTTGGGACTCCAAAGGCTCCAGATGACCACCATCATAAGTGGTCATCAGTGGTTACTGTCAGTGACTATTGCATCTGGAGGAATGACATTCTCACAGAGAGCACTGGTAGTAGAAATGGTAGCCAAGCCTCTCAACAAGGTAGCTGGAGCAAGAGAATTCAATATTCTTGGGAACACCAGCAAAAATTGGATGAGACTGTGGTATTAGGAGCTAGTGTCTAAAGGTGTGATAAACCAAATAGTGATCCTCCAAAGATGTCTATTTTCTAATCCGTGGGATCTGTGAATATGCTACTTTACAAGGAAGAAGGCACTTTGCAGATGTGATTAAGGTTAAGAATCTTGGGATTTGGAGATCATCTGGAAGTATCCCTGTGGGCCCATTGTAATCACAAATCCTTAAAAGCAAATCTTTCTTGGCTGTGGTCAGAAAGAAAGAGATGTAACAACAGAAATGTCAATGAGATTCTACATTGCTGGTTTTGGAGATGGAGGAAGAGGGTATGAACCAAGGAATTGGGATAGGGAGTGCTCTAGAAGCTGAAAAAGGTAATGAAAGGGATTCTCTCCAGAGCCACCAGAAAGGAGGATAGTTTTGCTGACACCTTGATTTTAGTCCAGTGAGACATGTGATGCACTTCTGAATTGTGTTGCATTTACAGAATTGTAGGATATTCAGTCATTTTAAGCTGGTAATTTGTTATGGCAGCAGTAGAAAACTAATACACAAGGAGTGCCTGGGTGGCTCAGTCGGTTAAGCTTCCGACTTCGACTTCGGCTCAGGTCATGATCTCACCGTTTGTGAGTTCGAGAGTTGGGCTCTGTGCTGACAGCTCAGAGCCGGGAGCCTGCTTGGGATTCTGTGTCTCCTTCTCTCTCTGCCCCTCCCCCCACTTGTGCTCTGTCTCTCTCTGTCTCTCAAAAATAAATAAATGTAAAAAAAATTAAAAAAATAAAAGAAAATGAATACACAAGACAATGAATGTAGTGGATAAGAGATCTCGTAATTGGGATTAACATCAAGATGATGAAAGGCATGGGTCCTCAGGTCCTTAGCAGGATAACTCAAAATAAATGCATAGCTAGACACATTGTAGTAAAACTTTAGGTCTCCAAACACAAAGAACAACATTCCAACAGAAGAGAGAAAAGACAAATTAACTACAAAGACACAATTGGACAATGAACTTCTCATCAGCATAATTAAAGACCAAAATACAATGGGATAAATTCTTCAAAGTACTGAGAAAAATAATGGTCAAACGAGAATGCTATCCCTAGCTAAACTGAAGGAGAGCTAAAGATATTTTCAGACAAAGTAAGACTGATGATTTTTCATTCATATATCCCTGAAAGAGCAAATAAAGGGTATCCTTCAGAAGCTGGTACTTCTATATCATTTACATATTAGTAAAGGCATTTTTGGAAGTGCAGTTTCACTTGAGGAAGCTCAAAAGAAAGGCTGGGGGGGGGTCACTTTACATATGGTTTATCAGCATAAAGACTAAAGATTAAATTTTATAATAGAAAATAAGCTTCTATATTCACTGCATAACATTAAAAGTATTTTTATTTTTATTTTTTTCAGTCATTCAACCCACAATTTTTATTCATTACCAATCATGGAGGAAGCAATTTCTTATGGTGCCATTAGTGATTATCTGAGTCCCCGTAGTTATATGCTTATGTAAGAAAACATGTGTAATCATAACATCAAAGCAATCACTTAGGAACCAACCACAAATAAAATTAAATCATTTTCCACGCATCTCTCTCCAGACATCCCTTGAAGTTTTGCAGTCCATGACTTATGTGGCTGTAGGAAGTGGGCCTTTCAAGACTAATATCTAACTCTCCCAATAATTTAATACTTTAGTCTCTGTGCAAATACAAATCACCTGAAAATTGAGATTAAAATTCTTATATAAGATACAGAATTTCTAGAAATAGATAAACATGATATGACACAAAGCTTTTGACAGTTAAGGGTTATGCCCAATTAAAGACCAGCTCACACTGGGGCGCCTGGATGGCACAGTCAGTTAAGTATCCAACTTGGGCTCAGGTCACGATCTCAATCTGTGAGTTCAAGCTCCACATCGGGCTCTGTGCTGACAGCAGAGATCCTGGAGCCTGCTTCAGATTCTGTCTCCCTCTCTCTTTGCCCCTCCCCTGCTCACGCTCTGTCTCTCTCTCTCTCTCAAAAATAAATATCAAAAAAAAATTTTTTTAAAAACAAAAAGACCAGCTCACAACTGGAGAAAGAATCAACAAGGATAATGACATAGTGTAACTGAACCAATATGAGTTCGCTCTTTGGTGAGTCACAGATAGAAACTATGCCAGGTAGGTTGTTGCACAAAGGAAACTGTATTTGCAGCAAATGAGATCACAGGGAATAACTCGCAAAGCCATGACTTTGCCAAGCAAGGGTGAATGGGTTCCTTTTATTTAGGACCAGGATGAATATTTAGATAGGGAAGCCTTGTCATCATAAGCAGAGGTGGGCATAAGGCCATGTATGCACCTTTAGGAAACATGTCTATACCTACATTGTATGTTACGTAAATGGAACTTATGCTCCTCCTTGGATGAAGATTTTAGAATTATAATAAAGTAAAGGCAGTTGTCAGTCATTCTAGAGGTTACCCCATGGTCCATCTTCTCAGGCATGAGTTGGGGTTCACACTCAAACTGGTCTGGGTGGTCTGGGCTGGCTGGAGGTCTTGTCAAGGCAGTCCCTACTGTTTGCGAGGTGGTTTCAGTTTCCATTTGCCTGTGCGCAGAATCGCCTAGACAGAGTGGTCTTCACTGTAGGAGGAGGCGTAGGTGGTCTGAACCCTGGACTCCAAGCATCTTCTTGTTCCCCAGTAGCAGTGGTCCTCACTGCCTTCTTCCCCGCAAGTGAGCATCCCACCCACTAAAAATATTTTTAAAATACTTGTTTGGAGATGCCAAATTATTAGACTGCCCAGGCAGGTGCTGTCAGGACCCTGTTCTAGAGGATGCAGAATGTGAATGTTACCTACTAGAGCTTATAAAAGTTCACCTTTCTGGGATCTCCAGGGAAATACTGAAAAAGGGAGGATCTGGAAGGTGATTTTTTTCTGATTTCACTCTCCATTAAAAAAAATTTTTTTTAATTCATAAAAGAGAGTCCCACTGCCCATAAATCATTACTGGGATGAGAAATGTCCTCCCACAGTAAACAATTAGGAAAGTGGACAAAATGTTTTAAATGACTGTTTTCAGGCATTAGACAATAATCAGTAAGGGACTGTGACCCCTGAGAGAATGAGTACAAGCAAGGTGAGCCCTAAATCTGTCCTCCCTTAATGTCGTGCTACCCAGGAAAGATCCACATCCTCTGTGGCCAAACTTGCAGAAGCACAGTTTACTTGTTCTTTCTACTTCCTCACCTTCCATTCGCTCCTCAGCCAAGTGCAATTTAACTGTCATCACAAACTACTGTATTAAATACTCCCACTAAAGTGATCAATAATAACCTCATCGTTAGATATAATGTACACACACTTACTAGTCCTATTTCATCAGGTACCTCTGCAGCAAGACCCCTAAAACAACCCCTTCCCATTTGAAAAAAAAAATTAGCTATTTTTAAGTTTACAGTATGGTAGTGTTAACCATATGCTCATTGTTAAACTGTTCTTTAGAACTTTTTCATCTTGCAAAACTGAAACTCCTACCCACTGGATAACAACTCCTCTTTCCTCCTCCCCCCAGACCCTGGCAACTACCATCCTAATTTCTGCTTCTATGAGTTTGACTATTTTAGATACCTCATATAAGTAGAATCATGCAATATTTGTCCTTCTGTGACTGGCTTATTTTACTTAGCATAAATAATGTCCTCAAGATACATCCATATTGTAACACATAACAGGATTTCCTTCTTGTTTAAGGTTGAATATTATTCCATTGTATGTATTTACCATGTTTTCTTAATCCATTCATCCATCTATGAACACTTAGGTTGCTTTCACCTGGCTATTTTGAATAATACTGCCATGAGCAGGGGTGTGCAAACCCCTACCTCTTGAAATTCATCTGTTTGTTTCCATTATGCCAAACTTTCTTGTTCATCTACCTCTCTGGCGGCCTATTCTCTGTTTGTTTCATTTGGTTGTTTTTGTTTTTGTTTTTCCCCTCACTTGCTCTTTATGTGTTAAGTATTTTCAGGGATTTTGTCAATGGGCTTTTCTTACTCCATTATTTATATCTTGATTTTAAAAAGCTAATCCACAGGATTTCATTGTTCTTCAAAGCTTCCGAAACTATATTTCTTTTTTTTTTTTTTTAACGTTTATTTATTTTTGAGATAGAGACACAGCATGAACGGGGGAGGGTCAGAGAGAGAGGGAGACACAGAATTTGAAACAGGCTCCAGGCTCTGAGCTGTCAGCACAGAGCCCCACGCGGGGCTCGAACTCGCGGACCGTGAGATCATGACCTGAGCCGAAGTCGGACGCTTAACCGACTGAGCCACCCAGGCGCCCCCGAAACTATATTTCTAACAGTTTGCCAAACATTTCCACCTGTGTGTTCCAGCGATATCTCAAACTAAATATGTCCAAAATCAAACTCAAATCAACAATGCTTGTCTACTCTGGCAGCTCTAAGTTATGTTGTAGGTATACAAAAATTAATAACTTCACACTTCCTTCCCAAAATGCTCTTCCTCCTGCACCCTCTACATTTTATAAATATTATCACTGTTCCCAGTCACCCTGGGAAAGGCCTCTTGGTCACCTCACATCTCTTTCCTCTCCATGTCCTATTGATTGTCTCAAACATCTATTTCCTCTGCCTTTTCTTCTCACTTTTTTGCCCCTGGACTGTCACAGCTGCCTCCTAATTGGCCTCTAGTCCACCTCCCACACCACCTCCACCAGGATGGTCCTTCTGAAAGACAAATCTGGTCATGCAGACCCCTTGCTCAAAATGCTCAGTGACTCTCGGTTGCCCATAGGATCATTCTAAGATCCTGGGCGTGGCACAGAAGGCCCTGTCTGACATGGCACCTATATGCCTTTCCTGTATTCTGCTTCACTATCCTCATTCTCCGTGTTTTCTTGAAACATCATATTATGCTGCTGTTTTCAAAATGCTAGGCTCACTCAAGCTTCCCAGTCATTTCCCATTCTGTGTCCTCTGTCAGAGATGCTCTAAAGTTCTCTCCCACCCCCGTCCTCCATGTTTTCTTAGCAAATGTATCCTCTCTTTCAGCTCCTACTTCTCAAGTCTCATCAGTCATGGCTTCCCCCGCAATTTCCCTGGGGATGGCTGTAGATCTCTAATCCGAGGCAGTGTGGAGTAGTGGAAATAAGCCCAGACTTGATTCACGAGGCCTGGTACTTCAAATCCTGATGCTGCCACCTGCTGGTGGTGCCAGTTTTGTCTGTTAGAAAATTTCGGTCCTCATAGGGACCTGGGGGTGTGGCTGTGAGGTTGAGGAGTAACATCCCATCTCTGCGGTACTTGGAAGAAGGTGCTGAAGAAAAGCTAAATTACTTTTCCTGTTGTCAAATTCACTTAGATATATAAGCATCAACTCAAAGTCCATTTTTACTTATTTTCAAAGCAATTCCTCCTCTAGATATGTCTCTTTCCATCAGTAGCTGTCATTTTTTTGGTCATCCAGACCAAAAACCTGTCATACTGGATTTCTCCTTATTCTTCATCTGTCCATACTTAATCAGCCTTCTTCCCTTCTTCCACCATCCTAGTCTTATATTTTGGAATTTCATTGTTGTCTGGCTGGTCTTAAGTACCACTTTACCAATGTCACTCCTTTGTGCTAAAATCCTCAATGGGTCTATATTAGCTATGAAATAAAGCCTAAATTCTTTAGTAATTTCACATTTGGCCACATAGTTGCCAGATGTAGCAAATAAAAATACAGGATGCCCAATTAATTTTGAATTTATTTAATTTTTTAAAGAATTTACTTTTTAAGGTTTATTTATTTTTGAGAGAGAGAGAGAGCACAAGGGAGGGTCAGGGAGAGAGAATTCCAAGCAGGCTTTGTACCCTCAGCATGGCGTCCAATATAGGGCTCCATCTCATGAACTGTGAGATCATGACCTAAGCCAAAATCAAGAGTCAGATGCTTTAACGGACTGAGCCACCCAGGGACCCTTAATTTTGAGTTTTAGATAAAAAAAATTTTTTTGTGTAAGTATATCACATGTGATATTTGGGATGCAATTATACTAATAATTTATTTGCTGTTTATATGAAATTCAAATTTAACTGGACATCCTGTATTTTATCTGGCAAACCTCTCTGGCCCTAACTTCTCTCTATTTGGTCCTATATTTCAATACTCTCTGTGAATCTAGGCTACTCGTGGTCTGTCCTTAGGTTTCATGTTGCTTGTCACTTGTATTTTGGCCTCAGGTGCCCAAGGAGAAAAAGTACAGCCTTTGGAATCAGAAAGATCTAATTTTGAACCTCAGCTTCCTTGCTTACCAACCCTATGCCTTGGACAACTAATTTAACTTTCCTAACCTGAGTTTTCTCATCTATAAAATGTGAGTCCTAATACCCCCACATGAAAGAGAGGTTGTGAGGAACAGATGAGGTATACAAACCTAGGACAGTTGAGGTCTACTGTATGTATTCAACATGTTAGTTTGTTGTCATTGTTGCTAGGACTTCTGTAGAGCCACTCTTTGGGCCCTCAGTTGCACTACTGGCCATGATTTGCAAGATGCAACGTGGTCTAGGTTACATTTGTAAGTCACAAAGCCTGGAGGGGACATCAGGGTGATCTCTCCTAGGTGACCTGCCTTCCCAGGTCCTACTCTGCAACCTGGAAGTAGGAATGAAGCAAACTGTGCTATGCAGCAGTGGGGATCTGGGGTCAGGGAGCCTTGGATGCTTGCCAACACTGGGAGCCACACCTGCCTCCATCGGCTCAACCCTACAAAACCTTCTCTCCACCTTACTCCCTCTCAACCTGTATCCCATCACTCTCCTTGTCTGTTTATTGACAAATGTCTTTAAAAGGTAGTCACATTTGCTGTTTCCATTTCTCCATGTAAGACTCAGCTTATGCTCCAGTAAGTTTTTTGAAATAGTACTTTCAACTGTCTTCAGTCACCTCCTGATTGCCAGGTTCAGTCTAGTGTTTACTGACGTATTTGAAACTGCTGAGCACTCCTCTTCACGTTGAACTCTGTGACCCTGACCTCTTCTGGTTTCCTCTTACTTCTCCGACTGCTCCTTCTAAGACTCTTCTGCCTGTTCCTCATGTATAACTCTTCTGAGCAGGACAGTGATAGAGTAGGGAAGCCTCTCAATTCCCTCCCAAAAGTCCACTGAAATAATCAATAGAGCATGGATATAGGGGGAAATAATTTGTCACTACTGAAAACTAAGGTTGGAGAGGGGTGCCTGGGTTGGCTTAGTTGGTTAAGCGGCTGACTTTGGCTCAGATCATGATCTTGCAGTTCATGAATTCAAGCCCCACATCTGGCTTTGTGCTGCCCCACATCTGGCTTTGTGCTGACAGCTCAGAACTTGGAGCCTGCATCGGATTCTGTGTGTCCCTCTCTCTCTGCCCCTCCCCCCTCCTCTCTCAAAAATAAACATTTAAAAATATTTTTAAAACAAAAACTAAGGTTGGAATCATCTACACACTAAAAATCCAGAAGAATCTCTTCTACCAATAACCATAGGCTTGGATTGAAAAGAGCCAGCGAAGGCTTCGTCCCACCCTCCTTCTTGAGGGAGGACAGCTTACCAAGAATTCAAGTGGCAAAACTCCCTGGGTGACTCCACCAGCACTCCCTACCTTGGAGAGACAAGGGCAGCACTGTTCTAGCAGCAAGGAGGTGAGGTGGGTGGCGGGGCCTGCTAAGAGGCCCACCACCAAAAGTACCTACTGGCCTTTGTGGACCTCTGTCACTGAACTCCATCACTAGCTTACAAGGACAGGTTTGCTATAGTCTGAAGCAAACATTAAACAGAAAGCTGAGTGCTGTGTGTGAAGGCCTGGGGATCCTTTTCCAGAGCATCACAGCAGTGCACTGAGCTGTGGCTCAGCCTTCCTCTTCATTCGCAGCCCTGGCTGGTGATCTCAGTACTCCTTACCCCCAGCTGCACCCAGCCTCACTTCGATTTAGTCCAGGCTGTCTGCTGTTTGCCCATGCCCACCCCTTGCATCTCTCTCCTTCCTTCCCTGGTTTTCCAACTCTCATTGGCCTTTTGACCAACCCAATTCTGTCTGTCAGGGATGTCACTTCAGCTCAAATAAACACTTAAAGCACCCAAGCACCCTCCCAGGTGATAGAGACCTACTTTGGCTAGTAGTTTGATCAGGATAGATAGTGCCTTCTAAGGTGAGGAAGTGAGGTTCAGCCAGCAGCAGAATGAACGAATTTACATTGAATTTCAAGCAGTTTGCGAAAATGCGACTGGTCTCTGTGGGGGAATAGCCAAATATAAAATAAATCAATCTTTGCCTCTCAGGGAATTAAATTCCATTGTTGGACTTTTGCATGCAGTGAAGGGAGGGTGTCCATAAAAAACACTTCATTCCCTGCGCCAGTTCAGAGTCAACTGAAAGACAAAGGAGTTGGCCAGATGGATATCTTTAATATGAGAGAAAATCTGCCATTCTCCTTCAGTTGTCCCTTCTCCTCCGTGTCATTTTCTTTCCTGCCTGGCAGAGAGGTAGTGAGGTGGGGAGTGGTGAGCTGCTTGGAGGTGATTTGGCAGCATGCTCACTCACACCCAAGGACACAGAACACTGACGTGGAAGGGAAGAAGCTGCACAGAAGCACATCGATGTCGTGCCCACTGGTGACCAAGAATGAAGAGATGGTGTACACAGCAGTTAGGCAGAGGAGACAACCCACATGGTTGGGAGACTGTTTACAATGAGCAAATAAGAAAATTGATTGAGCAAATAATTAAATACGTTCAGGATTAGAGAGCCAGGTTTCTCACCATTGGAGAAGGTAAAACATGGAAAGAGGCAACGTTTGAAAGAACTCTGAAATGTACTGGCATTAGAAGTATTGGTATAAGTTCAGGGATATGTTGTGGCGCCTGGGTGGCTCAGTCAGTTAAGCGTCTGACTTCGGCTCAGGTCATGATCTTGCAGTTCATGAGTTTCAGCCCTGCATCGGGCTCTGTGCTCACAGCTTGGAGCCTGGAGCCTGCTTCTGTGTCTCCCTCTCTCTCTGCTCCTCCCCTGCTTGCACTCTGTCTCTGTCTCTCAAAAATAAATAAACATTAAAAAAAAAAACCTTTAAATTCAGGGATATGTATATACATATATACGCTTCCTAAGTCTGCCTACTGAGAAGTCTAGAAGCCATGACACTCTAGTAGCAATGAGCACTTCTAGTAGCCAGATCTTGTTTTCAAATACCATTCTTCTCTAAAATACCAGGACTCCTTGGTGAAATGGTTGACTCCAGGGCTGGGGAAGGGAACGTGAGACAAGAAAATCCTAGAATATCTTGTTTCACAAAGCAAGAAAGTATTCACAAAATGATGAAGACATGTCAAAAGATCATAGCAGCCCCTTAATGGAAATCCCATCAGCCCAACGTGGATCAACTTATGCATGAAAATAATGATAGCAATTTATTATAACCAGTGAATAAAGTAGAAAACCAAGGCTCCAAACTGATATCAGTAAATGAAAGCATAAGTGGGGAGGAGAGAAAACTCTTTACAGGAGGCTATCAACAAATAAATGTAGCAGTTATGCATGTAGCAGGAACACTCAGATCAACATTCAGATGAGGTAGCGGTTCATTGTCCGGGAAGGCTAGGATTGTTAATTGGAGATTTGATGGCATAGTTTTGCAACACATCCTCACAAAGTACTAGTCAGCTACAAAGGGAAAACTGCAGATGCCAACATAACCAGGTGATTCATAGGAACATCACCAGTGGTGAGATGGATTAACAACACATGCCCCGTCTCAACCCTTAAAAAGTACATGGCATCATTTCTCAGGAATTCCTGCCAAGAAAGCCAGACCCAAATGTGGTGGTGAGGAAACATCAAACTGACTAAGGTTAAGGATCATCTCTGCAGAGTATACGACCTGTGTTCTTATTTATTTATGCATTTATGTGTTTATGTATTTATATTTATTTATTTTTAACGTTTGTTTATTTTTGAGAGACAGAGCATGAGTGGGGGAGGGGCAGAAAGAGAGAGGGAGACGCTGAATCCGAAGCAGGCTCTAGGCTCTGAGTTGTCAGCACAGAGCCTGATGTGCGGCTCGAACTCACAAACTTGTGAGATCATGACCTGAGCCGAAGTCGGATGTTTAACCGACTGAGCCACCCAGGTGCCCCACAACTTGTATTCTTTAAAACTGTCACAGACATAAGAGGTAAAACTGCTGAGGCTATGAAAGGCAGGGAAAAGGGAGAACAGTTTCAGACTAGGAGGCTGAAGAGATTTGTCCTGGAAGGAACAGTGTGCCAGAAAGGAAGAAAAGTTGTTGGGGAAGTTGGTGAGATTTGAATGGGGGAGGGGGGAGATATACAAGTCTATGAATTAGATGATGATGTTTTATTAATGTTGGGGGGTTATATGGTAGGTAAGCAGCAAAGTGTCCTTGATTTGGGGAAATACACACTGAAGTATTTAGGGGTGACAGGGCATCATGGACACAACTTGTTCTCAAAAGGTTCAGAACACAGCTAATTATTTTATACATGTATATAATTATATATAATATATAAACATAATAAATTTATATTGCATGTACACACACAGTTATGGAGCAAATGTGATAAGATGTTTACAATTAAAAATCTGGGTGAGGGGAATATTTAAAAATATTCTCATAGTTTGAAAATAAAATCAAATTAATTTTCAACAAAGTTAGTAATTTATCTACTTCAAAAATTATTTAAAAAATTAAAAGGAATGTCAGCTTTTTTCCTTTTTCTTTCTCTTCTTTCTTTCTTTCCTTCCTTTTATTTTCTTTCTTTTCTTTCTTTCCTTCCTCTCTTTTCTTTTTTTTACTTTTCTTTACTTTTCTTTTCTTTTTGCTTTCTTTCAACTGAGGAAAGCTAAGTTGAAGAACATATAGCACTTTTCAGCCCAGGGCGAAGAGCTGAGGACAACCTCAGGCCTTTCCTTGCAGGAACAGTGTCTTTACAGACTAAAATATTTGCATACTGAGATCAGGCTGGGTCCCAAAGAGGATGAAGTTAGAGGCTGAGCCTTATATTTCCTGTCCCTTCTCCCAAACTCATCATTCACATGAGTGTCTGCCTAGCACATCTCAAATATAAAACCCCAAAAGAGGAGTGAGCAGGGAGAACCTCTTTCTAGTGTAAGTCTTTCTACTTGGAAACACAAAGACTGAACATAAGTGCTATCCCTCAAAAGTCTTGTTTTGAGGAAACTCTTGTTTTTCAGGTGTTGGTAGGTTGCCCTAGGAGCTCCTCAATTATCTTGGTGTGCATCTGAGCCATGCAGTGGCCTGGGATTTCCTCTTCTCTGGTCCTACCATCCACAGAGACCAATGTGTTATTCTTACCATGGGTGTGAATGCTCTTGGGGTTGGTACTGCTTATTTACTATCTGCATGTGCTGTCAGCTCTCAGGCAAGCAACTCTGTGCCAGGTACAGAGTCAGAACCACTGGATCACCTCCCCCAAACTGATTCCCAGTTGGGAAAGGCCCACTTTTCTATTTCTCGGCCCACATGGGAAACTTCTCCTAAGAAGTTAATCTACTTGGGGCACCTGGGTGGCTCAGTCCACTGAGTGGCAGACTTGGGCTCAGGTCACAATCTCACATGGTTCAAGAGTTTGAGCCCCGCATCGGTGACAGCTCAGAGCCTAGAGCCTGCTTCGGATTCTGTGTCTCCCTCTTTCTCTGCCCCACTTGCACTCTCTCTCTCTCTCAAAAAATAAATAAACATTAAAAAAATAAGGAAGTTAATCTGCTTGGGCAATAGCTGGGCCTTAGTATACAGCAGCTTTTGAGTCATTTTTTGATGTTTCAGTCTGACCAAGGAATCAGTTCCATCCTTCTGCTTCTATCTGCCCATGCTGGGCCACGGACAGCTATGACAGAGTCCTCCCAGGTCCCAGCCAGCTCTTCCCCTTCTTTGGAATTGGTCTTTCTCTCTTTCCCTTCTGCCAGCCACCCCCCGCTAGCATTCAGTCAGAAAATTTTAATGGGTTTTACATATTTTTAAAGTTTTTCATAGCATTGTCATTTTACAAATGAGGAAAGCAATGCTCAGAGAGGTTAAGATGCTTACCTAAGATCAACCAGCTAAGAGGTGGCAGAGCCAGGACTTAAGCACCCTCTGACTACACAGTTGTGCCCTGCATCTCAGTCAGGGAGGCATTCAAGGCTCCACACCCACTGGTCTCTAGTCTCTTCCCCATCACACCCCTCTGTCCTCCTGACACTGTAGTTAGTGCTCTGATTGACCAGTACTCTCATTCCTTTGTCTTTGTCCATGCTGGTTCTTAAGTCTTGAATGATACTTCTCATTCCTCATCTATAGGAATTGTACTCTGTTTTTAAAACTTACTCAGCTCAAATATAAATTATTAATTAGAACTGCAGAAGACTCATGAAAAATGACATTGAAGTTAGTAAAATCATGAGTGACCATGGGCTTGCCTACCAAATTCGACAATGTTAAAAGAAGGGGATATGTCATGGAGCCTCAAGAAGACAGTTTGGGGGCGTGTGAGGTAGGATCACATGAAACAGTGAGTGTTAAACTAATGGAACATGTTATTCAAGGGGTGATAAAGCTGAAAGATCAACAACTGACATTTATTGAGCCTTAGCCTCAAGCCAGTCCCAGGAGGTAAAATGAAGAGCTTATTTTTAACTGGAAAGACATGTGCTTAAGTACACAATTACAGTACAGTGTGACACATGCCATAAGTTGGTACCATGAGAGCTTTGGCTGGGTCTGGCGAAATAAATTTATAGGTGTTGCTACACTTATTTCTGGAAAGGAACCAGAATTTCTCAGGTAGCTAAGTGGCAATAGGGAGAGAAAGATCTTCTAGACAGATCAAGCAACAGTGTAAAAGCATGGTAACATGAGAAAGTATGAAGTGTTTGCGTTTGATATTTCTAGAGCAAAGGTTAGTGTGTGCATGTGTGCAAGACTTGCGTGTGTGTGTGTGTGTGTGTGTGTGTGCGCGCGTGAGTGTGAGATAGTCATGAAGTGTAGGTGGATGAAGAGTTCTAGGAAGTAAGACTAGGAAGGTGGTATAAGGTTTTAACATGAAGCGTTGATGTGAAATGTTCATGAGTTTTGCTTTTATTCCTCTATAATTTTGAATAGCTTCATGATAAGATTTTCTTTTTGGAAAAATCATTTTGGTTGGATAGTGAATTAAAAATAATTAAGTCTAGAAGTAGAAATTCCAACAAGAAGGCTACTGTAGTAGTTCAAATGAGAGATGATAAGGGCTGGTGTGGTAGACAATGTGGTGTCCTGCCCGGATCACCTGTCACCAAGTGGGAGCCCCCATCCCCAGCAGTGACTGTGGATGCTAACAACTCATAGCTGACCCTTTCTCTAGAGAATTACCCACCACTGACTGCAGCCACCTCACCCAGAAAACAAACTATGATGCCCACCCCCTGCCAACGACTGCCTTCAGTCAATGACTGCTAGAGGGGTATAAGAGATTGGCCCCCTTGCCTTAAGGGGCATAATTCTGCTGTGTGGTTAATGCTTCAAGTACCTTACCTGTGGATCAGGCCAAACTAGATTTTACCTGAGACTACCTGCTTGTTGGGCTCTTTTCCTTTCCCTAGTCTGCTTCTATCCCTCCCTTGTAGTAGGTGTTTCTTGAAACTCATTCCCTCAATAGATCACGTGTATCCCAAATCCTCTTCTAGACTCTCCTGCTAGGGAACCAGACCTAAGACAACCAGTATTAATTGTTTATAAGGATGTAGGTGCCTGATACATTGAACCAAGTAGAATTGACCAGGTATGATTGGCCACTAATTAGATGAGTGAGAAGGAAGGGTGAGGGAGGAAAAGATCTGGAATGTTCTCTAATTTTGGCTTGAGTCTAAAGGGGTACTATTCATTCACCAAAGCATCGTTCTGGGGTGGGTCAGGGAGGAGATGAGTTAATTCAGTTTTGGACAGGTGGGACTGGAGATGCTTGTGGGATACCCAGGACATCCAGGTAGAGATAAAGACCATTGCAGTTTAGAGTTCAGGATAGGAAATCAGAGCTGAAGATGTAGATTTTTGAGCCAACAGCAAATAAATGACAGTCACAATAGAGGTATCATGTTCACTATCCTGGCTCTATACATGTAAAGTTATAGGATGCTATCCTATTGAATTTCCAAGTTAACATCAGGGAAGGCAATCTAGTTCTCCAATTCAGTCCTTTTGGTCCATTGTTAGAATTCTGAGCTGGATAATCTTGACCTAGCCTTTTTTTTTTTTTCTTTTTCTTTTTTTCTTCTGTTGATCCTATTGTGGCTCTGTGTCAAAATTAGGGCCAAATGTAGTAAAGAATAATATAAAAAATAGCCATTTTGTTCACAGTGAGTTATAGTCACATCGTTCATGTATATTATGCCCAAATGAACAAAATGCAGTGTTTCAGGGAGCCTGGGTGGCTGTTGGTTGAGAATCTGACTCTTGATTTCAGCTCAGGTCATGATCTTGTGGTTCGTGGGTTCGAGCCCTGAGTTAGATTCCTCACTGACAATGCAGAGCCTGCTTGGGATTCTCTCTCTCCCTCTCTCTCTGCCCCTCCCTTGCATGCTCTCTGTCTCTCTCTGAAAATAAACTTTAAAAAAATGCAGTGTTTCTATATCACTTCCTTCAGAACCAGAATTAACTATTTGCCTATGTCTCCATAATGAAGGCCATTAATATTCAGAATCTGAAGGAAGAACTTTTACCCAATCCATCAATACTAGACATTAAGCCTCAGTCTCTATCTTCTCTCCGTCAAAAGTAAAGAGACCTGAGGATACCTAACTCAACTTTTATGATGGAGGCCCACAAAGAAATTACTTGGCAAAGCATGAACCTAATTGCTACAAAGCTTGAGGAGTGAGTTTCCCAACAGCGGCAGAGTTAAGTATGAAGCATGGAAGAAGACAGGAAAGAAACTAGTTCTCCTAACACATCTTCCAAAGTTCCTTACTGGTGTAACTTGAGGTATGAAAGGAAAAATACATTTTTTACTCAGTCATTGCTAAAGGCTTCCCCTCTGGCTACATAACATTATTGACACAGTTTTGTTGCTCTGTATTAATTGAACGGCTATGTATTCCTCTGCCTTTTCATTTCAGTATTCTCCAAAGATCACCATCATTTTCTAGTCCTTAAGTGGAAATGAGTTCAGTGGTTAAGTAGACTGCTGTGCCTAAGACTGATCCATTTCTGCACCATTCCTTATTCAGACTACCTTTTTATTGGTAAAGCTAACTAAATTCCTGCTCTACAATCAACTTACCAAGATCTTTAATAAAAATGTTTATCTTGTTCACTGTATCTTAATAAGGAAAACTTACTGAATAATAATATTTGAAATTGTCTATGGACTTTCCCTGAACTTATTTTTGAAATGATAAATATCATATCAAATAAATTTTTGACATTTTTGTTCCTGGAAGTCATTCTATAAATTATATGATGTAATGTGGTATGATGAGTAATAGTACTTGTGGAGAAAAGCTCTGCTTCTGGAATTTCGACAAGTGAGCTGAGATTTATGTGACTATTATGTGACCACTCAATCATTTGAAAGGTACATATAACCTTAATGGGCAAGCCTCCCCCCTGCCCCAACATTTGCACAGCTACTATATATCTCTTTAAATATTAATACAGAGGGGCGCCTGGGTGGCGCAGTCGGTTAAGCGTCCGACTTCAGCCAGGTCACGATCTCGCGGTCCGTGAGTTCGAGCCCCGCGTCGGGCTCTGGGCTGATGGCTCAGAGCCTGGAGCCTGTTTCCTATTCTGTGTCTCCCTCTCTCTCTGCCCCTCGCCCGTTCATGCTCTGTCTCTCTCTGTCCCCCCAAAAATAAATAAACGTTGAAAAAAAAATTAAGAAAAAAATAAATAAATAATACAGAAACAAAAATACTATTTACAACCCCCTAAAGAATATCCTGCTCCTTAAAACTCTTTACTATGTTTTTCCCATTTTAATAAAAGATCATTTAATAGTTTTTACCCCTTAATATTTTAGTAAGTTACCTTTAAAGAATGATTTCAAAAGGATATCCATACACTGTATATCCACGTAATGAATCCACCTTATCCTCCAATTCACCAAGCAATTCAGAGAACATAGAGCCAAAACAAAGAATCTCTTGGCCTTCCCCATCCTCACCCTTCCTCCTCCATGTTTTCTAGACCTGATTCAGAGGAAGAGGTAAATCTCCAAAGTTGCTTCTTGAGTTGCAGCGGGATTTATTCTAGGGTCCCAGAGGCAGTTATTACAGTGGGTTTGGCTTAGCGGAGTCCACATGGTTCTAATCCTAACTGCCACTTTTTAGCTGCATTAAGAGCTGGTCTCGAGGAAGATACTTAACCTCTGTGTAACTTGGTTGCCTCATCTGTAAAACGGGGATAATACACATCTACGTTACAGAGAAAGGAGCCAATTCTTACAAAACGTCTATAATAGTAGCTGTCGCACAGTAAGTTTGGAGTATTAGCTACTATTATTATCATGGAGCTCAGCCCGCGGTTACGAATCAGTTTGTTGGGCTTTACAAATGTGGCCAACACGCAGTGAACACGGAAGACACTGGCGAGAGAGGGAGGACCGGCTTTCTAATTCTGACTGCCTCCTATTCAAAGAAAACCTCGGCGGCAGTAAAGAAATACCATAGATCCTAGAAACGCCGCCTGCACAATAGACTGAAAAGTTGTAAGAGGTACAGCGGAACCGGGCAAAACCCCACCAGGAACCCGACCTCCGAGTTAGCAACAGTGGGGTGTGGAAGCGGGCCTTTCCCAGTGAGGGGCGGAAATGGTGGTGGTGAAGAGCTGTGGTGGGAAGAGCTGCCCGTCCTGGGAGGTGTACCGTGGGGACCAATCGCTCTCGGGATCCGCCTTCAGGGGGCGGGAGAATCGGGACGTCCACCCACCTTGGGCCCGCCTCTGCGCTGTAGGCTACTCGGCCTTTAAATTTCCGCTTGGGTCCGCGAGCGGCGGTCAGCTAGAGAAGGGTGAGCGCGGGAAAACAGCAACAACGGGGAAGGGGAAAAGGGATAGAAACGGGAAAGAGGGGAGATGTGACCGTCGGAGATGAGAAATAGGAAGCAATGGGGGGGGGGGGCGGTGCGCAGAGAAAAAGAGAGTGGGAGCACGGGAGGGGCCAGAGAAATGGGGAGGAGGAAGGAGGGAGGTGGGGGGAGAGGCGCGGTCAGCAGACTTAGGGACAAGGAAAGGAGAATGCGGGGCGTACACCGGGTAAGGGGAAGAGTAAGATAGCCCCCCGCCGACCCCCCCCTCCCCAGTATGAGATGCCCTAGGGGTTCACCCCGAATGGGGCAGTAAAGCAAAGCCTGGAGGTGTGTTGAAAGACAGCTGTTGTCTGGGCCCCTCTATCACCAAGTTAGCCACTCCTTTTGTATTAGTTGGCACGCAAATTAATTTGAGTGCAGAGATGATGTCTGGCCCCTTAAGAGGTGACTTATACAGGGAGTTATCCTTAGCCCCTCTGTGTGGGCTTGTCAGTCTTCTCAAAGGACTGGGCTTACACAACCAGATCAGCAGATTTATCCTCTGAGTTACTATGAGATCACCTTCACATCCTCCAGTTTTGAGAAAGGCATCTCTCTTCTTACCTCTGCCTTTACAGGATACCTGGCACTTTGACTCCTGTGACGCGTTCTCTGACATAAACTCCCTGAAGACAGTTTCTACTGAATTATTTGCCACCTTTCTGATAAAACTTTCATTGACTTCATTTAAACTGTTTTCTCTAGTAGTACCTCCCTCCATCCCACCTCCACCTAAGAAACCTATCCTTGATCTGTAGACTTATATAGAGTGGTAAAGCAGGAATAGGGCTTTTGAGATAATCTAGCAGGGACCCCTCATTTTTAGGTAAAACGAATAAAAACCCTTAAGACTCAAAAAGTGAGTGAAAGTGACAGTATTGAGACCTTAGTAAGTACCAGGTACTGTGCATATCTTCTATATATTCTTTTTTTTTTTTTTAATTTTTTTTTCAACGTTTATTTATTTTTGGGACAGAGAGAGACAGAGCATGAACGGGGGAGGGGCAGAGAGAGAGGGAGACACAGAATCGGAAACAGGCTCCAGGCTCTGAGCCATCAGCCCAGAGCCCGACGCGGGGCTCGAACTCACGGACCGCGAGATGGTGACCTGGCTGAAGTCGGACGCTTAACCGACTGCGCCACCCAGGCGCCCCTCTTCTATATATTCTTCAAAAACATAGGGTGTAGGTACTTTCGTCCTCTTTATATAAATAAAAAAAAACAGGCCAGGAGTGATTAACCTGCTAATGTGTGATAGAGCTGGAATTTCATCCCAAGGAATCTGACTTTAAAACTCAATCAACTGAGTAAAAAGAAATCCTAGATAGTGCTAGGACTGTGATTCCAATTCAGGCTGAATGCTTTTTTTTTTTTTTTTTTTTTTCTTTAATCACACTACAGTTTCCATTTTTTAAGTCTAAAGCTCTTTATATGTTTTGCAAGTTCAGTTATCTATTCGGTATATGAATAGCATGTAAGTCTACTTCACTATCTTGAGCTCATTCCCTTATTTTGGTTCTATAAAAAAACACTCCCGTCTTATGAGAAATTTATATTTTGGGTTCCCTGTTAAGTTAGGGAATGCTGACTTTACAGCTCTGACTGTGGCAGTAGATTTTGCCATGGCTTCTCTGGAATTGGCAATTAGGCAGGGGTTGGAAGAAGTTGAGAAATAAAGCTGGAAATCATTGGAATGACAATTGCTGGCACTTCAGGGCTTACTCTATTGCCTTCCCCTAAACTCGAGGCCTCCAGGTTTTAGGAGTGGCTTAGGCAAGCTCTAAACCTATAAATGATCATCTTAGACTCTCTGTACTAACTTCTGCTTACTGATACCATGAAACTGGAGTTGGTTATCTTCCTATTGCCATTTTTCCTGCATGTGCAACCCTTGACCCTGTGAGCAGTGCCATAATTTCTGGCATCTCATAAAATTATGCAGTAATCTCAAATCCTTAGCACTTAGAATTTGTCTTTTTCACACTAGTCATTGCCTTTTTATAATTTGTCACTTTTTTTTCCCCAAAGATTTTATTTTCAATCTCTATACCCAGCATGGAGCTCAGACCTACAACTTCGAGATCAAGTGTCACATGTGTTACTGACTGAGCCAGCCATACATCCCAATGTATCATCTTTTCTGTTTATAGTTAATCTCTCCAAGAGCAACCCTCAGTCATGAAGCAGTCCTCTAATACCATGTTTTAATCCCTAGAAATTGGCATGATATATGTATTTTATATACTAAATACATATGTAGTTGTTTTGAATTATATAATACCTGAATTAATGCTTACTATAAAAAATTAAAATGAGAAGTATATAGAGTAAATGAGACAATCCTCTTTTATTTTTTTTTTTCAAAAAAAAATTTTTTTACATTTATTTATTTGAGAGACAGAGAGAGACAGTGTGAACAGGGGAGGGGCAGAGAGAGAGGGAGACACAGAATCTGAAGCAGGCTCCAGGCTCTGAGCTGTCAGCACAGAGCCCATGTGGGGCTCGAACCCATGAACCATGAGATCATGACCTGAGCTGAAGTCAGATGCTTAACCAACTGAGCCACCCAGGTGCCCCGAGAAAATCTTATTTTATCCTATACTTGTAATTCCATTCATTTTCCTGTAATAATCACTGATAATAATTTGGTATTTTCTGTGTCATCTATATATTTACATAAGTATGTACACACACACACACACACACACACACACAGTTTTTTAAAATATAAATGAGATGTTGTATCAGCTAGGATCTCAGTCAGGAAACAGAAACCACACGTTAAACAGGGAAAATTTAATATAAAGAATTATTAACTAGTAATGGGATTAACTACTAAGGGGTAAAAAGAACTCTAAAACAATACAGTAGCAGATATAGGGAGCAGCCACGGCTTCTAAGGTTGAGGCAATGTGCTCAAGGAAGGAACGAATTTGGAAGAGGCCCCTTTCCTCCAAGACTAATAATTGGACTTTACGGAAGAGTGTGTGACAGACGATGTCACTGGATGATGAAGTTTGATGAATTGCTGCGCATTGAGACTGGAATGCAGGAAACTGTGGGCTGGACTGCTGAGTTGGAGTGCTGACACACTCTCCAGAAAACCACTGAGATTCCAGGAAACTGCTCACAAGGATGCTGGCAGAATTAAATGTGAAGTCACAAGAATTCTGTTGAAACTCACTGGGAAGCTGCCTGATTGTCGTGCTGTTGAAACTTGATGGTAGGCAAGCATCACTGGGCGTTCTTCTGATACAAAGGAAAAAACAAAAACAAGGAAAGCATCCAGGAATCAGGAAGAGAATCCCCCTTCTTCCTGGAGTGTCCCTCTAGCACCCCCTAGTGATACAGCTTAAAACCATCAGCTGGCAAAGGAAAAATGTAATTATCTAGTATCACAAAACAGGGCAATGAAGGATAGATTTGGAGTCGAGGGACAATAACTGATGACTGGCACAGATATGATACTAACTTTTTTCACTTCTTAGAGAATTTTCCATGTTGATACATAGAGATCTTTTTTTAATGATTGCATAATTCCATTCGTCTTCATTTCACTGGTGGACATTAGCCTATTTACAGTTTTTCACTGCTAAGCAGTGAATATCCTTATGCATATCACTTTGTATGTATGGCAACTATATCTTTAGGTTTGATATCTATAAGTGAAATTGCTGGATCACAGGATATACATATTTTAAACTTTGGTAGGTATGATGCAAATTGATATTCTTGTGTGTGATAATGCTGGTTTAGTCAAATTTTCACCAAAATGGATGTTATAAACCTTTTCCTTTTTTGCCAATCTGATGGGCAGGAAATGATACTGTTATTCTTTTTTTAATGTTTATTTACTTTTGAGAGAGAGAGCGCACACACATGAGCATGAACTGGGGAGGGGCAGAAAGAGAGGGAGACACAGAATTTGAAGCAAGCTCCAGGCTCTAACCTGTCAGCACAGAGCCCAATGCAGGGCCCAAACTCACCACCTGTGAGATCATGACCTGAGCCAAAGTTGGACACTCAACCAACTGAGCCACCCAGGCACCCCAATACTGTTATTTTTTAAATGTTTATTTCTTTATTTTGACAGAGAGCATGCATGAGTGGGGGAGGGAGGGAGGAGAGAGAGAGAAAGAGAGAGAGAGAGAGAGAGAGAGAGAGAGAGAGAGAGAATCCCAAGCAGGTTCTGCATTGTCAGCACAGAGTCCAATGCAGGCCTTAATTGCACAAACTGTGAGATCATGACCAGAGCTGAAATCAAGAGTTGGATGCTTAAATGACTAAGTCACCCAGGTGCCCTGATACTGTTATTTTAACTTGTATTTTCTTGATTCTTAATGAGACTGGGCATCTTTTCATATGTTTTTGACCTTTTGTTTTTCTGTCATTCTGTGAACATTGTTTTTTTTTTTATTACAAAAATAATCCCTTTTAGTAATTCAGTATCAAACTATATAAAAGAAAAATTGTAGTGGTTAACAGATAATGAACACCAACTATGGGCCACACACTGTTCTAAGGACTTTACTTATGTTAAGTACAGTCTCCCAGCCATTACCACCTGAGGTAACTACTGTTTACAGTTGGGTGTGCAATCTTCTAGATTTTTCTTCTAGGCTAACACAGACATATATAGAATTTTATTCCTTGGGGCTTTTTGTTTTCTTTGGTTTCACAAAAATGGAAACCTCCATATATTGCTTTATAATCTCCTTCCCCCCCGCTTCATTATGTTTTAGACCTCTTTCTAAACCAATATATAAAAATCTACCTCACCCTTTTTAATGTCTTCATAATATTTCATTGTATGGTTACCATAAATTATCCATTCCCATACTAGTGAATGTTTACTTTGAATCAGTTATTTTGCTAAGATAATCAATGCTGCAATGAACATTCATATGCATACCTTTATACACTCATTACCCTAACCTTTTGATACTATTTCCTGAGAATAAGTTGTTAGATTACAGTTTAATTAATCCTCAGATTTTCCTGTCTCTTGTGGTTCAACTCCTGGAGCTTGAAAACACATGTACTACAGTATATGTATATGCTGTGCATTGTATACACATATGTATAATTGTGATACAATTCAGGTTTCCTCTCAAATTACTTAGATGGTGTATTTCTTAAAGCTTTAATAGTCTCTGTTAGGTATTCACTATCTTCCTGTCTTACATTATATCTCTGTAAGTCCTGATCCTTAGTGCAATCGTTTTTCTTTTCTAGTCTACTCTGTATCCAATTTCAAACCAATCTGAGCTATCTCCTTCAAATTCATAAGTTCTCAGAAAAGCAGGGGTTCTTCCCTGTCTCTATCCCACTTAGGTTTATTGCCCTTTAGTATCTTAATGAACTTAAAATGATAATTAGATACCTCACCTATCCAACCAGCATTCCCAGAGCTCTGCTAATTAGAAAATTCTCTCATTTGCCTCTTTTATGATTATGTATACTCTGTCCCCTTTTTTTGAGCTAAGAATGTTCACATCATCATTGTTTACAAGGAGAAATTCTGTTTTATGCCTTCTTGTTTTGTTTTTGCTTTATATTTGTATTTGTTACACTTTTTTTGTTTGTTTATTTTTTGGTCTTTTTGTCTTGCTCCTAAGGCTTTTTTGATGGGTCCTTCAGCATCTCCATTTAATTTTTTTTTTTTAATTTTTTTTTTCAACGTTTATTTATTTTTGGGACAGAGAGAGACAGAGCATGAACGGGGGAGGGGCAGAGAGAGAGGGAGACACAGAATCGGAAACAGGCTCCAGGCTCTGAGCCATCAGCCCAGAGCCCGACACGGGGCTCGAACTCACGGACCGCGAGATCGTGACCTGGCTGAAGTCGGACGCTTAACCGACTGCGCCACCCAGGCGCCCCTCCATTTAATTTTTTAAAAAATTGAGGTGAGAGGGGGCCTGGGTGGCTCAGTTGGTTGAGCCTCTGACCGGCTCAGGTCATGATCTCACAGTTCATGACTGCTGTCAGCACAGAGCCCACTTGGGATCTTCTGTTCCCCTCTCTGCTGCTCCCCTGCTCATGCTCTCTCTCAAAAATAAACAAAACATTAAAAAATAATTGAGGTGAGATTCACATAACAAAATTAACCATTTTAAATATATAATTCAGTGATACTTAGAACATTCATGATGTTAAATCACCATCTCTATCAAGTTCCAGAACCTTTTCGTTTTCCCCAAAGAAAACTCTGTACTCATAGTTGCTCCTCACTCTTCCCTATCCCAAGTCTCTAGCTACCACAAAATTACTTTCTATCTTTATAGATTTACCTGTTCTGGATATTTCATGTAAGGAAAATCATACAATAAGTGGCATTTAGGGTTGGGTTTCTTCCAGTAACTAAGCCTAGTGGGTTTTTTTTTTTTTTTTTAATGTTTGTTTATTTTTGAGAGAGAGTGAGAGTGGTGGAGGAGAAAGAAAGAATCTCAAGCAGGTTCTGTACTGTTAGCGTGGAGTCCAATGTGGGACCTGAACTCACAGACCATGAGATCATGACCCGAGCTGAAATCAAGAGTTGGATGCTTAACTGACTGAGCCACCTAGGCGCCCCAAGCCTAGTTAGTGTTTTTGAGGTTCCTCCACGTTGTAGAATGTATCAGTACTTCATTCCTTTTTATGACCAAGTAAAATTCCACCATATATGTATGTGTGTATATGTATATAAAGGACATCTGGACTGATTCCACCTTTTTGGCTGTTGTGAGTAATGCTAGTATGAAAAAATGTATGTACGTCTACTTGTTTGAACCCCTGTTTTCACTTCTGGGTATATACATAAGAGTGGGATTGCTGGGTCATATGGTAAGTCTATGCTTAACTTTTTGAGGAACCTTCAGTGTTTTTTATAGCAGTTGCCCTATTTACATTTCTACCAGCAGCGCACAAGGGTTCTAATTTCTCCTGATCCTCGTCAACACTTATTTTCTATTTTAAAAATAGTCACACTAGTGGGCAGAGAGTGGTATTTCATTGTGGTTTTCATTTGCATTTCTGTAATAATCAAAGATGCTGAGCATCTTTTCCTGTGCTTGCTGGCCATTGGTATAACGTCTTTGAAGAAATGTTTATTCAAGTTCTTGGCACATTTTTACTTTTGGTTGCTTATCTTTTTGTGGTTGAGTTGTAACAGTTCTTAATATATTCTGAACACTAGAGCCTTTATCAGATACGTGATTTGCAAATACTTTTCTCCTATCCTGCGGGTCATCTTTTAACATTTGTCTGTCTTTCTTTCTTTCTCTTTCTTTTATTTCTCTCTCTCTCTCTCTGTCTCTCTCTCTGTACTTCTGTTTATTTTTGTAAAGAGGTGAATCATGCACTTTGTAATGAAATCCTGAAGAAGACCTAATGTCCCTGTGGGATACAATGCCTCCAAGGTAGGTCTTTAAGGCATGAAATAGGCCTGATTCTTTAGATCTATTAGGGTCTATCTTTTCATTTTTCTGATAATGTCCTTAATTTTGATGAAGTCTAATTTATCTTTTTTTCTTGCTTGTGCTTTTGATGTCCTATCTAAGAATCCATTCAGAATCCAAAGTTGTGAAGATTTACCCATATGTTTTTTCCTAAGAGTTTTACATTTAGGTTGTTGATCCATTTTTAGTTAATTTTTGTATATTGTATGAGGTAGCAGTATGGATATCTAGTTTCCTAGCACCATTTATTGAGGAAACTATTCTTTCCTCATTGAATGGTCATGGCATCCTTGTTGAAAATCAACTGGCCATAAATGTATGGGTTTATCTCTGGATTCTCAGTTACATTTCATTGGTCTTTTTGTCTGTCCTTATGCCAGTACCACACAGTTTTTAGATTACTGTAGCCATGTAGGAAGTTTTGAAATTGGGAGGGGAGTCCTCCAACTTTGTTCTTTGTTCTTGTGTCTCAGTGTTGTTTTGGCTAATCAGGCTCCATGCTATTCTCTATGAATTTTAGAAAACTGACTTTCCTGTTTCTTAAAAAACAAAAACAAAAACAAAAAACCCTTGTTTTTTGGGTATTGTCTCTTCCTCCTTCAGTTATCTTTCCAGCTGATACCAAAGTTTCCTACATCTTTCCTTTCACTGCCTTTCTCCTACTATCTCACTACCTAAAGCCTGATGGTAGGTTGCTATTGCACTCTGGATCAAGAACGAGGCTGCAGACCTCCTCAACTTCTCTTCCACCCCTGCTGCTCTTAAAATGTATAATAAGGTTTCAGGTTCAGTTATTAAAAGATTATTTCATCTACTCTGTGTCAAAATGTGCATTAAAAAAAATTTTTTTTAATGTTTATTCTTGAGAGAGAGAGCAAGCAGGGGAAGAAGGGCAGAGAGAGGGAGACACAGAATCTGAAGCAGGCTCCAGGCTCTCAGCTGTCGGCACAGAGTCCAACGCGGGGCTCGAACTCACAAAACTGTGAGATCAGGACCTGAGCTGAAGTCAGACATTTAACCAACTGAGTCAGCCAGGCACTCCAAGATGTGCATTTCTTATCATATAAATAGTTCCTCAAATTTTGCCTTTGAGCCTCCTCAGATTGATTACTGAAAAGAAAAATTACCTGTCTTCTCCTAATCAATTTGGACATGAGATTCCTGAGTGGTACTTGTTTCAGTTATCATTCCCAACTATGTTACTCTTGTTTCAATGAAAATGCACTTAAAATAGGAGAATTCAGAATTAGAGGGGGCCTTAGGAATATAATGCAGACTCCTACTTAAATGTGATCAAATGAACACATTTATTTAACTCTGCTGCTTATCCGAAGTCCTCTAAAAAGACAGTAAGCTCAAAATGCATAAGTTTTTGGTGAACAGATGACAGCAACCACATTTTGGAAGCCGTAAAGCAGGAAGAAGTGTGGGACCTGACTTTGCAGAGTAGAAACTCACTAAGCTGTTAGTAGGGAAGCCAGAGCAAGCCAATTCTCAGAACCCACAGGACAGCTTAGGCATTAGAGGTACTAGGTACCTCTGAAAGGAGGAGTGTGAGTGAGAAAAAATATGAGGGGTAGCTGAGGACAGGGATACTGTACTGAAAATGGGAATTACGTGGAAGTCAGCATTAGATGGTGAGACATATCGGTCTCCTCTTCATCTCAGCTCTGAGAGTGCTGGCAGCCAGGCTTACTCCGTTCCTACCTCTGTCCACAGGTGATTGGATGATTTCCTCACTGGGGAAATTTGGTATGCCCAGAAGGGCAAAATCCTGCAATCCTAATAAGATCATCCTACACTGACCAACCCAACCTCCTATCCTGCCTCACCCCTGCTATTGGTCTTCCTCTCTTAAATAGCCAAGGCTTACCCTCAGGCAATCAAGGAAAGCCTGCAGTATGCAGGAGACCAAAATGAACAAAAAAGAACTCAGAGAAACTAGACGCAATGAAGTTGGTAGGAAAACTTGTTTAAGAAACTCTATTGTCTATCCTTGTAGATATCCTTGTCCCACAAAGGAAAGAACATATTCAAAAGGAACATTCAGAAGAAAAAAAGATGTTTGTAAAATTGAAAATAATATAGTAGCAGCGAAAAAGTCATCAAAAAGTAAGGAAAATGCAAGGTGAGGAGACCCCTCAGAACTGAAACCGGCTAGGCTAACACAACTTACTGTTTACATTTATAAAACTTCTGTTTCAATCTTGTCGCCAACAGAACTTTACTATTACAAGAAACTCTTTCACAGGGCAATAAAGATAGAAATAACTTTGTTCTGGGAATTTCCTTGCCCAGGAAGCCCATTTAAATGAACACCAAACGGGTTAGCTAACCTGTAGCATCAGGTGACAGTTTATCCCTCAAGACTCTGATCCCATCTCAAAATCCTTGCTGTGTCCTCCATCCCTAACTATTATCTTTGTTCCATCCTAATCAAGTGGTAGTGTTGAAAGACCCGCCTTAAACCAGTCTTCGGAACCTCACAAATATCTCAACTTTGCTCTTCCCCCTCTGAGAGGCCACTAGTAGACTGTCCAGTTAGTGCTCTCCCTCAGTAGGAATAAACTCAAGTTTAATTTTATCAACAGGATTTTCAACAATACTTTTTTGGAGCCAAAATCATCACTTCTTAAAAAGTAGTACAGGGGCACCTGGGTGGCTCAGTCGGTTTAGTGTCCAACTTCTGCTCAGGTCATGATCTCACTGCTTGTGAGTTTGAGCCCTGCATCAGGCTCTGTGCTGACAGCTCAGAGCCTGGAGCCTCCTTCAGATTCTGTGCCTCCCTCTGTCTCTCTGCTCCTTACCCACTCGTGCTCTGTCTCTATTTCTTACTCTCTCTCTCTCAAAAATAAACACTAAAAAAGAAAAAAAAGAAACAAAAACCTACAAGAAAACACATAGGAAAGTGGAAGAAAAAGGATAAGAAAGATAAAAAAGATCAATTCTGGAGATTTAATATCCAAGTTACAGGAATTCCAAACAAAACAAGAACAGGGAAAATGGTGAGGAGAAAAACATCAAAGAAATAATTCAAGGAAATTTCCCAGAACTTTAAGGCATAAATTTCCAGACTAGAAGTTGTGATGGATCAAAGGAGATTCATACCAGGGTTAAAACCATGGTTGTGGGAGAGTGTGATACTAAGTGAAATAAGCCATACAGAGAAAGATACCATATGGTTTCACTCTTATGTGGATCCTGAGAAACTAAACAGAAACCCATGGGGGAGGGGAAGGAAAAAAAAAAAAGAGGTTAGAGTGGGAGAGAGCCAAAGCATAAGAGACTGTTAAAAACTGAGAACAAACTGAAGGTTGATGGGGGGTGGGAGGGAGGGGAGGGTAGGTGATGTGTATTGAGGAGGGCACCTTTTGGGATGAGCACTGGGTGTTGTATGGAAACCAACTTGACAATAAACTTCATATATTGAAAATAAATAAAATAAAATAAAATAAAATGAGAAACACCAGAAAACAAAAACAAAAACAAAAACAAAAACAAACCATGGTTGTAAAATTTCAGAAAACTTTAGACAAAGGCAAAGCAGAGAGTTCTTCAGATTAAGATTATTGCCACCAGATGGCAGTATTGTCTCAAAGGCTCTATTTCTATGAGGGTGTTTTTGTCTATAAAATTTCTCTGCTTCTTTCCAAAGCTTTAGAAAAGAGCCTGGGTTATTTCCTTAGTCATACTCTATCAGAGCTCTTACTCTGATTTCTTCCTAAAAGGCTCTGCTAAAATGTCACCATACAATCAGCCTGAAAGAAGAAAAAAGATTCAGTTCTCTGAAGTATTGGTTCCATGAGGCTCTGATGGGAAAAAAGACTTTTAAGAGAATGGACTCTGAGCTGTAACTGTTTTAGAGAAGAGGACTTCTGTCATGAAGGGATTCTACAAAACATTCATGCGTTCATTCTCTCAACAAGTTTTATTTTTATTTATTTATTTTTAAATTTTTATTTGAGAGAGAGAGCGAGAGTACACAGTCAGGGAAGAGGGGCAGAAGGAAAGAGAGAGAATCTTAAACAGGCTCCACGCTCAGCACCCAGCCCTATTGGGGGCTTGATCCCATGACCCTGGGATCATGACTTGAGCTGAAATCAAGAGTCAGATGCTCAACCGACTGAGCCACCCAAGTGCCCCTCAACAAGTTTTATTGACACCTACTATATGCTAGGCATTAGCAATAACCCAGGGGAGAAAATCAGACATTGTCTTTGTGTTCATGGAGCTTACATTCTGAGAGGAGAAATATCCAAAAAACAAGTTAAATCAAATCACATCTGTAGCGGAGGAATTTGATAGAGGTCAAGGTGGAAGTAACACCAGTTTTGTAGGTGGGAGATATAGATGACTTGGATTAGGATGGTGTTAGGAGAAAGAAAAGTAGATGGATTCAAGATATGTTGGAGGTAGAATTGATAGGACTTGGATGTGGGAGGTCAGAGAGCAGATGCATTAACATCTCCGGATTGAGCAAGTGGCTGGGTGCACAGGTTGACATTTTCTTGGGTGAAGACTTTCAGGGAGAGAAGTTTTGGAGGACAGGATGATGGATAAGAATCAAGAGTTCAGTGTAGAATGTTAATTAAATTGCTCCTCCCCAGGCATTTGGGTTCTGGTGGACGTCACTTAACCAGGCTACGATGGAGTTTGCTCCAATCTACTGCCCAACAGAATGGCTTGGACTGGCATTTTTGGCTTAAATTAGTTCACACTTGGCATTCATTAAGTTAAAAATTGCTGTTAACTCTTTCCTTCTATGGAGCAATAGAAAAATCAGCTTAAATTTTTAGTGGTCCCCTCCCCCCCCCTCCCCCACCCCGGGCTGGGTATTTGAGAGCTAAGGAGAACAAGGCAGCACATTTTTCATTTTGTTTTTTGTATTCTGTTCAGATGGAGGACACATCTTAAGGACAAGAAGCTTCTAGAAATGCAAGACCACTTATTTTGATGGATCCTCTCAGGTTGCTATGTGCAGGTAAGATCCTGAGTGTGATTCTGAGATGACAGAGGTGAAAACTTCTTCCCTTGACTTGAAGATAGAGACCATGTCTTGTCCCCAACATAGTGCCTGATATGTATGTACTCAATAAATACGTGTTGGATTGAAGCCACTCCATCTGGATCATTTTCCAGTTTTCAGACCTTAGTTGAACTCTCCATAGGACTCAAAATACCTCCTATTACCTATTTCCCAAAAAGCTGTTACATAATAAACTGTGGGAGTGGGTGCCTCTCCAGGCTCATCATGGCTTAGGATCGTATCACTGGGTTATGTTAGAAAAAAGCACATCCCCTTCCTTTTTCTTATCCTCCACTGCACAGGAATATTTTGCCATCATCAACACAGAGTTAAGGCAGAGCTTAAAAATCAATCTTAGATCTCGACATCAATGTTTTCATTTGCACCAAAGTGGTTGAGTATTCTGTACTGTACTTATAATCCTCAGTTACCTCACTCACCTTCTTTGTTCACTCTGCATTTTCTCTGTACCTATTTGCTTGCACCTTTGGACTGTGCTTTTTTGAAAGTGAGAATTATATCTTTTTTTTTTTTTTTAACTTTTTTTTTTTTTTTAATTTTTTTTTTCAATGTTTATTTATTTTTGGGACAGAGAGAGACAGAGCATGAACGGGGTAGGGGCAGAGAGAGAGGGAGACACAGAATCGGAAACAGGTTCCAGGTTCTGAGCCATCAGCCCAGAGCCTGACGCGGGGCTCGAACTCCCAGACCGCGAGATCGTGACCTGGCTGAAGTCGGACGCTTAACCGACTGCGCCACCCAGGCGCCCCAAGAATTATATCTTTTTAAGCTTCATACTTGTATACAGTTTAGAACAGTGCTATTATAAGGGCGCGTGGATGGCTCAGTTGGTGAAGTGTCCAACTCTTGATTCTTGGCTCAGGGTTTGTGGGATCAAGCCCCATGTCGGACTCTGTGCTGACAGCATAGAGCCTGCTTGGGATATTCTCTCTCTCCCTTTCTCTCTGCCCTTCCCCTGCTCATGTGTGTGCTCTCTCTCTCTCTCTTAAAATAAACAAACAAAAAAAAAGAAGAGTGCTATTTTATAGTCTTGGTAACACAAAGGAGTAGCCTAGGAGAGCTTTAGCTCCCCCCACCAATTTTCATAAACCTTGCAACCCTCCTCCAGAATCATAATTAATACATAAAAAGAAAAATGTTTATGAATTACAAATAAAAGCATATTTAGAAAACATGTTATTTTTATCGTTGTGTAGCATGCAATCTAAGTAAAAACAGCGTGCTTACTATGCAGAAGCAACATGAAGTTAAGACAAGTCTTGTAGCGGGGTGCCTGTGGCTCAGTCGGTTAAGCATCCGACTTTGGCTCAGGTCATGATCTCATCTTTCGTGAATTCAAGCCCCACGTCAGGACTCTGTGCTGACAGCTCGGAGTCTGGAGCCTGCTTCAGATACTGTGTCTCCCTCTCTCTCTGCCCCTCCCCCTCCCCCTGCTCACGCTCTGTCTCTCTCTCTCAAAAGTAAATAAACACTAAAAAAAAAAAAAGACAAGTCCTGTAGCTTCCCCTTTCCACCAGACTGCTACTCCTAAGTGGTTCATGGGAAAGAAACCTGACACTCCCAATGCTCAAGAGTTTGTTAACAACTCTTGTTAAAGATGGGAGCCAAAAATAAAGAATGGGAGCCAATGCCTGGCAAAGGATGTAGCATTCCCCTGAGAGTTGAGTCTCTCATTTCCTTGTCTTTCCTTCTCCTCTTAGGTTATGTTGTTTTTGTGCTGTGGCCTATATTCTGGATTTTCAAAGGACTCTGCTCTTATTTATCTTTACAAGTGTGATTCGGATCCAAAGCTTATTATGTAGTAAATTCTTTGGGAAGTGACATGTCTAAAGTACTGTGAAAAGTCCTCCTTGAACATTTTGCCTGAAATGTTAAGTAAGGAAAAAGTCAGGATACTGTCTGGAAGCCAGACTCTGTTGCAATGCAGATATGGGATATTTAAACAAACAAAAATTCTGGGAAGCTTTTAATGTCGCAAGTTTTGGTTCTAAGCATTTGGGGAAGGTAGTTTGGAAACAGCATAGCACATTTATATCTCAATTTAAATAATAAAATGTGTAGAATAGTTTTCTGATATATTACTTTACCCAATTCAGAAGACTTCCTAGTCCTAAATTTTTCTCATAAAAGTGATAACTGCTTTATAGTGTAATCAATCAAAAGAACAAAATAAGAGGTTTAAACATTAAAAAGGAGGTGGCAAATTATTATTATTTGCAGATGACACAATATACCGGAAAACCTAAGGGAATCAACTTAAAAGTTATTAAGAGTTCAAGAGTATTTGGGGCGCCTGGGTGGCTCAGTTGGTTGAGCGTCCAACTCTTGATTTCAGCTCAGATCATGATCTCACAGTTTGTGAGTTCAAGCCCCTGCCTGGGCTCTTAATTGACAGTGCGGAGTCTACTTGTGAGTCTCTCTCTCTCTCTTTCTCTGCCGCCCGTGCATGCTCGCTCTTTCTCTCTCTCTTTCTCAAAATAAACTTTAAAAAGAAGAAATAAGAGGAGTATTCACTAAGGCAACCTTAGAAAATAAATGTGTAACAATCAGTAGCATTTTTATATTTAAACCACAACCTGTTCAAAATATTATAGGTAAAATTATTACAATCTCAAATCAAAACAGCAATACCAGCAAACCCTAATAGGAAATATACAGAATCTAGATGAATAAAAATATAAAACTTAGTAGAGCCTGTAAAATGTCTTTTTTTTTTTTTTAACGTTTATTTATTTTTGGGACAGAGAGAAACAGAGCATGAACGGGGGAGGGGCAGAGAGAGAGGGAGACACAGAATCAGAAACAGGCTCCAGGCTCTGAGCCATCAGCCCAGAGCCTGACGCGGGCTCGAACTCACGGACCACGAGATCGTGACCTGAGCTGAAGTCGGAGGCTTAACTGACTGCGCCACCCAGGTGCCCCTAAAATGTCTTTTTTTAAAAAAATGTTTATTTTTGAGATGGAGAGCACCAGCTGCGGAGGGGCAGAGAGAGAGAGGGACAGAGGATCCAAAGTAAGCTCTATGAAACATGAGATCATGACCGGTCTGAAGTCTGATGCTCAACCCACTGAGCCACTGAGGTGCCTCAAGGATGTAGAAAGTCTTGATCAGAAGACTCCGTGCTATAAATATGTCTATTTTTACTGCCTTGATCTATGGATTCAACGAAATCCCCCCAAAACTATAACTGCATTTTTTTTTTTTGGTAACTTAATTTTCAGTTCAACTAGAAGAGTAATTACATGAAACTGATCAGAAAAAAAAAAAAATAAAGACTTATAAGGGAAGACTTAGCTCTGGTAGCCAGCCTCCAAGATGGATTCTAATGATCTCTGTCTGTCTTCTGGTTTTCACACCCTCATGTTGTCCCCTCCCACACTGTACCAGGGTAAGGTTGACAGATAAAATATAGAATGCCCAACTAAATTTGAGTTTCAGACAAGCAATGCATATTTTTTAGTATAAGTGTATCTTCAATATTGCATGCGACATAGTTATAATAAAAAGTCTTGATTTTTATCTGAAAATCAAGTTTAACTGGGAGTACTATATTTTTATTTGTTAAATCTGGAAACCTATTAAATCAGGGTTGGTCTGACCAGTAGCATATGACAAAAGTAATGGTATGTCATTTTCAAGATTGGGTTATAAAAGACTGTGGCTGCCATCTTGGGCATCCTCCCACTCCCCAGTCTCTCCCCTGGAGGAAGCAAGTTGCTATGTTGTGAGCAGCCCTATGGAGAGTCCTACATGACAAGGAACTAAAACCTCTGGCCAACATTAAGTGAGGAACTGATGTCTGTCAACAATGTCAGTGGGCTTATTAGTGGGTTCTTCAACCCCAGTCAAGCCTTGAAATGACTGCAGCCCCAGCCAGCACCTCTATGGCAGTCTTGTAAGAGACAGCCAAAACTACTCAGCTAAGCTGCTACCAGATTCCTGGACTCTAGAAATTGTGCAAAATAATAAATGTTGTTTTAAGATGCTACATTTTGGGGTAATTTGCTATGCAGGAATAATTACTAATACACTGACCCAATTAGATATTTAATCTTCAAATTACAATGGTAAAAACAGTTTGGTATATTATGCAGAAATCTACACTTAAATGAAATAGTATTTGAGAGTCTAAAAATTGAAAATATATATGGGAGTTTTTTTGTATGATGCAGGCATCATTTGAAATCAATGTGGAAAAGAATTAGTAAATAAATGACATTGGGATGATTGTGTAGCCATTTAGAACCTTGCTTTATTTCAAATTCCACTTCATCGTTGGTAAATTGAGAAGGGATTGGCTTTTGTATATTAATCTTTTATCCTGCATCTTTGCTATAATTGCTTAATAGTTCCAGGAGTTTTTCTGTTGATTTTTTCAGATTTGCTACATAGACAATCACTTCATTTGTGAACAAAGACAGTTTTATTTCCTCCTTCCCAATTTGTTTATCTTCTATTTCCTTTTCTTGCCCTATTTCATTAGCAAGGACTTCCAGAGTGATGTTCCACCCTGCCAAGGTGGAAAGGGACATCCTTGCCTTGTTCCCGATCTTAGTGGGAAATCTTCTAGTTCTCACCATTAAGTATGATGTTAGTTGTTATCAAGTTGAGGAAGCTTCCCTCTATTCCTAGTTTTCTGATAGATTTTATGAAGAATGGGAGTGGGATTTTGTCAAATACTTTTTCTGCATCTATTGATATGATCATGTAAGTTTTTTAACCTATTGATGTAATGGATTACATTAATTGATTTTCAAATCTTATACCAACTTTGCATACCTGGGATAAATCCCATTTGTTCATGGCATATAATTCTCTTTATACATTATTGGATTTGGTTTACTAATATTTTGTTAAATATTCTAGCATCTATATTCATGAGAGTCTGTCTATAGTTTCTTTTTCTTGTAATGTCTTTGGTTTTGGTATCATGGTAATTCTGGCCTCTTAGAATCAGTTAGGAAGTGTTCCTTCTGCTTCTATTTTTAGGATGAGATTATGGATAATTGGTGTGATTTCTTCCTTAAATGTTTGGTAGATTTCACCAGTGAACCCATCTGGGAATAATGTTTTCTTTAAAACAAATTTGAAAAAAAAAAACTCCATATTTTATTTAGATTGAAATAAGCTTATTTCACTGAAATAAGATGAAATTAAAATTCACTTATTATTTAGATTGAAATAAAATTGACTTTCCTCACTAAAAATAATAGCCATATTTTGTGCATTATTCCTAGATAAACCACAAGCCCCTTATTTTTGTAAGTTTTCCCGATCAAGATGAGGAAGTAGATACAGTCACAGAAAAAGACAGAAGAAAATAGATATACCAATTGTCAGTATCCGTGGCCTCTGATTCTGGTTTGATCATGAAACAGAAGTGTTTAACATATACCTGATTAAAAGCTTAAGACTCAGAAAGGTGTACGCTCAATAAAATAACAAATACAACAACCAGATATGGAACAAGAATGGCAGTCACTTCCATTTGAACTTCAACTGTAACTTGTTCCTTTAGGTTCACTTAACAAAGATAAAACCTGCACTAACACTCTTGTTTAATGAGCTCACTGTTTTCCTTTCCTTGATAATTCCATTAACTGTACATTACAAATCTTTAACAATATACTTTAAAACCCAACTAGTCAAAGGTCAGTTGTAAATTTCTTTGTAACATTTTATAAAATCTATTTTTTCCTCCCACACCTCCCAAAATTTATTCCTTCAAAGAAGTGATAACTCAATACAATTGGATCTTCAGTGATAATAAATGTTATATCCAAAATGATTTTAAACATTCCTAGAGTGCCAGAACTGGAGATCATGCAGAAATGAAATATGGTACTTGCAATACTGTCTTCTGGAGGAACAAATATATCTTCAAGGTGTGAGCATTAAAATAGTGATTGCTCGGGGCGCCTGGGTGGCGCAGTCGGTTAAGCGTCCGACTTCAGCCAGGTCACGATCTCGCGGTCCATGAGTTCGAGCCCCGCGTCGGGCTCTGGGCTGATGGCTCAGAGCCTGGAGCCTGTTTCCGATTCTGTGTCTCCCTCTCTCTCTGCCCCTCCCCCGTTCATGCTCTGTCTCTCTCTGTCCCAAAAATAAATAAACGTTGAAAAAAAATTTTTTTTTAAAATAAAAAATAAAATAAAATAAAATAAAATAGTGATTGCTCAAACCAACCAAGTGGCTGATATATTCAGTAAGAGGCCCATAGAAAAAGATGTTCAGTGATTAAACAGCCTACATATACCTTACAACTTTGCCTTCAAATTTTAAACATAGGAGAAAACCTATTTTTAAGCATTTTTAAAGGTATTTTTTTATGGTTTATCAATTACCTGTACGCAATTCTGACTTGTTTGTGTAGCACTGACTTGTTTGTGTAGAGATTGATATATGGGTCTACCATTAAATACAGATAATGTTTTTATAAAACATTTATGTTAGGCAAAGCCAAGTTCCTTAACCTTCATTCTGTCAAAGTGATCCCCAGGAATGCTTTTGAGATGCTTTTGAGTGTTTTCACAGCAGTCATTCTCAAACAAATCACAGGAAGAATACACAAGACTTTCAGCAATGCATAAACATTAGGAAGAAACTTGAAGCCAGGCAGATGGAGGGCTTCCTAAGTGGTGGATGGGAGCTCTGCCTCTTTCCTTCTGTGTTTCTATGTGATTTTCTAACAGGGAAGCTGGGCTGAGAGTGTGTCAGGATTGGCTAAGTCACTTCTGTACAAGTCAGTCAGCATGGGGCTCTCTGTTACATTGAATTTGAGCTGTCCCATGACAGACAATACCCGAAATAAGCATTTTCAGGCTTTGAGGTGTTGTTCTGAGAATATATCTTTAAGTTCCTGAGTAATAACTTGTCCTGTTGCAACACTTAGGGATCTTTTATAGTAATTCTCAGAGGTTAGTTGAGATTCCAAGTTACCTTGCTGAGCTCTGTGGAATTTCTTAGGGAGTTTCATTTGAATGTAAGGTTGGTTATCAAATTTATGACTTCCTCAAGCGAAAATCGGTGGTAAGTTTTAGAGTTTTCCATCACCTTATTAGTGAATGCAAAACTGCAGAGAAGCTGCTAGCTGCAAAGAAAACATCCAAGATTTGTCATGTGGGGATTTTGACCAAGGACTCTTGTAAAAGATAGGACTTTTTTTTTTTTTTAAGTATTTATTTATTTTGAGAGAGATAGAGACAGCGTGAGTGGGGGCCAGGGGGCACGGAGCAGAGAGAGAGGGAGACAGAGAATCCCAAGCAGGCTCTGCACTGCCAGCACAGAGCCCACTGTGGGGCTTGAAACCATGATTTCATGACCTGAGCCAAAACCAAGAGTTGGATGCTTAATTGCCTGAGCCACCTAGGTGCCCCAAGATAGGCTATTTTTAAGAACAGTAATGACAAAAATAAAATTAAAATCTGTTGATGGCAGAGGGACAGATTCTCGGCCAGTTACAGTTATTCCATCTAATACTTATGTCGCTATACCATCTAAACATAAAACAAGTGCTTGTAGGAAATCTATAAAAATTTCAAAAACACCCTGCTTGTCTCTCAATTGAGAATGACAAGTTTCCTTCAGGTCATTACTCTTTTCTTCATTGTTCTGAGAAAAGACAGAAATTACATTGTCATATATGAGTTGTGGTGATTGATGGGTAAAAGAACAGACTTCCTCAATCGTTCCCAATGCAACTGATACTGCCATAACAGGCACTGGTTTGCCAACCGCATATTTAAGGCACAGGAAGAGCAGAGTGTGTAGAGAGCTTAGGACTATTTCTCTAAAAGTCTTGAAGCAGTTTTCATTTTTGATGAAAATCTACTGGACATATGGTACTCCTGGTCTTGACAGTACTCCATATTTAGTCCCCACTTCACGGTTATTACAGTGTGAAATTACACACCCAAAATTATCTTCATTAAGGCAGACATTATCTTCATAGGGCAGGAAGCCCACAAATTCTTCTCCCAGGTATGGATTCATCAACAGGTGAGTGTTCCCCTACTATGTCCACATACCACCAGTGATCATGAAAGGGAAGTGAATCTCAGTTGCCTGATGGTTTCTTCCTGAGTGCAGCACTCACAGATCCAGTGTCTGACTCTTGCTGTTTTTCAATGGAACTTGTTAGTTGGTGCCTTGAAGTGCTTTCTCAAGACCTCTTCACTAGAATTTATCCTGCACTTCAGCAATGCTTGAAAGATACAGGAATATAGAGAGTTTATGGGATTTCATCAGCCTCAGGTCCTTCCAGAGGTAGATTTTGTTTACATAAGAATCAAAATTTCAAATAAAGACTTTAGGTATTGTTTTCCTTCTCTTCAAGGGTTAGAGATAAAATGTCTTCATCCAGTTCTTTACCTCCCGCATTGGGGTTCTAGGCATAGCTGTGTATGTCTTTATTGTTTTGTTCCTGGACAGAAGGTTCATCAATTTTTTTCTCTTTTTTTTTTTTGTTTTTATGTTTCAATGTCCTGATTTCATCTTCACTCAGTTCTTTTATTCACTTTCTATGTTTATAATGCAGATTGTTCAGACAACTTGTACGATAAAAATTTGTCCTATAAGGACTAGTTCTGCAGATTGTAGGGGTCTCCAAGTGTTTGGCACATAATCAGTAATGTTGTCTCTTCTAAGTTTTATCTTTTAAGTCTGCTCTTCTATAATCTTCAGCTACTTCTGCATCTGGCCAGGTCCCCCCGGGGAGCCTGAAGAAGAACAGGCCTGACTCTTCCTTGTGCAGTGGGGACTGTGAAGGAGTTAGGTGTCCCTTCCCTACAGGTCCAGCTCTCCCCTTCCTATCTTCTTAGGGCATCTCACCCTCAGGTAGGTTAGGGGAGGAGAGCCAGCCCATCACCTTCAACCTAGAATTCTATGCTTAAACTATTGATTAAATATGAGAGTAGAAAAAAGACCTTTTTTAGACATGCAGACTTTCAAAAAAATTTTACCTCCCTTGCATCCCAGTGTAGTCAGGCGTCTAAAGTGGCCCCCAGCGAGTCTGCCTGAGTATGGGCTGGCCCTAGTTCATTACTTCTAATGAACAGAATAGGCAAAATTGATGGATATCACTTCAGAGATTAAGTTACAAAAGACTGACTTGGTCTTGCTTGCATTTTCTCTTTTTCTCTTGCTTCCTTGTTCTGATGAAATCAACTATCTTTTTAATGAGCCACCCCTTGGGGTGCCGGGTGGCTCATTTGGTTGAGTGCCCAACTTCTGCTCAGGTCATGATCTCACCGTCTGTGGGTTTGAGCCCTGCATCGGGCTCTGTGCTGACAGCTCAGAGCCTGGAGCCTGTTTCGGATTCCGTGTCTCCCTCTCTCTCTGCCCCTCCCCGCTCATGCTCTGTCTCTCTCTCTCTCTCTCTGTCAAAAACAAATAAACATTAAAAAAAAATTTAATGAGCCACCCCATGAAAAAGTCAATGCAGCAAGGAAACCAAGGGAGGCCTCTGGTCATTTGCTCCTGAGGAACTGAGGATCTCAGTCCAATAGGAAACACTTTAAGTCTATTACCAAAAAGGATAGCCATGACCTCCCCCAGTAGTAATCCCCTAGTATGTCCTCTAAAAAAGGAAGCAGAGAGAACACGAACACCACATGGAAAATTCTATTTCTAATCCAGGGGTTTTCAGCTGGGGACAGCTTTGTCCCTTGGGGACATCTAGCAACATCTAGAGACATTTTTGATTGACATGACTTGAGTTGGGGGACACTACTGGCATCTAGCAGGTAGAGGCTAGAGATGCCACTAAACATCCTAACAATGAATAGGACCACCCCACAACAAAAAATTATGTCAAACAGTGTCACCTGAATGTCAATAGTACCAAAGTTGTAAGAAATCTTGTTCTAACTTAATAGTTTGATTCTTCAACTTGTGGTTGCTGTCCCACCTATGGGTAGTTTGCCTATATACTTTTTGTTTGTTAAGCCTGGCAAAGTATAGAATATTGCTGGATAACAACTAGTAAAAATTTAACCATGGGAGGCTAATAAGGGTACTGGGCATGAGACCTGTCAGCTACAGCAAGTAAGTGCAAGAATGAGTCCATAATTTATTTTTTTTTCTTTTTAGCAATATCATCTTTTAATAGCTGCCTTCCTGTGATATTATGAATTATAATAAGAAATATATATTTGGCCTTTGTCCTGTTTCTAGTGCAGACCTTCTAAAAGCCTTGGAATTTCTTAAGTGGTGAAAGAGATAAAGGTGCCTTTTGTCATGTTAATGAGGTGAATTTTGGAATGCCCCTGGGTCTTCTAAGAATTGGGCTGATTGGCTGGATTGTAGGGTTGGGACTTTCAGTCCCACCCTTATACCTCTTGGGAGGGGAGAATGGCTGGAGATTGAATAGATTTCCAATGGCTGATGACTTAATCAATCATGCCTATGTAATAAAGTCTCCATAAAAATTTAGAAATGGACAGTTTGGACAGCTTCCAGGTTGGTGAACTGGGAGAGCTGGAGGTGCTGGGAGAGTAGCACACCTATGCTGGGCATGGAAGCTCCATGTCCCTTGCCATATACCTTGCCCTGTGCATCTCTTCCATCTGGATGTCCACCTGTATCCTTTATTATATACTTTTATAATAAACTGGTAAATGTGAGTAAGTGTTTCCCTGAGTTCTGTGAGCTACTCTAGCTAATCAGTTGAATCTGAAAGGGTAGAGATCATGAGAACCTCTGATTTATAGCCAGTTGCTAAGAAGAAGCACAGCTAACAACCTGGACTTGGAACTGGCATCTGAAATCCAAGGAGTGGATCTTTGGAACCTCCAGTCTATAGGTGGTTGGTCAGAAGCATAGGTGTTAACTTGAGCTTGTGAATGGCTTCTCAAGTGGAGGGTATTCTTTTGGGATTGAGCCCTGTCCCTTTGGAGTCTGATTCTGTCTCTGGGTAGACAGTTCAGAATTGAGTTGAACTCTATAGAACACCTACTTTGTGTCCTGAGCATTGTGTGGTGGTGTGTGTGGGACGGGGTCGGGGGGTGGGGAGCCTCCTCCACACACATGTCAGAATTGGTCTTAGAACCATTTTTCTTCCCTAGAAAAAGTCCCTACAGCTGTGTTCCAGAAACTCTGGAAGTATCCGTAATGATTTTTTTTAGTTTCTCTTATAAATGCTCGTTCTATGTTGGTGGCTTAAGATTGTACCCTTACTTCATGCTTGGTTTTGTCTCTTCTGTGCCGGACTTGATTTTATTTGTGCCTCACAGTAATGCTTGCATATTTGCTTCAGCCTAAACTCTGCACCTTTTAGGACAATCCTGACACAGTACCATATCCAAGGGCTTTCTGGTTTGGGGGCAGGGGAAGTTTAAACACCTATAACCAAATTGTTAGCAAATTGTTAATCCACGTATACCTGAAGTTCAGCATTAGTGAATATCTATTAGGGTAGATTTTTAAATAATTTACCTGCAACTATAGTATAGATCATATTACTTAAAGTTACAAAGCTTTTCCAGTATTGACTAGCTTCACAAATTTTCTTTTAGTATTATGTCCAAGGTGTCTGGAGCCATAGCATAGCGGAGCATTCAACACTGTATCCATACACAAAAAATGGTTTGGCCAGTTGGAGTAATTGTTAGCTGATCCTAATTGTTGACTATTTTCAAGCAAATAAATATTTAATGATTAGTTGGTAACTAGTCCCAGATTTGTGTTTTTTCAACAGTTATAAAGCCATTGTTATTGGACAGTCCCAAATTGATGGGCATCTATGTTTCACACCTTACTCCAGAATGTAAGCATTACAAGTTTCTTTAGATTTATGACTTACAAGCATAAGTTGTTTTTTTTTAATTAAATATTTTCAAATGAGTTTGTTACTCCAGCTTTCTCTTCTGAGATTTTTAGCCTTCCACATGTGATATTAAGAGGTTTTTTTAGTCATCCTCTGTTCTAGTTATCTACTGCTACATGACAAGCCACCTCTAAATCTAGCAATGTGAAAACAACGGTTTTACTATCCTCACAGAATTCCGATGGGCATGGTAGGGATGTTTTGTCTCTGTTGCACTCTGTCCAGAGCCTCAGCCAGGAAGACTCAGTGTTCAGTGGTGACTTGAACAGATGGGCACTGGAATCATCATGAGGCTTCTCCACTCACATGTCAACACCTAGGCTGGGAAGACATGAAGGCTGGGCAAAGCCAGGGCTGTTGACCAGATCACTTACATAGGGCCTGTCTCTCTGGCTTTGGCTTCTCACAGGGTGGTGGCTAAGTTCCAAGATGGAGCTTTCTGAGAGTGTTCCAGGAGACACAGGTGGAAGCTGTAGGTCTTGTAGTGACCTAGTTTTAGAAGTCACATAGCCTTTCTTCCATATTCTATTGCAGAGATCAGTGAACTATGACCTTGTGCCAAATTCAGCATGCCACCTGTCATTGTAAATAAAGTGTTATTGGAACATAGCCATGTCCATTTGTTTACATTTTGTCTATGGCTACTTTCATGCTACAATGCAGAGTTGAGTAGTTGCAACAGAGACCTTAAGGCCTGCAAAGCCTAAAATATTAACTATGTGGCCCTTTACTGAAAAGGTGTGCTGAGCCTTGCTCTATTAGTTAAAGCCATCACAGCCTCTCAGTGTCATGGGAACCCCACTCTTGGGGGAAGGTATGTCAAAGAAGTTACACCATTTTTTGAAAATTACCATAGCACCCATTTATCTCTCAGATTTTAATCCTTGTTTGGTTTTTAGTTGTGTGGGCTACTTAAAATAGCTCTTCTCACATATGTAAATGCATGCTGAAGTTCTGTGAGAGCAGGTTAAAAAGTGGGAGTCAACTGTGGTATTTCAAGTTTTATTCTTTTGAAATTTGCCTGTTTCAGCTCTATGGGTAAATGTTTTCCTAATAATTTTTTCAAAGAAAGGTTAGAAGCATTAACCTGTGTTCACAGAGCTAATGCAGGGATAAAGAAGACCTTTAGTTTCTGGAAAAAAAAAAAAAAGAATAAGAAGAGGAAGAAGAAAACAAAGAGAAAGATGGTAAACAGTTGTCTGAACAGTTAAGCTTCACTTGGTCAACAAGTTTCAGGTTTTAGAAATCATTACTTGTTTATGAAAAAATTTTAATCTAAATATGCTATATTGGTACAATTTTAATTAACCCCAATTTCCTCATCTATAGAATGAAGGGGTTGGGTAGTCAGTGGTTCACAACCCTGGCTACATATTCAGAACATAGGGGCCCAGGCCCTTATCTTAGCTAATTAAACCAGAATATCTGGAAGTGGGGCCCCCACAGGTTTTAAAAGCTCCTCGGATTATTTTCATAAACTACAGCCAGGGCAGAGAAATAGGTGGTTAGGGGATTGTAGGCTCCTTTTCAGATGGAAAAATTTCCTTGTTCTGTGATAAAGGGGATATGAAAATGGAAAGTTTCAGGTGAAGAGGGAAGAGCCAAGATGGTAGAACAGCATGGAAAGTGTTTTTGTGTCTCTCGTCCCTGAAATGCAGCCAGATCAACACTAAACCATCTTGCACACCTAAAACACTGATTGAGGATTAACGCAACAATCTGCACAACCTGAACCACAGAACTCAGCAGAAAGAGAAAAAAATTTATTTTATTTTCCATTTTTATTAAAAAGATTTTTCTTTAATTTTTTTCTACTATGTATTTTACTTTTTTGTAAATTTTAAAAATTCTATTTTACATCAATCATTTCATTTTATTCTATTTTATTGTATTCATTTTTTCAAATTTTCAAATGTTTTCCTTTTTTTCCCCCTTTTTTCTGCTTTTTCTTTTCTTATCTTTCCTTTTTTTCTCTAATCTGTCAAGCTCCTTTCAACAACCAGACCAAAACACACCTAGGATATAGCTTCCCTTATTTAATTTTTTTTGTGTTGCTTTTAATTTTTTTTTTTTTACTTTATTAATTCCTTTTCTTCCTTAAAAATGATGAAATGAAGGAATTCTCCCCAAATGAAAGAACAGGAAGAAATGACAGCTAGGGACTTAACAACACAGATACAAACAAGATGTCTGAACTAGAATTTAGAATCACGATAATAAGAATACTAGTGGGGGTTGAAAAAAGCATAGAATCCATTTCTGTGGAGATAAAAGAAGTAAAAGCTTGTCAAGATGAAATAAAAAATGTTATAACTGAGCTGCAATCTCTAATGAATGCCACGGCGGCAGGAATGGATGAAGTAGAGCAGTGAGTTTAACAATATAGAGGACAAACTTATGGAGACCAATGAAGCAGAAAAAAAGAGGGATACTAAGGCAAAAGAGCATGATTTAAGAACTAGAGAACTCAGTGATTCATTAAAAAGGAATAACATTAGAATCATAGGGGTCCCAGAAGGTGAAGAGAGAGAAAAAGGGGTAGAAGGTTTACATGAGCAAATCATAGCAGAAAACTTTCCTAACCTGGGGAAACAGACATCAAAATCCAGGAAGCACAGAGGACTCCCATTAGATTCAACAAAAACCAACCATCAATAAGGCATATCATAGTCAAATTCACAAAATACTCAGGCAAGGAAAGAATCATGAAAGCAGCAAGGGGAAAAAAGTCCTTAACCTACAAGAGAAGACAGATCAGGTTCACAGCAGACCTATTCACAGAAACTTGGCAGGCCAGAAAGGAGTGGCAGGATATATTCAATGTGCTGAATTGGAAAAATATGCAGCCAAGAATTCTTTATCCAGCAAGGCTGTCATTCAAAATAGAAGGAGAGATAAAAAGTTTCCCAGACAAATGAAAATTAAAGGAGTTCATGACCACTAAACCAGTGCTGCAAGAAATTTTAAGGGGGACTCTCTGAGAGGAGAAAAGATGAAAAAACAAAACAAGACAAAAAACAAAAAGACCAAAAGCAACAAAGACTAGAAAGGACCAGAGGACACCACCAGAAACTCCAACTCTACAGGCAACATAATGACAATAAATTCATACCTTTCAGTACTCACTCTGAACGTCAATGGACTAAATGCTCCAATCAAAAGACATAGGGTAAGAGAATGCATAAGAAAACAAGATCCATCTATATGCTGTTTACAAGAGACCCACTTTAGACCTAAAGACACCTTCAGATTGAAAGTAAGGGGATGGAGAACCATCTATCATGCTCATGATCTCCGAAAGAAAGCCAGAGTAGCCATACTTATGCCAGACAATCTAGACTTTAAAATAAAGACAGAACAAGAGATGAAGAAGGGCATTATGTCAAAATTAAGGGGTCTATCCCCCAAGAAGATCTAATAATTGTAAACATTCATGCTCCAAACGTGGAACACCCAAATGTACAAATCAGTTAATCACAAACATAAAGAAACTCATTGATAATAATCCCATAATAGTAGGGGACTTCAACACCCCACTTACAGCAATGGAAAGATCATCTAAACAGAAAATCAAGAAGGAAACAATGGTGTTGAATGACACACTGGACCAGATGGACTTAACATATATATTCAAAACATTTCATCCTAAAGCAGAGGAATACACATTCTTCTCGAGTACACATGGAACATTCAGAATAGATCACATACTGGGACACAAATCAGCCCTCAGCAAGTACAAAAGGACTGAGATTACACCGTGCATATTTTCAGGCCACAATACTATGAAACTCTAAATCAACCACAAGAAAAAATTTAGAAAGACAACAAATACTTGGAGATTAAAGAACATCCTACTAAAGAACGAAAAGGTTAACCAAGAAGTTAAAGAGGAAATTAAAAAGTACATGGAAGCCAATGAAAATGATAACACCACAGCCCAAAACCTCTGGGATGCAGCAAATGCAGTCATAATAAGGAAGAATATAGCATTCCAGGCCTTCCTTAAAAAGGAAGAAAGGTCTCAGATACACAACCCAACCCTATACCTTAAAGAGCTGGAAAAGAACAGCAAATAAAACCCAATATCAGCAGAAGACAGGAAATAATAAAGATCAGAGCAGAAACCAATGCTATTGAAACAAAAAAAACCAGTAGAACAGATCAATGAAACCAGAAGCTGGTTCTTTGATAAACTCCTACTCAGTTTGATCAAAAAGAAAAAGGAAAGGACTCAAATAAATACTATCAAGAATGAAAGAGGAGAGATCACAATGAACACTGCAGAAATAAAAACAATAATAAGACAATATTATGAGAAATTATATGCCAATAAATTGGGCAATCTGGAAGAAAATATAAACTACCAAAAGTGAAACAGGAAGATATAGAAAATTTGAACTAACCCATAACCAGTAAAGAAATTGATCTGGTAATCAAAAATCTCCCAAAAAACAAGAGTCCAGGGCCATATGGCTTTCCAGGAGAATTCTACCAAACATTTAAAGAAGTGTTAACACCTATTCTCTTGAAGTTGTTCCAAAAAAATAGAAATGGAAGGGAAACTTCCAAACTCATTCCATGAAGCCAACATTACCTTGATTCCAAAACCAAAGACTCCACTAAAAAGGAGAACTAAAGACCAATCCCTGATGAACATGGATGCAGAAATCCTCAACAAGATACTAGCCAACCGGATGCAACAACACATTACAAAAATTATTCACCATGGCCAAGTGGGATTTGTCCCTGGGATGCAGGGCTGTTTCAATATCCTCAAAACAATCAATGTGATACCTCACATCAATAAAAGAAAGGACAAGAACCACATGATCCTCTCCATAGATACAGAGAAAGCATTTAACAGAATACAGCATCCTTTCTTCATAAAAACCCTCAAGAAAGTAGGGATAGAAGGATCATACCTCAAGATCATAAAAACCATATATGAAAGACCCACCGCTAATATCATTCTCAATGGGGAAAAACTGAGCGCTTTCCCCCTAAGGTCAGGAACACGACAGGGTTGTCCACTCTCACCACTGTTATTCAACATAGTATTGGAAGTCTTAGCCTCAGTAATCAGACAACACAAAGGAATAAAAGGCATCCAAATCAGCCAGGAGGAGGTCAAACTTTCACCTTTTGCAGATGACATGATACTCTATATGGAAAACCTAAAATATTCCACCAAAAAACTGCTAGAACAGATCCATGAATTCAGCAAAGTTGCAGGAGATAAAATCAATGCACAGAAATTGGTTGAATTCCTATACACCAATAATGAAGTGACAAAAAAAGCAATCAAGGAATCAATACCATTTACAATTGCACCAAAACCCATAAAATAACTGGGAATAAATCTAACCAAAGAGGTGAAAGATCTATACACTGAAAACTATAGAAAGCTTATGAAAGAAATTAAAGAAGACCAAAAAAAAAAGGAAAAATATTCCATGCTCCTGGATAGGAAGAACAAATATTGTTAAAATGTCAATACTACCCAAAGCAATCTACATATTCAATGCAATCCCTATTAAAATAACACCAGCATTCTTCACAGAGCTAGAACAATCCTAAAATTTGTATGGAACCAGAAAAGACTCCAAATTGCCAAAGCAATCTTGAAAAAGAAAACCAAAGCTGGAGGCATCACAATCCCGGAGTTCAATATGTATTAAAAAACTGTAATCATCAAGACAGTGTGGTACTGGCACAAAAACAGACACTCAGATCAATGGAAGAGAGTAGAGAACCCAGAAATGGACCCAAAAACATATGGCCAACTAATCTTTGGCAAAGCAGGAAAGAATATCCAATGGAATAAAGACAGTCTCTTCAGCAGATGGTGTTGGGAAAATTGGATAGTGACATGCAGAAGAATGAACCTAGACCACTTTCTTACACCATACACAAAAATAAAATCAAAATGGATGAAAAATCTAAATGTAAGACAGGAAGCCACCAAAATCCTTGAGGAGAAACCAAGCAAAACCTCTTTCACCTTAGCCACAGCAACTTCTTACTCAACATGTCTCTGTAGGCAAGGGAAATAAAAGCAAAAGTGAACTATTGGGACCTCATCAAAATAAAAAGCTTCTGCATAGCAAAGGAAACAATCAGCAAAACTAAAAGGCAACTGACAGAATGGGGGAAGTTATTTGCAAATGACATATCAGATAAAGGGTTAGTATCCAAAATGTATAGAGAACTTATCAAACTGAACACCCAAAAAACAAATCATCCAGTGAAGAAATGGGCAAAAGACATGAAAAGACACTTCTCCAAGGAAGATATCCAGATGGCCAACTGACACATGAAAAAATGCTCAATGTCACTCCTCATCAGGGAAATACAAATCAAAACTACAATGAGATACCACCTCACACCTGTCAGAATGGCTAACGTTAACAACTCAGGCAACAACAGATGTTGGCAAGGATGTGGAGACAGAGGACTCTTTTGCACTGCTGGTGGGAATGCAAGCTGGTGCAGCCACTCTGGAAAACAGTATGGAGGTTCCTCAAAAAATTAAAAATAGAACTGCCCTACAACCCAGCAATTGCATTACTAGGTATTTATCGAAGGGATACAGTTATGCTGTTTCAAAGGGGCACATGCACCCTAATGTTTATAGCAGCACTATCAACAATAGCCAAAGTATGTAAAGAGCCCAAATGTCAATCGATGGATGAATGGATAAAGAAAATGTGGTGTGTGTGTGTATATATATATATATACATATATATATGTATATATATACATACATACACACACACACACACACACACACACACAATGGAGTATTACTCGGCAATCAAAAACAATGAAATCTTGCTGTTTGCAACTACGTGGATGGAACTGGAGGGTATTATGCTAAGCGAAATTAGTCAGAGAAAGACAAATATCATATGACTTCACTCATATGACGACTTTAAGACACAGAACAGATGAACACAAGGAAAGCAAAAATAATATAAAAACAGGGAGGAGGACAAAACATGAGACTCTTAAATATAGAAAACAAACAGAGGGTTACTGGAGGGGTTGTGAGAGGGGAGATGGGCTAAATAGGTAAGGGGCATTAAGGAATCTACTCCTGAAATCATTGTTGCACCATATGCTAACTAACTTGGATGTAAATTAAAAAAATAATTAAAAATAAAAATAAAAATAAAATTAAATGACTGAAAAATTGTATGAATATCCTGACTCACCCTCCCCCAAAACAGTTCAATGGCTCAGCAATGGTAAGTTTTTAATGCAATTTTTTGAGCTCAGGCTGAGACTAAAATTTTTCTCAAAGAGAAGAACTGCCCTCAACTGCTATTATCAAACACTAAATAGCTTTGGAAATTAACTTTTACTGCAGACTTGACAATGTTTCTTAATAAATTCAACCTAAAATACAAGCCAAAACATTGCTTTGTGCAAAACTTATAGTATGGTAAAGTAACTTCCATGACAACCAATGTTGTTTCAATCAAAAGTCACATCAAGGGGTGGCTCAGTTGGTTGGGTGTCCAACTTCGGTTCAGGTCATGAAGTCACAGTTCTTTAGTTTGAACCCCGCGTTAGTCTCTGGGCTGATACCTCTGTGTCTCCTTCTCTCTCTGACCCTCCCCTGCTCACACTCTTTATCTCTCTCTCTCTCAAATAAACATTAAAAAAAGTCACATCAAGTTGCTTTATACACACATATATATTTTCTGAGTTTGATCTACAGTTTCAGAAGCATTTTCTGAAACTTGAAACAAGAATAAGGAAATTTGTATGTATTTCAAAATCCACTTAACTGTGCAATTCGAGAGTTTCTTAAATTAAAAGTGATGAACCTGCAATGTAATGACATACTAAAAGTTAGCTATCAAGAGCAGAGTTTAATCATCATTTAATCATTACTGGAGAAAATAATAAGTTTTTCCTGATTTTCTTCTCTATTGGTTTTTTGTTTCCTGATTCTCTTCATGCTGGAATTGATTCCTTTATTTATTTATTTATTTATTTATTTATTTATTTATTTAATGTTTACTTATTTATTTTGAGAGGCGTTGGGGAGAGAGCTGGGAGAGAGAATCCCAAGCAGGCTCTGCACTGTCAGCATAGAGCCCAACTCAGGGTTTGATCTCATGGAATGGTGAGATCATGACCTGAGCCAAAATCGAGAGTAAGATGCTTAACCGACCCATGCACCCAGGTACCCCCTTTATTCTTATATTCTCCAAGAAAATGTCTAAACATATAAAACATTTTATTGTGTATGAGAATTACCTGGAAGGCTTGTCTTTTTTTTTTTTTTTAATGTTTACTTATTTATTTATTTTGAAAGAGAGAGGGAGCATGAGTGGAGGGAGGGGCAGAGAGGGAGACGGAGACAGAATCTCAAGCAGGCTCTACGCTGTTAGCATGGAGCCCGATGTTGGGCTCCAGCACAGGAACTGTGAGATCATGGCCCAAGCTGAAATCAAGAGTTGGACACTCAACTGACTGAGCCACCAGGTGCCCCCAAAATGCAGATTCTTGAGCCTGACAACCAGAGATTGATTTAGTAGGTGGTCTCAGACCATTTTTAAAGAGATGCTGACATAGCACATACTACATTCCACCTTGTATTACAATTTTTATGTATAGGTTTTATCTCTTTTGTAAACTCCTTGAAGTCAGGGACCATTTTTAAAAATTAACATCTTGGGGCGCCTGGGTGGCTCAGTCAGTTGAGCATATGGCTTTGGCTCAGGTCATGATCTCACAGTTTGTGAGTTCGAGCCCCGCGTCGGGCTCTGTGCTGACAGCTCAGAGCCTGGAGCCTGCTTCGGATTCTGTGTCTCCCTCTCTCTCTGTTCCTCCCCCACTTGTGCTCTGTTTATCTCTCTCTCAAAAATAAATAAACATTAAAATTTTTTTTTAAATTAATGTCAGATTCCTCCCTGCTACCTCACATTTAGTGTGTACTCCATAGATGTTATTGAATGGATGACTATGGATTAATGTCATGACAATTTTATCCTGATAAATAATAGCATTTCCAGCAGTAGATGGGCTTGGTATACTTATTTTTTCATAATAATTCCTGATAATTACACTTTTATCAGCACCTACAAAATGAAAAAATTATCAACAATTGTTCAAGAGCAGGGACAGAGAGACTTTAAGGGGGAAAAAAAAACTAAAAAGACCCCTTTCTTTACAAACTTCTCTTTTCCCCCTGCTCCACTACACAAAGTTTGGGAGAACAACCAGAAGGAGTGATGAATTCAGTGGCTGGATCAAAGAATGAAAAGTAAAATACATAAAAAAGAAAGAGGGAAACCAAAATAATTATCTATTACACTCTTCTCCAAGCTGAGAGATGAATGCCCTGATAGCAGCTACCATGAAGAGGGGTCAGCTTGAGGTCTTACACATAACACACCCCTAGAGCATCCTGCCCCTTTCTGGCTCTCACTAGTACACACAGACCCAAGGCCTTCAGATTCCTTCTTGTCCCAAGCAGGGGCATACTTATTCTTGCAGTATTATAACTGGGGTTACATATGTTACATTTATATATACTATGACAGCAGCACCAAAGCTCTAGGATAATTATGGCACATTTTAGTGTGTCAATTTTAGTCAAGGTTTTGGAGAAAAATTGTTTAAAATTTTTTGCCACATAGAAGGGTTTTATGACACATGTGCAAGTAAAATCAAAATTCTGCTTTTCCATGTCAGTGAAACTTGTGTTTTTCTTGAATGGATACCATGGAATAGAAAATTTTTATGTGTAGAGAGCAATTGAGAACTCTGACCTTTTTGGTATAATCGAGGAATCCAATGATACTAGCCCTGGAGTCTCTTCAAGTGATTGCAAGATGTCATAGGAGGCAAGATCAAATCCTGTAGATATCTGTGACCCACATGACCTGTGCTTTGACCACAGAAGTCAAAGTAGAACATGTGACTTCGGAGTGAGTCAAGAAGGCCAAAATATTTATTGTACAATAGATATTTCTATCTACCTTAGAAAAGTTTGTCACCTTAGAAATCACTTGTGATTATTTGGATTGTACACAAAGCCACTGGCTCCTGCTAACAAATTCAGTTTCCTGATGTAACTGTCCTTAATCAAATGTTCTGGTATATTGAAATATTTATGGATAAATTCAAATGACATTTAGGATTTGGTTCAAAATAAGACGAGATGGGGAAAGTGGACTGAGAAAAGGTTTCACACTCAGGATTGACTTGCTTTTCATTAACAAGAACAGAGATGTGACAGCAAAAGACAAAAACCTGGGTAGTCTGACTCAATTGTTCATCTTAATGATAAAGTCTTAGTTGTCTTACTTAACTGCTTTTGGTTGGTTTATTTGAAGTCTGAACAATTTCAGAAAACAATTGCAGAGCAAAACTGTTAGTTTTTTTTTTCTGTAATCAACAAAAGTTCTGTGATAAAAATAAACATTGAGAGATGAAAATCATAAGGACTACCTTATTTGAGATTCTTGATGTATTTAAGTGTAGTGAAACTTATACATTTAGCAAAATAGAAAACATCACTAGTCTTCTTTCTTCAACATGAAAGTGCTCTGACAAGAATTCCATGGAGACAGTTAAAGAGGCCGACTGGATTGTTATGACACTGGTTATTAGGCCTGTAAACAGAATAATGAAACCATCAGGATTTTCTACCACAGGAACCCAAAAATATTGCACTGTAACTTTCTCTCTAGTAGCATTCAAAGAATATTTCCTCAGCATTTACCCTTTTGTAACTCGTAAAGCAATAACAAATGGTTGCCATTTTATTAGTATATTTTTGTGGGTGTGGGTGTGTGTTCTAGAGACTTGCAGCTAGAGAAGAGAAAGTACCTAGATGATGAATCTGCATTGGCTGAGCCTCAGTTCATTCCAGAGCTCTGACATGGACAGAACCTATGACAAGCAGCTTCTTCATTGAGCCAATGAGACAAGTAGAATACATTTTTCCCCAAAATTATAATTTAAAATAATTTACTATATTCTAAAACATAGTATTATTATACTATAAAATGGGTTTTAATGTCTGAAAAGGAGATTCCAAATAAATGTTATGATTTTATTGGCCACATTGGCCAATACCCCCATTGCCCCCCAGGTATGCCTTTGCTGTCTTCTGCTAGTAAGGGTAACTGGTGGAAAATACTGAAAAGTTCTCATTGAACTGGTTTTCTCTTTCCAAGGAAAGTTTAGGAAGGAAAATTTCAAGCCTTTAAAATTTCTGTAAAGCATATCTATGGGGAGAAATTTTTCTTTGTTATTTAAAAATTAGACTAATAGAATATTTTTCATAAACAGCAATTTTAAACTCTTATAGTATTAAAAAATACTATAGTGTAATAATTCAGAGTAAGCCAAGAAAACATTGACTAATAGATCACCTCAGTGAAATAGAGAAAAAATGAACTGATGTGATACAAGAAGAATGAGCTTACCACCAGTTGCTACTTAAATTGAAGTTTATTATTTGCATTTACATTGAAGATAATGTCTGATACCTTTAAAAATTATGCAAAATGTCCCATATAATTTTGTAAATGGATTTAATTTTCTATAAAAATAGTATCTCTGAGGTAAAAGGGAAATTTTAAATTTTGTCCCTTCAGATGATCACAAATGATATGAAATCTGTTTTAGTGAGGTATTATCACAACCTACGCTGCACAGAAAAGTAGTTTGGGTGGTATTTGTGTGGGTGCCCAAAAGTATGTATCCTCGGCTCAATGACCTGAGGCATTAAGGTCAGCATTTTTATCCATACACCCTGTCCTTGGACTCCACGATACAAGAGACGGAGGTTTTCAAATAGATTTCCACTCTCTGCCTGCAGAAACTATTTCCATAACCAGAGTTGTTGGCATTCATTGTGTGTAGAATGAGAACAGGCTTTGGCACCAGATTAGAATGTCTTCAGTTCTGTGAGACATTCTGAGAATTGCTCCAGCAATTTCTCCCTTCTCTCCGATGCATCGATATTTCATTTCCTTTCTACTAGACATTTCCATTAATATAAAAATATGGTATTATTTCTTCCACTTAAACATCAACAATATCAACAATCTTGACCTCACTTTTGCCTCTAGCTTACTGCTCTATTTCTGTTCACTCTGCAATAAATTCCTTAACATAATCATGTATCCTTCATGCCAGCAATTCTTCTCCCATTCTCTCCTGAACCCACTCACTCAGGCCCTTACCCCCTCCTCTCCACATAAACTGCCCTTGCTATAGTTACTAATGTCTCCCACATTATAAAATCCAAGGCACTATCTCTGTTATCCTCACTTGCCCATCAATAGTGTTCTCACTTTCTTTTTCTTCCTTGAAACATTTTCTTCCCCTGACTTTCAGGATACCCTCCTCTCCTGGCCCCCCCATTGCCCTCAGTGGCCATTACTCCTCCATCTTCTTGGCTGGTTCCTCCTGTTTCTCTGACTCTAAAAACAGGAGTGCTCCTAGGCTCAGTCTTGGCTCTCAGTCTTAGACTGTATCCATGTTTTCTCCCTTGGGAGTCTTATGTATGTATGTGACTTCCATATTTACATTTCCAGACCTGACTTGTCTACACTCCTATACCCAAGTGCCTACTCAATGTCTCTACTGGGATGTCTAACAGGCATCTCAATTTTTCACATATCCCAAAACGAACTCCTGATCTTTTCCCCAAAACTTTCTTTTCCCTGAGTCTGCCTCTGTTTATTTAGTTAAGGTAACTCCATCCTTCCAGTGGCTCAAGTAAAAACTTTGGACTCATCCCTGACTCCTCTCTTGCCTTTGAATAAAATGCTGAAAGAAAAAGCTGAAGTGTGTTAATATACTGCTTAAAGACAAAGGGACAGAATTCTCACCACTGTCTAAAAACCACAAAAGGGTTGCTGCTGCCTCTTCCTTTCCGGAAATCACCAGCTACAATCACCTTTTGGACAGACAAGGAAACTTCTACTAACTGGATAACAAATACTCACACCAGTTCTGGTAGGAAGAAGGAATGAAAAACACAAGACTGGCCATCACATTCCCTCTGATACACTCTACTTACATACATCACAATACGTTCACACGTTTCTTTTATTCTCTACTCTCAAATAGCCAACTTGCCCACCAAGTGCTAAGGGAAACTCTGAGACATCAACCTCTGGAAAAGTTCTTTGCAGAGCACATAGTTGTCATAGCTGCTGTCAGGTGCCTGTATTGGAGAAAGAAACAGAGTTGGCTTTACCTCCTCTGGGGACATAAAGGATTCCTAAGAAATTATGGTCATGGGGAAAACTGCTGCTGGAGGCAGAATGTAGAATCTAAGTTCCTCTGGAAGGTTTTTAAACAGTAGGTGTCTCTTCTGCTTTTTATTTTTTTTAAGTGTTTATCTATCTTTGAGAGAGAGAGAGAGAGAGCAAGGGAGGTGCAGAGAGGTGGGGGGGGGGGGGGGCGGGGCGGGGGTGGTGCGGGAAACAAAGGATCCAAAGCAGGCTCTGTGCTGACAGCGGAGAGCACAATGCGGGTCTTGAGCTCATGAACCACGAGATCATGACCTGAGCTGAAGTAGGATGCTCAACCGACTGAGCCATACAGGCACCCTTCTTCTGCTTTTTAAAAACCAGCCCCCAAAAAATTAAAAATAAATAAATAAATAAATAAATAAATAAATAAATAAATAAAAGGGGCGCCTGGGTGGCGCAGTCGGTTAAGCGTCCGACTTCAGCCAGGTCATGATCTCGCGGTCTGTGAGTTCAAGCCCCGCGTCAGGCTCTGGGCTGATGGCTCAGAGCCTGGAGCCTGTTTCCGATTCTGAGTCTCCCTCTCTCTCTGCCCCTCCCCTGTTCATGCTCTGTCTCTCTCTGTCCCAAAAATAAATAAACGTTGAAAAAAAATTAAAAAAATAAATAAATAAAAACCAGCCCCTCTGCCATTTTTCTGAAGATATGAGATATCTTTTCTACTCTTTTTTTTTTTTTCCGACCACACCAAACAGCCTGAGTAAGGTGTTTTATGTTTGATGGGTGCTAAAAAAAAAAAAAAAAAAAAAAAAAAAAAAAGTTGCTGATTGTTCTGAACTTTTTCTACTCCTTGGGAACTGAGTGAGTTCCTTTTTATTCTTTAAGGGCTAGTAATATGTGTTTGTATTATCAAGACCTAAAGAAGCACCTACTTGCCACACAAGAAGGTAAAGATATACAAACCCCAATGAAGGAAGCATTCATGACAGTCTTGGAAAGTTGCTCTTCCAGTGGGGCACCAGTGAGGCTTTAGACAACAAGGGAGGTTAGGAGAAGGGAATTTAGGGCAGACATGTGTTCTATATGCTACCAGTTTATTAGGAGAAATTCTAAAAGGATTGTCAACTTATCACTATTAATAGCTCTGCCTTCTCCCTTACAAATTGGCACTTGTACTCTATTATCATTTTTATTAACAATCTTGTAGTCTTTGGGGTCTGAAATTCATGCAAATACATTTCTTCCTCACCCAGAATCCACCATATATAATGAATTATACTTTGACCTAAAGGAACTAGACATTACCTAATAGACATCTGAAAGACTTAAAATATTTTTACGAGCTCCATTTGAAAAAAAATTGTGACAGAGGGGTATGAAGAAATCACTTGTTATTCATGTTTTAACTTTACTTTCTATTAAATGTAGTTTTGAAATGTTCTTTTCTGGAAAAGATGAATGATAAAGTTCTTAGGAAAAAAAAAAAAGAAGCTGCACCAAATAGAAACCTGTTAGAGCTATTACTAAAAAAATCCCATGAACCCATGAAGAAATGCTTGCAAATAAATGCCAGTAACCGATGTAAATTAAAAACTCAATTCTAGGGGCACCTGGATGGCTCAGTTGGTTACGCGTCTGACATCGGCTCAGGTCATGATCTCATGGTTTGTGGGTTTGAGTCCCACATTGGGCTCTGTGCTGACAGCTCAAAGCCTGCTTTAGATCCTCTTTCTCCCTCTCTCTCTGCCCCCCCCTCAAAAATAAATTAAAAAACATTTAAAAAAACCCTCAAATGTCAATCCTAGTTTCAAAGAAAAAAATTGCTAAAAGTAAAGATAGAGGAATAACTTTCCTCCCTACACCTCCATTTTATTGAGATATAATTGACATATAGCATTGTATAAATTTAAGGTGTACAAGATAATTTGCTATATGTATATATTACAAAATGATTATCACAATAAGTCTAGTTAACACCCATCACCTTAGTTACAAAAATTTTTTCCTTGTGATTAGAACTTTTGAGATCTAGTCTCTTAGCAACTTCCAAATGTACAACACAGTGTTGTTAACTACAGTCACCATGCTATACATGATATTCGCAGAACTCATTTATTGACTAGAAGTTTGTACCTTTTGACCACCTTCATTCATTACTTCCCCTATCACCAACCCATTCTCTGCCTCTAGAGAATCTGTTCTCTGTTTCTATGAGTTCCTTTATTTTAGATTCCTCATATGAGTGAGATCATACACTTATTTTCTAACTTATTTCACTAAGAATAACATTCTTATTAAAAAGGTTGTTATTAGTCAGGGTTCTCCAGAGAAACAACCAATGGGCCAATGGGGAGTGTGTGTGTGTGTGTGTGTGTGTGTGTGTGTGTGTGAGAGAGAGAGAGAGAGAGAGAGAGGTGGGGAAGGGAAGGCAAGGCAGAGAATGAGATTGATTTTCAGGATTTGGCTCACACAATTATGGAGGCTAACAAGTCTGAAATCTTTAGGGCATGGTGGTAGGCTGGAAACTTAGGCTGAGTATCTATGTTATAGTCCTGAGGAAAATTCCTTCTTCAAAAAACCTCAGTCTTTGTTTTCAAGATCTTCAACTGATTAGATGAGGCCCACCCACATTATGGAAGGTAAAGTGCTTTACTCAAAGTCTACTGTTTTAAATGTTGATCACATGTAAAAAATTCCTTCACAGCAACATCTAGATAGATGTTTGACCAAACAACTGGGCACCATAGCCTAGTCAAGTTGACGCAAAGAATTAACCATCACAAAGGTAGTCAAGAAGGAGTATTCTCTATTTCTTCTTCAGCTGAGGAAGGTAAACAAATGTGAATATCCAGGGACATGATCAAGTACACTGAGAAAAGTCACCTAAGTTTATTCAAAATTAACAGACACCAGCCTAACACTGTTAAAATCTCAATGAAAGAAGTAAGAGGTTTTGGTACTTAATGAAGCTGCTAAAGGTCCCAGAACTGTGGCCAGGGCAAAATATACACAATGAAAATATATTCTCCTTACTTAAATTAATCCCTAGAACTATACACTGGTATGAAATGGGTCAGTTTACTGGTCTTGGCACTAGTTTTGCTTTGGCTTCAGTCAATCCCTTGGAATTTATTTACAAAGGGTTCCTTCCCAGATCCTACCTAAGGTTCCCCAGTGCAGAGATGGCTACTTGCATGAGCTCAGGGAAAACTGCTTCATTGCTATTAACACATAAAGTTAAGTCTAATTTCTACTTGCAGATTTTCACCCTGAGGCCATTTATGTATCCAGCTATCTAATCATACAGATTTCTAAATCTAACTACAGAGGCTGAATTAGTTTTTCTCTAAATTAATAGTTTTATTTCCCTACTGTAATGAAATGCAAGCCTCTTCGATGTATTATTATGCTAGTAAATTATAAGTCCTCAGTAAACATTCTAGACACCGAAGGAAAGACATGGGTTTAACTATTTCTCTAAACTGAGTCCATTGAAAGAATCAGAGAAAACTATTTCTTTTATTTTTTTTATTCAACAGTGGCTTTCAATCACAATCAGTTGATAGGCCTTCCCATTGTTCCCATTGTTGAATCTAATGGGAGTCCTCTGTGCTTCCTGGATTTTGATGTCTGTTTCCCCAGGTTAGGAAAGTTTTCTGCTATGATATGCTTATGTAAACCTTCTACCCCTTTTTCTCTCTTTTCACCTTCTGGGACCCCTATGATTCTAATGTTATTCCTTTTTAATGAGTCACTGAGTTCTCTAATTCTTAAATCGTGCTCTTTTGCCTTAGTATCCCTCTTTTTTTTCTGCTTCCAGAAAAAAAAATCTTATTGGTCTCCATAAGTTTGTCCTCTATATTGTTAAATTCACTGCTCTACTTCATCCATCCCTGCTGCCGTGGCATTCATTAGAGATTGCAGCTCAGTTATAACATTTTTTATTTCATCTTGACAAGCTTTTATTTCTTTTATCTCCACAGAAATGGATTCTATGCTTTTTTCAACCCCAGCTAGTATTCTTATTACCGTGATTCTAAATTCTAGTTCAGACATCTTGTTTGTATCTGTGTTGATTAAGTCCCTAGCTGTCATTTCTTCCTGTTCTTTCTTTTGGGTGAATTCCTTCTTTTCATCTTTTTGGTGGAAGAAAAAGAATTAATAAGATAAAAAGTTAAAATTAAAAAATGAAAAGAACACAAGAAAACAAATAAAGCTAACTATATCCTAGGTGTGTTTTGGTTTGGTTGTTGACAGAAGCTTGATAGAATAGAGAAAAAAGGGAATGAAAAGAAAAAAAAAATAAAAAAAAGGAAAAAGCAAGCCACCATTTAAAAATTTTTAAAAATGAATACAATAAAATAGAATGAAATGAAAGGATGAAAGTCAAATAGGAGAAAAAGCTTGCAGAATGAAAAAAATTTATATAAACAGAAAATAAAAATAATTTTTTTCTCTTTCTGTATCCAAGAATAAGAAAAGAAAAGAAAAGAAAAAGAAAAAGAAAAATGAATAGGTGAGCCAGTGAACAGAATGAAATCCAAATGAAATTACATCCAGTTTCCCTCAGAAGTCAAACTGTGAAGCACTTTATAGTTTGTACACTAAGCAAGTGGAGAGACTTGTGGTCATCCTCTAGGGCTTGGTTGGCACAGTTGGATGGGGCTTGGTGTAATGGCTCCATTCTCCAATATGTGGTGTTGCTTAGCTTTGGGGGAAGATTGGTGTAGCACACTTGCTCATATGTGTAGGTATGGGAGAGGTGAAAATGGCATCACCCAGCTTCCCAGTCTCTGGTACAAGAACTATGTGCTCTCACCAACTGGCCATCAGACACCCCTCCTTTGTCTCCAGCTTCCCTCCACTCCCTACTTCTACATTATCTGCAACCAAGCTTCAGCCTGCCAGGTGGCACCTCTCTCCCAAATTTTATTTCAGATGGGGCTGTGTTTCCAAACCCCTCACTCTTTGGGGCCCTGCGGCTTAGACCTACTTGGACTCTCTGTGGAAGGGTCTCACCAAGCAATGGCTGGTGAACCCTTACATCACCTTACATCACCAGCTGGGAACGCTTATATCACTGCGCGGTTGCAGCGGCCCAGAGACTGCCTCTTATTAGTTTTTTTAATGTAATTTTTTTTCCTGTAAATCATTTGAAGTCATCATATGGCCCAGCAATTCCAATCCTATACCCAAGAGAAATGAAAGCATATATACACACCAAAACTTATACACAAGTGTTCATAGCGGCGTTATTCATAATTGCCATAAAGTAGAAATGGACAAATACAATGTGGAATATCCATACAGTGGAATTTTTCATAGCCATAAAAAGGAATGAAGTAGTTATACATGCTACAAAATGTGTGATCTTGAAAACATTTTGCTAAGTTAAAGAAGTCCATCACAGAGATCATATATTGTATGATTCCATTTATGTGAAATATCCAGAATAGACAAATCTATAGAGACAGAAAGTGGATTAGTAATGGCCTGGGGCTTGGAAGAGAAATGGGGAGTGACTGCTAATGGGTATGGGGTTTCTGTGTGGGAGTATACTTTATAGTCTGTGTCTGATATTCTGATATCTGGAGTCCTTGCAGACATACTTCTCTTGAATGTTGTTTGCTGAAAGGGTCTTTTCTCCTCCTGCATCTATCTTTGGCTGTATGTGAGATTTTGTCTATGAAATTTTATTTTTAGAAATAATTTGAAGCCTAGATGGATGTTATATTTCTTCAAAGAAGAATTTTGATTGCTTTTTTTCATGTACTTCAGAATACCAGCAATCAAGTATCATCTTAATCCATTATCAGGCTAGAGATTCTCTCAGCTACAAAAAATTTGAAGGGCTTTCTGGACTACAGATTATTTGAAACTAGGCTGAATACAGTGCAAGGCCTGGTTTACTTCCATTTTACCTTAATTCCTAGTGTGCAACCAGTCTTATGGCAAACCACACTGGAGCAGAGGCAAAAGAAACATCAGTAATACTGATCCTGTCTTTATTTTAAAATTTGATGTTTTGTTCATTGTTGACTTTTCATTATTTTATTTATTAGTTTTAATTAATAATACTGCATTAAAGTATTATTTATGTGGATCAGTAAGTTCTTGGGCCCCCTACATTTTGTGCCCAAGGTGAGTACTTCACTTACCTCACTGCACTCCCAGCCTTGGGATTTTTACATCCTAGGAGTTTGAAGAGACAAAGCTCTGTGTTGCCCCAACTTCCTTGAAGATATTATAAAGATTTTTAGGGTAATTCTCCCATTTTCTCCTTTACTATGCAATATAGAATTAATGGTTTAAAGACTTATGGACTGGAATGGAATCAACATAAACATTTATCTTCACCTTCCCCTGAAACTGTCCAAAAATGATAGTTGTAGAATAACAAGATTGAAACCCACAAGGATGAAGAAAAGGGACAAGAGAGAATAGTGAATGAGAGCTGTCCATACATTTTCAGAAGACAAGACAGCTGATAGAGGAGTGATATCTGATCTTGATAGCAGAGTTCAGGAAGCAGAGCCCTAGTTTCTACAGAGATAGATAATAAGAAGTGAGCCATTTCACCCCACAGAACCCCACAGAAAATGTGTTGTTCTTATTACCAGTCTCCATGGAGAGGCAAAAACAATTTGCATTCACATGTTATGGTCTATAACATACATTTACAGTATCACCTCAAGAATATTGAACTCTCCCATGTACTATCAGTCTGGTCAGGTAGGACTTAGATTAATACAACTAGACAATGTTTTGTTTTGTTTTGTTTTGTTTTGTTTTGTTTTGTCTGAGAGGGATTGGAGACAGGGAGAGGGAAAGGGAGAGAGAGAATCCCAAGCAGACCACACGCTGTTGGCACAAACCATGAGATCATGACCTGAGCCAAAATCAAGAGTTGGTCACTTAACCAACTAAGCCACCCAGGCGCTCCAGACAATGTTTCAAAACACTATTTTGGTGATACTGTTATTATCTCAGAAACTGAGGAAAATCATATGACTGATTGGGGATGATCAATTTAACTCCAAAAAAATCCAGGGCCCCACAGAGTGTAAAATTCAGGGGGATTGTCTGACCTGGAGCAACTTGTAGTATACCACAGACAACTAGGAAGAAATTGTTGTTGCTTCCCACCTCTCAGACTAAATTAGAAGTCCAACATTTTATGGGCCTATCTGGATTTTGGAAAAATCATACCCTTCACTTAGGGATAAATACTGTTATCTTAAATCTGCAAAATTACCCAGGAAAAGGTTGTATTTGATTGAGGCTCTGAATAGCAACAAGCCTTCTTAGAATTGCAAAAGGCTGTAGCTCGAATTATCCCATTAGGACTATATGATCCTAATGTTGAGATAAAATTAGAAATTTTCTGCCTGCACTCATGTCAGCTGGAGTCTCTGGCAAAAGCCCATAGCCACTGATCAATGGTGCCCTCTGGACTTTTGAACCAGAAAAGCACCAAATGCTACTCTCCAGTGTACTCCTTCTAAAAGATAGTTACAGGCTTGTTATTGGTCATTTATGAAATAGCTCCAATAACTGAAGGATATGAGATTTTAAGACCTGAATGGGTAATGTCAGAAAAATGCTCCATGTCATGGTATGTCATGGGTAATGTCAGAAAAGTGCTCCAACAAGGAGGACAACACCCAAAGAAGGTCCATCCTACAATGGAAATGGAGCACGCTACAGTGACTTCTCATGGGAGGAACTTATATTCAGAAGCAAGAACCCATTTTCCCTTTAGGGTTGACTATGGAGCTTTCTGAGAAGGATTTACTTACTTGGTTCCTGCTGATGCTAAAACTCATAATAAAAATGGCCTTATTTGCCAACAGGAAAAGCAGAATTTTCAGTTCTGGAGAAGTAACAGTTTGGCTCTCCTAGCTACATTTCATCAGATCAGATCACAACACTCACTTCACTGCCTGTACAGTGAAACAGTGGGCAGAAAAACATCACATTCAATAGGCTTATCATATTACTTTTAACCCTCAAAATAAAGGAACAATAGAAAATTGGAATAGACAATTAAAACATCCACTCTAAAAAATGAGGGAGTAAGAAATGATTGAAGCGTTGAACCACAAAATTAGAGCTTTGTGTCTTACAATTTAACATGAGGGACATTAAAGTAGATTTCCATTAGATAATTAGGTAAATTAATATTATAGGAGTGAATAAAACTTACAATAATACTGATATTGACTATCAAATGTGTTGGGAGATTGAATTTAAATGAATTTAAATGTCCCTCGGGACATTGTCCCTGTGGAAGAGAACTGGCCTGAAGAAAATTTTGACCTGAACAATAATAGATCAATTAAAGTTCCTTAATCTCTCAACTGATACATGCCATAAAATACAGGTGACTACAGAACAGGTAGACAAACAAATTGTAAAGTTAGTTTAAAAATATGAGAGTTTATGCTGCTATTTTGGGATGGTTCAGGTATATGGTAAATCCATATACATGGATTATGTACATTTTCATTGTCTGTTTGATTATGAGGTATTGTAAGGCAAATGATCATTCTCAAACTGTGAGTGATTATTTTTGTTCTTAAAAAGTCTTGAGCATGGATCAGGTGGATAGACTCTACTGTGAGGGTTAATTCCTGTGGGCCTGAAATTGGCCTGAGCTGTTTTACTAAAACATGAAATGTATTCACACGACACTGATATCTGATCAAGGCATAAAATCTACAGATTATTAGTGGTGCTTTGTAACCAGGAGTGGGAAGAATTTCAGGGCAAGCTGTTAGCATTATTTATTGATAATAGTAAAACTGATGATTTGCACCTGGTCTAAGACACCCACAGGGTTCTGTCACTGGAAGTAGTTACATAACAAGCACATGAGAAACCCAGGTTGAGATTCCATCTTGGACTTCTTGGTTCTGAGATGGTCCCTGTCCACATTGCTGGTTTCTGATCTGAGAGAAAGTGTGTTGAGACAGCCCCTTACAGAGGGATTACAATTGGAACTTGGGCTTGGCTGCCCTGAACCTTTGCTGTGAGGTAACCTTTGACTGTGATGTACATCCTTACTTTAATGCTATTGTTCTATTGTGTCCTTTTCCTGCAACAAACCATAGATTTATAAGCATTGTAATTTTGAGTCTGATGAATCTTTAGCAACCAAACCCCATTTAATTGTTACTATTAGTGTGCTAAGTGATGGAAATGGAGTATTTTTATATTATTTTAATTTCTCACAAAAAAAAAAAGAAAAAAAAAAGATCCTATGCATCCCAAAAGTTGACCAAAAAATTTTGAGGTAGTGTGTTTTTACATTCTCCTGAACCATTGGGTGATGTTCCTGTGTAGAAACAAGTTAACACACTGTAACTGTCAGATCCATGAGCTTTATTATAAAAAGGCTATTCCCAAAAGGAATAGCTTGCTTTGTATTTGGAACCAGACCTGCTCTACAGCGTCAATATTCATCTTTTGTATTTGAAAATTTTTTTTAAATGTTTATTTATTTTTGAGACAGAGAGAGACAGAGGATGAAGGGGGAGGGGCAGAGAGATAGGGAGACACAGAATCCGAAACAGGCTCCAGGCTCCGAGCTGTCAGCCCAGAGCCTGACGTGGGGCTCGAACTCACGGACCATGAGATCATGACCTGAGCCGAAGTCGGACGCTTAACCAACTGAGCCACCCAGGCGCCCGTCATCTTTCGTATTTGAAATTAAGTTCATTTTTTGTGACAATTGGTTTGCCCTAATATGCATAGCTGTTTCCTCTAGACAGTGAATGAGAAAAGGGATTGGGATTCCCCAAGAAGAGTGGTAATCCAAAATTGTTGGCGTGATCTGGAAATCTGACATCTGTAGCAGCAGGTGGTGGCCCTTCTGCCTGCTACAGGTCACAGAGAAGCCACTGTGTTGCAGGAGTGGTAGATGGCGGCTAGAAAAGGAAATCTGATAGCACTGATGGAGACAAGGCTGCTTCTGTTTTCCTCCACAACCCTGAAAAGACAGCACACCCACAAGCAGCATCATAGGATCTAAAATAGAGATTTTATTAAACTTCTCAATTGAGCTATCTTTATTGAAATAATTGTTTTATTTAATAACAATACAAAAGGCCAATGAAAAGGACAAGATGAGGAAGAAGGCAAGTCAAGGCTTGGTCAACTGAGTCAGTTGTGATTAATTGTGTTGTGCCTGCGATACCTTTGCACATTCGGATAATGTCCACAGACCACTGAGAACAGGACCTAGAGCTCAGGTTGAGGTCTAGACTAGAGAGTGTAGGCATGTCTACATAGCCCCTGGGGGTTATTAGGGGATATGTGGGAGGGGAAGGCCTGTGTGCAGATGAGATCACCCAGGAGGACCTGGGAGAGGAGAAAAGGCTCAAGGACAGGGCCTCTTAAGGTTAGGAAGAAGACAATCCAGTGATGGAGTTTGAAAATCAGAAAGAGAGAGAGAGAGAGAGAGGTATCACAAAACTCCAAATGAAGAGAAACATTTAAAGGAATGGTCCGTAAGACCTGACTGATATCCACTAGAAATAGCACTTGAGAGGTCAGGTCAGGGATATTAGTACATTGCAGTGATAAGGTAGAAATCAGACAGCAGGAGATTAAGGGGTAAATAAAAGGTGAAAAAGTAGAGATTGTAGATAAATTCTTTCTAGAAGCTTAGCTTTAAAGAAACTGAAGTTGCCAGAGGAATCATTTTTATTTTGAAATTATTTTCAGTATGACTATTTGCTGAGAGGATAAAATAACAAGCATACACACATAGAAGCTGGAGTTACATAAATGATGATAACTGATAAAGCAAATTCCTGAAGGAAAGACTGCAGTCAAAGGATAGTCGTATAGGTTGGACCTGGTCAGAAGGTTTACCTCGTTTTCTGCAGCAGTGAAAGAAGTGTCTCTTTGTAGAGGGTTGAGAAGCAGAGACAGTGAGGAGATGAAGTTCTGACCTTTCCCTTTAGAAGTTGAGCCATAAAGGCGAGGAGAGAAAGGACTTTAACCAGTGAATGCAAATCACAAATAAATCTGCAGGGGACTGGGGCAGGAAAGCTGAGGGAACTGACGCTTGATAGCTTTTATTTTCTCCATGAGAAATGAAACATTAAGATCAGATAAGAGAACACAGTGAAGGTCTGGAATAGCCACGGAGGATAATGTGGAGAGGTATGGAACAGAACTGCTGAGTGGTATTTAGACCTGGGAATATATACCCTAGGTGTGCGTCAATCTACAGGATCAGATGGATTTCTTACTCAGTCCAAGTACAGAACTGATAGGTGTTTCTGTGGTGTATGAAAAAGGACAGCAAAACACAAAGGAGCTAACGCTGTTGGCACCAGCAAGGCTGAAACCTATGACTCACTTCAGAGTACATCTTGCCCACCCTCCCACCACCCCAGATTTGTCATGAGTCAAGACATTTAGCATCTTGAGAACAGAGACTTTTAGGGCTAGGATTAGTCCCTTATATTCAGAAGATATTCAGATATTTTTGAATGAATGAAATCTGACTCTGCTAAACATTTCTGAATACAAGTATTAGGTTTAAATTATCTACCGGGGATAAATATGTTATTTCAGAGCATTAGAATTATGTCCCTAAAGGCACATTCTTATAATTTAGTTAGGCTTAAAATAATTAAACCGATGCTAAACTCTAATGGAATCAATTCTGTAACATAAAAGTTTATTAGAATAAAAATACACGTACAACCCAACATTAAAATTATTTTACATTGCATGTAGGTTTTACCTCCATTAGTTTTTTTAATGCTTTTAAAGTCTGTGCTTTAAATAATTTTCACATCTGTAAACCAAGCTTAGATTATCAAAGAAGCAATGTATCCACTAGATACTGGATAGCAAAATTTAGAATTGGAACTGATAGTTATAACCTATTGCACTAAATATTTCTGTAAAATTTGGACAGAGAAAAGGATTAAACTACATCACTTGAAATGAGGTAAGTTTTATGAAAATGCTTTTAGTAGCAAATATTACCAATGTTGAAATAAGAATATTAAAAACATTTATGGGAAATTCACTTAAAATGTTTGCATAGTCTAGGTTATCTTTTAAAGATGAAAATTTTTTAATTACTAAAATTCCTTATTAGAAAAAAGAGACTATTATCTGTTTCTGCTTAAGATCTGTATACATTCTAAATCTTTCTCTCATTTAGAAAAAAGAAGTGATACAAACATTCACAAGTCTGGAAAAAAGGAAAAAAAATAATGAAGATTAGGACCAACTTTTCAAGCTGCCTTTTGGAAAGAAAATTAAAAACAGAGGTAGATGGTTAAATATTAGTGGCCAAGTTACTGAAATGACTAATTTTTGTCTTAATACACATTCACCAAATGTTTATACTTGAAGCCAAATTGTAAATAAATTTAGGAGTAGAGAGTAAGACCTAGCACAAGTTATTTTCCTTATATCAAAGAAAAGTAATAAAAATAAACCAGGCTTAAGACCCCTGTTAAAGATATGATTGTTTAAAGCACTACAGTTCATGCACTTCTTAAAGTGGGAGAATCAACCTTATCCCTAAGCTTCCTAGATTTATCTGAGGCCAAGTTGCAAGCACTGTCAGGCCCGGTCAGTCAAAGTAGGACTGCAGGGTGCCTCGGCGCCGGACATCGCAGGTCCAGCAGTGGAAGCCTCCTCCCAGGGAATTGGCATTACGGATGTTAACCTTGATAGTACTGATACCTGCATCAAAAGAGAGACATGTGGTCAGTTAGATGGACTCCCGTGAAGATTCTCCTATAGTAAGTAAGCCTAAAGATGGGTAGGAATCCTGTGTCTCTAATCCTCAAGTCTATCCCAACCCCAAACAGTCCTCCAACTGTATTGTCACCAATTCTATTTCATCTAATCTATTCCACTGCTAATATAATACCTTCAACAGAAAGTCAGCAGTGACTGTGAAGTCTATTTCATTCTATTGACAATTCACAAGTCAACAGGTTGGATAAGTGGATGTATCTTACAGGATTAACTTTATGAGGCCACCTTAAGAAAACGGAACAGAGCTTGTATTTTAATATGCTGGGTTGTATTGTCATACAGGTACCAAATCCACTCAGACAATTAGTTTAATCTGGCACCATTTATACTGATGTGGTTATGATGTGCATGGCCTAGTCAACCAGTGGTATTTAGAAAGAAATCTGTTGTGTTCAGTATAATGGGGTTTTAAAAAGAGAATCTACTCTCTTCCCTCAAGAAACTCATTATTTTGAGGGGAAAGATAGCTATAGAGTCACAAAAGAGTCCACTGGTATATTTAGGGAAGGCAGGCAGCAGGAGCCATCAGAAAAGACTTTCCTAAGAAAGTGAGACTGGGCAGGGTTTTGGAGAGTAAGAATAGGGTTTCGAAGGGGTAAGGAGTGGGCTTGGGTACGGAGTAGGCTTTTAAAGACAAGTATGTGTCCTGATAGACGGACATATCTGTCTTATTCAGATGGCTAGAGCCATTTTCATCCTGAATTGGAGAGGATCCAGTTGCTTGATAAAGTTTGCTTTAACAAGTTACCTGTGCCTAAAATTATAAAATAAAATTATAAATTATATATTTGGTTCTTAATAGTATTTTATATTGAGAAACAATAAAATCTTAATGGACAAAGAAACTGAACCCAAGCAGTTGAGCTATTTAATGAAAGCCATAAAAAAAGTGGCATAGCATTAGACATCAAATCATTTGATTGGGATCAATCTACAATTGACAGGCCAATCCTTTTGAACAGATACCACATTAAAGAGGGATATGTCAAAGGGGCAAATACTTTCTTCTGAGTAGTATACCTGAAATATGAGACATGAATTAAAACATGACTCACTTTCAACAAGTATATACTGCCTGGCTTTATTTGACACTTAGGATACATCATTTATGTGAAGAGTGATAAAAACACATACTTCTGTACTCTATGTAATAGCCATATGAACATCCTTTCTTTCAACAGTTTTCTCAATAGTGTTAGAATAACTGTTTTAAATTTTGAATATCAGGATAGGTAAACTCCCACCCAAGCAAAAACTGATTCTTATTTCAAAGGGGCACCTGGGTGGCACAGTCAGTTAAGCATCTGACTCTTGATTTCAGCACAGGTCATGATCTCACGGTTCACGGGATCGAGCCCCCCGTCGGGCTGTGTGCTGGCAGTGCAGAGCCTGCTTAGGGTTCTCTCTCTACCTCTCTCTCTGCCCTTCCCCCCTCAAAATAAATAAATAAAAAATAAAAATAAAATAAAGCATCAGTAATTTCTTTAAAAAAAAAAAGCTGAATGGTTTACTGACACCCTCTATTGCATGTCATTACTTTGTTCATTGTGCTTATCACACATATGAATCACATCTGTATCTGTACCCTTGTAAGTCCTTTAAAATATGTAATGACAATTAAATTACTTTTAAAGGACCCTTAGTGATTCAATCTCTTATTTGTGGAAGGACTTCATAATCTATATGCTCATCTCAAAGGAGTAATTCTTCATACATGGGCACCAGGAGGTTAGATAAATCATAGAAGATTGATAAACTTATTGCTAAGGGGGTGTCTGAGAAGACTGGAATGCAGCTCCAACCTTTTGAGTTATGATTGTTAAAAATACTGTGCATGTGTGAAATAATAACTTGATACCTCCAAAAGGAACAGAAATTGAACCAGACCTGCCAATGTAATTTCTTCAGTTCTTCTGTTTTAACACTTTCATGTATGACAACATGTTTCATTTACCATACATACCCAGCTTTTCAAACATCTTTTGAATTGGGACTTCATTGGCATCCACCATGACACGTTTTTCATCTAGCATTAAGACATTCATGGAAAGCCATTTGGATGACATCCAGAGTGGGTGATCTAAAAACAGCAACAACTGTTAAATCATGTCTGCTACCATTTTTGTTTAAAGCAAGGATTCCAAAGTAAAGAATATTAAAGTGAACTCCATTCTTTCAGTAGTTCACTTTCCCTGAGAAGTTTTATTTTAATCTTAAGAGAATTTATCTATAAATGTTATGATTCAATCTATACCCATTACACATTTGGATGTCACCTTGTTTTCTTTAAAAACTCATTTCTTGCTTTATGTGATGTTTTATACTGATTTTTCCCATCTTCTTGCTTTCAGTTTCTATGGAAGAAGTTGAAAATATAAATCCCAGCCTTTCTCTTGTACCTATAGGCCCAAGTGCTAGTTTGCTCCTTCCTGGGGAAACATTTTCACTAAAGTGCTAAAATTTGGGCTGCTGTCTTTAGATGAAAGGTCCTTAGTCAATGAAGTACTCATGTTGGTCTGTGAATGTATAACGGTAAACATACCATCTGGGATGACCGGTATTGGAGGAGTAACTATGGTCCATCCTGCTTTCTTGAAAAGATCAATCTGCAAGACCAAAAAACAAACAAACAAAAAATAAACCCCAAAGAAGTTTAAATCCACATATGCTATTCTTATCATTCTTAATCTCTGATAGCCCTTGTGATTAATAATTCTTTTTGAGATGCTGTCTTTTCAATTGCCAAAATAAAGAAATTTAAATTTTCAAACATTTGAAATGATTTTGTCTGAAGCCCAATTAAAAATGTGCATAAAATCCCCCTATTGCCAGGTTAAAGGTAAAAAAAAAAAGTAACAGAAATGGTAAAGCTTTTAAAAATATTCTCATGCTTTATTCAAGTTTCAGAGATCTTAAAATACTGAAGATACTTTCCTTGAAAAATTCCCATTAAATAAAATGAAAATATTTCCTAACTCTTTAGGTATAAGAAAACAAAAATGTGACTATGGTAAACCCATAGTCCATCACTTTGTATCTATGACCATGGCATGAAGACAGATGTTATGGATGTACTCCCAAACCATAATTATCCTTAGTGACCTATTATAACCTAGTCATCCCTATGGTCATATACTCACTTAGTACATCAACAAATTATATTAAAAATGAAACAAGTAAATAATCTTGGTCATTGATATAAACCTATGGAATATAAATGAACAGTGAGGGGCACCTCGGTGGCTCAGTCAGTTGAGCATCGACTCTTGGTTTTGGCTCATGTCATGATCTCATGGTTTGTAAGTTTAAACCCCACATTGGGCTTAGGGGTGCTGGTATAGAGCCTGCTTAGGATTCTCTCTCTCTCTCCCTCTCTCTCTCTCTCTCTCTGCCCCTTTCCTGCCTCTCTCTCTCTCTATTAAAATAAATAAACTTAAAAAAAAAAGAAATGAACAGTGACATGGTAAAATAGTGGTGTACTGCAGCCTACCTACCAAATAACACTCACCACCCAACTGGAAGTAGGAGGGGGCAAGTAGAAGTAGGAGGCTGCAGGTGACAGGGACAGACCAGATGCAGGGCAACAGCTCTGCTTCTCCCTGCAAGGTGGGGCTGGCCAAAGGGGTCCTGACCCACTGGAGAGGGAGGAAGACACCCTCTGCCCCGTGGCATTGCCCAGCCATGCAGGGACCATTCTGTTTGCAACTTAGCTTCTGTGGCCTCTTGGCTGCAAGTTAGGGGATAATACACTGTTCAATAAAAACACACAGACACACAAACTTGAGGCTTTGAAAGCAGCAAGCAGTAAAGTCAAAGTCTGATGACACTATGCTAATTATCATGGCTACAATGTACATTTGTGAGTGTTGGATATCTTGTAGTGAATCCACCATAGGCAATCCAATGTTTGATCATTATAATGTTGAGCATTGCTGAATTTGTTATTTAGAACAATTAGAAGCTATGGAAATACTTAAAATAGAAGTGGTAATTACGTCAGTTGCGAGATTATTGCTTTTCCAGAGTTTTAAGAATGTCCTTACCTGATGACACGGTCGGTCAGGGTTGGAAAGCACAAGACCAGGTCCAATGATATTGAAGGTGGCATCAATATGCATTGGATTGGGGTCTTTAAAGGAGATGATATGCACTCTGTAGTCTGGAGCAAGATGTCTACGCATCCATTCAATGCCTAGATAGTTTGTAACCTAAAAATGAAAGGAAGACCTAAATCTATACAGATTTGGTTCTGTATTTAGATAACTAAAAATATTTAGGATGGGGGCACCTGGGTGGCTCAGTCAGTTAAGTGTCCGACTCTTGATTTCGGCTCAGGTCATGATCTCATGGTTCATGAGATCAAGCCCCACTCTCATGCTCTCTCTCTCGAAATAAATAAACTTTAAAAAATAAAAACTAATAAAAGATAAAATAAAAGTATTTAAGATGAAATATTTTCATAAAATAAATAAATACAATAATTTATAAGTAAATAATGTAATAAAATAATAAATTAAAGGTATAATAATAAAGTGTGAAATTTAGAGGCAGCTTTTATTGACCTGGCTTCTCTGTGCAAAAATATCTCTTCCAGCTCTAATGAAGTCAGCAGCATCAAAGCATGGCTCGAACTCAGTCGTCACAAACTTTCCCTGAGCAGCCAATTTGTGTCTGTCTTCTACAGAATGGATAGGGTAATTCTGATTGGAACAAGAATGAATACATACAATGAATTGGTTCATAAGGAAAGTATTTATGGGGCATTCATTACTAAGAAAATTAATTAAACATCATCATTTCCCAAAATACTACTACCCTGTTTTAGACTAAAACATGCATGGGGAAGATGTAGGCCCCTGCTAACTAAATCAAAACAAACTGACAATAAAAACCAAAAACTAGGCATGGCAGCAATTTCCTGATACTTAGAAGCAAGTGGCACAGAGGTAGTAATGGTTCTGAAAATATTCCGTGACCCATGCATTGATTTATGTAGCTATCTACAATATTGAAACTCAACAGGATGAAGTCATTCTGTTCTTTTAGAAAAGGAATTTGGTCCTGAGCCTAACTCATACCATAAAATGAGATGCCATGCATCCCTGCTAAATTTGATTTGGTGTGGTAGAATGAATTCACAACTTATTTGTCTTTAAACAGAATTTTTAATTTTTTTTTCTTTCTATAAATGATCAAATAATAAATGACCTAACAAGGGACATATACTTCCTTTTACTGTGAATTTGGCCTGTAAACCAAACTGTTTTTCTGGAAAAGAGAATGGAGTTCACTATACTGACTTTTGATTCCACCAATGAATAGCTGTGTGCCTTTAGGCAAGTTATCCTCCCGGTAAGGGAATGATTGATGCTACTCCCTCAGAGGGTTTGTGAAGAATAAATAGGACTGAGGATGTATAAAGGCACTTAGCTCAAGGCCTAGCACACAGTAAGCACCAGATAAGTATTAGCTATTATTACAATTACTATTATTGTCATAATATTATTTATCTTATTTTCATCATAAAATCATCATTTTTTTTAAATGTAGGTGATGCTCTCAGTTTCTGAAATGAATACTAAATACAAGGTATCAGAGAATCTCTCTCATTTTCTGTGGATTATTGAGAAATTTACTAATAGGCTCACCTATAATTAGGGTCTTACCTCATCATAAAGCTTATCAGCCATTGTTGGTTTAGGAGCCGTTGTCCACTTGGCGCCACGGTGGAAGTAGTCTTTGATAATTGACCGGTATGCCCGGTACTCAAAGAAGCGGGCACGCCATGCCATGGGAGCCTCGATAATCTCATTTCCCACAACTATCAGGATATCTCGAGGCATCGCACCATATAAACCTATCAGACCAAAAAGTTCCACAACAACCCCAGTAATGCAAGACAGAAAAGTCTATGTAATAGAATCCCAGTTTTTGGTTAAAAAAAAAAATTACAGACAACCTATATGCATGTGTATGTGTATGTTTCTATGCAAGTGGAAAAATATATGGAGTGATATATACTATAGTGTTATCATGAACATTCTGTGTGGGGATGGCAAAGCTAGGAAAGAAAGAAAGGAAAGAAAGAAAGAAAGAAAGAAAGAAAGAAAGAAAGAAAGAGAAAGAAAGAAAAAGAAAGAAGGAAGGAAGGAAAGAAAGAAAGAAAGAAAGGAAGAAAGAAAGAAAGGAAGAAAGAAAAAGAAAGAAGGAAGGAAGGAAGGAAGGAAGGGAAGGGAAGGGAAGGGAAGGGAAGGGAAGGGAAGGGAGGGAAGGGCGGAAAGAAGAAATGAAGTAATAAGGTCCTTGTTCAGAGATCTAGAACCACCAAGTCTTCACACTTTTGTAAGCTCCTTTCTTACTACACAGAAACAGAGTTCTTCATGGAATATCAGTACCACAAGATAAAAATTGGGCCAAGGACCATTTCTAGAACTGTAAATTAGAACACTGAACTCAGGCACAAGAACAGTCTTGTAGCAATGCCAGTTAAAACTAAAATGGGAATGTTTCTGTTCCCCCCCTTAACTTCTGTACTTGAGGAAAATTAAATGGAATCCACCATTCTTATGAAAGGAAATGACCACAGCGTTTAGAAAAACTTCTTTCAAGAAGATTCTGATTTATAATGGAGTTTAGAATATGGACATCTCAATCGTATCAAAAAGAACCAATCTGTTCCTAAACAATCTCTAAAGTTTCTAAGGATTATTAAAAGAAAGGAATCTCTGAGAAATTATCTGAGTTTTCTCCTTACATATTAAGAAAGAAATTATAAATTAAGACTAGCAGTTTAGGTATCCAACATCACTTACCCGTAGACTCAAAATCAGGAGTTTTATACTTCAACGACCAGTCAATGGGGTCAGGCCTCCTCACTGTCACTCCTTCCATTTTTAAAATATTGCACATCTCTTCAATTTCAGTAACAGCCTTTTTCAAATGATCTTTGGGAAAATAATGGCCTCCGTGCTTCTGGTAAAATGGCCAGTACTTTTCATATGTGTTGGCCTAGAAGCAGAAGAAATTAAGTGTAATACTTATAGGAGAAAAATACAACTCATGATAGGGGCATAGGCAGTGAACAATGATTTGTATAACTTAGTGGCAATGAGACAAACACCATGTCTTGTTTAGTGTTGATCCCCAGTACTGAGCACACTGCCTCTCTAGGAAAAAACCCAGTATTTGTTGAATGAAAAATTCTAAATTTCTGGGGCACCTGGGTGGCTCAGTTGATTAAGCGGCCAACTCTTGAGTTCAGCCTAGGTCATGATCTCACTGTTTGTGAGTTCTAGCCCCACGTTGGGCTCTGTGCTGGCAGTATGGAGCTTGCTTGGTATTCTCTCTCTCCCTCTCTCTCTGCCCCTACCCTGCTTGTGCTCTGTCTCTCAAAAATAAATAAACATTTTTTAAAAATTAAAAAAAAAATTCTAAATTTCCTTGATGTTTTTTGAGACCTTTTGCTCTCTTTGCCTGAAATCTCATGCCCTACCATTCACAGCATGTCTGCCCTCAGATGGGCTTGGAATCTTCTTGGACCAGTTTTTATAAGCTTCAGAGACAACACAGGACCCAGGTGCTCTGTTAGTCTCAATGAAATCAAGAGAACAAACAAAAGAGCATAAGAGAACAAAAGTATATTTGTACTTAGATAAAACTATGCTATCCATGCATCCCAGAATTCTATCTAGAAAACAGCACTTCAAGATATTTTGTGGGAAAATAGGACACTGCCCCCTTAAAATTAGGGACATGCTCTCAAACATTCTTTGTTTCTCTTAAAATCCCATTATTGATTTTCTCATTCAACAGAATTAGCACCTGGCAATATGGTGCAGCAGTGTAAGTCTACTTTTGGCACTCCTATCCTTCCCTGCAGACATGTCCCCCCACAATCACACTTCTCCCCTCCCCAGTCTATCCAAGTTCTCATATTGCTTCAAGCCCTTTTGTCATAGAAGAAAGTGATCTGCTAAATGAATTCACAGACTTGTGGCAGCTGAAAAAAAGCTTAACATTTAGAAAGTGTCCAAGGGTCATATGCATTTTAAGAGACAACTGAATGAAAAACAGTTAAATGCTTTACAAAGGCTTAATTTATAAGCCTTGTTATGCCTACCGTTAGGGTAGGCATAACAACTATAAAATATTGGTTTCCAAAAATATAAAAATGTAGAAGGATTCTTCATTCAGATTGTTGTGCATGTGCCAAAGTTATCAATTTAAAGAAATACACTGGGAAATGTAGATGATGTATATGGATGTAATTTATCAAGACAGATGAAGTAGAATTCCAATCGGAAGATCCATATGCTAAGAAAAAACCTTGGCCTTTCATCAAAAGATTGGCAAAGTGATATACATCGATATATTTTAAGTTTAAAAAATACTTCCTTATATAACTGATTAACTACCAGTCCTGATCATGTCAGATAAGGTTTCCATCACAAATCAGACAATTTCAGATAGTGGTAAGTGCTATGAAGAAGGGAACTGGGTAATGAGACAGAGTGTGTAGATGTCTAGGTCATTGATGTCAAAGATGATGTCTTTTCCAGATTTTCTGTCTCTACTTCCATTTCCACCTCAGTCTGATAAATATCACACATATGGAGGCAGACCAGCCTCTTGTTAGTTTGGTACGTAAGTTCATATCCGTTAGGCTGGAGCTGAGCCTGCTTGAGAAGGAAAGGAATCTCAAACACATGTCTTTAACAAACATGGAGCATGCCAGTGAGGCTCTAAAACAAGGGTTGACAAACTAAAATCCATGGCCAAATTTTTTTTTTTAAGTAAATACAAGTTCTATGGGAACACAGGCACACTCACTCATTTACATACTGTCTGGGGTTGCTTTTGTACTACACTGGCAGAGTTGACAGCTGAGTGGTTGTGACAGAAACCTATGGTCTGCAAAGCCTAAAATATTTACTATCTGGCCTTATACAGAAAAAGTTTGCCAATCCTTGTCTAAATGATTAGTTACTTGCTTTACTTTTGAAGATCTATAGGAAAACAACAGGCTCAATTTCTGGCCTGTGAAAAATATTATCAGTATCAAATTATCAGTATTAATTTGCATACTTTTTAAGATCAATCTACTCTTTTTAAAAACAAAAGCATTCCACTGTTTTCTTCTCCTAGGAAGTCCTGCAGCAGCCACTAGAAGGAGAGGATAATAATGACTCTTTATATTCTTCTCAGACACATCGTGGTACTACTCATCCATTCACCACTTTCTCCTTCTCATGCCAGGCACATCTCTTACAGTCCACGAAAGGACAAGAAGCCTTTGAAAATGTAACACTGGGTCACAGCAGACGCATAGCCATGTTGTCCTGCCAGACACATTCCAAAGTATTCTGTGTAACTGTGCAGAATGAAGCTTGCCTTGGTAAATATAAACTAAACTTTCCTGGGGAAAAACAGCTATTTGAACAAGTGTGAGTTTCCTTGTGTAATGAATACTGTGGCTAAGGTTGGACAAAGTCCAAATGACCAAGGCGCATTACATTTTCTAAGAGATAATTGGAAATTATTTATACTTCCTTTGTAACCCTGCTAAATGAGTTAGCAAATATTTACCAAGTGTCTGCAAGATAAAAAACACTATATTAAATGCTTAGCATGTGATGTTTTTAATAATCCTTTGCAGAGATGTGGCTGCACTCCTAGAAACTTTATAGGTTTTCACAGCCTAAAACCCTTCGGGGGAGTTTGCCAAATGAATTTTAAATACCGTCTTTGGAAGGCTAAGAAATATCAATAGAAACTTCTTATGTATCCAGGTGCAAACTTATATTACATTAACCTTGACTGAGTTTACATTTTATAAAAGGTTCTTTCTCAAGAGCTTTATTTAAAAAAGACAAAAGCAAAACAAAAACTACATATTTGATGGAAAGTATTCATTATGTTTTACAGAATAAAATGCTTCAGAGCTTTTAAAAACTGTACTCCCTGACAACTACATTCCTTACTCCCATAAAATTTCTTTAGCCCTTTTGTCTTCTAATATGTCTTATGCTCTAATTGGCTATAAACAGTTTAATACATAATTTTATCTTTCATTGTTCCCAAACTGATTAATACATCTGAATCATCTTTCTCTCTTACTTAAGGCCTTGCCTTCTAGGGCCATGCATGTCTTTAATATTCTCTCCCTCAATGCCTAGTTCAGTATGTGGCATAAAGCAGAAATAACCAGACATATGAATAAAATCAATACTGCTAAAGCTAGTAATATTTGCAATCATCACATTTACATTACTTTTGTAACGTAAAACTAAATTGATGCAACAGTAATGAAGTGTGGTTTTGTTCCTTGAAATACTTAGCATGTAACCTTTTACCTTCATGTTTAATCTTGTTAGGTAGATAGCAAACCTCTTAATATCTTCACTTTATTGAGGCCCAGAAATTTGTGGAATCTTGCGCAAGTTCAAAGAGCTGATTAGCCAAGACTAGTATCAAGCTTTTTAATCAAATACATAATTCAGTCTTGGTCTCCTGACTTCAGCCTGCTACACTTCCCACAAATGACAGAGAACTCAAACTCATGTCTGAGAATCATGTCTGTTTTCATAAGATCACATAGTACAGAAGTCAACAATTTCATAGACAAGTAAAAGGGTAAACTATTGCTTGAATTTGAAATTTAATTCCACCCAATTAAAATGGTTAAGGGATGGGACTTCTTTGCAAGAAAAGACTTAAAAAGATCACGCCTTTCTAAAACATGTGGATGATACATAAATTAATCTGTTGTGTTCATCAAATTTCAAATATCAGAACCAAAGGTAGTTTCATAACAATTAGAAGAAGTTATTACTTTTTCTATTACCCTGTCTTCAAGGTCTAATTAAAGAATCATTTTCTTCAAGAAGACTTCCTAACTATCCAGCATTTGGTTGTTGCTCTCCTGACATTCAATTCAACTGTTAGTTGGTTAGCATAAGATACTTAGCTTTAATCTTTGTTTCTATACGACCATCTTATCTGTCTCAATAGAAAGCAAGTTCTTATGTGCTGATACCTCTGGAGCCCTGGTATACCGTAGGCAACATTTCTGAGGATGATGATAATGATGTAACAGAACTTATTTCCTTAATCCATGTTATAAATAAAAATGTAAATATTCAAGAAGAATTTAAGTACATTGAAGATATATTTGTAACCCATTATTAACAGAAGCTCAAGTTGTGTCTGCAATGTGGATGGCACTCCCTTATTCAGGATGCAACCTGAACACCAACCCACAGAGGCCTGGCCTTAGGAATATCACAGATAACACTAGGAGTTTTTAAAAGAGAGATATTACATGTTGCCAGGGAAACACTGAAAGGCTTTCTGGAAGGTACCATCAGAGCTATGTGGTAGGAAGAGGGGTAGGTTTAAACTACAGACAAAAGGGGTATCTGGGTGTCTCAGTCGGTTAGATGGCCAGCTTTGGCTCAGGTCGTGATCTCATTGTTTGTGGGTTCGAGCCCCGCATCGGGCTCTGTGCTGATAGCTCACAGCCTCGACCCTGCTTCAGATTCTGTGTCTCCCTCTTTCTACCCCCCTAACTATCTCTCTTTCTCTGTCTCTCAAAAAGAAAAAAAAGAAAAAGAAAAAAAAAAGGAAAAGGAAAAAAGCTGTAGACAAGAGAGGTACAGGCACATAGGTGGAAGAGTCCTGAGTAAGAGCAAAGGCATGAGGATTGTTTGGGGAACAGTCTAGTTTGGCTGCTCGTATCGTTATCTTACAAAGTCTTCTGCAAACCAGGGTGAAATATTAGAGCAGAGTGGAACCCAAATAGGAATGGGCATCTGCTAACCTGTCTTTCTAACACATCTCTAAGATGAACCAATGACTCAAATGGAGAGTCCTGGAAAGGCAGATAAGAACCAGATTGTGAATGATCTTGATTACCATGAGAACTTTATCTGGAGCAGTATGGAGGGGAGGGAACATGTCGAAGATTGGGACATAGAGGAATGATAGGAGCAGGATGAGCAACATAGCTGAATTTTGGCTTAAAAAAATCACCCTGAGGGGTGCCTGGGTGGCTCAGTTGGTTGAGCATCTGACTCTTGATTTTGGCTCAGGTCATGATCCCTGGGTCGTGGGTTCAAGCCCCACCTCAGGCTCTGCACTGAGCATGGAGCCTGCTTAAGATTCTCTTTCTCTGCTCCTCTCTCTTGCTCACATGCTCTCTCTCTCTCTCACTTATAAGAAAATTTTAAAAACTCACTCTTATAGAAGCTGGAAGGTGGTTTGGAGAGAAAAGCAAATGAGGGAGACCAATGAAGAGTTAACTGCAATAGGCAGTAGATGAGATCCTGACCAAAGGGAGTAGCAGAGGGATGGAGGCAAGGTTGCTTTTGACAAAAGACTGGTTAGATCTTAGAAAAAGGATGTGGAGGACCTGACTGAAGGAGAAATCGGAGGTGATTCTTTGATGTTTCAGCGTGAGTGAAGAGGAATGCCAAAAATGAAAAGGAAGGAATGAAGAAGGGTCCAGTTTAGCAGAGTGGCTGGCCGTTGCACTCAAGATGTGCCAGGTTTGAGGTCCCATGGCAATACCCAGCAAGGAATTTAACATGTTGGCCTGGAGAGAGATCTGGACCAGAGTAGAGGCAGGAGCCAAAGCTGTGAGAACAGCTAGAAGAGGGCCAGAGTGAAATTCTGCTCAAACCCAACATTACAGACAGGAAGATGTGAGGCATAGTGAAAGTACTATGTCCCCAGATAAGGTCTGTCAGAATCTGAAGGAAGGGGTTATTTGTGTAAATAGCATCAAACACTTGCAGAGACTTCAAGTAAGATCATTAAAATCACGGCTGGATTTCAGAGGGGTGGAGTAGGCTGCAGTGAAAGCAGTTATAGAGGAGAATGGAAGCAGAAGCCAGCCTGCACAAGGTGAGGAGTGAACCCCCTGCAGACATGTGAACATCCTTGCTTTACCTTCACCTCCACGGTGAACGGTGGAACACAGGCGTTTTCAGCTCTGCCCACGATCACTTCCTCTAAGGGGTCCCATTCATTGTAAGAGGAGACAGGGCAGTCCTTGGGCAGAGGGTCAGTGGCCTTATCGTCAGCTGCACAGGAATTCCGGGAGGAAGCAGTAGCTGCCTGGGTGCTCTGGAAAGTTCGCTGCACCCATCCTGTTAAGGTTCTGCCAAGCTTCCAAGAACAAAGAAAAGATTATTACGTAGTCCCATACAGTACTTGGTGAGAGGGGTGAGGAAGTAGAGGTGGAATGAAACCCCGCATAACGTAGACATTGAAAACCCTTTAGGAGAAAGTAAACCAAGATGTTAGGTAGGATATAGTTGGCTAGTGGGGTCATAGTTTTACCTTCTTGTTTGTACATTATCCTTTTATCTATCATATTAATTGGCATAACTCTTTAAAGCCACTCAGAAGATTCTGTCCCCAGTGATCACCCCCCATTTATATCTCAGAGTGGATTTCTGCAAACAAGTTTTAATCAAGCTTTAAGCAACCCTTCAGCAGATGATGGGTCACCCCATCCCTATAAAACCACAGAAAGCTGCTCCATATCCCCCTGCCAAGTCCAGCTAGAGGAAGTAGCCTCCTTTCCCCTTCAGTATTAAAAGTCATCAATAGTAGAATCCCTCCCCCTCCCCCCAGTTATAATATAGAAGCATACACAACCTTATTTTTCAGAATAATCAGCTTCAAACTAAAAATTTTGCGTTGCTCACACACTTCACACTCTTTGGCACTTCAATTCTGACAATGACCAAGTGCCATCTGCTTCATTTTACAGATGGTCCAGAGTATCCTAGCCAAGATAAGGATTAACCCAAGCACAAATGTAAACAAGAAAGGAGAACTAAGGACTTCAAAAAAGACTTCTGAAAATACAGGACCTATAAAATCTAGAACAGGGGAGTCCCTTACCCAGTGGGCAAACTTCAACTGCTCTCCCCCCCACCGCCCCGCCCCAACCTCCCATCTATATCCTAAATCCGTTAAATGCCTTAGGAAGGAGGCAGGAGAGGAGCCAGGGTGGGGACCAAAGGAAGAGGGAGAGTGACAGCTGTTCTGGAAGCAGTTGCGGGAGGGAGCCAAACTGCCCTGCTATTCCTGTCCTAGGAGCCAGGGACGGTCTGCAAGCACAAGCTTACATACCAGGCAAGAAGAGGGTGGGGGCTCGGCAGAAAGTCTGGCTACAGACTGAACTTGCTCCCCTCTCGACTCAGGACTCCATGTTCCTCTTGGAGTGGGCCTGCTTGCTCCCTCTCCTTCCCAGATTCTCACTTTGCCTCCTCTCCTGCCCACCCACATCACACGCATTTCCCCGAAGGCTCTCCAACTCTATGCCCACCCCCGGCACTGCACCCCAATAACTCGATCCTTGTATTAAGAAAAGTCACGTGTCACCCCCAGCCCCTCACCCCGGGCCGGAAGCTCCTTGGAGCGAACCCAGTGCTGGTGGGAGGGCGGTGCCCCCTGAATTGACGGCCACCGCGGCCGGAGGTGCGCAGAGAGCAACTGTGCCCACGGGGTGTGGCCCCCAAACGTGTCCCGCTTCCCCAGGGGCACCGCCCAGCTCCCGGCAGCCAGCAAAGGCTCTCGAAGCTGAGCCTTCAAAGGGCAGCAGAGGACCATTGTCAAGCAATGCCGGCTGGGGAAAGTGAGGGAAGGCGCGCACGCGGCCGCCGGCAGGGATGGGCGGCGCACGCACCCGAGAACCGATGTAGTGCACCGCCTCGGCGCCGCGGCTCCCGCCGCGCAGACACCGCACCCGCAGCATCGCTCCGCGCCTGGCTGGTCCACGAGCGGAATGTTCCCGGTGCTCGGCCGCGTTGGTCCGAGCCTCCCGAGAGCTCGCCAGCAGGAGGTGTCGGGGCGCGCGGCCCTCTGCCTTTTGTAGTCTCGCCCCGCCCCTCCACCTCCCGCGCGCCCCATTGGCTGCTGGGAACAGGTGGCGGGGCCGGTGGTGGGGGGGGGGTTGGCGCTGGCCCGCGAGCTGGGCCGCCCCGAGTTAGGAACTGTTAGGGGACTGCCGGTGGCACCCGGTCAAGCCCCCGGTGTTTGCCTTTTTTTAGCTTGTCAATCGGCCGACTGGCTTCAGCTACCGAGCCCCACCCGTGCCCGCCGCCGAAGGAGGTCCACCACTGCGTCGGGGAAGGGGAGCAGCACGCGACTTCTGACGAAGTAAACTTAATAGTACCTTAAATGTGCCCAGTTGGATTACATATGTAAAGCGTTAAATACGGTCACAGGGTTAAATTCGTCTGTGTGCACTGACTCAGTCCCCTCGTTTTGCTCAGTCCCCTCATTTTGCAGTGAATGAAGCCACCTAAAGGTTAGGTGGCTTCTTAAGGCAACACCGGGATTGAGACTGGAGAAGAGTTAAGTCTGGGACTCAGGTTATCTCCACTCTCCGGGGTGCTGCACTTTCCACCCATGAGCGTTTTCGGTGTTTGGGGGAATGCTGGACGTTTCAAATAGTCGTTGGCCTTGTGCCCCTGGCTTGAGAAACTCAATCATGAAAACAGAGACAAAAGTGGGCCAGATATAAGGGAGGTAGTCCTCCCTTCCAGTCTCGTCTTCCCTTCCATTTCATTTATTTAAATTTTTGTTTCAATTTGATTAGGATACGTTTTTTAGAAAAGTTCCCTAACAGTGCAAACTAGAGAACTCAGTTTAACATTTAAGTAACCTAGCAGGAAAGGGATCAGAGAGATTTGAGTATTTTGTTTTGTACCTACAAAATATCTAATTATTTATTTTTAGTAAGCTGTCTTTTTAACTCTGGTGTCTCAAACTTGTTTTCCAAAGCTCACTGATGGAAGGCACCAGACAAGCAGGATGGCAGGGGAGAAAGAGCCCTGGAGAGGGAATTGGGAGAACAGGGTTCAAGTCTTGACTCTGTAATAGACTACTATGTGTCTTCTTGAGTAGCAATCTTCTTATCCTCAAAGGGAGAACACTTGAATTTATTGTTCCTAGTACACAGGGTTGTTAAGGGGCCAAAAGGAGAGATTGTGCATGCGGAACGTGGTGTGGCCCTAAGAGCTATATGAAATGAGGTAATATTTTACCAGCTCTAACAATAAGGAGGCCTCCAAATGTGATAATAGGGTGAAAGGAGTCAGTAAGTCTAGGTCCATATCTTAGCTCTGCTACTAACTTGCTTTGTGCCCTGGAACCAAATTCCTTCTCCTTTCTAATGAAGGCATCACACTTCTAGTGAAGGTTTTGGCAAATCTCTAATATTTCTCAAAATTTATAAAGTACCTCTCCTAGGAATTAAATGCAGAAAGTCTAATTTTCTAATGTACTTGAGATGGTCAGAGATGTACTCCTCAATAAGGGATTTTATTTTTTTTTTTAATTTTTAAGAATATAATTTACTGTCAAATTGGCTTACGTACAACACCCAGTGTTCATCCCGACAAGCGCCCTCCTCAATGCCCATCACCCATTTTCCCCTCTCCCCCACCCCCCATCAACCCTCAGTTTGTTCTCTGTATTTAAGTCTCTTGTGGTTTGCCTTCCTCCCTCTCTGTTTGTAACTTTTTTTTTATCCCTTCCCTTCCCCCATGGTTTTCAGTTCAGTTTCTCAAGATCCACATATGAGTGAAAGCATATGATATCTGTCCATCTATGACTGACTTATTTCACTCAGCATAATACCTTCCAGTTCCATCCACATTGCTGCAAATGGCATGATTTCATTCTTTCTCATTGCCAAGTAGTATTCCATTGAATATATGAACCACATCTTCTTTATCCATTCATCAGTTGATGGACATTTAGGCTCTTTCCATAATTTGGCTATTGTTGAGAGTGCTGCTATAAACATTGGGGTACAAGTGCCCCTATGCATCAGCACTCCTGTATCCCTTGGGTAAATTCCTAGCAGTGCTATTGCTGGGTCATAGGGTAGGTCTATTTTTAATTTTTTGAGGAACCTCCACACTGTTTTCCAGAGCGGCTGCACCAGTTTGCATTCCCATCAACAGTGCAGGAGGGTTCCCGTTTCTCCACATCCTTTCCAGGATCTATAGTCTCCTGATTTGCTCATTTTAGCCACTCTGACTGGAGTGCGGTGATAGCTCCGTGTGGTTTTGATTTGTATTTTCCTGATGAGGAGTGACGTTGAGCATCTTTTCATGTGCCTGTTGGCCATCAGGATGTCTTCTTTAGAGAAGTGTCTATTCATGTCTTCTGTCCATTTCTTCACTGGATTCTCTGTTTTTTGGGTGTGGAGTTTGGTGAGTTCTTTATAGATTTTGGATACTAGCCCTTTGTCCAATATGTCATTTGCAAATATCTTTTGCCATTTCGTCGGTTGCCTTTTAGTTTTGTTGATTGTTTCCTTTGCAGTGCAGAAGCTTTTTATCTTGATGATGTCCCAATAGTTCATTCTTGCTTTTAATTCTTTTGCCTTCCCCTTCCCTCTAGGATTTTGATAGTTTCCTATGCTCTTTCATCCATTTTGAGTTTATTTTTGTGTATGGTGTAAGAAAGTGGTCTAGTTTCATTCTTCTGCATGTTGCTGTCCAGTTCTCCCAGCACCATGCTAAAAAGACTGTCTTTTTTCCATTGGATATTCTTTCCTGCTTTGTCAAAGATTAGTTGGCCATACATTTGTGGGTACAGTTCTGGGTTCTCTATTCTATTCCATTGGTCTATGTGTCTGTTTTTGTGCCAATACCATACTGTCCTGATGAATACAGCTTTGTAGTAGAGGCTGAAGTATAGTAGATACATATAACAGAAGGTATTGACATTACTGTATACCATTTCTGTTTGAGATCTGAGGACACCCTCATATCATTCATCAAAGACACTTTTAATTTTGCAGATGTAAGAATTGGATGCCTGGAAATAATGAAGCCAAGATGTCATTAAGGTTTATATAAAAGAAGCTTCATGGGACTCCTGGGTGGCTCAGTAGGTTAAGCATCTGACTCTTGATTTCAGCTCAGGTGAATGGAATCAAGCCCTGAGTTGGGCTCTGCACTGACAGTATGGAGCCTGCCTGGGATTCCCTCCTCTCTCTCTCTCTCTCTCTCTCTCTCTCTCTTAAAATAAATAAATAAACTTTAAAAAAAAGAAAAGAAAAAAGAAAGACTCATAGCCACAGAACATATCCTAATCTCCCTGGAATCCAAGGGAAAGTTTGTGGATAAAGCCACCCAAACCAGTCCTATTCCTATAAAAGCAAGCCAAAGCACTTAACTCACTCTCTTTTTCTTTCTTATGTGTGGATATATGCATTGCTTTTGAAAACATTCTGTAACAATTTTTATGTTGATTTGATCAACAGGAAGCATAAGCCTTCCATACTGGTTTGTTTATCTTATATTGTGTGTCCAACTCTCCAAAGTATTGATGGTGATACCTGGCAACTCCTTGGTGTTTAGATACTGCTTTTTTTTCCTGAAGAAATGGAATAGACCGTGAACTCTTGTCTTCTTCTCCTTCTTTGGCAATAGGTTAGTGTAACACCAATAATTTTTATTGAACCAATAATTTTAGGATCTTGGTGGTCTCATAATTAATGGTTATGCATATTCATGTCTAATAGTAGTATACTTTTGTAGGTTAATCTAGAGGCATGATTTAGGGTCATGTAGGGATAAAAGGACAAGGAATAGGAAACTCATCAGAAGCATGGCAGATTATTCTGCTTTCCAATTTCTCCTTCATTACCATTGCTTTGTGGACCATACCCAGCTCTACCTGGTTCCAGCCAATGAAGTACAGAGTTTGAGAAATGTGTCCTGAGATTAAAAAAACCCAAAAAGCTAGTGCAGTCTTTGGGTCAACACAATGAACAACAGAAGAGCCTATTATAAGAATTCATTATTTCATTGTCATGGTTAACATCAGAATCTGTGCATAGGAAGCAGTCATAATATGTTCCTAGAACTTAAGAGATATGGGTACTCTGTGAAACTAGTAATACAGGCGTACACACACACACACACACACACACACACACACGGTGGATGAAATTAGCTATCTTCAGAAGTCAGCCTTTCTGAGAGATATTTGTACTTATAGTTTAGGGGACAGGATATCTCTCAAATTAAATCAGAAAAAGATAGGATTACTGAAGTCACACAAGATGACTACAGCGTATTCTCATGACTAGAATGTAATAAAAGAAAGATGCAATTTTTTAAAGTATTATTTGGGGGACACCTGGCTGGCTCAGTTGGTAGAGCATGTGACTCTTGATGTTGGGGTTGTGAGCCCCACATTGGGGGTAGAGATTACTTTAAAAAATTTTTGTTTATTTAAAAAAAAGTAGTAATTGGACTGCATCAATAAAATGTCTCTGTATACACAAAACAGTGATAACAGAAATTGTGTGGAGGGCAAGGGCCTGGGTCACTGTGGAACAGGGACAAGAAGGAGGTTTTTCACTGCATACCCTATTGTACTTTTAATTTTGAACATTTGAATGAATTTCCTATTAAGCAAATAAGTATTTCAAAGACTGCATTTACAGAGGTGTGATTGTCAAAATGGAGCTTTTAAAAAGGAAGCCAGAGTGCACAGTTTGTCAGAGTCTGTTCATCCAGCTCTATCTAAGGATGGAATCAGAATATTCTGGTCCCTGAAAAGGTGATACCTATTGAGGACAAGAATAATTTCATGGGTTTTGATGGAATATCCTTCTAGAATATTCACCTCCTCCAGCTTCTGAGTTCACTAAGCAACCTTATCATTCCTGGAAACCTTGACATGGGGAAAGGGTTCACACTTCAGGCTGAGCACAAGTGACAGACAGAGCTGGGAAGGTGGAACTTTCATTGTAAAGTTTTACATCAGTATTCTAGCTTATCCTTCACAGTCTGGTGTGATTCAGTCCTTGCTCTCAAAGTATATTCCTCTTCTCAATGTTCTCCCTTTTCTGTCTGCCTGCTCAACTCTGGGTCAACTGATGGAATCCAGTTTCTGCCCCTGAAATTCTGCGGGACTGGCTTGCTACCACAACGCCGTGTTCTCCTAGCTCACAGCACCTCTCCTGCTGCTCTGGAATTGCCTTCTTAGCTGTCTGTCTTTTGCTGGACTGTTCACTCCAACGGGGTGGGAAGCCTGTTTTATCCACTACTATATCCCCAGCACAGTGCCTGTCACAACACGGGTCCTCAATCAGTCTTTCACTGAAGGAGGTGCTGCTCAGAAAGCCTGGACTAGAATAACCGGACCTCCCTCTTTGCTAACTATCTTACAGTTTTTGATTTCAGCATCCTTTATGTCTCTGGAAATCCTCTCACGTAACCTCAGCTATTCCCACTATTCAGATGATTTCCAGTAGTTTTAGCACCACTTTCTATCCTGGGTACCTGACCTACATTTTCAAGTACCTGCAGGTCAGAATGGTAGCCTGGGAGCTCTGATACCAATTTTCTCTTCATTCAGCCTGGGATTTCTCATCTGAAATTAAAGGCAATGGTCACTAGATAATCTCAGCTTTAAAAATGCCATTTCTACACTGGGATTTTTGTCAGCAGCTCAAACTCAGTCTGTCTGCAGTGGAACTCACACCAGCCCTTCCTCCTTCCTCCTAGAAAGGGTTGTACCTTTTTCTAATCATTTAGGCTTGGAACTCTCTAAACATCTTTGCTTCCTCCTCCCAATCTAGTCCTCCATACCCAATGAGTGGCAAAATCTTATGAAGGCAGTTTCTGCCCAGTTCTCTTACAAAGCCTTTTAGGATTTTTATTGGCAACATCTGGGTCATTACTGGCCAGCATGTCTTAGAGGTGGATTCTTTCATCAGATGACAACTGCAAAACAGTAACTCCAACTAAGTGAAATCCAGCTCTTTCCAAGTATTTAAAATAATCTCAGCTTAAGTCAGCACTCAAACCCATCTGGCTTTAAGAATATTGAAGAAGGAACGTCGAGAGTCTGCTCCAAGGAATCTTATTATTTCTTTCACATCAATCTTCAGATACCTTTCTGGAATCTAAAAGCAGTAAACGCTATTCTCTTTTAGGTCCTAACTAAACTTAAACTAAAAGGCAAAGGTCATCGCCATCTGTTCGTGTCTTGATACCATGAGTATATGGCAGGAAAAACAGCTGCATCTCTTGCGGTCTCACCCCAGTATTTTTTTTTAAATAAAAAAATAAGTAACAAGTTTGTTGAGGTATAATTCACAGAGCATAAAGTTCACTCTTTTAAAGAGTACAAGGTCAATGGCTTTTTACATACTTACAGTATGTGAATGTAAGTACTCACATACTTACTTGTTCATCTATCACCACGAATTCAAGTACAGTTTCATGATTCCAGGAAGAAATCCTGTCCCCAGTAGCAGACACACTCCTCCTTCTTCCCCCTCCCACCCCCTGGCAGACACTAAGCTACTTTTTATCTATCGATTTGCCTATTCTGAGCATTTGATATAAATGGAACCATACAAATATGGTCTCTAGTGTCTGGCTTCTTTCGCTTAGAATGTTTTTAAGGTTCATCCATATTGTAGCATGTATCAGTACTTCATTCCTTTTTAAGGCCAGATACTATTCCATTATATAGATATACCTCATTTTGTTTATCTGCTCATCAGTTGATGGACATGTGTATTGTTTTTTGCTACTACAAATAATGCTGTTATTCATGTACAAATGTTTTGTGTGGATGTAGGTTTTGATTTCTTGTGGGTATTGCTGCATCATATGCTAACTCCATATGTAACACTCTGAGGAACTAGCAAATTGTTTTCTGAGGTGGCTACACCAGTTTTGCATTCCCAGCAGCAATATGTGGAGGGTTCCAGTTTCTCCTCACCAACACTTACATATGCAACTTTTTTGATTAGATCCATCCTAGTGGGTGTGATGTAGTTTATCACTGTGGGCTTAATTTGCATTTCCCTAATGACTAGTGATGTTGATGATCTTTTTATGTGCTTATTGTCCATTTGTACATCTTTGGAACACCTGTCTTAGAACAGAAAAAAGTGAAATACCTTTATTTAGGGAGGAAGTGATGCCCATTTACAGGAACTAACATTCTTCTTTCAAATGAGGCAAAATTAATAGTTCTTTACAAATACAAAGAAGGAACACTTCTTTAAATACATTGCCTAAAGGGGTGCCTGGGTGGCTCAGTCATTTGGGCGGCTGACTTTGGCTCAGATCATGATCTCACAGTTTGTGAGTTTGAGCCCCACGTTGGGCTCTGTGCTGACAGCTCAGAGCCTGGAGCCTACTCTGGATTCTGTGTCTCCCTCTCTCTGCCTCTCCCCTGCTCATGCTCTGTCTCTCTGCCTCTCTCTCTCTCTCTCTCTCAAAAATAAATAAACATTAAAAAATAAAAATAAATAAATAAATACATTGCCTAAGACTGGGGTAAAAACACCTTTTATCTTTTAAAAAATCATGAAAGGTAACCTTAGAGCTAAATGATTGAGAGAAAATTTCATTTTTAGAGTAGATAAATAAATAAACAGTAACTTCAGTTTACTCCTGAAGAATTAAACACTGGGCTTGTGAGAGACATTGTCACCAATATTACTGTCTTTTGGAGGAGCATTTGAGACTTGCTTAGAAGTTAGTAGATAATGCAACAGATCCATTTTGAAAAAGGTCAAGTTATTTTAATATAAATGAACCCATGTAGACACACTCAGTTTAGCAATCCTTATCAAAATAACACCAGCATTCTTCACAGAGTTAGAACCAACAATCCTAAAATTTGTATGGAACCAGAAAAAACCCCGAATAGCCAAAGCAATCTTGAAAAAGAAAACCGAAGCTGAAGGCATCACATTCCCAGACTTTAAGACATATTAAAAAGCTGTAATCATCAAGACAGTATGGTACTGGCACAAAAACAGACACTCAGATCAATGGAACAAAATAGAAAACCCAGAAATGGACCCACAAATGTATGACCAACTAATCTTTGACAAAGCAGGAAAGAATATCCAATGGAATAAAGACAGTCTCTTCAGCAATTGGTGCTGGGAAAACTGGACAGCGACATGCAGAAAAATGAACCTGGACCACTTTCTGACACCATACACAAAAATAAACTCAAAATGGATGAAAGACCTCAATGTAAGACAGGAAGCCATCTAAATCCTAAAGGAGAAAACAGGCAAAAACCTCTCTGACCTCAGCCACAGTACCTTCTTACTCAACATGTCTCCGGAGGCAAGGGAAACCAAAGCAAAAATGAACTATTGGGACCTCATCAAAATAAAAGCTTCTGCACAGCAAAGGAAATAATCAGCAAAACTAAAAGGCAACCGACAGAATGAGAGAAGATATTTGCAAATGACATATCAGATAAAAGGTTAGTATCCGAAGTCTATAAAGAACTTATCAAACTCAACACCCAAAAAATGAATAATCCAGGGAAGAAACGGGCAAAAGACATGAATCGACACTTCTCCAAAGAAGATATCCAGATGGTGAACAGACACATGAAAAAATGCTCAACATCACTCATCATCAGGGAAATACAAATCAAAACCACAATGAGATACCACCTCATACCTGTCAGAATGGCTAACGTTAACAACTCAGGCAACAACAGATGTTAGTGAGGATGCAGAGAAAGAGGATCTCTTTTGCACTGTTGGTGGGAATGCAAACTGGTGCAGCCACTCTGGAAAACAGTAGGTTCCTCAAAAAACTAAAAACAGAACTACCCTATGACCCAGGAATTGCATTACTAGGTATTTATCCAAGGGATACAGGTATGCTGTTTTGAAGGGGCACATGCACCCCAATATTTATAGCAGAGCTATCAACAATAGCCAAAGTATGGAAAGAGCCTGAATGTCCATCAACTGATGAATGGATAAAGAAGATGTGGTGTACATATACAATGGAGTATTACTCAGCAATCAAAAAGCACGAAATCTTGCCATTTGCAACTACGTGGATGGAACTGGAGGGTATTATGCTAAGTGAAATTAGTAAGAGAAAGACAAAAATCATATGAATTCACTCATATGAGGACTTTAAGATACAAAACAGATGAACATAAGCGAAAGGAAGCGAAAATAATATAAAAACAAGGAGGATCACAAAACATAAGAGACTCTTAAATATGGAGAACAAACAGAGGGTTGCTGGAGGGATTGTAGGAGAGGGGATGGGCTAAAAAGGTAAGAGGCATTAAGGAATCTACTCCTGGAATCACTGTTGCACTCTATGCTAACTAACTTGGGTGTAAATTAAGCTATACATAAATTAATTAATTTTAAAAAAGAAAGAAAAACTAAGTTTACATAAAAAATAAAGCATAAGTGTGTGGGGCATCTGTCATACTGTCCTGCCCCTAATTTTACTCAATTAATATTTGTTGACTAATTTTAAAATCACCTTCACTCTACTTAACAATCATGGCTACTATTGACTGAGTGCTTACTGTGTGCCGGATAAGAGCTTTATCTCTGTTATCTCAATCACTCATCGACAAGGAGGTATTCTTACAATAATCTCCTGTAGATAAAGAATCTCTGAGCCTTAGAGAAATTAAATGAATTGTCCAAAGTCAGTTAAATAGCTGCCCAGTTCCTGACAGAGCCAAATGCAAACCCAGGCCTCTAAGACTCTAAAGCCTATGCTCTTTGCCTGGGTGGCTCGGTCAGTTAAGTGTTCGACTTCAGCTTAGGTCATGATCTTGTGGTTCTTGAGTTCGAGCCCCACATTGGGTTCTATAGTGACTGCTCAGAGCCTACAGTGTGCCTCAGATTTTGTGTGTGTGTCTCTCTCTGTCCCTCTCCTGTTTGTCCTCTGTCTCTGTCTCTCTCAGAAATAAATAAACATTAAAAAAAAAAAGCCTGGGGCGCCTGGGTGGCGCAGTCGGTTAAGCGTCCGACTTCAGCCAGGTCACGATCTCGCGGTCCGTGAGTTCGAGCCCCGCGTCGGGCTCTGGGCTGATGGCTCGGAGCCTGGAGCCTGTTTCCGATTCTGTGTCTCCCTCTCTCTCTGCCCCTCCCCCGTTCATGCTCTGTCTCTCTCTGTCCCAAAAATAAATAAACGTTGAAAAAAAAAAATTAAAAAAAAAAAAAAAAAAGCCTGTACCTCTCACTTTTCTCACAATTCTCAGAGAATATCTATTCCATAACACAAGGTATATATGTAGCCCAACTACTTCCAATATTACATACTCTCCTGTAAGATTTATGTTGTATCACATGTGCCCATTTGTACTTCAAGATATCTGAGTATTTCTTCCGGGAGCCATTTATCAGATAATTGCCCTTCTTAGGATAACACTGTACCTATAAAGATTGTGTGGTAATGAGTCTTTGACAAGTTGAACATCTGTAGTTCAGCTCTAGCTGAATGCTGACGATAAAGACCAGAACATAGTAAGAGTCCTCTAAACAAGTGCAGAAATAGCTGAGATGCTTTACTGAGAACTCTCTGGAGGCAACAGAAGGTATTTCAGCAGAGTGTAGCTGTTGCCTCCTGCTCTGCAGTCAAAGAAGGGAAAATCTCAGGAAGGGGAAGATGCTCCAGAAGGCTCTATCCCATTGGGATGGCTCTGGAAATAAGCTACTTATTCATCCCCACTTGAGTCCAACCTTAATTAAGCCTTTTAGCAGGGGCTAAAATAGCTCTACTCACTCTGCTGGAAAAACTGTGCCTCAGCTCTCCCTCTCAGTTGGCATTCTCCCCCTAAGTTGACACTTCCCTTTCCTAACCCAATAGCCAGGGGCACTGGTAGTGCTGGCCAGGGGTAGCCACAGCCAGTCAGCACCGCAAGAGGGAGAAACACATATTGGCCAATTCTAGAAATAATGCAGAAGTTAATGAGTCACCAGCATTATGTTATTTGGTGAGGGTGCCACAAAGATGACTTTGCCGATGAAAAATTCCTGGTTTTGCAGGAAATATGCTTTGGATGCCTTAGTGTGGGCGGAGGGATGGAAGGCAGCTGTCGCTGGACCCTCTCTCTTATCTCTTTATTTCAGCCCAAATTCCTCTCCCAGTATTTTTTCAACCCTCCTCTTCAGTGTGACTCCCTATTTTCATTTCTGGCCTACATTCTCAAAAAACAAAATAAAACCCACCAAAAAAAAAAAAAAACAAAAAAAACGCAAAACACCAAAAAAACTCCAAACAAAAACAAAACAAAACACTATGAAATAAACAGATTGAATGACCAACAACTAGAGAATGGTTAAGGAAATTGCAACACATTTGGCATTTACCCCCTAAGTGAATAAATGCATTTTTCTTAATGTCCTTTCTTTTTTTAAAATAGGCTCCACACCCGGTGTGGAGCCCAACGTGGGGCCTGAAATCATGACTCTGCGATCAAGACCTGAGCGGAGATCAAGAATCTGGACACCTTACTGACTGAGCCACCCAGGAGCCTCTTAATGAATATTCTTAAATGATGAATACATTTAGGATTTAGAATGCATAAATTTCATCGTAGGATGAAAGATGCAGCTACTAACAAGAATGTGTACAAAGGGTTTTAACAATCTAGGACAATTCTTTAAAAAAAATTTTTTTTAAAGTTTATTTATTATTGTGAGACAGAGAGACACAGAGTGTGAGCAGGGGAGGGGAAGAGAGAGAAAGGGAGACACAGAATCTGAAGCAGGCTCCAGGCTCTGAGCTGTCAGCACAGAGCCTGACTTGGGGCTCGAACTCACAGACCATGAGTCCATGACCTGAACTGAAGTTGGACGCTTAACTGACTGAGCCACCCAGGAGCCCCTAGGACAATTCTTATGTCATAATAGTAAGAGAAAAAGGATAGAATATGAAATTATACACACAGTAATCTCTTAACCATGTTGAATATCCATGCATATAAAATCCTGGAAAGAAACTCACTAAGTGGCGACTCTCTTTGGATAGAGAGATAATGGGTATTATTTATATTCTTCCTTCTACTTTTCTGCAACCTGTGCAGTTTTGTCTATAAGCCATTATTACTTTTTATAATCAGAAAAAGAAAACATAAATGCCAATTTTTTTTTAAGAAGCAAAGAGTTCTGTGTATGCCCAGAAAGAAGTCTCTTATTGTCACAGATGTTTTCCCTTGAAGCTCTGCCCCAAGAAAACTGTAGACACTGTTCTGGGAGAAAACCTCCCACAGCCACCTGGCTCCTCTCATGTGTACCCCCGCAGAGATCTGGCAGGACTGGGAGATTAGCGTGGGAAGGCACTTTTGTCTGTCTGTCGTGCACTTTGCCCGTCTCCCTCAGGTCTTTACTTGCTATTTCACTCCTATCTGTCTCACTTGTTGCTGATAAAGTGTTTTCCAGAATTATGACTCCAGCAAAAGGCACTTTTCCACTTGGGCCCTGGGAAAAAGAGAACTAACATTTGCTAGTTTTCTGTAACCCTCTGCAGCAGTCCTCCTTGGCTTGAGCAGCATTCCAGCAGAAAGCCCCCATCCCCACCCCTCGAGACCATTTAAGTGACAAAACTTCCCCCACAGTCATGTTGTTCTCCCTAAAGAAAGGTCTGCCAAGGTAGAAAATTCAGAATTTGCAAGCTTGGGGTCAAAGTAGGAGCCAGTTTTAAACTTTTCCTTAGGAACCCTACATTTGTGTTTCGACCATGCTGTTCAGAACTTAAAAGCCCAACTCTATACAGGCTTCCTCTGCTATCTGAAAGTTCGGGTCACACCACTCTGCTTTCACAAAAGACCTACTACGTTAGTACCTGTTTTGGTTAACAGAAGGAAATCCAAAAAGGATTTTTCCCTTTTAGAAAAAGGTGATTGTTTCTTCGCTCTCCACCATTTCAGCTTACGAAATGTTTCATAGGAGCGTTGTACTTTTGGAACAAAAGAACGTGAGCAAGGGAAACCCATACTGAGACAGGCTTGCAAAGCCTGTGCAGCTGTACGGTGGAAAGAGAATGATCTCAGAGGCATGGATTATGATGGCTTGATTTAGAAATGACAGAACATGACAGCCAACACACAGCCTTTTCTAGAAAGTTATGTTGTTCATGTGATAGTTAAAGCACCTCAGGGGACAGATTTCATGCATATCGACCAGCATTCCCAAGAGAGTGCATCTGCAACGTGAGACACTTGTGACTTTCTGGGCCAGCTCTGTAGCAACCCGATGTCTGATAAGCAGCCAATTTATGGCTGGGAAATCCAGTGATGCCACGTTTTCATACCCAGCCAGTTAAAATAAATGTTTAATATAGGACCAATTCTTCACTGACTCTGGTTAGAACAAATGGTAGTATTGCATGGTCTTCCTAGTTGTTAGGTCCCACGCCTTCTGTAGCCTGCACAGGCAGAGTGAAGCAGTTCCTCCCTGTGCACCAGCGCATGTCTTACTGCCTCCTTTACAACACTTAATCACGTGGCTGTAACAGCTTGTTTACAGATCTGTCTCTTTCACCAGACTGAGACCTCTGGAGGGCAAGCTTTATAACCCTTATACCTAGCACAATGATTGCCGCTTAATAAATGTTTGTGGAATTAATTGCCTGATAAAAATGTTAATTTTAGCTCCTCCTTCCACTATAAAGCTTTGACTGTACTTTGTGAATAATCCATATTTATTCAGAGCTCTTTGCAGCATGAGAGAAAAGCTCTGCCCTGTCAGGGGAACTCCCTGAACTCATAAAGCCCTGTCAACAGCCAGACTAAGAAGTTTCTATGTGGGATTCCCTGGGTCTTTGATTCCCAAAGAGTACTCTGTGTATGTATGGACCAGCAGCACTGGGAAAACCTGAGAGGTTGTTAGAAATGTAGAATCTCAGGCCTGAATCAATCTTCCTTTTAACAACCTCCCTGAGTGATTTGTATGTGCTGTCCTGGATGCTTTTGTGTATCTCTGATTTAGAAGTAAGGCTGTGATTACTGTACCCTCACCCTGAGGTAAAAACCTTAGGTTGAAAACAAGAAGTCTTTGGTTATTCGGGGACATAGCTTCATTAATACTGTCTTATAGTTACTAACTTGGGTTGGAAGAAACTTGAGAGGTCGTCAAATTCAGCCATCACCGCTATCCTGAATTTCAGTATAATGATCAACTTTTGTAAAAAGGTTAAACTGTTCAGGATATTCTGTTCAAGAAGGTGAAAGCCTATAATACATCTTAGAAAGGCAGCCATTTAAGAATGGACAAATTTGTATATTAAAAAGACTTTTGATGATTAAAAGAATAAACAGTTATCTGGAAATCTTCTAATATAAGCCAGAGGAAGGAAAGAGAATTGTCTTCCTTATGAAAACTGCTTTTGAAGTAAACATTTCCTCAACTCTGTGTTTCCTTTGACGTTGAAAAGAAGTACCCAGACTACATCAAAAAGACAATAAGTTAGTTTTATGTAGAGATGAGTTTTGTGGAGAAAAGTTCTACTTTTAGAACTTGAGGCTTTTTTTTTTTTTAAGTTTATTTATTTTGAGAGAGCATGCGCAGGGGAGGGGCAGAGAGAGAGGGAGGGAGAGAATCATAAGCAGACTATGCTCTGACAGCAGGAAGCCCGACACAGGGCTCAATTGCATGACCATGAGATCGTGACCGGAACCGAAATCAAGAGTCAGATGCTCAATCAACTGAGCCACCTAGGCGCCCCTAGAACTTGAGGCTTCTTACCCTAAAATTGCACTTGAGGATTTTAGTAAGGCATTCACATTTTTAAAACTATGATCATTTCTACTACTATTTTCTCACCAACAGGAAGTAGGTTTGTCTGTCCTTCAAGTTCTAAGCCATACCAGCCACTCAGTTGCTTTCATATTAAGCTAACATGACACACAGAATTTACTTATTTAAATATGTAATGAAATTGTGATTCTTGAGTGAAGTGTAGTGTCTTCATTAGGGCAACGAATGTAGGGTTTTTTGAATATGAGAAGGCTTTCACATCATTGTATGTGTGACAGCAGCCTGTCTGAAGTAGTTCCAGTCAGAAGTGCAGTGCTAAGGAAATGCATGCTGACATAGAGACCCGACTTCTAGCCCCTGCTCAAACATTAACCACTTGAATAACTAACTACTTGGACAAGTCGCTTAACCTCTGCAGGCCTAACTACTTAATCTCAAGGTTTCTCTCAAGTCCTGGTTTTTCACCACTTCATTCTGATGTCTCAGAAAGATACTTTGCATACATTTCAAAACAATGTTGGGGCACAGCTGGCCGGCTCCATCGGTAGGGCATTCAACCTTGATCTCAGGGTTGTGAGTTCAAGCCCCATGTTGGGTGTGGAGATTACTTAAAAATAAAAATTTAAAAACAAAACAGAACAATGCTTATCCCTCTTTAATCCCAATGCCATTAGTAAAGCTGATTCTGCCAAGTTTGTGCCTAACCTTTGAACAAGTAGCAGACTGAATGTTATCAGATATCATGTAATCATCAGAGGAAAAATAGCTGAGATTTTGACCTCATTTCTTGAATAGATATATTTATGGTTGTGAGCTAGCTAGCATTCAGTTAATATTATACAGAGTTATTGCTAAATTATCCTTTTCCTCAGATAATGAATAAAAATAAAAGTTTATAGCATGAGTTATTGCCTGTTGATTAAATTCTGAATTTATCATAACAAATGTTATGTTAGAATTGATTTAAAAAAAAAGACTCAGGTTTCACTGACTAGATTATAAAAGATAAAGAGGAAAAATGCTGACTGCTGCTTGAAGAATTTTGGCTTGGTAAATATGTATCTAAGACAATGGTACGCACTAGGCAGAGTGAAATACAGTAAGAGCATGTGCTCTAGAGCTGTACTGCTAGGCTTGAAGCCTGACTCTGCCACTTCCTGGCTGCAGGACCTTGTGAGGTTATCTAACCCTCTGTATCTCAACTTTCTTGAATATAATAGGCATAATACTAATACCTAACTCATAGAATTGTTATGATGATTTAATGAATACAGGTGTTTCCCGGCTGAGGATAGTTCGACTTACGATTTCTCGGCATTATGATGGTGGACGGTGTGAAAGCTAGATACGTTCAGTAGAAACCACACTTGGAATTTTGAATTTTGATCTTTTCTCAGGATGGTGATATGTGGTACGATACTGTCTCATGATTCTGGGCAGCAGTAGGGAGCCGCAGCTCCATCCACCACACAATCACAACGGTCAACAACACACGCACTTACAACCATTCTGGTTTTCACTTTCAGTACAATATTCAATAAGTTACATGAGGAATTCAACACTTTATTATAAAATACGCTTTTTGTTATATGATTCTGACCAACTGTAGGCTAATGTAAGTGTCCTGAGCCTGTTGAAGTCTAAGCTATGATGTTCAGTAGGCTAGGTACATAAAGTTCATTTTCTACTTAGGATATTTTCAACTTACAGTGGGTGTATCATGATGTGACCCCAGCTACATGTAGAGCACTTAAAATGCCACTCAGTACAAATTAGCTATCATCATCATCACTATTATTATTAGGAACTGAAATGGGGAGAAGGGGAACAAGGACAAGAATGTAAGGACAAGAATTCACATTAGGAAACAAAAAGATGTTGAGAGCAATTTCAGAAATGGGGAGATAGTACTTTGCACATCTGCTCCTACATTAAGTATTCTCTGTACGTGACTACAGCACTCTTGTATAAAATTCTTTACTATTTGCGTGCATGTGTGTGTGTAGCACTTCAAAGTGATATATCATATATCATTTGATTATCAGCAATCTAGGGAGGTAAAGTCTCTTATGCAACCTAACAAAGACTGCTGAGTCCCTCAGAATGTGGGTAAGACAAGCCTAGCATGGACCCTGTGAGCACCAAAGCACAGCACAGGAGAGCACAGCAGTCCCTCCCTTTCTGTTTAGAGTCTGAGGGTGGTGCTGGGCAGAGATGTCATGTGGGGCTATTTCACTTCCCAAGATGACCTCATCATACATTTCCTGGAAGCGTTATATTTGATCATCTCCATAGCTTCACATTCACCAAATGTATTTCATATTCCTTGGTAGTAAGCATATTTTGCATGCCTGGCCTGGCCTTAGCTATGCATCAGAAAGTACCTATTTAAAGCACTTTCTGTATTTAGCGCTGAGAAATTCTTGCACCATGTTTTGTTTTGCTTCATTTTTGCTGTGATAGCAAGTAATATCCTATAGAACAGTGCCACAGAAATGTTTCAAATGACAACATAATCTCTAGCCAAGTAATAGGAAATATGTATCAGAGAAGTTACTGGCTTCTTACAAGTCACTGAAATAATAATTAACATTGACCACTTACTATGTGCCTGTCAATATGCCAACTGTTTTATGTGACTGTAGTCATCATGATATTACAGTTTGCCCAGCATGTAGCAAACTGTAGGAACTCAATAAATACTGCTGAGTAAATGAATCTGAGGTAGGGATTACCTTTATCTATTTTACAAATGATGAGAAGTAGGTTTAGAATTTTAAGCTTTGCTTAAGGTCACATAACTATTAAGCAACAAGTGAACCTAGTTTGTAAAAGCCCACATTTGATTATAGCATTGCATAGTGTGGTAGCTCAGAGTGGGAACTTTGGAGTCAGCGAGATCACCTAGTCTTGAATCCAAGCTCTGCCACTTACTAGCTGTGTCACCTTGGGAAAGTTACTTAACCTTTATGTGCTTTAATTCCTTCATCTGTAAAGTAAAATAATAATTCCAACCTGCCAAGGTTATTGGGAGGATTAAATGAGCACTTAGAACTGTGCCTTAGTGTCCGACTTCAGTTCAGGTCATGATCTCACCATTTGTGAGTTCAAGCCCCAGTTCAAGCTCCTGACAGCTAGGAGCCTGGAGCTTGCATTGGATTCTGTGTCTCCCTCTCCCTCTGACCCTCCCCTACTCACGTGCTTTCTCTCTCTCTCTCTCAAAAATAAGTAAACAAAACATTTTTTTTTTTTAAAGTATAGAGTTTGGGGAGCCTGGGTGGCTCAGTCGTTTGAGCATCTGACTTCAGCTCAGGTCATGATCTCACGGTCTGTGAGTTCGAGCCCCGCGTCGGGCTCTGTGCTGACAGCTCAGAGCCTGGAGTCTGCTTCGGATTCTGTGTCTCCCTCTCTCTCTGCTCCTCCCTGCTCATGCTCACGCTCTCTCTCTCTCTCTCTTTCTCTCTCTATCTCTGTCAAAAATAAATAAACATTAAAAAAAGTATAGAGTTTAGTAGAGCCTTACATACACCAATAGAGCTTTCTATTTTCCAAAATAAATTTCCATAAATTATCTCATAATGTTCTTAAAAGGTAGACAACAATAATTACAGTTAGTATAATACCATGTCATTTAGTTTTCACAATAATCCATTTTATAGATGACAAGAATCAGGCTCAGAAAGGTTAAATGGATTGCCCAAGGTCATACAGCAGCAAGTCAGTAGCCCCCATTGGGAGAAGAAACAATGAAAGATTTAAAATGGCTAACACACAGTGTCAACTCTTAAAATCAGAAGAGACTAGAGGGAATGCAGATAGGAAAACAACCAGCTCATTTAATGATAAATGCAGCCATGTGCTAAAAGGGGTGCACACTACGTGCTGAAGAAAGCCAGAAGAATCGATGAATTCTGTCTGGAGGTAGTATGTTTGCCTAGAAGTCATCCCAATGGCAGCAAGGCAGGTCAGGCGCTGTTTTGTGGTAATGAAACATATTGGGTTTACTTGAAGGCAGAAAAGGTCTGGGAGTAACAGAACAACAAGGGAAAGAAGTTGCCCAAAGAAAACTTTGAAAAATGCCTGGGCATTCATGGCAACTCCTACACATTTCTGAACGTAGGAGGGAAACAGCGACCTTCATTTTAAGGACAAATGAAGTATTCAGTACCAAGGATAATGTGAACAATGTGATTATTCTAAAGAAAGTTCCCTATCTGCTTGAGGGGACTCAGAATGTGTATCTTCTTCCTTTTATCTTTAGTTTTGCTACTTTGGAACCTAGTGGATCAATTTCTTTTGGAGACAGACCTACCATTTTGAGGCCTTAGGGTTATGAGATATTCTCTCTCTCTCTCTCTCTCTCTCTCTCTCTGTCTCTCTTTCTCCTCTCTCAGGGCTTGTACACTTCCAGCAAGATCTTGCCAATCAATGAGATATCATGGTGCAGCAAAGATGAATCCTTCTCCTCTGCCTGGTCTTGGTGGCTTGGAAACTAGAAATAAAAGATTTTACTCCTATTTGGATGGGGTGTGGCAAAGCACTAGAGGAAACTTTAATGAAGTAGGTATCTGTGAGTCACTATGAATAAACCATTTTCAGATAGTGTCTTCCCTCTTTCTGTAGACTGGCTTTGTTTCCAGCTCAGTCCCCAAGATGAGATCTTAGGTTAATTCCTAGACAAGTCTGAGAGCGTGAAAGTTCTAGGATTCATTATGATAGACTACAGTTCTCAGATCCAATATATCTCAGGTGCAATACTCAAACGAGATTTTCTGAGATTCTTCAAGCTCATTCTGCTAAATTAAAACCAAACATCTAGGTGATGGAAAGAACATACATATTTAATTATTAAGCAACAAGCATTTTGCTCAATGTTGGGGGTGGGGAGCAAAAATTATAAAATATTCGAAAAGGGTGGTAAAAATCCCAAATCACTTGAAGATCTCACTGGAGAGAGAATACCAAGTTGCATTAAATAATTGCCTAACAAATACAAACAGAATGCAACTAGATGCATAAATGTATGGATAATGCTGTAGGACCTGAGACTAAGGCAAGAGCAATTTGAACCTCGATGTGGAAGAGGAAGTTAGCTTTGTATTGAGGATTTATAAATGAATGGACTGGAGTAAAGAATGTATTTGCAGGAGGGAATACCATTAACTCTGTCCTCTGCCCGCTTGTAGTGCTTTGGGTATTTCATTCCTGCCCATTTCTCAAGACATTGCCTGGCACGCAAAATGAACAAATGAAATGGTATTCAAGGCTTTCCACAACTGAGTCCTGTATTACCAATCCAGCCTTGCTACTACTTATTCATTCACTCAGCAGATTTTTATTTTACAGGTAAATGCATTAGACTCTGTGGTAGGCACAGAGCATCCAGAGAAGAACTAGACCTATTTTTTGCCCTTACAGAGTTTAGACAAAGAGAGCAAAGCTATGATACAGTATGATAATCACTCTAAGAGGTATGCTCAGGCTATTGAGGAAACCCACGGCAGAAACACTGATCTCAGAGGAGAGAATGCCTCAAGGAAAGTTATCAACTTTAAAGTGATCCAAAATAGAATTTTAAAATAAAGTTTACTGAAGTTTATCAAAGTTTACAACTTTCCTTGAAGTCAGTATGAAGAAAACATTTTCAGATAGTGTCTCCCCTATTCCTGTATACAGGACTTCCTTCTGGCTCAGTCTCTAAGATTAGATCTTACATAAACTTGAGTCCACTCTTCGACAAGTTTGAGTGTTTGAAAGATCTAGGATTCATGAAGATATATATAACCCCTAAGCCAGTCAAAGTATAGTAGTTTCCTGACTAGATTAATATAATGGCAATGTGAGGAGGGACTGGAAGGGTGGAGTTTAGCTAGGAAGCTGTTGTAATAATTGGAAAAAAGTGATATGAATTTCTATTGATAGTAGAAGAGAAAAAGGAAGATGAATGTTTGGATAAGTCAGCAGCACATGAGTTTCCAATTGGCACGTTACAGTCAACCTTAAGATACAAATATTTGAACATTAACAAGGATTCTGGGAACAATCCTGAAATTTAACAGACTCTTATAAAAATTAGTTTAACTGAAAATTTTTAAATGTCAAAAGAGGGAGAGATGAATGATAGAAATGGAGGAGGGGTAGCCTCAGACAGGAGCAAGGACATCCTTCTTGAAGATTACCCTTGAGGCCTACCTGAGTCTGCCCTGAATAGTGTCTGATGTGTTTGGATAGAACAAAATCTAATGTGACACAACAAGTCACCAGACTCTGTTCTCTAATTTCAATCAAATTCAATTCAACAAATATTTGCTGAGCACAAATATATTCCAGCACACTACCAGATATTTTTAAAAGTGTACCACCAATATTTTTAAAGTTTGTTTCTATCTTTATGTAACTTATTGTATACTCAGAGTAGTCATAAAGTATCTAGCTAGAAGAGAAGTATGAGTAATAAGTGTTCATCTATTTAGAAAAAATTGGAATGTAAGTACCAAAGATATGGTTAAAAAAAAAAAAAAGCAAAACATGTGTGCACACACACACACACACATACACACACACAATACAAAAAGCTAGCCTCCTTTTAATTTCTCCGGTGTAGCAATCATGCTCCACCCTCGGGGCAGTGGCATAGCCCTTCCTCTAACTAGCACACCCTGCCTCCCATCCCCAATTCTCCTGCCTGGCTCCTTCTCTTCCTACAGGTTTCAGCTTAAATGTCACTTCCTCAGAGAGGCCTTCCCTGCCTCCTGTGTGAAGTGACCCTTTTCTGTTTTATTTCTTAACAGCAATTTTCATCACTTTTAATTATCTGGTTTATTCACTTATTGAGCCCTTTAATGTGTGACTTCCCCACTAAAGTATAAATTTCATGAAGGCAAGAATTACCTTTTTTTTTTTTTTAACCATCATACACTAAGACTCTGGGACAGTAAGTGGCACAAAGTAGGTGTTCAATAAATATTTGTTTAATAAATATATGAATATTGTTACTTTGATTAGTTGAATAGTTCGAACCAACATCAAAGAGGATAATTATCATAAAGACTTAACTTCTAAAAAATGATGAAACAAGTAGTTTCTGAAAAATTTGCAAGAAGAGACTTTGCAAATGGTGTTCTGTGAACCATAGTCTGCAGGTCATTTGTAGTCCAGCCAAGATTTCTAATGGCTCTAATCACTTCCTGACTCTGGATCTTGCAAAGAATAATTCTAGCCTTGATATATGAGAAAGACTAAAGGTGTCCAATTTTAAAGAACAATTTTAATGATGTCCTATTTTAGAGGATTTTCATTATATACTTTAAAATAAGTTGGGGCGCCTGGGTGGCGCAGTCGGTTAAGCGTCCGACTTCAGCCAGGTCACGATCTCGCGGTCCGTGAGTTCGAGCCCCGCGTCGGGCTCTGGGCTGATGGCTCAGAGCCTGGAGCCTGTTTCCGATTCTGTGTCTCCCTCTCTCTCTGTCCCTCCCCCGTTCATGCTCTCTCTCTGTCCCAAAAATAAATAAACGTTGAAAAAAAAAATAAGAAACTCTGTTTGGCATATTAAGTATCTGTGGAAATAAGTCATTTGATATACCTGCATGAACATGTTGAGATGAGAGCATTTGCAAATATGCCTTTTCAAGTGTGGTTAAATGATTCTCTATACTTATCTGTTACAGCTCATAATCATTACTACTGCTCAAGTATATTCGAGTTGAATGTAATATGTTCATAATATGAAAATGGAAACATAAGAAAGATTAGCATATGACTAACTTAACCATTTCCTTTAAATTTTTTACAATTATGGTATTTCACATCCTGAAATACATTATTTAATATGTAATATTATTGATGCTGAAGGCATACAATAATGTACAGTCATTCTAAAAAACAAACAGTTCTGGGGCGCCTGGGTGGCTCAGTCGGTTAGGGGTCCAACTTTGGCACAGGTCATGATTTCATGGTTAGTGAGTCTAAGCCCCACGTCAGCCTCTGTGCTGACAGCTCAGAGCCTGGAGCCTGTTTTGGATTCTGTGTCTCTCTCTCTTTCTGCCCCGCCCCTGCTCGTGCTCTGTCTCTCTCTGTCAAAAATAAATAAACATTAAAAAGAAAGAAGTAAATAATGAACAGATTCCAACTACTTCTTTTGAATTTTAGACTTATTGCTAATGAAGAATGTTTACAGTTAATTTAATATTAAACAGATTGTAACCTTGAATGTAGCAACTAAAATGAAGAGGAATTATTTGTTAAATGCATCTCTTCAAGGAAATCTCACAAAAGATTTTGTTTAGCAAAGATATTTGAAACAACTCAGAGCTATAATTATTTCTAGGCTATCGCAAGATAAATTCATTTTGTTTGGATTTTGATCCACTAATAAATTTGGATTGGGGAGAGTGTAACTTTGATATTTAATACAACAATTAAACTATAACTTGGAAAGTGAGTTCCACATGGCCTGAAGCATGTAGAAATTATGTGAAAATAAGTAACTGTATAGACCAAAGACCCTTTCATACACCTGGGTGTGAGTCTTGGGAAATCTAACAGTCACAGATGGGAATTCCTCAGTATCCACAATCCTATAACCTTTGTGCTTGTTTGGTTTTGGACTCCCTCTAGTGGTTCAACCTTTTGGTGCTTTAATTGGTACTCTTCACTTCATAGAATCACCAAATTTGGGGTCATATTAAAAACAAATGAGAAAAAAAAATAAAGCAAAAGAACCACACAACTACTATTAGAATAGTTTTCCACAAGGAGAAAACTATGTCACTAATTATTAAAAGACTTGTCTTTTATCATTGATAGGATATATGTAAACATTAAGATAGTTGAAATAGTAGTGTTGGAAATGGTTTGACCTAAAGGGAAGGGACACCGTGAATTTCACCGGCTGACTGGAAAAGCTGGTTATAATTCTGCTGAGAGTGTGTGGATAAGGGTCGAAGGTCCAGAAACAGGATTCCTGGATGCTTTTGTTTGCAACCTAAGGTGAGAATGGGAACTTTTGGAGAAGGGTAAAGTAAATATTTTCTGGGCATATGGGTCCTACAAGTCAGAGGACCCAAAGCAACATGTATTTTCCTTTACACCAAATGCAGAAAATTCTAACATTGATTTAACTTTACTTACCTCCCTATGTTGGCTTTGGTTATGCCTCTTAGCTGTAGCATATAAAAAGTCTTCATATAACCATATAACCATACTCAAAATATGAGGAGGAAGACTCTTATGTTCGTTCCATTAACCTTTCACTTTCTAGACAATTCTGCACTGCAGATATATATAAATCTACCAACTCTTTTATATGACAGCCCTTCACATATTTAAGACAGTTATCATTTTCTCATTAAGTCTTCTCCCCCCGCCTTTTTTTTTTTTTTTTTTGGATCTTCAAAGCTTCTTGGGACCAGAATAAAAGAACATCTGTGATAGAATAACTTGATGGGCATTTTATTCACCCCTACAGGTGTCAGTGAAAATACTGGCTTTTTATTTCAGAAAATACAAAACTTTTCTTGACAAGTCTGAGTTTGGAGTCTTTGTTCTCCAAACAGGCAATAAGATTAAGAAAAAGAAGAAAATGGTATGTAATGGGTGACTTATCCAGTTCAGAACCTCTCCTAGGTATGCTATTTCCTGATTCCTTTTAAGTTGTTCCAGCACTGGAGCTGGAAACATACAGCAGGAGACCAAATACGTGAATGTGGAATCTAGAAGTCAGTCATAGTGTCTGCCCTGAGGTTTGAGTAGAATAAAGGGAACTGGCATGGGTCTTAAGATCCCAGATCTCACAGTACTTTCTATTGAGAAGACATTGCTAGAAAGTCCATAATAGATTATTTGTATTAGCAGAAAGAAGCCCACCAGCCCCCAGTGACTTACGCACTCTGTCTGCAATCTCAGTTTTGTAATAAAATAAGTTTGGGGTGCAATGAAGTGGAAAAAATAGAGGTAGAGAGATGTGAGTAAGATAAAAACAAAGCATATTTTCTTGACCTTGAAAGATCTGGAACCCTTTTTCTTGAGCAGAATTTAAAAGGATAGGAAATGTATTCTAGCTGATACAGAGGAAGAGTAATCCTCTAGAACAAATACTGCTAATGTCCATACTACCCAAAACAATCTACACATTTAATGCAGTCCCTATCAAAATACCAACAGCACTTTTTCACAGAACTAGAACAATCCTAAAATTTGTATGGAACCACAAAAGACCCTGAATAGCCAAAGCCAAAGAAAAACAAAACTGGAGGTATCACAATTCCAGATTTTAAGTTATACTACAAAGCTGTGGTAATCAAAACAATATGGTACTGGCACAAAAACGGACACATAGATCAGTAGAACAGAATAGAAAACACAGAAACAAATTCATAATTATATGGTCGATTAATATTCAACAAAGGAGGCAAGAATATGCAATGGGAAATTTTGTCTTCAACAAATTGTGTGGGGAAAACTGGACAGTTACATGTAAAAGAATGAAAGTGGACCACTTTCTCACACCATACACAAAAATAAACTCCAAATGGATTAAGGACCTAAATGTGAGACCTGAAACCATAAAAATTCTTAAAGAGAGCACAGCCAGTAATTTCTCTGACATTGGCCATAACAACATCTTTCTAGATATGTCTCTAAAGCAAGGGAAACAAAAGCAAAAATAAACTACGTTTGATTGGGACTACATCAAAATAAAAAGCTTCTGCACAGCAAAGGAAACAATCAACAAAACTAAAAGGCAACTCTCTACTGAATGGGAAAAGATATTTGCAAACGACACATCCAATAAAGCGTTAGTATCCAAAATATATAAAGAGTTTATACAACTCAACACCAAAAAAAAACAAACAAACAAACAAACAAAAAACAAAAAAGAAAACAAACAAACAAAAAAACAAACCAAATAATCCAATTAAAAATGGGCAAAAGACATGAATAAACATTTTATCAAAGAAGACCTATAGATGATGAACCGACACATGAAAAGATGCTCAACATCACTCATCATCAGGGAAATGTAAATCAAAACCACAATGAGATATCACTTCACAACTGTCAGAATGGCTAAAATAAAAAACACAAGAGGAGCGCCTGGGTGGCTCAGTTGGTGAAGCATCCAACTTTGGCTCAGGTCATGATCTCATGGTTATTGATTGAAGCCCCACATTGGGCTCTGTGCTGACAGCTCAGAGCCTGGGGACTGTTTCAGATTCTGTGTCTCCCTTTCTCTCTCTCTCTCTCTCTCTGCCTCCCCTGCTCACACTCTGTCTCTCTCTCAAAAATAAATAAATAATGGGGCGCCTGGGTGGCGCAGTCGGTTAAGCGTCCGACTTCAGCCAGGTCACGATCTCGCGGTCCGGGAGTTCGAGCCCCGCGTCAGGCTCTGGGCTGATGGCTCAGAGCCTGGAGCCTGTTTCCGATTCTGTGTCTCCCTCTCTCTCTGCCCCTCCCCCGTTCATACTCTGTCTCTCTCTGTCCCAAAAATAAATAAACGTTGAAAAAAAAATTTAAAAAAAAATAAATAAATATTAAAAATTAAAAAAAAAAACACAGTAAACAACAAGTGTTGGTGAAGATGTGGAGAAAAAGGAACCTTCATGCACTGTTGGCGGGAATGTAAACTGGTGCAGCCACTGTGGCGGTTACTCAAAAAATTAAAAATAGAACTACCCTCTGATTCAGTAATGACTCTACTGGGTATTTACCCAAAGAATATGAAAACACTAATTTGAAAGGATATGTACCCCCTATGTATACTGAAGCCTTATTTATAATAGCTAAATTATGGAAGCAACCCAAATGTCCATTGATAAATGGATAAAGAAGATGCAGGACATATGTACAATGGAATATTCAGCCATAAAAAGAATGAAACCCTGCCATTTGCAACAACATGGATGGAGCTAGAGACTATAATGCTAAGCAAGATAAGTCAGAGAAAGACAAATACCATATGATTTCACTCATATTGGAATTTAAGAAATAAATGAACAAAGGGAAAAAAAGACAACCCCCCCAAACAAACTCTTAACTATAGAGAACAAACAGATGGTTATCAGAGGGGAGATGTGTGAGAGGATGGATAAAACAGGTGAAGGAGATTCAAGAGTACACTTATCTTGATAATGATAAGCACTAATATATAGGATTGTTGCATTACTATATTGTACACCTGAAACTAATATAACACTGTATGTTAAATATACTGGAATTAAAATAAATTCTAAAAAAATTTTAAGTTAAAAAAAGAGAGTAATCCCCTATGTGGAATAGAGAAGAACAGTGGGAAGAGAAGAGCAGGCAGCAGTCTTAATGTTGTAGACCACCATCATCTCTAATACAGGCCTTAGTACTGCTGTGCACCAAGAAGACAATAAACACATGAACAGGAGAGTTTATAATTGTTGTCAAAGAACATTCAGAGAAGTGTAAGGAAGGAGCATTCTCTGCCTTTCAAGATCTTTCTGCTAGACTAAGAATTAAATTTACACAAGACCAATTAAAAAGGGGAGAAAACCCAAAGTTTTATTGTTACGTATGCAGAGACTCAATAATGAAATTGAGACATAAAGAAATGACCAATGCAGGCAGTTTTTATGCTTCTTAGACAAAGAGACAATAAATTTGTGAGGAGTTGACAGGATCTAAAAAAATGCTTGGGAGGTTTTTTTTTTTTGTTTGTTTGTTTTTAAAGTTTTATTTATTTATTTTGAAAGAAAGAGATAGAGCATGAGCAGAGGAGGGAAAGAGGGAGGGACAGAGAGGAGACAGATCCCAAGCAGGCTCTGTGCAGTCAGCACGGAGCCCAATGTGGGGATTGAACTCAAATTGTGAGATCATGCCCTGAGTCAAAACCAAGAGTCTGATGCTTAACTGACTGAGCCATCCAGGTGCCCTGGAAGCTTTAATTAGTAATGAATTCTAAGTAGAATTTGGGCTGAGGTAGTAGATTAGTAAAAAAGCAACAAGGTTTATTTCTACAGCTTTCTCAGTTTTTAAGTTCCTATCTGTGTTATAAGGATGTCTGTTTACTTCTTACTACCTTTCACATGGGAGGTTTATTTCCTGCTTTCAGGGGGTACAGAGAGCCTGAGTGTCCTTGTCCCAAGTAGCTTTAATTCAAAATAATCAGTGTGCCATTTTGGTACAGTGTACCCGGCCTGCCCTTGCTCCCTACAGGAGTAAGGAATCTGAACAAAATGTATTGGTGTGCCACAAATAGGTTAGATGGCCTGGTTTTCCTTCTTTTCTCTCTCCTGAGGATTTAAAATGCTACCCTGTGCTTCTCTTTTGCAATCCTGGTGCTTTTCCGTAGGAGGGGCATGCCTGGATCTTCAGACACGTTAGAATCCACATTCATCAGAGGTGCCAAGGCTGTTTTTCTCAGCTACTCTAAGTCACCTTAGATATTAGCACCGGAGCACTCCAAAATATTTTGCCCACGAGTACAGTTAAGGTTTTTTCACAAAATACAGCCTCTAAGATGATAGCCCAAAAGTACAGGTGGTGATGCTCGACTCTGAGAGCCAGGGAGAGCATGCTATGCGGGGCCTCTCTAAGTCATCGGTATATATATATATATATATATATATGCTTAATGGCCTACTGAATCTAGCTTACGCGGCCTCCCAGACACCCATAACTAAAGCCCTTTCCTTAAAGTTCTGGAATGGGCCACTGAGTTTTGTCAAATCCAACACCACAACACCGACAGCCACAGCACAGTCTAAATTCCTATTGGCCCTTTCCGCTTCCGCTCAGGGACTGGCAACTGAGGGCCATTACTGACGCATGCGCGTCACCTGTTTCCGGCCGAAGAGCGGGGTGTTCCCACTTTCCCAGGCCGGGTGGAATTCCTATCTCACTTTCCTTGGCTTGAGTTTCTCTGTGGGCAATGGCTCCGGACTCAGGTCCCCTTCCTGAAGAGCCGCTCTTAAAGGTGCTACCCTTAGACGCTAAGGACAGGGGCACTCAGCGCTGTCGCTTGGGCCCGGCCGCCCTCCGCGCCTTGGGCGCGCACTTGGGCTCGGCGGTGAAGATCTCTCTGCCTGACGGCGGCTCCTGCGTCTGCACCGCCTGGCTGCGGCGGGACGGAGCAGACGGCTTTGTGCAACTGGATCCGCAGTGCGCGAGCCCCGGGGCGGCCGTGGAGGCTTCAGGGTTCCGGGGGAATCTCCGCTTAAGCAGTCTCCGCCTGGTGTCCTGCCCGTCGCTGCGGCACCTCAGTGTGTGGCCGGTGTTGCGGGAGGGGGCGGGCGCGCCCGGTGCCTCGAATCCAGCCGCGGTGCTGGAGGCGGCGCAGGAGCTTCTCAGGAACCGACCTGTCTCCCGGGGCCACGTGGTGACCGCTCCGCCGGGCGCCCCGGGTCCCGTAGCCGCGCTGCACATCGTCAGCGGGGCGCCCAGCCCGGATCCGGCCGGGCTAGTCACTCCTCGCACCCGCATCGGTCTCAGCGGGGTGCCTCCGTCGGAAGCGGAGCCACGGCCCGAGGTGCCCTTGGGGGGCCTTTCGGAGGCGGCCGACTCGCTGCGGGAGCTCCTCAGCCTGCCTCTCCGCTACCCTCGCACCTTGGCGGCCCTGGGGCTGGCAGTGCCTCGCGGCGTGCTCCTGGCGGGTCCCCCCGGAGTGGGCAAGACTCAGCTAGTGCGGGCCGTGGTCCGGGAAGCGGGCGCGGAGCTGCTGGCAGTGAGCGCCCCAGCGCTACAGGGCGCCCGGCCCGGGGAGACCGAGGAGAACGTCAGGCAGGTCTTCCGGCGCGCGCGGGAGCTGGCCAGCCGCAGACCCACCCTCCTCTTCCTGGACGAGTTGGACGCCCTGTGTCCCCGGCGGGGCGGCCCACACCGAGCCCCCGAGAGCCGCGTGGTGGCCCAGGTGTTGACGCTGCTAGACGGCATCAGTGGGGACCGCGAAGTGGTGGTCGTGGCATCCACCAACCGGCCGGACGCTCTAGACCCAGCGCTGCGCAGACCGGGGAGATTTGACCGAGAGGTAAACAGGCGGGGCCAGTCAGACCTCTGTTCCTGGAACCTCGGCCTCTTCTGGCCTTGATTGGCTGCCCCTAGGCGGTTGCCACTTAGGTTTGGCAGTCGGTGAGGCTGGAGTGGGGCTTTGTGTGGTGCAGAGAACCTGTTCTCTGTCCTTGTGTGATCTGTGAGCCGGGACCCGTTTTTCCCGAGTCAAATTGAGAAGCAGGGTGGCCTTTAGGGATGAGTTTTGTTGTGCAGGTCCTGAAGATGAGTACCACCAGTAATGTTAATTTTTTAGGGAAGTTCAGCTGTAAGTGTATTCAACTCTTATGGATTTGGAATGAGAATTAAAATTAGGATAGCTTCAAGAAATGAGTGTGTTGAAATAAAAAGGGAGAAGTCGGGGAAGATCTAAATCAAAGCAGGCATTAATTCTTCTGGACTTATTCATTCATTGTCAGGACACCAGCATCCTGACCCACAAGTGAGAAATTACCCACAATTGCTCCCTGAGTTGCCAGAAAGATTGAGTACTCAAAAGCTGAACTATTTTACAAGCTTTAGTCCCAAATTGATTCCTGATTAAATAGTTTGAATAGTGGTTAAGTGATATTTGAACTTTGTTAGGAATCTAAAGAGACAGATGATAATTGCACACTTTTAGCTTAATCTGTGCAGAACTTGAGCACATTTGTTTCTTTTTTGCATCATCTAGTACTTGTCTCCTAAATAAAATCCATAAGGGCGGGGACCTAGACTATCTGGTTTACTGTTGCACCCTTGGCTGGTAGAACTTGGGAAGTTGTAAAAAATAACAAAATGTTGTTAAATGACATACAGAGGGCCTCTGATTTTATGGTGGTGTGAATGCCATAGTCATTCAGTAGGAAACGTATTTTGAATTTTGATCTTTTGCGAGGCTAGCAATATACTGTAAAATGCTCTCTTGTGATGCTGGGCAGCCACGAGATCATGAGGGTAAACAGCTGACACGTTGACAACCGTTTTATACTCATCCAAACATTCTGTTTTTCACTTTCATACAGTATTCAATAAATTGTATGAGATACTCAAAACTTTATTGTAAAATAGGTTTTGTGCTAGATGATTTTGCCGAACCACCGGCTGATAATGTAAGTGCTCTGAGCATATTTAAGTAGGCTAGGTTAAGCTGTGATGTTCAGTACGTTAGGTATATTAAATGCATTATCCGCTTACTGTAATTCCAACTTATGATGCATTTATTGGAATGGTACCCCATCTTAAGGTGAGGAAGATCTGTATGTAATTTTCATTGTGCAACTATCCAGCCAGTGTTACTCCTCTGGAAAATTAGGATTTTAATATATTCAGAATCTATGGCATCCTTAAGAGTACATAGTTGTAGTGCCAAATTTGCTCAGTAAGTATACACCTTTGAGAGGATATAAATATTATACGATGTTTTAAGCTGTGTAAGCTTTAATTTCTCTTTTTTTGCTTTGCATATAGGTTGTCATTGGGACTCCCACACTTAAACAAAGAAAGGCGATACTCCAGGTGATTACCTCAAAGATGCCCATCTCCAGTCAAGTCGATTTGAGCCTCCTTGCAGAAATGACAGTTGGTTACGTTGGTGCGGACTTGACTGCACTTTGTAGAGAAGCTGCCCTGCACGCTCTCCTTCATAGTAAGAAGGTAGGAAGCACTGATTTATGACTGTGTATGTTGGCCTTTTGATTAATATAGCAAATTAATTTGGGATTAAACAAGTGGTAAGTACATTTTTTTGGAACTTTTGATACCTTCCACAGTTATTTCTCACCTGTATTTCTACATCTCTGCTCCATGGGAATAGCAGAAGCCTGAAGGTGGGGATAGAGGGCTGAGTCTTCCAGGCCTACCAGGACATTTTCCCTCATTGCCAAAGGGAACCGCCTGGTGCAGAAGCCCAGAGCAGCTAGGGAAAAGAGAGCGTGGCCCCCAGAAGAATCAAATGTATTTCTTTTTAATTTTTGGTTTTGTTTATTTTGAAGCAATTTCAGACTTAGAGAAAAGTTGCAAAAACAGTACAATTTCTGTATGTGCTTTACTTGGATTCTCCAAATGTAGCATTTTTCCAGTTTTGCTTTATCTTTCTCTCTTCTGTGTTTTTATATGTATGTACGTACATATATATTTCTCTTCATATATATGTCATATATATGATATATATATGTCTAGTGTGTGTGTGAAACATTTGAGAATGTACTGTAGCCATGATGTCCCTTTAACCTTAAAATCTTAAGTATATATTTTCTAAAAACAAAGACTTGAACCACAGTATAATTATCAACATGAGGAAATTAACACTGACATGATACTTTTGTATAATCTCTGTAGACCTTATCCAAATTTCACTCTATCCTATTAATTTCCTTTCTAGCAGAAATTTAAAAAGGAAAAAAAAATAGTAATCCAAGATTACACATTGCATGTAGTTATCCTGATTTCTTAATATTCTTTAACCTAGAACCATTTTTAGTCTTCTATGGCTAACTTTTTAAGACTACAGGTTATTTTTTCTGTAGAGTATTCCTTGGTTTGGGTTTCACTGATGTTTCCTCATGATTGGATTCAGTTTTTGCATTTTTGGCAGAAGGGTCACAGAAATACTGTGTTCCCATTCCATCTGTTTTTTCCTTATTAATAAATATTTTGTAGGGAAAATAAATTTTTCTTTTCTTTTTTTTTTTTTTTTTTTTTGAAAGTAAACTTTTCTAACCCAGGAGAAGATTGGGCACCTGGAATTTTTCTCTAAACTTGTCTTTGACATTGAAATCCTTAATTCATAACTACCTTTCTTTAAAATATTTAAGATGTTAGCTTTAAGTATAATAGTTTTCAACACTATGGATTGGAAAATCTCTTCACTTTGTATGTAATAAGTAGTCATTAATCCTTAAACCCCTTCAGAAAAAAATTAATTTCAGCACCCTGAGGATTCTAGGACAAAGTTTTCAATCTCTATTGTAACTATTATAACATTAAAATTGCCTTTAATCTTGTAATTTTTAAAAACCAGTTTTTAGTTTGTTTAAATTATAAAAGGATGATTTATCATCCAAGGTTTGGAAAACCTTTTTACCTATATAATTTACATCCTTCCTCATTTCCATTTATTTTTACATGTACTCTGAAGGTGGGAAGAAGTTATGTGAACTTGTAAGTTCTCTTCTTCTGGGTTTAGAACCAAAACTGCTTGAAGACTTAATGACACTTCTCATGCATTGAAGTGTGAGAATATATGCCTTTTGAAGGGAGGATGAGAGCACCAGCGTTTGGGAAGGGAGATTTACATTTAGGATTCCCTCTGCTTTGAAGTTCCAGGTTTGACCTTAAACACCCTGGCTTAGGTGGACCAGCCAGCTGCTACTTCAGGAGGGGCCTGCCCAGGCATAGCTACCACAGGTGATGGCTGAGTTCATAAACAACCAGGGGAAGTGGAAGGAAGAAAGGCAAAAAGGAAGAAGGGACAGAGGCATCTGGGAAGGTACTGGCTTCACCTTTTTCTTCTTTACCCCTCTGGCAGCTGAGGGGCTACTGCTGCCTCTGTCTATACCAGGGCAGACAAGGGATGCATTGAAGTTTGTTCAGCTTTTTGTGAAGTAATCCCATTAAAGGGTTTGAAATAGAGTTTAATACATACACACACAGGGGAAAGAATTTTATCTGCCTAAAAGAGTTATTAGAATCAAGTGAGATAATATACATATAAGTGATCTTAGTGTTACTTAAAAATTAGTTAGGGGGTGCCTGGGTGGCTTAGGTCATGATCTCACAGTTCGTGGGTTTGAGCCCTGTGTCGGGCTCTGTGCTGACAGCTCAGAGCCTGGAACCTGTTTCAGATTCTGTGTCTCCCTCTCTCTCTGCCCCTCCTCTGTTTGCGTTCTGTGTGTCTTTCTCTCTTTCAAAAATAAATTAACATTAAAAAAATAATTCAGGTACCCAATATCTAATACTCCTAGCCAATTAGGAAAAAAAAACTATCAAAAAATTATTTAATAGTTTTCTTTGTGAGAAATTAAAATAAAAATATTATAAAGAAAGTAAAAATTGCATGAAATCTCACCTCCCAGAGATTCTAATTTTTAGGAACATTGTTCAGAATAGCTCTCTTTCTCTCTCTCTCTTTTTCTATATATGTATGTACTTATATAATCTTATATAAATGGGATAGAATAGTTTCTTGTTGAAAATGGGAATTTTTGGGGCGCCTGGGTGGCTCAGTCAGTTAAGCCTCCGACTTCAGCTCAGGTCATGATCTCGCGGTCCGTGGGTTCGAGCCCTGCGTCGGGCTCTGTGCTGACAGCTCAGAGACAGTTTCAGATTCTGGGTCTCCTTCTCTCTCTGACCCTCCCCCATTCATGCTCTATCTCTCTCTGTCTCAAAAATAAATAAATGTTAAAAAAAATTTTTTTTAAAGAAAGAAAATGGGAATTTTTTTGACAACTAAGTGTTCAGAATTTGATATGAGGGTAAATCTTAAATATAGTACAGATATTACAAATAGATATTATAAATATAAGCAGTTTTTAACTGTAACAAAAAATCTGTTTCACTAGAATGATCAAGGAAATTGCAAGAAAGATTCTCCACAATGTAATCTTAAAGTGAAGGTGGCCTTTCTAAGCATAACATAAAACCTAATGCCAAAAAGGAAATAGTTTACTAATTTGACGATTTGGGGATGGCAAAACAATATATAAACAAAGACAAGACAAAAGACAGACTGGGAAAAAATACTTTGGCCTATGACAAAAAGACCGAATTACCTTGATATGGAAAGAATTCTCACAGATCAATAAGACCAACAATCTAAGAGAAAATGGGTAATAAAATATGAACAGGTAGGAGACAGTAAAAGGATTACAAGCAGCCAATAAATGTGAAAAATCCTCAACTTTACTTTCTTTAAAAATTAGTCTCATTCAGTTATTTTTTAACTTTTTATTTTGAAATAATTAAAAACTTGAAGGAAAGTTGCAAAATAGAGAACTCCTGCTAAACCCTCCATCCAAATTCACCAATTTTTAACATTTTGCCAAATTAGCTTTATCATTCTCTCTCTCCTTCTCTGTCTCTAATTGTATATGTGTATACATATTACTTATTTTTTCTGAATCAATTGAGGATGGGTTGCATGCATCATATCCCATTAGTTATCTATTTCCTAAGAACAAGTATGTCTCTATACGTGACCACAATATGATTATGTATAATCATTATATTCATGAAATTTAACACGGACACAAAACGTTATCAAATCTACAGCCCATATTCTTATTTTGGTAGTTGTTTCAATCATCTTAGCATTTTTTCCCCTCCAGTACAGGATCTCGTTCAGGTTAACATATTGCATTTAGTTTTTAGTTTCTTTTAATCTCCAGTACTCCCTTAGCTTTTTTAATTTTTTTTTTTTTTTCAACGTTTATTTATTTTGGGGACAGAGAGAGACAGAGCATGAACGGGGGAGGGGCAGAGAGAGAGGGAGACACAGAATCCGAAACAGGCTCCAGGCTCTGAGCCATCAGCCCAGAGCCTGACGCGGGGCTCGAACTCACGGACCGCGAGATCGTGACCTGGTTGAAGTCGGACGCTTAACCGACTGCGCCACCCAGGCGCCCCTCCCTTAGCTTTTTTAAATGACACATTTTACATTGACATTTTAGGTCAGTGATTTTATAAAATGCTTTTCAATTTGGGTTTGTCTAATATTTGTTTATAGTCAGGTTCAGGTTATGCATGCCCATTTGGAATACTCCATAAGTGATAGTGTGTCCTTAGGGTAATACACATGAAGGCACAGGATGTCTGCGTGCTCCTCGTTGGTGATGCCTCTCATCGGTGATTGATGTGATTAGCCAGTCCAAGTTTTGTCCAGTTTCTCCACTGTATAGTGGTGTGTTTCCCTTTGTAACTAATAAATCTGTGAAGAGACCCTTTGAGATCGTGCTCCTTGGCATACTTCCCTCCCCTTTTTTGTACCCATAGATGATTCTTGCCCCAACAGCCTTTACTATAAATGGTTGCAAAATAGCTAACTTTCTAATTCCATCATTCCCTCTACCTCACTCTTGATTGAAGAAATTTAATGAACGCAATAGTGGTTACAATTTCCTCTATCACACTGGCAGAAATTTAAAAGTTTGGTGATCTACAGTGCTGGAGAGGTATGGGAAGAACAGCTTTATATTATTGGTACAGCTTTGAGAGCAGTGTGATAATACCTGTCAAAATCATAAATGTGCATACCCTTAAATCCAGTAATTCTACTTGGAGGAAATTATATAAAATACTTGAACATGTGCACAAGCACTTTCACCTGTAGCTTTGTTTTTAATAACAAAATACTGGAAACAACCTAACATTCAACAGAAAGATGCAGTTGAATTATGGTACACTCATACAATAGTGTCAGAAAGAGTGAGGTTGAACTATATTATTAATTGATAGAAAAGATTTCTAACATAAGTGGCACAAAAGTGCAGGTTAATTTGTACAGTGGGGTCCCATTTATATATCTGTTTGAAAGATGTATGTGTCCTTACCGTCATAAAACATACTAGTGGCATACACAGAAAGTGGTTGACTTCCTCTAGAGATGTTAGTGGGGAGAGCTGGGAGAGGAGAGGAGACTTTTCATTTTTTTTGTATTGTGTGTGTAGGATTCTTTATAATGATAGCAAAATAGATTTATAATTCAAAAGAAGATTAAAAAAAAAAAAGAAGTAATTGTGCTCTTGTATCACAAAAAGGCCCTGTAATTTTTGGTCTGATTTTGCTTTTTGGGCATATTTCTTCAGAACCAGGACAACCCGACTATTGATGAAGCAGACTTCCTTGAAGCTTTTAAAAAGATTCAACCCTCATCCTTTCGAAGTGTCATTGGACTGATGGACATCAAGCCTGTTGGCTGGGAGCAGATTGGTGGCCTCGAAGATGTAAAACTGAAGTTAAAACAGGTGATATAGAGAGTTTGCTTGTGCCAGTAGAATGGTAGAGTTTAAGTGTAACACTTTTGTGATGAAGACAAACCGCACTTGCTGAAACTAATGCCATCCCAACATCTGAATCCAAGGGTTACTTCTCAGTCCTTGTTTTTAACTGGGCTTCTATAGGTGTCAGATACCATTCATCATATTTTCCTACCTCACCCTTCTCTTGTTTGTTGTTTTCTTTAAAGACTGTATAATCTAGAATGGAGTCAGCAGACTTTTTCTGTAGAGGGCCAGAGAGTAAACATTTTAGGTTTGGTGGGCCATACAGTCTTTATTGCAACCACTCAACTCGGTATTCATGGCATGAGAGCAGCCAAAGACAATATGTAATCACTACTTGCGTTCCGATGGAACTTTATTTATGGACACTGAAATCATAATTGTCACACGTCACAAAATATTCTTCTGATTTTCTTTTCAAGCATTTAAAAATGTAAGAGTGGTTCTTAGTTTGTGGGTGGTACAAACACAGATTTTTAGTTTACAGGCCCGAGTTTGCCCTGGGACTGATAAAAGCACAAAGTTATAATACACAGAATGGCCTGGGTGGCTACAGTTCTCACAGTGGATGCTAAGGAGCACAACTCTCCAGATCCTCTCACTGGCATTGCAGTTTCAGAAATTAATTTTGTTCATTTACCTTCAGGTGATCCTGCCATAAGGAACTAGATTTCTCTAACCCCATACAAAAGACTGATGTATAAGTATCACTACAATTTATTCACCATAACTAGAAGCTATATCTACAGTGAACCCTAGAATCCTTGTGTCCGTGGATCAGTGCATTTATAACATTCCTTAATTTTTTACATGCATTGTCTCATTTAATCTTTACAAAGTGCGTGAGAGATCAGCCACACTTCCTGTTGCGAACACTATTTCTTTAGCTTTGAGATGTTAAGCTTTCTTGCCTTTCTGAACATTCTGTTCCTTAATGTTGCCGTAAGTGTTAGTACTCCAAGCTCCTAGGAATCCTCTTTTTGCATTCTGTGAGTCCATGATCTCAATATCCAGGGCTTTAGCTGTCTCCTGAAAACTGTTCACTCAAAAATCTTTATATCCAACACAGATAGTTCTTTTGATCATCAGAGCTACTTAGCTGTCTGCCTACCAGGTAACTTCCAGGAATCTCAAACTCAGGACATCCATAGCTCAGCTAATCAACCCACCCTCCACACCTGGATTCTCTACCTCTGTGAATAAAGCCAGCAACCCATCTCCTAAGTCAGAAACCTGTCTTCCAAATGCAGGGGTCGTGCCATACGTGCACGTAAGTTCCCCTTTGGATTTAGAACATAGTCCCTGCAGGGGCCCCTGAGTGGCTCAGTCAGTTAAGCATCTGACTTCAGGCTCAGATCATGATCTCAGGGTTCGCAAGTTCAAGCCCCGCATTGGGCTCTGGGCTGACAGCTTGGAGCCTGGAGCCTCCTCAGGTTCTGTGCCTCTCTCTCTCTCTCTCTCTCTCTCTCTCTCTCTACCCCTCCCCAGCTCACATTCTGTCTCCCTCCTCTCTCAGAAATAAATAAAAACATTAAAAAAAAAAAAGAGAGAGAAACATGGTCCCTGCATAAAAGAGTTAATTTTATGTTTCAAATCTATCCCTTCCAGTGCCTGTGACACATCCAGCCTTACTATTTTTGTAGTCAGAATTATTGCAAGAGACTTCTAACTGGTCGCCCTGCTTCTGTTTATTTCTTTCCAGTCCATTCTCCATCCTGCTTCCTCAGTGCTGACTAAAACTTTCAAGGCTTAACACAATCTGACTCCTACTTCCACTTTCATTCCATTACTCCTTGCTTCCCCTATTCTCCTTTCTGTTACTACTTACTGTTGGGATGAATAAGAGTTTCAAGTGTCTCTGTGTGTATTGTTCGTTCCCGGTGGAATGCCCTTTTCTGGCCTCATTGTTAGTTTACAGGCCTGCCTCCCCAACTAAAATCTGAGTTCCCTTGCTACGGGGATCTTATCCTTTTTTAATAGAAAGACAATACATCAGTAGTTAAGAGTTTGCACTTCCTGATTTACATTGCCTGGTGGGGGGGGCGGGGAGGGGGACAGCCTTAGTTTTGCTGCCTCACTAGAAATAAGACTTGGGCGAATTACTTCACTGTTGTAAGTCTGAGCTTCTGCATCTATAAAAGTATGATGACAATAAAACCACATACTCAGAGGTAATGGGGACTTGTTTACTATTTAGTTAACATTTGTAGAAGGCTTACTTTGTGAAGGTGTCATTCTAGGTATGGGAATTTAAGTGGTAAACTTTATTTACATTCTAGCCGAGCAGAATGACAAACCCAACATGGAAAAATAATAATTTCAGATAGTGAATGAGTAAGTGCTCCCAAAATAAAAGATGGGCAGTAGCATAGATTGGCAGGCGGGGATGGGGGTGGGGTCTGCTTTAATTAAAGTAGTTAGGGAAGACCTCTCCAAGGAAATGACATTTGAGCTGAGACTGAATGATGAGGGATAGCCACACAGATTTTGAAGGAGTGTTCAGGCAGAGAAAGAATAGCAAACAAAGGCCCTGAGATGGGAACAAACTGGGGTGTTTGGGAAAGAGGCTGCATAAGGCCTTGTAATAGGAAGGAGTGGTAGGAAGGAGTTCAGATGTGGCTTTTATTCTAATTCTGATGGGAAGTCACTGTAGGATTTGAAGCAGGAAATGATGTGACCTGACTTAGGTTATAAGATCACTGGTTGCTGTGTGGAGAGTGGACTGCATTTCCAGCTCATAACAGGTACATGAGAATTGTTGAGTGAACACTTGAATTTACTGGATCATATGGTGTTTTATCATTATACTAAAACAATTGTCTCTTTTTGTGCACTTACAGAGTATTGAGTGGCCTCTAAAATTCCCTCGGGAATTTGTCAGGATGGGCCTGACACAGCCAAAGGGAGTTCTCCTGTATGGTCCCCCTGGATGTGCTAAAACCACCCTGGTGAGGGTCCTGGCCACAAGCTGTCATTGCTCTTTTGTTTCAGTGAGTGGAGCTGATCTCTTTTCTCCTTTTGTTGGAGATTCAGAAAAAGTCTTGTCTCAGGTTTGTTTGTTCATTTTCTCCCATATAGTTAAGTGTCCTTCTGAATTTTCTTGATATGCCTTAAGGATAAACCTTAGTTATTAAAAATATTACTGGCCTTTTTTTCAACTAGAAAAGTTATGTATATTTGTTTATAGAAAATTTAGGAAATATAGGAAAGTGTTAGATAAGAAATCCTTTGTAATCTCTACCTACTGTTAACGTTTTGGTGAATTTCCTTTATTTTTTTGCTTTTGTTTTAAACTTGAGGGCAGATTATATCTTTATCACGATTTTTTAAAATCATCATTTTTAAAACTCCATAGTATTAAATGTTTTAAAAATATGATTTTTAACCTGTACATAATACTCCATTCTTTCTTGTTCTATTTATTCATTCCCCAATTCTTAAACATGTAGCATCTTTCTCTTTTTACATTTTAAAAATTATAAGTAGTAATACATAAAGCATATATTCACTTGAATACTGAGTAACGTATAGCTTTTCAATAATTTTATTTTCCCAACAAAAGGTATTTCGACAAGCAAGAGCAAATACTCCAGCAATTGTGTTTTTGGATGAAATTGATTCAATCTTGGGCTCTCGATCCATCAGCAAAACAGAATGTAATGTTCAAGAGCGTGTTCTTTCTGTTCTCCTGAATGAATTAGATGGTGTAGGACTGAAGACTACAGAGAGAAGAGGAAGTAAATCAGATCAACAGGGTAAATACAAGGAGCTGAGAAAAAACGAAGAGGTATTTATTAGCCAGAATATACAAAACCCAGGCCAATATTAAATACAATGCATATACACTAGCTTTCCCTATGTGGATTCATCTCATTGAAGGAATTATGTAATTTCAGTTTGGCTGGATGTTTACAGAGCTGCTAAAAATTGTGATTTGGCTAGAAAAGATGAGGTAAATTTTGTAAGTTATCTTAAATATATATGAATGTGAATTTTATTTTTCCTGAGATTTAGAAACCTAACGTTACATATTACATAGAAAAGGGGTGTATTCTTATTTTTATATCCTGAAGAACCAGTGTTCATCCCTTTCTAAAAGTTTTTATATGAAACAAAACAAAACATTGTTACTACCAATGATCTTAGTAATTCACAACTTCCGATTTTCTTGAGGAATGGGTTTCCCTGCTTATAATGAAATTAAAATGACCTTCAGAAGCCCCTTCTTCCCTTTCTGAGTCTCTTCCTAGATAGAGTTTGATACCCTTAAATTACCCAACAGATCCGTTTTCTTTTATTCTTTCCTTGTTTTTACTTGTTTCCCAGTTGAAAAATCATTCCACGGGAGAGTCTTATAGCTCTTGAGAAATATATGACACTAGAATCTGAAGGGACCCATGAGATTTTCTGATCAAATTTTCTTGTAACACAGGAATTCCTTCTACAGCATCTGACAGGTGTTCACTCACCTCTGCTAAAATTTTGCAGATACAAGGAATTCACTACTTTGAGAGATCACATTAATGGTGAACTACTCTGATTATTCAGTTCAATTGAAAAGAAAAAAATGTTTTAATTCCAGTGTAGTTAACATATAGTGTTATACTAGTTTCAGGTATACAATTGGGTGATTCAACAATTCCATGTATTACTCAGTGCTCATCATGATTACTCTTTAATCCCCATCACCTATTTCACCACCCACCCTGCCTCCTCCCCTCCCCTCTGTTTTCTATAGTTAAGAGTCTGTTTTTTGGTTTGTTTCTCTCTCTTTTTTTTTTACCTGTGTCCATTTGTTTTGTTTCTTAAATTCCACATATGAGTGAGATCATATGGTATTTGTCCTTCTCTGGCTTATTTCACTTAGCATTATACTCTCTAGAGTCATTCATGTTGTTGCAAATGGCAGGACTTCATTCTTTTTTATGGCTGAATAATATTCCATTGTATATATACCATATCTTCTTTATCCATTCATCTATCAGTGGATACTTGGGCAGCTTCTGTAATTTGGCTATTGTATAATACTACAGTAGGGGTGCCTGGGTGGCTCAGTAGGTTAAGTGTCCCAACTTTTTTTTTTTTTAATTTTTGTTAAGGTTTATTAATTTTTGACAGAGAGAGAGAGAGAGAGAGAGAGAGAGAGAAAGCGAGTGCATGAGTGGGGGAGGGGCAGAGAGAGGGAGACACAGAATCTGAAGCAGGCTCCAGGCTCTGAGCTGTCAGCACAGAGCTCGGCACAGGGCTCGAACTCACGGACCATGAGATCATGACCTGAGCTGAAGTCGGACGCTCAATCGACTGAGCCACCCAGGCACCCCAAGTGTCCAACTTTGGCTCAGGTCGTGATCTCATGGTTTGTGGGTTCCAGCCTAGTGTCGGGCTCTGTGCTGACAGCTCAGAGCCTAGAGCCTGCTTCAGATTCTGTGTCTCCTCTCTCTGCTTCTTCCCCACTTGTGCTTTGTCTCTGAAAGCTTGTTTCCCTTGCCTCAGGAGACAAGAAAAATGTTGTTACAGCTGATGCAGAGAAATTACTGCCTGTGCTCTCTTTAAGGATTTTTATGGTTTCAGGTCTCACAATTAGGTCCTTAATTCATTTTGAGTTTATTTTTCTGTATGGTGTAAGAAAGTAGTCCAGTTTCATTCTTTTGCATGTAGCTGTCCAGTTTTCCCAGCATTATTTGTTGAGCAGACTGTCTTTTTCCCATTGCATATTCTTGCCTCCTTTGTTGAGGCAAAGGCACCATATAATTGTGAATTTGTTTCTGGGCTTTCTATTCTGTTTTATTCATCTATGTGTCTATTTTTGTGCCAATACCATCAGTACCATACTGTTTAGATTACTACAGCTTTGTAGTGTAACTTGAAACCTGGGATTATGATGCTTCCATCTTTGTTTTTCTTTTTCGAGGTTACTTTGGGGTCTTTTGTAGTTCCATACAAATTTTAGCATTCTTGTTCTAGTTCTATGGCAAATGCTGTTGGTATTTTGATAGAGATTGCATTAAATCTGTAGATTGCTGGGTAGTATAGACATTTTAACAATGTTTGTTCTTCTAATCCATGAGCATGGGATGTCTTTTCATTCTTCAATTTCTTTCATCAGTGTTTTATAATTTTCAGAGTACACAGGGCTTTCACCTCCTTCGTTAAGTTTAATTCCTCGGTATTTTATTATTTTTGGTGCAGTTGTAAATGGGATTGTTTTTTAAATTTCTCTTTCTGCTGTTTCATTATTAGTGTATAGAAATGCAATGGATTTCTGTACATTGAGTATCCTGCAACCTTACTGCATTCATTTATCAGTTCTAGCAGTCTTTCGATGGAGTCTTTTGGATTTTCTTAATATAGTATCATGTCATCTGCAAATAGTGAAAGTTTTACTTCCTCCTTGCCATTTTTGGTGCCTTTGTTTCTTTTTGTTGTCTGATTGCTGTGGTTAGGACTTTTAGTCCAGTGTTGAATAAAAGTAGTTGAGAGTGGACATCTCTGTCCTGTTCTTGAGACCTTAGGGGAAAGCTCTCAGTTTTTTATCACTGAGTATGATGTTAGCTGTGGGTTTTTCATATATGGACTTTATTATGTTGGGGTATGTTCCCTCTAAACCTATTTTGTTGAGGGTTTTTATCATGAATGGATGTTGTACTTTGTCAATTGCTTTTTGTGCATCTATTGAGAGGATCATATGGTTCTTGTCCTTTCTCTATTGATGTATCACATTGATTGATCTGAGAATATTGAACCACCCTTGCATCCCAGGAATAAATCCCACTTGATTGTGGTGAATGATTTTTTTTAATATATTGTTGGATTCAGTTTGCTAATATTTTGTTGAGGATTTTTGCATTCATGTACATCAGAGATACTGGCCTATAGTTCTCTTTTATTGTGGTATCTTTATCTGGTTTTGGTATCAGGGTAATGCTGGCCTCAAAGAATGAATTTGGAAGTTTTCCTTCTTCTATTTTATGGAATAGTTTGAGAAGAACAGGTATTAACTCTTCTTTAAAAGTTTGGTAGAATTCCCCTTTGAAGCCATCAGGTCCTGGACTTTTTGAACTCTCAACAAACAATTTTGAATGCTTAGCCTGTGTAAGGCCTTGCCCTGACTGCTTTTCGGTATTTCTTACCTTCATCTAGGATTGACCCATCTTCAGCTTATGTTGTCATATTTCTGCCTCTGGAAAGAAAAATAAATAAAAAGTAAAGTAGATCTCCATCTTCCAGGACATTAGAGCCAGGGTGTTTCATAGCCATACATCTCTACCTGTTAGTCATATGCTTTGTCTTTTCAAGTCATCTACCAATCATTCACTGGGGCTCAGGTACATCAGTAGGTGTTCTCTGCTGTGGTGTAGGCTTTCCATTGGTTCTCACATGGAGAGATGTCCCCCAGGATTGGCCAGTTCTTTCACCACACACAGAAAGTAGTTCTTTGGTTAATAATTTGTATTTGCATACCTTGAGATCAAGAAGGGGGTATAAGCGTTCCCGTCCCAAGAAAAGGATATGCTTATTTAAAAATAAATGGACCCTTCTTATCTATATTTCTTAAAAATGTAATAACGAACAGCTAATTGACATTACTTTTGTGTTGTGTATTTTCCCTCAGTTAGAGTTGCAAGAAGTTTTTAATAGAAATGTCATGATTGTTGCTGCAACAAATAGACCTGATGTATTAGATGATGCCTTATTACGACCTGGAAGATTAGATAAGATTATTTATATTCCACCTCCAGATGAAAAGGTAACTGTACATGTTTTACTCTATGTTAGGATTCTTAATACATCAGTGTTGGAGCTGTAAGGAGCCTGGCAGCATTGAATCCCAAACTGGATATATATGTACCTGGTGTGTGTCTTACACTGGGCTCTGCATTCTTCCTCGCCTGGTGGCCCTTCATAAAGTCATAATTTTGATCTGCTTTTGCTGGATACTCTGGGCATATTTTCAGAGAAACATAAGCTTAAAAGTTAAAAGTAGTTGCCTTATTTCATTATTGTGGCAGACTGAAAAAATATCGAGCTTATTAGGTATACTCAACATCATTTTACAACTAGAATGGAGGAATCCTAAAATGTCTGGAGAATATATGTATCTGTATCCTTATTTTACAGTGGGAAAATCTGACGTTAGAGTGATTACACAATGTATCCATAGTCAAAGAATCAGTAAATCTTTTGCCCTTAATATCCACAGCCACCGATAGGGAGAGACTAATGACAAAGAATGAATTTTTTCCTCCCTTCCTAAAAAATAAATAAATAAATATTTAAATGTCTGTTTACTTTTAAATTATGTCTGGATAGGGGCGCCTGGGTGGCGCAGTCGGTTAAGCGTCCGACTTCAACCAGGTCACGATCTCGCGGTCCGTGAGAGCGAGCCCCGCGTCGGGCTCTGGGCTGATGGCTCAGAGCCTGGAGCCTGTTTCCGATTCTGTGTCTCCCTCTCTCTCTGCCCCTCCCCTGTTCATGCTCTGTCTCTCTCTGTCCCAAAAATAAAAATAAAAAAAAAAACGTTGAAAAAAAAAAAAAAAATTAAAAAAAAATAAATAAATAAATTATGTCTGGATAAGTCATGTGTTTCCTTCTTAATCCATGTCTGATAACACTATTTGTACCCAAAAGAGGGGATTCATCATGTCCCTTAAAGAAATATATCTACAATCAGCTATTTTAAAAATGATTATAAAAGTGTTAGAAATTTATGTCATTATTTTTACCATTGTCATATGAGCCATTGATGAAGTACTTTTTCTTATCTCTTCAGAAGTGATTCTTTCTTATTGTTTAATCATTAAAATATACATAACACTTTCTCTGTAGTATGATAGGAAACACTCCCTTGAAATATTTTAATCTAGCTTTGTGTCACACATAAATGTTATAAGATTATAAACATATTACTTTTAATTTTGTTCCAGGGCAGGCTTTCTATTTTGAAAGTCTATACCAAAAACATGCCAATGGGACCCGATGTTTCCTTAGAAAACCTAGCAGCAGAAACCTGTTTTTTCTCTGGTGCTGATCTTGGAAACCTTTGCAAAGAAGTAAGTTAATTAGTGAAGGAACATATGGTTGAGAACATATCTTCATTTATTCAGATCTTCATTCACTTGGTAGCATTTACTGAAAGACTGCTATGTGGTGGGCACTGTGGAAGGTGAAACATGTCGCCACTGCCCTTCCCTTCCAGAGCTTACAGGTGCATGGCGAGTTGCAGAGAGGCAAATTATAGTACTCAGTTGGCAACTGAAAATATGTGGTGAATCAGGAAGTTCAGGGTGTTGTGGGACTGAACCAGACTTGGGGGCATCAGAGAAGGCTCTCGTGTGTAAACTGAGATTGGAAGGATGGTGAGACCATTGACCAGGCTAAGGGAGGGGAGAAAATGTGCGGACGACTGGAGTAAGAGATAACATGCCTTTATTGAGGAGATGGACAATGGCCAGATCACACAGGTCCTTGTAAGCCACTTTAAGGAATTTAGACTTTATTTTGAGAGTAAAAGAAGCCATCGTAGGTGTTTCCTTTTCCATAACCTTTTATTAAATGTACTGTTCAGGAAAATGCACAGACCATAAGGATATGGTTCACTGAATTAACATAAAATGAACACACTGTGTAACTACCAAGAAAGAGAACAGTATCAATACCCCAGAAGCTTCGCTTGGGGCTTTCCCAATCTCTCTCCCAAAAGGGAAGTACTCTTCTGACTTCAAGCACTGGCGATTAGTTTGCATATTTTTGAACTTTATAAAAATAGGACCATACTGTATACTTTTATGTCTGCTTCTTTAACTCAGGATTATGTTTGTGAAATTCATCTGTGATTTTGTGCATAACAGTAGTTTGTGCATGCCCATCACTTTATGGTTTATGAATATACTGTGTTCATTCTTTTGAACGTTTGGGTTACGACTTTTTTTTATAAATTGTGCCGCTATGAACAATCTTGTGTATGTGTCTGTATATACTTATAGAGAGAATTGCTATGTTATAGAGTATGTGTTTGACCTTTTCCTTTATGATCAGTGCTGTGTCCTATTTAAAAACTCCTACTCTGGGGTACCTGGGTGGCTCAATCAGTTAAACATCTGACTCTTGATTTTGGCTCAGGTCATGATCTCGTGGTTCGTGAGTTTGAGCCCCGCATCAGCTCTGCACTGACAGTGTGGAGCCTGCTTGGGATTCTCTGTCTCCCTCTCTCTTTCTGCCCCTACCCCACTCATGTGCACATACTGTCTCTCAAAATAAATAAACTTTAAAAAAAAAAAAAACAAACTACTCTGAGGTCGGGGAGATAGTCTCTCATCTGTAAATATTTTTATGGGCTCATAGTGTATATATTATTATTACAACTTGCATTTTCTTTTTTCCCATTTAAGGCTAGAGTTTAATGTAGAAGAAATGATGATCTATTGAGACAACTTTTATTTATTTATTTTTTTTTAAAGTTTTTTTTTCAACGTTTATTTATTTTTGGGACAGAGAGAGACAGAGCATGAACAGGGGAGGGGCAGAGAGAGAGGGAGACACAGAGAGAGGGAAACAGGCTCCAGGCTCTGAGCCATCAGCCCAGAGCCCGACGCGGGGCTCGAACTCACGGACCGCGAGATCGTGACCTGGCTGAAGTCGGACGCTTAACCGACTGCGCCACCCAGGCGCCCCTTGAGACAACTTTTAAACACCATATTTAACTTTTTAATATTTGGTCATGAGTATTGGAATTCTGAGAAGTGGGACTGAGGTTTTTACACTTAGGTTTTGAAGTATTGCCATAAATTGTAAAAAATGAAGCACATTAATTACTTCCTGTTGTTTGTCTCTTATAGGCTGCCTTGCTGGCTCTGCAAGAAAATGGACTAGACGCAACCACAGTGAAACAAGAGCACTTTCTGAAATCACTAAAGACTATAAAACCGTCCTTAAGTCACGCGGACTTGACTTTATATGAAAACTTATTTCAGGAACAAGGATTATCTAACTTAGAGGATTTTTAAAAATTACGTTACATCCCTGCTCAAGGATTAATTGAACTGTGAACTTGCTCTATGATTTGCAACTTTGTATTTTTAGAGTTTGTGTGTATCATTTCCTGTAAATAAAAGGGATAAGCACCTGATAAGCTAAAGTTCATCTTATTTCTAAAAAGTATATGAAAATACCATAATTTGGGAAGAGAGTATATGTATGTTGGTTTTTGTAATGGGGATGGTGGTTGCTTTTGTTTGTTTGGGGTTGTTTTTTTTTTTTAAGTTTTATTTATTTTTGAGAGAGAGAGAGAGTGAGTGAGCAGGGGAGGGGTAAAGAGAAAGGAAGACAGAGGATCCCAAGCAGCCTCCATCTGCCAGTGCAGAGCCCAACCTAGGGGTCAAACTCACAAACACTTAGATCGTGACCTAAGCCAAAATCAGGAGTCAGATCTCAACCAACTGAGCCACCCAAGCACCCTGGTTTGGTTGCTTATAGGAAAGTTGCAAGAATTGTACAAAGAACTCTTTATGTTCTCTTAAACCAGATTCACCAATTTTTAACATTTTGCCATATTTACTTTCTCCTTTTTTATATATACATAAACACAGTATTTTTCAGAACTATTTAAGAATAGATTTTATGTATCATGGCCCTTTACCCCTTGATACTTCAGTGTACATTTTTTAGGATTTTATTTTTAAGTAATCTCTACACCCAACATGGGGCTCGAACTCAAAGCCCTGAGACTGAGTCTCATGCTCCACCAACTGAGCTAGCCAGGCGCCCCTTCATTGGATATTTCTTACAAATGTGATTATTTATTATGTAACCATGGTGTATTTATCAAGCTCAGGAAATTTAACATGGATACAATATTTTAATCTAATAAATTTCATCTATGGTCTCCACAGTAATGTTTTTCTAGTTACAGGTTCCAGTCTCAGATCATACATTGCATTTAGTTATCATGTATCTTTAACCTCTTTAGATTTGTAACAGTTCCTCAGTCTTTCTAGACCTTGACATTTTTTGAAGAGTGCAGACTACTTAATAGAACCACTGGCTTCTGATTTGTGTTTGCCTGCTTTTGCATCTAGATTCAGGCTATGCATCACCAGTGGTGCACTACATAAGTGCTGTGTTCTCAGAGATCACAGCTGGAGGCACGTGAGTCTACTCATATTGGTGGTGTTGATTTTGATCACTTGTTCAGAGTATTGTCCAATTTCTCCACGTATAGCTGTAATTTTCCTTTTGCAATTCTAGACAATTTTTAAGGAGCTAGTGATATGTATGTTTTTATTTCCTTTTACTACAAAAGTAATAGAGTGTTAGAAATACAGATAAACACAAAGAAAATACTTGGATATTTTAACCTTTTAGCCCCTTATGCATGTGTAGATCTTTTTTTTTAAACCAAAAATGCATGGTATAGCTCTTGTTTTTCTCACCTAACAGTGTCTGTCTGGTAAGCATCTTACCGAGCCTTTCTTCACCAAGGAGGTGCCATACGAGATGCTGGAGTGTAAATGGATGAGATGGACATGCCGCTGTAGGCCAGCTGTGAGCACAGACCTCAGACAAATCATGCAGTGAATTAAGCACAATGAAGATGTGCTTCAAAACAAGTGTAGGGTACTGGAGAGCATAGTGCGTGACACATGCGAGTTATAAATGTTACACAGTCGGGAAGTTTCCTATTTTTTTTTTTTTTTTAATTTTTAATGTGTATTTATTTTGAGAGAGGGAAAGAGCATGAGCAGGGGAGGGGCAGAGAGAAGAGAGAAAGAATCCCAGGCAGGCTCCGTGCTTGGGGTTTGAACTACGAACCAGGAAATGATGTGCTGAACTGAAATTGAGAGTCGACACTTAACCGACTGAGCCACCCAGGTGCCCCTGTTTTGTTTTGTTTTGTTTTTTGTAATGTTAAGTTATTTTTGAGAGAGAGAGGGAGGGAGATAGGATCCGAAGCAAGCTCAGAGCTGTCAGCACAGAGCCTGATGCGAGGGCTTGAACTCACAAACCATGAGTTCATGACCCAAGCCACAGCAGCCGTCCAACCAACTGAGCCACCCAAGTGCCCTGAAAGTTTCCTATTTCTGACTGGAACCAGGTCTGTTGATTAAGCAAAACCTCACTACTTGGCAATAATTAAAAGACCGGTCTTATTTATAGGCATAAAATAGAATGCAATTAAAATTATTCTAACAAACTGAATAGTAGGGAATACACCCAGAAACCTTATTAGAATTCTGACAATTCATTCATGTTCTCTCTCAGCTACTGATTTTATGGGATAAGGCAGCCATTAAGGCTTCGCCATCCTAGTGCTGAGACATCTTGGCCCTTAACTCAGACTCTAGCTATGGACTCCTTGTTTTCCCTAGAAAAAGTTTCTAGTGTCCAGACTGGAAATGTAGTACCTGCACATTGTTTAGAGACTGAGTTTTGATTTGAAAATGTCTTTTTAAATTGTAATGGTAACTTCTCAACAAAACTTTGGAAGCCCCCTGAGAACAAAAACCATGTGTCCCCTCTCATTGAAAAACTTGATAAATAATGAAGTCAGATCAAGGATTTCTTTGGATCAGTTGTTTTTTTTTTTAATTTTTTTTTTCAACGTTTATTTATTTTTTTTGGGACAGAGAGAGACAGAGTATGAACGGGGGAGGGGCAGAGAGAGAGGGAGACACAGAATCGGAAACAGGCTCCAGGCTCTGAGCCATCAGCCCAGAGCCCGACGCGGGGCTCGAACTCACGGACCGCGAGATCGTGACCTGGCTGAAGTCGGACGCTTAACCGACTGCGCCACCCAGGCGCCCCTCTTTGGATCAGTTTTAATGTGATTTGAAGATGGCTCTGGGCAACTTGTAAAAGCTGTGTTCTTAATCAGTGAGAAAAGAATACTTCAGCTTCCGAGCACCTGGGAAGTGTGAACAGCTTTCCCTATACACTGAGCTCAAACTCTTTTCTGAGCCACAATTAACAGCCATAAACAATATAGTGTACTCCCAGACATTCCAAAATTAAGCAAATGCAGTTTTTACTAAACCTGGTAACTAGGTAGACACTGAAGGATGGGCAGAAAGAATTTCAACAAAAAATATTTTTCTTATAAAGACTAAGCTGGGCTGATTAAAATCTAAGTTGAAATGCTTAGACTGGGAGCCAAGCAGCCATGGTTCAACACCCCTGTAAAGGGCATCAGCTAGAGAAGATTCTAGAAGTTACTGGCAATTAAGGTGGGGTGGGGAGGCTTCCTGAAGGGATTATAGGCTTTGGAGCAGATGTGGACAGTGATGCTGGTGAGTGTCCTAAGTGGGTTCTTTGGGACTGCCAGAGTTTGAAGGGTGGGAGCTGTGCCTGCAAATAATCCTGGAAAAAAACAAACTACATATTGACTTTGAAGCTCCCACAAGGTCAGTAAAATGGCATTAATTTAAAGGAAGGTAAGTGTGGTTGTCTGGGTCTAATTCTCATTGCCGCAAATAGAAATAAGCAGATCTTAAAGGTTATATGGGTACGTTATATCTGTGTATACAATTTGTAATTTTTAAAACATTTTATTCTGAACATTTTCAAACATAGAATAGTATAAAAAACTCCCACATACTTGCCACCTAGACTAATTAATATTTTACTAAAGTTGACCATTTGTGTTTTTTTTAAATGTTTATTTATTTTTGAGAAAGAGAGTGCAAGTGGGGGAGGGGCAGAGAGAGACAGAGAGAGAGACAGAGAGAGACAGAGAGAGAGAAAGAATCCCAAGCAGCCTCCATGCTGTCAGCCTGATGTGGGGGTCAAACCCATGAAGTGTGAGATCATCGCCTGAGCTGAAAACAAGAGTCAGAGGCTCGATGGACTGAGCCATGAGCCATCTGGGTGCCCCTGCTTCATTTGTTTTTTTTTAGCAGAAATATTTTAAAGTAAATCTCAGTCAGGGTTCCTGGGTGGCTCAGTCTGTTGAGCCTCCGACTTTAGCTCAGGTCATGATCTCATGGTTCATGAGTTCAAGCCCCACATTGGGCTTTCTGCTGTCAGAGCAGACCCAATTTGGATCCTCTAGCCCCCTCTCTCTGCCCCTCCCCAGCTTGCACTCTCTCAATAAGTAAACGTTTAAAAACTAAATAAAGTAAATCTCAGTCATTATATTTCTCCCTTACGGGGCACCTGGCTGGCTCAGTTGGTAGAGCATGCAATTCTTGAGATTGTGAGTTCAAGCTCCAAGTTGGGCCTAGAGCTTACTTTAAAAAAAAAAAATTTTTTTTTTCCACCTGAGTTGGGTGGCTGACTTAGGCTCGGGTCATGATCTCACAGCTCATGAGTTCGGGCCCACATCGGGCTCTGTGCTGACAGCTTAGAGCCTGGATCCTGCTTCAGATTCTATGTCTCCCTCTCTCTCTGCCCCTTCCCTGCTAATGTTCTGTCTCTCTGTCTCTCTCTCAAAAATTAAACATTAAAAAGATTTAAAAAGATGTTTCCCCCTTAAATATTTTCACATATAATCTCTATAAAGGGGGGGTATTTTTTAACATAAACATAATATCATTATCGCACCTAACAAAATGAACAATACTTCTTTAATATTCTTTCATATCTGGTCTGCATTTGGTTTCCTTAACTGCTGCCAAATAAACATCTTCACCTTTCGTAAGTTTTCTCAAAGACCGCCTTGGTGGAATTATTCACCTGCCTTTGGTGCCACATCATGCCTGGGGTTATTTACAGGCACTAAATTGTAAGAACCTTGAAGTAAGGGACTCATATCTTACTAATCTTTTAAATTTACTGTGCCCTTGTCCCCAGGTTAATGCCTAGATTACTACAAAACAGTACTGCATTTTGAAAAGAAACGGCATTGGCAAAGCAGTTTACAGACATCAGTGAGCTACACTCTAATTTTAATTTGGGGGCCATAATACATTCTTGTAAAATTTCTTTCTACCTCTTTCTTCCTTCCTCCTTCCCCTTCTCTCTCCCTTCCTTTTTCCTCCCTTCCTTCCTGGAAACACATGACACTTTTTAAAGAAACTTCTGACAAAAGTAGTTTTAGAAATCCCACAGGAGCATTAAAAGGTTCCTTTGATTCTATTCGATACAAACCACAGAGAATTAACGTTGAGTTTTCTTTGATGTATTGATTACTGAACCTAACCAACCAGAAAATGTCTCCAGTTACAGCTCTGGGGTTACATAGGGAGAATCCTTATCAGAATAAGTGGGTGTGATGCTACATTTATGATCTTCCTTATATAAAACAAAACAAATCTTTGCAAATAGTAATTACTATTTATTGATGTGCTTTACATACATTCTAACATTTTTTCCAACTGCCTCCCCTGCTAGGTTTGTTCCCATTTTACGGATATATAAACTGAGACTCATAAAGGTTAAGTTTCATTTTCTCAAAGTCCTTCAGCTAATGAAGTGTAGCAGGGGTGGGCTCTGAATTCTGGGCCATTTCACTGCAAAGCCTGAGCCTTAAACTAAAAGGGAGTTGAAACAGATCTTGGGTCCGATCATTCCCAGGGAACATGAAGGTGTTTCCCTTTTAACGTTAACTGGTAGCTTGAGCCTCAAACAATTTAAAAATAATTGTTTTTAATAACTATTTTAAAATAACGGTGCTTGTGTTCTTGGCTTAATTGCAGTATCTAAGAGTGCCACCATGCAGAAAGAACAGGGGTGTTGGGTGTCAGATAGGCATGGGTTCTGATTACATTTCCACCACTTACTATGTGACTTGAGCATCTCTGAGCCTCTATATAGCATACTCACCTTGTAAAAATGCCGAGACGATTCCGGCACAGAGTCTAGCACATGGGCTTGCTTTAATGGAGTTGTTAGCATTATTTCTGTGGTTTTGCAGCTGCCTGCATGCTCTGTGCAAGGCGAGACTGCTAGTTAAAAAGAGACTTCCAGACGACGCCAAGGACTGAGTCGTCTCTGAGAAGGAAACCTTTCCAAACCTGATTCTCTCTGTATCTTCTCCCTCACCTGATTTTTTCCATTAAAAAAAAAAGAAAAATGGGGGGGAGGGGGATGGAAATTAAAATATTTTAAGGAACAAATCAGGACACCATGGGAGTTCTGAAGTGAATTTTACATTTAATTATAATTATCTCCATATGTGGAGATACATATTATTTTAGAGCTTTTAATGTGATTGGATGGATTTTAATTTACCTGCCTGTTCCTGGGAGCCACACACCCCTCCATCCCTCTAGACCCCGGCTCTCCGGCTTCTTTTCCAGACCTCCTTTTAGGGGGCTTGGTTTTCATCCAGGCCTTGGCCATCAGAGCTCCGCTTGCTCTCGGTGCCGCTCTCTTGGCGGCGCTGGGCCCGGCTGGGAGCAACCTGGAGCATCAACGCCGAGCCTCAGCTTTCTGGGCGGCAAGTAAGGACCACGCCGGACGGCAGGGGGCGCCAGCTCCCGCGTTCGGCTGCTGCGCGTCCTCCAGCTGGCTGTCCTGCAGGGGGCGCCCGGAAGCCGGGCGCCGGGAGGGGAAAGCGAGTCAGGCTCCGCACGCCCCCCGCCAGGCCCGCGTGACCTGAGCGTCCTGGCCCGGCCCATCATTTTTGGTCCGTATATAAAGTGAGGACGCAGAGGGCTAGTTCGGTTCCGGGCGTTTTCCTCCTCCGCGCGCCGCTCTGCCCCGCCTCCCAGGTGAGCTGCCTCAGGCTGCCTTGGGGAGGACGTTGGCCGGTTGGAGCCCGCCAGATTGCGTCCTTCCTTAGTGGCTGAAGTTTTCAACAGCATCTTGGATTTTTTTTTTTAATTCTAGATTTGGCATTCAACACTGAAGTCATCATGAACCTTTTACAACTCCTGAGGAAAAAGAAGGAAGTAAGTTTTAAAGCAATTGAAATTCTTGACTTAAAATATTAATTTTTAAAGATGAAAAGATGGTGCAAAATTTGAAGAAAGTATATAAGATGATATATAGTTATTCTGTTATATGTCACATGTTTTACTTTGAAACATGGGAATGTTCACCCTCAAACCTGTTCTCTGTTAGCTTATTCCTTTGGTGCTGATCATGACCACAGCAGCGGGTGGAGCTTCGGCTTTTGCAGTATATTCCCTTCAAAAGACTGATGTGATGTAAGTAGCCATCATTTATACAAACGTTTTTAGCAGTGCTAGATTGACCTTCCGCATATGAAATGCATGGTGTCAGTTTCCTAGTTTTACCCCCAGGATAAGAATGTCAAATTGTCAACTTGGAGTTGGGACTAGAAAGCAGCCTGATATCAGAAGACCCTTGAATTATGATATTAATAGAATAAGTTTGTTCCTTGTATCTAAGTATCCTTTCATCCACTGACCCTCCTCTTCTTCAGCAAGGTTTGATTATTTTTTTTTTTAACTTAAGTTTTGAAATTTAAAGTTCTTAAATGGCCTTTACAGATTCATTTGTCTATAGTGAACCTAACCTCAGCTCTGGATATAGGGAGGTAAAATACCATATATCCTGGAATATGAGGAAGAAAGAAACTTGAAACTGATCTTGGTCCAGTGCAGGGCTGGAGAGTGTGGTAATGCCAGGCTCTGGCCCAGGGGCCTTGCACCTCGGAGTTCACCATCTACAGAGTTCAAGCCCGGCCCCTCTGCCTGTCCCAGAAACCAGGGCAAGAACGTTTTTGCTTGCATTTATCCTGGCATTTCCACCCCCATTGCTGTTCAGCTTATGGGAACATTCTCCAGTTCAGCCCAATAAAAGGAATACAGACCTTTCACCCTGCAGAGGAATCGATCCTTAATGTTTGAGCCAAATCGTGAAGTTCCCTTAAGTATTACCTTCCATTAATTTCAGTGAACTAACAGATATATGCCTGTTTGTCAGTCTAGGTCTGTCCTGTGATGTCCCAGCATGTTTATAGACCCACTGTCAGAGTTGGTTTAAATTTACTTACTTTGATGTTTAATCAGCTTTCTTTTACTTTTTAGCATTGATCGGAAAAAAAATCCAGAACCTTGGGAAACTGTGGATCCTAATGTACCTAGCAAGGTATTGCTAAATTAAAAAGTGGTTTACATTTACCCCAAGCTTTAGCACCCTTGTCAGCAAAATGGATTTAATACCTTTCCCTTTTGGGGCACCTGGGTGGTTCAGTTAGTAAAGCAGCTGACTCTTGATTTTGGCTCAGGTCATGATCTCGTGGTTGGTGAGCTCAAGCCCCTCGTTGGGCTCTATGCTGACAGCGTGGAGCCTGCTTTGGATGCTCTCTCTCTGCCCCTCCGACACTCATTTTCTCCCTCTCTAAATAAATAAATAACTTTAAAAGATACCTTTCACTTTCAGGGTGCCTTTGAGTGTAGTGGTAAAGGGAGTGCTATGGAATTCTGAAGATCTCGTTCAAATCCTTGTTCCATTATTCACAGGTGATTTTGGACAACCTGGCCTTTCTGAGGCTCTCAGAATCTCTAAACTGGGCTCAATAATAGGATTCTACCTCAGAGTTAAGAGGATTAAAGAATGTAAAATACATAACGCCCTTTAGCATAGTGCCTAGCCCATAGTACGTACTTAAATATTAACTTTCATCATTATTGTAATATATTATCTCATTGTATCCATTGCTTATCCAAGGTTAATACAAGGTCTATTGTGATAAATAACAGGAGCTCCTGAAAACAGGAGTGGCGTTCTCTTTATGCAAAATCACCTAATGGTTGCTCATTCTTTTAAGACTATAGCAAAGACTTTTTTATATTTCTGAGTCTGCTGGAATCAACACTACTCAGATCTGTCAGGAAAGCTTTTTTTAATTTTTTTTTCAACGTTTATTTATTTTTGGGACAGAGAGAGAGCATGAACGGGGGAGGGGCAGAGAGAGAGGGAGACACAGAATCGGAAACAGGCTCCAGGGTCTGAGCCATCAGCCCAGAGCCCGACGCGGGGCTCGAACTCACGGACCGCGAGATCGTGACCTGGCTGAAGTCGGACGCTTAACCGACTGCGCCACCCAGGCGCCCCAGGAAAGCTTTTTTTAAACAAAACTTTCAAATAGTAGAGTTTGACCTAGTGAGGGACATTTAGAATCTTTAAAACTACCTGCATTTCTAAGCAAAATAAGTCAGGGAAAGACAAGTACCATATGATTTCATTCATATGTGGAATTAAGAAACAAAACAAATGAGCAAAGGAAAAATGAGAGAGAGACACCAAGAAACAGATTCTTAACTATAGAGAACAAACTGATGGTTGCCAGAGGGTGGCGGGTGGGAGGATGGGTGAAGGAGGTGATAGGGATTACGAGCACACTTATCATGATGCGCACTGAGTAATGTACAGAAACGTCGAATCACTATATTGTACAACTGAAACTAATATAACACTGTAGGTTAACTATAACTGAAATTAAAAATTTTTTAATGTTTATTTATTTTTGAGAGTGGGGGAAGGGCAGAGAGAGAGGGAGACCGAGGATCCAAAGCGGGCTCTGCACTGACAGCAGAGAGCCCCTGATGCAGGGCTCCAACTCACGAACTGTGAGATCATGACCTGAGCCGAAGTTGGTGGCTCAATGAACTGAGCAACCCAGGCGCCCTCCAAAAAATTTTTGAAACAACAAAAAAAACCTATCTACATCTCCTGTGTCCTGGGGTATGATATGTATGGGGTATGTCCTATGTCCTGTAACTGTGATGATAAATGAGAACCTCTGAATTTGAGTTTTTGGGAAGTCAAGGACTATCCACAGCTCTATCCCTTTTCCCTTACTGCATAACTTAGATCATGTGTACCTTTGTTGAGTAATTACAATGAGGAAGTTTGGTTAAGAGCCTACTGTGTGCCAAGCCCTGTGCTAGAGCATTTTACATCCACTCACCAGGAGCAGACACACTTTTTGAACTTATAATTCACCTAAAGCCATAGGAAGCTTAGAAATCTAGAACCTGTTATGTGAAAGTGGGCAAATGTATATGACCTTTCTTGATGATCCTGTAACACTCAGGAACCCAAAGGCTTTTTAGAGCTCATATTACTGTTTTGTGCATGTTCTTAGAGATGGGAAGAAATGGTTCTTTGACTACAAATATTATGGTGATGCTCTTTCCAAAAGGGAGTGTGGACAAACCCTAAAAAGGGACATGAGGATGAAGGACAGATCCTGAAAAACATTTGTATTTTCCTTCTTTTTTTTCAAGCTTATAACAATCAACCAACAATGGAAGCCCATTGAAGAGTTGCAGAAGGTCCGAAGGGCCACCAAATGACCAGCTCTTGCTTCTTTCTTCCAAAGAGTACTCTATGAATCTAGTGGAAACATTTCTGCACAAACTAGATTATGGATACCAGTGTGCGGAAATGCTTCTGCTACATTTTTAGGGCTTGACTACATTTTTGGACTCTGGATAGGAATTATAAAGGTAGTGCAGCAATAACCACGTAGTTCAAAAATAAGTTTGTGTTTATTTTCTTGTTGTAAATTTAATGTTGCATATTGAAATTTTTATGTTTATGATGCCTGAATATTTTCCTAAAGTGTATAAAGATTTGTGAACTAGATTGTCTATAATAAAATACTATTTGTGCAAGATTTCTTAAAGATACATATTTAAATAGAGGAGAAAGTCTTTTTATGGAAGAAAGACCTATTTTGAAGCATGGAGCTTCATTTTCTAAAACAACATACAGTGCAAATTTGTGTGTAAACTTTTCTTCCAAGTTTATTCATTCACCAGAAATTTATTGAGCCCTTGCTGTTAGCTATGCCCTGTTCTTGTGCAGGTGAGATAAAGCAGTGAATAAAACCAAACTTTGGAAGGAGATGAATAAAAGATGGTAAGCACAATGAGGAAAATGAAGAAGATATGGGGGATGAGACTTGCATGACAATTTGGCTTGGAAGGAAGAGCTGGGATTACAACGTAGGAAGGTGGGGCACACCGAAACCGGCCTTGCAGATGCCAAGGATAACATGCTTCTCCCGTGAGGGTGGGGGAGGGGAGAATGGAGAGCTTTGCCCATGCACGATAGAGTCCAGGGCCACTCTTGACTCTGGCCAATGGTGACTTGGAGACTAAAGGTGCAACCAAACCCACATGCTCCTGGGCTCCCCGTTGACTTTTCTTAAAAATAGGACCAAGTATGGGGCGCCTGGGTGGCTCAGTTGGTTAAGTATCTCACTCTCGGTTTCAGCTCAGGTCATGATCTCACAGGTAGTCAGTTCAAACCCCAAGTGGGGCTCTTGCACTGATAGCATGGAGCCTTCTTGGGATTCTCGCTCTGCCCCTTGCCTGCTTGTTCTCTCTCTCTCAAAATAAATGAAATTAAAAAAAAAATGGGACCAAGTAGGAATTGCTTTTCATTAAGTTATTTTTTAAAAAAGGAGGTGTAATTTATTAAAAAAAGGAGCTATGAACACACCATAGTATTCATCCATGTAAAGTGCACACTTCATTGGTTTTTAGTGTATTCACACAAAATTTTACAACCACCTCCACCATCTGACTCCAGGATATTTTCATCACCCCAAAGAGAACCCTCTACCCATTAGCAGTCATTCCCCTATTCCTGACCCCTCTGCTCCCAGCCCCAGGCAAACATTGATAAACTTAGTCTTTATGGATTTGCCCATGCTGGACATTTCACATAAATGAAATCATACATTATGTAGCCTTTGTCTCTAGCTCTTTTAACTTAGCATAATGTTTTCAAGATTCATCCCTGTTGTGCCATGTGTGACTATTTTCTTCCTTTTTATGACTAATTTTCCGTTGTATGGACGTACCATATTTTGTTTATCCATCAGTTGATGTGGATTGTTTGCACTTTTTGGTTGTTACATCAGTAATACTGCTGTGAACAGCCACGTCCAAGTTTTTGTGTAGCCATACATTTTCAGTTCTCTTGGGTGTTCATCACCTCTTTTATTTTTTTTTTTTTTTTTTTTTTTTTTATTTTTTTTTTATTTTTTATAATATATGAAATTTATTGTCCAAATTGGTTTCCATAAAACACCCAGTGCTCATCCCAAAAGGTGCCCTCCTCAATACCCATCACCCACCCTCTCCTCCCTCCCACCCCCCATCTACCCTCAGTTTGTTCTCAGTTTTTAACAGTCTCTTATGCTTTGGCTCTCTCCCACTCTAACCTCTTTTTTTTTTTTTTTTTTTTTTTTTTTTTCCTTTTTTCCTCCCCCTCCCCCATGGGTTCCTGTTACGTTTCTCAGGGTCCACATAAGAGTGAAACCATATGGTATCTGTCTTTCTCTGGATAGAACTGGAGAGTGTGATGCTAAGTGAAATAAGTCATCACCTCTTTTAAATAAAGATCTTACATGCTTTTAAAATTTTCCATCTGAGGGGCTCCTGGGTAGCTCAGTCAGTTAAGCATCGAACTTTGGCTCAGGTCATGATCTCACGGTTCGTGGGTCTGAGCCCGGCGTTGGGCCCTGTGCTGATGGCTCAGAGCCTGGAGCCTGCTTCAGATTCTGTGTCTCCCTCTCTCTGCCCCTCCCCTGCTCCTGCTCTGTCTCCTTCTGTCTCTCAAAAATAAATACACGTTAAAAAAATATTTTTTTGATAAAAAAAATTCCATCTGAGGAGCACCTGGGTGGCTTGGTCAGTTGAGCGTCCAACTCTTGATCTTGCTCTTGCTTAGGTCATGATCCTGTCATGGGATTGAGGCCCGTATCAAGCTCCACGCTACGCTGACCATGGACCTGGCTTGAGATTCTCTGTCCCTCTGCTCCTCTTCATCCCTTGCAGCTCTTTCTCTCTCTCAAAAAAAAAATAATAATAATTAAAAAAAATTGTTTTAGTTCCCATCTGAATATAATAGAAATTTGAGAGAAGGGCTAAATTCCTATCACCTTCCCGGCAATAAAAAATAACTAGCTCTTGCTAGACACTTGGCGATTCTGAAAGGATTAAAACAAGACTACTTCTGCCAACCTTTGTGATTCCTTATCACCTCATTTTCCCAGATGAAAATCTCCAGTGGTTGATCTCACGGTATTACCTGTACCAATTAGGAAGCAAAATTTTATTTGCTTAAGTTTTTAAAGTGCACTATGGTACCCTTTAGGCAAATAAAAATGAACAACTTTGTGAAGTTTGGCCAACTAGGAGAACAAACTGCAGAGTGTTTTGTGAGGGGTAACCTTTCAACTTTAAAACACAAACCTGATTGAAATGCAGTAACTTTAAGGGATGAACATGACAATGGAGGGCGGCAGGTTTGGAAGGAAGAAACCCCAAGAGCAATATTGATAATTAAATTTCAACACTGATTTTATTTTTGCTTGTGTTCTTAGCATTTGCCCCAAATGTTTTATTTTGAAAATTTTCAAATATGTGGAAAAGGTGGAAAATCAGTACAAGGAATACTCACAACTTTTAATCAAACATTTTGCCACATTCGCTGTATCTTTCCGTATATTATTATGCTCTTTTAAAATGAACTCTTTGAAGGAGTGCCTGGGTGGTTCAGGCAGTTAAGCGTCCAACTCTTGATTTTGGCTCAGGTCATGATCTCATAGTTCATGAGATTGAGCCCCACGCTGGGACAGTGTGGGGCCTGCTTGAGATTCACTCTTCTCTCTTTCTCTCTCTCTGCCTCTTACCCGCTGTGATCTCTCTCTCTCAAAATAAATAAAGAGAAATTTAAATATATAAACAAATAAAATGAACTCTTTGAAAATGAGTATACACCTCATAAAGCTTCTTATACCTAAGGGAAAGACATTATAGCTAACTGTAATACCATTATCATTCCTAAGAAGATTCACACTAATTCAATTGTATCACCCTACATACAATCCATTTCCATTTTCTCTAATTGTAATGTCCTTTATAGCTGTATTTTTTTTTGAGAAATGAAAACATTTTATTTCTTTTTTTTCTATAATTTATTTATTTTTTATAATTTACATCCAAGTTAGTTAGCACATGGTGCAACAATGATTTCAGGAATAGATTCCTTAAGCCCCTTACCCATTAAACCCACACCATCACCCCCTACCCCCTATCCCACAACTTCTCCAGTAACCCTCTGTTCTCTATATTTAAGAGTCTCTTATGTTTTGTCCCCCTCCCTGTTTTTATATTATTTTTGCTTCCTTTCCCTTATGTTTACCTGTTTTAGATCTTAAAGTCCTCATATGAGTAAATTCATATGATATTTGTCTTTCTCTGACTAATTCCACTTAGCATAATACCCTCTAGTTCTATCCACGTAGTTGCAAGTGGCAAGATCTCATAATATTCCATTGTATATATGTACCACATCTTCTTTATCCATTCATCCATCAATGGACATTTGTGCTCTTTCCATACTTTGGCTATTGTTGATAGTGCTGCTGTAAACATTGGGATGTACGTGTCCTTTTGAAACAGCATATCTGTATCCTTTGGGTAAATACCTAGTAGTGCAATTGCTGGGTCGTAGGCTAGTTCTATTTTTAACCTTTTGAGGAACTTCCAAACTGTTTTCCAGAGTGACTGCACCAGTTTGCATTCCCACCAGCAGTGCAAAAGTGTTCCTCTTTGTCCACATCCTTGCCAACATGTGTTGTTGCCTGAGTTGTTAATGTTAGCCATTCTGACGGCTGTGAGGTGGTATCTCACTGTGGTTTTGATTTGTATTTCCCTGATGATGAGTGATGTTGAGCATTTTTTCATGTGTCTGTTTGCTATCTGGATGTCTTCTTTGGAGAAGTGTCTATTCATGTCTTCTGCCCATTTCTTCACTGGATGATTTGTTTTTTGGGTGTTGAGTTTGATAAGATCTTTATAGATTTTGGATACTAACCTTTTATCTGACATGTCATTTGCAAATATCTTCTCCCATTCCTTCAGTTGCCTTTTAGTTTTGCTGATTGTTTCCTTCATGTGGAGAAGCCTTTTATTTTGATGAGGTCCCAAGAGTTCATTTTTGCTTTTGTTTCCCTTCTGGAGACGTATTGAGGAAGAAGTTGCCGCGGCCAAGGTCAAAGAGGTTTTTGCCTGCTTTCTCCTCGAGGATTTTGATGGCTTCCTGTCTTACATTGAGGTCTTTCATCCATTTTGAGCTAATTTTTATGTATGGTGTAAGAAAGTGGTCCAGGTTCATTTTTCTGCATGTCACTGTCCAGTTTTCCCAGCACCACTTGCTGAAGAGACTGTCTTTATTCCATGGGATATTCTTTCCTGCTTTGTCAAAGATAGTTGGCCATATATTTGTGGGTCCATTTCTGGGTTCTCTATTCTGTTCCATTGATCTGAGTGCCTGTTTTTGTGCCAGATAGCTGTATTTTTATGTCTGCAATCCAATTCAAGATTCGCTTGTTGCATATGATTGTTAGGTCGTTTGTACTGAGTATTTGACAAATATGTGGTCATCAAAATGACTCCATAGGAGCATTGTAGAACTGTTATCTCTATAGAGATTGATCTGGATAAAATACTCCTGGATGTGGACTTCGAATTTTCAAAATGTGAGATATAATAATGTTTTCATGTAATTTAAAGAAATTTAAGAAATTGCACATGATTGAGCATCCACTATGTGGTAGGCATGGTGCTGGCCTCAAGAATCTGGCATAGGAAAGGCTCGCACTTATGAACAAATCAAAGCAATACAGTGACCACACAGCAAGGATAGAACTGAGCATAAGGTACAAAAAAAAGCTTCCCAAAAAACGCGGATCGCTGAAAGACTGATCAGTCTGGCTTCTTGAAAAACCAGTCATTGGAAGTCAGCAGTTCAGTTGAAGTAGAGGGGCATGTTTACCAAGGCACAGAGGGCTAAAATAGCCTGTCTTCCGGGAACTTGAAGTCAGTTAATGTGTGGAATTTAATATCGGAGTGTAGAGTGGGATGCATGGAACATGTAGGGCCCTTTATGCTATTATCCTGCAGGCACAAAGGAACCAGAAAAGGGTTTTAAGCTGTGGAAGGAAAGAATACACTTTACTTAATGGGGCGTTGGCTACGACAAGTAGAAGTAGGGCGTGCACGCTGGAAGGGACTTTGTGGTTGGAGGCCAGAGACCAGCTGCTGCCAACGGTCTAGGGTGCAGGTAGTGAGGGCCATAACCCTTGCCTTGGTTAAAGCAATGGCAGAGAGAATAGAAAAAGAGAGGGTGCGTTTGAGGGACATTGATGAGAAGACTTCAAGGCTCATTGAAAGTAGGTGGAGGATGTCCAAAATGACTCCCCGGTTTCTCACCTGAGGAAGTGGGTGGGGGGTGGTGCCAAGATAGAGAATATAGGAGGGAAACAAAATGGAATATTCAAGGGAAAGGTAGATAATGAGGGAAATGAGTTAGACTTTGGAATTGTTGCCTTTGAAAACCCAGTGAGCTATGTAGGTAGATTGCTTCTGGAGAACTGCAAGGAGGTGTGAGCTGGAGGCAGTTCAGGGGCGGTAAGACCCAGGATGTGCCTACAGAGGGCAGAGGGCATCAAAGGGAAATGAAGACTGAAGAGAGAGGAATGTTATCATGAAGGGCGTGGGTAGAGGAGGAGGATCTGATCCCTGACGGGGACTGAGAGGTCATGGCCAGGGAAGGAGGACTGAGACATGCGTCCAGGGGCCCAGACAGGGAGGAGTGCTCTTCCCTGTCAGATTTTTCCAGCAATTAAACCAGAGTCCATTCAACTTTATGGCCTTGAGCCTTAAGCAAACATCTATTATTTTCTCTTACATGAAAAATTAGATGTGAAGCTTAGATAAATAAGCTTTCTGAATAAAAACGTTAAAATCATATTCGATATCACTGACAACTGGCCTGGGGTCTAATTAAATACTCATTCATCATATTTTCCCCCTTTGGAAGACTGTGTCACATTTTAGTTGAGACTTTCCGGTAGAGAGTGAAATTACAAGCTCTGAAATCAGATTGTTCTGCCACTTACTACTTGTGTTGCTTTGGACAAGCCTCAGATTTCTCATCTATAAAACTGGGTTAATTTGTACCTGCTTAGGTTAGTTGTGAAAATCAGGTGAGACAATAAAATACTGAAAGAGGTGTTTTGCATGTACAGGGCTAGTTGTTCAAAAAGTGTTCCCTTCTTTAAAAAAAATTATCTCTGTAAAGTAGAAGGGTCTTAATGTATTTAAAAGTATATTCTTCCGTGACTGGGAACATTGCCTGTTTGAAATTCACACATACCTACCTGTAGTAACTGGTCCACTTTGGGTGCACAACGCCCCAATTATAAACCTTTGGGAGAGCACAAGCACACCCATAGATAAATACATCTCACCTCAGCTCTCATCTACATAGATACCTAGCTGGAGATAAGAATCCCTACATATATGCCCACATAGATGTGCTCACATCCAGAAAACACATAGTAACAAAAATATTTTTATATATAGATAAATACATATAAATATTAGAAATATTTATATGTAAATATATAAATATTATATACATTATAAATATATGAATATATATTATAAATATTATAAATATATAAATATAAAATATAAATATTCATATATAAATATTATAAATATATAAATATAAACATTTATTATATACACAAATATATTATAATATTATAAATATTTATATATATAAATATTTGTATATATTTATTATATATATTATATATGTATACATATGTATATACATACATATATATGTATATACATATACATATCCTGGGGCACCTGGGTGGCTCAGTTGGTTGAGCATCTGACTGACTCTTGATTTCTGTTCAGGTCATGATCCCAGGGTGGTGAGGTCAAGCCCCATGCTGGCAGCATGAAGCCTGCTTAAGATTCTCTCTCTCTCTCTCTCTCTCTCTCTCTCTCTCCCTCAGCCCCTCCCCCCCACTCATGTTCTCTTTCTCTCTAAAATTAAAATATGTATGTATACATATATACATATATGCCTCCATAGAGACAAATGTCTGTATTTTAGTAATCACTATATTCACACAAGTACATTACATATATTCTCACATTCAAAAGTGATGATATGTGGTTTGAACAAGGAAGGCAGGTGAAGTTGAGTGCATGTACTAAGACAGCTATAGAAATTTAAAAACATGGAGCAGGGGGTATTGCCTGGGTAGCTCAGTTGGTTAAGCATCCAACTTCAGCTCAGGTCATGATCTCGCGGTTCTTGAGTTTGAGCCTCACATCAGGCTCTGTGCTGACAGCTCAGAGCCTGCAGCCTGCTTCAGATTCTGTGTCTCCCTCTCTCTCTGCCCCTTCCCTGCTCATGCTCTCTCTCTCTCTCTCTCAAGAATAAACATAAAAGGGGCGCCTGGGTGGCGCAGTCGGTTAAGCGTCCGACTTCAGCCAGGTCACGATCTCGCGGTCCGTGAGTTCGAGCCCCGCGTCAGGCTCTGGGCTGATGGCTCAGAGCCTGGAGCCTGTTTCCGATTCTGTGTCTCCCTCTCTCTCTGCCCCTCCCCCGTTCATGCTCTGTCTCTCTCTGTCCCAAAAATAAATAAACGTTGAAAAAAAAATTAAAAAAAAAAGAATAAACATAAAAAAAAGAAATCAAATTAGTTTTTCTGGTCATTGGCCCTTATAGCATCTTTTCCCCATGCTTAGAAAGTTGCCTCAGGTAATTATGTAATTTTTCTCTAGAAACTAAAGCTTTTGTTTTGGTTTTCATGGTGTTTTATTCCATCATTTGCCTGTGTGCATGTTACTTAGCTTTAAAATGAAAATTAGAATAAAATGAAGGAAAACCCCAAATTTTATAACTCTGGAAGACATGCTAAAACCAAATTTCTCATTCAGCTGGTATGACTTATAACACATATATAATAAAATGCTGCTTGTTTGGAGAGTGGGCATACTGTTTAAAAAATTACACTCCACTTTGTTGTATTTACATCAAGTAATGTATGTGATTTTTCCTTTACATAGTTGTGTGTAATCATGAAGTTGATACTATTCTCCTTGGTGGTTGTTAAGGATATATTGCCTCAGGAAAGTTAGCCTGACTTATTTCATAATGCCTTTGCTTATCTGAATTTTCCTTTTCAACATAAATGAGAAATGAATCTGTACCACAAGACCACTGTGACCTGTAGTTTGCTTGTTATTTGGAGACAAGTGCATTAAGTTTAGATATAACAAAATGAATCGGTCTTAATGCTTCAGTTAGAAGAGGGTTTTGTTTTTTTTTTATGTTTGTTTTTGAGAGAGAGACAGAGAGACAGAGCGACAGAGCGAGAGCAGAAGAGGACAGGCAGAGAGAGAGGACACAGGATCTGAAGCAGGCTCCAGGCTCTGAGCTGTCAGCACAGAGCCCGAAGCGGGGTTCAAACTCACAAATCATGAGATCAGGACCTGTGTTGAGGTTGGCTTAACCGACTGAGCCATCCTGGCACCCCTATAAGAGTTTTGATAATTATATACACCCATGAAGGTATCATGCAAAACAAGCTATTGAACATTTCTATCACCCCAGAAGGTTCTCCTGTGACACCTTTTAAATTAAAAACCACCAAACTGTACACGTAAAAAGGGTGAATTTTATTGTATGTGAATTATTGCCCACCTCTCTAAAAAAAAAAAAAAAATCTGTTCCACATTTACTTGCTTTCTTACCTTCAGAAATAAGAGAGGCTGGCATAATTTTTTCCCTCCATATGAAGTAATCCTCTAGCCTATATATTACATTTGATTTGCTTTTTTTCTGAAAACAGGAAATTGGACATTGCTGAAGATTGTAAGAAACACACTAACAAGATCACCTGGACCAGGGCTCCTAGTTCAGTCTGTCCCTGCAGGGACAACAAATAGGCTTCCTTGGGCTGTGGTGTGGAGAGACCTTGGAGCAAAGTGTGGACACTGGGTTTACCTAGCGTCTAAGTGATACAAATATTACCACCTGCAGAGGAAGGGCCCAGGCAGAGTGCAAGAGTCCCCATAGCAACAAGGCTATCCTGGCAGTAAATCCTCTGTAGGGCAAGGCTGCAACCAAGTGAAGCAGGAGAAGGTATAGTTGACTTCACAGCTGGACTAGCATATGCTTCACCAACTCCTGTGCCACTGGGGTACGTCAGAGCTCGCCCAGAGAGCAGGGAGCCCTCCGTGGCACCAGATCAAGTCCTCCACTAGCAATCTAATTCTGTCAGTAGGACAGCGGTCCTCAGACTTCAGCCGTGCATCAGAATCTCCCGGAAGGTACATTGAAATGTGGATTGCTGGGCCCCAAACCCAAAATTTCTGCTTTGGTGTGTCTGGGGTGGGAGCCAAGGATCTGGGTTGCTAACAAGTTCCCAGGTAAGACTGATGCTGCTGGTTGGGGGACCACACTTTGGGCACAGTGCTGAAGCTCTTTGCCCCTTACAACATTTGGTAATTAGTGGGGAATTCTGCCCACTCAGTAACATCTTAGTCCAGTCCCTAGCCACCAGTTGAACTCTCGCTGTGAGGAGAGCAGGGTCAGGCCAGGCATGGAAGATTCAAGGGCGGGAACGCCTTTCCCAGGCAGGCTGCCCTGATTGCCTGCTTAGTCACTCTGGTCGGGTGACTTACCCTGAGGAGCAGTGGATTTATCGGGCATGTGCGTAAATGCATCTGCATTTGTGAACATTTCTCTGCAGAGATGACACTGCTGACCACCCGTATCAGGACCGATGACAGTGGTTCTGCCATTGTGACAATCAAATCAAACATTAATCCAGCTTCACAGCTGACATGGCGGGCCAGGAGCAAGCAGACAGGCCAGCACCTGACTCCAGGATCTGTCAGTTAGGAGCTGGGTGCCCTGGGCAAGTTTCCTAACTTCTCAGAACCTTGCTTTGCAAAGGGGGATTCATCTCAGGGGTAGGCCTGTGGGCTGGGTTAATACTTACAAATGTTTTCACTGAGATATTACATTCCTGCATCACTTCCTCACTGATCTTCCTTCCGGTTTTAAGGCAGGAGCATCCCTTGCCTCAGGGTGAGGGCTCAGGTGTGAGCCCTGTCCCACTCCTAGGGCAGTTGGGTTAGATGGGCAGCGTGGGCAGCATCTGGGGGGGCGCCCCAGGCCGACCGACTCTGAATCTCAGGATTCTGTGTTTTAACACATAAACCCTTCAGGTTATTATATGTGGCTAAAGTTTGAAACGCTCTGGTCTAGAACAAGGAAGTTTCAGCATAGAAGCTTCAAAATCCACAGCTGAGACCATAGCCCGAAAGCCAGGGTGTGTATGTATGCAGCATAAGGTAAGAGAGAAAGAGTGTTCCTTGGGAGGGACAAAGCTCAGGCTGCAGCAGAGCTCATGGTCTAAGCCATGGAGTCGGGAAGAACAGTAGCCATCTGTACATCCAAAGGGAGAAGCCATTTGATGAGCAGGAAAGAGAGAGAATGAGAGGGGGTGAGCTTAGATCTTAGGGGGCCTATTGTGTTTTCAGTCCCCTTCTCAAAGACCCCAGGAGGCCTGGCTTGCAAAGGCTTACTAGGCCACTCAGACCCTCTCTGGAGCTTAAAGGAAGAGACAGACAGGAGTTACAGTTAGAGGCACACAACCTGGGGAGAAGGGTCAGGGCTGAGAAACTGTAACAGGGCCACTTGTACCCCAAGTTACTGAGGGAATAGAGATGGAGGAAAACCAGTCAGGAGAGAGAGAGAGAGAGAGAGCGAGCTGAGGAGAAAGCCAGAAGCCTAGTGGACAGAGCACCTGTCCAGGGCCAGTAGGATTATTAGCATGAGCTACGAGCCCTGAAAAGGCATGAGGGCAGTTCAGGGGCAAAGCATCAGAGGGAACAGAGTCCTCATCCATCTCCTGGTTGTTGACACACTATTTGGTTTCTGAGTCTCATCTGGCTGGTCCGAGGGTCACTCCTCCAGGCCTGCCCTTAATCTCACCCTGTGCTGACCCTGGAGAAGGTTCTGTCTGGGGTCATCCCCTGTGGACCTTTGGCTCTAGAGGAGCTGGCACTAAGGAGGATGTCCCCCCAGGGTCCTGTGGCTGGGGAAGGGGCCTGGGAGGTGTCTGACCTGTGCTGCCCTGCACTGTTGGGCAATCCGGGTGTGGCCTCAAGGTTCCTGGAAAGTTGGCTCACTTCCTTCTTTGCTGACCGAAAACAACCTCAGACACCCATGGTGAGATCAGTTTCAGTTTAATCTGCTTTGCATAAAAAAACAAAAGTCCTCTTTCCTCTTGACCAGAAAACTTACCCCTAGAAGCTTGAGGTGGCATGAGGAAGGACGGGGCAGTCAGAAGCCTCGGGTTTTCCTCTTGTCCTTCAGGGTCCTGGGGGGAAATCACCCAAGCAGCCAACGTGTGCCTGGCATCTTGCTAAGCAAACTCTGGAGCACAGTCCATAATGGTGGTTTGGTGGGTCGATGTGCAGACCCCTTCCTCAAAGAAGCCTTCTCTGACCCCCACACAGACCCTCTCCCCTGGACTCCCGCTGTCCTGGGGCTCTTGCCTTAGAAACGTTATGTAGTGTCATTTGATGTGCCTTGGTGAAAGTAATTCATTTCTTCCCCCACAAAAGTGGAGCTCCACGAGGAGCTATTTTTTTTTTTTTTTTTTTTTTTTTTTTTTTTTGCATCACTAGCCGCTGGATCACTAGCCGCTGGCATGTGCCTGGCACATAGAAGGCACTCATCTGTGTGTTGAATAAATGCATACCTCAAACACCGAAGATTCCGTATGCCAGGGATCCGTCATGGCATGAGTCTTTGCAAAATGATTCGTCACTGGGCTTCATCATCCAGAAAACTTTTAAGGACCGTGTGTCACATGCCAGGTATCGGACCAGGGAATATGGGGAGGAAGGGGCTTAGGTAAACGTAAAACGGGACCTCTACCCTTAATGAGTGCAGGCTGGGGGTGAGACCCACCTTCTGCCATGGCTGCTCTGGGGCCTCACCGGTGGTTCTCCTGCACGGAAAGCCAGTTCCCGTATGGTCACGGTGGGGTGCAGCCATGAGGCACACCCTAACCCCCAAGATTCCAAGAACAGACATGGCCACCCTAAGCGATGGCTTCTCATAGTCAGCCGGTCGTGACTCGTGACTTAGAACTAGAGAGGCAGAAGTTTGACATCGGGGGACATCTGGGAGACGGCCTAAGTCCATTCGCCCTGAGCCCCCGGGTGGGAGCCCAGCCCTGCTGCCCGAGGGCCCGTATGACCTGGGAAGCCCCATGCCCACTGCGCTGAAAAGCTGCACCTCAAGCTCTGTGGCGAAGAGCCAATGAAACTGTGCTCACAGCACCTCTGTGAGGAGCAGGGTCTCAAGGGTCCTCGCCAGCGAATGAGGACGGTGTCCGGGGTACTCCAGACACACGCACCGTGCTGCCAGTCTCCATCCCACTGGGCCCTGGACTCACTGCTCCTCAGATGTTCTGGGGTAGGGTCATGCTCCCCACCGGGCAAGTATGCCGAGGTCACCATTTGCTTTCGATACTTGTGCCCTGAGTCACTGCCCGGGCCTGAGAAGGGGAAACCCAGCCTTGCTGCCTGCAGCCACACAGCCCGGCTCCACTAGCTCTGGGGAACCTCACTGCCCCTCAGGGCCTGCGGGAGCAGGGGGTCCAGCGGCTGCTGCGTGCTAAAGTCACATGGTGGGCCCACTCTGCTCCCACAGAGCCCGCCTACTGGGACGTGTGGTAGTGGGTGGCGTTTTGCCCTCCCTGCCTGCCTGCGGCCCACAAGCCACCCACCCAGGCTCCTCACATCAGCGGTCTTCACTGTGACCCACAGATCTTGGCTCCTTCACACGGAAAGCTGGGCGGCGCCCCGGAGAGCCCACGCCCCCTTGCATGGAAACCATGGAATTTCCCCAGCACGTTGTCTTTGGCAACTCCAATGCCACAGGAAGGTCAGGACTGGTGAGACACGGAGAGAATGTAAGGGAGGAAGTGCCGGTCCTGCCTACGCTGCCGGGGGCCCCTCCCAGGAGGACAGGACAGCTCGTGTCTCCACAAACAGGACCCTGACACGAGCGGGAGCGTCTCTGCGGCAGGTGGGTCTCCCCTTACACATTTGACACTGGCCTCCCTCATTTCAGCAGAGGTGGGGGGACTCAGCCCTGACTGCACATTAGAACCCCCATGCCCAGGCTGCACCCCACCTCAGTTACATCAGCATCTCTGGGTGGGACCAGGGTGGGCACCAGTCTTTTTAAAGCCCCTTCCTCACCCCCTCCCCCACCGGTGTTTGCAGAATGCAGACAATGCTGAGGGCCACGACTGAGAAAATAAAACACTTGTAACAGACCTTTCTGTTTGAGCATGTGATGTCTGGGGGAACCACAGCCTGGGTTCAAATCCTGCCCTCATGACTTACAAGCAAGTCTCTCCACTTGTGAAAGCCTCAGTCTCCTCGTCTGTGAAGTGAGACTAATAACAAAAGTCCCTACGTCCCAGGGCTGACGTCGGATTACATGCAATAAACTGCTTACACCGCACTGGTCTGTCAGTCCAGACATTTCCCTACAGCTAGTACTCTTCTCTCCCCGTCTGTACCCCCAAATTGTCCATTCCTGTGTCTACTCCAGCTTCTGAGTTTCTAGTACTTTGTATAGTGCTTTGCACATAACCATCCCCAATAAATGAATTGGAAGGGGATTCTTGTGTCACATTGAGACTTGCTTCCTAATTTAGCTCTGGAATAAATGCAGGGTCCACGTATTGATTTAGTTTAGTCATTTATTCCTTTGTTTTGTTTTGTTTTGTCTTTCGAGTGTCTACTCTGTGCCACGCTCCAAGAATTTGAAGACAAAGACACATTGCTGTCATTGAGGAGTTGAGAGTCCAGTGGGGACACAGATTTGTGACCTTGTATTTTCTTTATTGTCCTATAAAGTTGGCACAGAAGCCCTGCAGACACACTGAGGAGGAGGGAGGCTTCTACACGGAGGGTGGGAGATGACCTCGGAGCTCCTGAGGAGCTTCTCCTGAGAAGGAGCTTGCTCTATGGAGAAGCAAGGAAGGGCATTAAAGGCAGAAGGAACAGCACCTACAAAGCCAGCAAGGCCTGGAGAGTGTAGTGGGGTCTGAGGATGGTTTGATGTGACAGGAAAGAGCTTGGGGTGGGAGTGGTGGGAGATGAGGCTGGATGGGCAGGTTGTAGCTGGAATAGCAGAGGCTTGAGGGCCGGGCTAAGAGGATGGGGCCTTATCCTGTCAGGCTGTGAGAGCCCGGGTTGTGCTTGTGGGCCAGGAAGGTGAACTGAGCACACCTGTGCAGCCACTCCTTATGCAGGTGACTCCTGAGGCTGAGTGACTGTGCCGTCCCTCCTCTGGGTCCCTGCCTGGGAGAGGCCTGCCAGGTTGGGTCCGGCTTTGCCCTCACTTGTGTGTCAGAAGGTCGGAGGAAGGAGAGTAGGTGTGGAAGAGGGTGTAGGCTGGGGGTGGCAATGATTCCTTCGAGTGTCATTTGGTGTAGGCTTAACTTTCGGGTTCAGACCAACTGGCAAAGCTGGGGCGGCCTACCAGAACCAGGCCGACAGCGGGGCGTCACGGAGGGGGGCCCCTGCTGCCCGGGAGTCAGGGCGCTGCCCTGTTTGTTTAAAAGCACAACTCTGCCCTTACCAGATCTGGTACCTCAGACACTTAATTCCCTCCAGTTTCATCAGCTGTAAGAGGTAGTGGGTGGGCCAGGTGATCTTCCAGCTCTGACTCCAGGGAAAGAGAAAACTCAAGGGAGCCGCCGGGGATCTGGAGGAAGAGCTGCGGCAGGTGGGGGCTTTCAGCCAGAACGAAGCCTCCTCTAGAGAGGACGAGAGGCTTTTCAGAGTGGGTGGGGGTCAGGGTCACCTCCCTGCTGGGCCTCTGCTGCTGGGAGACCTGGTCTGAGCCCCCAGGCCCTGACTGGAGGCAGGAAGTGGAGCTCCCCGCCAGGCCCAGGCCAGGAGTCCTGCCACCTCGCCTCGGTAAGGCTGGTAAGGCTGCCGCAGGTAGTAAAGTGCTAGAAGGCAGCTGGGGTCCAGCGGCTCCAGCCCCCCTGGAGGTTCCCCTCCTTTCCCAGATGCCCCTCTGTCCCTCAGCAAAGTGTAGCCCATAGGAGGGGAGCCCAGGAGCAGATACAGGGCTCCAGGGGCCGGGGTGCTGGGTGATAGTGGAAGGTCAGCGGGACCCCTGGGCCAGGAGCCCGAGGAAAGATGAAGGCCCTGCATGGACAGCGTGGGGCTGGGCAGCGGGCTGCCTCCCCTCGGCTGCCATGCCACACGGGCTGGGGCCTCCCGGGCATTTTCTGAATGTATGGTAGATATCGAGGTAAATTTCATGATGAATATTTTTAAAACACACAGACTTTTGTAAGTGGATGGATTTTTTTTTTTTTAATCCACTTTTTTAAAGAGGACCCGGCAGTCATTCACGCAGCAAGCGTTTACTGAGCGTTTATAGTGCTGAATCCCATGCCGGTCTGTATGCTGCATTCTCGCGAAGTTGAGGGCAGGATCTCATGAAACCACCTAGGAGGTTCAGGGAAGACTCACCACCAGGGGAGGACCCTGGGCTGAGACCTGGACAGCTGGAGAGATTTGGCCAACTGAAGGAGAGAGGCATTTCAGGAGAGGGAACAGCCTAGGCGGGGCCGGGAGGCAGGCACCAGAGATGCTGACCGTGGTTGGAGCAGACCGTTGACAAGGAAATGTTCCTTTTCCTGTGCTTGTTACAATTCATTGATCTGTATAAGTCTCTTTAATATCTGTATCTCCTGCTAGACCACAAGCTCCAGGAGAGAGAATGGTGTGCGTTAATATTGTCTGCGGGATTCCCGTGCACAGCAGAATGCCCAGCACATAGCAAGTGTTCAGTTAAATGGGTATTAAGTGAACAAGTTAAAGGGAAAGAATTCTCATGTTAACATGAGTTCAATCAGAAAGGGTTGTGAAGCTGTGCTCGTGAGTTTGGATGTTATCCTAGTGGCAGTAGGGAGCCACTGAAGGTTTTTAATAGGGGAATCAGTCAGCTTTGTACTCTGGGAATCCCTTTTTGGCTCTGGTCTGGAGAATGGCTGGGGACAGAGAGTCCAAGTGGCGGAGTCTGGTGACCTAATCTCCAGCCATGGCTGTGTTGGTGAGGGGACTGCATACAATTTCCGGAGAGTTAAAGAGTTAGACTGAGAGTTTAAAGGGACATGCACATGAGGCACGAAGGAGACTGAGGTGCTGTAGGACTGTGTGTACACCCCATCGCTGGCCTTACCCCAAGGCATGGTTACAATTTATGATCTCTTTCTGTGACTCTCCCCTCAGTAGGCCATGAACCCTGGAGGGCCAGGGCCTGGCCCTATTCACGGTGGCATCCCTCGTGCCTGGCTGGCACAGCACCCAGTACGCAGTAACTGCTCAGTATGTGTTTAATGGATGAAGTTGTGATTGGAAATTGTACGCACAACTTTAAGGGTGGCTGATATTACTATTTAATAAATGCGATGTCCTAGCATCTTTTAAAACATGGGGCACAAAGAAGAAGTCCTGTAAGTTTGGGGAGCAGTGGTCTGAGGCCTGGGAGGTGGGTTGGGGAAGGAAGAGGGACGTGGCGGGGGAGATGCAGGGAGAGCCCCCCTGAGCCATGAGGACTGCTGAGCAAAGGAGGCCTCCTAGGTTTGGCAGCCAGCGCCCAACGTGCCTCTCCCTGGGATGGGAGTCTGTGGGGAGCGGCAGGTTTGGAGGAGTCCGTGATGACTTTGGGTGCCTGTGGGACATCCGGTTCAAGGCAGAAGTTGGGGTGTCTCCAGCAATGGCAGGTTCTGGAAACCTTAGGTGTGAGGGGGAGGATGTAGGGTGAGTGGGCGGCAGGAAGTGGAGGGAGGGGGCTGCGATGCCCCAGAGAAAGGGAATTTTAAGCAGGGGGCAGAGGTGTGAGTTAGGGACGGAGAAGGGCCAGCACTGGGAGTCCTGTGACTTCCTCAGGGCTCCACCACCCTCCTTGTGATTATTACCCCATCGTTACAGCCGGGGAGAGGTGCCAGTGCAGCAGGGCCTTCCAGAGACCCCAGCTTCACAGGGTGCAGCCCCGGCAGGTGGAGTTCTTTCACTTCCACTCAGTCCCATGTTTCCTTCCTGCCTGTCCCCCTCCTTACCCTCCTCACACTCCTGAGTTCCTGAGTTAGTCCTGCTCACCCAGGAGGAAGCCGGGCCCTTCTCTGCTGCGTCCTGGTCCCTGGTCGAGGAGCCAAAGGTGTTTGCTGCTTTCCTTCTCCTTCCTCCCCTTCCCTCTCCTCCCTCTGGTCTGGCTGAGAGGAAGGTCCCGAGCTGGCTGCAGCGAGGGAAGGAAGTCCCAGGGCTGGCCGCCTGCCCGGCCGTTGCATATCCAGCTTCCACAGGCCGGAGGCCAAGTGCAGCGGTGAGCCAGCAAATGTGTGACAGGCGCTTGGGGCAAAAAGCCCTTGGTTGATAGAATCTATTGATTCCTGTGGTGTCAATATTCCCGCTGTGACCAATTTCAAGCTACCAACATGACGTCACTGAATGCAGACTTGGGACGAGACGTGTAAGTAACACACTCTCATGTAACATTCCTGCTGGACAGACACAATAGGTGTAGACAGCTTCAAGAGTGTGTGATCACAAAAAGTGGCAAATTAATTAGGAAGTGATGAGGTTTGAGTGTTTATTGCTTTTTAAGAGTATAACTTACTTTCTTGTAAGTATTTATAATGTAACTTTTTTTTATTTTTTATTTTTTTAACGTTTTTTTTTTTTTATTTATTTTTGAGACAGAGAGAGACAGAGCATGAACGGGGGAGGGGCAGAGAGAGAGGGAGACACAGAATCGGAAACAGGCACCAGGCTCTGAGCCATCAGCCCAGAGCCGGACGCGGGGCTCGAACTCACGGACCGCGAGATCGTGACCTGAGCTGAAGTCGGACGTTTAACCGACTGAGCCACCCAGGCGCCCCTATAATGTAACTTTTAAAATAATGGCTGTTTAGGGGCGCCTGGGTGGCTCAGTTGTTTCAGCATCTGACTTCGGCTCAGGTGGTGATCGCACGGTTTGTGAGTTCGAGCCCCATGTCCGGCTCTCTGCTGTCAGCACAGAGCCTGCTTCAGATCCTCTGTTCCCCTCTCTTTGCCCATCCCCTGCTCATTCTCTCTCTCTCTCCTTAAATTTTTAAAAAATCTTTTATTTTATTTTTGAGAGACGGAGTATGAGTGAGGGAGGAACAGAGAGAGAGGGAGACACAGAATCTGAAGCAGGTTCCAGGCTTTGAGCTGTCAGCACAGAGCCCGACGTGGGGCTCGAACTCACGGACAGTAAGACCTTGACCTGAGCCGAAGTCGGACGCGCAACTGACTGAGCCACCCAGGCAACCCCCCACCGCCCTCTTTCAAAATAAACAAACTTAAAAAAAAAAATAATAAAATAATGTCTAACAACCACTTTGCCAAATTCTTGAAAGTTTAACAATAAGCTTTGCAAGTAGTACAGATTGGCTCCAGCAACCACTAAGTGCCACCGGGGCCATGAGAAAAGGGGGAGACTCCAAACCCCAAATCCTAGGGGATGACATTTCCATGGATGTGGATCTCCTCTGGCATCCTTTCCCTGTCCAGGCTGTGGGCAATGTCAGTCTGGATGGCAGGAGGTGGGCAGTGAGCCTCAGCGTCCCTGTTTACAGTAAGACCCAGAGGAGCAGAGCCCGGCCCTGGGCACCCCTTCTGCCTGCAGACTTGTGCTTTCCTGGCCTGGATCCCTGGGCCCTGTGTCTGCCCAGGTCCCAGCCTCTGGACACCTACCCCGGCAGCCCGGAGCCAGGAAACTTGAGTGGAGCCATGCCCTTCTCCTTTGAATGTGTGAAATCTTGCGAGAGTTGGAACTTCCATGCTGGGGATGATTGGGCAAGCCTGCTTTCTGAGCAATGACGAAAACAAAAGAGAACAGAGCCTCTATTTCTTTACTCTGGGCTGCAATGCAATTGGGATAGTGCTGGGTGTGAACAAACAAGGGATAGAGGAGAGCTTCAGGGCTACAACTCAACCCAGGCTCATTGAGAATGAAAAGCACTGATGAGTCTACTTGACACATTCTGAATGTGCCAGAGTTTGCACTAGGTCTTGGCGATGTCAAAGGTGGTGACACACAGCGGTGAAAACTTTGTCTTGGCTACCCCAGGAAATGAGTTGGGTCTCTGGCTTGATGCTCCTGTGTTCCTGTCAATGACCATTGTGAAGGCTGGAGGAAAGAGGTCACCTTCCCACCACATCCCAAATATGCCTCAGGCCCTGGTTCACGTCTGTCCCTCAACTGAAGGTGCCTTCCCCTTGTCCATAACCGTAGCCCGTCACAAGGCAACCTATCACACCAGGCTTCCTCCTAGCTCCCTCTCAGATGAGCTGCCTCTACTTGTAGGGCTTCTGCATTCTCCCTTGGGTCTTCCTTTGGGTGTGGGGTTTATGTGCTCTGATTTCTAAGATCAGGAAGGCTGGGACCTTGTCATTCGCTCATTCATTCATTCTCATTCGTTCAGTGGGGAGCAGGGCTGGGGAGGAGAAGGAGGATGAAGGTCTGTCCAATAATGAGTGAGGGTCCAGCTCGAGGGGAGCATCCATTCTGAATGGAGGGACAAAGAGGGGCAGAGTGGGCAGGCTGCTCATCACCAACGGGGCCTCAGGGTTCAAACATGTTCACTCTTAGACACCATTTCCATCACAGCGGGTGGACTGGTTTCCCTCGAGGTTTCTGAGACCCACCAAGTCAGTTTTAAGCAATCATAAACTATAACTTAAAAAAGACAAAACAAAAAGGAATAATGAAGAGGAGGTGGAAAAACACCTACAACCCCCTGACAAATCCCTGTTCTGCTGTCATTTCAGACCCTGTGCTGGTACTTATTCTCTTTTTTATCTGCCTGCAGGTTACTCTCAGAGGGTATTTCCATGGATTCTGCTTGGTGCCCGCCTGCCTGAGGACAGCCCCACCCCTGCCTTTCTGCCTTGTGGTAAAGACCTTTTCTATTCCTTTTTTCTGAGCAAAAAAGATTAGTGTGTTGTTTCCTCCAAGAAACAAAGTTCTATCTGTATTCTGTGTAGCTGCATAGTGGTTTAAATTTTCTCTTTCATTTCTCTCTCTTTAATATTGCTTACTTGTAAAATGCAATATGGGGAGATTTAGCTGAAATTCAGGCAGTCGGCGGAAGGCTCAGGTGTGAGACTCGGGCGCCACCTGCTGGTCACTTCTGAGTATGACAAAATTGAATTTGCCTTGAGCCTCTGGTGTGTACAGGTGAAAATGAGTTGATTTGAAAGTTAAATATGGAAAAGGTGTGTGCAACAACACGTGTAACCAACAAAGCGTTTGTGTCAGAACCCATAAAGAACTCTTAAAAGTTAACATAAAGAATGCAATAAATAGAGGGGCGCCTGGGTGCTCAGTGAGTTGAGCCTCTGACTCTGATTTCTGCTCGGGTCATGATCCCAAGGTTGTGGGATCAAGCCCTGTGTCTGGCTCAGCGCTGAGCATGGAACCTGCTTAAGATTCTGTCTCCCTCTGCCCCTCTACCTTCTAAGGCGTTCATGGTCTCTCTCTCTCTCGGAAAAAAAAAAAAAAAGAATGCAATAGAAAAAGGAGCAAGAGTCTTGTAAAGAGGCACTTAGTAAAAAAGGATATCCAATGGACAGTGAATTTATGAAAAATGGTCAACTTCTTATTCTTAGACTCTTGGAGGAGGAAGAGACGTGGAGAAAGGCCAAGGTATGGTGGAAGCCTGAAAACTAAAACAAAACAAAACAAAACAAAAAACCCCAGTCTCCCAAGTCATTCAGATTTAACCCACTAGGAAGAAAAAACTTCACCTCAGCTTAATTTGCATTAGGGAAGATGGAAAATCTTTTGCTGTGAATGTAAAACTGCTCTAGGAAAAAATAAAGCCTTAAGAAAAACCCTTGCCCACTCAGTGAAGAGTCAGCTAAACAAAAGCCTGAGGGAGTGCTAGGCTTGCCGGCCTGAAAAATCAGTGAACAGAGACCACTGTGTGTGCTCTGCAGGGTGGGGAGACAAATCGGGGAGTAGGTTCTGGAAGAAGACACCCAAGGAGCTAAAACAGGTGGTTACTGATTGGGGGGAGACAGATATTTGCCGTGTGTCTTTCTATCTGGCTTTAATGTTTGAAGCATATGCCGGTTTATGTATTGAAAATAAAGAGAAAGCTTGAAACCTAGTAACTTAAAAGGCTGAAATATGCTCAGTGGTGATGTCACTTGAAAGAGCACTGGTGACCTTGGGGGAGAGATTTGGTCAAGAGGGGGCAGTAAAATCCAAAGTCTAATAAGTTTGGGCAAAAAGGAGGAGAAGAAGCGGGGACAGACTCCCCACACTTGCCTGATTTTGCTTGCGAGGGAGGGAAGGAGGGCAGCAACCAGACTTGGGGCCAGGATCCAAAAGGGGGCTTACTTTGTTTCTCAGGAGAGAGATGTGAGGCATTCGCTGAGGGCAAAGGGGTGAAAGAGAAGGCATCCCAGGGGAGGGAAGGTGAAGGCCAGGAGGCTGGTAGAGCACAGTGGATGGAATGAAGAGCTTGGTGAGAACCGCCCTGGGGCTAAGCACGTTGCGGGGCGAGCCCCGTGTACTTGTGAGGCCACAGGAACAGTCCAGGAATTTTGCAGCAGCTTTATGGTCTGGTGGCGGGTTGTGCGGATGGCTTCTGAGGCCCCCGCGCATCCGATTTTCTTCTTCCAGAGCAGCGCCGTGCAACAGACTTTCTGCATGGAAAGTTCTGTCTCTTTGCTGTCCAGTGAGGTAGCCATAAGCCACATAAAGCTATTGAGTGCTTGAAATGTGGCCAAAGCGACTTAGGAACTGAATTTTAGTTTTATTGAAGTTTTTTTAACACTCGATTTTAATTGAGATATAATTGACAAACAATGTCCTCTGCACATGTTTAAAAAGTACAACCAAATAATATCTGCTATGTGTATACACCTGTGCAACAATCACCACATCCGAGACAGGGAGCCTCTCTCTCAGCCCAGGGTTTCCTCATGTGCCTTTGTAATCCTTCCCTCTCGCCCTTCCCTCTTCCCACCCAGAAAACCACTGATCTGCTTTCAGTCAGTATTTCAGTCACTATAGATTAGTTTGAATTTTATACAAGTGGAATTACACAATATTTATTTTTTGTCTATGTTATTTGCTCAGCAGAGTTATTTAGAGATTCCTCCATGTTGTATGTATCAATAGTTCATTCCTTTTTGTCACTCAGTAGTATTTCGTTATATGGATATACCACATTTGTTTTTATCCCTTCATCTGTGGATGAACATTTGCTTCTTTTCTCCAGTTTTTAGCCAATACACATAAAGTTGCTATGAAGATCATTATACAAATCTCTGTGTGGATCTATGCCTCCATTTTTCTTAGGTATATATCTAGGAACGCTGTGGCTGGAATATATGGTAGTTGTAACTTTACAGTTTTATTTAATTTTTTTAAAATATAATTTATTGTCAAATTGGCTAACATACAGTGTATGAAGTGTGCTCTTGGTTTTTTCGGTAGATTCCCATGGGTCATCGCTTACATATAACACCCAGTGCTCATCCCAACAGGTGCCCTCCGCAATGCCCATCACCCATTTTCCCCTCTCCCCCACCCTCCCATCCACCCTCAGTTTGTTCTCTGTATTTAAGGGTCTCTTATGGTTTGGCTCCCTCCCTCCTCTGTTTGTAACTATTTTTTCCCCTTCCCTTCCCCCATGGTCTTCTGTTCAGTTTCTCAAGATCCACATATGAATGAAAACATATGATACCTGTCTTTCTCTGACTGACTTACTTCACTCAGCATAATACCTTCCAGTTCCATCCACATTGCTGCAAATGGCATGATTTCATTCTTTCTCCATTACCAAATAGTATTCTTTTGTATGTATAAACCACGTCTTCTTTATCCATTCATCCATTGATGGACATTTAGGCTCTTTCCATAATTTGGCTATTGTTGAGAGTGCTGCTATAAACATTCAAGTGCTATGAATCAGCACTCCTGGATCCTTTGGATAAATTCCTACTAGTCCTATTGCTGGGTCATAGGGTAGTTCTATTTTTAATTTTTTGAGGAACCTCCACACTGTTTTCCAGAGCGGCTGTACCAGTTTGCATTCCCACCAAAAGTGCAAGAGGGTTCCTGTTTCTCTGCATCCTCGCCAGCATCTGTAGTTTCCTGAGTTATTTGTTTTAGCCACTCTGACTGGTGTGAGGTGGTATCTCAGTGTGGCTGTGATTTGTGTTTCCCTGAAGATGAGTGATGTTGAGTATCTTTTCAGGTATAGGTTGGCCATCTGGATGTCTTCTTTGGAAAAGGGTCTATTCATGTCTTCTGCCCATTTCTTCACTGGATTATTTGTTTTTTGGGTGTGGAGTTTGGTGAGTTCTTTATAGATTTTGGATACTAGCCCTTTGTCTAAGATGTCATTTGCAAATATCTTTTCCAATTCCATCGGTTGCCTTTTAGTTTTGTTGATTGTTTCCTTTGCAGTGCAGAAGCTTTTTATCTGGATGAGGTCCCAAAAGTTCATTTTTGCTTTTAATTCCCTTGCCTTTGGAGATGTGTCAAACAAGAAATCGCCGTGGCCAAGGTCAAAGAGGTTGTTGCCTGCTTTCTCTTCTAGGGTTTTGATGGTTTCCTTCTCACGTTTAGGTCTTTCATCCATTTTGAGTTTATTTTTGTGAGTTAATTTTATTTAATTTTAATTAATATTAATTAAAATTTAGGGGAACCTGGATGGCTCAGTCGGTTAAGTGTCCAACTCTTGATTTCAGCTCAGGTCATTATCCCAGGGTTGTGAAATTGAGCTCCAAATCTGGATCTGAGCTGACAGTGCAGACCCTGCTTGGGATTCTCTCTCTTCCTCTCTCTCTGCCCCTCCACCACTCACGCTCGCGCACAAGTGTACTCTCTCTCTCTCAAAATAAACGTTAAAAAATATAGTAATTAAATTTAAATGGCCAAATGTAGCTAGTGGCTCCCATATTGGGCAGCACAGTTCTAGAATGTATTTATTACTCCAGTGATTTTGTACGAGGGAGAGACTTTCACTCCTGCGCTAATCTCGGAATATATTCATTCCTCATTCATTCAGTGAAGATCTATTGAGACTCACTTTGTGCCGCTCATTTTGCTAGACACTAAGGATGGGATGGGGCAAAATGGATACGGACCCCGCCCTTAAGATACTTACATTCTAGTGGACTCAGTCTGGTTACCTATGGGTGTACTAAGTCCACTGGGGAATGAGAGGATGAATCCAGTGCGATTATAAAGTAGAGTAGTTCAAGTCTGTGTAGGTGTTGGGATGGCCCCAGGAGTTGTATGGGCTTAGGGTGAGGGATGAAGCCTCTCCCTCTCCTAGTGATATAACCTGTGAAAATAAGAACCAGGTACAGAGATGGTCGTATGTTTAGAGAATAGAGGTGCAGTTGGTGAATTTGGTGTTTCAGGCAGTTTTTTTTTTTGGGGGGGGGGGGACATTTGCTGTGAAGGGGAGAGAGAAGGAGACACATGCTGTGTTAGGACTAGTTGTGCCTGTCCCAGGCACGTGGTGGGGGCGCCATGCTCATTGGAACTCCCCATAGTCTAAGCCCTCACTCGGTCACTGTGACAGTATACACACATCTCTACTTATGTTTCCCTCTGGAGATAAACTAGTTTAGGCCCTGAGTTAGTGGCTGTGGGTGTACTGAACCAAGAATCTTCCTAAGAATTTTTAGGTCCTTCTGCTCATGACTCACAGATTCTGCCTGTGGATACTTTGCCAGAAGCAGCCCCCAGCCCAGGACGTTGGTGGAAGGAAGTGCAAGCATAGTAAGATGTCATCTTTGCACTGATGGCATGACCTGTGCTGGGGTGGTTATGAATGAGTCACTTGGGAAGCAGGTCCTGCCCCTCAATTGTGTATTTAAGTTATGACGTTGGTGTTCTTTTCAGGGTGTCAGGAAAGCTTTCGTAAGGCCAGGGAAGCTCAGGAAACCAAAATGGGAATAATGGCAGCTGCAGCCACCACTCAGGAGCACCTGGCATGCACCAGGCACTTGGCATGCATCACCTCGTGTAATCCTCCCAACAGTCCTGGGGTCAGCTGACATTTATGACCCCCATTTTACTGATGAAAGAACTGAGCCCAAAGAGGTCAAATAATTTACCTTAGTTCATACCGACAGAACCTGAACATACACTTGGGGGTCACTTCTGCCCCAGTGAGAAGAAGCTGATAGGTTTGAAATGACTTGACATAAAATCTCAGATGTTAGTTTCTTTCCATCCTTCCGTTACTCCCTGGTATAAGAGGCTTCCTGAATTATACTAAGTAGATAGGTCCAGTGGCGACACTTGCCATTTCTCAATCACGGAGTGGGGAGCGGGAGGAGGAGATGACAATGTATTGAACGGCAAGCACCACACTAGACATTTTATGGACATCGTGGTAGTTCACCCCTAAAGCAAACCTGTGACATCCAGGGTGTTACCTTTTGCAGCTGAGAGGGCTAGGTGCAGGCTAAGATCACCCAGCTATTAAGTTCATAGAGCCGAATTTGAGCCCTCACAGGTTGGATCCAAACTTTCTCCTCATCACATCATACTGCCTCTCTTTAGTGTCTCAACAACAAAACACATAAGAGAAGAGGCTGTAAGAGCATAGCCCCTCGGGGTCTTTATTGACAAAAAATGTCAGTAAGCCTCAGGCAGTTCTGGGAGAGATGAGGTCAGAGTTAAGGTAACCTGTCCATCCAGTTGGGCAATTATTATTTTTTCAATGTTTATTTATTTTCAGAGAGAACGAGAGAGAGAATGTGCATGCATGTGCATGAGCAGGGTATGGGCCGAGAGAGAGAGAATCCCAAGCAGGCTCCGCACTGTCATTGTAGAGCCCGGAAGTGGCGCTTGATCTCACAAACCAAGAGATCAAGACCTGAGCTGAGATCGAGAGTCAGACGCTCAACCCACTGGGCCACCCAGGCGCCCCTCCTGAGAAGCCTTTAGAACACTGCTCGGCATGTACAGGGCTAAGCATTCAATCAATGTTTTATTATTATTAACTATGCAGACAGCCAGGCTGAGTCCCGGCAAAACAGAGTCACTTGTCCAGTGAGACACATCTAGCAAAGCTGAGACCAGAATCGGTTCTTCTGCCTCCTACTCCAGGGTACATCTGTCTGTTTGGTATTATGTTTTAGCCGCGAGAATAAAGGGTGATTAGGTTGCTGGAGGGGTTGTGGCTGGGGGAGGGGCTAAATAGGTAAGGGGCATTAAGGAAGACACTTGGTGGGATGAGCATTGGGTGTTACATGTAGGGGATAAGTCACTGGAATCTACTCCTGAAATCATTGTTGCACCACATAACTGAGTTAGTTACATACTAACTAACTTGGATGTAAATTAAAAAGAAAAAAAAAATTAATTAGTTTTAAAAAATGAGTGATTTAGGGGTGCCTGGGTGGCTCAGTCACTTAAGCGTCTGACTTCAGCTCAGGTCATGATCTCATGGTTTGAGTTCGAGCCCTGCGTTCGGCTCTGTGCTGACAGCTCAGAGCCTGGAGCCTGCTTGTGATTCTGCGTCTCCCTCTCTCTGCCCTCCCCTGCTTACACTCTGTCTCTTTCTAAATAAATAAATAAATAAATAAATAAATAAATAAAACACTAGATATAAAATATTTCTTTGAGGTTTATTTATTTTGAGAGAGTGCAAGCAGGGGAGGGGCAAGAAGAGAGGGGGACAGAGGATCTGAAGTGGGCCCTGGGGCACCTGGGTGGCTCAGTCGGTTAAGCAACTGACTTCAGCTCAGGTCATGATCTCGCAGTTCGTGGGTTCGAGCCCCACGTCGGGCTCTGTGCTGACAGCTCAGAGCCTGGAGCCTGCTTCGGATTCTGTGTCTCCCTCTCTCTCTCTCTCTGCCCCTGCTCTGCTTGTGCTCTGTCTCTGTCTCTCAAAAAGTGAATAAACATTAAAAAATATATATATTTATTGCACTGTTGGTGGGAATGCAAATTGGTGCAGCCGCTCTGGAAAGCAGTGTGGAGGTTCCTCAGAAAATTAAAAATAGACCTACCCTATGACCCAGCAATAGCACTGCTAGGAATTTATCCAAGGGATACAGGAGTACTGATGCATAGGGGCACTTGTACCCCAATGTTCACAGCAGCACTCTCAACAACAGCCAAATTATGGAAAGAGCCTAAATGTCCATCAGTTGATGAATGGATAAAGAAATTGTGGTTTATATACACAATGGAATACTACGTGGCAATGAGAAAAAATGAAATATGGCCTTGTGTAGCAACGTGGATGGAACTGGAGAGTGTGATGCTAAGTGAAATAAGCCATACAGAGAAAGACAGATACCATATGGTTTCATTCTTATGTGGATCCTGAGAAACTTAACAGGAACCCATGGGGGAGGGGGAGGAAAAAAGAAAAAAAAAAAAAAAAAAAAAAAGAGGTTAGAGAGGGAGAGAGCCAAAGCATAAGAGACTGCTAAAAACTGAGAACAAACTGAGGGTTGATGGGGGGTGGGAGGGAGGGGAGGGTGGGTGATGGGTATTGAGGAGGGCACCTTTTGGGATGAGCACTGGGTGTTGTATGAAAACCAATTTGACAACAAATTTCATATAATAAAAATAAATAAATAAATAAATAAAAATATATATATATATTTAAAAAATGAGTGATTTAAACTCCATCAGTACTTTCAAAGTAGTGTAAGCTGTCCCCCAACTTCAAGCTGAAAATAGTTACTATTCATCTTCTAAAAATAAAGTGTCTTTTGTAAAACAAACAAGCTGTTATCAGCAAGATAGGAATTGACAAGCACTAGCTTGGTGCTACTAAGGAGGGCCTCTGGGAGAGATTATCAGGTTCTGTAAGTGATAATAGCTACTGGCTGTTAATACCAATTTAGTTGCAATTAATTGTGTAATTGTCTGGGATGTTTCAGAAATGGGTCTAATTTCTGTTGTAATCTTTTTAAAGAGATACAGAAAATAACCAGAAATTCTTGAATAGCTATACTATAATTACACATACCCAAGTATAAAAAAAACCAATTCTTTGTTATTGGGAGATAGCCAATCTGGAACATTTTTTCAGAGAAGCAATTTTATGATAGGGTTTCAGTTACATTATGGAAAAGAGATTACAGCATTGACAGTGAGGATTCTTAGAAAAAATTTCCATGCAAAAATAGATATTTAGTGGGGCACCCGGGTGGTTCAGTTGGGTACGCGGCTGACTGGCTCAGGTCATGATCTCACGGTTTGTGAGTTTGAGTCACACATCAGGCTCTGCACTGACAGCTCGGAGCCTGGAGCCTTCTTCGGATTCTGTGTCTACTTCTGTCCTTCCCCCACTCATGCTTACTCTCTCTCTCTATCTCACTCTCTCGCTCTCTCAAAAACAAACATTAAAAAAAAGATATTTAGTGTATGTATGGTTTCTAACTGTGGGAATATTCACACAGCCCTTCTGTGTCTCTAACGCTAGAAATTCAAAGAAAACACCTAGGTCCCTCCCCCAAGGGCTTGTGGGTAATCAGACAGTGGTGGCTCCCACAGTGACCAAATGAGGGAGGGAGGTAGGCACAGAAGAAGGGCTCCTAATTCACAAAGGGAGGGAAAGGAAGGCTTTTTGGAGGAGATGATACCTGAGGAGAATCTTTAAGGATGAGTTGGTTTTTATGAGGTAAAGAAGCTGGGGAAATGATTTTCCAGATAAAGAAGGGGCAAAGGAGCAGAGGATAAGAAAATTTGCCTCATTCTGGGAGCTATAAGACTGGCACTGCTCAATTAGCCAAGTAAAAAAATAGTAGGCAGTGCCTTTGTGAAGAAATTAACTTGTAGTAATAATGATGTGTTCCCAGCACTTTCTTTATGTAGCTCATTTAATCCTCATAAAAGTCACATGAGGCAGGAACAGTTAATATTTTTATTTTGTGGACAGAGAAACCGAGCACAGAGAAGTTCAAAGAGTTTCCCCAAATCTCAATGTTAGAAAGGGAGGGGAGGGCCAGGGTGGAAACCTAGGCCGTCTGCTCTGAGTCCATACCTCTGTGTGAGCTCACAATGAAAGCATCTATTTGGTTTGGAGCTACCTAGTAACTAACCCAGATATCTACTACATCTTACCCACTCCCAACCAAGATGAGATCAGCTTTAACTAATAATTCCATGGCTTGTGGGAAGTTCATTGACTTCCTGGAAATATCTATGAATTACTGGAGGCTTGTGTTTTTTGTTTCCCATGGGTTCACAGTCTGTATGTAATATTTCTGAGCTGTTTCTTTGTCTCGATCCTGTCTTGGTAAGGATTCAATGGTGGGCACAACCCTTTCTGCTTGTTTTAGCCATCTTTCCCTTCCCCCCACCCCCAAGCAATGTAAACATTGACTTAAGATTTGGGGGATTGTTGTGCCCAGGGGGTCCCATGGTACGTTGACTGTAACGTGGACTAGCCCCTCCCCTTCACAAACAAGACCAGTTGTGGACACAGAAGTGCATTGTCCTGAGAGCAAAGCAGTGGCTGGCTATTGAAGAAATGGCAGAAGGAGCCTGGCCCTTGTGGCTTGGGTCCCAACCCTTCCCAGTCATGGCTATGAGGACTGAGGAATGAAGAAAGGAAAGGCTAGTGAGAACATGCTTAAACCTGATTTAGCACTATCCTGGTGCCTCAAAAAACAAGAACTCAATTAAGTAATAGAGTAAACTTTTGGCTACTTTTTTGCTAAGCATGTATATAAATTATGGAAAGTTGTGTCTTCCTAAACTATTATACTTCCATTATTTGTATACATCTATGGTCTAATGGTTGTGATTTTGACTACAGTAGTCTACACTAGATCCCTTTTATATTGTTTACTAGTTATAACTATATTTAAGAGATGTCTGTGACCTTCTCTTTCTACATGACTACCTATGTGACTTTCAGCACGGCAGTTAACTTCTCCTGGTCTCAGTTTCTTCATTTGTAAAGTGAAGATTATAATATTTATCAAAATACCATCATGAGAATTACACAATTAAGTATATAGCAGTGTCTGAAAGGCAGTAAAGGTTCAATAAATGTTAGCAATTATTTCCCCCGTTAACCAAAATTGGACTGTGGTTTGGTATGGCTGAAGCATGGGAGACAGGATAGTGGTTGTAGAAAGGGTGGAATTGTGGGTGGAGAAGTGAGCAGTCACCAAACCAGAAGGATTTTGTACGTCGTTACCAAGAGGATGGACTTTATCCTACAGGCCAGTTTCTCAAGCCATCCGTAATGGGAGTGTGATCTTCTATTTGTAGGAGTGAGGGTATGACCCAAGACGCTCTCCAAAAACATAATATTGTTTCATTTCCTGTTTAATTTTTAAAAATACACAGGAATTTTTTGTTCTAGTCCACAACATATTCAGTGGTAGGGAGGTGGCCCTCACAGATCATTTCTTGGTTAAATGATTGTAAAATGAATTCATATCTGGAGGTAGTCTCAATATACCTTATTAAAGTCCAACCTACTGAACCAATTCTTTGAGATGTCCCAATTTCAGTATTATGGTATCTTAAAGATGAGAATGCTTCTCAAACCAAGTATGTAGATCTCAATGGCTAAAACACTGAATTATATAATATTTCTTAGAATTTTAACAAATATTCAGGACTTTGGAAAATATTCTTACACAAAAAAGCAAAGCAACAATGGTATAGGCTTGTGTTCAGATACTGCTGAAACTCCAGTCAGACCGTAAAGTGATTAAGAGCCTGATGGAACTAGGATTTGCCAGTTGCCTTCACAGGGAACTGATTTAACGAATGAAGTCCAGGAAACTCTCCTCTTCACCCCACTTCTTCATTCCTTGACTAGGCCAGATATCTACTACAATCACTGTCCTGAGGCAAGTGTCCCTGTAACCATTTATGTTGTTAGGATTCCTCTGGGGAGGAAGTAGAAGAAAGAATAATGAGGGAGGGTGGGAGCAGATCTCCAATCCTAGGAAAGTCAAGGGAACAGAGGTGGTCTGTCTTGCTTTCAGGTTGGCTTTGCGTTCATGGGGTCTCTGAAAATTTCCATTAAAAAAAAAAATCCTACTTTCTTCCCAAGAAATAGCTCAGTATATTTTGTAGAAAAACCAACTCACACACATTTTCCCCATGGCGCCAGCATTTTGTTAAAGTGAACAAAAGTGTTAAAAAAAAAACAAAACAAAAAAACCCACCAAAACACACCAAAACCCCACAAACCAATATGCAGAAGCTGGCAAGTAAAACAAACAGGAATTTCAAGTCAAACCAGAACAAATTTTTGAAAAGTTCACAGAAGGAATTTGGCAACTTGCAAAGTATCATCTTCATGTTTATTGGCCAAACTTTATAGTTCATGTTCTGTAAAAGTCACATAGAGCCTTAAACCAGAATTCTGCCTGAAAATTTCACTGAGGCTGGATTTTTAAAGCTCCTAATCTTAAACACATGATTTATGTAAAGATGATATTTAGTCAGAAGGCCTCATACTTCCTATTTATGCTTAGGCTATATTCTAGCTTAAAGAAAATATACTATATCATAGCTGGAATTATAACCAAAAATATTATCCAACTAATATATAAAATAAAATGGAAAGTTTGGCATAAGAGTTTGTAAGTCTAATTTATAATTTATTGTAAAGTAAATTCGAATTCATTTTGGCATCTGACAAGGAAGAAAAAAATGACACATCAAAATAGATATATACAGCTAGGCAAGTAATCAAATCATATGTTAACATCTCACTACTATAACTTACCTAAAACTATGTTTTATTACTATTTTCAAAAATAGAGGAGTCTTTCTCTAGGTGACTGGGAAACTTTAAAGAACATGTTATTTTTAAAGCCCAATAACCGAATTTCATCTTAGCAGATAAAATGGTATTTTTCATTCGTGAGTGCCCATTTGGCACAAGCTGCATAGGGTACTCAACACACATAGGGTACTTTAACGCATATTTGTTAAAGTTCTAAGAAATATTATATAATTCAGTGTTTTAGGCACTGAGATCTACATACTTGGTTTGAGAAGCATTCTCATCTTTAAGATACCATAATACTGAAATTGGGACATCTCAGAGAATTGGTTCAGTAGGTTGGACATTTTATTTATTTTTTGTCATAACTTAAGTGAAAATTAAAAAATCCAGTAAACCTGTATATTGAAAAGTATTCTTAAATGATCCTGGTGTTAGGGGGTAGAAAACTGCTTTGCTAGTAAACTTAGAGAGTATATGGCACATAGACGGTGTTTGAAATCCTGCTCCTCTTCTCCTCTATCTCTGCCTCAAACTTCCGAGGAAGACAGACAAAAGAAAAAAGGTAAGGGAGGGTAAGAAGCTTTGACAGCGCAGGTGGCCTTCAGACTGGCCAGTCACAGAAACTTCCGAGCAGTCTCCAGAAAAGCCTGCTGCATCCATCTGCGCTGTTAAGAGCCTTGAAACCATATGACAGTGTATACCAAGGGCGGGCAAACTTCGCCTACAAATGGTCAGATAGTAAATATTTTATATCTGTCCCAACTACTCAACTCTGCCACCGCGGCACAAAAGCAGCCACAGGTAACTATACGTGATGAAATGAGTGTGGCTGTGTTTGAGGAATACTTTATTTACACTGAAATTTAAAGTTCAACATAATTTTCACATATCATTCTTCTGATTTTTTTTTTTTTAACCATTAAAAAATACAAAAACCATTTTCAGCTCCATGGGCCACGCAAAACGGGCTGCAGGCCAGACTCGGCCCATGAGGCACAGTGTGCTGACCCCCCCGTCTGTACCATCGGAGGGTCACCAGGTCATTCCTCTCAGACTTCACAAAGGCCCTCACCAATCTTACTTTCACGGGAGCATCTCTTTCCTTTCTGCCATTGTTGCTGGGCCTGCAGGAATATTAAAAGTGACTTGTAGAAAAAGTTATAGATTCTTTTAATAGCTCTTTTTTTCTTTATCTGGAAGGTTTTTCCCAGGTTTAGTTCTTAAACACCTTAAACAGGGCATTACAGTCTGAGTTTATAAAACTAGGTTATCATCTATTTTCCAAAGCTTTTTAAGATTATTACTATGTTTTAAGGTCTGCTATTGCTCAATAAAGCAGCCCAGAAATTTCAGGATTATATATTTTCATTTTTTAATAAACCACACGGCAAAACAATACTTTATTTAATAAATGTATAGGAAATTACAATTTGAAAATTGCAAATACAGTACATATACATATACTATACCTTGATCTTAAATTATATGGAGAAACACCAGCTTCAAAATCTTCCTAAAATCAATCGTATGCAAAATACCTGGTTTCTGAAAGGGCAAATGGAAAAGTATATACAATTTCTTAAACTGTGATATGGCTTAATAACATATATTTTTAGAGAAGCATAAGCTTTCCAAATATAAGGTATCTTCCAGGTGCAAAGCTGACATACTGGCCATTTCAATTTTTCAGAATATACTTAACTGCAATATTTAAATTGACGCTGTCATAGATGTAATTGGGAAAGTCTCCGTAAATGTTTTCCAGTCTTACCAAAAATCAGAAAATATTGGTCTTTACAATATGATCGGAAGAATAACGTAACAGAGTAAAACCCTTTGTAAGCAGGAATTCAAGGATCGGATGGCCTGAATGCACACACACAATTCAATACTGAGGAATTCCCACGACAATTTCTTCTAATTTGCGGGCTCCTATGAACATAACAAAAAATATCCCTGATTGGTGAGCTGTAAAACAAATCTGATGTCCTTTCCAGCAAGATTCCCGTGGCAGATCTGTAGTTAGAGTTTGCAAATCATGTTTTGGTTAGAGACAAAAAAAACTTAAATCATTTGGAAATCAGACTCACCTCCCCTCAACACAGCATATAGCAAGGTGTCACTATTCTTTGGGACTAATACTCAACTGGCTCATGAGCTAAGCTTGGTTTAAAAAGAAACCAAGCCAAAGGAACTAATCTTACATCTATTAACACATTCTGTAACTTTAAATTTACTATATGTAAGGTAGAGTCAACAGGAAAATTGCCTAAAATCTTATTCCAACGGGGCTCAGATTCTGTAAAAACACACCTTATTCATTATGGTGAACCAATTCACATAAATTCATAAAAAGAAAATAAATTTACCTCATTGTGCTTGTTTCAAAAGTGAATGACTATCTCTTCTAAAGTGGTGAGAGTAGTTGTTTAAGAAACACAATCCAGTCTTAGAATCTTCACTTATGGTTGTATAGTGTAGTCTATCTCTATCATACTTATACTGTAAAGTTCAGTGTCCAAGAGAAATCTGGATCAAGAACAATCAGCTGTTTAAAAAAAGGGTTCTTCCTCACGAAGAAAGTTTATAAGTGGTGCTTTGTTTCTGAAAGATGGTTTTCCTCACATTTAAACAAAAGGGAAGCTCATGTATCTGATCTTGCCTGTGTCTATTCTGGGAAAATTCTACTGAAAACAAACACTGTCAGTGAGGACACCTGGGTTCAAGACACAGAACCAGAACACTGAGACTTTTAAGAGCAGGAAACTTAGTTTTAGAAAATGGAAATAAAGTACCCAAACTTGAAACGAAAACAGTAAAATAAGAGAGCCTGTGATTTGGCAAACAATACTGACAGGAGCTGCAAGCTGCAAAAATCTGGGCTCACATTACACAAGGCACAGCTAATGGGAAGTGTATGTGGGAATTCTATTTGAAATGGTTCTACATTTCAAAGCTCTCTGAAAGATGCCCTATTCAACTATATTCCTCACATTAGGTTTGTAAGGCAGCATGGTCGTTAATGAAAAATAGGTCTTTTCCTAAAATAAATCAAAATGCTGCCTCTGGCCAGAGTTTTGACAGACAGGTTTATATATACAAGTAACTCTGATTATTTGCAAATGTTAATTAAAATACATCAAACTGGGGGCACCTGGGTGCATCGGCTGATTAACTGTCCAATTCTTGATGTCAGCTCAGGTCTTGATCTCAGGGATGGGAGTTCAAGCCTGGCACTGGGCTCCACGCTTTGTGGAGCTTACTTAAAAAAAAAACAAAAAAAACATCACACTGAAGAACTGCCCAGTTTTTAGGTTGTGATCTGTTTTCTCAGTGCAAAATTAACAACGCAAAGTGTTTATCCAAAATTAGCCAGCGCCTGTGTCAGGACAGTGGAGAACTCTTCCTGTGAGGGCTGTCTGAGGGGTGTGACTCAGGGTTGCAGCGCAGCAGGGTAGGGACAGACCCAAGGCTCTGTGGCTTCCCTCCTGCAGTCCCTGGCCCTATCTGCTAGGTTCACATCGTCCTGTGTGGGTTTTGTCAAGTTACAAAAAGTGAAATCTATCAATTTTCAATCTCAGCCCCAGGAAAGCACAAGTATAAAATGTGTAGTCCTTGCTACAAAAGACAAAGCACAGGGAACTTCATGTGTACCTCACTTAAACAAAGCACACTCACTAAAATTTACAAAAGTTTTCACTGTTTCTGCGTTTTACAAAAAATCCTTTTCAATCCTCAAATGAATTTCAGACTGTTTTATCACATAACTTTTTCAAGGAACAGGTCGAAATGAAAAGTAAGATACGCCTATTTAGGATAAAGGAAAGTTTACAAGAAACAAGCTCAGTGGACACATGGGAAACACCTGCAAATACGGGGAAAGCCATTAGCATACAATGCATGTTCTTTTCCTTTCTCTTGCTAGGTACCCAAAGTCCGTAATGCCCAGATGTCCACTGAAATGCTTCTCATTTATTCTTATTTGCCTTCCACATTTAAGAGAATTTTGACTTAAACTATGTATGTACTACTCAAATTTTTGAAAAACTCATATATCATTTTAAATGGATTCACAGCAAGAACCGCATAAGGTTAATTTTCAATTCAATAAACACTGGGTTTTACTAGATACCATTAACCCTCATCAACCCTTTTTTGGGGGATACCATCAACTCTTAATCATCTTTTAGGGAACTTCAGGTTTTATCTTAGGTTTACTTACAGTGAGGTACTTGGTAGAAACACGAAATCTGTTTCCTCTCCTTCTTTGATATTATAAGTCATCTGCATGTTTATCTAGGCTTCTAATTCACAACTTGCCTAGTAATTGTACTCTGATTCTCTGAGAACCTCAAGAACCATATCCATTCTTGGTTAAGAAACTGTCCCTGTGAAAATAGACTTCTAAAGTGCATAAAGATAATCACAAAACCAACAGTTGCAAAGTGAAACCTGATTATTCACAGCTACCCCTTTAACACAACTGGTACCAATTAGGTTGCATTCGGTTTGGAAAGTTTCAGGTTTAGCCTCCCTACAACACAGATTGAATGTCCATCCCAATTCCTGTGTTTCAAACAACACAAATATAAGGTCAAAAACCCTTGATGTTTTCTTTCTTTTTAAATGTCTTCTCCCTATCTCTCTGGGCATTTCTGCTATGGTATTATTGGAAAACCTCAAAATTGTATCTTAGGGTTTCTGGAGTCCGTGGAGAATCCCTAACCCATATCATCAAACAAATTCTCTCTGGAGGAATGTGGTTAATCTACATGTGAAAGATAGGCATTACAAACTGAACCACAGCTCTCCAGAGTTTTACCCTGAAGGGGCACAGACTAACTGGTATGGAGGCAGGAAGCAAGGTACCAAGCACACTTTCAGTTCTTACAAGGACAGAGGATCATTGTTTACATTTTGCAGTCTCCTGCTATTCTTAAGAGAATTCCATGAATAATAAAAGAGAATTCCATGACTGCAGGAAGACTTAAATCTGACATTCCACACTCCATCCTCACTCCTATGTTTTAAATCACCATATAGTAATTTAAGATTAACTTCTGCCATTTAGAATAGTATTGAAAATATTTCCTAAATATTCCTAATGACAGTGACCACCACAACATGTAAAGATTTGGTTCTGATTAAGATTACAAATAACCAAAATGATAACTTTGAGATTCAAAACCCTGTAACATCTGGAAAAAGTTGTTTATAAAGGATAACTATAACAATAACATTATTTGTGAAATAAAACATTTCTGAAACACTTAGGAATACATGCTTATTCCACTATCTGGATAATTTCTAGTATTCTCTGAAATCTGCTGAGAAATAATTTCTGTAAAAACATAACTGGGTGTCAAATTCCAGAAGCTGGCTGTCAAGATTACCTAATAAAAAAAAAAAAATCAGTTTTCCAGCACTAGCTTGATAAAAAATGGTCCTTAAAAAGGATTTTTAAATGCAAATACTGAATTCTTGATGCTTCCTTCAGGACATGTACTCTGTCACAGTTAGTGAAATGTGGTCTTGGATTGTCTTCTTTGAGGTATCTGTAGAGTCACGTCTCATTCTATAAATAGTGTTTTGGAAACATCTTCATCTGAAAACCATGGTGAAGTCTCCTTTTACCATTAAACAGAAAGTAGCACTCTCAGGCTAGAGTGATTGTTTTGAGAGACAGGTGCTTGATATGGACACAGCTGTCAGGGATTCCATTTTCTCTTTCAGGTGTGCACATTTATTGCTCTCAGGTCTGTGACTGCAGGATAAGTAAGGCAGTGGTCCCCAAAACATATAAAATTAGGAACTGGAACTCTGACAGTGTGCACAAGTTCTGTCCACTTCTTGCCTGTAACTCTGAAGCTGAATAGTACATTTATACATGCCAAATGTGTTCAATAACACATGCTTTGCTTTGGACTGTACTTCTTCCCATTTAGATGAACTTCCAGGAACTGCAATGTCAAGAAAATGTCATTACTATTCATTGTACAAAGTTACAATGACACAGGGAAATAACAAATTTCATATACAGTGAACCTATTTTTATTAGTTTGATTTCTCCCCTCTTGAAGCTCCTCTCTTGGAGAAGCACACCAGCTTAAAAAGCCAGGATGGCTTGTCATTATTCCAATCCCTCTAGTCCACTCTCAGAGAAAGAATACTGGACATCAACTGCAAGTCTTCTGTAATTTTAAAAAAAATAAACCACATGCATGTATTATTTTGATAAATAAAAAGCATCAATCTGTGAAATGACCTAAAGAAATAAAAACAGATCCAGCTTTTCTTATGTAGAAATACAGCATGGTAGATACACTTCATGCTTTAATCTGAAAGCCAAAATCAATTTGTAATGTCTCATCTTAAAGAGATTGAAAATTATTTCTCGGCTGCCATTATTGATCTGCAACTCACCTTTTGAAAAGTCTGAACCCTCCCTTAAAGCAAATCTTTCCAGCAGAAACAATTTTCCTACTTATTTAAAAGCAAAAATGTTAAATTCAATTCCAAAGACAAAGTCCACCAACCCCAGGATTTACCGTCAGCAACATACTTAGCTGTATGTGTACTATGGCAGTAGGTTTTCCTGAAGTGAGAGACCAGATATTTAAATCTTCCACTGAATATACATCTTCTATTTTCATCAAGGCTTCTTTGATATAGTCTACATTCAAATGGCTTGGTACACCTATTAGTTTAGAATATATCATTTATAAGTAAAGTTTATTTGGGGGAAAAAGTTATACATAACTGATAGAATTTTTTTTTCCAAAGAACTCAAACGGCTTTACCAAATTCAGTTTAAATGAATACTTTAAAATATCTTAATACTTTAAGACAAGGATGCACCTGGGTGGCTCAGTTGGTTAAGCATCCAAGTCTTGATTTTGGCTCAGGTTATGATCCCACATGAGATAGAGCCCCACGATGGGCTGGGTGCTGTCTCTCTCTCTCTGCCCCTCCCCCACCTGCGCTTGGCACACGTGCACATGCACTCTCTCTCTCTCTCAAAATAAATCAACTTAAAAATATATATATATCAAACCTGAATACTTCATTTAACAAATAAGCTAGGATAGAGGCACCTGGTGGTTTAGTCAGTTAAGTGTCTGACTCTTGATTTTGGCTCAGGTCATGATCTCACAGTTCATGGGTTCGAGCCCTGCTGACAGCACAGAGCCTGCTTGGGATTCTGTGTCTCCCTCTCTCTCTGCCCTGCTGCAGCTTGCACTCTCATGCTGTCTCTCTCAAAAATAAACAAACATTAAAAAAAAAAAAAAAGCCAGGATAGACAGAAAAAAATGAAAAAAAGGGAACATCCAATGATAATGAACGTACTGTTGAAAATATAGGCATATACTTAATATAAGTAGGGATGTAGGAAATATAACAAAATAGCAAGTTAAATGGGAATTAAGGAATTAATAAATAAACCAGTAGACATAATTGTATTAAGACTCGAAAGAGTTGCATCTTTGTCCTAGCTCCATAGTTTATTTATTAGCAGCATTACCTTAATTAAGCAAGTTACGTTACCCCTCTGAACCTCAATTTCCTTGTTGGTAAATAGGGATAATAATGTCTACCTTACCTACCTTTCTCAGTGATTATAAGGATCGAATAGGTAACAGGTGGGAGAGCACATCAATTCTTATATTTTATATACACATAAAGTGGTGTTACTCTAACCTATAAGCATCTGTAAAAAGAAAAGACAGGAATCCTACCTACCCTAGAGTGCCCCGCCCACCCCCAATCTGATTTAGGGAAGTAATAAACCCACAACGGGGGATATTAGTGAGATCTTACCTTCTAGTATTATAACTATTGTGTCCCATATGATACGAAATGTTGTGAAAGCCACAAGTAATGAAAATACATATGTACAGATGGGATCGGCAATCTTGTATTCTGGCTGAAAGGTGACAGAGCAAAATTGTATGATTAAGTACAGACTGACATAAAACAGACTGTAAAGCAAAACAAGCCATACTCTGTCCCCATGTCCCCCATTCTTTAGCTGCCTTTGCCAGGACTGAAGAATACCTTTAAATTTAGATACTGTGACTCTTTCCTGGATTGTTTAAATACCTTTCCTCCTAAGACCTATTTCCGGAGGTTTAATCATTTGTTCTACTGCTTTCCTCTGTGCCTTCCCTAAATCTTCCAACCAGAACCAGAGAATATCAGAGCTCAAACGAGTTTTAGCAGCCACTTATCTGATCTAGAGGGGCTCCTGGATGGCTCAGTTGGTTAAGTGTCTGACTCTTGATTTTAGCTCAGGTCATGATCTCATGGTCATGGGATAGTGCCCTGCATCAGGCTCTGTGCTGAGTGAGGAGACTGAGTTTCTCACTCACTTGCTCTCTCTCTCTCTCATTGCCCTTCCCCTACTCGTGCATGTGTGTGCCTGTGTGCACTCTCTCAAAATAAATAAACCTAATAAATAAGAGTTTAGAGTTAAGGGACTTACTTGCTCAGTACTTGCTCAAAGTATTAATGGCAGAGCCAAGACTAGAACACAAATCTCTGGATTTCTAGTCCAGCACACATGCCAGTACCTAGCAGTTCAGGGACAAGGCTTAAACTTGAGTGAAGGTGGTACTGAAGCCAGCTATAGATTGTTACTCTGTAAAATGATACTACTGTGTTTAGTGTTAGCAAAAGAGCTATACTGGTGGCTCAGTTAAGCCTCCCTAAATGCAAAATGAGTAAGACTAGCTTTGGTGTCCAATATACTGATAAAAGACAATTACCTTTAGTTTTAATATTGAAATTAAATATATTTTAAAATACAAAAAATAGCAATCCTATTACCTTGAATCGTATGATGTATGCAGCTATTAGTACACCAACACTCTGTACCAAATCCCCCAAGGCATGTACAAATGCAGCTCTCACTGCTAGGCTGTCCTGCCCATGGTTGTGTCTGCACCCAGAACCTACGGTAGGAGAATTCGAAGGCAGAGAGTGGGAATGGGCGTGGTGACCAGACTGGTTCAATAGAAACCCCATTCTGTCAAAAATAAAAGAAAACATTATTATTCTTCCTAGCAGTATTGATAAAAATATTTATTGCTAATCAGACACTAATGAGACAACATGGAACTCATTCATTTAATATATATCTGAGCACCTATTGCAGCAGGTACTATTCTAGGTGCTAGGGTCAAAACAGTGAATCAGACAGACCTATCCCTATCCCCAAGCTAGCAGTAGAAGCTCTACTAGCTTCTGTTCTAGTAGAGAAGGCAGAGAATTCAACAAATCAATACAGAAAATACTGCCAGGCAATGCAACTATTCTGAAGAAAAGTAAGGCACTTCGAGGGATGGAGAGTGCTAGGGTTGGGGGGGTGGTTGGTCAGACAATGTCTCTCTGAGATTCCTTCTCAGCAGAGACTCGAATCAAGTCAAGAAGCAGGTGGTGGTGAAAGGGTGGTTCTAGGCAGAAGGAATACCAGGGCAAAGGCCTTTGTATGAAAATGTGCTCTACGTGTTTCAAAAAAGCAAGATAACCATTGTTGCTAAAGTGAGCAAGAATGCTAGGATATGAGTTAGAGAGGTACACAGGATCTTATCAAAAAGGTGATGGTAAGGATTTTGATTTTATTTTAAGTAGGAATGGAAGCCAGGGCAGGGACTGGCAAACCATGGTCTGTAAAGCGTATGTGGCCCAATGCCTGGTTTTGTACACAAAGTTTTACTGGGACACAGCCATGCTCATTTGTTTATCTATTACATGTTGCTGCTTTTGTTCTGTAACAGCAGAGTTGAGCAGCTGCAAAAGAGACTGCATGGCTCTCAAAGCCTAAAATATTTACTGTCTGGCCCTTTACAAGAAAGTTTGCTGACTGCTGATCCAAATGATTAAGTATAAACCTAAAAATTTCATAATTCTTAGGGAAAAAAGTTTGTAGTTAAAAATATCTTATTAATACAAAAGTATTATAAAATAAAAGTTAAAAAAAAAACTTTGTACCAATTAAATTCCTCATTGTTGGTCAAACCTCAGCATAACTGAGCAAACTAGTGAGGAATTTATAATTCCAAGTGTTTTATTAGCATAAGAAAAATTACATATTTAACATATATAATTTTAAAATACATAAAAATACCACTGCACATTACTGAATGCATGTATAAAAATCTCTCAGTTCACAGTACTTAAAAATATCGATGTGAAAACAATATAGAGTGTGTGACACCATAATGTCCAAACCCAAAGAATATACAACACCAAGAATGAATGAACCCAAATGTAAACTAGGGACACCGTGTGGTGATGTGCTCATGTTGGTTCATCAACTGTAACACATGCATGACTCTGCTGAAGGATGCTGATAATGCGGAAGCCACACATGTTTGAAGGCAGGGGATATATGGGAAATCTCTATGCCTTCTGCTCAATTTTTTCTGTGAACCTAAAACTAGTCTAAAAAATAAAGCTTAAAAAAAATAGAGCTTACATTACATTAACAGCAACTCCAACAGCTGCAGTGATGAGCATTATATCTCCATTTATTTCATATTTCATATGGATAGTTCTTTGGACAGCTTCATATAGGAGGAATCCCATAAGTATATACACCAAGAGCACACTAATCATAGCTGATAAAACCTCTGGAGGGAAAAATATAAAAAAGTGATATATCTGTGTGTTGTTATACTTCATACAAACTGAACACTTCACAAGCTTTATTTATATCTTTCCTCTAAAGAGACAAAAACACTGTATCATTTCTGTCATGTTATTTTCCTTATTTAAAATGTGTTTAGTAGTTTTCTCTGGATCTTCCACTAATTCATTCCCAGCACTCTCCACCTTTCCCTCATCTCTTTAGGGTCCAAACTGTGTATATTTAACAGAACATACACATGGTAAAAAATGAAAAACTGAGAAAAAATTATTTCTAACATACATGATCACAGACTACTTCCTAATAGAAGATTACACTTACAAATCACTACCAAAGTGAACAACCCATAACAAAAATGTGTAAAGGACACAAATATTAACACATAGAAAATTAACAGAAATGACCAACTTATCATAATACAAGAAGTTCAAATAAGAATATGATTGTGTTTTGCCATTTACTAAACACATAAAGATTAAAAAGTTTTGATCTTACTAACCAGAGTTAGCAAGGATATACTGGTGGACGTATCGAGTGGAACTATCTTTTTGGAGAGCAGTTTATAAAATGAATCAATATTTAAAATGCATGTATTCCTTGATTCAAGGAATCTATTCAATAGAACGAACACATGATATGTATGCAAATACATGTATCTACATGGTTCTTCACTGTAACCTCACTAGTATCAAAAAATATCTGGAGACATCTTAAATGTCCACCAATCAGGAACTTACTGGATGAAGTATGATATATCCATATACTGGAATATCATAAAGCCATTTATGTTTAAAAAGACAAGGAAAAAAAGAAAAATGAGTATTAGGCAAGTTGATAATCACAAGAAAGACAACAAAGTGTTACATCTAGGAAGTGGGGCTAGAAGCTTGGAGAACTTATTTTTCATTTTATTCTTTTCAGTAAGGTTTTAAGTTTTACCACAGATATGTATTACCTTTAAAGAAAAACAATTAGACATAAAAACAATAAGACATTCAACTATTCGTGAATACAATTTGACCCAGAAATTCTTCTTGCAATGATATACACATTCATGCTAATTGAGTTGCACATGTGCAAAATGAGATGTTGTGAAGCTGTTCATCAGGCACTGTATATAACAGCAAGCAACTGAAAACAATAAAGTGATTAGTAGGGGCCTTGTAACACGGAATAATATGCAGCTGTTAAAAAAAGGGCTATATCTCTTTATGTTCTGATAAGGAATAATCTCTAAGATACAGTGTTACATAAAAAAAGCAAAGTACACAAGAGTGCATATGGTATGTTACTATGTGAAAAGAAAAAAGAATATATAATAATATCTGTACATGTATTCTCTTAAAGGGTATATAAAATATTGACAAAAAACTGGTTATGAAAAGAATGGGTGGCTGGGAGACAGGGATGACTGCACTATATGTGCTTTTGTATCATATAAACTTTTTACCATGTGAGTATACAGTAGAAATAATTTTATAGCTTTTCAAGATAACACAAATAGGGCAATGGGAAGTACTTACATTTTTAAATAATTAACCAACATTATAATATAAAACAACTGTTGATAATCAAAACAATAAAAGCAAGAAAATACTTGTAAAGAAAATTTTTCCTTTAGAGAAACCAGGCAATCTTGTTAAAGGTAAAACAATCTGGGAAACTGTTATCTGAGTCAACTCATTGCTCAAAGGTTCCTCAGGCAGTTCAAATCTGTTGAACTTTGATACATTTTTATTCTGATGCATAAGTTACAGCACAGAAAAATTATCTAGTAGTTGTTTTAAGCTGTTTCCTGAACACCTCTCATTAATGTAGACAAAATTCCAATAAAATCCTGTGCATCAGCCGAACAAATGTTGGAATAAGACAACATACATTTCCTATTCAAAACCATGCTACGCCTATTTCTGACATACTAATCATCACACTTCAAAAGAGACGGGGTTAAGAAGACAGAGAAAAACAATGTGAAATATACAAAGCTGTGGAGAGACTACCACATCAAGTGCACACTCTCAGCAGCTTGAGGACAGGACCAGTTTCCTCCCATGTCACATTTACTGTAGCACTCAGCAGAGTAGTTGTCATGTAGCAAATATCTATGGGTGGATTTGCAAAATGAAGTTAGTTAGGTTGAGCAAGGGCAGATGATAAAAGGCTATGAAATTAAGAAGGGTGAGCTAAATGTGAATAATAGGTTATTTACTATATCCCCCAAAACAAGAAGTACACAGGTTAGAAGAGAATTAAGTCAAATACAAGACAGAAAACATACAGAATTTCTTGTCTTAAGTTATAACTGCTGATAGTAAAATACACATATATATAATACAAAGAAGTAATTAAAATATCCTTAAACCGTAATTTCATGTACTTAGTGGTGGCTTCATTTAACTCACAAAGTAAGAGAATTTTATCTTTAGAATTCATATTTAATACCAATTCTGGCATGCCTGGCTGGCTCGGACGGTGGAGCATGCAACTCTTGATCTTGGGGTCATGAGTTTGAGCCCCATGTTGGGTTTAGAGTTTACTTAAAAAAATACCAGGGCACCTAGATGGCTAAGTCAGTTAAGCATCCAATTCTTGATTTTGGTTCAGGTCATGATCTCGCAGTTTTGTGAGTCTGAGCCCCATATCTGGTTCTGTGCTGACAGCTCAGGGCCTGTTTGGGATTCTCTTTCTCTCTCTCTCTCTCTCTCTCTCTCTCTTCCTCCCCTGCTCCCACTCACTCATTCACTCACTCAATAAATAAAACCAATTCTTCTCAAACTCTTCCCCCAACACCTTCCCAAAAAAGAGAACTTCAATCATGTGTCAAGATGCCTTAGTCATATTTCTTAATATAAAATTATAAAGCAATACACTTTACATTTATAAAGATTCATAGTAATACAAGTTAATGACATAAAGATGTGATTGCTTATGAAAATCTAAAACCAGTAATCAAAAATCCTTTCAGAACCTCTTATAATTAGGCTGACAATACTTTATAGTTTTCTTGGGATAGTCCCAATATGTCTGTTGTCCTGGCAAAATTATTAAAAGTGCTCCACTTTACTCTCAAAAGTGTCCTGGTTTGGATGGTAAATGATACAGTTACACTAGTAGGTATGCCAGATAAAAAACACTGAATGTCTAGTTAAATTTGCAGTTCAGATAAACAACAAATAATTTTTTAGTATAAGTATGTCCCATGCAATTTTTCAGACGTACTGGGTGTCTTGAAAGAATGTGTGTATGCACATAACACATGCTAAATCTGGCAACCCCACCTCCCAGTGATAATTTTCCTAAACACTTAAAATTACCTTACTGTGAACTTTCAGATAAGGCAAAAACACACTGAAAATAAAGTAAAATGGAGGCACCTGAGTAGCTCATTCAGTTGAGCATCCAACTCTTGATTTCAGCTCAGGTCATGATCTCATGGTTGGTGAGACTGAGCCCCATGTCCCTCTGGCTGTGCACTGACAGCACAGAACCTGCTTGGGGTTCTCTCTCCCTCCTCTCTGCCCCTCCCCTGCTCACACTTGCACTTTCTTTCAAAATAAATAAACTTAAAAAAAAATAAAGTGAGGGGCGCCTGGGTGGCGCAGTCGGTTAAGCGTCTGACTTCAGCCAGGTCACGATCTCGCGGTCCGTGAGTTCGAGCCCCGCGTCGGGCTCTGGGCTGATGGCTCAGAGCCTGGAGCCTGTTTCCGATTCTGTGTCTCCCTCTCTCTCTGCCCCTCCCCCGTTCATGCTCTGTCTCTCTCTGTCCCAAAAATAAATAAACGTTGAAAAAAAAAAATTAAAAAAAAAATAAATAAATAAATAAAGTGAGGGGCGCCTGGGTGGCTCAGTCAGTTAAACATCCACTTCGGCCCAGGTCATGATCTCACAGTTTGTGAGTTCGAGCCCTGCTTTGGTGTATGGGTTGACAGCTCAGAGCCTGGAGACTGCTTCAGATTCTGTGTCTCCCTCCCTCCCTCTCTCTCTCTGCCTCTCCCCCCACTCTCAAAAATAAACATTGAAAAATAAATAAATAAATGAAGTGAAAGTCAAACTAAAGCATGACCAGATTTTTGGTAGGGAGGATTCCCATACTTAGAAGGCCCACTAGGGTTCCTGCCACGGAATACGCAGTTCTCCATACCAGTTTTCACCCATGTGAGTAGCGTAAAAGGGATCCCAATGCTTGCCCACAGTTAAGAGTAATGGAATCCAGCTGATTCCTAGAACTTTCCAAAATAACATATTAGGATCCTGGTATCAATATCTCTTTTCCAGTAATCAGTAAGGAATGGCTTCATGTCTAGTTCCCTTGGTGAAAAGCAAAGACATCCATCTGTTATTTTTAATTTTTTTTTAACGTTTATTTAGTTTTGAGACAGAGAGAGACAGAGCATGAATGGGGAGGGTCAGAGAGAGAGGGAGACACAGAATCCGAAGCAGACTCCAGGCTCCGACCTGTCAGCACAGAGCCCAGCGTGGGCTCGAACCCACAAGCTGTGAGATCATGACCTGAGCAGAAGTTGGGACGCTTAACCGACTGAGCCACCCAGGCGCCCCTCATCTGTTATTTTTTATTCTAATCACCCGTCAAAATGTCTTCTAGACAGGATACCGATAACTGCAAAAGGAGAAAAAGAAAACCTGAAATAGATTTTTAGGGCTGAGATTTATAACTGAGAAGTATAAGGCATAGGTGATAGTATATAGCTAAAAATCCTAATAGTACTACTATGATAATTTCTTTTGATAAAAGCTCTTTCACTATGAATAAATGAGATTTTGGTGAAATATCAAGAATGGGAGGAATGAGCGTTTAAGATTTTTTTCCCCATAGTATCTTTAACATGATGGAATGCAGATAAACATAGGCAAGATTTTTGCCCCCCAACAACTAAGAGAGAGGGAAGCTTTCCATCAACAACCACATTATGACTTGCTCTACTCCTCTCATTCTTGCTCTGGGTTAGTCTCTGGTCACATAACATACAATAAAGGTTTTCAACAAAAAAAGAGTACATAACATGCGGATTTTTCATCTTTGAAGGGAGACCCAGGAACTTTCACAATTGAAACCCCAGATTTCTGGGGCGCCTGGGTGGCTCAGGTTAAGCCTCCGACTTTAGCTCAGGTCATGATCTCATGGTTCGTGAGTTCAAGCCCCACGTTGAGCTCTGTGCTGACAGCTGAGAGCCTGGAGCCTGCTTCAGATTCTGTGTCTCCCTCCCTCTCTCTGCCCCTCCCCTGCTCATGCTGTCTCTCTCTCTCAGAAATAAATAAACATTAAAAAAAATAGTTTTAATAAAAATAAACAAAAACAAAAACCCAGCTTTCTGTGAAAGTTACTACCCCGGTAACTTTAGGTAAACTTGACTAAATGGAAATGTATCATAAATTAAAAACTCTTGAAAGATTTTTATGGAAATTCTAGAAAACCTATTATTATAGTAGTTCTAACATATTTTGCTACTTTACACACAAATAATTAACTCACTCCACCTGACTGAAATGTAGCACTGGAAGAGGAAGGTGAGTGAATACATGTTATTATTACATCACTTAGGTCTTTTAAAATATACCCTGAATTTCACACACAGAGAATAAACAGTTTTGGTTTGAATGGCTAATAAATGGTAAGAAAAAAAAAAATCAAATGGGAGAAAACACAGATGATTATCAAGTTTTGACAGTACTATAAAGTGTGAAAAATGCATATTTTAACACATCTATAAATTAACAAAACTAGAGGTTTTCAAGGTTCATATGAAAAACACTGAGTCCTTCCTTCTCTGTCCTCCAGTTATTCTCCATCATAGTGCCATATTCGTTTGCTCCATAGCATTTAAATTTTTTTTTAATGTTTATTCATTTTTGAGAGAGACAGACACAGCACGAGCAGGGGAGGAGCAGGGAGAGAGAGAGACCCACACAATCTGAAACAGGCTCCAGGCTCTGAGCTATCAGCACAGAGCCCGACGTGGGGCTCGAACCCACAAGCTGTGAGATCATGACCAGAGCTGAAGTCGGACATTTAATCAATTGAGCCACCCAGGTGCCCCTACTTCATAGCATTTAACATAATTTATAATTATGTTGTATTTGTGTATATATTTACTGCTGGTCTCCCCAAGGTATACTACTATTCATTCAATTAACCTGTTGAGCATCGATTCAGTGAATGATTAACAATCTGCTTCAACTATGTAAACCAAACTCAACCCAAGCATACTTTGTTTTCCATGAGTGTGGCCAGATGTACTGGCCTATCATAACTGCTAACTTTTCTAATGCTATGATGCCAATAATGAATAGATTTCCTTCAAATTATATAATGTTTGTCTTTCTATTGCCTCAAAAAATTATAGCAAACATCTAAAGACAGGTTTCAGAGGTTTACAAAAATGAACAGGGAAGGAGAATGGAGACACATTGTCTCTTGTATTTCCTTTTATGCTACTACCTTCTTCCAACAAAAGATAGGAAGGAAACAGAAGGAGAATCAGTAGGCTGTGCTGGATTTGGCTAAAATTTCCAAACGTGTATTTGAATTTCAACTTAATCACAGACAGCCCTACTGCATTCAGGCTAAGACATTTTTCAGTGGCCCACTGTTGCCACCAGAACACCAAGCTAAACTGCAAAGTTCATCTTTGGATCCTTTCAACTGCTATTCTCAATTCTCTTCTATTTCCTGCCTTCTCACCACTCCCTCTACCCCACACCCAAGGTACCCAGCACTGTCAAATTGACGTTTGGCTGTCCAACATTGACCACCTCACTCATGGCTTCCTTCAGCCTTAGTAAAAACTCCCATTTCTAGGACACACCTATTCTTTTCCAGATGTTCAGGTGATATGAATTAATTCTAAGATGTGAATAATAGGCATAATTCTTGTCAGGGGTGGGAGGAAGCTGTTAAAATGAATCACTAAGGAGAAGAGATGATGTTTTTTTTTGCTGCATGTTTGGGGGAAGAGATTTTTTAGCTGAAAACTTTCTGCTCCTTTAGCATCAGGGAATAAAATAACAAACTACACAGAATTAACATCACAACTATATACCTACCTTAGGACAACCATCATCTAGCCAGATCTGCCAAGGTCTTTGCTGAGTGGAACCACACACTGCTACACTCCTACACTGTCACTTTGCCATTAACCTAGGCTGATGATTCGCATTGCCAAAATGTAAATCTTGCTTTTTTAATTTCAAATACAGACAACTCTGCTTACTATAGTCCTTTCATATTATCTCTATCTTTATCTAAGCCATGCAGCTTCTTCAGCCCAAGAAGTGACAGAAAAGCCATAAATAAGAGTCAATTATGCTCATAATCCATAGAGAAGGATAAAAGTAGAAAGCAAGCAAGGGTTTTCACAGTTTTCTTTAGAACAGCATTTCCCCTTGTCTGGCAGATAGTGCTATTCCTCCTAAGGATTTGTGGGATTTCTCCTATAGTATGTTTCATTAAGTTCTAAGGTTTTTAAGTTCCAGAAAAAGAGGACATACCCACAGTCAAATAAATCCAAGCATTTAAAAATAGCTCATATAATGGTTCCTAGCCAACTCTCCCTTTCCCACAAAAGAATTGCCACTGTAATGTAATAAAAGAAAAAAAAAAGAAAAACAGAAAAACCTGAATGATTTTACACAATCTCTGAGTTCACATGAAGGAAAGGAATGTATCACCAGAATGGAACTGACTCCTGGGACGGCCACTTGCTTTTCTCCTCAAACTAAAACCACGTTTCTCTCACCTTCACTAAATGATTTTTGCTAAAATAAATTTTATATTGCCAAAAGTGCCACAAAAGACCTGAGTTAAATAGTGCATCTTTAAAAACTGTTGTTTAGGGGCGCCTGGGTGGTTCAGTTGGTTAAGCATCCAAGTTCGCTCAGGTCATGATCTCATGGTTCATGGGTTCGAGCCCCATGTCAGGCTCTGTGCCGACAGTTCGAGCCTTGAGCCTGATTTGGATTCTGTGTTCCTCTCTCTCTCTCTTCCTCCCCCACTCACACTGTCTCTCTCTCAAAAATAAATAAAAGATTAAAAAAAATTTTAAACTGTTGCTTAATCATCAGGATGAATCACCTTTCTTTTCTCCTACCTAGCTTAGACAGTTACACAAAGAGAATTCCAATTAGCATGGAGGGAAGGCAGGCAATTTGGGGGCGTGGACCATTTTCAAAGATATGAAAAGTGTGGGTAAGTGTGGGCAGGGAGAAGAGGGAAGGAAAAGAAGATTGGAACTAACTTTTATTGGGAATTTACTCTGTGCCAGGTAGCAGGTTAGGTAGGTACTTATACCTTACCACCTTAATGTATTTTTTACAATTCTGCAGTGGAAGTATTATCATTCCTATTTTACAGAAAAAAAAACAAACAAACACAAAAATTTGTACTTAGATTAAATCAGTCTCCAAAAGGTCTTAATAGCTAGTAAAACTGCAGATCTCTGATCTGAACCAAAGACAATTTATTCACAAAACTCTAAAAGTGGTAAAAAAACAAATAGGGCTGCCCCTGACTGACACCAAGAAGAAACACTCTTTTGACTAATTTCCTACTACGTCAGAGGGATCTAGAAGTCAGTACTCAGTTATGTTATGGATCATATAAATTTTTATAGTGTAGTTTGTGAACATGACCACAGTTTCAGAATTACAGATAAATGTTTTCAAGTCCCAAATATATTAGTCCCCAAATTTCAAAAATATCCCTATTCCTAGTTTGGAAACTGGCTTAATGTACCCCAAACACAATGATTTGAGGTTCATGAGCTATACTAAATAATCTGTTTCACAGTTTTCATGTCCTTTGTACTCAGCCTGACTATGCAACAATTAATAATCTCTTATACTGCACTTACAGAGTTTAATATTACGTTTCCATTCCTACTTCATTCATGGTCTAGGAGATATGGTTTCATAAAAAACAGCTATAAAAATGTGATAAATGCTATTAGGCATACATAAAGTGTGATGAGCAAACAAAAAGGAAATATATTTAAGGAATGGTACTACTAATATCTGACTATCATTCACAGGCACCCACCTCTAGGTCTAGAACAGGGTACACAGTATGCTGCCTTTTGCATAAGAAAGGGTGACAGGTAACAGGATATGAACATGTATGAAAAACACATAAAGTAAGGTGGTGAGGTATATGTATATATTCTCTTGTACTTTCAAAAGGAAATGCTGGAAGGATAGGTCAGAAACAAATTTAAAATCATTAATGGGGCGCCTGGGTGGCTCAGTCGGTTAAGCGTCCGACTTCAGCTCAGGTCACCATCTCACGGTCCGTTAGTTCGAGCCCCATGTTGGGCTCTGGGCTGATGGCTCAGAGCCTGGAGCCTGCTTCGGACTCTGTGTCTCCCTCTCTCTCTGCCCCTCCCCCGTTCATGGTCTGTCTCTCCCTGTCTCAAAAATAAATAAACGTTAAAAAAAAAATTAAAAAAAAATCATTACTAATAAGGAGTGGGATTAGAGGAAGGGATGGAGGGGACAGAATGAAAACAAGGCTTCTCTGAGGAAATCCTTTGTATTAGAAATTAATTGTTTATTCTTGCAACACATAAACTTTACATATTTACAAGACAGATCAACAAAGAAAAAAACCAACTCCTGTCTTACCCCCTCCCCCTACCCTGCATCAAAACAAAATTCAACGACAGTTAACACACCAGAAGGGGATTCCTTCTGCAGCGTTTTTTTAGGACCTGAATCCCTAAGACACAGGAGGCACACTACTTACAAGTGTCCAATATAAACATACGTTCTCCTACAGAACGTGAAGAGATTACTCATGAAGCAATATATTTTGTGGAACACAGGACAGCCACTGCTTTGTTTTACAGCCTTATTCAATTCTACATATCCTTGTCTTTTTAATCCTCCCCCAAAGAGCAGAATAAGTGAAGTAAGTTCTATATCTAGATATAGCCTCATAAAATTTTGGAATGCAAAGAAGAAAATGAAGATCCCAAAAGGCCCTTCTAGTGAAGACTTGAGTCCCTCTGTACCTTTGGGAAATACTCATCTACCTAGATTTTAACAACTCTTTTTTTTTAGATGACTTTTAAAAACTTCAGACAAAATTCACCATTTCAACAATTTAAAGTGCCCAAGTCAGTGGCTTTTAGTATAGGCACAAGGTTGTGCAACAGTTTCCCATTTATAGCCATTCAATTAATTGTGCTTATTTTCAGCCCCAGTTCTCCCTCCTACTCATCTCTGTCCCTGGCTCTTCTTTGGAGATCTGCTGGGCTGATCCAGCTCCTGGCTCAGTGTACTCTAGGCTACAGCTTCCCTGTTTCTTCCTCCAACCCACTCCCATCTATCTTCCAACTTCCAGAAATTTCTTGCTTATTGGTGACCCAATCCCTTGCTTCTCTTTGTTGTTTTTATTTCAAGGAACTCTCAGGAGAGACAGGAGTCAAATGCTGATATCTAGGCCACAAGTGTGAACTTTGTACTTTTAAGGAAAAAGGAAGATTCAACTCTCCACAGAAACTTGCAGAGATAAATAGAACAGCGAGTTCTGTTTTCTCTCATGTTTTCATAGTGCTTGTTATCTATGATGAAACAAAGTGACTACATAGAGAAACACTACGTACTACTTTGATATCTAACAGAATTTTCATGATTATGGGTTCTTATTATATGTGGGACTTTCTATATTCTGTTATTGCATGTTTCTGGGGGAGAACTCCACTATTTTCATTAGCATTCCAAATGCTCTATAACCTAAAAGGTTAAGAGCCACAGGACAAAATGAAATGCACTCTTCCAAATAGTAGTGGAAGGTAAAAACCCCCATTCCATGATGCTGTGTTTGAGTGTCAGATCTTAAATTGAAGGCGTTTAAATCACAAGAAATTAAAGTTTGAAAATAATCTTGAAGTTGTTTAAAAGGCCCAAGGCAATCAGGTAACAAATGAGCGTATAGTATGTTGGTAAACAGTGGGGTGTGTTTTAGGAACACATCCCAATGTACGCTATGCAGTGGCTTAACAAACAACAGAAACACCTCACTCAGGGCATCAGCTCTCCTGTACAGCAAGCAGCTAAGGGGTAGGGATGCCAAATAATTTCCCAATCTGATAATCAGGATAGCTCCTTGAAATATATAGCCTTTAAGGCACAATGTCAAGTTTTACACAGAAGGCCCAGGGACTAAATTTTAGAAGACCTAGAGCTTAGTTAAGATTACGCTAAAAAGTAACCAAGAAGGGGAAGAACTGATTGATATATTAGCAGTGTCAGTGACAGCAGATATACTGATATATTAGAGTGTCAGTGTCTCTACAAAATTAAACTACAAGTTGTTAATTCTGGTTCTTTAAGATAGGTTTTGCTGAAGGCATCTAAATGTCAGTTTTTGGGTTCTAAGCAAATGACATCTGGATATATGGCATTTCACATATTAGTTCAAGTAACTGCCTTATACATATTTTAAAAATAAGTAAAAAATCTAAAAACACAGTAACACAGGAAAGAGTTGTATGGATAACAATGTATGATTTTAATTCTCAATTCTTATTTGCTCAAAATAGTAAAATAAAAATATGTGTACAGTGAAAGAAAAAAATTTTAATGACACTTGTCAACACATGGTAAAGAAGACTTTATTCAGGGAGAGGAAGCTACCAAGATAGGTTACATGACCACTGTAACAGAACTCTGCAGTGGGGGAAGAGATTGGGCTCAACGCTGAATACTGAATAAGCAAGGGGGAATTTACAGCCATGGAGCAAGGTGGGAGTCAGTGGATGGAAAATTACTAAGGGGAAACATCAGGAGTATGGGGACTCTGGCTAAACGGACATAACAGAATTCTCGCTAGACACAAGCCAGTGCAATGAGACATCGCCTAGGGGATAATCTATCAGACATTAAGAGTGGGGGTGCTGTTAAATTGGCTTAGAAGGGTTTTTGCTAAAATAAGATTTTATAAGGAAGTGCACAGATGGGCTTGGGAGAAGGTTCAGGAGACTGACTAAACTTTGGTCAAGCAAAGAATCTTTGTCAGCACTTACAGAATTATATTGATACAGTGGCAGCAGTGAAGGTCAGCCACACAGTATATGTTATACCTATGACAGTACTGCTTAAGATCTGGGCTACAGTAGCTTTGGTTGGAACACCTGAAGTGAAAGAAAAAAGTTAATACACATTAACAAACCCATGTAGTTTTGCCTGGTTGAATAAAATGAAGGTAAACTTTTTTTCTGATAACATCTTCAGGAGATAGGGAACAACACTTAAAGATTAATGATTACCATATAATTTTACATGTGTAAGCAGTTTAGCTGACTAGGCTGAATGTACCCTGGAATATATGTATCTGAATAAATCTTGTTCATCTGTTGTCATTTGCTTTTTTCAAATAGGTTATCACCAGAAAGATTTCAGTTAATCAAAGGTTAGTTATAGTTCATTGTGGTTTTACTATAAAACTTGATAAACCAAAAGAAACTCCAATTACCTACCTAAGCGATGAAATCCAAAGGTGAATCTTTTGGTTGGAGATTTTGAGGACAGCCACAAAGCTAGCAGGGTCAGTATGATAGCACTTAGGTCAGTTAACATATGAAGTGCATCTGTCATGATTGCTAGGCTATTTGCAATGTATCCACCTTGGAGTAAGGGTGAGAGAGAAGAAGGAATACGTTAGTTAAAATAATAAACATAAGCAATCAAACCAAAAATATGTAACATCCTACAAAACATCAACTTCCAATTAAATATTTATCCAATCACAATTAAATCAAGGTATTCTGAAATTTTATACAGAACACTAAATATGTATATATTTTTGTGATGAAAACATCCCTTTCATGGGGCGCCTGGATGGCTCAGTTGGTTAAGTCCGAGTTCAGCTCAGGTCATGATCTCACAGTTATGAGTTCCAGCCCCCCATCCGACTCTGCTGACAGCTCAGAGACTGGGGCCTGCTTTGGATTCCGTTTCTCCTTCTCTCTTTGCCCCTTTCCTGCTTGCTCGCTCTCTCAAAAATAAATAAACATTAAAAACAATTAAAAAAAAGAAAATTTTCATTTCTAAGAACAGATTCTCTGAGGAGTCAATGACCTTAAAAAATTAAGTACCACTAAATTGGAGGCTAACACACAGAAATTTTTGTGGTTTAGCACTGCAGCTTTTACTCAAACTACTAATCCTATTAGACACTGAAATTAATAACCACAATATGTAAATATTACAAAAAAGGTAAAGGTAGATACTCACTTGTTGTGAGGGTTTGAACACAAAATTAAATGGAAGACATTTTTTTAATGTACATGAGTACATTAACTAATTAGTACCTTAACTGATTCCCTTGGTTATAGACAGCAATGTTTCAGAAGGATTAAAGATGGTATTTAGAGTACAATTTTTAACACTGATTTTCCAGTCATTATATGTATATGTAGCATGTAAAATTCATTTCCTAGATGTGTATGTGTGTGTATACATATATGTATGTTGTTCTATTATGGTGAATCAATTTTCCTAGCACCATTCATTAAATAAGCTTTTTTATGCCAAGCATTCAAACTTTTGTGTATCAGAATCACCTGGAAGATTTGTTAAACTGCAGATTGCTTGCCCCACTCCCAGAATTTCTAATTCAATAGAGCTGGATGAGGCTTGAGAATCTCTATTTTTAACATGTTCCCAAGGTGACATCGACGCTTCTAGTCTTGGTACCTCTGAGAATCACTGTTACAATGAACTTCATGGTCAGGGTATTATGACACATAAGTGTGCTGAGCCACTGTTCCCTCTCTTTCTGGGATGAGTGTGCACAGCCAAGAGCAGGAGGACACAAGCTGGCGATCTTGAAATCACATCCATTTACTTCAGTGTGCTCTATACAAATACCAGTTTTTATGTATTCCCTTGACATTAAAAAGCTAAAATCACTAAGAGAAAGTATAACTTGGTAGTTAATAATATGAGATTTTAGACTCTCTGAAACTCTCAGCCAGTTAGTTAATACTTTTGAGCCTCAGTTTCTTTATAAAATAAAAATAATACCTCAAAGTTGTATTGTCCATTAACTTTCTGAGATGATGAAAATATTCTATGTATGCTGTCCAGTAGAGTAGACACTAGTCACATGTAACTTTTGAGCATTTGAAATATGGCTAGTGCAACTGAGGAGTTGAATTTATTTAATTTTAGTTAACATATTTAAAGAGCCACATGTTGATAATGATCAGCAAAACTAGCAAACTAAGGACCTCTGAAAATAATCTCCACAAAAGCTGGGAGAATATGTGCAAAAATGGTCCAAATCAGCTTTTTCAGAACCCTGGAAATTAACCAAAGGCTGACACAGGAAGTATTAATTCAAGGAAAATGACTGAATCTTTATAAGAACAGTGAGCTCTGTGGCATTCTAATTCGCCTTGGACCCATCTCCCTCTCTCCAGCTCTGTGGTAGCCCTGAAAACCAACAAGCACAGTGAAAATATCAGTCTGGCAGCCACTGCAAGGTATCAAATGGGGTTAGAGCTCCTAAAAAGCCCAATCCCAAAGAACTAGCATTATTGGATCTGTCTGGTAGTTCCCTGGAAGGCCATACTAGCAAGGCTGTTTTCACTGGACTTGACTTGGGGATCTGCCCTATGCAAACCCTAAGGAAGGTTTGTCAAAAACAATCACAGGGAATTGTTCAACACTGCAGCTGCCTGAGGCAACAGATAACAAAGTGTTCCCTGTATTCTGAAATTTCACAATGATACGCCTTGGTGTGGGTTTATTTTCACCCAACTTGCTGGGTTTTTGTTGACTGTTTTAATCTGGAAATGTACACCCTTCAGTTCTGGAGAAATTTCTTAAACTATATTGTTGGTAATTTCTTTTCTTCTGCTTTCTCTATTCCTCAAACTCCTATTACTTGGAGTTTGGATTGACACACTAATTTTCTTATGTTTTTTCTCTTATCTTTTTGTTCTACTCTCTAAGAGATTACCTTAATTCATCTTCTCTTCTAACTTTTATGAAGTTTAAAAATTTTGTTTTTATTGTTGAAAAGCTCTTTACCCTGATTTTCTTTTTTACAACAGCTCATTCTTTTTTCTAATCTTTTTTTTTTTAAGTTTGTTTTGAGAGACAGCGAAAGTGGGGTAGGGGTAGGGAGAGGGGGGTAGTTAGGATCGCAAGTGGGCTCTGTGCTGACAGCAGAAGAGCCTGATGTGGGGCTCAAACACATGATTGTGAGACTGTAACCTGATCAGAAGTCAGACGCTCAACCAACAGAGCCACCCAGCTGCCCTAGCCTATTCTTGTTGATAAATAATCTATTTCTCTGGATAGGAATTATATTATTATATCCGACTGGCTCTTAAACAGGGTTTAACTAGCTTCCTTAGTCTTCCTCTTTACCCACACTCCTAGGGGTATCTGGTGCAAACAATTCTGGGCCTACTGAGGCTTCTGAAGTGCAGTAGTTAGTTCTCAGTATGGTCCCTAGATCAGCAGTATCAGCATCCCCTGGGAAATTGTTAGAAAAGCAAATTCTCAGGCCCTATCCCAGACCTACGAAATTAGAAACTCTCCCCCAGCAATTTGTGTTTTATTTAATAAATTCTCTAGGTGTGGGGCACCTGGGTGGCTCAGTTGGTTAGGCGTCCAATTCTTGATTTCAATTCAGGTCATGATCTTATGGGCCCTGCATCAGGTTCCACGCTGTCCGTGTAGAGCCTGCTTGGAATTATGTCTCTCTTTCTCTCTCTGCCTCTCCTCAACTCGTGCTCTCTCTATATACATAAATAAATAAACAAACTTACAAATAAATTCTCTAGGTATTTCTGATGAATTCTGATGAATTAGGTTGCTTCTTGGCTGTCCCCAACTGCTTGCTTAGGAGCTGGCTTCCTAGGGTCTATTAAGTCAGTTACTTCTTTCATCCATCTCTAGTTTCCCAAATTTATCTTGTCTCTAGTTTTCCCAATCTTTGTGGATATACATACACATACACATACACATATGGGTGGATATACGGTTTTGTGTGTGTGTGTATTTAAAATTCCCTTTATTATAGTTTAAGAGAGGCTTCAGGAGAAAGTACGTTTAGATACATGAGTTCATTTGCTATCTTTATCTGGAAGTCTGTTTGCATTCATTCATTCAAGCTTTTTCACTCCCAATAAAAATGCAGTTGTTAATCAATAACCATTACTAAATCCAAAGGATATTTTAGTTCTCATCTTATTAGACCTTTCAGCAGCTTCAACTTACTTCCACTTGGAAATACTCTATTTTCTGAGATTCTGGAATACCTGTTTGTCTTCTGCCTGACTTCCAAAGTTGGAGTTCCCCAAAACCTGGGTTTTCTAGGTGGTTTTTCACATTCTGATGGCATTACACACTGTATCTCTTAACTTGACCTCTCTTCTGGACTACTGACTCATATGTAACAGCTCACTAGGCATCTTTACTTGGCTATTTTACATACAATTGATAATTAACATGTCTGAAACAACCCTTGAGCCGATGCCTATATCCTGCTCTGTATTTCCTCCGTGCTTCATAAATGACATACATTTCCCTACACTCAGATGCTTAAATGAGAAACTTCAGAATCATTCCTGATGCTGCTCTCCCATTAATCCCCATATCTAAACCATTAGTAAGTTTTGTTAATGTTACCTCTAGAATGATTCTCAACCAGTTCATTTTTCTCCATCCACACTAATCCAAGCCATAATCATTTCTTGTCTGGACCCCTGCAACAGTTTACTTGCTTCCATTCTTGCACTCTCCAATCCATCTCCACATAAGAGCCACAATAGTATTTTAAAAAGATAAATCCCATCATGTCATTCTCCATTTAAAAGGTTCCACTGGCTTTTCGTTGTACTTATAACTAAAGACTGCACTCTTGGGGCACCTGAGTGGCTCAGTCGGTAAAGCTTCTGACTTCAGCTCCGGTCATGATCTCACGACTCGTGAGTTCGAGCCCCGCATCGGGCTCTGTGCTGACAGCTCAGAGCCTGGAGCCTGCTACTGATTCTGTCTCCCTCTCTCTGCTCCTTCCCTGTTCACTCTCTTTCTCTCTCTTTCTCTCAAAATTGAACAAACTTAAAAAAAAAAACAAACTGCACTCTTAACGTGGTCTATCAGAACCAACCTGACCTGGCACTCCTGTCTCTTTTCCTTTTTTCTTACTATATTCGAGCCAAACTTGCCTTCTTTTTAGGTCCTTTTAAAAAATTGGAGGCTTTTAGGACCTTTGTACATGCTGTTCTCTTCACTTGGAAAACTCCTCTACTCCTTTTGCTTGGATAACTCCTACCATTCTTTTTTTTTTGGTTTAACTATACCTGGCTCATACATAAACTATGTCCCCTTGGTTACAATGTCTTATACTACCTAATTTTTCCTCTTCATAACACTTAAGTCCATATGAATTTTAAATTTATTTATGTATTTAATATCTGTGCCCTATATTAGATTAAGTGCTTCAAACAGTAGGGATTATAATAGTTTTGTCTGCATTGCATACCACAATACATAATATGGTGCCTGGCATAGAGTTAAGTACTCAAAAAATACTTGCTGAATGAAAGAAGAATAGACCTGTCTAAAGTCTCAGAGCAAATTAGTGCAATGCCAAGATTCAAAATCAAGTCTTCTCTTTCAGATCTTTAAATTACTTCATTTTTTAAATTATTCCACACTTCCTATATAAGATACGTTATTTCTAAGTGTTTTTGATACACTTTAATAAATGCTCTACTATATACAATTTAACTCTATCTAATATTCTGAATATTTGTTAATGCTTATCCTAAGTATTAGCATTTCTGTATTAACAAAAGATTTTACTATTTGAAAATAAATATTTGAAAGAAAATACTTATTGTGGCTTTCACAAAACCACATTTACCAAATAACAGATTTTAAAAATGGTATGTCAGAACAATTTTATCTTAATTTTTACTTAGGGGGAAAATTGTGATTAATGTGACTTTAACTTCAAATATTAAATATTAACTTCAAGAATCACTAAGTCTGACTGACTCAACTTTCTAGCTGTGTGAATTTGGGCAAGTCATTGAATCTTAGTCTGCTGAGGCCATGCCTTATCAGCTACAGCTTAACTCCTTTTAAAATTTCTTTACAGCTTAAGCATTTATAATTCTCTAACACAATAAAAATTAATTCAACACAAATTTATTGAGTGTCAACTCTGTGCCAGTCATTGTTTTAGGTGCTGAGAACACAGCTTACATTTCAGCAGAAAAGAGATATTAAGTGAATATACAAACAAGATAATCTCATGCTTTGGGCTTTTAAAGTTGGGGACAGAACAGGAGAGAGGAGATGTTTACTTTAGTCAGTCAGAAAAGGTCTCTCAGAGGTATCATTTGGAGTAAGATATGAATGTCAAGACACCAGTCAAGAGAAGATTTGGGAAAAGCCACTCAAGGTTAAGCAGTGTTTTTCAAACTGCAAGCCCTGATCTATTTTGTGGAACATGAAATCAATTAAGTGGGCTGGGGGGATAACTGAAAAAATATTAGAATGCATCACAAGAAATAAGACTTTTGTCTTTATACATATATATGCTATATAATATGTGTGTGTGTGTGTGTGTGTGTGTGTGTACATACATGCCTACATATGTATGCACGCATGCCCACCCGGGCACATTGTTAAGTGTATTTCTTACTATACAGTGAGATCAAAAAAGTTTGAGAGCCACTGAGGTAGAGGGATCAGCTAGTTTGAAGGCCTTAGGGACAGTAAAGAGCTTTGTAAGCCATAGGGACAAAGAAGGCCAGCATGGCTGAAGTGAGGACTGGGGAGGAGGTATAAAATGAGGTAGGAAATGTATATAATTTTCCCACATATAATCTCCAGCCAGCATCTTAATCTGGACTGCCACCTCTATTCTCATCACGGGTCCTCGTTAAGAAACATGGCAGAATAACATCCTTGCTTTTATGTCACTTTGTAAACTGTCACTAAGAGAAGTTAGCAATTACACTAATGTGACTGTGAAATTAATCTCTAAGAATGTATTTTATAGTGAGAATGTTATTACTTGAGTAATTAAAAAGTGAAAAAACCAAGTTCATAAACCCTGGGGGAGCCGTCTGTTTCCTTTCAGATCCTCACTATAATGAAAAACTTTAAAGGTTAGTAGTATCTAATTCTGAAAATCTCTTGGCTATAAATACAAAAGGAAAGAGTATGAAGAGACCCTGAAGTCAAATGCAGACACACACACAAAAAAAAAAAAAAAAAAAAAATAGAGACCGGGACTGTAGATGTGGCTCTTTCACTAACCAGCTAAGTGTCCTCACAACTTATTTAAACCTCTTTTGGGCCCTCAGATTCCTTAAGTGTGAAAAAGAAAGTAAAGCAGGTGTTCAGTAAGGTCACTTCATACCTTCATAATTTTATGATTCTAAGTTATTCTAGGTCGTTTACTATTTCTAAAGGTTGCAAAAATTAACCTGGCCATTATTATTTTTAAAAAAATTTTTAAAGAGGAAGTTAAATGATATACGATGAAGCTCATGTCCTTAGCTTGACAGTAGATGTCACGGTGTTTGGAGAACTGGAAGAAAATGTCAGTTATCTCTGAAAGTTTATGTTGTACTTAGGTTGATCTGCACTTTGGAACCGTGTGGCCTTTCCATATCACCAGATCGGTATACTGATAAATAACAAACTTCCTGAAAAGAACGTTTAAACCTCAAATCCTGTGTAGCTAAAGCTTGACAACAACCCTCCGGACAAGGTAAATGGAAAGTGAGTTGGCCACACAACTCACCTACAAGTTCTCCAATCATGAAAAGCAAGTAAAGAACGGCAGCAATGGTCAACCTGGTTTTCACCTTTCTCTGCTTCAGTAACTCTCGCTGTCTGCTGCAGTTGTCACAGGGGTCCACCTTCAGACTCAGCTGACTGTTGGTCAAAGGTAAGTCCTGGTCCAGTAAGGAATCATCGTCGGCCTGGAGGGCCGGGTGCGCCCCGTTAACAGGCCTTTCTGGGATTTCAGAACCATCATCGGCCACCACAACTCGAAGTTTGTTAAACCGAGAAAGCCCCTCGTCCCCCACCTCGTCCGAGAAGTCAAAGGCGCTGGTGTCATTTAAAAACAGCGGCGCATCATCCTTCCGTAGCAGAGATTTGAGACGCTTCCACGCGCCAGATCCGGCCATGGCAGAGGCTGAGCGGCCGCGGCGCGGAATGGCTCGGTGCGGGCGGCCGGCCGGCGGCTCCTACTTCACCGGAGAGCCAGTTCCCGATGGCACTGCCGCGCGTCCCTCCCCATCCTGTGGAAAACGAAACACGCTATAAATTAAAGGCGCCCCAATACTGCCCACAAGTTCCGAAGCCCGGGGCGGCGGGGGGCGCCAGGCCGGCCCGGAGGCTCCGGGGCTCCGCGAGGGGGCGGCGCATCTACCTGGGGCGCTGCCGCGGGGCCGCCGCTCATCTCCCCGCCCCCGGCCGGCCGGCTCGGCGGGGCCGACTCGCGCAGCTCGGCCCGGGGCCGGGCGGGGAGCGGGGCCGTCCTCGCGCCTGCCGCGCCCGCAACTCCAGGCCGGCTTCCCGAGTCTGACAGGTTCGGGGCCGGCCGCCGGGGGCCGCCGCCTCTCCCCGCCCTGCGCGAGGCCGCGCGCGTGCGCCGCAGCGGCCGCAGGCGAGGAGCGCGAAGGAGGGGTCCGCACGAGCCCACGCAGGCCCGCGGCGCAGGGCTGCGGCGCCCGCAAAGGGGCGGGGCAGGGGCTCGTGCCGCATCCAGTTCTCCGCCTCCCGCCGGTAGCCCCAGTCTCGGCTGCGGAGCCCCGCGCGCCCGGCTCTGCCCGAGGGGCACTCACAGGGAAGCCCCAGTCTCTGGTGCCGCACTGTCGCCTCCCCAGGCGGAGAGGCGCTAGCGGATGGAGCCGGGGCCTGCGGTCCGAGTGGGTAGATTCGAACGGTCCCGCCCGCCTGGGGCTGGGCGTTGCTGCGGGAGGTCGCTCCACCCTAGAGGGCCTCAGGAATCTCGGGGCAGGATCTCGGTTGCGGATCCTGGGCAGAAAACGAATTTGTGCTTTCTTGCTAAGTGAGAAACTAAGCAGCTTGCTTTCTTCGAGTTGCTGCTTCTCTGGCAAGTTGACAAAATTTGCTGCACGGGTGAGAGGGCAAGCAAAGCTTATGGTCAGCAGTTCTATGGCCTGCTTTATATTTACTATTGCTTTTCAGCAAGTATGTGTTATCCTGTGTGTTCGCTTAGTGTCCCTTCTCCCTCCATATAACATAGACTAAACCCAAGCAGAAAATCTAGTAGGGGTGTTCGTTTTGGCCTTTGGTTCTGTTAACAACCACAAATTTAAAAGAAGTTCTGAGAAGCAGTTTCTGATTTAGATTTAAGTTTTGGGGCGTCTGGGTGTGGCTCAGTCAGTTAAGCGTCTGACTTCAGCTCAGCTCATGATCTCCCGGATGATCTCGTGGTTCCTGGGTTCCAGCCCTGCTTAGGGCTCTGTGCTGACAGCTGAGCCTGGAGCCTGCTTCAGGTTCTGTGACTCCCTCTGTCTCTGCCCATCCCCTGCTCACACTCATGCGCTCTTTCTCTCTCTCTCTCTCAAAAATAAATATCTAAAAAAAAATTTTTTTTAAAAGATTTAACTTTTAATAGTAACATGGAGGGGTGCCTGGGCGGCTCAGTGGGTTAAGCCTGACTTCAGCTCACGTCATGAGCTTGGAGTTTCAGACCCGTGTTGGGCTCTGTGCTGACAGCTCTGAGCCTGGAGCTGCTTTGGATTCTGTGTCTGCCTCTTTCTGCCCCTCCTGCTCATGCTCTGTCCCTCTGTCTCGCTCTCTCTTTCTCAAATAAATAAACTTTAAAAAATAATAGCAGAATGGAATGGCAATAGACCTCCCCACTCCTCTTCTCCCTTGAAAGTCTAAGAGATTCTTAATCCAGAGCCCTTGAATGGGTTTTAGGGGCTTCTGGAAGCCTTAAATTCATGTGCAAAATATTGTGGCTTATATGGGTTTTCTTGAGTCAAGTCCCTTAGCTTTCATCATGTTCTAAATGGGTTTAAGACTCAAGTAAGATTTAAAACAGCAACACTGTCAGGAGAACTCATAGATCAACCCCCTAGCTTCCTCTCAGAGTTGACTTGTAGTGCAAACTCCTCTATTTATCCTGTGTTAATGGATGTCATATTTGGATAGTAGTCTACATGGATTGTCAAATTTCAAGTTACAAAATCTGCAATAAAAGTCACATGGAACATCATTTTCCTCTGAAGATTTAGAACGCACTTTCGAATCTTGCATGCCTTGGGTACAAGAGCACCAACTGCCTTTGAACTCCCCAGCAATCCTTTCACTTTTGAATGCCCACCATATCCCCACAGAGCTGCAGCCATGGGAGTCAGGTTAGGAAACCTGGATCAGAGATCCCATGGTTCCCAAGACCCGGGAGGGAAGTCTTGCCTAGGAAATTATTCAGTAATCAGGGCCCTCAGTTCATTATCAGCTGAAGGGAGAGTGCTTAGTGAGTAGTGCTTTCCTAACCCCAAATATCTTAATCCACCCAATTTGGGAGTAGGTTAGTGGTTTTTCATTTGTTATACTGCTTGAAATTCTGCTAGTGAGAAAGATAAATGAACAAAGCAACTATGTCAGGAGTGTGATTGCTCTCTCTTTAGTATGAGTTCTTCAAATAGGATTCCATCCAAGGAAAGGGGATAGATGTTTTCAAGGAAAGTTGAGGCAGGAGCATGGATTGTTTTGGGTACTTACAGTAAGCTTTGTTGGGAAGGGGTGCAGTTCTGCGTCCCCATTTATTTTTACTATTTTGTATCACTGGGTATCTGCACAGAGTGATGGGTGGATAACAAAAACTATATAGTGATTTTAATGTATGTTCACAAATTCAGATACTTGTCCCATCCAGAGGTAGAGCTTAATCTCCCTCCCAGTGAATGTGAGCTGCTCTTATTGAATAGCATAATGGCTTACAAGGAATAGAATGTGACATAAGTGACAGTAGATGACTTAAAAGACTAGGTCATAAGAGGCACTGTAGTTGCCTGCTTGTTCTCTCTTGGATCACTTGCACTGGGAGAAGCCAGAGTTACCATGTCACGAGGAACTCAAGCAGCCCCAAGGAAAGGCCCATGTGATGAGAATGGAGACCTCCTGCCAGCACCGATGTGAATGAGCCGTATTGGAAGCAGGTCCTCCACCCTAGTTAAACCTTCAGATGTTTGTAGCCCAGGAGATGTTGACTGAAACCCCATGAGAGATCCTGAGCAGAAGCTCCCATCTAAGCCACTCCCAGATGACCCACAGAGACTGAGATAATAATGTTCATTGTTTTAGTATGGTAAGTTTGGGGATAATTCGTTACACAGCAATAGATAATGAATATACTCAATCTCAACTTTGCTCTGTACCAGGAAAGACACTTTTCTTATTCTTTTATCACGCGCGCCCTTGTTCCTAGGCCTGTCCTTGGGCTAGTGGCATGATTTCTATCACTGAACTTTAAAATGGGCTAAATAAATAGACTTCTGTGAATAGTCTTGGAATTTGCAACCTTATTTCTATGTATTCAGAATTTATAACAACAGACAAATGAACTTTTGAAAAATAATCCATTTATAATCTGGGTACTGCCTGCAATTCAGCTAGCTATTGCTCACCATGCCATTCTTTTATAAGAGACTTAATACTTCTTTCCAGTTGAAGAACTTTTTTGCATGGGCAAATAGAAAAAGTTGCCAACCATTTATCCTATTTCTTACCCAGGTAACCCCTAACACACAAACTGTTTAGGTAATACCAGAAGTCTGACATTTGCAAGACACACACTCCAGCAGTCAACGAGAATAGCCCCCAAATATCCTTTGTCAAAACCTGTTTTGTGGCCCAGATATCTCTTGGGACAAATGACAATGCTGAAAATAATACCACAGCTAACATTTACTTGGGGCTTGTTTATGCACCAAGCACCTCTGCAGGGGACCTGATTTCCATTAGAGGGGAAGTTAAGAATTCAAAGCATGGGTCTTGAAGTCTGACCGTATTTGTATCCTGGTTTCACCATTTAGTTATATCGTCTCTGGAAAACTAACCAATCTGTGCTTCAATTTTCTTACATATAAAATGGGGATGATAAGAGTACCCACTTCACGAGGCTGTGGTGAGGATTCAATGAGATGATGCATGTAAAGCATGTAAAACATAGCATGTGTAGTTCCTAGCACATAGTAAGTGCTCAATCGATGACAGCTCATATTTTTTTAAGTAGATGAAGACGTGGAGTCTCAGGGAAGTGAAGTAAATTGACTGGAGTCATGCAGCTAAAAAACAGAGCAGGAGTTCAATTCCAGATCAGTTTGGTTTCAGAGCTCAAGCTCTCAAACACTAGCCTGCACTGTCCTCTCAGTTTCACACACAAATGGAATGATGTGCAGAAAAGCACCTAGACTCCTTTAGGTGTGCTGGGAGAAATCCCTGTTCCATATATCAAAGACTTGCCAGCATCTTGAGACTTCAACATCACCCTGTGAAATCCTTCTTGGAAAGGAAAGGGAAAAGTGGAAAAGTTTTTAAAAATCGAGGTATGGGGAAAGGTGCCACTTACTTGACAGGCTCACATGTTGCATATTCCCAACCTGAGAATTCCTTTCTCCATTGGAATAGATGATTGTAGGAGATTTCCAAAGGATGCATTTGGAATGTGACTCCTTATCTTTTTCAGGAGGGGTTGAAGGCTATCAGATACAAATGGACGAGGGCTAGTGATGTGATACACAACTATGGGAAGTATAATAATTTCTTCTTTCTATGGAGTGCTATGCTAACAGAGTGGCTGGAGAGTCAGTTTAACCCCTCCTCCAGGGGAAGAGAAGGATGCAAAGTAGGTAAGAGAATTGCCCAAGGACAGGCAAGTTGCCTTCTTGGACAGTGAGTAGATAAAGGAGAGGGTCTCTGGGCCACACCCATGTATCTGTCAGGAAAACCAACCTGTGAGCTAAAACACTCAATCAAGTTCATTGTTTTCATACCTTTGTTTTGTCTTTCCTTACTTTTTAAAGGAAATGTACCTGTGAATTTCTCTAACCATATCTGGCTAAAATTAGAGAGAATAGGAGCTGGGATGGGTTTAAGACATAAGCACACCCGCCCTGGAGTCTGGAGGTAACAGCTTGAAGGTGAGGGTGGAACGCTGATTTTGGACATGCTTTAGGAATCCAGCACAGACAAGAGAAGTTCCTTCCACCTCTAATTTTGCCATCCTTTCACAGTGATCCCCAGCACCATACTGTTGCTGAACTCATTTTCTTGGCTGTAAAAGTGGAAAATAGTATTTGTCCTACCTCTGTCACAGGAACACTGTAAGAATCCAATGAAATTTTGCATGTGAAAACATTCCCTTACTTACTTTACTAGAGAGAGCTATTAAAAACCATACCATCTGGGGCACCTGGGTGCCTCAGTCAGTTAAGCATCTGCTCTGGATTTTGGCTCAGGTCATGCTCTTGCGGTTCATGGGATCGAGCCCTCCATTGGGTTCGACACTCACAGCGTCAAACCTGCTTGGGATTTTCTTTCTCTCTCTCTCTCTCTGCCTCTCCCTAGTTCGTGCTCTCTCTCAAAATAAATAAACATTAAAAAAAAGAAAGAGAGAAAGAAAGAAAGAAAGAAAAAAGAAAGAAAGAAAAAATATTTTAATCATAGTTCATTCATAACTTTAAATTCCCCTCTAAAAAACATTTGTATTTCTTGAAACTGATGTTTAATTTCTAAGAAATTCTTAGTGGTGAGATTAATCTGTCTCATACTGATTGGAGATGATTAAAACACTAATACTCAGTTTATACTTACAGTAGACTTATTTCAGAGAACATTATAACCTTTATGAATTAAACCAAGACAGAGAAGCAACTGCGGACAAAGTGACTCTTGTGACCTCTTAGAACTGGTGGCTTTAAACAATGAAGGTCATTGTATAAAAACTCCCTCCCAGGGTTATTGTGAGGATTAATTAGATTAAAATCTGCAAAGTGCTTTGAGTTTTTCCCAGAATTCCTTTATAAATAAAGATGGCATTAATTATTTTTTTTAGAAGTATCCTTATATGGATCTTCCCAGAATCAAATGTAACAAATTCACCTGTTGTTTAACTTGTATTCCCTGAAGCAAAAAACCCAAGACCAAGCCAACCTAAATGACCTCTAATGGTTTTAAAATGACTATAGATAGGAGCATGCTTGAATGAGCAGAAGTTAGTACCCTAATCACAAAGATCTTGGTGTATGTTTTACATGACCGGGTAATGCCTCATAATCACTATGCCATATGGTAATTATGTATAAATTACTGTAATTATTACAGCTGTTTTATACTGATCAACCAAGTTTTACTCTCCTCTTTGTTATTTATATTTTACTAACTCACATTCTACTCACTTACAAATAGGCTTTAAGGCAGTCTTCCCATTAGTAGGCCTTCCTCACCTCAAAATACTAGAAATGATGAGAATGAGAGTTTTTTCCTGATACTAGATACTGTCTAATCCTCATTGTATGCACAGAAACAAATAGACACAGACGAAAGACAGGTGTCTTAACAACCAACTCTCCAGCAGCTGAGGTTCCTTGGGAACCCCTTCTCAGTTTCCCAGTCTCTGATCTTAATCCTGTTCCCAGTGACCCATCTAGCCCGCACTGTGAGCTCCCCCCCACACCCCAAGAAGGAGCTACTCTGAATATTTTGAGTGTGGGTGTGGGGCAACCCAATTGGGTGGAGGCCTGTGATGTGGGTGGTGAAAGAATTCACTCTGGGCAGAACAAAGGAGATAGAAGTTTATTAAATACACCGCAAGGGAGCTACAGGCAGGACAGCAAAGGAGAGACTGTTTGATAGGGGGCTGTGGGTGGGGGGGGGGGGGTGTAGTTAAGGGGGGAAGGTGGGGAGGTATGAGAATGTGTGGAATTTTGGTACCTTTTTTTTGGTACCTGTGCCCCATGGTAAGTAGCTCAGTTGTCAACTAGGTCTTAAGGCTATTTTCAGGGGGGTCACCTAATGGGCCTATTTGCATTTAGCCTGGTGGTCACTGTGGGCCCTTTTACCTTACTGAGGTTCCCATTGCTCAGGCATGTTGCCTAAAAGCTGCCTCTACAGTGGGCTTAAGGTAGCAGAAACTCTGGAGCAGGTCCAGGTGAAGTCTGGGGAACAGTAGGGTAAGAAGCCCATTGCAAATGAGGAACCAGTCTGGCAGGCAACCAGCTGTCCTGATTTACTCGGGATGGAGGGTATTTCCAAGACCTGAGACTACAGTTTACTGGGATGAGTTTACCTTGTAGCAAGAATAGATTCTGTAACCGTGATATTGCTGGGCAGGGAGAGTATCTTACCTGGGCAAGACACCTTGTTCCTGTTGGGCCCTGCAGCACACTGGGCTGGGTGTTCTCAGGGAATTCTCAGGATGTGACTCCTGTTACAGTGAAATGGAAGAGGTCAAAGGTGTCTGAGAGGGAGGCCAACCACCTCAGATAGGACCCACCCCCAAGGTACCATGACCCTGTTAGAGTCGCGGAGATCCCAAGTCAGTTCTGTAACTTTGCAGGTGTGGAAACTCTGCCTGAGGGTGAGGCTGGGGAAGTCAGTGTATGCCAGACTGCCCCAAGAGACTGAGTAAATTACTGTGTGGTTGATTGCTTAATTATCCTGGGGTACAACTCTCTTACTGCCCTGGATGCCCTCTTCACAGGACCAGTGAATATGAGAAACCAAGTTACCTTACAGCTAGAACAAAGGTGGCTGGGGGGTTTCAGTGACATCATTTACAGGCCTCATGGCCTCTCCTGGCCTTTTGTGTTCCTTTTTCCCTCCTGGGGTGTTCTTCCTCCTTCTCAGTGTCTGGCTAACTGCCATTCAGCTTTCAAACCCAATGGATTCTGCCCAAGTTCCCTCCTTCTTTCCCTCTTTCCTCCTCTCCTTCCCTTCTCTCTTCCCTCCCTTTTGTTTTTAAACTTAAAAAAGTTTATTTTTGAGAGAGAGTGCACATACACACACATGTGCACGAGTAGGGGAGAGGCAGAGAGAGAGGGGCACAGAGGACCTGAAGTAGGCAGCACTGACAGCAGAGAGCCACATGTGGGGCTCAAACTGGCAGATGGCAAGATCATGACCTGAGCCAAAGTTGGACACTTAACCAACTGAGCCACTCAGGTGCCCCTTCCTTCCCTTTCCTCTTTCCTTCTTTTCTTTTCTTTTCTTTTCTTTTCTTTTCTTTTCTTTTCTTTTCTTTTCTTTTCTTTTCTTTTCTTTCTTCCCTTCCACAAATGTTATTTCAGTGTTTATCATATGCCAAGTCACTAAAGTAGGCACTGGAGCTATAGAATTGGATAAGACAAAGTCTAGATGATAACCCACCCCCGATTAGTCCTGTATATACAGCATACATTCTAATTCTTTATTACTAATCCCCCCCCCCCGATTCCATGCAGACTGTTGATATCTATATATAACTTTCGAGCGAAAGTGAACCTTTCTTCTTGGTTCAATTTTAGTTTAGTCTTTCTGAAATCATTCCCCAGGCCCCCATCTGGTAAAGTCTTCAGATAACCACCTCCATCCATGGCGTGCTGATTTTTATCACTTAGTATTACTGTTACTGCCTTTAGTTCTCCCAGTTGTGCTTAGTTCTGAGTTGTGACCTCGCAGCTCAGAGCCCTGTCTTCATTTTATAAATAGTCGGGATATTTTTATCCCAAAGTTGCATTACTTTGCACTTGTTCCCACTAAAGCTCTCTTGTCAGTTGTCTGACCACAGAGTCAGATTTATAGGCTCTTCTGACTAGCCCAAGGATTGGCAAACTTTTTCTATAAAGGGCCAGATAATAAATAATTTCCGGTTTGCAGCAATACCTTGGTACTGGTCGAATTTGCTCACTTCTGCCCTTGTGAAAGCAGCCGTAGGTGATAATAAGCAAATGAGTATGGCTATGTTCCCATAAAACACTGGACACTGAAATGTGAATTTCGTATACTTTTCACCTGCCACAAAATATTAGTCTTCTTTCAATTTTTTTCAACCATTTAAAAATGGAGAGGGGCGCCTGGGTGGCGCAGTCGGTTAAGCGTCCGACTTCAGCCAGGTCACGATCTCGCGGTCCGTGAGTTCGAGCCCCGCGTCGGGCTCTGGGCTGATGGCTCAGAGCCTGGAGCCTGTTTCCGATTCTGTGTCTCCCTCTCTCTCTGCCCCTCCCCCGTTCATGCTGTGTCTCTCTCTGTCCCAAAAATAAATAAACGTTGAAAAAAAAAATTAAAAAAAAAAATGGAGAAACCATTCTTAGCTCAAGGGATGCACAAAAACAGGGGTAGGCTGGATTTGGCTTGTGGGCTGTAGTTTGCTGGCCATGATCTAGACTCATCACTAGTTAGAAGTGTTGTTCGAGATTTCACTGCTCATTCCCTCCTCCTGATCACTTATACATATAAGTGATATACATTGTAATTGCAGTTGCCTTATATGGCATGGTTTTTTTCACCACTCCTTTACCTACTCAATTCTAGATAAAGTCTAGAGCCACTCTCCCCCATGGCATCCATCCCACCCCAAGTCTAGACAAGTCCATTTGTTACATATGCTCATGTCTCACTTTGTAAATTTATCTTCATTAGTGGCATTATTTGACTAGTGGCTGCTTCTCACTCCCTTGTTAGGCTTTATGCTTCATGAGACTGGGGGCTGTCTATCTTTGCTCATATCTCCTGCACCTGACCCTGTGCCTGGCACGCAGTAGGTGCTCAATAAAGCATTTGTTGAACAGAGGAACCAGATCCACAGCAGACCTCAGCTTATTGGCTGGGCATTGTTGTCTATAATAGCTCCCTCCCCTTATTAGCAGAGAGACCTTGAATTTTAAGATCTCTTTGAGCTTCAGTTTCCTTCTCTGTCAAATGGAGATAAGAGTTACTATCAGTGGGTTGTGGTGACTTAAATGAGAAGATGTAACTGGCACATGGCTTGCTCCAGTCACTGTTAGATTAATGTCAGGCTCCTTCCCCACTTCCTCTCATTGCTGTCAACTCTATGGTTGTCTGATGTCTAACTACCACTTGCTCAGATATCCCAAGTGCATAGGACTCCACCTGCCTGAAGAGAACTGCACTGTTTCCTTCGAGAAACCCAGAATTAGAAATATGATGAGTACACCCTTCATATATCTGCTGCCTTTCTAAGACCTGTCACTTGGGCCCTCTAGTTCCCTCCCCTGGCTGGAATCAACAGGCTCCACCCATTGTTTTTGCTTCCTTATGTTTGCTTATGTTTGCTTAGTTCCTTATGGCCTCACAAAACATTCCAATCTTATGTGACTTTTATTTCAGCTTCTCCTTTGGAAATCTGTCAAAGGTTTTTTAAGGTGTTAAGGTAGAAAATATAAAGCAGTTCCCTTTTACCTACTCACTATTTACTTCCTCAAAAATTAAGTAAATTAATTTTTCTTTTTACAGATACCATTTGACCATCTTTGTCTAAAGTTAACTTTAAGTGTTTACCATGCCTATTTCACAAATAAACCATAACTTCCTAGGTTCTCTCCAGAGATTTCTTAGTGATAATAATTATCATGTCATAAAAATTACAAGATTTTGAGCCCAAAATGTGTTAAGCACTGTGCTAGGAACTTTAATTAAATACATCATTTAATTTAATCCTTATAACAGCCTTGCATAGTGGATACTATTATCCCCATTTTATACATGGGATAAATGAAATTTTTTTTGAGAGAGAGAGAGTGTGTGTGTGTATGAGAGCAGAGTAGGGGGAGGGGCAGGGACACAAGAGAGAGAGAGACAGAGAGAGAGAGAGAGAGAGAGAGAGAGAGAGACTCTCAAGCAGACTGTATGCCCAGCACAGAGCCCCATGCAGGGCTCTGTCCCATGACCCTGAGATCATGACCTGAGCCAGATTCAACAGCCGGATACTTAACCTACTGAACTATGCAGGCACCCAAGGATAAATGAAGTCTTTTAAATAATTTATTGAAAGCCACGTTATTAGAAGATGGTGGACTCAAGGTTTGCATTCAGGTTTCCCCCAGCCCAGTGCCCATCATCTTTCCATCCTGACATTTTCTTCCCTTCTTATGCTTGGTAGCTGGTGGGGCTGGGAAGGGCACGTGTATCACATTTTCACTCTTGTAACCTCCCGAGTGAACAGCCAGCTATGATGACTAGTTGCCCATTTTGGCTAATGGCTCCTCAGTGTCATAGCAAAGTTCCATCAGAACTCATGTGGGTTTTAAAGTATTACCCTTTCGCTTAAAACCACTCATCATCCATCCATCCAACCAATATGTCTATTTTTTTAAGTTTGTTTGTTTGTTTGTTTGTTTTTGAGAGAGAGAGAGCAAGCAGGAGGGGCAGAGAGAGAGGGAGACAGAATCTCAAGCAGGCTCCGCACCATTGGCACAGAGTCAGATGTGGGGCTTGAACTAGACACTTAACCTACTGAGCCACCCAGGTGCCCCTAACCAATATTTCTCAACAGGCTATCTCACTCCGTTTGGGCTGCTATAACAAAATACCACAGGCTGGGTGTCATAGAAACAGCAGAAATCTACTTCTCACAGTTCTGGAGGCTTAGAAGTCCTAGATCAAGGGGCACCTGGGTGGCTCAGTCAGTTGACCATCTGACTCTTGGTTTCAGCTCAGGTCATGACCTCACGGTTCGTGGGTTCAAGCCCCATGTCAGGCTCTATGCTGACAGTGCAGAGCCTGCTTGGGATTCTCTCTCTCTGCCCCTCCCCTGCTTGCTCTCTCTCTCTCTCTCAAAATAAATAAATAAACAAACAAAAAAAAGTCCAAGATGAAGGCACTAGCAGGGTCATCTTCTGGTGAGGACGCTCTTCCCGATTCATAGCCATTGCTTTTTCACTGTGTCCTCACAGAGTAGGAAGGGTAGGGAGGTCTGTGGGACCTCCTTTGTAAGAACATGAATCCCATTCATGAGGGCTCCATCCCTGTGTCCTAATCACCTCCCAAAGTCTCCATCTTCTAACATCATCACTTCGGCATTAGGATTCCAACTGGTGACTTTTGGGGGACACACACATTCAGATCATAGCAGAGATTGTATACCAGACACTGTGCTATGTGTTGAATGTGTCTTAGGCCAAAGAAATGTGTCTTTAGTGCTTAAAATTAGTTTAAAATGAAGACATTGGGGTGAGGGGTGCACCTGAGTGGCTCAGTCGTTCAAGCTTCTGAGTCTTGATTTCGGTTCAAGTCATGATCTCACAGTCTGTGAAGTTGAGCCCTGTGTCAGGCTCTCCACTGACAGTGTGGGGCTGCTTGGAATTCTCTTCCCTCTCTCTGCCCCTCCCCCACTTACACACATGTGCGCACTTTTTTTCTCTCTCCCTCTCTCAAATAAAATTAAAGAAATAAAGAAATAAATAATAAAATTAAGGCACTGGGTAGTTAAAGAAGAGGCATTTGGAGAGGAGGGCTTGGAGGTAGGAAGATGGAGAGAAAGGATGGGAAAGAGAAGAACTGCCTATGAAATCACTGCCTTGGGGACCCATGGGTCAGGAGGAGGCCAGTGGGTATGGCAAGGAAGGCAAGGGAAGATTAATGAGATTCTCACACACCAGGATAGAAGTGATAAGGTGAAACCAGCAGAATTTCTCTCTGGCATGACATACTGCCTCTGTTAGTGTGGCTTATGATTTTCGGTTCCCTTTCCAACAGCCAGTACTTTCCTAGCTCTCTGACGTTCTTGTTTTCTCTTTCCCAAGCCAGCATAGATGATACCTTTGCATTGGTGTTCTCTGTCTGGGTAGCATCCCCATTTATCTTGATGGCCTACCAGAATTGCTGCAGTGACAGCCTGTTTCACTGTGTAGAAGGTGCTTACTTCATTTCTGCTTTAGTTGTGTGTGTGTGTGTGTGTGTGTGTGTCTGTGTATGCACAGTGTGTGTGTGTGTATGCACATGAGAAGTGAGAGTGCCTGGATTGTTGTAATTCAGACCATGCTCACACAAAGGGATCCTGGTGACCAGAAGAGTCCTCACAGGCACATCCACCTCAGTGCGTTCGCTGTGCATCAGAGTCAGAAACTTGATTTTGTTGACACCCTGAGAATATATTCATCTCCTATTAACTAGCTCACAGAGAGTAATAAATACAAAGCAGAATATTGAGGGTATGTATGTAGGAAAGTGTACATATGTTTTATTTATTTATTTTTTTAATTTTTTTTTAACGTTTTATTTATTTTTGAGACAGAGACAGAGCATGAACGGGGGAGGGGCAGAGAGAGAGGGAGACACAGAATCGGAAGCAGGCTCCAGGCTCTGAGCCAGCAGCCCAGAGCCCAACGTGGGGCTCAAACTCACGGACCGCGAGATCGTGACCTGGGCTGAAGTCGGACGCTTAACGGACTGAGCCACCCAGGCGCCCCATGTACATATGTTTTAAAGATCCATACTGAAATGAGTAGGGATGAAGTGACTTGGGTCTATCTATCTGCTTTAAAATACTTTAGTTTTGGGGCACCTGGATGGCTCAGTCAGTTAAGTGTCTGACTTCCATTCAGGTCATGGTCTCACAGTTTGTGGGTTCGAGCCCTGCATCAGGCTCTGTACTGACAGCTCAGAGCCTGCAGCCTGCTTCAGATTCTGTGTCTCCCTCTCTCTCTGCCCCTCCCCTGCTCATACTCACTCTCTGTCTCTCTCTCAAAAATAAATAAACATTTTAAAAAATTTTTAAGTGAAGCAGGTGTGGGAAAATCTTGATAATAATGATTGAATTTGGTTAACGGGTATTTTATACTATTTGTACCTTATATATGTTATATCCTAATTATATTATTTCCCTACTTCTGTGTGTTTGAAATTTTTCTTAACATGAAAATTAAAACAATAAAGGAAATGACAATAATTTACAGAAAGAAGTACAAAATCGTCAGGTTACCTCGTGCAAGTTAAGTTAACGAGGAATCCAAGGTGGAGAGCTAAGTCGATGTAAGACTGTTGGGTCACCCAGGACAATGACATATTCCTGTCTGCAACCAGGCGCTCCTCTCTCCCCTTCTGCTCTCATGTCCCGGGACCTAATTCCTGGGACTATCTCAGAAACTTAGTAATCTGATTCCTACATCCACGGGCTGCTCCCATTGCACTCCCTGTCCCCTGTCAGATATTTAAATCCTGCTCCAGGCTGAGGGGATTGGTGCCTCTATTGCTACCACCCCTGGCAACAGGCATCTATCTCTCCCGCTTGCAGCTTCTAGTTTTGCTTTAGGACTGCCCGTTCTTGGGGTACATGAGAGACCCTGCTAACTCAAATGCTGGTTCAGTTTCCACTCCTGCTGGCACCCCCCTCCCATCAGATCTCTTAGGGGCTTGAAACCTGAGGAGCAGCAAGGCATGGGCACAGGGAGGATTCCTGACCTCGCAGCCTGACCTATCTGCCGGGCTCTGCCTTGTTTGCTGGGCACCAGCTCCAGGAATGGCACAGATGGCTAAAGGGAAAGGCACTAAGGATGCCTCATTTTCAAAGGCACAATTTATTTAATTTGATTCTTTTTTTTTTTTTTTTTAATTTTTTTTTTTCGACATTTATTTATTTTTGGGACAGAGAGAGACAGAGCATGAACGGGGGAGGGGCAGAGAGAGAGGGAGACACAGAATCAGAAACAGGCTCCAGGCTCTGAGCCATCAGCCCAGAGCCCGACGCGGGGCTCGAACTCACAGACCACGAGATCGTGACCTGGCTGAAGTCGGACGCTTCACCGACTGCGCCACCCAGGCGCCCCAATTTGATTCTTATTCAGATCTGTGAGATATAGTTATCATTCCTACTTGAAGAGATAGGGAACTAGGGCACTCTGAGGTTAAGCAATGTGTTTACAGTCACAGAGTTAATCTGCAGCAGGACCATGGTGTGAACTGAGGCGTTCCCGTCCCCTGAAGGAGTTTATCGGTGTCTAAATCCAAGTGATTACTAAACTACTGTATTTCTCAAATTAAACTAGTGTTTGTAGGGGCGCCTGGGTGGCACAGTCGGTTAAGCGTCCGACTTCAGCCAGGTCACGATCTCGCGGTCCGTGAGTTCGAGCCCCGCGTCGGGCTCTGGGCTGATGGCCCAGAGCCTGGAGCCTGTTTCCGATTCTGTGTCTCCCTCTCTCTCTGCCCCTCCCCCGTTCATGCTCTGTCTCTCTCTGTCTCAAAAATAAATAAATAAATAAATAAAAACGTTTAAACTAGTGTTTGTAGCAACCAGGTTGTGTTACCGCAAAAGACGATTCGTTATTAGCAGCAGGTTGGAATTATTCAACAGCTAAATGCCGTATTTCATTTTCATCCATGTGTTGAATTTACTAATTTTTAAAAAAGGTTTATTTATTTATTTTGAGAGAGAAAGAGCAGGGGAGGGGCAGAGAGAGAGAATCCCAAACAGGCTCGACAATCAGCGTGGAGCCTGACTCAGGGCTTGATCCCAGGACCAACCATGAGATCATGGCCTGAGCCAAAATCAAAAGTCGGATGCTTAACTGACTGAGCCACCCAAGCACCCCTGAATTTACAAATTTAAATAAAACGGTCCTGATTTTTCATTATGAGGAGTTAATAACTAATATCTATAGTTGATAAATCAAGAAAAAAGGGTGTAAATATATTACATATAGTTTCAGTGGTAAACAGTAGTAGAATTTAAAGCAGAAACTATTGGGGCCCCTGGGTGGCTCAGTGGGTTAAGCATCTGACTTCAGCTCAGGTCATGATCTCACTGCTCGAGAGTTTGAGCCCCACTTCGGGCTCTGTGCTGACAGCTCAGAGCCTGGAGCCTGTTTTGGATTGTGTGTCTCCCTTTCTCTCTGCCCCTCTCCTGCTCACACTGTGTCTCTTTCTCTCAAAAATAAATAAATGTTAAAAAAATTAAAAAAACCCCCAAAAAAACCCCAGAAAGTATTGATAAAAAAACCTCTGAGTAATGGGTGTGGCAGTGATGTGGTTGATGGGGATGGGAGGTAGGAGGTGTTTTTGTTTCTCATTTTACACACATCGATACGGTCTGAATTTTTAAAAATATGGGCAAGTTTTACTTGTATAGATTAAAAATAATAGTTTAAAAATAGAAAAAAGAAGTGAAATACAATGAAACGTATCCCCTCAATGAGTGATGGCTGAAGTTGTCATATGTAATACTATGTAGCCAACAGAAATTTTAAGTTGGAAAGGCAAATCAAGAATGATGTGGTTAGGATAATACCTAATCATGTATATACTGCGTGTAGGTATATGTGCATACAAACAGGAAGGATGCATATCAAAGTGATACCAAAGTGTAGGGATGAGGGGTGAGGAGGAGAGGAGGATTCTGATGATTAACTGCATTCACTTCTATATACTGCTTGATTTTTTTTGAGGGGCATGTACTGAATATGAAAGTGTGCAGAACATTTTGCAGGTTCAAAGCTACAGCGATTCTGAGTGTTCCCTCTTTTCCTCTTTGCCACAGAACAGCCAAATGTGATTGCACTGTGTTACATATAAGTATCAGGATCTTACACTTGATTTATAGTGAAGAAATTCACTGTTCCTAAATATTGTTACAAAAGAGAAGTTTGTGAATTGCATTATTCCACTCTCAGGCCTTAATGTCACCACAGAGCTGACCAAGTCTGATTCATTGTTTTTTTGTTTTTTTTTTTTTTTTTGTATTGTTACATTTCCTTCCTTTGCTTGGTTTTGACCAAGGGTGTGTGGGGTTTAAATCTCCAAATCCAGTATCTCATGACTGTAACAAGGTATGTATCCCACACTGTGGAGTCCTGGACTTGGAGTCTTTAACCCTGATACTTGATAGAATCCTTCTGATGAAGAGAAGCAGGGGGAGAGGAAGCAGTATGTCCATGGAGGTCCCCAAGGCAGCCTCCACGGAGGAGTAGAAGGCAATGGAAGATAAAGTGACGAGTCCAGAGAAAGCCGAGGAAGCAAAATTAAAACCAAGGTATCGTCATCTGGGACAAAAGTCTGGAGGTTTAGATTTCTTAAGGAAACGATTGCAGAAAGGGCAAAAATACTTTGATGCCAGGGATTACAACCTGGCTAAAACACAACTGAAGAGCAAGCAGCTTCCTACTGCAGCTCTGACTAAGATAAGTCACTGGTGACCGCATTCCTACTCCACAGAAACTTCCTCCACAGAAACCATCCCTTGCTGCCAGCAAGCTGGCTGGCTGATTAAAAGAGCTGAACTGCATGAATCTTCTAATTCTCATTATTTCTCCTTGTTATTCCTCTGCTTTTCATGTCCTTTCATTCACTAAGTCATTTGAGAAAGAGCTTTGCAGGTAGCAGTAGTGTGTGCTGCTATTGTAAGGAAATATACGCGTGGAGAGTTTTTGATTAGTTTAACAGTGCGCTGATAAAGAGAACGTGTTTGAGCAACATAAAGTAATCTGCTTGAAAATAATTGTGTATATTACCTAACTCCTAGTGTAGGACTGGTTCCAACAAGTAACAAGCAAGTTTTATGATTGTAATGTTTTGGCTTTCTTTAATTCATCTTAATTCAGCTCTGTATGTTACTCTTATTTAAAATAACCACGGGGTGTCTAGGTGGCTCAGTAGGTTAAGCCTCCAACTTCAGCTCAGGTCATGATCTCACAGCTCCTGAGTTCAAGCCCCATGTCGGGGTCTGTGCTGACAGCTCAGAGCCTGGAGCCTGCTCGGGATTCTGTATCTCCCTCTCTCTCTCTGCCCCTCCCCACCCATTTTTTTTCTCTCTGTCTCTCTCAAAAAATAAACATTAAAAAAAATAAAATAAAATAACCTCTATTGTATTAATTTCTTTTGCATTTTCCTTTTGGATTTTTTTAAAACTTTTTTTAATGTTTATTTATTATTGAGAGACAGAGCATGAGTAGGGGAGGGGCAGAGAAAGAGGGAGACACAGAGTCTGAAGCAGGTTCCAGGCTCTGAGCTGGCAGCACAGAGCCCCTGGCAGGGCTTGAACTCACAAACTGTGAGATCATTACCTGAGCCGAAGTCAGACACTTAACTGACTGAGCCACCCAGGCGCCCCTCCTTTTGGATTTTGTAAAACAGAAGTTTAAGACCACAAGTTGGAAGAAAGGTCACATTCTTCAAACAAAAATAGATGGGGCTCTGAAAGATTTGTATCTCTGTGCTTGAACTTGAATGTCCTTAAACCTGTTTCAGCTCTAACAATAGAATTTTACTTGGGCAATATTTGCCTGATCTGGTGTAACTTATATGACTCTGGTGCTTAACAGCTGCTGTTCTTATTCAGTTCTATAGTGTTAGAATATCTTTTGTTAAAGAGATGAATAAAATACTCATGTGCATCGACTGTTGAATTCACTTTTGTGCCATTTTTGTAAATACAATAGTTTTTTTTTTTTTTTAATTTTTTTTTTCCCAACGTTTATTTATTTTTGGGACAGAGAGAGACAGAGCATGAATGGGGGAGGGGCAGAGAGAGAGGGAGACACAGAATCGGAAACAGGCTCCAGGCTCTGAACCATCAGCCGAGAGCCTGACGCGGGGCTCGAACTCCTGGACCGCGAGATCGTGACCTGGCTGAAGTCGGACGCTTAACCGACTGCGCCACCCAGGCGCCCCGTAAATACAATAGTTTCGCACACACACACACACACACACACAAAGAATCCTTTTGGTGATTCAATTTTTTTTGTATTTTACTTTATCGTGGAAAGAACAGTTAACATAAGGTTTACCCTCCTAACAAATATTTTGTGATTTTTTTTTAATGTTTATTTTTGAGAGAGAGAGAGAGAGAGAGATGCGCGCGCGCACACACACACACACAAACACACAGAGTGTGAGCAGGGGACGGGCAGAGAGAGAGGGAGACACAGAATCTGAAGCAGGCTCCAGGCTCTGAGTTCTCAGTACAGAGCCTGACACAGGGCTTGGACTCATGAACAGTGAGATCATGGCCTGAGCCAAAGTCAGATGTTTAACCAGCTGAGCCACCTAGTTGCCCCTACCCTCCTAACAACTTTTTAAGCGTTGATATATTATTGTTGACTATAGGTACAGTGTTGTATGGTAGTTCTCTAGAACTTACTCATTTTTTTAAATGTTCATTTATTTATTTATTTTGAGAGAGAAAGAGAGAGTGTGGATGGAGGAGTGGCAGAAAGAGGAGAGAGAGAATCCCTCCATAGGGATTGAGCCTGACATAGGGCTTGATCTCACGACCCTGGGATCATGACTCAAACCAAAATCAAAAGAGTCAGATGCTCAACTGACTGAGCCACCCAGGTGCTTCATCATCTTTGCTTTTAATAAAAGAAGTTAAATTTATAAACACTTAAGATAACTTCGGAAATGTATAGTAAAAACTAACGAAATCCACAAATTACAGAGGTTTTGCTAAAATGCAAACTGTCAGCAAACTGCCAGCAAACTGCAAAATTTGTCATATCCAATGTATTTAATCTGAGTGGTAATTTTTCTAACAAAACTCAGTTGGAGGACAGCTGATATATCAATGCTCTTGATGGAAATAACAAGTGTGATATTGTGGCTAAGAAAGGAGAATATGAGTCGGTGCATGTTTTCATCATACAAATCTTCTGGTTGATCCTCTTTATCTCCATCAGGAAAATATATAGGGAATGGTAGCTTTTTATTTTTTAATCTTTTTAATGTTTATTTATTTTTGAGAGAGAGACACCCACACAGAGTACGAGTGGAGGAGGGGCAGAGAGAGAGGGAGACACAGAATCCAAAGCAGGCTCCAGGCTCTGAGCTGTCAGCACAGAGCCCGACGCGGGGCTCAAACTCAAACTGTGAGATTATGACCTGAGCTGAAGTCGGGCACATAACCGACTGAGCCACCCAGGCACCCCGGAAATGGTAGATTTTTACAGAAATACTTAGATGAAGACAGTTTAGAATCTCTGATAGTCACTGAGCTGCTGTTATGTCCTGGTAGAGAGTCATTTACATAGATTATATTGTGTGTTGTGTCCACACTTAGGGTCCATATGCTGTTCATCTATGCTTCCCATTTGTCCAGCCTGTTTTAGTTCCAGGCCAGAATGGAAGCATTCTTGTTTGAAAGAGCTCCAAGTCTCCTGTGGATTTTCATTTAATGATAAGTAGAAGGCTGGTCTTCAAATCCCCATCTTTTCATGGCACCTTGAAGCCTTCACCAATAGTTTTTACTGTGGCATTCACATACTGTCCTGGGTGAAAGTGAGCAGCATGAAGAGGAATGCCTGGCTTAATTATAGCTGATTGCTATGGCTAGAACTTCCAGTACTAGGTTGAATCAAAGTGGTGAGAGTGGACATCCTTGCCTTGGAGGAAAAACTCTCGATTTTCCACCATTGAGTATGATGTTAGCTTTGAGGTTTTCATATATGGTCTTTAGTATGTTGATGTATGCTCCCTCTAGCCCTACTTTGTTGAGAGTTTTTATCATGGGTGGACGTTGTACTTTGCTTTTTTTAACAAATGGTTTTTCTGCATCTATTGAGATAATTATATGGTTTTTATCCTTCCTCTTGTTAATGCAATGTATCACAATGATTGATTTGCAAGTATTGAACCACCCTTACATCCCTGGAATAAATCCCACTTGATGATGGTGAATGATTTTATTTTAAGTACTGTTGGATTCAGGGGCAACTGGGTGGCTCAGTTGGTTAAGATAGGGCTCTGCGCTGATAGCACAGAGCCTGCTTGGGATTCTCACTCTCTCTCTCTCTGCCCCACCTCCTTCCTCTCCCCTCCCCCCCTTTGTGTGCTCACACTCTCTGTCTCAAAATTAAGAAATAAACTTAAAGAAAGAAGTACTGTTGGATTCAGTTTGCTAATATTTTGTTGAGGATTTTTGCATCTATGTTCACGAGAGATATTGGCCTGTAGCTTTCTTTTTTTGTAATGTCTTTTGGTATCAGGGTAATGCTGGTCACATAGAATGAATTTGGAAGCTTTTCTTTGTCTTTTGTTTTTTGCAATAGTTTGAGAGAGTAGGTATTGACTCTTCTTTAAATGTTTGATAGAATTCACCTGTGAAGCCATCTGGTCCTGGAGTTTTGTTTGTTGGGAGGTTTTTTTTGTCTTCTTTGTTGGGAGTTTTTCTTTTGAGAATTTTTTTTGGGGTGCCTGGGTGGCTCAGTCAATTAAGTGTCTGACTCTTGATTCTGGCTCAGGTCATGATCTGGCGGTTGGTGAGTTCAAGCCCCATATCAGGCTCTGCACTGACAGCATGGAGCCTGCTTGGGATTCTCTCTCCCTCTCTTTCTCTCTCTGCACCTCCCCCTCCCCCCCCCCCCCCCGCCACTGCTCCTGCTCTCTTTCTCTCTCTAAGTAAATAAATAAATGAACATTTTTTTAAAAAAAGCCAAAATGGAGAGTCAGATGCTTAACCGACTGAGCTACCCAGGCATCCCTGCTGGGAGTTTTGATTACTGATTCAATCTCATTGCTAGTAATTAGTCTGTTCAAATTTTCTATTTCTTTCTGATTTTGTTTTGGAAGATTAGATGTTTCTAGGAATTTATTCATTACTTCTAAGCTATCCAATTCATTGGCATATAATTTTTCATAATAGTCTCATAATCTTTTCTATTTCTGTGCTTTCAGTTGTTATTTTGCCTCTCATTTCTGATTTTATTTGAGTCTTTCTTTGTTACATTACTTAGTCAAAGGGCTTGTCAATTTCGTTTTTCATTTCAAAATATTTACTGTTAATTTTGTTGATTTTTTCCCATTTCTTTTTTAAAATTTATTTCTGCTCTAATTTTTGCTGTTTCCAGACTTTTTGCTAAATTTGGGCTTAATCTTTTTCTTTTTCCAGCTCTTTGTGGTACAAATTACTTACTTGAGATTTTTCTTCTTTTTAATCTAGGCATTTATTGCTATCAACTTCCCTCTCAGCACTGCTTTTGCTGCATCCCTTAAGTTTTGGTAGGTTGGGTTTTTATTTTTCTTTGTCTTGAGGTATTTTCTAATTTCCTTTTTGACTTATTCTTTGAACCAGTGGTTGCTTGAGAGTTGTTTAACTTCCACATATTTGTGAATTTCCCAATTTTCCTTTTGCTGTTGATTTCCAGTTTTATTCTATTGTGATTAGAAAAGATACTTGGTATGGTTTCAGTCTTCTTAATTTGTTAAGACTTGTTTTGTGACCTGACATGTGATCTCACCTGGAGAGAGACCCATGTGCCCTTGAGAAGATTATGTTTTTTTTCTGCTGTTGGCTGGAATGTTCAGTAGGTATCTGTTAGGTCCATTTGGTCTATAGTGTTTTTCACTTATAGTGATCTTCTATCTGGATGTTCTGTTCATTATTGAAAATGGGGATTAAAGTCTCCTACTGTGATTGTATTCCTGTCTATTTCTCCCTTGAGTTTTGTCAGTTTGCTTGATATATTTGGATGCTTTGATGTTGAGTGCATATATACTTGAAATTGTTTTATCTTTGTGGTATATTGACCCTTTTCTCACTGTATAATGTCCTTCTTTGTCTCCTGTGACAATTTTTAATTTAAATTCTATTTTGTCTGATGTCAACATAGCCACTCTAGTTAACAGTTTCCACTTAGCCTGGATTTCTAGCCAAAATACTAGACATGTGTGTGAAGCCATCTTGGATGCCCCAGACCACTCCATCTGCCAGATGAATATCAAGTTGTCCTCCATGATGCTTCGTGGAACAGATTTCTCCAGGTGAGTCGTGCTTAAATTCATGACCCATACATTTATTTTGCAGTAGTTTGTAGCACTCGCTAGCCAGAACAGGAACAACTGACCCCTGTTATCCCCATTTTAGCCCAGCTTTTGGGCAGATTAAGCACCATTATGGAGTAATTCATCTTCCTTTACTTCTCTTTTTTCCTTTGGACAGAACTTTAGATATAAAAACATTCTGATCCTTTTGACTAACAGTAAATATACATATATTTTTACCTAGTTGTGATATCTTTATGCTTATTATTTTCTTCTCCTTTATAGTTTAATTTTATCTGATATTTTCATTAAAGTCAATAGCTACTGGTCTGTTTTAAACAGCAACAGCATATTCCAGATGTCATAGTAGGCTTAACATGCCTTTTTTGTTGGATTTTGAGAGGTCCCTACCCCTGCGGTTGGGGTGTTTCCACACAGACTGCTCATTTCTTGTTAGTATCCATGTCATTATCTTTGTCCTCTTTTCTTGGCTGGGGCAAACAGCTTGCAGTTAGGTGAGGCCTTCTCCCTGAGATCTGGCCAATAAAATGTAAACAAACTGATATGTGCCCTTCCAGCCTGCCCCATAAAAAATACTAGTAATAGAGGAAGGCACAGCCATTCAGTGGAAGGAGCAGAGCTCCCACAACCTGCTGACCTCCACAGGACTGTATGGGGAAGGAGAAATACACTTTGGTTAATGCTTGGAGATTCTAGGGTGCATCTGTTAGAGCAGCTGGCATTATTTACCTTAACTAATAAGGGTATTTTAAATGCCTCTGTTATCAGCATGTACATTAACCCAGCTGACAGAGTGTGACAGTAATTACTACTGACTCCTTCAAGTAATTACTACATTTTGTTTACTTTCAGTAAGTTAATTTCAGGGGTCCTGCTAGCATTTAGAATTTTGAAAGAAAAATTTCACCGGCTTGTCAAAGCTATATCTCTATAGTATCTATACGCAAAACAAAACAAAAAAAGCCTTAAATTAAAAATTGTGTCTTAAAAATAGGGCTGTTAGAGTTACTGTAGAATAGAGATACTAGTGTGTATTCTCTGAAGTCAGACAGTCAAGTGCTTCTACCATTCACTAGTTCGTTCATTCATTCATTCAGTCATTCATTTACATAATCAATTTGTGCTGGACTTTGGTAACCCAAAGATGAAAGAGACAGATTCATTTCTTTTAGCCATGGTATGTATAATCATGAATTTACCTGGGTGACCATGGGCAAACTCTCTTTAGTTACTCCCTTTGTAAAACGAAGGAAATATTACTGTTGTATTCACTGCTAGGATTTTGGTGGCACCTAAATGAGATTAACCACATAACACAGTGCCTGTCATATACTAAGTGCTCAATAAATATCTTTCTTTCTTTCTTTTTTTTTTTTTTAAGCTTACTAACCAATCTTGAGTTAGTTAAGCTGAGTAGTTAAGGACAAACATTTCCAAAGAGGGACGCTTAGCTTTAATTCTTCCCCCAAATAAGCAGCACCAGAACATCCCTTGCTGTCATCTTCCTGAGGGCTTTCCTTGAATTGGGGCTACTGAGTCAATAACATTCTCCACAAAAAGAATTTTATAATATTCATAGATATCCATCATTTCTTTTAGGTAAATGCCTAACAGAATTTCTAGGTTATGGGAGTGCTACATGTATAACTTGGTAAGAAACCTCCAGCTTTCCAAAGAGTTTATACCATTTTCTACCTCCATTAGGAAAGTATAAGAGGTTACTGCTAATCCTCACCAACATGGGGTATTGTCAGGGTTTCTTTTCATTTAATTTTGTTGAATTCTGATTTACCTATTTTTCTTTTTTTGTTTGTGTTTTTGGTGTCAGAGCTAAGAAACCATTGCCTAATCCAAAGTTACAAGTATTTACATCTATTTTTTCTGTTAGGAGTTCTGTAGCTTTATCTTTTACATATAAATTTATAATCCGAGATGCCTGGGTGGCTCGGTTAAACATCTGAGTTTTTATTTCAGCTCAGATCATGATCTCATGGTTTGTTGGTTTGAGCCCTGCACTGGGGCTCCATACGAGTTCTCTCTCTCTCTCTCCATCTCTCTCCATCCCTTCCCCCACTCATGTCCTCCCCACCCCCAAAATAAACATTTTAAAAAAATCTATAATCCACTCTGAGTTATGGTGTATGGTGTGTATGGTGTGAAGGAAGGGCCCAAACTGCATCTTTTACCTGTGGATATCCAGATGTCCCAGCATCATTTGTTGAAAAGGCTATTCTCTTCATTGAATTGTCTTGGCTATTTTGTGGAAAAACAATTGACCGCTAATGTGTGGGCTTATTTCTGGACTCTCAGCTCTGTTCCATTGATTTAGATGCCTATGTTGGTGCATAGTTTTCGTTGGAGTAATTCATTGTAGTTCTAACTTGCACTTTGTATGTATTTTCCTGATGACTAATAATTGCGCTGGAAAGTTTCATCTTGTTCATTCCAGTCAATCTCTTTCCTTATCCCCCATAACTAGCCATTGTTTTGATTCGTTTATGTCATAAATCAGTCTTTCCTGTTCTAGAACTTTATGTAAACACGGTATACATTGTTTAGTACAGGCTCCTTTCATTAAACACAATGTTTTTGAAATTCATCCATGTTATCGTGTTTCAATAGTAAGCCAAAATTTTTTTATAGCAAAGATTTTCTAATTTATTTTAACTTACTTCTTTTTCATGTAATTACTATGTGAAAAATTCTAGCCTACCAGGTGAATTTTTACAATTCTCATCCAATTGCTAATTCCTTTAATATTTGGTATAATTTTAAGTCTGTCCAGTTTTGGATCTCTGACTTTTCGCTTATTCTTGATTTTTGTCATTTGCATGTAGTTGCCTTCTTAAAGTCCCCTGAAGATTGTACTATAGTCAAGGGTTATTTTATTCTTTCAAAACTCATATACACTGCCATCTTTTTACTAACTTGCTTATTAAAGTATGTATTTATCCAAACATCCTATCTGAATTATATTCTTCCTATTGAATTATTCAAATATGCACTTAGTTTAGAATACCTACTAGTTTCTGGGAAATTTGCCAGAATTATCCATGGTATTTGGGGAAACACTCTAGATATAGAAGAAACTCAATTCCCTCTGATCTTTCTTTTTTCTTTTTTTCTTTTCTCTTTTTCTTTCTTTCTTTTTTTCTTTCTCTCTTTTTTTCTTCCTTCCTTCCTTCCTTCCTTCCTTCCTTCCTTCCTTCCTTCCTTTTTTTTCAGGTGCATTTGACTTTGCAGATGAATTGGAAGCATTAATTGCAAAGGTATACATTTACCTCTCTGGTTACACAAAGGAATAGGAATGCACAAAGTAGCAAATGTGAACTTGTGGTGTTCCAAGGAATAACTTTCATACAGCCTGCAGATTCAAGGTTGATAAAAAAGTATTCAGGAAGTCAATACTCTGTCTCTACCCCCACTGCTGGCAATAATTAAAGCTGCTGAAGAAGAGTGAGTTTTTGGTGCAGTGTCCCCACCTTTCTTGCTTCCTTTACTTTGAACTCTCAGTGTCCTCTGGCTCCTGGGTTTTTTTGTTTGTTTGTTTTTGGGTTTTTTTTTTTTTTTTTTTTTTTTTTTTGCCTTTTACTTTCCCCAAATACACCCTGCCTGGGATAGAATTGTCAAATCAACTACCCTGTCAGCCCTCCCTTTGCTGTTCCTCTACCTTTATTCCTTCTGCAAGCCTCTCCCTGCCTATCCCCCTACCCCTAACTAATAAGACATTAATGCATGGGATTAGTTTATAGGACTGTGGTGGTCTGGCAAGGCACACTGGTAGGGTAGGCCATTAAGAAGAGCAGACTGAGACTCCTGGGCACCAGCTGAAGTGTTCTGTACAGAGGAATTTCTTCTTCAGAGGAACCTCAGTTTTTCTTTTAAAACCCTTTAACTTATTGAGTCAGGCCCACCCAGATTATCTACAATAATCTCTCTTATTTAAAATCTACTGATTATAGAGTGCCTGGGTGGTGCAGTCAGTTAAACACCCGACTCTGGATCTTGGCTGAGGTCATAATCTTGGCTCAGGTCATGATCTCGGCTCAGGTCATGATCTCATAGTTCATGAGTTCAAGACCCACATCAGGTTCTGAGCTGATGGGGTGGAGCCTGCTTGGGATTCTGTCTCTCCTTCCATTTGCTCCTCCCCTGCTTGTGTGTATGCTCTCTCTCTCAAAATAAATAAACTTAAATTTTTTAAAATAAAATCAACTGGTTATGGATTTAATTCATATTCACAAAATACCTTCACTGTAACACTTAAATTAGTGTTTGATTGAGTAACTAGGGAGCTATAGTCTAACCAAATTGACATATAAAACTAACCACTACACCCCATTGCTTTTACCCACTGGTTTAATTGGTAACTAAAATGTTAACTGATGGAAGCTGAATGCTTCCCAAGGCTATTTTCATTTTATGAAGAAATCTTCAAGAACCAAAGGAATAAAACAATAATAAAATGCAAATAGCTAAGTATGTGTGAGGTGAGGTTGGGCAAGAATAGAATGAAAGCCCCTGCCTATTCAAAAGTCCAAGATTGCCCACAGGTACGGTAACTGCTTCTCATTGTCCTACGTCTTCCCTTCAGTCTCCTGGTATGCCAACCATTTCTAATTCAGCTTTCTGTGTTTGGTCCACTCCTTTCCAGATCCTTTGGCTAGAGAGAGAATAGAATATCTTGAGCCTTTTTTTCTTTTCTGTGTCCATTGGCACAGGTTTCTCCAGCACTTAGTCTACAGTATCTGAAAAGTTTTTAATCAAGGGGCGCCTGGGTGCCTCAGTTCGTTAGGCATTTGTCACTTGGGTACAGGTCAGGTCATGATCTCACAGTTCCTGGGATGGAACCCGCCGCCCCCCCCTCCCCCCCCCCCCCCCCCCCCCACCCAGCCAGTACTGCACTGACAGGGTAGAGCCTGCTTGGGATTCTCTCCCTCCACACCCCCGCCACCTCTCCCCTGCTCACTCTCTCTTTCAAAATAAACATTTAAAATAAATAAATAAAAGTTTTTGATCAATTTATTCAGGTATAATTGATGTGTAATATGGTATACTCATTTTAAGCATACAGTTCTGTGAATTTCTTTTTAATGAATATTTTTGAGAGAGAGCACAGCAGAGGAGGGGCAGAGAGAGGGAAACAGGATCTGCGCTGACAGCAGAGAGCCCAGTGTGGGGCTTGAACTCATGACCCATGAGATCGTGATCTGAGCCAAAGTTGGATGTTCAACTGACTGAGCCACCCAGGTGCCCCAGCTCTGTGAATTTTTTTTTTTTTTTAATTTTATTTAAAAAAAAAATTTTTTTTTTCAACGTTTATTTATTTTTGGGACAGAGAGAGACAGAGCATGAACGGGGGAGGGGCAGAGAGAGAGGGAGACACAGAATCAGAAACAGGCTCCAGGCTCTGAGCCATCAGCCCAAAGCCTGACGCGGGGCTCGAACTCACGGACCACGAGATCGTGACCTGGCTGAAGTCGGACGCTTAACCGACTGCGCCACCCAGGCGCCCCATGTGAATTTTGAAAAATAATGCACTCATATATCATCACAATCAAGACATAGAACTTTTTTATCATCAAAATTTTCCTTATTTTATATGTTAGTACGACCCAAAGTAATGTATAGTTTCAATGTGAGCCCTATCAAAATTTCAACATTTTTTGCAGATACAGAAAAATCCATCCTAAAATTCATATGGAACCTCAAGGACACTGATTAGGCAAAAACAATCTTGGAAAAGAAGAGCAAAGTTGGAGGCCACACAATTCCCACTTTCAAAACTTACTACAAAGCTATAGTAATCTAAACTACTATTCTGGCATAAACACAGACATATGGACTAATGGACTAAAACAGAGAGCCCATAAATGAGCCCTCACATAAATGGTCAAATGATTTTCAAGGGCGTCAAGATCATTCAATGGGGAAAGGGCAGTCTTTTTAACAAGTGGTATTGGAAAAACTGGATATCCAAATGAAAAAAAATAAGATTGGACCTTTATTTTACATCATATACAGAAATCAAGTCAATATGGATCAAAGACCTAAATATAAGAGCTAAAACTATAAAACTCGGATAAAAACATAGGGGGAGAAACTTCATGATACTGGATTTGGCAACGATTTCTTGGATATGACACCAAATACACAGGCAATTAAAGAAAAAATAGGTAAGTTGTACTTCCTCCAAATTTAAAACTTTTGTGCATCAAAGCACACTCTCAACAATGAAAAAGCAACCCATGGAATAGGAGAAAATATTTACAAATTATATCTGAAAAGGGATTGGTATCCAGAATATATAAAGAACTCCTACAACCCAAGAAAAACAACAACAAAAACATACTGATTAAAAATTGGAGAAAGGACTTGAGTAAACATTTCTCTGAAGAAGATCTATAAACAATAAACAAATGAAAAGATGCTCAACGTCATCATGAGGGAAATTCAAATAAAAAAACACAATTAAATAGCACTTTAATCCATTAGGATGGCTATTATTAAAAAACACAAAACAAGTGTTGGCGAGGATGTGGAGAAATTGGACCCCTTGTGCATTGGTGGTGGGAATGTAAGATGGTGCAGCTGCTGTAGAAAATGTTATGGCAATTCCTCAAAAAATTAAAATTACCACATGATCCAGCTATTCCACTTCTGAGCATGCACCCAAAAGAAGTGAAAGCAGGGGCTCCAACAGATATTTGTACACCCGTGTCCATAGTAGCATTATCCACGTAGCCAAAAGGTGGAAGCAACCCAAGTGCCCATCAATAGATGAGTGGACAAACAAAATGTGGAATATACATGCTATGGAATATTATTTAGCCTTAAAAGTGAAGGAGATTCTGACACATGCTATACCACAGATGGACTTTAAAGACGTTCTGCTAAGTGAAATAAGCTAATCACAGATGGACGAATATCATATGATTCTATTTGAATGAGGTACCTGGAACAAATTCATAGAGATAAAAAGTAGAGGGGTGCCTGGGTGGCTCAGTCGGTTAAGTGTCTGACTTCGGCTCAGGTCATCATCTCGCAATTTGTGAGATCCAGTCCCATATAGGGCTCTGTGATGACAGCTCAGAGCCTGTAGCCTGCTTTGAATTCTGTATCTCCCTTTCCGACCCGCTCAATCTCTCTCTCTCTTGCACTGTCAATCTTGCACTGTCAATCTCTCTCTCTCTCTCTCTCTCTCTCTCTCTCTCTGTCTCTCTCTCTTAAAAAGAAACATTAAAAAAAATTTTTTTAAGTAGAATGGTGGTTATACGGGGCTGGGAGGGGGATGGGGAGATAGTATTTAACGGGTATGGAGTTTCAGTTGGGGAAAATGAGGCTAGTGAAGGCTGCCCAACAATGTGAATGTACTTAATGCCACACAGTGCACACTTAAAAGTGGTAAACTTTATGTTATATGCATTTAACCACAATAAAAAAAATAAAGGCCAAAACGTTTCCTTGTGCCTCTCATTAGTCAACCCCCTTCCCCTCAGGTCCATGTGACTACTTTTCTGCTTTCTATCACTGTGGCTTAGTCTTGACAGTTCTACAGCGTATTGCAAATGGGATCATACAAAGTGTACTTACTCCTTTGTGTCTGTCTGCTTTTGTTCAGCATAACGATTTTGAGATTATTCCATGTTGTGTGTACCAATGCTTTGATCCTTTTGCTGTTGCCTAGGATTCTACTGTGTGAATAGACTCTGGTTTGTTTGTTCTTTTCTGCTGGATACTTGGGTTGTTTCCAGTTTGGGAGTATGCCTGATTTTAAGAAATAACTTTTATAACAATTAGGGCTAAGAGAGGGGGTGGAGGAAGAGAAACAAGGAAGGGGAAGTGAATGTATGGAAGGGACATTGGACATCTTCTAGTCCCGCTAATAAATCTAGTCTTTAAATTTGGTTAATACAGGGGCGCCTGGGTGGCGCAGTCGGTTAAGCGTCCGACTTCAGCCAGGTCACGATCTCGCGGTCCGTGAGTTCGAGCCCTGCGTCAGGCTCTGGGCTGATGGCTCGGAGCCTGGAGCCTGCTTCCGATTCTGTGCTTTCCTCTCTCTCTGACCCTCCCCCGTTCATGCTCTGTCTCTCTCTGTCCCGAAAATAAATAAACGTTGAAAAAAAAAATTAAAAAAAAAATTTGGTTAATACAGAGAATATAGTATAAGCTGCAAAGACAATAGTTTTTCCTAAAAGTCTTTGCTGTGAGTCCATCTTCCCATTCTCTGTCCTCTTTCTCCCTTAAATAGAGGGGAAAACACAGCTACTCTAGAAGGCTTTAGCAAATAGTAATTTGAAAGAAAGGAAACTCTTAATAGATGAGGTATCTAGTTACTTGGAATTATTATTGGCTGTGACAGTCTGAGTTGTTTCTTATTTCTGGCTCAAATCAGACACGTGAATCCACTGTATGGCCAAAGTGGCTTTGAAGAAGTCTTTGCTGAGGGAGGAAAGACCATCTTTTTGAGAGAGAACTGGACTCCAGTCAGCTGGGGGCATCTAGTGATAGTGTCAACTCAAAAGGAGTTTCTGATTCTCTACCTTCTCTCTCATTCTTTTTCTTCTCTTTCCCACTCAGCAATCATGCCTATTTTTTTTCTTTTTTACCTTTCCTCTTTCCCAATCTGCTAGCACATCTCTGCAAGTGAAGTAAATATTTTTTAATGTTATCTTTTAAAGCAGGCTTTCATTGATTCTGTGGCAAGACTGCTAATTTCTTTCCAACATCCATTTTCTCCTTCCTCCCAATGTTCTACCTGAGTACATGACTGCTCTGTAAAAGACTACATCTCCCAACCTCTCCCATAGCTAAGTTTGGCTGAGCTCTGTCCAGTGGGACTTGAGTGGAAGTGTATGTGCAATTCCAGGTCACACCATGGGAGGTGTGTTCTTTCTCTCCAGCCCTCCTTCTCCATCCCACTGCCTGACATGTGGATATAGTGGGGCTCTCTAAGACATACACATGAGGCTGACACTCAAATGGTGACAGAGCTACGAGCTACAAGGAACCTACATCCCTGTGTGAGAGAGATAGACTTTTTTCTATCTTGTTTGAGCCACTATTACCTTGGTCTTTGCCACAGCAACTGAATATGTACCCTAGCTAAAACAAACCCTACATTAGGCAAAAGACTGGCAATAAGTGTGTAAAGATGAGTGAAACTACTTGATAGTGCAAGTCCTGAAGAGAGTTCACAACCTTCGTAGAAAGACAGATACAAATTCAATAACCATAATACAGGGTAGACAATGGTAACTTCTTTATTTGAGATATATATATTTTTAATTTTTTTTAATTTTAGAGAGAGACAGAGCATGTATGTGCAAATGGGGGAGAGGGGCAGAGGGAGAGAATCTTTTCTTTCTTCTTTCTTTCTTCTTTCTTTCTTTCTTTCTTTCTTTCTTTCTTTCTTTCTGAGAGAGAATCTTGAGCCAGCTCCATGCTTAGCATGGAGCCCAATATGGGGCTAGATCCCACAACCCTAGGATCATGATCTGAGCCAAAATCAGGAATTGGATGCTCAACAAACTGATGCACCCAGGCACCCTTTTATTGGAGGTATAAATGAGGCCTCATGGAAGAGATTAATTCTAATGGTAGTGTTAGGAAAGATTTCTTAAATCAACTTGGAATTTGGACAGCAAACTGAATTCTGATAAATGGAGAAGGCTAAACAGAGTATCCAGTCAGAAAGAACTGTATGTATATCCCAAAACTAACCAGCAGAAAAGGCAGAATGTCAGTGAATGTAGAGGAGCAATAGCCCAAGTAGATGGGGACCAGATTGTGATGGCCCTTGAATGTTCTATTAAGGAATTTTGTTTTAGGGTACCTGGCTGGCTCGGTCAAAAGAGCATGTGACTCTTGATCTCAGGGTTGTGAGCTTGAGCCCCATGTTGGGTGTAGAGATTAATTAAATAAATGAATAAATAAAAACCTTTAAAAAAAGGAATTTTGTTTTTGATGTGTTGAATTTGAAGTGAGATAGAAGGGATGGCCAGCAGGTAGCAGGAATACAGTCTGGAGCTTAGAAGTGAGGTGGGAGCTGGATTCGTAGATCTGGGTGTCCTTTGCACTTAAGGAACAAAGTGAAATAGACAAGAAAGGAAGTGCAAAGCAGAGGACTGAGGAGGACACATAGGCTACATTTTTAGAGGAGTGGGGAAGATGTTAGAAAAGGTGTTTGTGAAGGAAACTGGGAAGTGATCAAATAGAAACTCAGGGAAAGTTCTCATCAGGAATGTCAAGGAATTCAGAAATGACCTCAGTTTACTTGTAATGTCAAAATGAAAATTATTCTTTCATTATTAACCCATTTCCCAGCATTTCCTATCTAAGAAGCAAATCCTTTTAAAAATATAATAGTTGTTTAATCTCTTTTGGACTGCTTCAATACATCTCTCCTTTCTCTTGGCTTGTGAATCTTGTGAGCAGAAACTAACTATAGTAGATGTTGTGGTGTGCTTCTCGATCCCTCCTTCAGGACAGAGGTGCCAATTCTCCCAGCTGCTGTGTATGTTGACAGCTGGTGGTATACACGGCTAAGGTCCTTGCTGAAGGGCACTAATTTGCCCAGTTATACACCTTTTCCTAGGGGATACCTGCATCCAATGATTAATTGCAGGTATAAAAGGTCCAGCCAATGCCTCTATTTGAGACAACTCGCAGGATCAATTGAAGCCTCTGATGCAATTCATAAACAGTTCAATTCATCTCCTTCTAGCCAATCCCTCTTCTCTCACTTCCTGACAGGTATTGTTCCTTAAGGTACCTTCCCATAAGCCTCCTGTATACAATCTCTAATGCAGAATCTATTTCCTAGGCAGTCCCATCTAGGAATGTTGGTGGCCAAGCTGTCCTAGCAATGAAGCCCACTTCAGCAATGAGGATCTATCATTGGCAGTAGGTGAAGTTCTGAGAGTGCCTGGCATGCTGCAGCTGTGTAGTTACTAAAACTTTCACTGGTGGTAGGGGCGCCTACCTTCCTACCTGCCAGTTAGGCGTCATGATCTCACGGTTTGTGGGTTCAAGCCCTGCATCAGGCTCTGTGCTGACAGCTTGGAGCCTGGAGCCTGTGTCTCCCTTTCTCTCTGCCCTCCCCTGCTTGTGCTCTCTCTCTGTCTCTCAAAAATAATAAATAAACGTTTTTTAAAAAGTTATTTAAAACTTTCACTGGTGGAGAACTGGGATAGGGCTCTAGTAGAAGGGATGCAAGGTATAATAACTCAGTTCCTTGAAATGTTTGGGAGAAGTAGTAATTATAAGGACTATGGAATTTAATGGCTCTTGCTGTATGCTACTGAAGCATTGGAGAAAAAAAAGCAACAAAATATTGAGGGCAATTAATTTTCAATTCAAGATGAAATATGAAAAGCCAGAGGACTTTCCTGGCAGCATATAAGCAGACTCTCAAATCCTGCAGCCAGATGGAAGCAAAAGTTGAAGATTGGGTCCAAGACTTTATAAATAGTAGCACAGCCCCATAGAAGAGTGAATTCTTAGCCATGTCAAGTCTGTTACACCAAGGTTAGGGTCTTGAATGGGAAGGAGTGGGACCCTGAAACTTGAGATGGGGATATCTTATCTGGGTTGATGAACTTGAAAATCTGGAATCCTTGGATTCCCTTGGCCCCTCTGGGCCTGAAGAAGTAACCCATTCCTTCCAGCTGAAGGCCACTTATCCTCCTCTACTTGAAGATGATGTTGAGGCCTTCACTCTGTTAGACAGCATGTACTTGCTCCCCATAATCAGCCCCCATCTCACCTCCTGGCCATCAGACTAATGACTAGGGTCAAGTAACAATATAACCTAGCACATTCCATAACTACTCAGGGAAGGCATGGACTATAGCTAAAGAAGCTGCAGGGTCTAGCCAACATATATTGGTAGGAGCTGGGAGAATGTAAGTGGGACTGGATCTAAGGATGTTAGATTAATGGAGGTAAGGTATAAACATTGGATAAAGAAGAATTTATGGTTATGAGAGCAATCTCTATAGCAGGATTTAATACTCTGGGGAATAGTGTTAATTTGCTGCAGGAATGGTTTTTTGAGGAAGCTTTGAAAAATAGAAAATAGAAAATTTCTATTCTGAAATAGAAAATTCAGAACTGCTTTGGAAGCAGTAGAGGATTAAAAGGCTCAGAGAAATGTGTATTCTAAAGTGGATATATTATATAAGTCTGAAAAACCCATTTGTTTACCATGTTCTGCAGAAGAATCCAGATGATATCTCATTTACTAAAGTGATAAGGAATGTGCTGGTAAAAGGCGCACCAGAATCATTGAGAAACTTCATGGTTTCTTCTGCAGGCCAGGGTTTCAACTCTAAGCTCCATCATTATAAGACTGAACCACCTGAGAACCATGGGGATAATAGGATCCTAAAGTCACGGAGGCTGAGTGGTAGGACTAAAACCATCAGGAGCAAAGTGGGAACAATTATCATAAGAAAAAAGGGTGGGGTTATGAAGGAGTTAGGAAGATGTGTGTCTAGGGGTGCCAGTCTGGCTGAGTCAGAAGAGTGTTTGACTCTTGATCTTGGGGTCATGAGTTTGAGCCCCACGTTGGGTGTAGAGAATACTTAAGTAAATAAAACTTAATAAACAAATAAACAAACAAACCTCTTCCCCCAAAGAGATGTGTGTCTAGGAGCAAGATGAATGGACAACGAATAGGAGTTTTGAGTATTGCTCAATCTGTAAAATAAGAAATCAAGAATGGATGATCAGGAGGCTGAGAGCAGCCACCCCCCAAAAAGTCATGATTCCTTGCCCAGTTTCCATATCAGAGTCAGCTTTCAGATCCAGAGCTCAGTGGGTGAAGTCTGCTAAAGTCCTTGCCAGAGGAGATTAATATGGTCTCAAGTACAGACTTCTGATATGATAAATGCATTCTTTTCCATCCTGGTAAGAAAAGAAAATAAAGAAGCAGTTTGTATTCCTGTGGGATGCATACAACAATACACATTTATGTTGTTGTCCTAGGGCCATGTTAACTTTATCTTCAGATGTAATATAGTACAAAAGGACCTGGACCACCTGGAAATGCAGAATGTCACATTGGTCTATTATATTTATGGATGACTTCATTAGACTAGATGAGCCAGAAGGCGCAAGTATATTGGTGAACTTGGAAAGACACCTGTGCTCCAGTCAGTGGGAGATAAGCCCTTTGAAGAGTCAATGGCCAAAACACCAGTTTTTAGAGATCCAGTGGTCTGGGTAGGTCAGGACATTTTCCTCTAAAGTAAAGGTCAACTTATTGTAATTATGTTAGGTAGAAGTTAGAATATAGAGCAATGTAAGGAATGCCCTGAGGCAGAGTCCCAAGTCCTTGAAGAGGAATGATAGAGACAAGTGCTGGAGGCAAGGAAGGTAATAAAAAAAAAAAAAAAAAAAAAAAGTTACACATTATAAGCCCTGGAGCTCAACATCCTGACCTTGTGGCTTCCAAGACTTTGGGCCTCACAGATAAAGAGGCATAGGTGCAGAACATGCACTCTTCTCTTCCACTTTTGCCCTAGGGTAACCCCTAGGCTCATTATAATGCATTTGCCTTGTGGGCACAGGCTCCCCACCCCACCAAGCCCCGCCCTTTTACCCAGACGCCATTACAGTTCTGGCACAAACCTTGTATGGTCAAAAACTCCCCCTCCCAACCTGTGAGATGAGTGTCCCAAATGATTGGAAACAGACGCCATTAGAGACCACCCCACTGTACCTCACAGTTCCTCCCAACCCAGAAAGACCCAATAATATCCAATGCCAAAACAACCTAGGGTCTGTCCACTCTCCCACCTTGCGAGTGTACTTTTGCTTTAATAAATTGCATCTGCTTGCTACTTTCCTTCTGACCGTCTTTATTCTGGGCATGGATCCCCATGAAAATCCTCTCATGGGGAGTCCCAGGACTGAGACTTCTACTCACACAACGTAGACACACTCTCACCCCTGACAATTGTACCTCCCACCACTAAGAAGGAAGCACAACACCTCATAGATTTCTCTGGGTTCTGGAGACAGCATATTCCACATTCCAGCCCATTTACTGAGTAACATGGAAGACTTCCTGGAGTTGATGGAATAAACAGCACCGTTTCCTGGAACTTACAAGACCTTATGATGTTGGAGGTATGTATGTATGCATGTGTGTGTGTATTTATATTGCGAGAAAGAGGGCACAAGTGAGCAAGGGCAGAGAGAGAGAAAGAGAGAGGGAGAGAGAGAGAAATGGGGCTCACCCAAAGCAGGGTTTGTGCTCGTCTGAAGCAGGGCACAAGCTCACCTACTGTGGGACTCAAATTCACCCGATGCAGGGCTCAAACCCTAGAATTGTGAGATCATGACCTGAGCCAAAGTCAGATGCTTAACCAACTGCACCACCCAGGCACGCTATTTTTTTTTTTTAAGTTCATTTATTTATTTTGAGAGGGAGAGAGTGTGAGCAAGGGAGAGGCAGAGAGAGAGAGAGAGAATCTCAAGCCAGCTCTGCACTGTCAGTGCAGAGACTGATGTGGGGCTCAAACTCATGCAACAGCAAGATCATGACCTGAGCCAAAACCAAGAGTCAGACTCTCAACTGACTGAACCATCCAGGCACCCCAGTGTTGGAGGTATTAATGGTGGGAAAGGCTGCCTTGTGCAGTTTATGGCAAACCCCAATAAAAGTATCACTATGTAGACCCTAGGTTCTGGAACAAGGTCCACAATCTGCACAAAACTTAAAACACTTTTGAAAATCAGCTCCCATTATGCTACTGAACCTTGACAGAAATGGAGCATCTGATTATGTAACATCGTGTATCGATGTGACCAGACTGCTATGAGCTGGGTTCTATAAGACCCACCAAGTCATAAAGCCAAATGAATCTAATAATAAACCATTGTAATTTGGGACTGGTGCATCTGAGTTGGGCACAAGCAGGGTCAGAAGAGAAAAATTAACTGCAAAGGCAGGTGATCCAGACCCCAGCTCCATGTATAAACTTTGCCACTTTTATGGTTTTACCCAAAGTTGCCTGAGTGAAAACACACCAGCAAAACTTTATCTTAATAAAAGTCTAACTAGAGAAAAAAAAACCCTATTCTGAGTATTTGAAACACAGAATTTAGTACAGGGAGTCATAACATATGGATGAGGAAGCAGACAAGAAATCAACAGGGGGTGGTAGGGCAACCTAGAGTTTAGCAATGGTTGACAGTTGCTTTCTTCTTGGCTGGAGAGGAGGTGATGTTTCTGGAACCCAGGAGCTAGAGTTATTCCACTCCAGATTTACCCTTCATTGCCTATAGGCATAATTCTAAGATGACCCCCAAAGACCCCCTACCTCTTTGGTATACATACCGTATAATCCCTTCCTCTTAAGTGTGGGTAGAACTGTGATTATGATGGATTTCATACGTATGATTGGATTACACCAGATGACAAAGGAAAAGGACTTTTGCAAATGTAGTTGATGTCTCAAATCAGGTGACTGAGTTAATCAAAAGGGTGATTTTCCTGGGTGGGCATGGCACCAAGGTGACCCCTAAAAGGGACTGTGTTCTTTCCTAAAACAAGAGATTCAAAGTTTAAGAGGGCCTATGATGGGGCCGCATGGCAACAGTGGCCTCTAGTTGTTGAGAGTGGTCCTCAGTCAACAGTCAACAAGAAAACAGAGACTTCAGTCTTACATCTTCTCGGAACTAGATTCTGCCAGCAACGTCAATGAACTTGGAAATGGATCATTCCCTCACTGAGCCTCCAGATGAGGGTGCAGCAGCTGAAACCTTGATTTCAGGCTTGTGAGATCCTAAGCAGAGACCCAGACAAAATGTGTCAGAAGGAGTGAGATGATAAATTTGTATTGTGTAAGTTACTGACTTTGTGGTAATATATTATGCAGCAGTATAAATATTGCTCCATCTGAGTATTTCTCCTTTGTCAGTAGGCATAATGGTAAGCTTTGTCAGTAGGAGGCACTGGAGAGTCATTTCAGAAGGAATTTTGAGTCCCCCCCCCCCCCCCCCCCCCCCCCGCTTCCTTTTCCAGATTCCCAGGTGCTTCTCCTACCAGTGCTCCCACAGTTTTGCCTCTGCAGAGCCTGGCTTCTGCAGCATGCATGGTATCTGCAGTGCCCAGCTTCTGCAGTATCCCCTAGCCAGTAGCACATGGTACCCCCCTGCAGGCAGTGTCTCCCAGCATTCCCTAGAGTGGCTTTGCAGTGAGTTGCAAAGTGAGGCATCTGCCTGTAGCTGGCTACCCTCCGTACCTCAGTAAGTTCTGCTGCCATGGCGCCTCAGCAAACTTCTCCACCATCCAGTGAGCCATGACGATTCTGTCTCCAGACAGATCCAAACATCTAGATCTTTGTTTTGGGGAGGTTGGGAAGGATTGTACTTAGATTCTCTATCTCAGCCCCAAGGTGGTGACTGTTCCTTATATCTGCTATTTTTAAATTCTTTAGAGTTCCCTTTATTTCTTACTGGCCAATCCCCTATTACTCTAGTGTCTGTTATAGTGAATAATTCTTTGTACTAAACTTCCCCCATTCACAGTACGGTGTAGGTTCTCTCTCCGATGACTGGACCCTGACTGACATACTTCGTAAAGCTGAAATCATGGTAGGGCTCTCCAGTGGGAAGCTAGGGCCAGCTAAGGGAGCTTTCTAAGGCAGAGAGGAAGGAGGGACAAAGACCCTAACTTCTCTTTTACTCCCCCCTTCCAGTCTCCCAGCCTCTGGTCCCTACTAGTGCTCCACACTGGCCAAACCCAGCTGGAAGCCACATGACACACACAGGCAACAGGGACCACAGACCACCGTGATACAGAGCAGAGAAGGGAAAGGTGAGGAATGGGTCTGTTAAAAAAAGAGAGAGAGAGAGAGAAAAGAAAATTGCAGGCCCTAAATGGTGTCACTTAGAGTTTCCAAACCAGAGCATAATACCCAATGTAATTGCAGATTCAACCTCCCCAAGAAATGTAGCCTTAACTGGTTAGTCAAGAAATGTTTCTTTTCATCATTGCCCATGAGTCTGTCACCTGGGTCCTCTTCATCCACCAAAAAAAGAGGAGGAAATCTGCATGATAAGGCCTCTTATTTTTCCTCCTAACAAACAGCTTCTTCTGGAACAATCCTTTTCTTTTGCTAGTAGCTTTCTTGTCCCCATCATCTGTCTATAAAAACCTTCCATTTTGTACAACTCCTTGGACCACCTCTCTACTTGCTAGGTGGGGTGCTGTCTGATTCATGAATTGGTTTTTTTTAATGTTTATTTATTTTTGAGACAGCCAGAGTGTGAGCGGGGTGGGGCAGAGAGAGAGAGAGGGAGACACAGAATAGGAAGCAGGCTCCAGGCTCTGAGCTGCCAGCACAGGGCCCGATGCGGGGCTTGAACTCACACATCGTGAAATCATGACCTGAGCTGAAGTCAGACACTTAACCGACTGAGCCACCCGGGCACCCCATGAGTTGCTTAATAAAGCCAATTAGATCTTCAAATTTACTTGGTTGAATTTTGTTATTTAATAGATTTGGTGGCAGTGGTGGAATCCAAAGCACACTTCCAGCAGCACGGGGAGACAATGAGAATCACAGGTGTGCTACCCGCAAGCCCTTTGTGTTTCTTGCAGTTTCCAGGGGCAAGTTCCTCTTAGTCTAAGTTCTGCTCTATTTTGTGTTTGAGCTCTTCATCGAATTGGCTTTTCTTTACAGAGCGGGTCAGTTTGAGCTGGCAGACAGTTATGGCCAGAGCCGTTTGAGCCGGCATGATTTCCCGGAGCCCAGCTGAGCTGGCAGAAGTGTCTGCCCCCAGCCAAGCCTCTAGACTCTCAGACCACAAATCCCCAGGTGGAAAACCTCAGCAGGATTCCACGAAAATTGGTGGTGGTGTGCAGAGGACCAGCTTATGGCCAGGACGCAGTTCTACTGATATATTAAGGTGAACGTTTGTTTGTCCTACTTTGCGCCAAGAGAGGCTATCGCTAGCAGGATCTTGGAGGCCCAAAAGCTGCAAAAACTGATGGGCATGTGTTGAGCATTTAAAGCCGTTAGAGAGCTTGTCACCTGAGGAAGACTCCTTCGATAGGATAATTTGTTACAGAACAGGTTAGATCGACACTAGGTCACCCACTAACCTCAAGAAAACTTCCATACAATGAAGTACGCTGTGAAACATGCACAATCCACAACCCCATGGCAAATCCCTTTCAAGTATTAGTTCAGCTCCAAGAAACCCAAAGCTTTAGCTAATGAAATCCTTAAACTCTAAAGAGTCAAGAGTAGTACCTTTGAGCACACCTGCTAATTTTATGTCTAAGAACTGTAGTCCTAGAAGTTGCAGATATCTAGAAAGATGAGAAAACTGTATTAAACATAACCTAGAGTTATAGTGGCCACTATGGGGAACATTCAATTAGACAATCTTGTTCATTTAAAAAGTGCACTTGGGGGCACCTGGATGGCCCAGTCAGTGAAGCATCTGACTTCAGCTCAGGTCATGATCTCGAGGTTCCTAAGTTCCAGCCCTCTGTTGGGCTCTGTGCTGACAGCATGGAGCCTGGAGTCTGCTTCAGATTCTGTCTCCCTCTCTCCCTGCCCTTCCCCAGCTTACGCTCTATCTCTCAAAAATAAAAACATTTAAACGAAAATTTATAAAGAAGTACATTTGAAAGCAAAGTTTCCCAAATTAAACAGAATGGGAGGCCCATTTTAATTGGTGTGCAGAAACTTCCAAAAGGCTTCAAGATTCCAAAATAGTCTCATTGAAGATTTGTTACAAAAGGCTAATAAAAAAATTAAAAACATAAGAGGTACCTGAGACAAAAGACCCTAAGGCTAACGTAACTCCTACTGTTCCCCTCTATTTTTCTTTACCTGAGTACCAATTTTCTGTTTGAACTGCCTTTTCATTCTGAAGGGACAGTTACCCTTTCAAATAAAACTGCCTGAGGTTACAGGTGATCCTCCTCAGATATCCTTCCTTCCTTGGTCAAAGGCTAAGGGTCATGGTAAAAAAAAAAAAAAAAAAAAAAAAAAAAAAGTAGAGAGAATCCTCAGAAGGGTTTTTTGTTTTTGTTTTTGTTTTTTTTATACTTTACTTCCTGAGCTCAATTGAGAGAAGGTAATAAAAATTGAAATTATCCCTTTCTTTCCAAACCCAGATGCCATTGACTAGTAATTCTTTTCCTTTTGGGAATAGCTGTGTCCTTGCTAATCTCGTTTTGCATCTTAAGAATGTGGTTTGACTTTTTGCCTCTCTGGGACCTACAGGTTATCCATTCTTTCTTTGACTATCTTTGGAAGTGGCTCTATATCCTGTAAAAATAATATCTTTTATCCCCTCTTTGAGAACGCCCCTTGGGTTCAAGAGTTTGTTTAACACTGCCAGAAATCTTTATTGTTTGTCCCAGCTAAAACCTAACAAGATAGTTTAAAAGATTCTATAATCAGAAATTTGACCAAATTAAACACTGATATGCAGAGCCTGATAAAAAAAAATTTAAGGCCTTCTCCCCTAAGCTAAATGTGCCCAGAGGAAAAGAAGACTTTCTTATAGGTAGATGAATGTGTCAGTCCTTTGATATTATTTAGGTAATAATCCAGTTCTTTGAGAAACTAAAAATGGCTGACTATGCTTTACAAATCTGGTCTTTATAGGACCAGAGGCGTAATTCCAAAAACTATTCAAACGCGATCATTTTTACCAATCCCCAAACCTCTCTTATTTATCCCAAAAGGCTTATAAAGTATTGTAAAACTTCTGCCCTTAAGAGAAGGAAAGTCCTTCTAGAAAGTGCTTGCATTTTCCCCCTGCACCTTCACACTGTAAATACAGTGTTCTGCCTAGTCTTTTTAGGAATTCTTAATCTAGCCCATCCCTTAAAATGCAAATTCCAGGGAGGTAATACTAACCAAGTAAAAATAAGGAGGAAAGGCCATTTAAAACTTGACTTGCCAAAGACAAATACAAACCTTAATCGTCTTCTCCACAAGTGTATATATATATATATATATATATATATATATATATATATATTTAATAATTATATATATATTTTAGTAATTATATATATATAATTATTATTATTTTTTTTAGGTTTTCCAAGGAGTTTACTTGGGCAGACCTGGGGACAGGAGACTCTGCATCTAAAAGAAGGTGTTGGGTCTGTTGGTGGTGAAGGGTGACTTGTGCTGACAATGTAGGACCTGGTGGGGTAGCGGGAATTTGATCTTAGAGTCGTTGATCTTAGACTGCTTGACTGCCAGTCAGCGGCACATGCTGGCAGCAATCTCCTCCATCTTCATGATGTGGATCAAGAGGGCCCAGGCAGGAGCGGTGCCACGCACCCATGTCTTGGCAGCGCTGGGTGGTAGGGGCAGTGGTCAGGCCCTGGTACTTCCGGTACATGTTGTGGGTGCCAGTGTGGGAGTCATAGTGCAGCCAGATGCCAAAGTTCTTCACCCGCAAGGGGGATTTCTCACACACCCTGAAGACTTCATCTTCTTTAGCTAAGGTACAAAGTGATGACGGATAAAAGCAGGAAAATGTTCACCTTTAGCCCAGAAGGCTGATCTACAGCATGCTTGGTTTTGACAAGGATCAAGTAAGTGCTGGTTGTTACATTCTTAAAGGGTCTCACGACTGTCTATATATCTCATCAATAGTTAACATCAAACCGAATTATAAGCACCAGAGAATTCTTGTGAAAGTGGTTTTACAAGTAGAAATACGAAGATATTAATGATCTAATACTTCCTGCAAGTCCCCTCCCCCTTGAGCACTAAGCATGTAACCACCAGCTTCATGCAGCAGAATGCTGCTTTTTCTGCCCATGGGTCCTGTCCCCTTGCTACTTACTAAGTAAACTTACTAAGTGGCACCGTAAAATTTCTCAAGAATTCTTTCTTGACCGTCACGCTTAACAATCCTGCAATAAAAGTACCAGAAGCGGAACGTGGTGACAAGCAGACTAGGTGCAAAGATTTGCATGCGATAGAGTGTGGAGTGCTGCACTTGGGGGTGGATAGGCAGTGCCCCACCACCTTGCACCCTCGCGGTGTGCCTGAGGTCTTCATGGCACACTCTCTGCTCTTGCCACCACCCACGAAAGGCCATAAATACACTTTTAAAAAGCTTTAGCTATCTAGACCAATAACCTTAACTTATTTCATCCACCAAAATAACCAAACAAACAAGCCTAAAAAAAAAAAAAAAAAAAATTCAGGTCCAACCTTTATAAACTAGTAAATTTTGTACCTGTTTCATGGCAGAATTTTCAAACAGAGGCTATAAGGTCAAAGTCTATGTCTATCTTATCTATTCACATGTGTCCGTGTATGTGTTGTAACTGAGTTTCTACTTCTGGATGGTATTGCTAAAATTAACTTATAAATGGGCTATATTTAGTTGGTCTAAAGACACATGCTTGTAAGGATTGGGCTTGTAATGCTTTTCAAGTCCATGTGATCTAAAAATTTTTTTTTGATATAAAAATTAGTTTGGGATTGATGGTTTAATTAAAATAAGCATGTCCTTAGAGTTATCAAGATTAAATATAAAACTTTTATCTACATGAGTTTACTAACCAAATAATTTTGTTATCTCTTATAATATCTATCAACAAAAAAGTAATGGCTTAAAATAATGACTGACTTTGTCTAATCTTTCATAAAGTTTTTGTAAGTAAGTAATCTAAATATAATTGTTAAAAAAAAAGTTTTAGGTAAGGGGTCAATGGCCCTCCCAACAGTAGTTTCCCTGATTTTTTTTGTAACTTATAATCTTAAAAGTTTTGCTAAGTTAAATAATGAGTTAAGTTAAATTCATTAAACATCTAGATTATTTCCAAATAAGACAAAATACTAGACACTAATTACTAGACATAGGTTTATCTACTTTTGGTTTCTTATTAAAGAGAAACTAAACTTGTTTGGATATGTTAATGTTACGTTAAAATAAATTATGTTTAATAATTTAATAGTAATTATTATTAATAATATAATAATTATAATTATAATTATTTTATCCTAAAATGAGGTTGGTTTAAAATGAAAACATAACGTAATGCCAGCAAGTCTACTTGACATCATATTGGGAATGTTTACCCTGCATGTTGACCCTCACCACTTCCCATATCTTCCCATTATATAAAACCCAGCTTTGGGGCACTTGGCTGGCTCAGTTGGTTAAGAGGTTAAGCATCCGACTTTGGCTCAGATCATGATCTCACATGTTTGTGGGTTCGAGCCCCGTGCCCTGCATTGAGCTCTGCGCGGACAGCTCAGAGCCTGGAATGTGCTTCAGATTTTGTGTCTCCTTCTCTCTCTGCCCCTCCCCCAGTTGTGCTCTGTCTCTCTGTGTCTCTCACAAATAAATAATAAACATTAAAATCTTTTTAAACAAACAAACAAATCCCGCTTGGTCCAGGACTTTGGAGATGGTGTTTGGAGATTAGTTCCCATCTTCCTAGGTTTTCAGCCTCTGGAATAAAGCAAACTTTCCTTTTCAACAAACAGATGTCTCTCAAGTATTGGCTTTTGAGCGTTCAACAGCCAAACTTGGGTCTTGGTAACAATAGGACAAAATCAGAGTATAGGAAAAAAAAGTAGAGGTTTATAAAAAAAAAAGTCTTTAAAACATTTTAATGTGTGGTCAAGCTATGATCAAAATTTATTAAAAATAATAAGTTTTAATATCAAAATTAAGCTGGTGCAAAGTTAAAATTTGGTCTTCTCTCTGCTAAAATAACAAAGTTTTCTTGGATTTTTAGTCTGCTTTCGATAAGGTTTTGTGTAAGTTTCCTTACCTTTTAAGTACCGAGTTTCATAATGATCCATGATCCTATTTAGGTAAGTGCTTTAAAATCTTTTTTTTTTTTTTTTTTGAAATGTTTGACAAACTTCCCAAAATCAAATTCTTAAAAAAAATTCTTTTTGACCTGAAATATTCCAAGAGTTGTAAAACTAATTAGGCTTATTTACTATATAAATTACATAGAAAATATTGTCAAATAAATAATACTAAGCCTTCTTTAAATTATATTTGTAAAAAGGGCACGTGAGTGGCTCAGTTGGTTAAGCATCCAACTTCAGCCCAGGTCATGATCTCACAGTTGGGTGAGTTAGATCCCTGCATCCGGCTCTGTGCTGACAGCTCAGAGCCTGGAGGCTGCTTCGATTCTGTGTCTCCCTCTCTCTCTGCCCCTCCCCTGCTCGTACTCTATGTCTCACTCTCTCAAAAATAAACAAACATTAAAAAAATTTTTTTAAATTATATTTGTCAGATTGTGGCACATGTAGATGAAATCCATTCTGCTGCAAAAATGGCCCCTTAAGGGGCACCTGTGTGGCTCAGTTGGTTGAGTGTCCGACTTTGACTCAGGTCATGATCTCACAGTTTGTGGGTTGGAGCCCCGCATCAGGCTCTGTGCTGACCGCTTGCTCAGAGCCTGGAGCCTGCTTCAGACTCTGTGTCTCCTTCTCTCTCTGCCCCTCCCCCGCTCACGCTTTGTCTCATTCTGTTTCTCAAAAATAAATAAATGTAAAAAAAAAAAAATTTTTTTTAAATGGCCCCTTAATGCCACACGTTTGCCATCTTAATGTCCTTGTGACATGGCAACAGTCTGCATCTGAAAAAAAAAATAGTATTCATATAGATACATAATGGTTATAAATTCAACAAACAGGACTATGAGAAGCCCAAAACAGCTGCTTGCTTCTTCCTGGTTCCTTGAAAAACCCCATTTTTTGGCTTTTGCATTCCTTCATCCACCATAATATATTTAAGATGACTCAGATATAAATAGACATTAGTGTAGAGACTTCTATAAAACTTCAACACCTGTTGGGGCACCTGGGTGGCTCAGTCAGCTAAATGTCCGACTTTGGCTCAGGGCATGATCTTGTGGTTTGTGAGTTTGAGCCCCGTGTCAGGCTCTGTGCTGACAGCTCAGAGCCTGGGGTCTGCTTCGGATTTTGTGTCTCTGCCCCTCCCCTGCTCATGCTAGCATTCCCTTTCTCTCTCTCTCTCATTCTCTCTCTCTCTGTCAAAAATGAATTAAATTAAAAACAAAAACAAAAACAAAACTTTAACACCTGCAACTGGATTTTATTAAGCTGTCACTTAGTAGGAATTATCAATACATACTGGTTGGAATATATGTATTTTCTGGCTGGGGTAAAACCTTTCCTTGCTACAAGGCTGATGCCCTAATAGTAATACAACAAAACAAAACAAAACTGGTAAAAAAAAAAAAAAATGTTTCCCACTCGGGGTGTACTTTCCACTATATCTAGGAATCAGGGCACCCACTTCACTGGACAAATCATAGGAATCTTAACAAAACCTTAGAAAATTCTAGAAATTCTATCAGTACGCAACCTTCTACTGGTCACTGTTGTTTTAGGCTAGTATGACCAGCTACCGTAAGTCTCTAATGTTTTTATGCTCAAGACTGTCACCAGCAGGGTAAGAAGCCTTCCTGGATCCTAATTCAAAGAAACCTGTCTGTCACAGTCTAGAGCCAGGTAATTTGGTGTTCTAAAATATCATCAGAGGAAAACAGCCCTCATTGATTAAAAGGACTTTACCAAGTGCTCCTGACCACCCACGCCGCTGCAAAATGAAGAGATGCTAGAGACCCCTAAATCAAACTGGCCAGGAAGAGAAGCTGACATCCAGGTGTAGACTGCTTCCACCCAAGACACTGGATCAAGACATCACACTCTAAACAGAAAACCCTTTCTCCTTCTTCTCCCGTCCTTTTCTGGCACTGGTCCAAACGGACCCTCAGCTGGATCTCCCAGGTCATTGTGAAGGGGAGTGGGATGGTAACCTCTTTTCTCTCAGGCTAGGAAAAAAATCTAACTATGCTTCTAATTTTTCACGGGGAAAATAACTGAACCGACATGAATTCACTCCTTTGGTGAGTCACAGGATAGAAACTATAGCAGGTGGAATTGTCACATGTAGTAAACTTGATTTGTAGCAAATAAGATCACGGGGATCCTTGTATGTAGAGGTGGGCATAAGGTTGAGCATGTGCCTTAAGGAAACATGCCTATACATACATTGTCTGTTATGTTGATGAGGCTTATGCTCCTCCATCGGCAGAGATTTTGACATTAAAATGAGGTAAAGGTAACTGTCATCACTCCATGGGTTAATCCATGGTCCATCTGCACAGGTGAGTTGAGCTTGAACCGGTCTGGGTGGTCTGAGCCAGCTGGACGTCTTGTCAGGGCAGTTGTTATCCATGTGGAGAACAAAGGCAAAAGAAATGTAGACAAAATTAAATTTCCTTCTAACCCACAGCGCATTGACAAATACTTGAAACAAGGTGAGCGTGACATTGCTCCAGGAACTCCTGATCTTAATGCCTTCCCAGAGGGAAAAACCAACCTCAGCTTGACAATAGCCAGGCCTCCAGGATCCTTTAACATACGAAAATCCTTTTGGAAACTTCCCTTGTTTTTACCTCCCCCAACTCCACGGTATATAACCAATTGATCTTCACAACCCCAGTGCAGCTCTTTCTGCTCAGGTGTCCTGTCGCTGTGCTATATGATAAAAACATCTTTTTGCACCGAAAACATCTCAAGAATTCTTTCGAGGCTGTTGGCTCCTGAGCCCTGTCTCAAACCACATCAGTTATTGTTTAAAGGGTAGTTTCAGTTTCTATCATGAAATGCTTTGCGCCTCAGGTCTCTTGCTTGTATTAAGAGATAAGGTGGAAAGAAGAACTTAAGGAAGAATGTGGGACAAAGGTTGGTGGGTATAAGCAGGTGGGCAGTAAAGGTCAGGTCTTGGGGTTTAGCTGGTGACAATCTCATTGGTCACTCCTCTAAATTCACATTGTTAAGTTAAAAAGGACACTTCTTTCTGTCCCCATCTCCCTGGTTAGGGAAAAATGCAAATGAAGCTTTGATCCAAAACTTCTTCTTAATTCTTAAAATCATCACATAATCTGCTCTTAAAACAATAGCCTCCCAATAAAAATCCTCAGGCTCTTGGGGCACGTGGGTGACTCAGTTGGTTAAGCATTCGACTCTTGATTTCAGCTCAGGTTATGATCCCAGGGTCATGAGATCAAGCCCCACATTGGATTCCACGCTGACAGCATGAAGCTGGCTTGGGATTCTCTCTCCCTCTTTCTCTGCACCCCCCTCCTTTAAAAATAAAGAAACATTAAATATATATATATATACATATATATATTATATATTTATAGTTATAAATATATATGGAACTATAAATATATATTTAACTATATATGTAACTATAGATATATATATATATAGTTAAAACAATTCTGAGACTATCTGGTTAAAATTGTCCTTAATAATAGAATAGCTCTTGACTGTCTTTTAGCTGATCAAGGAGTTGTCTGTGTGATGTCCAACACCACCTGCTATGTCTGGATTTACCATCCTGGGGAAGTTAAAACTGCTTGGTTTAAAAAAATGAATTCCTTCCACGGGGTCTTTCTTTGGCTTATTTGATTTTAATTGGTTTAGGTACTGGGGACCATGGCTCTAAAAGTGCACTCCAAATATTGGGAATTATCCTGTTTGCAGTGTGGTAAGGTTCCCCCCCCCCCCCACCCCAGCACAATGTGGTGAGAAAAAAAACCTCAAGATAAGGGAAGATAATCTGGCTACGTGCACACATCCCTCACAACCCTGTAACATGAAACCACCCAATCAGACTGTATGTCTCTACTTTACCCTTATAAGGGAGACAAAGAAGTAGAAAATGCATAAAAGGCTAACCCAACCTGGCATTTGGAGCTCAGTTTTTTTGGGTATAAACCCAACTGAGCCCGTGCTGGCATGAATAAAGTTGCTTCTTAGAAAGAGAAATTTCGGTGTCATGGCTTTGTGTGAGAATCCTGCTACAGTAGGAATCCTAATAATTTCCCTGGCACATCGTATTCTCTTATAAGCCTTAAATATATGTTTATAGCTGCTACCCACCAAGTAAATGATCTCCTTAAGACTGGAACATCTAAGGAATGAGGAATATAACCAACTTGAAGCATGTGAACTAAAAACTGTGACCTATACCACAGAAGCTAAGTAAAAAAGTTAAGAGCTGGGGCGCCTGGGTGGCGCAGTCGGTTAAGTGTCCGACTTCAGCCAGGTCACGATCTTGCGGTCCGTGAGTTCGAGCCCCGCGTCAGGCTCTGGGCTGATGGCTCAGAGCCTGGAGCCTGTTTCCGATTCTGTGTCTCCCTCTCTCTCTGCCCCTCCCGCGTTCATGCTCTGTCTCTCTCTGTCCCAAAAATAAATAAACGTTGAAAAAAAAAAAATTAAAAGAAAAAAAAAAAAAAGAGTTAAGAGCTATAGATACCACAGAAAGGAGCAACAAAAACTGTGACCTGCAGAGCAGTAGCTGAGAGTACTGCTGAAGCCTGAAAATTTGATCACATCTCTCAGTTAAACTGAGAGTCTGATCGAAAGGGGGAAATTGTTGATTAAAAAAAAAAAAAAAAAGAGTAAATCACAGGTGCCAAATGGTGTCACTTGGAGTTTCCAAACAGGGGCTTAATACCCAGTTTAAGAGCAGTTTCAACCTCCTCAAGAAATGTGGCCTTAACTGGTCAGTCAGGAAATGTTTCTTTCCATCAGTGCCCTGAGTCTGTCAGTTGAGTCCTCTCCACCCACCAAAGAAAGAGGAGGTGATGTGCATGATAAGACCCCTTGCTTTTCCTTCTAGCAAACAGCTTCTTTTGGGACAATCCTTTTCTTTTGCTACTTTCTTGTCCCCACCCTCTGTCTATAAAAACCTTCCATTTTGTGCAACTCCTTGGACTGCCTCTCTACCTTCTAGATGGGGTGTTGTCTGATTCATGAGTTGTTTAATAAAGCCAATTAGATCTTCAAATTTACTTGGTTGAATTTTGTTATCTAACAGGTCTGAGGGCAACTGGAACTGGCAAAATCCTCAAGTAGTGACATTAAGGAATTAGTTCTACCAGGTTTATGATGAAATGAAGACACATTCTATTTATCTCTTTATGTAAATCACAGTTCATTTAACCCCCTGAGAACACACAATAGAGACTTTTCTAAAACCTTAAAAAGAAAAATGACATTTTGAAATCTTTAGTTGTGTTAAAAGTTAAACTGAGGCATATTAAAGTTTATTTGAGCAAAGATAAGTTTGAATTAGGCAGCATCCAGTCTAGCAGACAGAAAGGAGCACCAAGGAGCTGTGTACAATGAAAAAGCCTTTTATAAAGGAGCAGTAACAAGGAATTTATACTGGCAAGAAAGATTGGTTATTGCAAAGTTACTTTCCTTTAGGAGATAACAGAGGTCTCCCAAGCACATTACCTAGCTAGTGCAGATTAGTTGATTTTTTTTTTTAATGTCTTTGTTTATTTTTGAGGTGGGGGAGGGGCAGAGAGAGAGAGGTCAGAATTCGAAGCAGGCTCTGCACTGACAGTAGAGAGCCCAATATGGGGCTCCAACTGACGAACCCTGAGATTGTGATCTGAACCAAAGTGGGACGCTCAACTGAGCCACCCAGGTGCCCCCAGGTGATTTTTGATTGACTGGTTTAAGATTCCATTTCTGGGAGAGCCAAAAATTTAAGTCTGTTTTGGTGATGTGGGGCTTGGTATATATAACTCTGTTTGGGGCCTGTTGCCTTGTTTGTAATAGCTATTAATAAAAATTCATGCTTTTAGTGGCACCTGGGTGGCTCAGTTGGTTACAGGTCTGACTCTTCATTTTGGCTCAGGTCATGATCTCAGGGTTCCTGAGTTCAAGCCCTGCAGCCTGCTTGGGATTCTCTCCCTCTCTCTCCCTCTCTCCCTCTTTCTCTCCCTCTCTGCCCCTCCCCCACTTGTGCTCATGCTCACATTCTGTCTCAAAATTAATGCTTTGAAATGTGCTCTTTCATCTTAGTACACTAAATGAACAATTTAGAAAAAATACTTATATGGGGCGCCTGGGTGGCGCAGTCGGTTAAGCGTCCGACTTCAGCCAGGTCACGATCTCGCGGTCCGTGAGTTCGAGCCCTGCGTTGGGCTCTGGGCTGATGGCTCAGAGCCTCGAGCCTGTTTCGGATTCTGTGTCTCCCTCTCTCTCTGCCCCTCCCCCGTTCATGCTCTGTCTCTCTCTGTCCCAAAAATAAATAAACGTTGAAAAAAAAAAATTAAAAAAAATTAAAAAAAAAGAAAAAATACTTATAGATGAAGGTAAGTGAATAATTAAATTTAAGATGTCACTTTCATAAAATAATTCAAAATATGTTGGGAAATTTATAGGAAGGCCAAAGACTAGAGCAATAATTTAAAAATAACTCAGTTTACTGGAATTTTTCATTTGAAAAAGGAACTAGAGATTGAACCCTCTTTATTACTGATCTCAACACATTACAAAGAAATTGAATTTGTATATGTCATCTCACCATCTTGTCTGGAGAATCTTTGGAAATTATTCATAAACACTTTGAAGAGAACATTTTAAGTAAGGAATAAGGACCATTATGGAAAGCCGATGCATGTACTACTTTTAGCAATTTTGAATGAAGCATGATAAATATATCCTAGCTAATTTACATAAATCTATCCTTAAAAGAAAGCTGAGTACTGGAAAAATTTATGCTGCCTATAGACATTAAAATCCCACTTTTTACATCACATAGAAAGAGAGTATAGCAATAAGGGTTGGTGTCCACTTTGATATCTACACACTAAGATTAAAAAATGAATTTTGGGCATACCTGGGTGGCTCAGTCGGTTAAGTAGCCAACTCTTGATTTCAGCTCAGGTCTTGGTCTCATGGTTCGTGAATTTGAGCCTCTCACTGTTGGCACAGAGCTGCTTGGGATTCTCTCTCTCCCTCTCTCTCTGTACCTCCCTGCCTCTCTCTCTCTCTTTCCCAAAATAAATAAATAAACTTAACCCCCCCCCCCCAAAAAAAAACCCAAATGAATTTTGGGAAACCCCAGAGTAGAAGAATCATTGTCTTTTGAACCATTATAAACATATGAAAAAAGAATTTTAAGATGTAAAATTTTTTGAATGAATAAAAATTTTGCCACTAGTTTTACTAATAGTCCCAAAGCACTAATAATGTTTCAATAATTACCAGCCAATATTATGAATATTCATTTACTCATGAATAATATCATGAGTCAGACATCAGAAAGCTAACAAAAAATAGAAGAAAATAAGACACCTCCCCCACCCCCACCAATAAAATCAGAACATTGAAAGAGGTATTGATGCTAAAGAAAGCCTTGGTGTTCGTGGTATTCTCTACAGGACTTGATCTTCTAACTCTGCAGGTCTGGAACTTCAGTTACCAGCTTAGCCAGTAGATATTTTACCCCCCCCCCCCATCCCCCCAAAAAACTCCCTTATTATATGACATTGATTTGTACAAAAGAAGCAAGTTTTTAATAAAACATAAATTTGTCAAGCCCTCTGATATTTATCTAAATCATTTAGTCTCTTTTATCTCATTATGGAAGTCTACTTAAGAAACCAAGTTAAGGTTGGTGAATATATGTAACCAAGGCACTAATAACAGAAATAATATTTCTTCCAGCATATAAATACCTAGTCAGGGGTTGCTATTATTTCCCATAGTGCTTTACAGCTTACAGATCTTTTTTGTGTGTTTTGTCAAGCGTTTGATTCTCACTCACAAGAACTATATCAAGTAGAGGGTCTGGTATTATCATCTTCCTATCTCTTTTCCTGATGAAACAAAAAACAAAATAAAAAACCTAGAGGTACAGAGAGTTTAAGTGCCTTAATTCAAATCTCATGACTGATACAGTTGACGTCTGTTGCTTTGGTTGGGCCAATTTCCTTCCTCCTTTTGATAACAGGACCCTGATTCTCCTTTAAGGAACTACTCCTGTGCCTTTTAGAACTCCTAGCAGGACTGTCATTCAAGAGGCTCCGCCTCTCTCCAATACATGTGACCCACATTAGTCTATCAGGATCTTCTATATCCCCTGGATGTAGAGACTAGAATACAGGTAGACATTGTGATCTGAGTAATTTAAGGTTTTTGTTTTAAGAAATTGAAATAAGTGAATTCTAGGAGTGAGTTGGCTTCACTTGAGAGCTATAAGAAGTATGAAAACCTCAAGCTGTTTTCCAGAGAGAAAGCTGCTAGATGGGAGCCAATATGAAGGAAAGTCCAGTGGAGAAAGAGAGAGAGAGCAAGAGAGAGCGAGAGAAGGAGAGAGAGAGAGAGAGAGAGAGAAATATTCCTGATTTCATTTGAGGAAATGGATATAGCTGATGTAGTTTGAAGTGTTGGGGTTTGGAGCCAACAGCCAAGAAATCTTCAAACCTTTTCAGTACAAAAAGAGTGTTTTTATTATAGTCCATGGAAAGGACCCAAGAGCAGAAAGAGCTGCACTGGGGTTGTGAGGAATGACTGGTTATATAATTTGGAGTTGAGGGAGGTAAAGATAAAGGAAGCTTCCAAAAGGATTTTCTTATGTTAAAGAAGACTTACCAGATCCTCTAGCTATTGTCAAGCTAAGGTTGTTTTTCTCTCTAGCAAAGCCATTAACATTAAGACCCTTGGGAGTTCCTGGAGGAAAGTCATACTCTGCCTGTCTCAAGTACTGTATTTGTCAATGGGCTGTATGTTATATGGAAATTTAATTTTATCTACATTTCCTTTTGCCTTTATTCTCCACTTTACAGCTATCCCTGAACCTAGATCGACTCCTGGATTTTCAAGTTCAGTGAGTTAGTAAATCCCATTTTGCTTAGACAAGTTTAGACTTCTTCACTTGCAATTAAAAAAAAAAATTCTAGTACTGCTAATAAAAATCTTAGTTATGGTTGAAACACATGTTTTGACGTTAGATCTTTTGCTATTTCCACTGCTGCATACTTTAGAAAGGTTCCCCTACCTATAAATGTCAAACCTGATTAAGAGCCACTGTGGGAGACTTGAGAACCTGCCCTCTTTTCAAGGAGACAACCTGTCTTCTGTTCTAGGTTCTGTCCAAATTTTCATCTTTCAAATAATATCAAGAGAATGAGAAGACAAGCCACAGACTGGGAGGGAGAAAATATTTGCAAAAGACATATCTGATACAGGACTGTTCTTCAAGATACACAAAGAACTCTTAAAACTCAACAGGAAAACAAATAACCTGATTAAAAAATGGGCAGAAGCTCCAAACAGACACTTCACCAAAGAAGATAAACAGATGGCAAATACGCATATGAAAAGATCCACATCCTATGTTATCAGGAAATACAAATTGAAACAACTATGAGATACCACTACACACATGTTAGAAGGCCAAAATCCAGAACACTGGCATCACCAAATGTTTGTGAGGACATAGAGTAATAGAAACTCTCATTCATTGCCAGTGGGAATACAAAATGGTACAGTCACTTTGGAAGACAGTTTGGCAGTTTCTTAAAAAACTAAACATACGGAGCCTCGGTGGCTCAGTTAGTTGAGCATCTGAGTCTTGATTTCAGCTGAGGTCAAGGTCTCATGGTTTATGATATAGAGCCCCGTTCCAGGCTCTGCACTGACAGCAGGGATGCTGCTTGGGATTGCCCTCCCTCTGCTCCCCACCTGCTCATGAGTGCAAGCACGCATGCATGCCCTTTCTGTCTCAAATAAGTCAACTTAAAAAAAACCAAAGACTGTGGGGTGCCTGGGTGGCTCAGTTGGTTAGGCTTCCGATTCTTGGTTTCAGCTCAGGTCATGATCTGGTGGTTCATGGGTTCAAGCCCCACATCGGACTCCATGTTGATGGTGTGGAGCCTGCTGTGATTCTCTCTCTCTCCCTCTCTACCCCTCCCTACTCATGCTCTCTCTCTCTCTCAAAACAAATAGATAAACTTAAAAAAAAAGTAAACATACTCTTATCATGCAATCTTGCTCTTTGGTATTTACCAAAAGGATTTGAAAACGTATGTCTGCACAAAAATCTGTACATGGATAGAAGCTTTATTCATAATTGCCAAAACTTAGAAACAAACCAAGATGTCCTACATCAATAAACTGTGATACATCTGAAACTGTTTAAAAGCATAAAGTTGAACAAAAATCAAAATGGCTGCCCTAATACTTCAGCAAAGCTAGATTTTAAAGTACTCTGTTTCCTCTTTTCTGCAAACTTCTGCTCCTCCCAAATTAGTTTTTTGTTTCAGGAACCAGGTACCATGACCCCTAAAGACCTGACAAAGGAGGGTAGGAGTAGGTTAACAATGGTTCCTGTCAAAACCAGCTAGATCCTGTATTTTCCTCTAAAAACCTCGGCCCCTTTCTCTAGGAGGGCTTGCAGGTTTTGAAGGCCATAGCCTGCTGTAGCCTCCTTTGCCCAGCAAAGAAATAAAGCTATTGTTCCTCTTTATCCCAAACTCTGCCTTCGCATTATATTTTGGCTCCAAAGCACAGTGGTTGGTTTTTCACAACACAACTAGACGATGGAATATTCCTCTCTGCCAAAAAGAAATGAGTCACCAAGCCACAAAAAGGCATGGAAGAACCTTAAATGCATATTACTGAGTGAAAAAAGCCAATCTGAAAATGCTACACACTGTATGATTCCAAATATATGAACATTCTGAAAAAAGCAAACCATGGAGTGAAAAGATCAGTGATTGCCAGGGACTAGGGGGATGGATGAACAGGCAGTGCACAGAGGATTTTTAGGGCAGTTAAACTAACTTGGTAGGATACTAATAGTGAAGGATACAGGTCATTGTAATTTGTGCGCTCCCATAGAACATGAAACATGAAGAGTAAGCCTTAATGAAAACTACTGGGGGGGTGGGTAAGAGGGACATAAGAAATCTCTACACTCTTAATTTTTTTTTAAATGAGATTCATTTTTTTTAATGTCTATTTTTATTTTTGAGAGAGACAGCAAGCAGGGGAGGGGCAGAGAGAAAGAGAGGGAGACACAGAATCTGAAACAGGCTCCAGGCTCTGAGTGTCAGCACAGAGCCCCATGCGGGGCTCCAACTCAGGAAGAACAAAATCATGACCTAGGCCAAAGTCAGAAGTTAACCAATTGAGCCACCCAGGTGCCCTGAGATTCATGTTTTTTTAATGTTTATTTATTTTTGAGAGAGAGAGACAGACGGAGTGCAAGCATGGGAGGGATAGAGAGAGAGGGAGACACAGAATCTGAAGCAGGCTCCAGGCTCTGAGCTGTCAGCACAGAGCCCAATGTGGGGCTTGAATTCGTGAACCATGAGATTATGACCTGAGTAAAGTCAGATGCTTAATTGACTGACCCACCCAGACGCCCCCTCTCTACTCTTAATTTTGCTATAAACCTAAAATTGCTCTAAAAATAGCCTAGGGGTACCTGGCTGGCTCTGTTGGTGGAGTGTGCAACTCTTGATCTTAGGGTTGTGAATTCGAGCCCCATGGTGGATGCAGAGATTACTTAAAAATAAAACCTTAAAAAATAATAAAAATAAAAACTGGTCTATTTAAAACATTTCAAAAGCCACTGCTTTGACCTCTGCATATATTTTACAAACCTTTTGGTGTCAAGATTAAGAAAATGTGAGGGGTGCCTGGCTGGCTCAGTCAGTAGAGCATGCGACTCTTGACCTCAGGGTTGTAAGTTCGAGCCCCATGTTGGGTGTAGAGATTACTTGAAAAGTAAAATCTTAAAAAGAGAGAGAATGTGTTGGTGAAATAATCCATGTGAAAATATGTTTTGATTTTTTTGAGAGACAGCATGTGTGTGTGTGAGCAGGGGAGGGTCTGAGGAGAGGGAGAGAGAGAATCTTAAGCAGGTTCAAAGACTGTGAGATTATGACCTGAGCCGAAATCAAGAGTCGGATGCTTAACTGACTGAGCCAGTTAGCCACCCCAAAATACGTTTTTTTTTTTCTACATAGCACAAGGAAGGAATTGTTAACCTTAAAAATAAAACTGTCAGTTATTTTACCAACAAATATGGGTTTATGTAGGAATGACAAAGAATTGCAATTCAAGGCATATAAGCTTCAGCAAGACCATAGGTAAATCCAATGAGGGAGAAGAATGTTATCTTATGAGAAGAAGGAAGTTGGATGGGGTTGTTTTAATGAAAGTCCATTGAAGGAAAGCAAAAGTTCAGTGTGTGATGAGTTTCACACTGGCTGAATTGCAAGGGTGGTTGAGTTCTTATAGGAGTTGCAATGTACATCTTTCTCTGTTGGGGGGTGTAAGATGATTCTGCCTGTTGAAGATTCTTCTGTTGGGGTCTATAATTGGTAATTTTTCCTGTAATTGAGTGGTACTGTGATACTGTTTCCCTTTCTAGCCTCCTGACTCTACTGTAGTGAAGTTATCCTTTATTAATTCTCACAGAATGATGGAAAGTGCAGGAGCATTGCATTGAATGGAATTATTTTAGCAGTTTGCAAATGTAAAAGAATATTTTTCATGTAAATGTATTAGAGAAGAGTGGTTAAAATTGCTTGAGCAATCCTTTTAGACTGGTTAACCATAGGTACAATGGTAGACTGTTTTCTCTTAGTACCCCAACTTCTCTGATTTCCTAGCTTCAGTTCTTTCTTCCTTTTTTAATTTTTCTAAAAGATTTTGTTTATTTTTAAGTAATCTCTACATCAACTCACAACCCTGAGATCGAGAGTCGCATGCTCTACCAACTGAGCCATCCAGGTGCCCCCCTTCTTTCCTTTTTTAAAGTTTGTTTGATTACTTATTTAGAGGACAAGTGGGGAAGGGGCAGAGAGGGGGACAGAGGATCCAAAACAGGCTTTGTCCTGACCGCAGAGAGCCCAATGGGGGCCTTAAACTCATGACTGTGAGATTGTGACCTGAGCTGAAGTCAGATGCTTGATTGACTGAGCCACCCAGCTGCTCCCCACCCCGTTTTTTTCTTTTTTATTATTTTGTGAGCACATACCCTATATAAATGTGTTCAAATTCGCAACACTTTAAAAAATATTTTTTTATGTTTATTTTTGAGGGAAAGACAGAGCACAAGCAGGGGAGGACCAGAGAGAGAGGGAGACACAGAATCTGAAACAGGCTCCAGGTCCTGAGCTATCAGCACAGAGCCTGACGCAGAGCTCAAACTCACAAACCATGAGATCATGACCTGAGCTGAAGTCAGATGGTCAACCGACTGAGCCACCCAGGCACCCCCAAATTCACAACACTTTAATGCACTAGAAGCTTAAGGTCGTGGGCTGTAATGTCTTTCTCCTGTTTATCTTCCCCTTTTCCATCCCTTTTCTCTGCAGGCCCTGGTTCCTACATCTTTTTCACTCAAATCTTTTTGTCCCCTCCTCCTCATTCTTTCTTCTGTTTTTGGAAAAGGATGGAAAAAAATAAAGGGGAAGGATGAAGCAAATCCTGTGAGAGAAGTAGGTCAAACTGGGAGTAGATTTATCAAATCTTAGCACATTCTAAATGTAGGACATCCTGATCAATAAAAGGAAGAGAAAATCTTCATGTATTGACATTTTTTTCCCCTTACTTAAAGCCCCTACATACCTACTCATTTTCAGTTAGCACAAATAAAGGATATAGGGAAATTTAAGGTAAACCACAAAATTGAGGTGAATAAATGGTTTTGGCATAATTATTACATTATATTTGCTCCTTCTCTTTTTGGCTTCAAGGACCAGTAGACTTATTTTCCTTTCGCCATGAGTAAATTCAGTGTTTATCTCTTTCTGGACATCGTTTCTTTGGACTAACTTCTTCAGAGCTATGTGACTATACTTCGTGTTATCTTTTGTCTTCTTGAGTTGTTTTGGCCAAAAAGACTATAGAACACCTTTTAACTGTTGAATCTGTTTTGGTTTTGTCTCCCCAAAAGGCACCATTTTGAGGTCCTTGAGTCTGAAGGACTACTTGTGGTGGTGTGTGTTGTTTTTTTTCCCCCCCCGTTGGAAGGCTTTACTATTTTTTCTCTGCATATTACATTTGACCTGACCTTCAAGGTTTGGCTTAAGTTCATTTCCTCTATTAAGTTGTTAAAAATTTTCTCCAGTTACTTCCCAATTGTGCAATTGTGGTTGGCTGAATAATGGCCCCTGCCCCTAAACATGTCCACTTTCAATTCCCCAGAATCTGTGAATGTTACCTTACATGGCAAAAAGTACTTGGCAGATGTGGGTTAAATTAAGGACCTTGAGATGGAGAAATGATCCTGGGTTATGCAGGTGGGATTAATGTAAGCACAAGGGTTCTTGTAAGAGGGAGCCCAGAGGATCAGAGTTGGAGAGAAGGTGATGCTACAATGGTAATAGAGGGAGAAAAGGCAATGGGATAGGGGGCCAGGAGTCAAGTAATGTGGGCTGTCTCTAGAAGCTGCAAAAGGCAAGGAAGCAGATTCCTTCTTCAGAGCCTCCAGAGTAACCAGTCCTGTCAACACCTTGATTTTGGCCCACTGAGACTGATTTTTGACTTCTGACCTCCAGAACTGTCAGATAATGAATCTGTGTTGTTTTAAGCTATCAAGTTTGTGGTGATTTGTTATAGCTCAACAGGAAACTAATATTACATCATTATACCTTTTACAATCCTCTAGGTCTGTTCCACATAATTTATCATTTTATACTGTCATGTTCTCTAATTCTACTACATATAAGTGGTAGAATATAAATTCTTGGTAGACAGGAACAAGAATTTTTACCTCTTTTTTAATGATTTCCTTTATTATTTTATTTATGAATTTTTGCTGAAAGTAAAATAGAAGAGAGGACAAGATGATAAAAATAGGCAGGGTGTGACAGTCTAATTTCATCCTATTAAATTCAAATAAACAGTATTTTAAAATCCAAGTAACATGTTTAATACTGTGCATTTGCCATAAGAGGTAAAGAGGTTACAGACAACACATAGGACACAGATCTATTCTAAAAAGCTTTGATATCTAGTTGGGATAATACTAACAAATAACTAGGGTTACCAGGCAGCTTGTAAAAGGCCATCCTGCGTGATTCAGACTTTGGAGATTATAGGTATTTGGAATTCGGCTCTGGAGAATCAATACTTCATTCATTCATCAAATATTTATTGAGAACCCATTATGGTTCTCTGTGAATAAGAGTTTCTGTCTGGAGTTTAAAATCGAATAAAGGAAGTCAAGGGAAATAACTAATACAAGAATGGATTAAGTGCTAAACAGCAGGAGGATGCTTTGTAGTTGAGAAAGTTTATTACTACAATTTCTGAAAGTTGAAAGGGTAGGTGGGATTGTGAATCATTTTAAATTAAAGGTATTATTTTGGTCAAGCCTTGGAAGAGGAGTAGGACTTTGAAAAGAATAGAATATTCTGAAGCATGAGTAAGAATACTGTAGACATTAAAGGGCATAGTTTTAGTAGTATGCTGGGATGCAACAAAGGATGTTTGAATGGTAGTGCATTACTTTATTGCCGTGGTAACAAATTACCGCAAACATTATAAATTTATTTTCTTATAGTTCTATAGGTCAGAAGTCTTAACACAGGTCTCATTGGGATAAAATTAAGATGTCAGCAGGGCTGTTTCATTCTAGAAGCTTTAACGGTGAATCCACTTACTTGTTTTTTCTAGCTTCTAGAGGTCACCACACACCTGGCCAGTGGTTCTCTTCCTCTATTCTCAAAGCCTTTCTAACCATTCTTCATAGTCACATCTCCCTCTCTACTCTCCTCTTCTGCGTCCCTTTTCCAGTTTTGAAGGCATTTGATTGATTGAACTTGGCCCACTTAATCCAGGATAATCTATTTTAGAATCAAGTGACTAGCAACCTTAATTACTCTGTGGGTGAAGTTCAACATATTCACAGGTTCTGGGGGTTAAGACCCTGGACATCTTTTTTTTTGGGGGGGGGGTGCATTATTCTGCTTACCACAGATAGTAAGGAGCTAGCTAATCTTTAAAGGAAAGGAGGCCAAAAGGGTGTGAATGCACTGATATAGGGCAATGAAGAACAGGTTCATGTTTCTGAGGCTTGACATAAATCCTTATTGTTTTGAAGACAGCTTTGGCTGCCCTGTAATACACTGAAGAGGCAATTTTGGAGTGCAACATTAGGAAGCCATTATTCCACTCAAGATGAGAGCGTCTAAGGGAGGGAATAACTGATGTTGTTTTTATTTGGTCTGAAGCCGCATCTGCCCATTTCTTTAAACATTTTTTTTTAATGTTTATTTATTTTTGAGAGAGAGAGAGAGAGAGAGAGCGAGCACAAGCAGGGGAGGGGTAGAGAGACACCCAGACACTGAATCTGAAGCAGGCTCCAGGCTCTGAGCTGTCAGCACAGCTGACACAGGCTTGAACTCGGGACCGGTGAGATCGACCTGAACAGAAGTCTGACACTTAACCGACTGAGCCACCCAGGCGCCCCTGCATCTGCCCATTTCTAAGTTTTTCATCAAAATCATGACAACCTCCCACAGGATCGCTGCATGGGCAGTTTCCGGTAATGGGGCTGAATTTGTCCAGTAGATACTGCAACCCAGGCCTTAAAATCATTCACCTACAATCAACAAGGGGAGACTGGAATCCTGGCAAATCCCCAGTTAGTAAGGCTGAAGCTCAAAAAGCTAAACACGGACATATATATATATGTGTGTGTGTGTGTGTGTGTGTGTGTGTGTGTGTGTATATATATATATATATATATTTTTTTTTTTTTAATTAATAGTCCAAACCGAAGGGAAAGCACGCAGTCCTTGTTTTTAAGGTGTTTCCTTAATACGGACAAGAAACTGAAAAGCTGTGCCTCGCTTCGGTGAACAAAGCCCGACTCTGCATGGTCACACTCAACACAATCGCAACCCACCAGGGAGCGCCCTCTCCACCCTCTCCCGGACAATCGGTCGCAGGAAGTCCCGCACAGCTAACTCTACTGACGCCACGCCCTCCACCCTTCCATGACATCGGCGCGAAGTCCCAGGAGCGCTAGGGGGTAGTAGTCCGGGAGGTGGAAGGTGGAGGCGGAAGGTGGAGGCGGAGGCAAGAAAGGAGGCGGTGGACCGGCGGTCACACCGTCTTCCGCTTCCGTCATTTCCGGGTGCGACCGCCGCTTCTGTCCGGCTGGGCGCTGGACGCGTGGGGTGCCCCCTTACTGCCTCTGACCGTTTGCACAGCCGCCCCTTCCCTGTTCCCAGCGGGAAGGACATGAGTGTTCCTGGGCCGACGTCCCCGGACGGGGTCCTGGCAGGGCCACCCCACGGCCTGGGGGCCGGGGAGCCGACGCCGGGTACGTGCTACTGGGCTGGGCGGGCGGCCGGGACCCCGGCCGCTCCGCGGGAGAGAGCAGCTTGGCCCCGAGGCTCTGGCCCCCGTGCGGAAGTGGGGAACCGCGCCGGCCCCGGTGCCCAGCTGAATGAGTGGGAAACGAAGTTTGGAGGGGAGGCAGTGTTTGGGTGGCGATTGATGGTGAGGTCATTCTTTGTGTGTTGACTCCAGCACATTGTTAGTGGTTGAAGATGAATTTGTCAGAAAGTTGATAGGTTTGTAATTCAGAGAATTGATGTATTCAAGTATTATTGACTACTGACTCATGAAATGTTTTACTTACTGTCATTCCTCCAGCGGTTTTCTCAACCCGAGTTCCAAGAGAGATTTAAGCCCTGATACCCTAAGACATCCATTGCATGCAATGAATTGACTTGCTAGGCATCCTGAATGGTACTGTTTACCATTCTCGGGAGAATGGAGAAGACGGCATGAAAACAGTTTCTGTGTCCTCTGGTTCAGATGAGGAACCCCACATAAGAAAGGCTACAGGGCTTTTGATGTGTCGTTTCTACCTCCTGTTCTAGGAATATAGGGGTTACTTAAAAATAATGCTTTCAGCCCTTTCTTGGTCATGCTTTTTCTCAGTGATCGCCCCCTCTTTACACTTGCATAAGCTGACTTCCTTGTGTATGTGCAGCTTGGGTCCTTCTCCGCTTGGCTTTCCGTTCGCTTGCTGGATACTTTGACATGGTTGTTTTGCACCAGCCTCACATACGGCATGTGCATGAATAAAAGTAGATGTCTGATTCCATTAGTACCAAGTCACCCTCAGTTGAAACTTTGACGGTAACTCTTGATTTTCTTCTCACTTGCCTCCTATTTCTATTTTAGTCTAGGGGATTCCACTATGCAATTTCCATCTCCTCTCTAGTTTTACTCTTCCAAGAGCAGTTGTAAGGCTATCCACCCTCAGTCTCTTACTCTTCCATTGCACGTATCCCACTGTTGTCATATCACTGCCCCAAGATGAAGCTCCAGTCATGTCATTTTCTTGCTGGGAAACCTTAAAATGGCTCCTTACTACTTCCTAAGCAAAAGGGCAAACCCCTTAGCTTGACACTCAGGGATCCTCCTAGGCTGGCCAGATGGTCTTGTAGCTCACTTTTGCGTATGCCCTATGCTCCAGACCCTCCCAAACTACCTTGTCTTTCCAGAGCAATCCTATAGTCCCACCTTTCCTTATGCTGCCTTTTTTTTTTTTTTTTAAACCTATATCTTATTCCTTCTTTTAGAATTCTTACCCATTTGGAAATAGTGGCCCTCAAAGATTGTTCTGGGAGTGTAAATTGGTGCCATCTCTTAGGAAGGCAGTTTTGAAGTGTCTGTTTAAGAAATGCATAAACTCTGTCCCGTGATTCAACTTCTAAGAATTTATCCTACACAAACATTGACATAGATACGCAAAGACAAGCAAGGAAACTCCTGGCAACATTGTTTGAAATAGCAAAAAGTGAAAATAACCTAAATACCTGTCCTTAGGTATCTTAGTCTCCATGGGCTGCTGCAACTAAGTACCACAGGCCGGGTGGCTTAAACAACAGACATTTATTCCTCAAAGTTCTGGAGTTCTATGAAGTCCAGGATCTATGTGCTGACCAGTTAGGTTCCTGGTAAGAGTCCTCTTCTGATCTTGCAGACAGCTGCCTTCTCGCCTTGCTGATACCTCACATGGTAGAGGGAGAGAGTTTGGTTTCTCTTTATCTTTTAAGGATACAACCCCATCACGGGGCCCCACCTTCATGACCTCATCTAAACTGAATTACTTCCCAAAGGTCCCACCTCCAGCTACCTTTATGTTGGAGGTTGGGGCTACAAAATAATGTAGGGGGGACACATTCAGTCCATAGCAGGGAACTAGTTAAACAAAATATAGTAGAATTCTATTCTGTTAAAAAAAATGTAGTAGATGCATATATGCTCATATGGAAAGATATCTAAGGTGTATATTTAAGAGTTGCAGAACAATATGAGTAATATTTATGATTAAAACAGGGCTTCTGCATAGGTATGCAGTGATAATTTTTTTGAAGGCTATATTGGAAACTACAGAGTGACTGCATTAAGGGAGTTAGAAAGAGTATTTTTTTTAAAGATTTTATTTATTTTTAAGTAATCTGCACCAAATGTGGGGCTCAAACTCGTAACCCCGAGATCAAAAGTCGCATACTCTCTACCAGCTGAGCCAGCCAGTGTATGCTGAGAAAGAGTATTTTTACTATTAGCCTATACCTCCCCTTCTGTGTTTTAAGCTTTTACAATGAGTAATACTTTAAAAAAAATGTTTATTTATTTTGAGAGAGAGCATGGGGGAGGGGCAGAGAGAAAGAGGGGGACAGAGGATCTGGAGCAAAGCAGGCTCCCTGCCGACCATAGACAGAAGATAGCCCAAGATGGTGCTCAAATTCACGAACCGTGAGATCATGAGATCATGACCCTGAACTGAAAAGTCAGACGCTCAACTGACTGAACCACCCAGACGCCTCCTTTTTTTTATGTTTCCCTCTGAGTTTCCATAACAGTTTCTGTTTCTCTAATGCCCCTTCTCATATATTATCATTATGATTCCCCTGTATCAAGCTCTTTGTACAGGGGGAGGGGGACTTGCTTAATTTATTCTTGTAACCTTGGAAACTAGTAGGGAGTACAGGTGTGCAACTAATGTTTCTTGTATGAGTAGGGTAAGGACCCTTTCTTTTAATCTCTCACAGTAAAGTACCTTGAACTTAGTAACTTAATGTATGTAGAGACATGAGTAAGTCAGACTCTTCCAATTATTAACCAGAATATTGGGGTAGAGTAGGAGGAGGACTGTGAGTTAAATGTTTATATATTGTAAGGGAGACATAGTAGCTATTGTTCTTAAAGTTGAGATATCCTTATTTGGGTGTTTCTGTTTATCTGTAATACTTGTTTTCTGTATTTCCTTAAAGAGAGTTGCTGTTGTTTGCACCATTACTGTAATCAAGCCTTAAGCAATGGCATTAATTTTCAGATATTCTTTATTCACTTCCCATCTGATGGTACATGAATGGCAATATTTGCAAATACTCTGCTTTTTCCTGTTAAATTTTTGTTTCATTTGTGGAGTGCTTCAGTTTCTAGTTACCTCTTGTCCGTTTGAACATTGCCTTGTGATTTAGAGAATTCCAAAATTTGTTCATGTATTTCTCAGAATCAAAATAAAAACCATACTACTTTTTTTATCTATAAAAACTTACTTTGAATATGACAGCATGTTGTTTTCCTCCATCTTGCTAAATTGTAAATCTGTGGTAAAAACTATACTTGGAAGTGAGCTATAAGGAATGTGGCATGATAAATGTATTTTACATAATGATCTAATTTGATGTTCCTGAGTATTACCAGATTATGATTAAATGGAGATGTTTCAGAATTTAATGTTTAAAAATGCTCTTAGAGTACAATTTTAGTAATGTGACCATCTGACTTCCTTATGTCATTAAAAAATTTTTTTTTACTGTTTATTTTTGAGAGAGAGAGAGACAGAGCATGAACGGAGGAGAGGCAGAGAGAGAGGGAGACACAGAATCTGAAGCAGGCTCCAGGCTCTGAGCTGTCAGCATAGAGCCCCACGCAGGGCTCGAACCCATGAACCGTGAGTTCATGACCTGAGCTGAAATCAGACATTCAACCGACTAAGCCACCCAGGCACCCTTTTTTCCCTCATTTTAAGCCAGTGATTCTAAAATCTTAAAAACCACTCACTGAACCATGTTTAGAAATAGTTTTGTACTTTTCTTGTAGGAGTAGTGATTGACGGTTATTCATTTTAGACATCTTTTGTACAGGTTTTATTTTTAAGTAATCTCTCCGCTCAACGTGGGGCTCATGTTTATCTCACAACTCTGAGATAAAGAGTTGCATGCTCCATTGACTGAGCCAGTCAGGCGTCCCCATTTTAGATGTTTTTGAGTGCCCGACTGCTTACACTGTTATTATTCAAAGGAAAAGCGTGAGGCGTAGTTCCTGGCATACGTCTAGATTTACATGCAATTATTATATACTATTTTCTATGGTAAATTAAGGTGCTGAGTCTCCAGAGAAGAGAAATCCTTTGAAAATCTTCTAACAATGATAAAACAGCTTCCCTTTTACATATAAATAGTATATCAAGCTTTATGAAAAGTAAATATTGACCCACATTTTTACTTAACATTGATTTGAAAAAGAAATTTTTTTAGGCATTGCATTTATATGAATGTATATAGAATTTCTGCATGCTTTTGAAAGGAAGGATTTATTGCTTTCATTCAGTGACTTTTTCCTACTTTTAGGCCTCAGACTCTTAATAATCCACTGAAAACTATACATCTCTTGCCCTGAAAAATACATGAACATATAGAATATTATTTGCATATGTTAATGTTCTCTTAATCCAGACTTTACCTTATACTAGTAGCTTAAAAACATTTTTTTGAATGCACATATCCTGTTTATTAGAGGACACTCAGAAGGTAAAGCTAAAAGAAAAGGAAGGGGGTGCCTGGGTGGCTCCATCAGTTAAGTGTCTGATTCTCGATTTCGGCTCAGGTCATGATCTCATGGTTTGTGATATTGAGCCCCGTTTTGGGTTCCAAGATGACCACACAGAGCCTGGTTGGGATTCTCTCTCCCTTTCTCTCCGGCCCTCTCCCACTTGTGTGTACATTCTTTCTCTCTCTCTCTCCCTCTCCCTCTCTCTCTCTCTCTCAAAATAAATAAATGAAAGGGAAGGAAGGATGCGTGTAGTGTCCTGTGTGTGTGTGCTCTGAACCTGTCAGCCCCCTCCCTCACTATTACTTCTTTTACCCCTGTGTCCATTTAAAAGACTCCTACGTTTGATTTTCTTTTGGGGACAGGTTTAAGTGACACTTCTCCAGATGAAGGGTTACTAGAGGACTTGGCTGTAGAAGACAAAGCTGTGGAGCAGCTGGCAGAAGGATTGCTTTCTCACTACCTGCCAGACCTGCAGAGATCAAAACAAGCTCTTCAGGAACTCACGTGAGCTAACAAAAACCATGGTTGCACTCATTTCCCCTTTGGCATAGTTATAGTTTACTATATGTATATATATAAGTGTATATGTATATGTATGTATATGTATATGTGTATGCTCTATTAAGGTATAGTATTTTGCAATATTGAATACAGTTGAGTACTTCTGTCTTTAGCGGTAGCAAATGGGAGTGAAGGAATACTTAGTAACCTAAACGTAAAAAGTGAAATGAATACTTCTAGAGTGTGTGGTCTCTCATAAGAAGTACCCCTGGGTGCTTGGGTGGCTCAGTCAGTTAAGTATCTGACTTTGGCTCAGGTCATGATCTCACAGGTTCGTGAGTTCGAGTCCCACATCAGGTGAGCTTCAGCCCTGCTTTGGGTGAGCACGATCCCTGCTTCGGGTGAACACGAGCCCTGCTTTAAGTGAACCCCTCTCCTGTCTCTCTGTCTCCCTCTCTCTCTCCTCCTTGTGGGATTCTCTCTCTCCCTCTCTCTCTCTGCCTCACACTCACTTGTGTCCTCTCTCTCTCAAAAGGAAAGAAAAAAAAAAAAAAAAGAAGAAGCACCCCTGTATCTTATCTAGACTCTTTGATTAGTTTTGGTGTTTTACCATCATTTTATGAAAATATTGCCTGTTGGAAGTGTTGCAAAATTGCCGTGGGAGTCAGATTTGTTTTCAGTCGCTGGTTCACATGAGTTGCCAAAAATGTTTAAGTGTCTTTTTTGGGGAGGACCCATTTCTTTTCTGGTGGTCTACCAGCTAAATAAAGGATTGGAGGATACACCAAGAGAAGAACAGGATAAGGAAGAATGGAACTCGTACAGGAGGATCAGTATGCAAAACCACACACTAACTTTATCAGCTCCCACTCGGAAACAGTGGACCGAACTTCTGCTTCCTCTTGGGTAGGACCTCGCATGGTTGCCCAAGCTGGCCTATCATTTCTTTCTGTGGTGGTCAGCCATAAACTGGCCTGTGAGCTGCTGCTGCTGTAAGACCTACCCTTTGAAAAGTTACCTTAAAGGGCTGTATTAGTGCAAAAGGAGGGAAACAATCACCCACGATGTCCATTTTGTAAATATCAGTAAGTAATGTTATAATCCTTGGATTTGGAGGTGATAAATGAGTATGTAAGTGGTACCGTGTTCTGTTATGTGTGGTACACTACTGTAGTCAGGGCGTTGGCAGCACCCTTGGTTTTCTGCTGGTTCCGATGAGATTTTTTATCCCAAGTGTGTGGTATGCCTTGTATTTTAAAGCCGGTCAATTCATGTGGCAAAAAAGTCATAAAGATTTTGTAGGGGAGTTTGAATGAAGTATGATCAACTGAAGGGTGGTAAGAAACTCTGCAAGCAAAAGATATCTGGATATATTTTGCTGGGAAGGAAGCTGGGAACCACAGTTTAATTGCGGAGTTTAACTGATGACTTTGGCTAAAATGTAGTGGTTTATTTTTTTTATTAAAAAAAATTTTTTTAACGTTTATTTATTATTGAGAGACAGACACAGAGTGTGAGCAGGGGAGGGGCAGAGAGAGAGGGAGACCCAGAATCTGAAGCAGGCTCCAGGCTCTGAGCTGTCAGCACAGAGCCCGACGCGGGGCTCGAACTCACAAGCCGTGAGATCATGACCTGAGCCGAAGCTGGACGCTTAACTGACTGATCCACCCAGGTGCCCCTAAAATTTAGTGTTTTATTTAATTAATTAATTATTTTTATTAAAAAAAATTTTTTTTAATGTTTATTTATTTTTGAGAGAGATAGAGAGACAGAGCCCGAGCAGGGGAGGAGCAGAGAAGGAGAGAGGGAGACACAGAATCCAGAGCAGGCTCTAGAGCCCGACACAGGGCTCGAACTCACAAACTGTGAGATCATGACCTGAGCCGAAGTCAGAAGCTTAGCCGGCTGAGCCACCCAGGTGCCCCTAAGATTTAGTGTTTTAAATAACCCCTCTTATCTTCTGAGGCACCTAGATGACGACGACGATGATAGTAACTTCAGCTACTGTTTATTGCTATATGTTCTACTTCCCCGGCACTTTATATACCATATCTCAATCCTGACACCTGCTTTTGAAGTATTAATATTATTCCTGTTTACAGTTGAGGAAACCGAGGTTCAGAAATGTTAAGTAAACCGAAAAAGATTACACAGGTAGTGGTAGAATTAATAATGGAATATGATGAGTAAGCAGTTATTATACCTCTTTAGTGTTAAGGAAAGTCACGTTTCAGGGAAAGGAAAAAGGTGTTTTCAAGCAGCTGCCTCTTTCATCCCTGTCTACAAATCCCACTGCTGATAAAGATTTAGGGGAAAGAGTACTGGATGGAGTGAAGCATCCTGACTGTTGTGAAACAGTTTAATTTTCATTAAGCCACTTTAAGTTACAGAAACAGGCCCACAGAGGTGAAGGAGAAGGTTGTGGTAGATACAAGTTAAGTTTACTTTGTAGCTAGTAATGGGAAGACCGGGAACAAAACTAACTTTATATATAAGAAAGGTTATGAATGTTCTTTTACATGTATTTGTCATTTTAAGAACCCCTGGAAAAAAAGAAAAGAGGGAGTCTGGGATTTAGGCCCTAAAAGTCTCTGGCAAGGTACAATCATAAGTAGCCTTAGTGTCGTTCCTTTTGAGATAAGCCACACTTGGACCATCCAAGGAAATAGCTTTTTTCTCAGAGGATCATCCCCCAGATACTGCATTGATACTGCCTGGTCACTCCCAGCACATTTACTACAGATGATACAAAACTTTAAGGGAAAGGAAGGCGAGTCATTTCTACCTGATATTGAAGCTAAATATTCTGTGGAACCTTTTTCTAGAGTGTCTAGACCTATGGATCATGAAAACACTGTACTTATAATTACCGTTTTATTATTATTACTTTTTTTTTTTTTTTTAGAGAGAGAGAGAGTGCAAGCAGGGAGAGGGGCAGAGGGAGAGAGAGAGAGAATGTTAAGCAGGCTCCACACTCAGTGCAGAGCCCAGTGCAGGACTCAATCCTATGACCATGGGATCATGACTTGAGCCGAAATTGAGAGTTGTACACTCAACTGACTGAGCCACGCAGGCGCCCTTAATTACCTTTTTATTATAAAGAATACAGATCAGGACCAGCCAAATGAAGAGACACATAGGGGAAGGTGTGGGAGTATATCCACCCCAGAGCTTCTGTGGCTTCTTCTAGTGAAATTAGGGCATGTTACCCTCTTGGCACATCGATGTGTTTACCAACCAGGAATCTCTACTGAGCCTCAGTGTTTAAAGTTTTTATTGCTGCTTCACTCTGTGAGCACAACTGATTGAATCATTGGCTATGTAATTGAACTCACTCTCCAGCCCCCCTCCTACAACCTGTCTTCTCTGGAGAATGGACTGATATCAAATGGCTCAAAGCCCCAACCCTGTGACCACATGATTGATCTTTCTGGCATGAGCAGCCCCCATCCTGAAGTTCTAGGGGCCCACCATATGTCACCTCATTAGCATAAACTCTGGTATGCTTGAAGAGGGGTTCATGACTAATGAAGATACTTCTATCATTTGAGAAATTACAGAAGTCTTAGAACAGACATGCCAGGGACCTGGGACAAAGATCAGGCAAATTCATGCTTATACAATAAATGTTTATTCAGATTTTTGCCTGTTTTTTGTTTTTTTAAGTTTATTTATTTATTCTGAGGTGGGGAGGGGCAGAGAGAGAGAGGAAGAGAAAGAATCCTAAGCAGGCTTTGCAATGTCAGCATGGAGCCTGATACTGGGCCCGATATCAGAAACTGAGATCACGACCTGAGCCGAAATCAAGAGTCGGACACTTAACTGACTGAGTCACCCAGCCGCCCCTCTTTTGCCTATTTTTTAACTGGGTTGTTTATTTTCTTTTTTAAAAATGTTTATTTATTTTTTGAGAGAGAGAGAGAGAGAGGATGTGCATGTACGTGTGCGTTGGGGAGGGGCAGAGACAGGGAGACAGAGGATCAGAAGCAGGCCCTGGCTGTCAGCGCAGAGCCTGACTCAGGACTCGAACTCATGAACCATGAGACCATGACCTGAGCCATGACCTGACCCGAAGTCAAATGCTTAACTGACTGACCCACCCAGGTGCCCTGGGTTATTTATTTTCTTACCGTTGAGTTTTAAGTGTTCTTTGTATACTTTGATACAAATCCTTTATATGTCTTACAAATATTTTCTCCAAGCATGTGGCTTGTCTTCGTACTTTTAAGAGTGTCTTTTACAGAGCAGAATTTTTAATTTTAAAAGTCTGACTTACCAATTTTTTTAAAGTTTTTTTTTTTTTTTATGTTTGTTTATTTTTGAGAGAGCAGTAGTGGGAGAGGGGCAGAGTGAGGGGTACAGGATCTGAAGGGGGCTCTGCACTGACAGGCTGACAGCCGTGATGCCGATGATGCGGCTCGAACTCAAGAACTGTGAGATCATGACCTGAGCCAAAGTTGGACACTTAACCGACTGGACCTCCCAGGTGCCTCTTAAAGTTTTGTTTTTTTAATGTTTATTTATTTCTTTTGAGAGAGAGAGAGAGAGAGAGAGAGAGAGAAAGAGAGAGAAAGAATATCCCAAGCAGGCTCTGTGCTGTTAGCTCAGAGCCTTACATGGGGCTTGATCCCACAAACCATGAGATCATGACCTGAGCCTAAATCAAGACTCAGACACTTACCCAGACTGAGCCACTTAATTTTTTTTTCATGGATCATGATTTTGATATTTCATGTAAAAATTCATCACCGAATCAAGGTCACCTAAGATTTTCTCCTGTGTTTTCTTCTAGATGTTTTAGGGTTTTACTTTTTATATTTAGACCTATGGTCCATTTTGAGTTAATTCTTATGAAATTGTAAGGTCTTTGTGTAGGTTAATTTCTTTGCACGTCACTGTCCAGTTGTTCGCTCGCATTTGTTGAAAAGACTAGCCTGAATCCACTGCATTATCTTTGCTCTTTTGTCAAAGAGGAGTTGACTGTATTTGTGTGGATCTATTTAAGAGCTTTCTATAGTGTTGCATTGATGTGTCTGTTTTACCGATATCATGCTGTTTTGATTTCTGTAGTTTTGCAGTAAATCTTGAAATTGAGTAGCGTAAGTCTTCCAGCTTTGTTCTTATTCATTGTGTTTTGGCTATTCTTGGTCTTGGCCTTTCAATGTGAATTTTAGAATCAGTTTGTTGATATCTCCAAAATAACTTGGTGTGGTTTAAATTGAGATTGCATAAATTCCACAGATCAAGTTGGGAAGAATTGGGAGGATAACAATATTGAGTTTCTTATTCCATGTACTTGCAATATCTGTTACTTGGATCTTTTAAAATTTATTTCATTGGAGTTTTATAGTTTTTGCTTATAGCTCCTGTACATATTTTGTTAGATTTATATCAAAGTATTTCATGTGAGGTATTGATTTTTCTAATTTTTCTAATTATTCACTGCTGACTTTTACACATTAACCTGATATCCTCCTGAAACCATGCTATACTCACATATTTTGTTGATTCTTTGGGATTTTCCACATGGGCAATCATCTGTGAACAAAGACAGTTTTATTTCTTCCTTTCCAGTCTGTATACATTTTATTTCCTTTTCTTGTCTCATTCCATTAGCTAGAGCTTCCAGTACGATGTTGAATAGGAATAGGGAGCAGACATCCTCTCCTTACTCCTGATCATAAAGGGAAAGCGTCTAGTTTCTCACAAGTGTGATGTTAGCTGTAGTTTTTTTTTAATGTTCTTTATCAAGTTGAGGAAGTTCCTCTCTCTAGTTTGTTGAGAGTTTTTAATCATGAATGGGTGTTGGACTTTGTCAAATGTCTTTTCTGCATCATATAATAGTACCAAATGATTTTTCTTCTTTAGTCAGTTGATATGCTGGATCACACTGATTGATTTTCAAATGTTGAACCGGCTTTGAATACTTGGAATAAATCTCATTTGATTGTGGTGTATAATTCTTTTTATATATTGTTGGATTTGTTTTGTTAATACTTTGTGGAGGATTTTTCCATCTCTGTTCATAAAAGATACTGGTCTAGAGATGCTTGGGTGGCTCAGTCAGTTAAGTGTCTGACTCTTGATCTCAGCTCAGGTCTTTATCTCAGGGTGGTGAGTTCAGGCCCTGCTTTGAGTTCTGTGTTGTATGTAGAGCCTACTTTAAAAAAAGATACTGGTCTACGGTTTTCCTTTCTTGTAATATCTTTATCTGGTTTTGGTTTTCACATAATGTTGGCCTCGTAGAATGAGTTAGGATGTGCTCCCTCTGCCTTGACTTTGCTGGAAACTATTGTGGAGAATTTGTGTAATTCCTTCCTTAAATATTTGGCAGAAATTAAGTGTGAAGCCATCTGGTCCTGGCATTTTCATTTCTGGAAGGTTATTACTTACTGACTGAATTCCTTTAACAAATGTAGACCTACTTAGATGATCTGTGTCTCCTTGTGTGAGTTTTGGAAGTTTGTGTCTTTCAAGGGATTAGTCATTTCCATCTGAGATATCAATTTGTGGACAGAGTTGTTGGAGGTATTCTTTTATGGTCCCTTTAATGTCCATGGAGTCAGTGATGATTTCTCTTCTATAAGTCATGTTAGTAATTTGTGTCCTCTCTCTTTTTCTTTGTGAGCCTCGCCAGAGGTTTATCCATTCTATTGATCTTTTGAAGAACCAACTTTTGGTTTCATTGATTGTTCTTTACTGTTTTCTAGTTGTAACAGTGTCATTGCTTTCCTGTTTATGTGGGATCATTGACTTGCTGGCTTCTTCTTATTTGTTCTATATTTCACTTTCTGTGGTCTCTAGTCAGAGCTGAAGGGACAAACTTGTGACCTGTGGGATTTGCCAAACTTACTGCTGGATGATGGAGATGTTGTAACTGCTTTTCATCCTCTACATTGCTATTTTTTTTATCATTGTTCTCTGTTTAGCATAGCTTCACAAGCAAATCACGTCATATTTTGCTTTGCCTGTAGTATTCTTTAAAATGTTTAGAGGCGCCTGGGTGGCTCAGTCAGTTAAGCATCATGATGTCAGCTCAGGTCATGATCTCGCAGTTTGTGAGATCAAGTCCCTGCGTCGGGCTCTGCGCTGACAGCATGGAGCTGCTTGGGATTCTCTCTCTCTCTCTCTCTCTCTCTCTCTCTCTCTCTCTCTGTCCCTCTCCAGCTTGTGCACCCATGTGCACTCTATCTCTCTCAAAATAAATAAATAAACCTTAAAAAAATTGTTTTAATGTTTAATTCAGTGGCCCCTCAGTGTTTCTCATCCCGTGAGCCTGGCATTGGTTGATCCGGAGAGGGACATCAGGAAAGTTGGCTTCTATTCCTCAATAAAAGGATTTGAATCAGAATTTTCATGAGGAACCTTAGAAGTTACCTGGTGTGAGCTTCCCACTTTATAAATAAAGAAATTTAGGCCCAAGAAAATAAATTTCCAAGATTATACAACTGGTTATTGGTGGGGCATCTTGTGATTCCTGGTCCTGTTTTTACATCTTCTTACTACCCTCTTCTGATTTAGTATAACTCGATACTGCATTTTCCCCAACTCTAATCTAAAAAGTCATGGCTCCCCAGAGCACCTGGGTGGCTCAGGCGGTTGAGCATCAGACTTCAGTTCAGGTCACGATGTCACGTTTCAGGAGTTCGAGCTCAAGCTCGCTGCTGCCGGCTTGTAGTCTGCTTAGGATCCTCTATCTCCCTATCTCTGTTCCTCCCTGGCTCCTGGACTCTGTCTCAAAAAGAAATAAACCTTTAAAAAAGTCGTTGCTCCCCATTGCCTTTATGATAATGTTGCAGGTTTAATATACATAAAATATCACGTTTTTTGGGCAAGATGGTATAAAAAACTTTTTTTGTTAGAAGTAACAAATAATAATTTTAAATGATTTGATGATTTCAGTCATTACAGTTAGATTTAATTATTAGAATTATTGCTCATTTAGGCAAGAATAAAAGACACAGTTATCAGAATGTGTCTGTGGAATGTTATTTTGAAAAGGATTTTATTAGACCAAATAAGCCTTGGAGAGTGAATAAATTTTCAACTGATTTTTTTTTTTTTAAACTCAGTTGAATCCTCAGCAGCTTTTTTTTTTTTTTTAAGTTTATTTTTGAGACAGAGAGAGACAGAGCATGAATGGGGGAGGGGCAGAGAGAGAGGGAGACACAGAATCAAGCAGGTTCCAGGCTCTGAGCCATCAGCCCAGAGCCCGACGTGGGGCTCGAACTCACGGACCGCAAGATCGTGACCTGAGCTGAAGACGGACGCTTAACCGACTGAGCCACCCGGGCGCCCCTCAACTGAATTTTTACTTTTTTTTTTTTTTTTTACTTTTTTTTTTTTTTTCAACGTTTATTTATTTTTGGGACAGAGAGAGACAGAGCATGAACGGGGGAGGGGCAGAGAGAGAGGGAGACACAGAATCGGAAACAGGCTCCAGGCTCTGAGCCATCAGCCCAGAGCCCGACGCGGGGCTCGAACTCACGGACCGCGAGATCGTGACCTGGCTGAAGTCGGACGCTTAACCGACTGCGCCACCCAGGCGCCCCTGAATTTTTACTTTTGACATTAACCAAGATGAAATGTGATTCCTCTTTAAAAAAAGTTTTTTTTAATGTTTATTTATTTTTGAGAGAGAGAGAGAGAGAGAGACAGTGTGAGCAGGGGCGGGGGAGGGGCAAAGAGAGAGGGAGACATAGAACTGGAAGCAGGCTCCAGGCTCCGCGCTGTCAGCACAGAGCACAACGTGGGGCTCGAACTCACAAACTGTGAGATCATGACCTGAGCCAAAGTTGGACGCTTAACCGACTGAGCCACCCGGGTGTCCTAAATGTGATTCCTTTTTAATGAACCAGCACTTAACAGTATATATGGTTTATTTTGACTATGTGCTTTTGTTTCAGACAGAACCAAGTTGTATTACTAGACACACTGGAACAAGAGATTTCAAAATTTAAAGAATGCCATTCTATGTTGGATATTAATGCTTTGGTAAGTATGATGTGAGTTGACATAGCTTAATGACATCTTGGCTTAGAAATAACTAGGTTTTTCCTGTGCGACGTTGTAGTTAGGTATGTTTAGGATCTTTTCCTCTAAATTTTTTTTTAACATTTTTTTAAAAGTTTATTTATTTATTTTGAGGCGGGGGGTCGGGGGAGAGAATCCCAAGCAGGCTCTGCACCAGCAGCACGGAGCCCAATGCAAGGCTTGAACCCACAACTGTGAGATCATGACCTGAGCCAAAACCAGGAGCCGGACACTTAACCGACTGAGTCACCCAGGCACCCATTTTCTCTAATTTTTAAATTTTAGAATTTGTCCTTTAATGGGAAACCTTGATTTACTTTACTAGAACTTCTATTGTCTTGACTTGTTATCTTTCAGATGTTGAGCCTATAGTAGAAAAAGGAACTTATTTATGACAGTCTGGAATAGATGTGCTCATAGTTAAAGACTTCTAAAAGGGAACTAAAAGTAAGGAACTTTTGGGGTACTGTTTTCCCTTAAGGAAAGTGCATCTTTCCTAATCAATTACATGGCTTTTTTAAAACCAGCATTTTGTTTAATTGTATGGCCCATTCATAATGCCATCACAAATTAATACTGAAATGGACTCTTTGGGGATCCTTTAGAGACGCTTTATATCTTTCAGTATATATGACAGTAGTTTAGTTTCATCAGAAGCTTTATAGTTTTTTGGTGAGAGGAACTGCTACTCTTTATTTTAAGAAACAGGGAATTGACAAAAGTAAGGAACTTGTGGCTACCTTTCTCTTCACCTCAACGTGAAGCAGTAGCTTGGTTTGCATGATTTTGTAGACTTTTATATGAATGTCAAAAAATGAGCTTTCTGTTGGACAAATGTGGCTCATTAATTTTTCCCTTTATTATAATCAAAAACAAGTCTGTTTTCTCTTGCATTAGGCAGAAGCCTGGGGTAGTAAATACAAAGTTTTCTGACTTGTGAAGGAGGTGGACAAGGCTACACTGACCTACTTGTGTCTTCCCCACTGAGTTCATATTGCAGCAGAACAAATATTTGCTGAGTGAATGAATGATAAATGAATGAACCAAGCAGATGTAATAGTGTTGCTTCAGTCTGAAGGGGCAGAAACTGTCTTCCTGTTTTTTCCTCTCTCAGCCCAAGTGGTTCGATTATCATTCAGGAACTGAAAACTCTGAGGCCCAGAGAGAGAGGGAGAGGGTCTGGAAGCTCTAGAGCTCATCAGACTAAGACTTTATTTGTAGATACATGAAGGCTGCTAATTTCTCTACTGACACTCCTCTCACTCTTATTACCTGGTCTCTGTCTGTTAACCTTGGCTCCTGAGAATGAGGTGCTTTTTTCTTTCTCTCCCATCCCTGGATGAGATGGAAAAGTCTATACATACCATGGCTTGGGAAGACAAGTGTCCTTACAGAGGTTGTTCTGCTTGGTCTCGCTTTAGAAGCCCCAGGAACATGACCAGATTTGTCCACAGCCCTCCCAGGATTCTCTGACCACAGCTTGGTTTTTCCTGATGGGCGGACACTTCACTTCAGTTGTCCTGTGTACTCTGGTTCAGGTTCTTCTTTGTGAAGACAGTAGAGTGTTGTACTTTTTCTCAAATGAAACTCATAGCATTATTGGATAGTCTTACTAAAAGTTTAGGATTATATTGCATGTTTTTAAAGCACAGTGTTACCTGTACACAATATAAATGTCTATTTTATGTTTAGTAACTTTTTTTTTTTTTATCAGTTTGAACTGAATCAAGTGTTATCAAATACTTACTAAAGGCTTAAATAAAATTTGAATTTTGGAATGAAAATGTGGAGATAATTAAGGCTTTAAAAAATGTGGCCAATTTAGGCAGAGTGAACAGTAATTTATTATTCATCCATCTTACTCTTTCAGTCTATTTTTTTTCCCCCTTTTAAAAAAACTTTGGCCTATTTGAACTTGACTTTTCATTTCCTTTTCCATATTTAGTTCACTGAAGCTAAACACTATCATGCCAAGTTGGTGAATATAAGAAAAGAGATGCTGATGCTTCATGAAAAGACATCGAAGTTAAAAGTGAGTTGAAAATTGTTTCACATTCTTTATAGAAGTGGAGGTTTAATTGTTTTTTCAAGTATTCATTTTCTGACTTCTTATGTACCCATATACAGTAACATAATTCATGGTACATTGTTTTCCTTTAAAACATATTCTTTTGAACGCCACTCTGGGCTTTTCTACTAATAGCTGGGCTGAGGAGCTCATATTTTGATTGTCACAGCAGTTCTCAGTCAGTAAGAGTTTGGAGTAAGAAATTAAATTTTGTGTGTGTGTTGAGGGGGACCTTAAATTACCCAGAACAGGCTTAAAAGTTAAATATGAAACTTAGTAATGCCTATGGATTACCTCAAGTCAAAGCACTGCTACTTTTAAATTAGGCCATAACAGATAAGCCTTGATTGTTCTCTTGGTTTAAAATTTTTTTTGACATAGAAAAGAGCACTTAAACTGCAACAGAAGAGGCAAAAAGAAGAGTTGGAAAGGGAGCAGCAACGGGAGAAGGAATTTGAAAGAGAAAAGCAGTTAACCGCCAAACCAGCAAAGAGGACCTGAGAAGCTGAGTGTGTCTGTGTTCTTCCTCCCTCTGCCCCCCGTTACTTGCATGCAGGGCAGCCCAGGCGTGGGCTGGAGTGAAGGTAGTGCCTTACACCGTCGGCCCGGCTCACGTTTGCAGTCCTTATCCCGGGAGTGCTGTCTCCGGATCTTCATTTCCGCCATCAAGGAGCTTTTTGCCCCAAGTAGAAGACAAAATGTCACTCGCTTTGAGTCTTTGAATGTAATTTTTCAACTTCTGTTTTGCATCATTTTTAAATTCCTTACTTTGGCTTTGCATCATTTATCAACGGGAAAATGGTTTGATTGCTTTAATAGTCTAGACTCTAAGTGATTAAAAACTAGTATTTTTTAGCTTCTTGAGAAGTGTGGATTGAAAAGATTCCATTTCTTTTATGACTTGCCTTTCTGGCAATATAGTGCTGGTTTTTGGTAATTGCTTTATCGTTGCTTGGTTCAGAAGAAATGCCAACCGTTTAAGCACATGTGCCCGTGGAGAAGAGGTGGTGTAAGCCTTTGTGAAGAACACGATGGAGAAATGCATAACGGGAAATAATAGCATCTTAGACGTCGGACCGATGGGCAAGATTCCAGATAGATTCTGCTAACTGTATGCTCTGTCTGCTTCCTAGCGTTGTTGCTCTTTAGTTTTTACATATTCTCTGCGTTCAGAGTCGATTCTCTGTACTTCTAAAGTTTGGCAAGGGTGATAGAGCTGTCACACACACAAATATGCTGAAATATTTCGAATACTTAGTAAGAGTCATCACACACTGAGATACAGTTGCCAGATTGATAAGATACGAGTCCAGCTTTCCAAATGGAAGTTCTCATCGCTAGCTCTGTCCATCCACTGATTTGCTGTGTGGCCTTACATGTAGTTACTTTTTCTGTGCTTTAAAAAAAGTTCTTAAAGTAGAATGATATCTTTACCCACTACCCATGTTATAGATAATGACAAGAATGGTGGAAAATTAGCAAATAGCTTCTTCACAAGAGACAGCATGATACCTTTAGTATTTGCTAGATTTTCCCCCTCAGTAGTTTCAGTAGGAACTTATGTGAGGAAATATTAGGAAGTTTCATTTTCTAAAATTGAGAGTATATTATTAATTGTTTTAGTATTATTTAATATCCAACTGGTCGCCAATCTATATTACATAGAGACTGTACAGAACCTATAAAGGTGTATGCTTAGAATGTGTATCTTTTATAGTCTCTGTTACATTTTGGTAAGCTGGAATCACTACCTCTGATCTCATATCAGGCTAATTAATGATGGAGAGGGCATTAGATTTAAGCTGATTGCTAAAAACTGGTCTGTTTGAAGGTTTACACAGTTTTGGGAAAGCTGTCCCCTTCTTTGATGAATGAATTATGATCTCACAATTTACTTGACTTTGACCTTATATTAAGAATATAAGTACATTTTGGGGCGCCTGGGTGGCGCAGTCGGTTAAACGTCCGACTTCAGCCAGGTCACGATCTCGCGGTCCGTGAGTTCGAGCCCCGCGTCAGGCTCTGGGTGGATGGCTCAGAGCCTGGAGCCTGTTTCCGATTCTGTGTCTCCCTCTCTCTCTGCCCCTCCCCCGTTCATGCTCTGTCTCTCTCTGTCCCAAAAATAAATAAACGAAAAAAAAAAAATTAAAAAAAAAAAGAATATAAGTACATTTTATTTTAAAAGGCTAACTTTGTCCTCAAACACTAGCTAAAACTGCCTAGGGCAGGATTCATTAGCGCTTGTGGGACAATGTCACTTAAATTGCTGAATGAACTCCTCTGTAAAGGCTGTGCACTGTTTCTCAGAGTGTTTTGTGGGCCAGCTGCATTAAATGCTGGTTCCTGGACACCGCTCTCAATCTGCTGGAGCAAATCTGTTTGTTTGTTTTGTCTTTTTTTTTTTTTTTAAGTTTCCCCACATGATTCTGATGTACCTTAAAAGTTGAGACCCACTGGTCCAGTGGTCTAGGTCAGAGGTTCCCACACTAGACTGTATGCCACTGTCACCTGGGAACTTAAAACAGACATTCTGGAAGATTCTTACTCGTTAGTTCTGAGGTGGGGTCCATGCAAATTTTGAAGAGCTCCCCACATAATTCTGATGCGGGGAACCACTGGTCTAGAATGTCTAGTGATTTATATTTATAAGAAATGAAATAGCTTAAAAGCTACCCAATAACTCTTGGGATTAATCTTATGAAATAAATTCTGAACTGCTTTTGATAGAAAGTCAGATTTAAGACTGAAATAGATAGCAGGCAGGAAATAGATATAGAATTCTGGTTAATTAATTGAACTTTTGCGACCTGTGTTAAAATAAATCATGTTTATTGAATGAGTGACAAGGCACATATACTTTTAGAATTGTATTTAAGATTTGAAGTTTTTTTTTTTTAAATGTCAAGGACATATATTAGCAACCACTGTTTTTAGGTCAGTTGTAAATCAAAAGTACTGTTACATTGGTAATTACAATCTAACACTTGAGCTGTATTTCAGTAGCATAGAAACATATCTTACTGACTAAACCTAAATGGAATCCTTCTAGTAGTCTTGCTGTATTTTTGCACAGTATAATGAATTGGTACTTGGGTTGGTTGTTTGGTTGAAAAAAATTGCCTTTGTTTTGAACTATATCACGTATGTACTGAACTAAAATGATAAGAGTTAATTTTGTATTTACTTTGCAGTAGGTAATATGTAAAGAAGCAGACATTGAATGTAATATGGATTGTGTCTGCAGTGAGTTTTTGAGTGGGTACAGTTTATAAATATGCCAGTTATACACCCTTGTACATTTGTCTGATTTTGAACTTGTACAATGAGGACTACTTTTTACACATTTAATAAAAAAAAAAAAAGTCTCCGAACTCTCCCATGTCATTTATCCAGCACCGTTTTGTTCACAGCACTGTATACCTCCCTTTATGTTTCTTATTTTAAACATTTCACTCCTTTGCTTTCCCCTCCTGTCATCTTTCTGTTAATGTTCTCTGTATATTGTATCACAAAATGAGTGGTCCACTCATGGAATCCTTTTCAGAAAGGTGATAGAAAGTGTTGTGAAAAGAGTCTGGGTGAAACAACCCAACTTCATAAAGTTATTTACTATCTGAGAATAGAAATAGTAACTACACATTTTAGTAATTTGGTAGGAAGTGCTTCATAAGGATCCCTGCATGAATCGCCTGTAAATAATGAAAATTTCCAGCTAATAGGATATTTTAGGTCAGGTTTAAAAATTTTTTTTAACCTGGGGCCACCTGGGTGGCTCAGTAAGTCAAGCATCTAACTCTTGATTTTGGCTCGGGTCATGATCTCACGGTTCGTGGGTTTGAGCCCCACTCTGTACTGACAGCGTGGGACCTGTTTGGGATTCTCTCTCTCATTGTCTCTCTGTCTCCCTCTCTCTCTCTTTCTCTGTCCTGTCCCCCACTGCCCTCTCAAAAATATATAATTATTTAAATTTAAATTTGTTTAACCCGTGAGTCCGTGGACTTCTGTGGATGGCCTTTGGAGGGGACATGAACTCTCATAAATCCCTTGTAGAATTTTGTACGTGTTTCCCAGGATTGGGTCTGTAGATTTCATTAGATTCTCTTATGTACATGTAAAATTTCCTTCAAAGCAATGATCCTTAATCATTAAGCCTCCAAACTTCACTGTGAATATTAAAAAAAGTTACTTAGTTTCTAGGTTTTCCTTTTGGAAGAAGATAGTTCAGTTTTTTTGTTTGTTTTTTGTTTTTCAAACTCACTCAAAACCCAGAGATCAAGAATTGCATGCACTACCAACTGAGACTGTCAGGCACCCCGATAGTTCCTGTATTGTGTGCTTGTTCAAAGACTGTGTTTATACGGATTCATCAGTTATTTGAGATTTGCTCTGTTGCACATTCATACTGTTTCAGCTCTGTTTTGCATGTATGTGGCCAGATGCCACCTAGTCTTCAGGTTAGCATTTGGGTGAGGGCAGGTTTATTTCAAAGCCATTGAGCGAGTGAAGAGAGTAGTCAAGGGAGACAGTTTTAACGGCTAGTTTAAAAAGCACTTAAAGCAAAAATTCCAAAAAACGCAATGTGAAGGAAGGGCAGTCAAAGAGAGGGTAGGGAAAATTTGGAGCAGTGTGGGAGTGGTAATCAAGAAAGGTAGATTGTTTTTCAGTAGCTCGATGTCGGGAACTGGAAAAAAAAAAAAAAAAAAAGGAAAGGCAAGAGTGAAGTAGAAGGGGAGGCAATGTATCTTTTGTAGACCCGTGTATCCTGAAAATAAGGGAAGTCGATAGGCATGTACAGAATAATAAATTAGTAATATTCACCAATTTAGGATAAGGTCGCCCCCTACTGTCACTTCGTTGTAAATTGGAGAGAAAGTTCTAGCGTGCTGTTCCTTCAGGTTTCGATCATAAAGACACTCTGTTCTCAATGTGTTTCAGGCCTGCAGTGCTCAAATCTGGATAAGGATGGGGCTGAAAATGTCTGAGTGCGTATTGGGTGTCGCTCACTCCTATTCTAGGCTTGACTTTTATTCCGACTTTGGGAAAGACAGTCAAAAAGTATATTGAACACTGCAAGGGAATACTAAGGAACAAAATTGTGATGTGTGTTTAGACCTGAACATTCCTGGCCTCTGCTTTGATCCTAAAACTTTGCAGTATGTAGGGCCTTAGAAGTAGTGGTTAGGATTGTGGACTCTGAAGTCAGACTGCTGTGGTTTATATTTGGGCTTGGACTTGCCTGACCCCTGTGTACCTTACTTTCCTAAGCTGTAAGGTTGGGATAAATGTTTCTGGGTTTATAAGTTAGAAGATTTTACGATATCCACAGGAAAACAAACTAGTTAGAGCTCACGAACTGTTGGATGTTGTAGTATCTTGATGGCACATATCCACGTGGGGGTCTTGGTGCTTATTTTGCCCCTTTTTACATGTTTTTTGCTCACAGGGTTTCTGCTGCCTAGGATCCTTCATCCTCTAATGTTTATTACCTGTTGAGACACCTATTCGTTCTTTGCAACTCAAATGTCACTTACTTACGGTTTTTCAAACCACTTCCCAAAGACGTTCTTTTTTCTTTGTGTTCTGTAGTAGTTAATAATACCTTTGGCATTTACAGTATTAGTTATGTGCTCACAAGTCTCTTCAAGATCGAGGATCTTCATGGTCATCTTTTTATTCCATGGTGCAGTAGTGGACCATGGTCTACAGTTGGTGTATATTAGGGTTCTCCAGAGAAACAGAACCAATAGGGTAGGTGTGTGTATGTGTGTGTGTGTGTGTGTGGAGAGAGAGAGAGAGAGAGAGAGAGAGAGAAGAAAGAGATTTAAGGAATTGGTTCTTATGATTGTGGGGGCTGGTAATTCCAAAATCTGCAGGGCAGGCTGGAGACCCAGAGAAGAGCTGATGTTGCAGCTTGAGTTCAAGGGCAATCTGGAGGGAATTCTCTCTTCCTCAGAGGACCTCAGTGTTTTCCTCTTGAGGCTTTCAACTAATTAAGGGCCACCCACGGTAAACAGGTACTCTTACGTCTAGACACCTAGATACCATGAACTAGCCAAGTTGCCACATAAAATTAACCTCAGTTAAGAGATTGACTTGAATCTAGTAGGAGAGAGATATACAGATATTAAAAGCAGCTATAATAAAAAGCTGGCTTGCATGAATGTGAGATAAGGAATATTGCAATAGAAACATCAAATTTCTGCAATTCAAACATGCCTCGGGAGCCTGTAATCCTTGGATAATCCATGGTACCTGCTTCCATTAATTCACTTAGACTAAAACAAGTGATAGCCAGTTTTAAGACCTTGGGAATCAAATGAGCTCAGAGATCACGAATGTACTGTTTAGATTTATACTTTCTCTATCAAGTACGGGCTGTTTCAGTCTCTTAAGAATAGCTTCAAGGAAGGAGGTGGACGGTTTTAGAGCAGGCTCAACGGATGAGCACAGGCTTCGATTTCTAATCTGATAAGGCACAGATGGGATGATGCTGCCATCTTGTGGTACTTTTTGCTCCCCTAGTTCTATAAATTCTAGTATTGTCTGATGAAATTTGGCCTGTTTTCGACTATACTTTTAGGTAAGTCATGATTTTCTGTATGGTCTGAACTTTTGTTTGAACAGTGAGGTGTTTGAAAGTAATTTCTGTGAAGCAGCTGATAAAGTTTAAAATTACATTTTTCTAACTTTTTTGAGTCTTTTAGTTTTTGGTTGTTTTTTTAAGATTTAAAAAAGAATTACTTTGACTACAATCCACCCCCCCCATATGGGGTTTGAACTCACGACCCCAACATCAAGAGTCACATGCTCTACTGGCTGAGCCAGCCAGGGACCCTGAGTCTTTTAGTTTGATGGTGGGCCTGAGGGCTTTTTTCTTCTTCAGTCATGTAATCTATCATCAACCATACTCAGCATCCTGTTCTAAGGCTAAAAAGATTTTGCTTTGGGAAATTTCTGTGTTTTTATTCCCCTGAGCCTCCACATCGGGGCCTCAGCTGATAGGATTTGGGGTGGGCACTTGACCCAAGGGCAGCCAACCTATAGGCCACTTGGTGAAAAATTAGCCTGGCATTAAAAACTTTGCATAAATGGGAATTACATAGACTCTCATTGGTTTAGTTGATTATTGTCTTGGGACTATGTGTTAGAATACTCAGAATCAGCCCTTTAGTAATTGAAGGAGGAATAAAAAGACACATAGATGCAGACAGAGAACAGCTGTCAAATGAGGAGGAGTAGGGAACCATGAACTTCCACTTCTTGAAAGGGGTTGAGGTCATCAGACCCCTCAACATGCCTTGGATCCTGAGAAGTTTTCCTGCAGAAGGCTCTGTGTGACTCAGGTGCTGGACTTTTCTTGGGTTCCTACGGGGTTTGATTCCTGAGCTAAGTTTACTCTTTCCCACAGGGATCTTACAATACCACTCTCCCTTCTCCTACCTTTCCCACTTATGAGGTAACCTTAACAAATCTCTATTTATTGCAACTAGAAGCCCCTAACACTGTCATTGTTTTTCAGGTTGTCCTAGCATTTTGTATTTTTCAAAGTGTTTTAATATGCATTATCTAATTTAATAATAAGGATGCTACTTAGGAGTGTATGTATCTCCCTGCCTACTTATCCAGGAATTCAAGGAAGAAGATGACGATGACCAGCACCCAGATGCGGTCCTACCATCAACCACACGCCTGTTCTCATTGTTCATTGTTTTTTTTTTTTTTTTTTTTCTTCTCTTGTTTTGTTCAATTTCTTAGAGTAGTGTCATCTCTGACCGGATTGCTGATCCCGCTATATTTGCAGCTCATTCTCAAGCCTAACATTCCGAGCCCCAGTTCCGTGGAGCATCTGGTACATGCAAGTGCATTACTACACATGTTGTATAACCGCGGTAGTAGAAGGTGATCACCGTAACACTGTATTCTTATCGCCGTGTTATAGATGAGGACAGGTGGTGGAGCTGGGATTTGGTTTAGAGGAACACCCAAAGCTACCCCATTGCTGGGGAACTTTCTTGGGCTGGAGACCCTAGAAACAGAGATTAAATGCTCTAACTTGAGACTTTAACTCTTTTGATAAAACTATACCAGTGATGGGGAGTTATATGGATGTACCACTTCATCTGCTAATTCCCTTAATCGAGTCTGACAATACAGGAAGAACAGAAGTGAAAGAGGCATGTGTTCCTCCATTAGGAGAGAGCTGAGTGGGAAGAAGGCACAGAAGTCTTTGATTTTCCTCCAAGGCTGTTTTAATTCTAGACTGACCGTGAAGCTCCACACCTCTCGGAGAGAAACAAGCAACGGAGAGACGAACTGGGTGGGATGTGGTTCACAAGCCTTGCCTTGAGATGATGACGAGGACGAGGATGGAGTTGACAGAAGACAAGTCACACTGCTAGGAGAAACGAACAACTCCATTGTGGCCAGGACATTCCCGTTATGGCTGTTCTGAGACATGTCACCATCGCCACCTCAAGAAAGCTTTTTTTTTTTTTTTTTTAATGTTTATTATTTTTGAGAGAGTGTGCACGAGCTGGGGAGGGGCAGAGAGAGAGGGAGATAGAGGCTCTGAAGCGGGCTCTGTGCTGACCACAGACAGCCCGACGCGGGGCTCGAACTCATGCACCGTGATCGTGACCTCAGCTGAAGTTGGATGCTTAACGGACTGAGCCACCCAGGCGCCCCAAGAAAGCTATCTTTGATGTGGCCTTGCTGAGCCTGCATTTCTGGATCTTCAGCCTACCTCTCAGCTCCATCTGTTCTGTACTTTAATAGCTTTGGGGGAAGAGCACAGCTAGAGTTAGAATCCCCGTTTTCTCACTGGGGGGGGGGCCCTAAGTACTTCAGTTTCCCTTGGGGGTAAACGTGCAGCCCGGAGGTGAGCCCTAACACTTTTCCAACATTAATTAACATTATAAGACACCTTGTGTTCTGTGGCTGTCAAGTAGCATTGACTCCTGGACTGTCGTTTTCGCTCAATAACGGCACCAGTGTATTTGTTCAGTGCGGTGGCAGCATCCAGGCAAATGACTTCATCTCAGATGAGATGTGGAGACTCACTGTGGAGGCTCACAGTGTGGGCCTCACACAAATCCTGCGGTCCGTAAGTTTACCCTCTCAGAACAGGGTGGGGAGGGACTCAGAGAAGAGATTGCTTGTTTGCTTGTGACTGAGGGCGGATGCCCCTTTCCTGTCTGGATTATAATGGGATAAAAGTCTAATGGTAAGTACAGGAGGTGAGGCATGATGAGTCACCTCGCCTCTCTGCAGTCCACCCTAGAGTTTTCTTACCCTACTGACCACCTCCTCTCCCCAGAGAGCTGTCACACTCAGCAGCAGCTTGTGGCACCTTACAAGTCAGAACTGATGTTAAGGATGGAGACTGGCAATTAAATCAGACTGTGCCACATCCACCTCAGTTGAGGGTTCCCATCGTGGCCATGAGAACATGCCTCACACACCTCTACCTACGGGGACCATCACTGACCAAGGGCCCCCAGCTGTGGTTCTCCGAGACCCATCTGCATTTGCACTGAGGCAGGCTTCCCATGGGCTGCTCCTGGGAAAGACAGGACTTCTCTGACGGTCAGCTTTGGCTAAAGGACTCCCCATGGGTATCACTGAAGTTCTGCTCAGCAGTTTAGGATCCTCCCCTCCCCACCCCCCACAACTTCCTTCCTTTTCTTCTTCATTCTGGCAGGCAGTAGAAGAACGAATAAAGAGGTTGACGGAAGTAGACATGCTGGAAAGGCTGTATCATGTAAGGCCAAAAGATGTACCGGAGAATATGTGCCATGAGAGAGCACAGGACATATCACCAAGTCATCACAATGCACTGGTGAGAGGGCTACCAGCATCACTAAGAGGTTTTGCAGGCCAGGAATGGTAGAGTTTCTGAGAAGTGATTATAAACTGAGCATGTTAGCACATGGGGGATTGATAGATATCTATCTATATCTATATCTATATCTATATCTATATCTATATCTATATCATCTATATCTATAGATAGATAGATAGCTATAGATAGATAGCCACAGGGGGTGGCTCTTAACTGCTGAAAGCCCCGAGGCCAGACTTCCCTTACTCACCAAAAGGCAAGGTTGGAGGGTAGTCCATGGGCTTTACGGCAGGGGGTTGTGGAGATGGTTAGTGGACCTTGGTGTCAATTTTGCATCAGCGGACAAAATAGGCAGATAGTCAACAAGGGTGCAGCTTAGCATCCATAACAGGGGTCAGCAACTTTGTAGGTAATGGGCTATATAGTAAATATTTTAGGTTTTGTAGGTCACATCAGCTGTTACAGTACAAAAGCACCCACAGACAATACGTAAACCAATGAGTGTAGCTATGCGTCAATAAAACTTCCTTTACAAAAACAGGCGGTTGTTTGATTTGGTCCATGGGCCATTGTTTGCTGATCCCTTATCTCTCTTTTTTTTTAAAGCAAAATTAGAGGAGCAACAAGCTGGTGGCAGTCACTTCAATACAAAGTCATGATCTCTTGGGGCGCCTGGGTGGGACGGTTGAGCGTCTGACTTTGGCTCAGGTCATGATCTCACAGATCATGGGTTCAAGTCCCGTGTCGGGCTCTGTACTGATGGCTCAGAGTCTGAAGCCTGCTTCGGATTCTGTGTCTCCTCTTTCTGTCCCTTCCCTACTTGTGTTCTGTCTCTCTCAAAAATAAATAAACATTAAAAAAAAAAAAAAAAAAGAAGTCATGATCTCTTGCTCAGTTCCCAGACTTGAGTCAGTTTTGAGATCTGGAGCCCACTGATTAAAGAGATGTCTGGAGGAAGGACCCTGCAGCACTCTGGCTTGTACAGACTGTGACAATTCCCCCAGTCCTTCCTCAAAGGAACCCATGGCCATTTACTTGGGTGACTGTTCACTAGGACTGTTGGACAAAAGATTCTGAGTTGATACTGATAAATAGAGACCTAAAGAGGCATCATGGCCCCCCTGTTGGAACGGGGGCCTATGAGGACCAAGTAAAAAATTAGGTCCTGCATGAAGTCCAGTTTACAATGGGTCTACTGGGGCCACAGCCCCATCCAGGGGCCACACTAGATCTCTTCCCATCATTGACACCCCTAACACAATGGGGGCAGGTAGCAGGGCTGACAACACCGGGTTGAACATTTTGCAACACCCTTTCCTGCTTCAGCTCCACTCAAAGCGGCAGCCTTCTGTGCCACCCAATATATGATCCAGAGAAATATCCCTGGGGTGGAAAGTGTTGCCTCTAGCACACAAAGAGGTCTACAAGGCACTGTACTTCCTTCTTTGTGACGGGATAGTATGATGCAGCAGTTTGTTTTCTATCTCAGAAGGGGATGTCCCAGAATACCCCTGGCCTCTGGAACTCTAAAAATGTCACTGAAATGGCCTGTTCCTGACTCTTCATAGAATTTTCTCCCATCCTCTGAAGTGAATGCATCTTACTGAGACCTGTAGCATTTTAGCCTCTCTTACTCGACCTGTCCAGTCAGCTGGATGTCATCAGTGAAATGGGTCAGTGTGCTCTTCTCTTACATGTCTAAGAAGCCCAGAGCTCTCAGACTGTATAATGATAGGAAGTGGGAGATTTTTAAAAAATGTTTGTTTTGAGAGAGAGAGAGAGGGAGCAGGGGTGGAGCAGAGAGAGAGGGGGACAGGGGATCTGAAGCAGGATCTGTGCTGACAGTAGACAGTCTGATGCGAGGCTTGAACTCACAATCCGTGAGATATAACATGAGCCCAAGCCGGATGCTTAACTGACTGAGCCACCCAGGCACCCCGCAAATGGGAGAATTAACATAACCCTGAAGCAAACTGTAAATTGAATGTTGTCTATTTTCCCTGCCCACAGAGTCCCAGCCAACACTTGTCTCTGGGGGCTTAAGAAGTGTCTCATCCACAGGTATGGAATCCCATTCAGCAGAGCAGCGAACCAGGAGATCTACATCAAGTGAAGGAGGTATAGGAGAGGGTCATAGCTATGAGATCCTCTGGCTGTGTCATGTACTGCACCACCCAGAAGTAACTGGTCTTACAGATTGTTGGAATGGCCTTCTAAAAGCCAACGGAAGCTCCATCTGTGAGAAAGCACTCTGAGAAGGTGGACTGATGTCCTTCAGGACATGGCGTATTTATTAAATTAGAGACCTCCACATGGTACTGTGTTCTCACTAAGAAGGATACAAGGGTCTGAAAACCAAGGGGTGGAAGCAGGAATGGCATAACTTATCATCATACCTAATGACCCACAGGGAATTTATGCTTCCTTTCCTTGAAACTCTGGGCTCTGCATGATTGGGGTTCCTGGTCCCAGAGCATGGGTCCTGGTCCCAAGTACTTCATGGTTGGAGCACCCTTCCCAGAGGCACAGTGAAGGTCCCACTGAATAAGAAGTTATGACTGCTGACTTTGGAGTTTTGTGTCCAGGGACAAGCAGGCAAGAGAGGAGTTGCTATACTAGCAGGAATAACTGACCCTGATCCTGAGAAGGAGGGGAGCTACTTTTACACAACAGGGGCCAGGAGGAATGTGTGTGGGACTCAGGTGGGCACCTCCTATGCTCCCTTGCCCGATTAGAACTGTGACTAGGACACATGCAGCAACCCAGCCCGAGAAGGGAAGGTATGATTATCAAGTGTTCAAACCCCTCAGGAATAAGGTCTGGTCACACCACCAGTGAAGGCCCAAGACCTGCTAAGGTGAAGCTGAGGCTGGAGGCGGTTTAGAATGGATGGTGGAGAAGGGAGAAGGTGAGTATTCACTGTGGCCTTGAGATCAATTGTGATGATCTTGGGGGTCTGTAGTTCATCCAGTAAAGGCCTTCTGAATTGTTTCACAGGAGGAGGGGGGTCAGGAGGCCCATGGTAGAGCTGCTCTCTGCACCTTTATGGAGAGGTAGATCTGTGTGGCCCAGGAGGTACACAGTGGGGCCAGGAGACCAGGCCTCACAGCCCGCCAACTATAGGGAGCATAACTAAACAAGGACCCCAACCACTTCACTCTGAATTCTAACACCACATTTTTGCTAAAGTATGCTTCCCATGGGCTGCTCCTAGTCAATGACTGAGTTCAGCAGGGATATTAAAGCAAGCCCAGGGCCTCTTGTTCAAATTTTGTTAAGAATTTCAAGATGGCGGGGCACCTGGGTGGCTCAGTCCGTTAAGTGTTTGACTCCTGATTTCTGCTCAGGTCATGATCTCACGGTTCATGGGATCGAGCCCTGTGTATGGCTCTGTGCCGATAGTGCAGAGCCTGCTTGATATTCTCTCTCTCCTTCTCTCTCTGCCCCTCCACCCTCAAAATAAATAAATAAACATTAAAAAAATAATTTGAAAACAACAGCAGCATAGCATTAAACCAGGTGTGGGTCCTGTGTGACTACAGGTCATATTCTCATTAAGCTGGCTTTGCCTAGGAGATACAGGTATCCCCCCAGGCTTGATAGCTTTGGCTTGATAGCTTTGTTGAAACTTCTTTAGACTATACAGCTGTCTAGAAAGCTTCCATTCAACCTTCCTTCCCTCTCTTCTTCTATTAGGGTCAGACTTACATCGTACTCTGATGGTTATCCCAACCTTCTCCAGCTTCCTCCTCATTTTTTCTCCCAAGAATTTCCTAATAAAATCCTTGCATGTTTAATTTTGTACTGGTATCTGCTTCTCACAGGGCCTAGACTCACACAGCCTTTTAATCCTGCTATGCTATCACATATGTATGTAACAGACCCTTCAGCATGACTTTGAGGGTTTTCTTCCCAGCAATAAATACAAGTTAGGCTCCCTGTCTCCTGGGTCTCAGCTGGATGATACTGCTTATGCACAAAATGACCTGATTTCAATATTTATTCATTTTTGAGAGACAGAGAGAGATAGAGCGTGAGTGGGGTAGGGGCAGAGAGAAGGAGACGCAGAATCTGAAGCAGGCTTCAGGCTCTGAGCTGTCAGCACAGAGCCCCACGTGGGGCTCAAACCTACAAACTGCGAGATTGTGACCTGAGCCAAAGTCAAATGCTTCACCGACTGAGTCACCCAGGCACCCCCAAAATGACCTGATTCCAAATGGGCAACACAGGTTATACAGAGGCTAAACTTTTCTTTATCCCATTTTCAGAGAAGGCTGACTATATTTTGGGCATGAGTTTGTAGTAGAAGTTAAAACTCCTGCAGAAGAAAGAGATACCAGATAGAAAAGGGAGGTATCAGTAACAGGAGAGAGGATGCATGTAAGAAACAAGGACAAAAGTAGGGAAGAGTCGAGAGAGAAAACAAGGAAGCCTAAAAGTGGCATTTTCTGGAGAAAGACCCTGAACAGGGGTCCCCTTGGATCTTGGATGTTGGTAGTCCCAGGGCCAATGTCATTGGCTGCTGGAAAGAGGCTGCTTGCTTTCACTCACTCACTGCTCTCTTCAGGTCCCCAGCCACTTTTTCAGGGTTGTGTCAATCGCCCAACTTTAACAGAGTTACCACAAACCAGGCCCAAGCTCATCCATTCTTCATGCTCCATCTGAAGCTATGGGAATCCCCCAGTCCTCCAGGGAAATGCCTGTTGCAACTTCATAGCCCCTAGAGCTCCCTTCTAGATGGACTGTTCCTGTGTTACTCAAAACATGTGTAAAAAGTGGTAAGTGAACAACTAGGACTAGGAGAATTGCTACCTGCTCCAGGGATCAGGAAGACCTTAGATTCCCATACTCCCCCCAGTCCTGAGCTTTTCATCCAATTACTAGCCCTCCAGGTGCTTATCCATTGTGAGTTATAAGTTTACTGGATTTTTAAGACTCCTTTGAGGCAGCCTGTTTGAACTGTTTTGGTGCTTCTACTCTTACCTAGAGACCACTGAGCCCAACACACTTTTATTAGATAAAAGACATAGTGCTAAGCCCTGGGAACAAGAAGATGACACAGTTCCTGTCTTCAATGGGTTTATATTTTTCTTGGAGAGACACAGTTTGTCACATTATACATAACTATATCCGTGGGAGCAATAAATGATGATGACTTAAAAAGTGTGAGAGGAACGGAGACGGGGAATGAAGAGACTCACTGCTTGGGGAGGCTTGGGGAGAAAAGGATCTTTGACAAGGAGCCAACCATCAACTCCATAGAAACCCCTTTCACTCACCAGCTCTTGCTCTTGAGGCAGAAGGAACACTCACTGCATGTATGTGCCCCTGAGGATGGCCTGGGGCCTTCCCCCCTTTTGCTTCATCTCTTGGGAGTATCACTCCCACACTCAGGTTTAATTTTATGTCTAAGGGGCATTTTGGGTGCAGTATATCTGCCTGTAGAGCAAACAGTTAGCTTTTCCACGTCTCAAATCCCTCCCATCTTTGAGAAACTGGGTTTAATATTCATGCACCAGGGCAATGTTTGTACCGTTCCATTTGTCTTCGGGCAGGCACGTTGAACTTCTTTCTCTCCCGTACCCAGTATAACACCTGCCTGAACACTGGATAGCAACAATAAGAAAAACTATAATACTATAGTTACTTTAGTAATTACCACTTACAGAATACAGATTCCATGCCACGTATGGTACCGATCACTTTATATGTATTAACTCTTTTAATTTTCGTAAGGATACCATGAGGTAGGCGCTTTATTTTTTTATTTTTTATTTTTTTTTAAATGTATCAGTTTTATTATTTTTTTTTAACGTTTATTTATTTTTGAGACAGAGAGAGACAGAGCATGAACGGGGGAGGGTCAGAGAGAGGGAGACACAGAATCTGAAACAGGCTCCAGGCTCTGAGCTGTCAGCACAGAGCCCGACGCGGGCCTCAAACTCACGGACTGCGAGATCATGACCTGAGCCGAAGTCGGACGCTTAACCGACTGAGCCACCCAGGCGCCCCGGGGTAGGTGCTTTAAAACATACCCATTTTACTGATACAGTTAACTGAGGTATATTAATACATTCTCTTTGAGACTGGTGGTGTACAAACCCAAAGTATATGGGTCCTCATAGTCCCACACACTCTTAAGTATTCATGGCCTAAGAGACACAATGTTTATTCTTCTTGTGTATCCTGGAGATAGGCGGGCAGGTTTTATCTCTATTTTATAAACAAGGAAGTTTGGGCAAAAAAGAATTGCCCCAAACTGAGTCTGAGACTAAGTGTCTGAGAAAGACGTCATTCCAGATCCAGTATTATTTTTCCATCCTAGGAGACTCCCGTGGATGGAGTGTCTGATCTTGCCTGAGCCACACCCTCACACCACAGCATTCGAACACAGGATTCAGCAGAACCCTTTGTTGCTGTAGGAATGTGGGTTTCCACTATCATACCACCTTGCTTATGTATGTAGAAGACATCTATATTAATAAGATCTTATATTTGTGGAGTTGATAGTAAACAGCTTTTTTTTTTTTTTTTTGTTTTGCTGCCCAGTATTCATCCCCTTTCCCCATGGCGGGGTGGGGTGGTGGTGGGGAGGCGGTGGGGGGAACGCCCATCATAAGAATACTTGTGGAATTCAGAGGGGCCGGATGTGCTCGCTCTCTGCTTTGATAGCTACAATGCTGGCCTTTGACATAGATTTGGTCAGTGGACACTCCCATTGAGGACTGGAATTCTCATTCCCTTTATATTTGTGTCATTTGTGAAAGCAGTTGGGAGCATTCTTGTGGTGCCAGATGGTGTTGTGTTTTCTGGTTTTTTTTTTTTTTTTTTTTTTTTTTTGATTCTGCAGAGCTGTCTTGATTCCTGTCCACTTCTCCTGCCATTATTACTTCATCATTCTGGCAGTTCTATGAACCCCCCTGAGAGCCTTTTTTATTTTATTTAAAAAAATTTTTAATGTTTATTTATTTTTGAGAGGCAAAGTGCAGGGAGGGGCAGAGAGAGAGGGAGACACAGAGCCAGAGCCCAAAGCAGGCTCCTCTGAGCTGTGAGCACAGAGCCCGATGCAGGGCTCGAACCCACGAACCCACAAACCACAAGATCATGACCTGAGCTGAAGTTGGGACGCTTAACCGACTGAACCACCAAGGAGCTCCCCTGGGAGCCCTTAATATCCCTTTTCTACATGAGGTCTGCTTGTTACCAAGAATGTTGATTGAGATAGAGCCCTTTGTAGTGCGTGAAGTGCTTCTGGTCTGAAAAACAACTTCATCTTCTATGTAACCGATGAGGAATCTCTAGCTCTCCTGGAGCCTGATAGCAATTTTAGTTCTTATTTGACAGGGAGGATGGCTCCGAGGAAAACAGCACATTTGGGAGATGTGGGGGCAGCTTTTAAAAACTCAGCATGACGCTATCATTATGCCCCATTTGCCGCTGTGGGTCTGTGGCTGCCCGGCGGCCTGGCTGGATGATTGCTGTGTGTGCCGCTCTGTCCCAGCAGTGGGGACCCGGGAGGAACCCAGCCCCAGTTCCCCTATAAGTGTCACTGCAGCCCCTCAGAAGCTGACGTCACCTTCACCTCGGCCGGGCTGCTGTCTCAGCTAGGGAGGGAGTGCTGGGGCCAGGGAGTGAGCCTTTTCTCTAGCTACTCTTCCACCCAGGGAAGAGTGGGAAGGGACAGGGTGGGGCTTGCTGGGGAGCTGAGCGGGGAGTACTGTTTACAGCTGCCTGTTTGCAGGACCGGCCTCTCTACGTGCCCTTCCTTCCCACCTTCCCTTTCTTGTTCTCCAGAGGCTCCCTTTCTCTGTTCCATTCCCTATTCCCGCCCATTCCCGTTGCTGGCCCTTCCTGCTCAGGAGCCTGCACCGTCTTCCCAGAGCCATGTCAGTTTGCTTTTCCTTCTCCTAAATGTTCCCGAATTGGGTTGAGTTCCTCTCAGTGTGAGCCCTTCTTCTTCCCACCTTTAATGATGCTTTTCCTAGACCCCCATCTCCACAAGTGCACTTTTGACGACTTAGCGAGTCCCACGTGGGGAGGAACCAAGTCTGTTTTGTCAACAGCATATGACCAGGGAGCAGGCAGAAGGCTTGCTTGACACCTCGCAGGCAGGGACTGGGGAGTATTCATCATATGAAAGAATGACTGCATGAGTGAGTGAGTAAACTCTTAGCCCCTTCCTGGCTGTCTGATGTTACAGTCAGTCACTGATCTTCTTGGAAGAAGGAAGGGTGTTAGGGGAGGCGTGATGCCTCCAACTTTATTCTTTTTTCTCAAGATTGCATTGAATATTCTGGGTCTTGTGGTTCCGTACAAATTTTAGGATTGTTTGTTTTATTTCTGTGAGAAAAAAAAAAAAAAACCATCATTGGAAGTTTTGTAAACATTGTATCGAACCTATAGATTGCTTTGGGTAGTATGGACATTTTAACATTAATCCTTTCAATCCATGAGCATGGACTATGTTTCCATTTGTCTTCCTCTCTTTCATTCATCAGCGTCTTGTAGTTTTCAACGTCTTCTAGCTTCAAATTGCAGTAAGGCTTTGGGGACACCCCATATTTATCATGAAAAGGTGCCGCTCCATCTGATTTGGTGGAGGACCGCTCATCTACACTTTGCAACCCCCTTGAAAGAGCAGCCAACTGAAAATGTCCAGTTATGAAGGTAGTATGGAAGACAGCGTGAAGGCTAGTGGCTGAAGCCAGCTGACCCCAGCCTGTGCCTTGAGGTGACAGCGCGGCTCCGTCGTTTACCAGCGTTTACCAAAGCAAGCGGCTGGGCTTCTCTGAGCCACGGTGGCCTTATCTGTGAGGTGTGCGCTAGGGTAGCTGTTTTCCTGGGACGTCCTGGGAACCGGGCGGGAAGCACGCACCCAAAGTGCCTGGCTTCAGTCCACAGCCCTGCCTCCACCTTTGCCCCTCCCAGTTACGCAGTGCAGGTGGCACAGGCCGGGAGAGTGGGTGGGGAAGGAGGACTTGAGGGAAGGGGGGGGGGGGGCGGGAGTGACAGGTGGCCCCAGTGCCCTTCGCAGACGCGCGCTAGGACGCCGGCCAGTTTCCAGAGCGCCCCGGGGGTAGGGGCGAGCGTGCCCCGCGGGCAGAACTCTGGGCCCGCGGGACCCCGCGTTCCTGGCTCTGTCCTCTGGGCGCGTTCAAAGCCGGGGTCCAGTCTGCACTTGGCCTCGGCGTCAGGCTGCGGCGGCAGGCGGGGCGGCGGCAGGACCTTTCCGGACCTTTCTTGCGGGGAGCCCCGCTCTCCCCGCCTCCAGCGTCCGCCCCGGGGCCGGGCAGGCGGGCGGGCGGGCGGGGCCCCAGCCGCGGCGCCCAGCCCGGGCAGGGAGCCGCCGCTTTTGCTGCGCCGACACTGTGGCCGGAAGCTCCGCTCGCCCCTGGGTAAGAGGCCTCCCGCGGCCGATCTCGGGCCCTCGGCCAGGGGAGGGGGACCGGGCGGGGACACGGGTCACCCCAGAGGCTGGTTGTGGGCCCACCTCCGCCCACGCAGCTGGCACCGTGCGTCCCATCCCGCTTCACACCCTTTCCCCACCCGCGATCCCCGCCGCTCTCGCTGCCCTAGTCTGGAGCTCGGGGGTGGTGCTCGCGCTTCCTTCCCGGAGCGTCAGGTTTCGGGGGCGCGGAGGGGCCAACCTGCGAGGGGAGGTTGAAAACTGGAGTATCCGTGGGTTTGGTGTGTGGGAATTTCTCGCGCCTTCCACTTGTTGAATGTGCCACTTAGCACCGTCCCGGGACACCAATAAGTGCTCAGCCTCGGGGACCGGAGGTTGACAGCCCGTCTGAACGCAGCGGGGACCCATTTATCCTCTGACACTGCGCGTGGGACAGAGGGGGGACTCAAGGAATCAGCTTCGCCGGGAGCAAGCAGAGGAGAGCATTCAGGGCTCGTGCCGAACCGGAATTGGTGGAAAGGAGAGAAAAGTTCTTTGGTGGAATCGGGCGTCTTAGCATTTGCTCTTCATCTCTCTTAATTAGGAAAATCCCAGCCTAGCTTTTTGCTCAAAGACATCGGGAGAAGAGCCTCTGCGTCTGCCTCGGCTTCTCATTGCTGTAATGTAGGGTTCTGACCCACCTTTGTGCCATGTACCCCTTTGGCAGTTCTGGGGAGACTAAGGATGCCTTCTCAGAAAAATACTTTTTAAAAGTTAAAAAATTAAAAAAAAATACTTATTTATTTTGAGAGATAGAGCACAAGCTGGAGAGGGGCAGAGAGAAGGAGAGGCAGAATCCCAAGCAGGCTCCACATCATCAGTGCAGAGCCCGACTAGGGGCTTGAACTCACAAATTGTGAGATCACTATCTGAGCTGAAATCAAGAGTCAGATGCTTAACTGACTGAGCCACCCAGTGGCCCCTGAAAGGCCAAGCATTATAAAGAAAGCTATTTCCAAAGCTCTTGTCAAAATATTAAAAAGAATTTATAATGTAGTAATATATGTGCGTTTAAGAAAACCTAATGCATTGGGGCACCTGGGAGGCTCAGTCAGTTGAGCGTCTGACTTCAGCTCAAATCATGATCTCACGGTTTATGGGTTCCAGTCGTTTGTGGGTTCGAGCCCTGCGTGGGGCTCGGTGCTGACAGCTCAGAGCCTAGAGCCTGCTTCAGATCTATGTCTCCCTCTCTCTCTGCTCCTCCCCTGCTCACGCTCTCTTTGTCTCTCTCTCTCAAACATAAAATGAACATCAAAAAAAAAAAAAAAAAACCCTAATGCATTAAAGATCTGGCCTCAGTCCACAGCCCTGCCTCCCCCTTTGCCCCCCCCCCCCCCAGTTATGCAGTGCAGGTGGCACTGGCCAGGAGAGTGGGTGGGGAAGGAGGACTTGGGGGAAGGGGGGGCGGGAGTGACAGGTGACCCCAGCGCCCTTCTGGGGATCTGACAGCTACCATAATTTTGAAGTAGTAATGAGCATAAACTGTATTTCAAGATATAGGCAACCCCTGTAATAAAAGAGAACATCTGCAGTTTCTTTTGGCAACAATCATAGGTATTGCTAATGCTGCTGTGGTTTTTGCCAACACGTACAATTGAAAAAAATGTTAAATTTCAGTTAGAGATTGGTGAAAGTAGAGATGTGATTTTTTTTTTTTCCCATTCGAGTTCACACCTTAGGGTAAGATACCCCCCTGATAGTGGGAAGGACAGTGCCCAAGGTCAGGTGGCATAGCTGTGGTCTTGACACTTCCATTGACTAGCAGCATGACCTTGGCTTTGAACTTCTTTGCACCTTAGATTCTTCACTGCTCAGTGGGGATAATCATGTCTTCCCGTGTGTTTAGAGTACCCAGCACTGTACCTGACACAGAGATGTGAATGGTTACATTCGTTAGAACTTGTGTGTCTTCCTCACTGGACTACAAGTTTATGGCCATCACCATTGGTATCACCAGTCCTGGTACATGGAAGGTACTCAGTAAATATTTATTGAATGAATAAGTGGGTTGGAAAGGGTTGCTTATGATTATATCTGAAAAAACCAAAATTCATCAAGGAGACAGCTGGTGGTTTGAGATATGTCCAAAATTTGGGCTTCTCCTCCTCCTCCTTCTTCTTTTACTGGTTGAACAAATATATAAACACATCTGGAGTTGGCGAGCTTGAGATATCATTCAGGACGATAGGTTGTGTGTGTGGGTCTGTGCGGCTGGTGTTCTACCAGAGAAAATGAAATTGAATGTTGATAGGAAACCAGGATTCCTCTGCAGAGCAGTTTCTCTTCCATCTTGCCTATGTCTAGGCCTGTTAATCCTATGTGTTGCAACACAGGAAATGTCTAATAGGGAACGGAGACAGACCCAAGATGAGGCATTTCTGGGCACAGATGCACATTTCTTTTTCCTCTTTGCTTCTTATCTTTCCCTGCCCACCACCCATTACGTACCTCCTCTGTGACCCTGAAGATTTGGTAAATAGCAGCAGAGGGGGTAAGTTGCTAGAAGCTGCCCAGACTAGGCCGGAAGCAAACTAGTTGCTGCTTAATTCCCAGCCTTAAAAGTCTATGTAGCAACAATTGTGGATGGTAACAGGAAGAAGAAAAGTAGGTCCAGCCAGCCCTGAGGTTTACTTTGTAAAAGTGCTAAATTGGGGCAGGAAGATGGGGAGAGAACTTTGAAAGGAAGAAGAAATTTAGAACACACTGAAGCTAACTATGTCTGTAACTTTGGGAAGGGCAAATACTGGTGTTATGGACTGAATTGTGTCCCCTCAAAATTCGTGTGTCGAAGCGTTAATCCCCAGTGCCTTGGAATGTGACTCTATTTGGAGATAGGGCCCCTAAAAAGGTAATTAAGATTAGAGATGATAAGGGTAGGGCTTAATCCAATATGACTGATGTTCTTATAAGAGGAAGACACCAGGGCAGGCCTGGTTAATACCTTTGTCATTCTCTGCTGCAATAATTTACAGCACTGATCAATCTAAGGAGTTAGTACAACAAGTATTCCCATTTGAAATATCTTTTTTTTTTTTTTTTTTTTTCTGAGAGGGAGTGGGGAGGGACAGAGAGAGAGAGAGGGAGGGGCAGAGAGAGGGAGACAGAGGATTGAAGCGGGCTCTGCGCTGACAGCAGAGAGCACAATGCAGGACTCAAACTCACAAGCGCCTGATTTCATGACCTGAGCCCAAGTCGGATGCTTAACTGAGCCACCCGGGCACCCCGCAAGTGCTCCCATTTGAGTACTTGCTTGTGAACCTCTGTTTCCCTTTCCCCCTCATTTAGAAGATCACAGCATTTTGGAAAAGGAAGGGACCTTTGAAGCTTCCAGTCCAGTCCTTTATCCCTTGCCGAAGAAAGTGTGGCCCAGAATGGTTAAGGATGAGCCCTGCCTGGCCCTGCCTGGAATGTGGACCCAGTCTCCCAACTCCCTGACTCCTGACACACCCTCAGACAAAGCTTCACCAGGACTGGGAACTGTGCCATTGGTCAGACATAGGACAGACATGGGCTTAGGGAACCCGGCACATCACCTGTTACCCAGCCTACCCCTCATTCTGTTCTAGCCAGTAAAGGATTGAGTTTGTCATCCCTTCACTCACATTCAAACAACAGATATATAACTTGTAATTAAAGAGTCTTTTCTCATTGTGTGAAGACCTCACACCCTGGATTCCAAGGAACAATATGAGAGATTAATTGGCCAGTCCCTGTTTGTAATGAAATTCCGTGTATGTGCGACTGAGCCAGAATCCCAGCACTCCTGAGGCTGATGAGTAATTTTATGGTGATCATTTAATAGACTCCGCCTAAGCTGACCCCCTGCTGTGTGACTAGGAGCAAATTAATTCCTCATCAGGCCTCCCTCCCCAGTGTGTCCCATCTACAGTCTGGGGATGGGCTCACACATGCATGTGCAGATGTTGAAAGGAAGCCTGCAATATACTTGACTAGAGGCCAACTGTGAGTGATGGACTTGAAGGAGAGCTAAATTATGACTATTTATACCCCGGAGCATGAGCCACACTCCCATTGGCTAATGCAAGCAGAAAAGCAAGGCACCCCCCCCCCCCCGCCCCATATAATTCAATCAAAACTTTTTACTTTCAGTTGAAATAATCCAGTTGACTGACTTATTTCTTCCTTTCCTGAAGCCAAAGTGTAAGAATTTTCCTTTTGTAAATAGCATTTTTATTTTCTGTGTAGCAAATATGAGGCTGGTGAAATGGTCAGTTCCTCCCCCCTTATTAGGCTTTCTTGATTATAAAATGCATGTAGCCTAGGGAAACTTGTAGGACATTTTTCGGCAGCAAAGGGGGCCCAAGTCCTCATTAGTAACTCTTTTTCAGTAACTCTTCAAAGACATTTATTTATTTTTTAATGTTTATTTATCTTGAGAGAGAGAGAGAGAGAGAGAATCTGAAGCAGGTTCCATGCTCCGCACAGAGTCTGACACAGGGCTCCGTCTCTCCACTGTGGGATCGTGACCTGAGCCAAAATCAAGAGCGGGACGCTCAACCGACTGAGCCACCCAGGCGCCCCCAAAGACGTTTCTTAAGCTTTGTTCCTAAAGAGTTAGGGAACTAAAGAACCCCACTGTGGCTCTAACCCCTGAATCATCAGGAGCAGTACATGATATTTGTTTTCTGGATGATTTGCTCCTGGTCCACTACCAGAGCACTTGCTCCACAGCTTAATATTTAATGTTAAAATATTATTAAAAGATTTAATTGTGCAACTCTGTAGAGTTCCAACATGGTCCTGCAGGCCTAATTGAAGATTGCTTAATTTTGTTCATTTGTTAACAATAAAGTAATCCAGTTCCTGAACGCACAGGCGGCGACAGCATCTCCATTACTCAAGAAGAGGTGTGCCAAGAGGAAGGGCGCGACCTGCATTACGCCTTTGCAGAACAGCGCTCAGTGGACTTTTAGGGGGTGTGGTTTCCTTCTCTTCCACCTTGCTTTGGACCTTTACCGCACTTTGACTAATCCGACACTGTCACTTACACCCTCTCTCATTGTATCCACCTGAGCAAGGTCCTGTCCACCTCCTTCCTTCTTTATCCCCTGTGGCTAATTTGTCACAAAAATTCAGTAGGCATGTGTATTCACACCTCCATCTCTGTTGTCACCTTTTCCAAGCACCACACCCCCCACCCCACCTGAGTTTCTGAAACAACCGCTTAGGGGATCCTTATGCTCCTGGTCTCTCCTGTTAAAACAGACCACTCTTTTATCGTTGCCGTCTCCCCAGCATCTAGCTCAATGCTTGGCACATAGTAAACACGCGGAAATGCTGAACTCAACGGACTTGCTTCAATTTATCCTCTGTACTTCCCCCTGGGGATCTTCCAAGACATCAGTTGCATCGAGAACGGCCATTAGCAGGGACCATGAATTCAAATGCACGCCAAGGCGGAGCAGGTGACACAAATGAGTAACATAGACCAGGTGGGGCTGGGGAGAACTGTAACCTTGTGTGGAGTATAGATGAGCAATGACTGCTCAGCTCCAGCTAAGGGTTGACATGCGAGAATGTGGGCCCAGTGTCGTAAGGCCAAAAATCTGGAGGTTTGTTTCGGTGTGGTAACCAAACATTTTACTGTTGGCATTGATTCAAAATTTGAGAAAACTCTGTGAGCCAACCCAAACACATCTCTGGTCCGCATTTCACCTGCACATTGCTGCTCTGTGACCCCTAGATGGGATTGCAACTGTCCGGGGTTAAGCTCCCAGCCGAAACTTCAGTCATGTATGCTTATCCAATCTTATTTCTCTCTTCCCAGTGGACATCTATCTGCTGTAGTCTGCCCTCTTCCTTGTTCACAGTTATATGATGCTCATTCTAGGTGATTCTGCTTGCCAAACCTCAAACCTAACTCCCTGAAACTACCCCAAACAGGCCCTTACCTTGCCCTCCATGTTTCCTGTTTCATAGAATTCTTTCTTCTGCCACTCGAATGTCAACTCTGCCTTTTTTTTTCCCCCGCCCAGGGTGCCCTACCCACCTCTCATTCAATCATTCCTTTTCCTCTACCTTGTTCTTATCTGATTCTTTATTTGCATTTCTAATGCCCGCCCCTAACCAGGCCCTTGTCATTCACACTAGACCACTGCACTAGTCTCCAAAATGACTTCCAGAACTGGTTTGACGCTCCTCCTATTTAATTTGCTCCCTGACACCAGATTCATTTTCTCATAACTTCCCGCAGTTCCCCATTTCTCAAAATGGATTTTCAGTAGAGAGCCTCAGTGCGGCCCTTTATTTTATCTTATTATTATTATTTTTTTAATGTTTTTATTTATTTTTGAGACAGAGACAGAGCATGAGCAGGGGAAGGGCAGAGAGAGACACACACACACACACACACACAGAATCCAAAGCAGGCCCCAGGCTCCGAGCGCTCAGCACAGAGCCTGACACAGGGCTCGAACTCACAGACTGTGAGATCATGATCTGAGCCCAAGTTGGACGTCCAACCGACTGAGCCACCCAGGCACCCCATCAGTGTGGCGCTTTAGAATCAGGCTGTGATATTTTTTTCTTGTCTACTTTTCTACTCCTCTGAACAGCAGCCAAATCTGGTTGGCCTTCCATCACCCAAACACATTCTGGGCCTTTCCACCTTATCAGCCAGCGTCTCTGGGAAACAGTTGGCACACTCAAACATGTTACTAAGAAGGATTTAATAAAATAACTATTTGTAAAGGTGTGGGCAAGGTTAACAGAAACCAACGAGAAGGTGAAGCAATCGTATTGATTTGAGGCCTGAAAAAAGCAAAGAGAGGACGTGATTACCAGAACCCTGAGAAAGAGCTGTAGCTGAGGGCCACCCCACAGGAAGTCAAGGCTTTTGGCTGAGCAATACACCCAAGTGGAAGTTAGAAGACAAGAGAGGCGAGTTGATGCCTCACAGGTCAGCCCTCAGGGCTCTGAGCAGGGCAGAGAAGGTTGGAGTGAGGTGTGCAGGGAAGTCACCGTATCATTGATTCATTTACTTCTGCTATTCCCTCCTCTTGGTGCACCCTCCCATAGTGTTTCCACTTGTCAAAATGCTGCCAATCTTTTGCCTCCTGCTCAGATTCTGTCTGTCCCACTAAGCTTTCATTGATTACTCTTTCATCAAAATACCTAAGGTGTTTGGCTTGTACTGATTACGTTGCACTATAGTCACTAAAGTTAAGGGTAGTTAGAAGTGTGCACACCATTCTCTTACTAGCTTGGGAAGGGATACAGGCTAGAACTTTGCGTTTTCCTCCACACTCAGTAAATTTTTTTTGGAATGAATTAAGTCTCACCTTCATTCATTGTGTGTGCATCTGGCATATAAGGGTATTGAATAAATCTGCTCATCTCTTAATTCATTTTTTAAAGCAAATATTACTGCTGTGGTCTGAATGTCTGTGTTCCCTCCAAAACTTATCTGTTGGAATCCCGGCCCCCAAAAGTGATGGTATTAGTTGGTGGGGTCGTTGGGAGGTGATTAAGTCATTAGCCTTCACGAATGGGATTATTGCCTTATCAAAGAGGGTCCAAAGAGATCTAGAGCCTCTTCTAACATGTGAGGACATAGGAAAAAGGTCCTCACTCACCATGCTGGTGCCTTGATCTTGGACTTCTCAGCCTCCAGAACCGTAAAAATAAATTTCTATTTATAGGCAACCCTGCCTGTGGTATTTCATAGTAGCCTGGAAGGACTAAGGCAATTACTGAGATCCTTCATTGTGGCAGGTGCTGTGCTAGGTGCTGGGACTAAAACAATGAGCATGTTACATGAGGTGTTTGTACCGACAGGGCTTACTTTCCAGGGGAATGGAGTACATGGTACTCCTTTGTCCCCTTATTATTATACCCTCCTGAAATGCCCTGCTCAACGTCCAGCCCGGGTCCTAGCTGCTCTAGTCCCTTCAGCCCAAGTTGATTCTGTAAGTCATGTTGCCTTCCTTGCCCTTCTCGGAACTTTCTTGTGGTCACTCAGTCATTTGTTGGCATTTTGATGCATCTTTTTTCCCAGAGAGATTGAAACCTCCTGGTGTTTTTGGGCTCTGGTGCTAGACTCTGGTCTTATCTATCCCCACTGGACCATTCCTGTCATCCTCTGGGATGGTCAGGATAGTTGGTGGTAGCAGGCAGAAAACCTCTGTAGTCTACCAAGAGGGTAGCACTAAACTCTCTGGCCACCTCCGTAGGAACAGTTGCCAAAAAATTTGGTACCTTTATTTTCTACATGTCCACCATCTCTGGGTTAGTGGAAGGAGTGTTAGGATTGACTTCCAAAAATCTAGGTTTATATTCAAGTTCTTGGGTTTAACTAGAATGTTACTCAAACTTCTCTGAACCTCATTTTCAGCATCTATAAATGGGAATAACAACACCTTCCTCTTGAGATGGTTGTGATGATTAAGTAAGAGGATGCATTAGTTCCCTATTGCTGCTATAGCAGATTCCCATGGACTTGGTGGTTTAAACAATACAAATTTCTGTTCTTACAGTACTGTAGTCCAGAAGTCCAACATGGGTCTCACCATAAATCCAAGTGCCAGCAGGGCCACATTCGTTTTGGAAGCTCCAAGGGAGAATCTGTTTTGCTCTGTTTTGTTTTTCTTTTCCAGCTTCTAGATGCTGCCCACATCTTTGGTTCATGAACCCCTTCTTCCATCTTCAGAGCCAGCAACTTTGTATCTCTCTGACCTTTCTTCCAAGAGTCATGCCTGCCCTCTGGCCACAGCTAGGAAAGGTTCTTCACTCTTGAGGATCCATCCTATTCATACATGGGCCCACCTGTATAACAGTGCAGACCACTTTCCCCATCTCAATGTCCTTAGGTTAATCGCATCTGCAAAGTCCCCTTTGCCTGCAATGTAACATATTCATAGATTCCAGGGAATCTTTGGTGGGGGGGGGGGTGTTATTCTGTCTGCCGCAGTTCATACTCTGGTTCCCCAAAATTCAGACTTATCCCATATACAAAATATATTCCCTCCAAGGTCCCTAAATAGGTCCCCTATTAGAGTATTAACTACGGCACAAAATCCAATTTGAGTCTCATTAGCTCCGAAGTCTCAATTTCATCTACTGAATAATCTAAATTACGTGTGAGCAAGGCTCTAGGGATGATCCATCCTAGGGCTCAATTCCTGTTCATCTGTGCGCCTATGAAACTAAAGAAACAAGTTATCTGCTCCCAAAATACAGTGGTGTGGTAGGCATAGGATAAAAGTTATATAGGCATAGGATAAAGGTTCTGCTTGAAAAAGGGAAAAAGTGGAAGGAAAGAAAGGAGTCACTGGTCCCAAGAAATTTTAAAAATCCAGTTGGACAGGGGCCCCTGGGCGACTCAATTGGTTGGGTGTCCGACTTCAGCTCAGGTCATGATCTCACAGTTCGAGTTTGAGCCCTATGTCGGGTTCTGTGCTGACAGCTCAGAGCCTGGAGCCTGCTTCGTATCCTGTGTCTCCCTCTCCCTGCCCCTCCCCCACTCCCACTTTGTCTCTCTCTCTCTCTCTGTCTCAAAAATAAAATAAACATTAGAAAAATAAAAATAAAATCCAGTTGGACAAATGACATTCGGTTTCAAGGCCTGGGAATAATCCTCTGCGGCTCTAGGCTCCACCCACTGGGCCATCCTTGATTTGTCACCAAATATAGTGTGTGGTTGCCAGTAAGTAGTCCTAGTTCATTTTTGCTGAACAATTCTTCCTTTAGTTTATCCCTTTTCTTTCACATTTTCCTAAAGGAGCAAGAAGAAATCTGGCCGCACCTTCAACACTTTGCTTGGGAATTTCCTCAGATAAATGTTCAATTTTATCTCTTACAAATTCTCCTTCTCACATAACTGTAGGACAGAATTATCTTAAGCTTTCTGCCCCTCCGTAACAAGGATCCTTTTTCTCCAGTGTTCAGTAATATGTTCCTCACTTCATTCTAAGCCCTCACCATCAGAGCCTTTAATGTTTATATTTCTACTAATTGTCTGTTCCTGGTGCTCTAGGTGGTCTCTAAGATGATTTGTTTTTTTTCTCTACTGTGCTCCTTACTTCTTTCTGAATCTTACCCAGCATGGTAGTAATTGTGGTACACTAAGAAAGATTTTTTAAAAAAATAGTACTCAGCAATGATGCCAATGGTCCACTTAAAATTTCTTCTAGCTTGGGGTGCCTGGGCGGCTCAGTTGGTTAAGCATCCACCTCCTGATTTCGGCTCAGGTCATGGTCTCACAGTTCATGGGTTTGAGCCCCGTGTAGGGCTCTACTCTGACAGCATGGAACCTGCTTGGGATTCTCCCTCCCCCTCTCTCTCTCTCCGTCCCTCCCGTGTTCATTCTCTCTCAAGATAAATAGATAAACTTAAAAAAAATTTCTTCTAGCTTTTTCATGGCTTATTTTTAACATTCTAATATTTAAATTAGACCATATCATATCAAAAGAAAAAACTTTCCCCTGGAATTTGGCTCACCCTTATTCTTGGCCTACATTATAATTAGGTGGCAAAGCTGTGCTGTTCTGCCCTTAGCACCTGAAGCTAATAGACTGGGACCAGGACCAGGACTGGGGTGGGGAGGTGTCTGTCCAGCAGCACAGGTCCTGGTGTGTAGTAGTTTCTCAATAAGCACTTGTGGAAACAGTCTTAGCATCATATAGATTTCATGTAACTCTACTCCTTCCATAAAGATATACTTACACATTTAGCACAGCTAAATATAATTTAATTTGCAGACCTGTTGTGCGGGAAATAAATCTGTAAATAAAAAGGTAGCTTAGATTATGTTTCCTGATTTTTGGCTCTGCACATTTAGCCACTGCATGATCGAGACAAATTTAGTATACGTATGAATGTGCACATGTATTTCTATCCTGTAGAAAACTTGTTCCTTAAACCCCTTTCTGAGCAACTCTGGCTAATGACACTTACCCTCTATCAAGAGTAAAAGGACAAAAAGGATGGGAAGACTTTCCTTGGTGGAGAAGATCACTCGTTTTAGTAGAGCGGGTGATAAATATATGACAAAGGAAAGGAAGGTCCAGTGCTCTATTCTTCTGGAGTAATTATTGCATTAAAAAATTATACTGTAGCTATGTTATTTACTTGTAAAAATTTGACCCAATCACCCACATAATTATAACATTCCACAGTAATATGTAATTAAATTGCTCTTTAGGGGAGCCTAGGTGGCTCAGTCGGTTAAGTGGCCGACTTCGGCTCAGGTCATGATCTCGCGGTCCGTGAGTTCGAGCCCCGCGTCGGGCTCTGTGCTGACAGCTCAGAGCCTGGAGCCTGTTTCGGACTCTGTGTCTCCCTCTCTGTGACCCTCCCCCATTCATGGCTCTGTCTCTCTCTGTCTCAAAAATAAATAAACATTAAAAAAAAAATTAAAAAAAAATTCTTCTCTCCCTCCCTGTCTCCCTCCCTGCCACGTGCCACCTGACAGTTAAATGCCTGCCACCTGACAGTTCAACGGATATGTAAGGAGGAGCAGAGAAAAAAAATGTGTTACACATATAAAATCTTCCAACACATCAGGAGATGACCGCTATGAAGGAAGAAATTGTTCCTCAGAGTTCCCCGGGAACAGGAGCAAGATACCCCCCCATTGGGCCACACGGGGAAACACCTGGTGGGTCAGTAGGCAGGAAAATTGAGGGGAAAGCATGGGCAAAATCTATATTTTTTATTATTTATTATTTTTTATTTTTAAAATAGTTTTTTATTTTTTATTTTTAAAAAGCACTTTATTTTTAAAAAATGTTTATTTGTGAAAGGGAGAAAAAGAGAGTGCGTGTGTGCGCACAGGGGAGGGGCAGAGAGCGATGGGGACAGAGCATCTGAAGCAGGCAGCCAATGTGGGGCTCAAACTTTTGAACCAGAGGATCATGACTTGAGCCAAAGTCCGATGCATAACCGACTGAGCCACCCAAGGCCCCACAAACCTATATCGTAGTTTTTGTGAGGCAGGGGGAACGAGATGACCAGGTTTGGGGTTGGCTAATTTGAATAAATTTTAGTGGGCTTTGGGGTATAGGGGCTACCCCAGTTGTCTGATGTCTGGTGGTAGAATAATTAGGGCAGAAGGATACTGCTTTCTGAAGTGTACAGCCAGATGGGGGAGGTGGTTGGGAGTATGGGCTCCCCATGGGTTGGTTTACATAATAGAAGGGTGCTCCCAGACAAGTTATTTACTGTCTTAAGGAGTTAGCTAGCACTGGAGGGGCAGTCTCTCTAGGATTAGCAAGTCCCCCAGATGTCAAACAATCCTAAAATACAAAAAATTAAAAACATTATTAATACAGTAGGACTCAAAACACCTCCACAAAGATTTCATGAAGTGTCTAATCCAGTGCCTTTGATATGTACCACAAATATGACTGCATCATTTACTTGAATGCCCTTCAGATTAAGATGAGATCATATTAAGGAACCACAGTATTTATGAGACAATGTTTGGCGTTTTCTTGAGGTCCAAAAGTGGTACTAATCCAATCGTAGTAACAATTTCTTTCCTAAGATTTTTCTAGATTTGGATTTGCCATTTTATAGGTTAAGTCAGAGGGTATGATAGGTAACTTTATGTGTCAACTTGCCTGGGCCACAGTGTGCCCGCACATTTGGTCAGACATCACTCTGGTGTGTCTATGAGGGTGTTTTCTTGAGGAATCCTTATGCAGATTGCCCTTCCAATGTGGGGAGCCTCATCCAATCAGGTGAAGATCTGAATAGAACCAACAGGCTGACCCTCCCACTAACAGAGAATCTTTCCTACCTGATTGCCTTGAGCGGGAATGTTAGTTTTCTCCTGCCTATACTTGGAACTGAAACATGAGCTCTTCCTGGGTCTTGAGCCTGCTGACCTTCGGACAGAAAGTGCACCATTGGCTGTCCTAGGTCTCCAGCTTGCTGACTGAAGATCTTGGACTTGTCTGCTTTCATAATTGTGTAAGCCAGTTCCCAGGAGTATTCTCCATGTCATAGGGAAAATGACGATGTTTGCTTTCGTTCTCTTCCTTACTCTTTTCCGTCTCCTCTGGTTGAATCCTGATTCTATTTTATTTTGTATTTTATTTTGTAATTTAATTTAATTTAACTTAATTTACTTATTGGCTGTGTGCCCTTGAGAATGTAATCTATCTTCTAGAACTTCTTTCAGTTGTAAAATGAGGATAATGTGTCCACCTCAAGTGCCCAGCACAGTGCCTGGCACTTAGGAATGTGCTGTAGGGCAGTGATGGACCAGTTTTACATTAGGGATCCAGATGTAGCTTCAGATTGTTCAGCGAAGCCGTATTGTGTTGGGAAGGGGTGGGAGGGGGATTGGCAAAACTCAGGACTGGTAAAAGGAAAGGTTGGCAAGTTGTGAGTCCCAGGCAGGTGGGTGGGTGGGCATATTTCTATGCTTGTATTTCTGATAAATTGCCTCAAAGACAGATCAGAAGAAAGAGTCCTGAATCACCAAGAATCCAACATTTATTGTGATTTATTTTCTCATTCAAAGTTAACATTAACTATCATATCTAGTTTTGTATTTGTAACTTCAGTCCCTAAATTGTATAGGCTTCGATGGCCATAAAACCAGGACTGGAGTCCTGCCCCTCTGGGAGATGGTATGTGTGGCCGTTTGGGGTTGCAGGATTCTTCTGCCCTGCCCTACCCAACCCAGCACAGAGGCTGTCCCGGGATCTGGAGCCCGGAGAAGGTCCCTCTTCTCCTCTGAACTGTGAGCTCTGGCTAATGCCTGCCTTGCTACCCCAGGGGATATTCAGAAAAAGTTGTTATTCACATAAAGTATTCATCATGGCTCCAGCCCTGATGCGGACTCATTGTGTGAGTTTTGGAGGATCACCTTGCCTCTCTGATCCTCAGTTTGCCCATTTGTAAAGTGGTATCCATACCTCCCATGCAGGTTCCGGTGAGGGCCCTGTGAATTGTACAGCTCTGTGCACGTGGGAGGGAAGTATGATTATAATTATGTTGCTATTACCTGTATTTCTGTTATCTTGCTATTACTTGAAATATGCCCACAACTTACCATTTCAGTAACTAAAGAGCAAAGTCACTGCCCACTCTGACACACCGGTGTTTTTATTTTTTTATTTTTTATAAACATTTATTTATTATTAAGAGACAGAGAGAGACAGAGCATGAGCATGGGAGGGGAAGAGAGAGGAGGAGACACAGAATCCGAAGCAGGCTCCAGGCTCTGAGCTGTCAGCACAGAGCCCGACGGGGGCCTCGAACTCACAAACTGCGAGATCATGACCTGAGCCGAAGCCGGACGCTCAATGGACTGAGCCACCCAGGCGCCCCTGACACACTGGTTTTTAATTTTTGTTTTTTGCTGTTTCTTCTTCTTCTTCTTCTTCTTCTTCTTCTTCTTCTTCTTTTAAGTTTATTTATTTATTTTGAGAGAGAGAGAGACAGACTGAGAGAGGGAGAGGGAGAATCCCAAGCAGGCTCTGTGCTGTCAGGTTAGAGCCTGATGTGGGGCTCCAACTCATGAACCATGAGATCACAACCTAACCTGAAACCAAGAGTCAGACAGTCAACTGACTGAGATACCCAGGTGCCCATTTTTTATTGTGGAAGCTTTTCAATATGTACAAAAATACACTACCATGGGGAATGCCCTCATATATCCGTAGTTGGCTTCAAATTATTATCAACTCATGGCCAATCTTGTGTCTTCTAAGCTCCTACCCACTCCGCCTTAAGCAAATTCCAAATCATTTCAACTGTAAGAATTTCAGTATGTATTTATAAAAGAGAAGGGCTCTTTAAAAATTATATCAGTATTATTGTTGTATCTCACCCCTCTCCAAGAAATGTAATTTTTTTTACTTTTCAGTTTGTAGATTCCTTCCCACCCCTCTCCATGGGGCAGAAGTTACTTTAAATTTGAGCATAAATAGAAATCAGCCGTGAGGCATGTTCCCTCAACTATCTCTTAGGTCTAAAACTGTGAGAACACCCAACTGAAGAGTTAGTTTGAATTAAACTCTGCTGCTTAAATTAGTGCTATAACCTTAAGTAAGTTCTCTAACCTTATACTAAACCTCAATGTTCTTATCTGTAAAATGGGGATACTAACATCTCTTTTATAAAGTTGTTTTAAGGAGTCTCTGAGACGGTGTCAGTAAAGTACAACCAGTAAATACTCAGTAAATGTTAACTATTATTATTATTATTATTAATTTTTAATTATTTTTTTTTCCGTTTATTTATTTTTGGGACAGAGAGAGACAGAGCATGAACGGGGGAGGGGCAGAGAGAGAGGGAGACACAGAATCGGAAACAGGCTCCAGGCTCTGAGCCATCAGCCCAGAGCCTGACGCGGGGCTCGAACTCCCGGACCGCGAGATCGTGACCTGGCTGAAGTCGGACGCTTAACCGACTGCGCCACCCAGGCGCCCCTAACTATTATTATTATGACAGTTTCTCCCCACTTCTTCCTATCAAATCCTGTCTTCTGGGAGTAATTGGTTGAGAGCTGTAACTGATGATAGATAGCCTAAGGGCTGACTTAAGTAAATAAGCCTAGAGAGCCCAAGGGGGAGGAGCAGATGGGAGAGGAGGAACCTTCCAGGAGTCCTACCACCTGGGCACTAGGGGAAAGCCCCACCTGTGCTGCGTGGACAAGGCTCACTTGTGTCTCGGAGACTGGGACCCACAGGGATTCAGACCATCAGGACATAACAGCTCGGAGTAAGTTTGGCCCAGGGAAGCTAGAGGCCGAGAGGTAGGGTGGGAGGAACAGAGTGGGTGACCAGAGCTGGGGGCTGTTCGTTATCTATTTTTTGCTTTGATTTTGGAAGTGTTCTACAAAGCCGACAAGTTGAAGGTTGGCTTTGTGGTTATTGAAACCCGAAGCAAGGAGGGCCCTGCCTGATGTCGGCTTGAGGTAAAATAATTGTGAACCATACAAAGACCCACTGTTTCCTCAAGCGCAAAAGTAGCCGAAAGGTTAAGTACAAGTCTTGCTGGCCCCATGGATCTTTCATTAAGAACGCTCTGAATAATCCTTACTTAGAGGCCTGCTCTGTTTGAACTCAGCCAGGTGTCCTGACACCCAGCGAGTGTCATGTCATGTGCCATAAGATTAGGGAGATTTTGACACAGGCGATCTGCACTGCCTGTGCAAGAAGGGCCAGCAGTGGGAAGGCGTGGAGGCCCAAAGACTTTTCTGGACCGCGGCCCAGAGCCCGCAGTCAGGGATGTAAGTAGGAGATGCCGAGGAGACTGACTTCTCCTTTCAGTCAGCAGGGATTTTACTTTGCTAGTTAGGCTACAGGTACAGCAAAGCATTTATTTTGATCCCTTAAAGGAGGCACTCGATTTAGGATTCACTGAAGACTGTTTATCTAACTTCAAATAATGAAATTATTTAGTTATAAAATCTATTGCATGCACATGTTAAATGAAAGTTAAATTTGCCTTATTTATTTTTTAAAAGTGTGTGTTTCACCTCTTAAGAATGTAGAGATAAAGTGGCTGTATTCTTCTGTATCATTGGTAGTTAATTCTTGTTTCTTTTTTTTAATTAAAAACTTATTTATTTTAGAGAGAGAGAGTGTGCACATGTTGGGGAAGGGGCAGAGGGGAGAGAAAGAGGCGGGGGGGGGTAGAGAGAGAGAGAGAGAGAGAAAATCTTAAGCAGGCTCCACTCGGGGCTTGATCCCATGACCCTGGGATCATGACCTGAGCCAAAATCAAGAGTCAGATGCTCAACCAACTGAGCCCCCCAAGTGCCCCTTAAAAAATTTTTTTTTTTGTCACTTTATTTATTTTAGAGAGAGAGAGAGTTAATTCTTATTTCTTAACCTCACCAGTTTCAGGGTACCTTTTCAAGAGACTATGTATGAAATCATGTAAGATTTATGCTTCTTAGTTATTTGGTTGACAGAAATTATCTGTTTCTTTTCTGATCTGATCCAATGGCTGTCATAAAAGGCCAGGTCAGGCCTGGCCTTTCTTTTCTGTTTGCTTTCTGGTTAAGATTGTGTGACTGTTGCTTCCTTCGATTGTCTGGTTGTTTTGGTTGTTGCTATAGACTTGATTTAGGTCAATGTCAGACCTTCTTATTGGTTCCTGTGTAATATTTTCTGACACCACTTCTAGCACCAAATATATGGTTTTTCCAACACCAATCAGTTCTCTGACACCAAGTGGGTGTCCAAAAATTCAATTCTGACGTTAATTCCCAGAATTAAATCAGACCCCACAGGTTAAGGGCTCAGCCACATAAGACTGCCCCCACCTCAGATGTCAGCTGCAAATGGGGGTCCCAGGGGACCCACACTTCTGCCTGGCTGACTACAAGTTTGGGGGCTCCCATGATCCCCACTCCTTAAGTTTTGACAGTTCACTAAAATGATACACGGAACTCAGGAAAACACTTTACTTATGCTTACCAGTTTATTATAAAGTTTGTTTCAACACGGAAACAGCCAGGTTGAAGAGAGCATAGGTACCGGGGTTGGGTGGGGGGTAGGAGCCAAGTAGCGACCCCCGCCCCCAGCACTTCTGCGTGTTCACTAACACAGAAGTTCTCAGAATCTTGTTCAAGAGTTTTTATAGAATCAATCCCCACGACATTCTGTTTGATGACTGTTATTAATGAAGCTGATAAAACTGTTTGAGAGGACTTTGCGTTTACAAATATTGAATCCAGAAACAGCCTATGGGTAGCTGCTGAAATAAAACAGAACTAGCTTTCTTGGCTGAATGAGGGAAATATTTGCGTGGACTCTTCCTCTTTCAAGAGAAAAACCATGGCGTGTTAGGCTGGAAGGGAATGAGGAGGTTAAATGATGTTGGATGGAGTGGCTGGAAACCAGGAACTTAGCCAGGCCTCCTCCTCGATCACTATTGTTCAGCCCTTTCCAGGAGGTTTTTTTTTTTTTTTTTTTTTTTTTTAATTTTTTTTTTTTCAACGTTTATTTTTGGGACAGAGAGAGACAGAGCATGAACGGGGGAGGGGCAGAGAGAGAGGGAGACACAGAATCGGAAACAGGCTCCAGGCTCTGAGCCATCAGCCCAGAGCCTGACGTGGGGCTCGAACTCACGGACCGTGAGATCGTGACCTGGCTGAAGTCGGACGCTTAACCGACTGCGCCACCCAGGCGCCCCTCCAGGAGGTTTTAAGATGTAGTGTCAAGACCATGAAAAAATGGTTTCTCTTTCTGGGAAGTGAAGGGTTTTGCTGTGATTCTGTCATTTTGTGGATAATAGGAAAAGGCAGAATGTGACAACTGTCTGTTCACCATAAAACATCTTCTTTCCCTACCAAACAGCAACATCCAACTTGGTGGTTTCCTCCACTCCTCAGTCATTTAAAAAAAAAAAAAAATCAAATTGAGTGATTTTTAAAATTTAAAAATCTAGAGTTCATTAAAGAACACTTGAGAAAAGCACACAGAAAGAAGAGGAAAAAGCCAATTATAGTTATATCAAAACATTAATATTGAGGTGTCAGTACCGTAAAAAAATAGTTTGCCTTCTCTGGGAAGTATGGAAAATATATGTCTGGATTTTTTTCCTTTAACATCATCGCATAGGCAGTGTTTTGTTGCTGTTGATAAAGATCACAGAGACAGTAGAGTACAGTGGTGGTTTAAAACAGAGGCTGTGGCACCAAAGTGCCTGGGTTCAAATCATGGCCACCACTTACGGGCTCTATCATCTTGAGGAAGTCACTTACCAGCTCCCTGGCTTGATTTTATCATCTGTAAAATGGAGATGATAATGGCATCCAGGTCACAAATTAAATGCTTGTGTAAAGGACTTATAAATGTTCCTTATCAAAATAAAGATTTTATTATAACATTAACATATGCATGTAGTTAGACACTTTATAAAACACAGAAAAGCGGAAGAAATCAAAATCACCCATTATCTTACATAACCATACTTAACCTTTCTCCCTGATGTTTTGACGTTCAGACTGCTATTCCCTGCCCCTCCCTACCACATTAAATTGAGTCAGTCATAAATTCACGTTAGTTAAAACTGGGCCCTGAGCCTTCCCTGGCCAATGTGGAGTCTGTAGTTTTTTCTGTAACCAGGATGTAATCAGAGCCAGTCCACAAGCCACTGAACTGAGGGTTCACCATATTAGGAATAAATATGTGAGATATACTTGTGTAAAGGTTTTTTTTCTTTAGCATTATTAGTTATTTCCTTAGTCTGGAATCCCAGAAATGGAAATGCAGGGGCAACGGCTGAGAAATGTTACTTTCTAGAAGGGTCACACTGATTTTAAACTTCTCGCTACAGTTTATGAGCCTGCCCCACTTACTGTGGTCACTCAAATCCACCCACCTCCCTCGCTTGGAAGTTGTGTGTTTGTGGGGGGCGGGGGGGGGTGGTGGGTGGGTACCCAAACCCTGGAAGAGTTAATTCTAATTAAAATCAGCACTTGGCTCCTCCTTCCTACTAGGTTGATTCTGCCTCCTCCAGAGCCTTTCTTGCTTCCTTTTACATCCTTTCCCCCTCTTGGCTTTGTTTAGTAGCCTTCTTCTTCTTTTGTTGGGGGAAAATCATATCATTAAATCGTTCCTAGTAAGAAGTTAGTGACCTCAGAAGCTGGAAGTGTTATCCCTCAGCTGTGTTTGCATTTTAATAAAGGGTCGTTGAACCCAGAGGACTAAACTTGATGGCCGAAATTTGGGCCACGGAATACCCAGAGGAGGTGATATTTTTGAGTCTGGGCCCTTCACCTATTGGTAAGTAGGTGGCATCCAAGGTGTAGGGCCCCTTCTGTGGATGGGGTGAAGCCAGGGCCAGTTTCTGAGAAGCTTTCACTTTCTCACTGCCACTGCACTAACGGCTCAGCAAAGAGACACCTTTGCCTAAAGGTAAAGTGTGTCTCTGGGGGGAACTGGGAAGGAGAGATTGTTTACTGAATTGGATATAATAAAAGACCAGTCAGCAGCATGTGCAGATTCTTTACATACAATATAATTTTATGATACCAGGCAGGGCTCCTTTTATGGCCTTTTAATCATCGAGTTGCAATTACCAAGGGTGTGGAGGGCTTTTGCTTATGTGCAGCCGGTGATTTGATTACGCTGCGTGTCCGTGGGCAGGCGGAGCCACGAGGCCTCTGAGTGGGGCCAACAGCCCTAGTTACCTTGCTCTAAACTCCAAGTTGTAGATGGTGGGTTTCTTCTGGACTGTTTCTGTTTCATCAAGATCTGGGGTGCCCTTTATGGCAGGGAATTGTACAGGTGTCTCTTCGTGGACTCCTACATCTTTGATGGGCTCAAAGGTCAAAGAAACAGTTGTAGAGTGTGCCTGAGAGGAGAATGGGTGGCACCCTAGGTTTATGGATGGACAAGGATAAGCGTTGGCTAATTATTATTATGATTATTATTATTTTAAGTTTATTTATTTATCTTGAGAGAGAGCAAATGAGCAGGGGAGGGGCAGAGAAAGAGAGGGAAAGAGAGAATCCCAACCAGGCTCCATGCTGTCAGTACAGAACCCAGCATGGGGCTCCATCTCATGAATGTGAGATCATGACCTGAGCCAAAACCATGAATCAGACACTTAACTGACTGAGCCACCCAGGCGCCCCAGTGTAGGCAAATTAATAGAACTTAAAAGGTAAGTTCTAGTTCAAACAAAAGTCCTACGGGTCCTGAAAGAAGGAGGGAGAGTAATAGAAAGCTTAGCCAATTATTAGCTATCAGTGGAGTGTTCCCAGGAGACTTCTGACCACAGCCGGATGGGAATATAAGGGTTTTGAGAATAGACGGTGGGAACCAACTAGAGCTGGTCAGACGCCAGCCCCCCCCTTCCTGCCTGAAAGAAAATGTTTTAGTCCCATAGGGTCCCTACCTTACGCACAGCCTTGTCTGCTCCTTTCCAGCCTGAAGATGACCCCATTGGCCACTGCGGTGTCTGGCCCCCGGGCCCGGCTCTTTGCCTGCTTCCTCAGGCTGGGTACTCAGCAGGCTGGCCCACTTCGGCTGCACACAGGGGCCAGCCTTGCAGCCAAGAACCACTATGAAGTGCTGGTACTGGGTGGGGGCAGTGGCGGGATCACCATGGCTGCCCGCATGAAGAGGAGAGTGGGTGCAGAGAACGTGGCTGTTGTCGAGCCCAGTGAGGTAAGTGTCCCTGTTCTGAGTACGTGAGTGTGTGTGCACGTGCACCTGTGTGTTCAGGGGTAGGTCATGGATGGCTGTCAGGCACTGTGTCGTCACGTTCCCAGATTAGTGCTTCTCCTTCTGGGCACAAAAAGCAGGCTGTCTAAAAGGACTGGGCGAAGGTGGAGAGAGGGAGGGAGGGAGGAAGAGAAAGAGAGAGAGACAGAGAGAGAGGACAGATCTCTGGGCTGTTATGGTCTTCTTTGTATTAGTTTCTGAGCATTGCCATAACAAATTATCACAAACTTTGTGGCTTAAAACAATAGATTTATTTGTTCACAGTTCTGGAGGCTAAGGTGTTAGTAGGGTGATGCTCCCTCTGAAGGCTGTGGAGGGGAGAGGGAGTCAGTCCCAGGCCTCTCTCCTAGCTTCTGGTGGTTGTGGACCATCCTTGGCATGCTTTGGCTTGTAGCTGCTTCATTCCAGTCTCTTCCTCCGTCTTCGCGTGGCCTTCTCTCTGTGTGTCTTTAGTGTCTTCGTCTGACCTTATTATAAGGACACCAGTCTTTGGATTTAGGGCCTACTCTAATCCAGTCTGACCTCATCTTAACTTGATTACATCTGCAAAGTCCCGATTTCCAAATAAGATCACATTCACAGGCACTGGAGGGAGGACTTGAACATATCTTTTTGAGAGAGACAGTTCAACCCACAAAAGCTTCCCAATTCCAACCTAGCATCCAGAGGAAAATCAGTGACCATTGTACTTTCCTTTCTCCGTTCTAGTCTGGAGAACGGGTGATGAGTTGAGCAGCAGGGAGGCCTCTGGGAAAGGTGCTAGTGGGTTTGGGAAATTTAAATGCGAAGGTTTACAAATAGATAATAAAGCAGAAAAAGGTAGAGATACCAGAAAGGAAGTTGGGAAGTGTTTGTATGGCACTATTTCATGCACAACATTTTAAGGTGGTCCTCAAAGCTTCAGCAAAGCTTCAGCAAAATGCTTCCAGAGTTTTAGGGGTTTGACTAAGGTTTCCTAAGGTACTAGGTATGTACCCATTGGGGCCTGTGCCCTTGGGAGGGAAGCAGAATGGATCCAATGCCTGTTTGGTGGGGAGGGTAGGTCAAGAAAAGCACACACCTTTTCAAGAAGTCTCCCCAGTTCCTCATGTACTGCCTAGGGCTTTGTTGTAATCTCTGTTGTAATCACTGTATGCTGTGATCTGAGAGTAGAGTAGAGGGGGTGTGCCCTGCCATTTTCCTTTCTAAAGTGACTGATTCAGGATCCATGTTAAAAAAATTTTTTTTTAAATGTTTATTTTGAGAGAGAGAGAGAGAGAGAGAGCAAGCTGGGGAGGGACACAGAGAGAGGGAGACAGAGGATCCAAAGCAGCCTCTGTGCTGTCAGTGTAGAGAGGGACGTAGGGCTCCCACAAACTGTGGGATTGTGACCTGAGCTGAAGTTGGCCACTTAACCGACTGAGCCTCTCAGGCGCCCCTGGATCCGTGGGTTTTTTTTTTTTTTTAATTTTTTTTTCAACGTTTATTTATTTTTGGGACAGAGAGAGACACAGCATGAACGGGGGAGGGGCAGAGAGAGAGGGAGACACAGAATCGGAAACAGGCTCCAGGCTCTGAGCCATCAGCCCAGAGCCTGACGCGGGGCTCGAACTCACAGACCGCGAGATCGTGACCTGGGCTGAAGTCGGACGCTTAACCGACTGCGCCACCTAGGCGCCCCCTGGATCCGTGTTTTAAATGACAGTGATCTGAGAGCTCTGTCAGGGGCCTGTGGTGTATTATAGCTAAGCCATGGGCAGGTCTCCCATTGGGGTTACTCTTTGTATGAGGGCTCTTCTGAAGCGATGGGCACAATTTAGGAGGCCAGAATCCTGGCCTCCTGATCCTTCCCCGTGAGGAAGTTTGGGACAGGAGTCTTTCAAAGGTGCTGCCAGGGGCTCAGGGGTTTGGTACTTTCCTCCTGTGTCCTGTGTTGTGATTGGTGGAGCTGATGCTTGTGTGTAGTCTGAAAAAGAGTCTGGGCTTCTATTTTTATTCCTTTTTCTGTTCAAGATGGAGTTGAAATCAGTAAGTTCTCACCATTGGAGGCGTCTGCCCCCCCTCGTCTTTGATCACATCCATTACTGGCTGTAGGGAGATTGCAAAGCCATTTGTCATATCCTCTTTACTGCTCTGTGGCTGGCAGCTCTGTCCAGCCAGATTAAGGCGTTTTGACAGTGTTGAGAGTTCTTGGTCCCCCAGGCCACTCCATGAGTGTATTGGGATTCTCAGAAGCCATGTGATCAATCTGCCCTTTGCCCATGAGTCTAGAACTTTCGAAACTAACTTATATCAAGAGAGGACCATCTGAAGCAGGAGAATTCCAGGACACAGTGGGAATTTGGCATTATAAGGTAGAATGTGGTGCCTACCGGCTTCAGGTGTAAAGCCTCAGAGAGAAGAGGAGGGTGTACTGGGGCTGATAGGGAATGTATGTAGTCTTCCATGGGCTTCGGAAACACAGTTGGAAGTTAAAGAAGTTTTGAGGGGCATCTGGGTGGCTAAGTCGGTTAAGTGTCTGACTTCAGCTCAGGTCATGATCTCGTGGTTCACGAGTTCGAGCCCCACATTAGGCTCTGTGCTGACAGCTCGGAGCCTGGAGACCGCTTTGGATTCTGTGTTTCCATCTATCTCTGCCCCTCCCCGACTCATACTCTGTCTCTCTCTTAAAAATAAATAAATACTAAAATTTTTTTTGTAATTAAAAAAAAAAAGAAGTTTTGAGACTCCTCAAAAATGGTTATAAACTTTCCAGACTTACTGTAGTCTCCAGATGCTTCTAAGGAACCATATTTAGGATTCTAGGCTTGATTTTCCTTTATGTCTGTGTGCGTAAATGTATCCATCATGTATATGTATGTATGCATGTATATATAACATGTACGTGTTAAGCACCAAGTCAACTTTGAGCAATAAATAATACAATGGTCATGAAACATAGTTGATGGCTTTTTTTTTTTTTTTTAATGTTCTTGGCAGAATTCCTATGTTGGGTGACTGCCCTTCAGAGCTTAGCATAATGGGAGACACCAATGGAGGGAGGAGGCTAAACTTCTAAGACTTCTACTTGTGATGATCCAAGGGCTGGAAGGGAGTAACTGAGAGTCTAGCTCATGTGCCTTGAATTTTAACCCTTTTGAATCGCCAAATACTTTGCTTCTCAGAGACATTTCTACCAGCCAATCTGGACGCTGGTGGGTGCAGGTGCCAAACAGTTATCCTTGTCAGGCCGTCCCACTGCGAGTGTGATACCATCTGGAGTAGAATGGATCAAAGCCAGAGTGATTGAGCTGAACCCGGACAAGAACTGCATCCACACGGACAATGGCAAGGAGGTAACCACTGGGGTCCTTTGGCTTTTGTTAATCAGGGCTTGTGTTAATGCACAACAGTTACCAAGCTAGACAGCTTCGTGGAGAGAGAGCAACATATATGAATGTGTGTTCATGGATGTATGTGTGTTGATACAGCATGAGGTGGGAAAGCATGTGGTGATTGGAGGATGGGGTAGACAAAAGGACTGAGTGATGCTGAATAACTAAGACATGTGTTTGTTGAACACCCACTGTTGCTCTGTTGCCTGGTACAGTATCTTGCATCTGAATGTTTATTCAACAAATACTACTGCTACGTGTTAAAATAGCAGGCACCTCCCTTCTTTTACCTTTGAAACAGCCAGCTTCTTTACCTGATGGCTGACCTCCCAGAGGAAGGGGATGTGGGAAAATATCCATCCCAGTTACACCAGGGGTTGCTATGCCAGAGTGATGAGGGACTGTGTGAGTCTGGATTGTACCAGGGCTAAGAAGATTTTCTGCGGCTAGAGCTTGAGGCTCTCAAGTGTTCAGTACCATTTAGAGTCTCCTCCCATCACCCAGAGATCAAAGCCCCTGTGTTTGACTGAGGGGATGAGGGCGGATGGTGAGATGATGGGCTCAGAACGCATCTGCAGTGTCATGTCCTCTTGTCTGTTGCCATGCTCATGGCTGTGGCAGGCGGTGCACTCTGGCATTTTCACAGAGCTGTAGAATCTGGAAGTGGGTGGGGATCTGAAGGGTTTCAAGTCCAATCCCTTCCTCTAAGCAGGGGCTCATTGGTGACAGGCATTTGTAACCCTTCCTTGGGTCATGGATTTTTCTGAACACCTGAAAATAAGCCCTGTCTAGAAAATTCACATACATACCAAATTTAGCATTTAATTTCACTGAGTTCAGAGATTCTTTGTAGCTTTTTTCTAAACCCAGATCAGGAGTACCTGCCTTATAGCATTATTGATCTTTGGCTCTCTAGCCAGCCAGCCAGCCTGCTTGTCTGTCTGCCTGCCTGCCTGCCTGCCTTCCTCTTCCCACAAATAATTATTAAGTATATTTTCTACTTTGAGAGAGAGACTGTGAGCATGATTGTGTGTAAGCAAGAGGGGGAGGGGCAGAGAGAGAGAGAGAGAGAGAGAGAGAGAGAGAGAGAGAGAATCCCTAGCAGGCTCTGTGCTCAGCACAGAGTGTGACTCGGGGCTCAATGATGACCTGAGCTGATATCAAGAGTTGAAAGCTTAACTGACTGAGCCACCCAGGTGCCTCTTTCCCTTTCCTCTCCTTCTCTCCCCTCCCCTTCTTCTTTCATAAGCTCTATGCCCAGTGTGGGGTCAAACTCATGACTCTGAGATCAAGAGTTGCATGCTCTACTGACTGAGCCAGCCAGGTACCCCTTTTAAGCATCTTCTATAAGCTAGATACAGATTTAGGCATGAGTGAACAAAAAGAAACAAAAATCCTTACTGTCCTTGATTTTATATTCAAGTGGGGAAGGGCATCTGATAACTAATAGACATAGTAAGTAAATTATATAGTGTGTTAGAAGGTGATGAGTATTAGTGAAAATAAATACAGCAGAGTAACTGAGATTGGGGCACGTGGGGGAGGGATTGAATTTAAAATGGGTTGGTATTTACATGTCCCAGGGTCAAGGAGTTCTCTGATAACAAGTGATCCCTCTCCATTTTTTAGACAGACAGACAGACATGTTATATGAAATTTTTGCCTTTACTGAGTCAGAATCCATTTCTGTAACTACTTTCATACTCTTTGTTAGACCCCCAGGGTGTTATTGGCCTCAATGATTTCTTGTTCCTTGTTTTATCCTGTAGCCTGGCCAAGAATATCTTTTCTTTTCTGTGGGAGAATCCTTCAACTATTTGAAGATGGCTCTTATCATCTGTGTAAATCTATTCTTCAGGTAGATTTGTGCCCCGTCTCCACTTTCCTCAATTCTTTCTCCTGTTTTGTGGTCTCTGATCCTCTCACTGTTCTCTCTACCCTGCTTTGGACATCATCTGGCTTGTTAGTGCCCCCATGAAAAAGGTTGCCTGGAAGAATAGGCAACTTTACAGAATAGCCCAGAATAGAGTGAGATCATTCTCTCCCACAACTGGATATAGCCTAAGTTAGCATTTGCCTTTTTAGCAGGCAGTTACCACAATGCTGATTCATGCTGGGCTTGAGGTCAGTTCAAACTTCTGGGTGTTTTTCTCATATGAACCAATGTCAAGTCAGGCTATATATATATATATATATACACACACACACACATACATATGCATATATTTACATACATATATGTACATGTATGTATATATATGTAGAAAGCCATATATGGATATGGAAATATGTAATGGGTTAGAATATATATGTTCTATATATTACATATATGATATATATCATATTCTATACATTATATATATATATATATACATACATACTTAAAAATTATTTATCTCTCCCTGTTGATGAACTTATTTTCTGTCTCTTTTGTCTGTCTCTAAGAGAACAGACAGAATTAAACAGAAGATTATTCATAGATCACAAGTTTGAGCTTTGGGGCTCATTTCCTCTGCTAGTTCACTGCTTGTGGGGCCAGGGCACCTGTCCCTGACAACATATATCACCTCTTTGGTACAGCAGTGCTTGCCTCCTTGATTAGACCCCTCCATATTACATGTATGGCTCAGAGTCCTCTGTGGTTGGGTTTGTGCATGTCTTAAGAATCATAAACTTGTCCCATGTCTTCAGAATGAAAGGCACTGGTAGGTGTTCTCACTTCTGAGCCTTAGACATGTAAAGCTCAGACTCTTAGGAAAGTTGCAGGGTTTTGTTTTAGGGCTGAGGAAGAAATTGCCGTGAGCTGGCAGAACTTTCTTCCAAGATTTTATTAAGTATGTTAGCCAGATATCGGAGATCTGCATAAAACATCTCACGGGGGAGATGTTGTCTTGTTGGTTTTAGTTCCTCTTCCCAACTTGCCTGGATCTTTTGGATTTGTGACTCTGTCATCCGATTAACATTTTTCCCCTAGCCATTATCTATGATAGATTCATTTAAGTTCAGGGTTTTAATTTGGTAAAACCAAAGAGGTCTCTAGAGAGCTTTTTCTTTTCTTTTTTTTTTTTTAAGTGATATCTATTTATAGATGTTCATTTAGATACAGATGTATATATTCCAAAGCCACGGTGATGTGCCTGGAAGCCCCTGGGTGCGTTCTTTAATCCACTTTCACCACACTGTAGATTTTAATAATAAACCAAAAAATTATGCAGTCGAGTTTCCCACATTTGGGGAAATCGCAGGGGTCAGCACATCCGGAGTGCAATGGATAAGCCTCGCCCTGGGAAAACCACCTTCGTGATCATGGTATCTCCCCTGCCAGGTAAGTATTCTAGAGAGCTTTTTCTAGCTCGCATCAATGAATCAACATTCTTCAGCAAATATTTTTTTGCTAAAAATTTACCAAAATTATTCCATTCTTAGTTTACACTTCACTATTTTTTCAAGACTGAGTTGAAGGGATTGCTGAAATCCAGCCTCGTTGTGTCTCCGACTCTTCCCTGTTGCAAGGGTCTCTGTCTGGAATGTGTCCCTTAGGCTCTGTGTGGGCTGGCCCTTGTCCTTCTCCAGACTTAACCTGATTCTGCTTCTGTTCTCGGTCTCATTTCTGCTTCAGTAGGTTTTCCTTTCATTTCACATGCCTTGGCCTCCTTCTTCCCCAGGACATTTTCACATGCTGACTCTATCTCTTTGCCTAGCTAACTCCTACTTAGCTTTACCTTAGCTGTACCCCTTCAGGAAAGCCTTCCCTAACCTACTGGACTGGGTCAGGTATCCCCTGGACGTGCTATCACAGCATTCTGTGACTTAGTAATTATTTGTGTGATTATCTGGTAATACCTATCTCACCCACTAGACTGAGTTCTTGGAGGGGTAGGAAATGTATCTTTCTTGTTCGGTGTTATCTGTCCAGGACCTAGCACAAGATCTGTCACATAGAAGGTGCTCCACAAATATTTGTGAACAAATTGTGTCTCAGTTTCTTTATCTGTATAAAATGGGACTAGTAATACCACCTCTACCTCATTGGGTTATTTTGAGGATTAAACGGATTAAAACATGTGAAGGATTAAAAAAATTTGTTTTAATGTTTAATGTTTGTTTATTGTGTGTGTGTGTGTGTGTGAGAGAGAGAGAGAGAGAGAGAGAGAAAGAGAGAAAGCATGAGTGAGGCGGGGACAGAGAGAGAGAATCCGAATCCAAAACAGAATCCAAAACAGGCTCCAGACTCTGAGCTGTCAGCACAGAGCACCACATGGGACTCAAACTCATGAACAAGGAGATCATGTCCTGAGCTGAAGTCGGATGCTTAACTGACTGAGCCACCCAAGCACCCCAAAACATGTGAAGGATTTAGAGCAGTGCCCTGCACAGAGTGCATGCTCAAGAAATTGTTACTGTTATTATTTTTTAAAGAATACCTGAAAAAAAGGAACAGGAAATTCTTATTAAGTACCTACTGTGTGCCAGCATAGTTCTTGACTGCTGACTGACTGAAAGCAGTTTACAATCTGTGAACCTATGTTGGAGCTCTTTTCCCAAATCACTAAGAGACATTTGCTTAGCATATGAGCCTAGAATTTTGCAATGGAGGACATCCTATCTGCTAAGTTATTAGTATCAGAGTTTACTGCCCCCATTCCCCTGTATAAAATTAGAATATTTGCCTGTATTTAGCCTTCTGGCAATGTCTAGACTGTTCTCTGTCATTGCTCAAAAGTCTTGTCTACAAGTTTTTGAAATTCCTCAGAATTTAGATCATCTGGCCTCAAAACTTGAATTCATTCAGAAGGCTTGAGGCTTTCTTTTTGTTCTTTGCTCTCTTAAGGTTTATTCTCCCTTAATGATTTTTTTTTCATAATCTTAAACTTGACAGTTACTAGTACTTAAAAATAATCAATATTATGCTCTTATTAGACAGTCAGGGCAGACACAAACCAAAGGTTTTTCTTGTTGATAGTGTTCATGTTTTGCCTGTAGATCATCACCTCCCGCTCCGACCCCATGTCCCATCTGACCTCACATACCCTGAAGACTCAACATAGTTCAGTCAGGTAGTTAATGGGCCTGGTACACTTTCCTACAGAACAAGGAGTTTCAGGGCACAGCGTCATGAATAGACAAATCATATGGAGGAAGATGTGTATATTATCCACTTTGAAAAATTATATATTTCATAAACAACTGAAACCATCCATCCATCCATCCATCCATCCATCAAACATTACTGAGTTCCTCAGTAATTTAATTTAGTGGCTGTGCTAGATTCTAGGAATATAAAGAATAAGACCTAACCTTTATCTTCTGGGAGTCGTCAATGTAGTGGAAGGAGACATTACTCCTATATAATAGCACCAGTGCTATAATGCATCATGTACACCACACTAAGAGAGCTCCCAGAAGGAGCCAGTGGGGAGGAATCATTGGAAGTCCTCACTGTAGAGGTGACCTTGGAGCTGAGCCTCCTGGATCCCAGGGCAAGACCTCTGCAGAAGCTTGCTGCCCAGCCTGAGCCCAGCACTCTCTGGTCTTGGAGTTCTCTCTCTTCACTTGTGACCTGCTCCGCTCACTGCTCTGCTTCTCCATTTAGTACAAGATTGTGATAATTAATTACAATCCATTTCTCCTTTCTGGGCTCCTGACTTTCATTACAATCCTTCTCCACCTCTAGTTTTCAGGGCAAGTCCTCTTTCTTTTCTTTCTTTCTTTCTTTCTTTCTTTCTTTCTTTCTTTTTCTTTTACGTTTATTTATTTATTTTGAGAGACAGAGACAGAGAGACAGAGAGAAAGGGAGAGAGAGAATTCCAAGCAAGTTCTGTGTTGTCAGCACAGAGCTGGAGGTGGGGCTCGATCTCACGAACCATAATATCATGACCTGAGCCAAAATCAAGAGTTGGATACTTAACCGACTGAGCCACCCAGCTGCCCCTGCAAGTTCTGTTTCTTTATATCCTTTTTGCTTACACTCTTCTGGCCTCAACTTGTCTTCCTTCTGATCTTAAACCCACATTTCCATCATGATAAATATGGATACTTTGCCCTTGGCATGAGTGATCACGATACCCATGTTTAAAGAGGGAGCTTTTAGGTTATAAATAGATCATTAAGTAAGATCAGGTACATTATGTCACATTTTTTTCCATGGCCCTCAAAAGAGCAGTTTCTCACTATGTTGGTCCAATCCACACGACAGGTCAGATTTGCTTGGGATTCACACATCACTCCATAGATTTTAAAGAAAGTTGATCGTCTTTTAAGATGAGGAAGTGATTCTCCCACCCCTCAGCATGAGAAAGTGTTAACACAGGCACCATACAAATAATTGTGACTTCTTTGTATCGCTGTTCACTATGTAAAAATACAGGAGTCTCAAGCCCTGGGGGGGGGGGCGGTGGTTATACAATACAGTACTTGCGAAACACTGAGGTGTGAAGTGACAGAGAATGGCAGACATGATGGCAAACTGGAGTGTGCCTCCCTCCCTGTGCCCTGCCCATCACCCACAGCCTCAAGGCATCCACATTAAAAAATGGAAACATGATGGTGGCCACATAGGGGTGGGGCTGAGGGCTGCCGCTCCTGGGATCCTGGTCTAAAATATTACTGTTTTGTGTTGCAGATCTCCTACAAATATCTTATTATTGCTCTTGGAATCCAGCTGGACTATGAGAAGGTACTATTTTAAGATTTATTTATTTACTTTTGAGAGAGAGAGAGAGAGAGAGAGAGAGAGAGAGAGAACACAGGGGAGGGGCAGAGGGACAGGGAGAAAGGGAGAGAGAATCCCAAGCAAGCTCTGCCCTGACAGTGTGGAGCCCACCACAGGTCTTGAACTCAAGAACTGTGAGATGATGACCTGAGCTGAAATCAAGAGTCCGACGCTTAATGGCCTGAGCTACCCAGGCACCTGAGAAGGTACCGTTTTAAACTACTTCTGTGTTACACTGGCCTACTTATGCTAAGATCAAATGCTGTATTTAGTTGCTTTGTATTCGTTTTGACAAGAAACAGTTCTAAGGGATCCTCTTAGTTTTGTGGTTTTTTTTTTTTTCTTCTCAGTGGTCTTTTTATGGTTTTTGAAAAATCATCTCTAAGATTCTGTCAGTGATAATGATATATTTTAGCTTTAAGCTTTAATCTGAGTTTAGTGTGTCCATCCCTAATGGCAGTTCTTGCAAAACAGCAGGCTTTTTCACACTCACAGGAAAACTACCTTGCTGTGTAGGACTGAGTTGCCTCTTCCCCTCCCAAGCTCCATGGAGTCCCTGCAGTGTGAGGTCCTGCTCCCCGGCCAGCTTGGCCAAAGGGGGAGTGAGGTCTCCTCTCTTTCTGTGACTCTCCCTGCCCCTCTCTGCTCCTGAGTTCCCAGGGAAGCAACTTGAATTGGATAAGGAGTCATAAACGGCCCTTTGTGACCAGTCTCTCTAAAATAAACCTGGTTACCACTTTGTGGCACCTTTTCCTTGACAACAATGTCTTCGAACTAGAGAAAAGTGATGAGGGAGATAAAAGATCAGCTGTTTGTTTGTCTCTTGGATAGTGCGTTTTGCTTTGGGAACCAGGAAGTATGGAGGTCGTGTGAGAAGAACCCTAGGCAGTGGTCAGGAGCCTCGGCATCTGGTTCTGTAAGATTCTAGGTGGGTCTCTCAACCTTGCTCTCCTCAGTTTCCTCGTCTGTGCCTAGGAGCCATTACTGTTTTCCTACCTGCCTCAGAGGCGTGTGGCGAATATCCACTGTTAGCATGGGATGAAACTTCAGAAACATTAAAATACAAGGTGATCCTATAATAATAATGGTAATCATAATGATGATGGTTGTTGAGACTGCTGATATTATAACTACTTAAACTGCAGCAGGAGATATGATCGGAGAAATGGTTGCTTTTTACATTGAGGAGGAGACCATAGCCCTCTGTTTCCTTGAGAGCTGAGGGATGGGTGTCGAGTGGTGGCCCTATGGCCTGGAGAGCAGCCTGGCAGGGTTCTGAAGGGCCAGTGCATCTTGATGACTGTTGTTTGACAGTTCTCTGCTCTTGCTGGAAGAACTGGTGCCTGAGTCTCAACTCAATCTATTCCATCTTCGTTGTCCTCTATCAACCTCCTAACATTTAGGACAAGCGCCCAGGTAATCTTCCTGGCAGGAATACACTAACACTTATGGAGCACTTACTGTGTGGGTGGTATTTTCCCAAGCGCTTTCCATGCATGGTTTCACGTACTTCTGCCAACAACCCTCCGAAGCAGTTACTTTTATCCCCATTTTACAGGTGAGGAACATAAACTTCTTGGTGTACATTAGAACCACCCAGAGATCCTGTTAAAACAGGTTTCTGGGCTTGCCCCTGAGTTTCTGAATCAGTAGGTCTGGGTGGGGCCTGATAATTTGCATTTCTAGGAAGTTCCCGGGTACCATACTTTGAAACCCCACCGGCTCAGGGATATTAGGTAATTTACCCAGGGTCATAACACTTGTAAGTAGAAAAGCTGGGACTCAAGCCAGATCTGTGGGGTTCCCAAGTCCATGTTTTTAATTACCTGCCCTCACTGCCTTTGCCAAGAGTCTGATACGGTACAACCTTCGATAATGGGTAGTTGACGTTTGCGATTATTGACAGTATGGCTCTTGGTTCTGTCTGTCATTCTTCTTCTTCCCAGGATGGCAGCTCGTTCTCCAAAAGGGAAATATGGCTGGCTTCTTGTCCTCCCTGTGATGGTGGGAAGAGGTCTGTCCAAATCATGGTCTCAAGGCCAGGGAGGCGAAGGGGTTCCCTGGGGCTGGGCCCATTCTGCGGGTTGACAGTTGACTTCAGGCCCCACAGCCCTGGTCTTAGCAGATCCCTCACCCACCTACCTGCCTGCTCTTACGTGTGTGTGAATACTGGGGGCTAATAATTGGACTGAAATACTTGAGAGGTTATAGAAACGGCAGAGAACAAAGGCTCTAAACAAGAGTTTTTGCACTTTGGTCAAAAAATTTACACTCCTGTGAATTTGCGCTTTTGTTAAAAAACTCGTTTCTTGGTGTGCTTTCTTGCAGATTAAAGGCTTACCTGAAGGTTTTGAGCATCCCAAAATCGGGTCCAATTATTCGGTGAAGACAGTAGAGAAGACGTGGAAAGCTTTGCAGGACTTCAAGGAGGGCAATGCTATCTTCACCTTCCCGAATACCCCTGTAAAGTGTGCTGGGGCCCCCCAGAAGATCATGTATTTGTCAGAAGCCTATTTCAGGAAGGTATGCTTCCTGTCCAGGGACAGAGACAAGGAGGGCAGACGGTGCTAATAAAGAGATGCCAGAATTCCATTTGGTCCTTGTCACAATACCTTTCTGGTTTCTAAATTTTTATTACATATGTACAAAATTATATAATTGGTGGCTTATAAACTAGAAAAAAAGGAAGTCCCTATAGTCCAGTTACTCTGATATAGCTGCTGTTATCAATTTGACACATCCTTCTATTTTTTTTCCTGTACATTTTTTAACATGGTTACAATCATACCATGCAAATTTAGATGTACTCATTGTTATTAAATAGTCTTTGTAACATACTTTCTAATGTGTATATAGAAATCTACTGGGGAGCCGTGTTAGACATTGTTTAAATATTTCCATATAGTTGGACAATTTGTTGTACATTGTTTGTTCTTACACATACAGTATCCTCAATTGCTCCCACTTAGCTTAAGTTCAAGGTTATGTATATTTTCAGGTTCTTAATAAACATCATTGAGAATACAGTAGGCAAATGCCAATTCTAAAGACAAAAAAAAAAAAAAAAAAAAAAAATTGTTGACCTAGAACTTCAAACCTTAGTGGAAAGAGGTATTTGGGTGGGGACACTCCCAGCATTCCTCAAAGATTCGTGTCAGAGCCAGTGTCCACAGCTTGAGTATACCTGGCATGAAGCTCCGGGAAGCTGCTCTCGCCCTCCGGCCCTTGTGTGACATGTCACGTGTGGTTTACCACAGCGTGGTCTGACTTGAGGCAGTGTCAGGATTCAAAGCAGTCTGTGGTTCTGTAAAGGGACAGGTGAGAGAAGGGGAGAGAAGGGAAGGGGCAGGTGGGACCAAAGAACCTTTGGACGTGTGCTTGGAACCACACTGGGAAGCCTTCATCTGAGTTATGCAAACCTGCGCCAACCCCCCCGGGGAATTAAGCAACAGTCAGACTCATCATTTCTATTTCTTTTTTAAAATTTTTTTATTTTTTATTTTTTTTAAATATGAAATTTATTGTCTCATTGGTTTCCATACAACACCCAGTGCTCATCCCAACAGGTGCCCTCCTCAGTACCCCTCACCCACCCTCCCCTCCCTCCCACGCCCCGTAAACCTTCAGTTTGTTCTCAGTTTTTAAGAGTCTCTTATGTTTTGGCTCCCTTCCTTTCTAACCTTTTTTTTTTTTCCTTCCCCTCCCCCATGGTCTTCTGTTAAGTTTCTAAGGATCCACATAGGAGTGAAAACATATGGTATCTGTCTTTCTCTGTACGACTTATTTCACTTAGCATAACACTCTCCAGTTCCATCCACGTTGCTACAAAAGGCCATATTTCGTTCTTTCTCATCTTTTCTATTTCTAAGAAATGGCCTTCTGATTCAAGAGAATTCCTGGATGGCACAGCCTTTGGAGGTTTTCACCCACCTCACTTCTTTCAAATAGTATGATTCAGCTGAGCAAATGTGAAAAGGAACTGAACAAAGGAAAAGGGGAGGAGACGAGTTGTTTCTTCCTTCCTGGAATTGTCTCTGCAAAACTCTTTTCTTCTAAGTCTTGGACAGCTGAGAGGAAGTTTCTCTTTCAGGCACCATAAGATCTTAGGCATCTGGGAGAATATTAGCCTCTGAAACATATGAAGAATTCTAGTGTGTATGAGCCAGTGGGACGGGAACTTTGTTCACTACTGTTCCTGCAGCACCTAGAACAGTGCCTGACAAGCTCTAGGACCTCATTAAATATTTATTGAGTGAATGAACAAATGAGTATATGAATGAACAGTTCAGCCCATCTTTCCCTGGACTTGACCTTCATCTCTGGCCTGCAAATAAGCAGTGCCCTCTTAACCCCCCCAACTCAAATGTGCCCTTAGTTGCTGTGTCACTGGCAGAAAGTAAGGAGGCCTCGCCCCACCAGTGCCTAGTGATAGAGAAAGCTGGTGAGCTCTCTTGTAAGGGTTTTAATTCTTGTGTAAGTTAAAAAACGAAGTGGCTGAAGTAATGCTTTGGTGTCGGCTGTTTCTGTCCTTTCCTTTTTTCCCAGACGGGGAAGCGATCCAAGGCCAATATCCTCTTCAACACTTCCCTCGGAGCAATTTTTGGGGTTAAGAAGTACGCTGCTGCACTGCAGGAGATCATCCAGGAGAGGGACATCACTGTTAACTACAAGCAAAACCTCATCGAAGTCCGAGCCGATAGACAAGAGGCCGTTTTTGAGAATCTGGACAAACCTGGAGAGACCCAAGTGATTTCAGTGAGTGGTGAGGTCCAGCTGTCGGCGAAACACTGCCCTAGATGCCGACAACACTGTGGCTCCCTCCTCCCTGTCGCCCTCTGCATGCTGGGGGAGGCCGGTTACAATGAGCATATTAGGGCAGTAATAGGAGAGAAGGTGGACTAGAATGGATGGGGAAGAGAAAGAGGGGGGCTGCATGCATGGGAGCTGAGGAGGGTTTATCTGCTGGTTTCAAGTGAATTTATATCCTATTTTGTATCTCCACTTTTCTTCTACTGAGTCACTTGAAGCAGCCAGAAATATTTGATGACTTCAGGTCTGCCTAGAATTCAGGAAGGGCTTCCTTAAATGGAGGATTTGGTGATTTCTCTATTTATGCTGTGTGAGAAACAGCCCTGTTTGTGGGGAGTTTACAGGTGACAGGGGTGTCTTTCCCTTGTGGAAGAGGATGTCTTTAAACATCTTTCACTGGTGGGGCGCCTGGTTGGCTCAGTCGGTTAAGCGTCCGACTTCAGCTCAGGTCACGATCTCGCGGTCCGTGAGTTCAAGCCCCGCGTCCGGCTCTGGGCTGATGGCTCAGAGCCTGGAGCCTGCTTCCGATTCTGTGTCTCCCTCTCTCTCTGCCCCCTCCTCCATTCATGCTCTGTCTCTCTCTGTCTCAAAAATAAATAAACTTAAAAAACAAAAAAAGCATCTTTCACTGGGGCACAAAAGGAAGCACTTCAAAATCCTTGAAAGGTGTTTTGGAGCCATACCCTAACTTGGGAAGATTGAGCCTCTGTATATGGGCTTGGATCCTGTGTGTTTCTTCTTCTTCTGCTGTGTAGCAGGTATAGTACTTTTGTAGAGGCTTATGAGGATTGAGAACAAGATGTAAAGGCATCTGGAGAAGCATACATGGGAGAATCGTTTGTTTATATCACTCTGGCAAGAGCCGTTAGCAACGAGAAAACAGCGCATAGTGACATTTTATTCATTCAGCAATTTTAGAGGAATGAAGGGTTCCATAAAAAAGGAATTTTGAAGTGAACCCACAGCTAATCTTCTAAACATCAAAACTTCATGTTTTAGGCTTTTTAGTGCAGGCTTTTCCTAAAATGTATTGCACACATCTTTCCTTTCTTAAATGGTATGTATTGACTATCATTTAAGGTGTTACTGATGATTCAAAGTCATAATTTAAACATTTATTTGCAAATAATCTTAAACTTAGAGAAGCTGCAAAAAATGCAAACAGTACGAAGAAAACTGTATACTGTGTAGCCTTTACCTAGATTCATTTATTTTCGTTTTACCCAATTGGCTTTATCATTTGATCTCTCTCTCTCCCTCCACATATAATGTAATGTAGTATGATGTGACATGATATAATATTCCCAAAGCATCTAAAGGTAGGTTATATACATCCTACTTCATGGCCATTTACCTAAATTCTTTGCTGTAAATCTGTTGAGAGATCCCTCTTCTCTTGCATAACCATACTACAGTTATCAGTTCGGTAATTTGGCATGGATACAATATTTTAATCTACCATTTGTATTTGTTTTGTTGATTGACCCAATAGCACTTATAGCATGCTTCTCCCTCCAGGGCAGAACCCAGTCAACAGGCAGGTATTGCATTTATTTGTGATGTCTCTTGAACATCCTTTGATCTGGAACATTTCCATAGCCTTTTCTGGTGGATATTTTGGAATCATACAGCCCCCCTCTCCGCTTTCATTTTTTAGTAGCATGTTCCTCATTTGGGGTTTGTTTATATTTTCTTGTGATCAGTTTCAGGCTCTGCATTTTAAGTTTATTTATTTATTTTTGCTTTAAGAGAGCAAGCGGGAGGGGGCAGAGAGAGAGGGGGACAGAGGATCCGAAGCGGGTTCTGTGCTGACAGCAGAGAGCCTGATGTGGGGCTCGAACTCACGAATTGCAAGATCATGACCTGAGCTGAAACCAAGAGTCGGATGCTTAATTGACTGAGCTATCAGGTGCCCCTCAGGCTCTACATTTTTAGACTGAAATGCTGTTTAAGCAATGTCGTGTCTTTCTAGTGTATCACATTTGAAAGCACATGATGGTCACCTGCCCCTCATTAATGATATTTATTTTGATCACCAGTCAAAAGATGGCCCAATTTCTCCACTGTATATTGTTATTCTTTTCCTCCTTTGCTACTAATAAGTCTTGGGGGGTGGGGAGACACTTTAAGACCAAGCAAATACCCTACTCCCTCCTCATTAGGTTTCCCACTGGATTTATCATCCACTGATGATTTTTGCCTAGTCCAGTCTTTATTATGGTGGTTGCAAAATGATGATTTTTCCAATCAAGCATTCTGTCCACCTTTAACAGTAAGCTGTTGGCATTCTGTCTGCAAAAGCCCTCCTTTCTCTCAGTTCATTAGTTATAGGTATAAATTCATGAATTCTTTTTTTTTTTTGCCTCCAATGGTTTGTAATTCATTACTGTCCTTAACTCATTACTGTCCTTTTGGCACTCAAACTGTCCCAGATTTGGCCAGTAGGAGTCCTTTCAAGATGGCTATGTCCTTGTGACATGTTGCCATTATATTTTGAGCACGTTCTTGCTTTCTGGTGTCACAGGATGTCCTAAGCTCACCTAGTATGTACTTGCCCCAGCTCAGGGTCATTATTTTGAATAGCTTTTATAAAGTTATGCTCCTAGAGCCTCCTAGGCTAGTTATCATTTTATAAAAGGGTCTCAAAGTACTCTGCTATTTGATTTTGTATGTGTCCTTTTTGTGGCTTTCCAGTTTTCTTCTTTCTTGGCTGTCAGGCAGTCGTGAGTGACGTTAGAAGGTCCCTCCCACTTCAGCTCCTTTAAGCTGCTGCTGTTAATTCTTTATTGGCTGGAAAATGAGATAGCCAAACTTGTTTGATTTTATGTAAAGTAACAGCGAGTGGGCTACAAGTGAGGGCCCACAACATACTTTTCTGAGCAAACTATATGGGCTTGAGTTCATGAACTTCATTTTGTTATTTGGTCTTTTTCACTTTGGTTCTCAGCTGTGCTGTGGATTGTTGAAGTTGCAGATAGAAACTTGGATATGTAAATGGTTATTGTTCTTCTAAAGGGTTTATAAAGAAAAGAGATATTTGTGTCTGCTTTAAATGATAGGATGTCAGGTCAGAATTTCTTTCCAGACCCAATTCCACTCTTAAAATATAAATTTCAAAAAATCTACCAAAAGGCGTTAAAGTAGCGGCTCTCAGCCCTGGCTGCACATTGGAATCACCTGGGGAGCTTTTAAACGCTCTGATGTCTGGGTCTAACCCCCAGATTTTGATTAATTAGTTTGGGGGTGTGGACTGATGATTGGGCGTTTCAAAAGTTCCTCTAATAATTCTCATGTACAATCAGGATTGAGAACTACTACTGTAAGGAATTAAAAAAAAAAAGAAAAGAAAAGAAAAAGAAAGCCTATAGCCTAACCCCCACAGTGTTCAATGGTCAACTGTGATGTATTTCTCTTTTTTTGTTGTTTTATTTATTTTGAAAGAGAGAGAGAGAGAGAGAGAGAGAGAGAGCGAGCCTGGGAGAGAGCATGAGCAGGGGAGGGGCAGAAAGAAAGGGAGAGAGCGGATCCCCAGCAGGCTCAGAGTGGAGCCTGACTCGCGGCTTGAACTCATGAACTGTGAGATCATGACCTGAGCTGAGATTAAGAGTTAGATGCTTAATGACTGAGCTACCCAGGGATCCCTGTAATGTATTTCTTTATAGGTAAACAAATGGAAGGTAAAGTGACTTACCATATAATAACATTCTGTTTTTCCTTGTAAATGGACCTGTTCCTTCAAGCCAGAGCTTCTAAGACTGTCACCTACAGGTTTCATGTGTCAGAATCGGTAGGAGATTTTGTTAAAGTGCAGATTCCTATGCCTCACCCAGACCTACTGGATTGGGATCGTGGGGTGGTGGGGCCCAAGAATCTGCATTTCCCACAGGTCTCCCAAATGCTGCTTATAAACATTAAAGTTTGAAAACCACTACCCTGAATAGATTATTTATGTTAATGAAGGAGAACCAAGTTATCTGTCACACACAGTTTGTGGAAATAGTGGATAAAGAGCAAGTTACAACTAAATGCCAATGTTATTTTTAAATAAATCTGTAAAGCAGACCCTAGTATATCTTTTGAAGTTTGAGTAAAACTTCATGCCTTTATGATGATTGTGTGGAAATATTTAACTTTTCTTCTAGCAAAGATGTGTGGAATTCATGTGTGCTTGTGAAATTTAAGCACATTAATGCCAGTAGGTAGATATGACTCTGGTAAGACTTAGCCCTCAGCTAAAAAAAAAAAGTGGTTCTACTTAACTATAGAAAAACAGACATAACCTTTATAATTTGGTGGCTGATGGCTGTTGGATTCCATACATTATCCTGCAGACATGTGCTCAGTCTCCATGTTCATTAGCACAGCCAGCCTCAGGAACCCATGCCCTTAAAGAACCCAAGATGACCTTGCAGAGGAGCAGAGCCTATTGACAGCTCTCCTTTACTTTAAGGTTAATTAAGCTTATAATTGTTTGGGAGGAGGAATACATACAAGTCACCTCCTTACCTCCCTCTGCTGTCAAGGACTGACCAGCCCTGACAAGGGCTGGGCCTCCTCAGAGAAACCAGGGGCTATGGACTGCCACAAGGTGGGGATTGTCTTAAGACACTAAAGTTTTCACCTTAGTGAAATGTTTTGGAGCTCTTAAATCAGTTTGAAATTGCTAGATGGAGTTTGCGAACAATAATAAAAAGAATAGGAAGGATAAACCACAAAAATATTACATAAGCAAATAAGTACTACATAAACAAAACATTAAATGAGCCATCCAAATTGATCAGGGTGGGTTAGTGCACTGCTACCAAGGGTAACGTTGCTACAGGTTTTCTGGGAAAAATACACAGACAAACCATCCTACCCCCCCTAGACTGTTCAGTAAACCTATTACTGAATCAGATCACTCTCTCCTCCAAAATGCTAGCCGATATTCTCACCACCCTTTATGTCATATTTTTTTATTAAAATTTTTTTAAATGTTTATTATTTATTTTTTATTTATTTTTATTTTTTTATTTTTTTTCTTTTTATTTATTTATTTTTTTATTTTTAGTGTATTTATTTTTTTTTCAATATATGAAATTTATTGTCAAATTGGTTTCCTATTATTTATTTTTTAGAGAGAGAGACAGAGCATGAGGAGGGGAGGGGCAGAGAGAGAGGAAGTCACAGAATCCAAAGCGGGCTCCAGGCTCCGAGCTGTCAGCACAGAGTCTCATGTACAGCTCGAACTCACAAACCATGCAATCATGACCTGAGCCGCAGTTGGATGCTCAACTGACTGAGCCACCCAGGCGCTCCCTTTTATGTCATCTTAAGTTGGTATTCCAATGGTTTCCTTTATGTGTTTTGAGAGTTGATCCATGTTTGAAAATGGTGCTCACTTACCAGCCCCGAACATGACCTTTGTGGGTTTCAGCGACTCTGAGCACCACTTTGCGGAATAAAACGGAAGTAACGGACTTTACAAGTAGTCAGCTGAGGGTCAGGCAGAGAGCAACCGAGAAACACCACTTCCTTTGTTTTAGTAATAATAGAAACATCAGTGGGTTCTTTCAGAATGTGAGTGAGGTTCATTCCAGTGCTTCTGATTTCCCCACGCCTCTGGCCAAAAGGATCATGTTGACTCTGTATGGGGAAACAACATCAACTGAGCGAGTGGTTAGTTGTTTTATCACCATGCTGCATGGAAGCATGGAGAACCTCGGAGGGGGTGTGGATTAGGACAGCCACTGAGTATACAGTGTGCCATGCAGCCATAGTATGGTGTATGGGTAAGGGAGATCAGGGGACAGCTGTGGGGCTGTAGAAATACTGCAATAAACACAAGTTTGGATGCTTTCCTTTTTTTGTAGTATGAAATGCTTCACGTGACCCCACCAATGAGCCCGCCAGATGTCCTCAAGACAAGTCCCGTGGCTGACGCTGCTGGTTGGGTGGATGTGGATAAAGAAACTCTGCAGCACAAGAAATACCCAAATGTGTTTGGGATTGGGGACTGCACTAACCTTCCCACATCAAAGACTGCTGCTGCAGTAGGTAAGAGAACGAATGAGCTATGTTCCGACTCTCTCAGAATGATGTCACCCTAAGGGACCATCATAATAAAAACCAAAGCCTGGCACAAATAGCATTCCATTCATAAGGAAACTTTTGTGGCCTCAAAATGACTTCAACCTCCCTGACACAGAGGCTAGCTGTTGATGAACGTGGTGTCATATGAAGAATAAAGAGTAGCATCACCTCCTCTGCCCTTTGTAGGTCAGGGTGGTTGTTTACAGAGGAGGGGGCATTAGAGAGAGGGTACCACTCTTCCAGCTCTGTAATTCTTTTACTTCTCATATTGCCATACTCGTATCCTTGGCCTTTTTTTGGTCTGTGACCCTAGGCAGGTTGGCTATTTTTCCTTCTGCTTGAAACACCATAAAGCTAGGGAAGCGTTTGTTTCCACAGAAAACACATGCAAGTCAATGAAAGCTTGCAGACCAGAAAATTGTCCTGTTAGGACAAATACAGTGGAGCATGCCCTGATTGGTACATGATTGAGGCCTCAGCCTGGAAAACGAAATTCTTTACCTCCATGTTCTGCACTAGCAGTGATGAGGAGAATTGCCTTTTAGATGCTGTCCTCTGCAGATAGGAATGGTCTTCTCCACATGCTATAAAACACAGATATTCCTGCTGGTGGGGATGGTAGTGTTTTTGTGCTAATTGCATACCTGCGGAACATGTTGTGTTACTGTCACTATTTCAACCTATTTCCTTTCTAGGAAACCTGCTGAATATCTTTTTCATTATTAAAAATAACTTCCTCCCAATTTTTTATTTTAAAAATCTCGGGGCGCCTGGGTGGCGCAGTCGGTTAAGCATCCGACTTCAGCCAGGTCACGATCTCGCGGCCCGTGAGTTCGAGCCCCGCGTCAGGCTCTGGGCTGATGGCTCAGAGCCTGGAGCCTGTTTCCGATTCTGTGTCTCCCTCTCTCTGTGCCCCTCCCCCGTTCATGCTCTGTCTCTCTCTGTCCCCAAAATAAATAAACGTTGAAAAAAAAAATTTAAAAATCTCAAACCTATGACAAATTTGAAAGAAAGCACAATGAATTTCATAGGCCCCTCAGATATTAACCAATTATTATCTTTTGTAGTATTTGCTTTATTACTCTATGTACATTTTTTGCTGAGTCATTTGAAAGCAAGTTAAAAAAATTTTTTTTTAATGTTTATTTATTTTTGAGAGAGAGAGAGGGAGACAGAATGTGAGCAGGGGAGGGGCAGAGAGAGAAGGAGGCACAGAATCTGAAGCAAGCTCCAGGCTCTGAGCTGTCAGCACAGATCCCGACGTGGGGCTTGAACTCATGAGCCATGTGATCATGACCTGAGCCAAAGTGGGATGCTCAACCGACTGAGCCACACAGGCGCCCCCTGAAAGCAATTTTTGACAATAATACCTCGCCCCCAAATACTATTGTATTTCTTAAGAAAAAGGACTTTCTCCTCGATATCCACAAGGCCATTATCATGTCCAAGGAATTGAATACTGTATTATATGATATATAATCATCTCATATACATTCCAGTTCAGATTTCTCCAGTTCTCCTTTATTACCCCCACCCCTACCCTCCCTTAAATCCATGAGTCAGTTAAGGGCCATACACTGCACTGGATGTTGTGTCTTTTTGGTTTCCTTTAATCTGGAACAGGCCCTCGGACATTTTTTTACTTTCATGACATTGGCATTTTTGGAGACCAGGTTGGTTGTCTTGTAGAACATACATAATTTAGAGTTGTCTGGTGGTTTTCTTTCTTTTTTTTTTTTTTAAAGTTTATTTTTTATTTATTTTGAGAGGGAGAGAGAGAGAGAGAGAGAGAGAGAGCAGGAGGGGCAGAGAAAGAAAGGGAGAGAGACAGAATTTGAAGCAGGTTCTGTGCTGTCAGCACAGAGCCCAGTGTGGGGCTTGAACTCATGAACTGTGAGATCATGACCTGAGCTGAAATCAGGAATCAGACACCTAACTGACTGAGCCACCCAGGTGCCCCTTTCAGGTGCCCCTTTCTGGTTCCCCTTTCTGCTGGTTTTCTTCTTTCTTTCTTTCTTTCTTTCTTTCTTTCTTTCTTTCTTTCTTAAGTTTCTTTATTTTTGAGAGAGAGAGAGAGAGAGAGAGAGACACGCTGTGAACAGGGGAGGGGCAGAGAGAGAGGGAGACACAGAATTCAAAGCAGGCTCCAGGTTCTGAGCTGTCAGCACAGAGCCCCATGTGGGGCTCAAACTCAAGAGCCATGTGATAATGACCTGAGCAGAAGTCAGATGCTTAACTGACTGAGCCACCCAGGCGCCCCTGGTGGCTTTCTTAAAATTAGATTCAGGTTATCCATTTGGTAAGACCCTCTGTACATGAGGCTGTGTGCCTCCCACTGCATCACCTTGGGAGCCTCTTGTTAGCATGTCTTGTCCTTGGTGAGGCTAGATTTCATCACTGGGTGAAGGAGCGACCGTTAGTTCTCTCCACCGTAAAGGTATCTTTTCTCTTTGTGACTTATAGGTAGACTGTGAGACAATGCTTTCCATTTGCTTTTATCTTCTTGTAAGTCTGCTGAATTTATGTGGTGAAAATACTTGTGGGAGCACCTGGGTGGCTCAGTCCATTAAGCGTCTGACCTCAGCTCAGGTCATGATCTCACGGTTCGTGAGTTTGAGCCCCACATTGGACTCTGTGCTGACAGCTCAGAGCCTGGAACCTGCTTCGGATTCTGTCTCCCTCTCCCTCTGCCCCTCCGCCACTCGTGCTCTGTCTCTCTCTCTCTCAAAAATAAGTAAACATTAAAAATTTTTTTTTTAAAGAAAATACCTGTGGATGCATATGAGGCCCAGATTAGCCAGTCTGTGGCCTACTTCAAACAAACACATGTCATTCATCGTTCTGAATAGATAATATTAAATTTGATTAAATGGAAAGTTATAAGTGAAAAATCTTGCTCCCCGCCCTGTCTTGCATCTGTCTGTTCTGCTTCCTTGTTCCCCCTGACCATGTAGAGAGCATCTCCATTGTTTTTACCTGTTATTTTCCAGTCTGTATTCTATTGCGTGGTTGCTCCAGAATTTATTTAACGAGTCTACTCTTAATTTGTATTTACATTGTTTCCAATCCGTTTGTATTTCAGACAGTGCTGTAGTGAATGCTTTTTTTTTTTTTTTTATGTCATTTCACATTTCAGGAAGTAAATAACAGACATCCCAGTGTTCCCCAAGCAGATCTACGTTTTTCACTAGATTCTCTTCTCTGGGTCCTCTCAGTATCCCTGGCAATGCTCTCACCAGTTCTACTAATCCATCCTTGGCTTTATTCGCTACCCAGACAGGTGTTTTACCTCATTCCAGACCACTATGCTACTGTGGGTGACACCCCATCTTGCTACATTGAATCTAGCTTCCTGTGGCTCATGCCTCTTTCTCTTTCCCAAGATTCTCCCTTAATTACCCACAGCACAGCCAAGACCAGGATGTGGCATTAACAAAAGTTAAATGAAGGTTTGGGCATAGCCAAAGGGGATTATAATACACGAAAAAAGTGCACAACAATTCACATACCCTTTCATACACACATACCTGGACAGAGTGACTGCTTCCTGGGTCCCAACCTCTTGGCAACTGGTACCCACCCGACATCTTCTCTCCTCTTCGTTGATCTTAATGCCCTGCTGCAGGCACCTCTTTGGAACTTCTCAGTTAAGATTCTAAACTCTGTACGGCCCTCAAAGGGGAACAAAGTTTTCCAAAAGGGAAATAGGATCTTTAGAGATGTTAAGACAATGAGGACAGCCAGTTAATATTTTTAAAGCGGAATCATTTACTCCTCATTTTTTTGAAACTGCTCATTCGAGAAAAAAAATTATTGCTCTTTTGATTTGGGCATCAGTAAACTATACTCTGTGGGCCAAATGCAACCTGCTTCCTGTTTTTGTACAACTGGCTAGGAATGATTTCTACTGGTTAACATTTATAATCAATTTATGATAGGGAGCATTGAGGTTCAGAAAAAAGAATTTCATTCTTCTTACTAGTAGACCTGTATTACAGAAAATTATTGTTATATTTTGGATTTTGTTAATAAACTTTTTTTTTCTCTCTTGTTACTTAATATCTTTGATATTTGCCTCTTGGCCCACAAGGTGTAAAATTTTCCTTTACAGAAAAAGCTTGTTGACTCCTGATTTTGGGGATTGCAAAACAACTGCTTTTATGAGTATTATACAATATAAATCTAATCCATCTTTCCTCAAAAGCAAATCCAGTTTTCCACCTCGAGAGACACAAACTGCTTGTATTTTTAAAAGGGCAGTCTTAATTATTCAAAATTGAGCACAGACTGGGATTAGATGGTATTAAGGAATTATTGCTAATAATTCAGGTATATTGAATTGTGTTTGTATTTAAAAATTGCTATTGTGTTTGTATTTTAAAAAGTTCCTCATATATCAGAGATATACACAGAAATATTTCTGGGTAAATTGTGATGTTTGCTCTGAAAATACTCCAGAAAATAAAAGTAGCATCTATGATGGGATAGATGAAACAAGAAAGATAAGAGTTTGAATATTTTCATAGTAAAAACAGTAGTCTCCCACTCTTACCATCGAAAACAAAAACATCCATCTACCTATCTAATTGTCTATATTTGGTCCAGCCTTAGCCAAAGGTCCTTAGCCAAAGGTCCAGCACTTAGCCTGTGCTCTAGTACAGAGGAAAGCTCACTGTGTTACCTAATTGAATATACCTGGGGCAATCTAGGCTGTCTGAACAAGAACAAAGGAACGTATGAAAGTCTAGGGGATTCTGGACACACAGACCAAGTTGACAACTATTGACTCCTAGGAGTAGGGGGTCTGTGGTTGGGATAGGGCCACCCTAACAGTTTTCTTGTTTGGAGAGAGCTGGCTCTTGAGTTTCAGACTTAGAGAGGCATCTGTGTAGGCTTTTGATGAATTGAAGAACCCTTCCTGGTAGCGAGAACTTCAAGTGGTAAGATGAGTCATGTTCTAGTTAAAATTTAGAGGGATAGGGGTGCCGGGGTGCCTGGGTGCCCAATCGGTTAAGCATCTGGCTCAGGTCATGATCTCATGGTCATGAGTTCAAACTCCACATCAGGCTTTGTCCGCACTGACAGTATGGAGCCTGCTTGGGATTCTCTCTCTCTCTATCTCTCTCTCTGTCTGTCTCTTTCAAAAATAAATAAATAAACTTTTAAAAAGTTAAACATAATAAAACAATGAAAAAATCTAGAGGGATAGGGAATGGAGGCTTCTTAATTTGTCTACATTTATTTGCAAATTAGTTTTCTTGGAAAACCTAGATGCTTATACTTTTCTGACTTTTCCATTTCTCTTATAGCTGCCCAGTCAGGAATACTGGACAGAACAATTTCTCTGGTTATGAAGAGTCAAACACCAACAAAGAAGGTTTGTATGCCTTGTAAGAACCACTGTCTGAATTATCTCTTATTCTGCCTGAAAGCAGTGTTTTCCCACAATTCTGCCACTTCCTTAATAGGTTTCTCTAATATGGGCACTTTAATTTTTGTCCTCAGTATATTTTTGTTATATAATTTCCATTTTTTCACTGTACAAAAATATTCAAAAACATAAAACCGTAATTACTTAGAGTAAATAATAAATTCTGAAGTATTATATAATGCCAGATAAAGAGCCACTTTCCAACTCAGTCTCACATGCAAATTTAGTATGATGGCTACACCTCGTGTCCACTGGTGACTGGCTACAACCGTGTGATTCTTGCGGAGTTTGACTACAACGCTCAGCCGCTGGAAACCTTCCCCTTTGACCAGAGCAAAGAGCGACTTTCCATGTACCTCATGAAGGCCGACCTGATGCCTTTCCTGTATTGGAACATGATGCTAAGGTAAGGTCATCGCCTAGGGTAGAGAGACACGCCTTTTGGCATATTGCACCGCCTTGTGCAGGGTGGTTGTCTCAAGGAAGCCTTCAAGCTACAGGAGACATCATGACCCAAGGCAGAAATGGCACAGGGGATCTGCTTTGCTGTGTTGTTTCTTAGGGATTTGTGATGGCAGCCTATGAAGGATCTGAAACCTTAGCTGTGTTCTCTTGATACTGGATTAATAACAACAACAACAATAATAATAATAATAATAGTAAATCAATTTTACATGTCAAGTACTTTTTCATCTGACACCTTCTGTGTGTGTGTGTGTGTGTGTGTGTGTGTGTGTGTGTGTGTTCTAGGAAAAATAAAACATAGTGATTCAGAGCAAAAGCTTTGGAGTCAGACCTGTGCCCTGAGTCCTGCTTCTGCCATTTACTAGCTGTGTGTTCTAGGGCAAGTTGCTTAACTACTCTCATCTACAAAATGAACTTAACATTGCCTACCTCACAGGATGAAGATCAATGAGATGACATGTAAAAAGCTACATAGTAGGCATTCAATAAGTAAATAGAGTAATAAAAACTAAGATTCTCTTGGTCCAAAAAATGACAATCTCATTTCACTTGTCCAAACCCTTAAGAGATAGTTAAGTCAGGATATGTATATCAGTGATTTTGTCTTCAAGGGGACATTTGGCAATATCAGGAGACATGTTTGATTGTCACAACTGGAGGGGATGCTTGTGAGTATCTAGTGAATAGAGGCCAGAGATGCTGCTAACCATCTTAAAATGCACATGTCAGTCCCACAACAAAGAAATATCTGGTCCAAATTGTCAGTAGGGCCGTGATTGAGAAATCCTGAACTATACTTAATTTACAAGCAAATGAGAGTAGAAAGGATTGCAGTTTGCATGTAGCAGAGGCTTCATACGGGTTTGCTGAGTTGCGTCTGTATGTCCAGGCTCACATAGCAAGTCAGTGTCAAAGCCAGGATCCAAAGTATGTTGTCCCCTCATGATCATGGGATCTTTCTACCTCACTAGACAAGTCTTGCTTTATGTGCTGAGAAGCAAGCTGTGTGAGCAACTTGGCTTCCCTTTCAACATTCTGCTGCTGAAGTCACCCCCATCTTTTCTGAAACAAATCTTCCGTATGTCATTTCTTACAGGGGTTATTGGGGCGGACCAGCCATTCTGCGGAAGTTGTTCCATCTGGGTATGAGTTAAGGATGGCTCAACCCTTGCTCTCCTTGGATGGCTTCTGAACCCGAATCACAGTCATTGATTGACCAAGAGCAGCATGAAGAACTTAAAACCTAACTCTGTGCAAAGAGTTTACTGCTGGGTGATGGTGACCAAATGCCTCCTTTTTCAGTGCCTCTGGACAGCTACCATGTGATATGGCCAGGATGAGTTTGATTCTTCAGAAATATTCAAATGAAAGATTAGATTTCTATTTTTTAAATAAAAGCTTGCCATTGATTGAGATTCTATGAGACAATTTTATCTTGACTGGTAGAACGAAAAGTTACAGCAGTTAGGAGCGAAAGTTGCTGGTGGGAGCTTACCTGTTACCTACTGTGAGTGTTCTATTGATGGCTGATGCATTTTCGCCAGACCCTGTTTGGATTCACACAAAGTCACTCCAGGGAGAGTATTATTTCAAATGGTGTGTGTGTGAGAGCCCTGAACATGTGATGTTTAGAATTCCTCAGCAGGGGCATAGTGGTTGTTGCCTTCTCCTCGGCCGCCATGTTTGTGCTGAGGCCATACCTCCTCCTGGTTAATGACTGATGTGATGCTGGCACATTCCTGTAGAATGTGGGACTCTTCTACTTGGCAGCTGGCTCCAAGTTATTCCCCATCAACCTGGCTGAAGCTTTCTTAGAACTGTGTCATCAGAGATTCTCTTTCCCTGACCCTCCTACCTACCCCCCTTCCTCTCCCAGGTGTCCCACCTGCATCATGGTCTGAAAGCCCTCCATGCTTCTCCTGTTTCTGTTCCTTTTTCTTTAGACTTTGCAGACCTTTGCCCCACTGAACCTCTTGCAAATCTTACTCTCTTATGGCACCTGCTTCTCAGGGAACTTATGCACAATGAGGATGGGACTAGAGGAATTCTGATGTGTGTGATGAGCATTTGCTTGATTCAGTCCCAAATTTGGCCAGTAAAATTTTGAATGAGTTCACATTGGAAATATTGCAGGAAGTAGTTCATTTATTTGAAGTTCAGCAGTGGCTTCAAAATCATTTGTTTTCAATTGGTTTACTTGTGGAAACTTAGTTTCAGTTCAGTCTGGTATTTATTTTTATTTTATTATTTTATTTTATTTCATTTCATTTCATTTCATTTTTAAATGTTTATTTATTTTTGAGAGAGAGAGAGAGATAGAGAGAAAGAGAAAGAAAGGGGGACAGAAAATCCAAACCAAGCTCTGTGCTAACAGCAGAGGGTCCAATGTGAGGCTCGAACTCATGAACTGTGAGATCATGACCTGAGCTGAAGTCAGAGGCTTAAACAACTAAGCCACCCAGGCACCCCCAGTCTGGTATTTTAAAGCCTTGTACATTTTATATTTATTTATAAACTCCACCAAAAGGAAATGCATAGCAGTCTATGCAAAACCTTAGATTTTTACAACAGTTCAGAGTTCAAACCTAAACAGCTACCTACTTTAGGCAACAGTGTTATCTGGGATTGCCAAGTCTCTCTGGTTTCCTGGAGTTCTGCTGATGACTTGAGAAACTGCTCAGCCATTGGTGAATTAACCCAACAAGTATTTACTGGGCACCTACTACCTGCCGAGCACTATTTTGGCCCAGGGGATGCAGTGGTGAACCAGATAGAGAGGGCTCTGCCCACACTATTGTGGTTCATGTGATAGTTCCCTCTTCTCTTTCTGGGATGCCAGGGGGTTGCTGGATGAGGCCTTGGTTGATTTGGAAAGTAGACTTTCCTCAGTGGCACAAGTTCTGAAGAAAGAGAACAGGGTGCCACTCCCTCAGCAGAGCCCGGGCAATAGGAGTGGAAGATGTTTTCTGTGGTAGCCACACATCTGGTTTGTCTGCAATATTCCTATTTAACATCTGTTATCTTGCCAGTGCCCCTTTCATTCCAAAATGTCCTGTCTGGACAATATATTGACCATGCTCCTGGGAACACTCTCCCCACCGAGCCCTGCCCCAGTCCTAGAATGGGAGAGGAGAGCCACAAAAGCTACGTTCACATCGTGCTTGTGAAAACAGGCAGTGGTGGGATTATTCTGCCCTGTACTCTGAGTCCTGGCCTGAGGTGGCCGCAGCTTGGCTCCTGAAGGGTTGCCCATTCTCACAAGGCATGCAAGTCAGGGAGAGCTGGGGGCTATTCATCCCACATGACCTTCTTCTGCAATGCCCAAGAGGTCCTGGGAAGAGCCAGCCATTACTTTCTCCCTGGTTGTAGACAAACATGCTGGTGAAGACGGTTTCTGCGTGTTTAGCAATGGGCTGGGATTCTGGGAATAGCTGAGGCTTTAGGTCAAGTCTCTTTGAAATCTCTTGCAAGGTGAACTGGAGCCTCCTGGGTCTGTTTATGATCATGCATTCTGAATAAACCTCTAAGCACCAGGGGATTTCTTCTGGATTCGCATTAGCTGGGCGGAATTTATTGCCAAGGCTGGAGGGAGCAGTAACCGCTACTGGCCAGAAGTCCAGGAAAACTTGGCCTTTGAAGACTATCTCAACCACAAACGTGGGGTTGGCCAAGGGAGGGATCTGCCCTTTCAACTGCCTCCAGTTATTGGGATCAGGCAGCAGGGGGGTAAGACCAGGATAGAGACGAGGGTGTGTGGTTTCTCCATTGGTGGGGCCTCTGACTCAGAGGCTGATGCCTTTCGGGCTAGGACCAATGACTTGAGAAATCTCTCCTTAGTCCCCTCCCCTTGTTCCTGGAGCTTCTTCTAGGGAATTGAAATTCCTGCCCTGGGTGAGCTATGGGTGTAATAATAGAGCTGGGGTGGCAGCTTAGGGACCACTGGGGTAGAGGGAGGGAAATGAGACTTAAGTCACCAGGGGGAACATGGTTTCAGATTTAGTAAATGTTTTTGGTATTAAAGACATTTTTAGTGCTTTTTTCTTATGCCTAACTTTTGTAGAAAATTTGGAGAACAGAGATAAACAAAAATAATAAAAATTAGCCCAAATCCATCTTCCAGTGATAACAACTAATAATGTCTTAGTGTCTTTTTCTCTGTTGCTCTAATATTACCACATATAAACTTGCTGAAAACAAAAAGAATCACACTCCAAAGTACTGTTTGTGTTTTATACTTCATATGTGTTGAAGACCTAGAGATTGATTACAGAGAGGAGTAGGAGATTGGTGAGTAATTAATTACTCAAGGAGCACAGATCATTTGTATCATTTGTGTTGGCTAAGAAAATTGCTAATTAATTAATTAATGTAATAAATCTATGTGCCATGCCCAGTAGGGTATTGGGCTATAGTCAGCCCTAGATACTTTTCTCACATAATCCTACAATAATCCTATGCACAAAATTATCAAAGACATGAAATAGTACTCTTTTTGAGGAAGGTGGCTTTTGTAACCCAATATTTAAGAATAGCTTCTCTGATTGTTTTCATGCACTGGATAACTCCAGTCTCATTTTTTTTAATGTTTATTTATTTATTTTTGAGAGAGAGATAGAAGGAGGGGCAGAGAGAGAGAGGGAGAGAGAGAGAATCCCAAGATGGCTCTGCACTGTCAGCACAGAGCCTGATGCGGGGCTGGAACTCATCAACAGTGACATTGAGCTGAAATCAAGAGTTGGACACTTAACTTATTGAGCCACCTAGGTGCCCTCACTCCAGTCTGATTTTAAAATAGTGTCTTCCATTCATCCCTAAGACCACACTTGGAGCTTTCAGTCCAAGGAACTGGAACTTGGAGCTTTCAGTCCAAGGAAGGAAGGAACAAGAGAAATGCTTTGGGTAAGATGAGCCTTTTTGGATGGATTAATGAAAACCAAGTCTCTCTAGTTAGGTTTTTTTTTTTTTTTTTTTTAATGTTTTTTTTTTTTGTTTTCAAAGAGAGAAAGAGAGAGAGAGAGAGACAGGGCATGAGTGGGGAAGGGGCAGAGAGAAGAAGGGGACAGAGGATCCAAAGTGGGCTCTGTCCTGACAGCAGAAAGCCGGATGTGAGGCTCAACCTCAGGAGCCTCATGACCTGAGATCATGACCTGAGCTGAAGTCAATTCACTCAACTGACTAAGCCACCCAGGTACCCCTCTAGTTAGGTTAACTGCCAATTAGCTAAGGAGATAGCTTGTCTGTAAGCTGGAGAAAGTGAAGGTTAATACTTTGCAACAGATAGATAGAAAGATAACAAAAGACAGTTGAGAAAGATGGATGGTGAAATACTGGGCAGTTTTCCCTCTCTCAATATTGATTTTTAAAATTAACTTCCTTGGAGAAGAGCATGCTTCAAACGACCCTAAATTAAGTTATAGCTTTCCATGTTTGCATGTGGTAAAACTCCTTCGATTGCATCGCTCAGATACAATCTGGGGCGCCTTACAGGCCAACAGTGGGGCAGAAGCTGCAGAAAGGTAGGCTCTCTGGTGCTGCCCTGGCACAAGCTGGCTTCAGATCTTCTCAAAGGACAGCCCAGTGGAACGCAGGACTTGGAACCACAGACCTGGATTTGGGTCTTGGCCCTCCCATTCACTGGCCCTCCCATTCAGTGTCTCAGCATTCAACTCAAGCTGCTGCTGCTGCTTCTTTTCTTCTTCTTTTAACATTTATCTATTTATTTTGAAGAGAAGGAGTGTGCAGGGGGTGGGGGTGGGGGGGCGGGGGGAGAGAGAGAGAGAGAGAGAGAAAGAGAGAGAGAATCTCAAGCAGGCTTCACACGGTCAGCACAGAGCCCGGTGCAGGGCTTGATCTCATGAGCTGTGAGATCACGACCGACCCGGGCCAAAATCAAGAGTTGGATGCTTAATGACTGGGCTACCCAAATGCTGTAGCAGGATTCTTTCTGACACTGAGGCTTTTCTTTCCAGGAAGTAACTTTATTCCTGCCAGCACCGCTCAGTTGGGTTCATACCTGGAAAACTGAGCCCCGAAGGCCACATGGTGTAGTTTTCTACCTATTTTTTACTTCTTTGTCTCCCATATATGGTAACACACAAACATGCGGTCTGATTAAGTGGTCTCACGTTACACGGTCATGAGGGATGTTGTCACGCATGCCTACAGCCAGGTTGCCTTGAGGCTTGTTTTTTTTCTTTCCTTAGGGCCGGGAACCCTACCACAGTGCCCTCCAACTCAAGCTTTTAAATCACCATTTTGTCACCTGTAGAGTGGGTGGTAACACCTACTTCACAGAATTGATGTAAGCGCTAAAAGAATCAAGGTAGAGCTTTTGGCAGTTTGGCGTATGGACAGAAGCTATTATTATTGTCGTTAACTCTGGTAGTTGAATGAAGCACTCAGAAATAGCTTTGCCTTAGACTAGGAATTCCTGCCTGCCTGGGAGAAGTGGGGTTTTCCATGACACTTGTTACTGTCTTTTGATAGTAGCCATTCTGGCTCGCGTGAGGTAATATCACATTGTGGTTTTAACTTGCATTTCCCTGATGACTAGTCAGGTTGAGCAACTTGTCATGTGTCTGTCGGACATTCATATGTCTTCTTTAGAAGAATGTCTATTCAGAGCCTCTGCCCATTTTTAAACTGGATTTTCTCTCTTTCTGTTGCTATTGAGTTGTATGAGTTGTTTATGTATTTTGCATATGAACTCCTTATCGTGTTTATGACTTGCAGATATCTTCTCCCATTCAGTATGATGCCTTTTCATTTTGTCGATGGTTTCCTTTGCTGGTGCAGAACCTTCTGGGTTGATGTTGTCCCACTTGTTATTTGTGCTTTTGGCGCCTTTGCTTTTAATGTCAAATCCAAAAAATCATCACCAAGACTGGTGTGAAGGAGCTTGCTGCCTATGTTTTCTTCTAGGAGTTTTATGATTTCGGGGCCCCCATTCAAGTCTTTAATCCATTTTGAATTAATTTTTGTGTGTGGTGTATGATAGTGGTCTAGTTTCATTCTTTTGTATATGGCTGTCCGGTTTTCCCAACACCGTTTATTGAAGAGACTGTTCTTTCCCCATTATACATTTTTGGCTTCTTTGTTGATATTTAATGATATGTGTGTGGGTTTATTTCTGGGCTCCCTATTTTGTTGCATTGTGTCCGTTTTTATGCCAATGCCACACTATTTTGATTACTATAGCTTTGAAATACAGTTTGAAATCACCAAGCACAATGCCTCCAGCTTTGTTCTTTTTCCTTGGGATTGCTTTGGCTATTCAGGGTTTTTTTTTTTGTGGTTCCATACACATTTTGGGAATGTTTATTCTAGTTCTGTGACAGGGCTGGGATTTCTTTTTTTTTTTTTTTTTTCCTTTTAAGTTTCTATTTAAATTGTAGTTAGTTAACATATATGGTAAAATTGGTTTCTGGTGTAGAATTTAGTGATTCATCACTTGCATATAACACCCAGTGTTCATCACAAGCTGGGATTCCTTGTGTTGCTTTCTGTTCCTCCAGCTCCACCCGTCACCTCGGCCCTAGGAGACTGGGTGGCATGGGTTGTGTGAAAAGTCTCTCCTGCTGCCTGGTTTCTGGTTGGTTTTGGCCAGTGAAGGCTGTTGGTAGGGAATGAGAGAGAGGGAGGAAAGTAAGGTTGGGAGTTAATTCCTCTGGCTCCCTCTCTGCAGGGTTGTCTTGGCCCCATGATGAGGTAATAACAGAAATTGAGAGTAAGAGTTTATAAACTTTCATAGCAATTTGACAGGGATATTTTATATCTGTTGAATCTAATAACAAAAAATTGAGCTTGTACTTTATGTGTTTTCAAATATCATATTTTCTTCTAATAAATTTTGATTGCATTTTATAAAAGTACTAGTCTGAGAAGAGTTAGGTTAAGAAAAATCAACATGGAAACAAAAACTCCAAACCTGGTCTTTCTGAACGACTCTCTTTTTGCATTCTGAGGATCACTCCTGCACAGTCCCCACAGGCCTAAAGGTGGAAACACCCCTATGGATACAAACCCCAAATGACTCCACTGTGCCTGTGGCTCCCCTAATCCAGGCCACCTTTGTAAATGAGCCTATCTTGAATGATCCTAACTAAACCTTGTCATCTGATTCCTATTGGGACCCTGACTGACACAAGGTAAACTAAAAGGGGTGGGGAGACATTGGAGGAGTTGACATAAAAATGGCAGGGAATTAATTGTAGCAGCATGAGTGAGGTATGGATGGAGAAGAAGATTCCAGATGACGTGACCAAAGCCAGGGTCAACTGGATTTAATAAGAGATGAAGACGGCTTGAGTTAAGGCACTAAGGAAGGAGTGTATTCATGGATATTTAGGGAACTGCATTAGGCAAACAGAAACCACTGTATAAATAGTTCAGGCAGAAAGAAATTGAAGATGGCAGAGGCCGGCAAACTAGGATCTGTGCACCAAATTCAGTCCACTGTTTGTTGTTATAAATAAACTTTTAGTGGAACACAGTCACACTCCTCTGTGTATGTATTGTTGAGGACTGCTTTTGCACTACAATGGCAGAGTTGAGCACTTGTGACAGAGACTGCACGTGGCCCTCAAAGCCTAAAATGTTTACCATCTGGCTTTTCACAGAAAGTTTGGTGCCTCCTGGAACATTGGGAAGTAGGTATATACAGAACTGTAGGAATAGATGGGGAAACAAACATCATGGAAAATTACTGCTGGTTTTTAGGCGATCAGGAGGCTGAAGAAATTGCAGGAAATACTGGCTCCGTTGATCTCAGCTGTCCGACACATCAGAATAGGTGGTTGCCCACAAATCTCTGCAAGTCTCACGTGTGCAGACACACATGCCCCCTACTGCCAGAGGGGAAAGGGCTTCTTTTCTTTTGTTTTTCAGTCTGATGCAAGTGCCCCTCACTCACTGGCAGACTCTAAATGAAACTGGTTGTCTTTTCCCAGCTTGCTTCTTTAATACAGAGGTCAGCATAAGAGGGGCTGGATTCACAAGCCCAGAGCTTTGAGATGACTAGTAAGGGGTAAGGAAATATGGAGGACGGGATGACTCCCAGGCTCGGGTGACTGTGATGGATGGTAATGCCGTCATGGAGAAGGAGAAGAGCTGAAGAGAAGGTTCTGGACAGGAAGAGAGGCATTGCCAAGAGGTTAGATCCCCAAGCCCCTGCCAACCGTGGAGTCGCAGCCATCTTCCCCAATGGGATTTTACTCAGACTCCCTCAGTCAGTGATATTCATGGAATAAAACCATAACGTATTTTTGACATAAAAAATTAGTATTCCAAACCTGGGATTAACATATCTTTCCACAGCTGATGAACATCCAGCCTTCGGGCTAAAGCAGTTATAAATCTTCCTTTGGTAGGTTTATGGGAGACCTTCTAGGACTGGGAAATGTTGGCAATCTCTTCGGCCCAAGGACCCTGTTTTCATGCAGGAACTGTGAATGGTAGAGAGAGGCCTGAAGCAAAGCAAAGCAGTGAGAGGAGCAGACTGGAGGAAGAGGTCACGAGGCAAAGGATGGAGAGGAGAGAAAGTGGTTGACCTGGGGATGGGTCTCATTAAAATGATGAGAGGTCATCAGTCCCCATACGGGACAATGGGAGGATGTGAGGAAGGGGTGTTGGGACAACTGCTGACCAGCCTTACACCTCTGTCTTCACCTCATTTCCTGTCTCAGTTGTCAGCCAGGGTGCTTCCTCCTGGAGTCCATGCTATGCTGTTGACTGGGGACCATACTCTGAAATTTAACAAGACTGATATAAAACTCCCTTTCTTATCTGAGCAAATGGAAGCCATGAGACGCAAGGACTTCACTGTGTGCCATTTTGCTCCAGCAAAGCTCATTTTATTAGCTTGCTTCCTCCAAATCGGTAATAGTCCAGCTTGTAAATACATCCTTATGTCCTACCTTAGATCTGACTAATTAGTGCCTGTCTTCTAACTGAGGAATGCCTTCTAATGGTTTCTATATGCAAATACAATAGGTGCTTAAACATCAGTAATTGTAAACACACAGTAATTTGAACGGTTATGGTTAAGATAAAAGTTTTGAGTCCAATTTGTAAATATAGAAATGGGTCATCATCTGTGACTAGGAACTCTGTGGTCATTGTCAAAAGGCCTGAGAGATTTTCAAGATCTCATAACAAATGAGAAGCCTAACAGGGATCTGCACCTGTCTGTTCTCACAGTGTCTTGGAAAAATTGTTGATATTAGGATTACTTTGGAAGGCTTCTCCTGGTTCAGCCCTGTGATATTTCTGGTTGGGAGTAAAAGAAAATGGAGAAATGTATTAGTCCAAATTCTCTTATTTTCCAAGTAGCAAAAAAGCAATTTATTGGCTTATACATCTATAAACCTGAGAAGGAGTTCAGGCATGGCCATATCCAGAGGCTCAAGGTGTTCCTCTCCAGTTCTGGCTTGCCTTTCTTTGTTTTGGTTTCCTCCTCAGTACCACCTCACAAGCAGACAAAGAGGCCCCAGGCAGCATCAGGCTTACCTGCTCCTTAAAGCAACAGTCCCTCTTTTCTGACTGTGAAGATGGTAAAAATCTGCTAAGAGATTTGATGGTCCAAGCTGGGGTTGACTTTTCTTGAACCAGTCACGTGCCCACTCTCAGGGAAGAGGACTGTGTCAGCTCTGTGTAAGTTGATTTGGGAGGGGAGAGGATTGATTCTCCAAGCAGATGCTAAGGTTAAAAACCTAGTTTTATTACAAGGATAACAAGGTGGACACATCCTGTATTCTACTCCATCATCAACTTTAATCTATTCATTCATTCTGCAAACACATATTCATGTGGCCTGGCCAGCTGCGGGGGTCACCAGGTGAGTAAGATGGGTTCCTGTCCTCTTAAATCTAAGGGAGGAACTTGAATCTAAGGGATCCTGAGTTCCTAGGGAGGGTCCTCTTGGTTACTTGCAAAGCATCCTACTGACTAGGAAGGGAGAACCGCAGCTCCTCCAGGAAGCCTGCTGACACCGGGGGTTCCTGCCAGCACCTGCCAATAACGGCCCTTTCAGCTTCATGGGGCTCCTCAGTGGGTTCTGTGACCCAACCAATTAAGTAATGGCTGGTGGAGAGCGAAAGAGGAGCGCGCTGCTGGCTCTCCTTCTGCCTGGGCTGTGGGCGCCCCGTGCAGGAGGACTGGAGCACTTGCGCGCCGGGGACACCTGCGGGTCTCCGCTGGCTTCTTTCCTTCCTGATCTCGTAACAAACTGGGCCTAGAAACGCTTGGTTTGAAGCGATGCCAAGCTGTGTATGTTTACCACCTGCGCCTCATTAACTGGCGGCGCCATAAGCGCCTTGTAAAGGAGCCCAAACTGACGTCACGTGGAGCCCGGGCCCGTCTCTCCAGCCACTTGGCCCACCAGGGCGCCGCGCATCCTGGCCTTGACACTTTCCTGCTCAGGTGAGTTTGCTCAGCCACGGTCATAGTCACAGTCCTCATCAAAATAGTATCAACTAGACACCCGGCTAGGCGCTCTGCATCCAATTTCTTGTTTAATATTCACAATCACCGTACCCGAGAGCGTTTTACCGACGACAGAGGCTTGAAGAGAAGCAACTGGCCCAGCTCACGTGGTTAGGAAGCGACAGGGTCAGGCCAGAGCCACAAGAGGGCGCGCTCCTCATTTTTCCATATTGTTCTACGGTTTCGCTTTTCCTGGGGGAAACCGACGTTGTATTTTGACTCCGGTGAAAATCCACGTGAACACCGTACGCATGTATGTATGCGTATGTATGTATATGTATGCATGTATGTATTGGAAGGACAGGGCGGCATTGGGAAACGGGCTGCAGGTACTGTGAGCACATTTCTGGAACACAACATTATGCTGCATCTGTTGTGACAGGAGGCAGAATTTTTGCATTAGGCGTCATGTACCATTTGGGAGGTTGGTCATCAGTACCATATGGGGCGAAACTGTAAAGCTACCGAGGCTTTTGTGAGTTATGGCTGGCAAGCCACATCGTGTGTGTATGCATGCAAGCTTCCACACTTTTCTAGATCTTCCTTTCATGTTAGTCCTGGGCATTCCCTTGCCTTGGTAACATTTGGAATTAAAGTCTGGAGAGGCTGTTTTCCTCTGCCTAAGGTAATCTAAAGGCTCCAGTCTTCCTTTTTTTCCACCGCTCTCTCGCCCCTCCCCCCCTTTCCCCTTGTTCCCAACTCTTGGGTCTGACTGAAGCTTCTGTACATTTAAGTTGTACTTACTCTTTTCTTAAAAAAAAATTGAGTATGTAAATATTTATTTTGCATACCCTCTGTTTTTTATGAATAACACAAAGGAATATATAGACATATACAATCTGCCCTTAAAAATATTTCTTAATTAATTTTTTTATTGAAGTGTAGTTGACACATGATGTTACATTTGTTTTAGGTGTACAATGTAGTGATTTGACAACTCTGTACCTTATGCTGTGCTTTCCACAAGTGTAGTTACTGTTTCCTTAAATTATTATTAAACTACTATTACTGTAATTATTATTAAATATTAAAAATTCCATTGACTATATTCTTTATGCTATACCTTTCATCACCATACCTCCCACCCCCACCTTCACCCAGTTTGCCCACCCCCCAGCACGCTCCTTTCTGGTGACTACCAGTTTGTTTTCTTTTTTTGTTTGTTTTTAATTTTTCAAATGTTTATTCATTTTTTATATAGAGACAGAGTGTGGGCAGGGGAGGGGCAGAGAGAGAGGGAGACACAGAATCCGAAGCAGGCTCCAGGTTCTGAGCTGTCAACACAGAGCCCGACACAGGGCTCAAACTCACGGACTGTGAGATCATGACCTGAGCCCAAGTCAGATGCTTAGCTGACTGAGCCACTCAGGCGCCCCTACCAGTTTGTTTTCTGAATTTATGGGTCTATTTCTGCTTTGTTCCTTTTTTTTTTTTTTATTCCACATATAAGTACAATCATGTGGTATTTTTCTTTCTCTGTAGGGTTTATTTCACTTAGCATAATATCCTCTATGTCCATCCATGTTGTCATAAATGGCAAGATCTCATGCTTTTTTTATGGCTAATATTCCATTGTGGGTATGTATATCCATATATATATATATATATATACATATATATATATATATATACACCACATCCTCTTCATTCATCTGTTGATGGACACTTGGGTTGCTTCCATATCTTGGCTACTGTAAATAATGTTGCAAAAAACTTAGGTATATATTTTTTGAATTAGTGTTTTTGTTTTCTCTGGGTAAATATCCAACAGTGGAATTACTGGATCATATGGTATTTCTGTTTTTAATATTTTGAGGAACCTCCATACTATTTCCCATTATGCCCATACCAGTTTACACCCCCACCAACAGTGCACAAAGGTTCCTTTTTCTCCACATCCTCGCCAACACTTATTATTGTCTTTTTGACACTAGCCAGTCTGACAGATATGAGGTGATATCTCATTGTGGTTTTGATTTGCATTTCCCTGATGATTAGTGATGTTGAGCGTCTTTTCAGGCGTCTTTTGGCCATCTATATATCTTTGGGAAAATGGCTATTCAGGTTTTCTATCCATTTTTGAATTGGATTATTTGTTTTCTTGGTGTTGAGTTGGATAAGTTCTTTGTATATTTTGGATATTAACTCCTTTATTGGATATATGACTTGCAAATATCTTCTACCATTCGATAGGCCTTTTCATTTTGTTGATGGTTTCCTTTGCTGTGCGGAAGCTTTTTATTAGGTGTAGTCCCAATAGTTTATTTTTTAATTTTTTTAATTAATTTTTTAAAACATATATTTATTTTTGAGAGACAGAGTATGAACGGGGGGAGGGGCAGAGAGAGAGGGAGACACAGAATCGGAAGCAGGCTCCAGGCTCTGAGCTGTCAGCACAGAACCCGATGTGGGGCTTGAACCCACAAACCATGAGATCATGACCTGAGCTGAAGTTGGATGCCTAACCGGCTGAACCACCTAGGTTCCCCCAATAGTTTATTTTTGATTTTGTTTTTCTTGACTGAGGAGACGTATGTAGAAAAATGTTGTGAAGGCTGATGTTAAGGAAATTACTGCCTATGTTTTCTTCTAGGAGTTTTATGGTTTCAGGTCTCACATAATTTAGGTCTTTAATCCATTTTGAGTTTATTTTTGTGAAGTTCTACTTATTATTCACAGAAGGGAATATTGGTGTTGGGAAAGGCCATTTCTGATTGCCTCATTTCAACAGGCCCTTTCTGATTATAAGTATTGCGATCTAGTCTCTAATTATCAATTGATTTAAAGTGACAGTTTTTAAACCTTCATTAAAGAGGTTTGTATACAGTGACCCCCCCCCCCCCGCAACACCCCTCGCCCTGACACCAGACTTGAGGCTTCTGGAGGGCAAAGACCCTGTCTACTTTATGCATTGAAGCCTTACCGTATAGCTGTGTTCAGTGTTGACACCAGGGAAGTGCATATCTGGTACCTGGTGGTACCTCAGAATCAACTTTTTCTCTTTTTAAAAGGCTTTGCTTGGGGATTATGCCAAGATCAGTTTGGGCCGAAGCCTGGCAATCTGTGTTACCTGAAAAAGTGGTCCGCATCCCTGTGGCATCCATCCCTGCCGCACTGATGTCTCCTCCGGCTTGCATCATGGCTTCATGAGGTGGGATGGGGTGAGGGGTTCTCTATGACACTGGGAGAAGAGCTTGAGTCTGTGGGTAGGGGGTTGAACATGGATTGCTGTCACACTACTGCTCCACTCAGAAGTAGACCCTGTGGTGGGAGAAATCCTTCTGATGGGCTGAGCTGTGAGCAGTACCCTTGTTGGTCTATTTTGTATGGAAGGAGAGATGGCCTGAGGTACTTTACACAGACTCCTAGGCAGTGGTGAATACTTTGGTTAGTGTGGAAGCAATAGGTGTGGAAGATCTGAGGCCAGGATTCTGGAGAAGCCTTTGATTGAACCAGAGGAGTGGTCACAAAGCATGTAGATCTTTATGTTGACCATCAAGACCCAGCAGAAGGGTCACTCCACAACCAGGTAGACGAGATGACTCACCTGGTAGATGTCTGTCAGCCTCTGCCCTTGGTCACCGCAGTGCCCACACGATGGGTCCATGGATGATGGAACTTCAGTAGCAGGGATAGAGGCTCTGCATGGGTTCCTTCTGACCGAAACACGTCCAGTTACTGTCACTGCTGAATATCCAAAGTGTTGGTGGCAGAGACCAAAAATGAGCCTTCAGTGCGGTACTACTTCTTAAGGAGTCCAGCTAGATTTGCTGGCAAGTTGATGCCACCAGGCCTTTATCACACTGCAGGGGACAGTGATCCATCCTTTATGGAACTGATTCCCTCAGATACCTGTTTTCTTTTCCTGTGCTTCTGCTAGTATCATCAAGGGTTCACAGAGTGCCTGCTTACTGACATGGGATCCCATGTTACGGCTTTTCATACCAGGGGCCTGTTTTTACAGTGAAGGAAGTGTGATAATGAGCATATAAGCAGAGAATCATCATATGCCATATCACATAGGAGCCAAATAGAAGATTGGAATGGCCTGTGGTGCCTTTTACCCTTCAGCTGGAATCAGCTGGCCACAGATCTCAGTTATGTCGTTGAGATAAAGCCTCCCAGGGACCCAGGGACTCTGGATGCTTATGTTTCCGTGGAGAAGGCCATAGGCTAGAGGGGCCAGATGAGTAGGGGCAGTGGTCTGGGAGGGTGTCTTCAGTGGCACGCCAGACAGCTAGGAGTAGGGGCAATGGAAGAGCTTAATGGCGGCAGAAGAGGGTGGCAGACAACCAAACAAAACCCAGAAATAGGTGTCTGTATCCTCTCTCTGGTGGTTCTGACCAATGAAGCTAAGGGAGGACTTGGGAGTCTGTACTTTAAAAAACTCTTGAGGTGAGTAGGGTGCTCACCCAGGTTTGGAAACCACGTAAGTGTGGAAAGGGGACTGAACATGGAGCAGAAAGAGGCAGATGTGAGTCCTGGCTTCCCCACTTGCCCAGGGTGACCTCCCTTCATACAGGGTTACTGATTTGCTCATTTATACCCTTTTCTCATTTATAAATTTGGGCTTATGATATCAAATGGGATAATAGTGTGTGAACCATTATTAAATGAGTTAATACACATAAGGCACGCAGAACAGTGTGTGATTAGCACCAGAGTGCTATTAAAGCATCAGGTATTTAAATGTGCACAGAAAAGAGACTGATCAGGGCCAAAGACAGACCTGAATTTTTCCTGTCTATTATTAGCTCTTCCAGAATCCAGCAGTGGGGGCCCAGGCTACCATTTCTTTCTTTCTCCTCCCCCTAATTTTTCTTTGGAAATAACTTCAAACTTACAAAATGTTGCAAATATGAAATAGTGCAAGGAGCCCCTATATACCCTTTACTCACATTCACCTATCAGGACATTTTGCTCCTGTTTATCACTTGTGTGTATGTGTGTTTTGGTATTTTATTTATTTTTTTTAATTGACATCCAAGTTAGTTAGCTTATAGTGCAACAATGATTTCAGGAGTAGATTCCTTGATGCCCCTTACCCATTTAGCCCATCCCGCCTCCCACAACCCCTCTAGTAACCCTCAGTTTTTTCTCCATATTTATGAGTCTCTTAATGTTTTGTCCCCCTCCCTGTTTTTATATTATTTTTGTTTCTCTTACTTATGTTCATCCCTTATATGAGTGAAGTCATATGATTTTTGTCTTTCTCTGACTAATTTCACTTAGCATAATACCCTCCAGTTCCATCCACATAGTTGCAAATGGCAAGATTTCATTCTTTTTGATTGCTGATACATATACTCCATTGTATATGTATATACCACATCTTCTTTATCCATTCATCCATCGATGGACATTTGGGCTCTTTCCATATTTTGGCTATTTTTGATAATGCTGCTATAAACATTGGGGTGTATGTGTCCCTTCGAAACAGCACACCTGTATCCCGTGGATAAATGCCTAGTAGTGCAATTGCTGGGTCGTAGGGTAGTTCTATTTTTAGTTTTTTGAGGAACCTCCATACCATTTTCCAGAGTGGCTGCACCAGCTTGCATTCCCAACAATGCAAAAGAGATCCTCTTTCTCTGCATCCTCACCAACATCTGCTGTTGCCTGAATTGTTAATGTTAGCTGTTCTGACAGGTGTGAGGTGGTATCTCATTGTGGCTTTGATTTATGTTTCCCTGATGATGAGTGATGTGGAGCATTTTTTCATGTGTCAGTTGGCCATCTGGATGTCTTCTTTGGAGAAGTGTCCATTCGTGTCTTTTGCCTGTTTCTTCACTGGATGATTTGTTTTTGGGTGTTGAGTTTGATCAGTTCCTCATAGATTTTGGGTACTAACCCTTTATGTAATATGTCGTTTGCAAATATCTTCTCCCATTCCGTCGGTTGCCTTTTAGTTTTACTGATTGTTTCCTTTTCTGTGCAGAAGCTTTTTATTTTGATGAGGTCCCAAGAGTTCATTTTTGCTTATTTGTGTTATCTTTCTTCCTCTCTCTCTAAACATATGGAATATTTGTAAGTACACATTTATATATACATACATACATTTATATATGTATACATATTATATATATGTGTGTATATACATTTTTTGAATAATTTAAGGTAAATTACATGTATCATGGCCTTTAACCCTAAATACTGCATTATACTAAGTACTAAAGTATAGTACTAGGTGTACTAAATACTGCAATATGGGTAGTCTCTGACATAACTATAGTACAGTTATCAACCTCACAAATTTTCACTGATACAATATTTTGCCTAGTCTAGTGTTCATATTCTACTTTTATTACTGATCTAATGATCTCCTCTCAAGCACTTCCCTCTTTTAGTATAGGATCCAGTGTCGTGGGGGGTATTACGTTTAGTTGTCATGTCTCTTTAGCTTTCTTTAATCTGGAACATTTCCATAGCCTTTGTTTGTCTTTTATGACATTGACATTTTCCCCAGCTTTATTGAGATATAATTGACTTGTATATTGCAAATTGATGACCACCCTAGCATTAGCTGACACTTGCATCATGTCCTGTAATTACCATTTCTTTTTTTGTGGGAAGAACATCTAAGATCTACTCTTTTAGCAACCTTCAAGTATATGATACAGTAATATTAACTATAATCAGTATGCTGCACATTAGATCCATAGAACTTACTCATCTTCTAAGTGTTGCAGAGGTAGAAACCATATACTGGGGGTCATAGGGCCCATTTTCAGGAATGTTAAGATCAGGCTGGACCCGATCCAGAGTGAGTACACAATTACAGTGTTTTCTTTTGGGTCCTGAGAGATGCCTCTGTGGTCCACAGAATATTAGGCTATTATATAGCCTAATATGAGTGCATGCAAGTTATGAGTATAATCTTGCTTCTCTCCCTGAAAAGGTAAACCATCATTTTAATTATTATTTATTTAGCCCTACTCTGAGGTCTCTGAACTGCCATTTCTTCATAATAATAACTGTAATAATAGTATAAAAAACCAGCAACAATAATGATAATCGCCTGTCTCCCTGGGGTACTGTGAGGATAAAATGAGATAATGAACTCAAAAGTGCTTTGTAATCCAAAAAGAACTATCATTATACTGTGTGTTGCTAAATACCTGTTATTAGCACTTCTCTCTTAGGGTGGGCCTCCCCCCTTGTAAGTTGGAGAGTTTATGTGATGTCTTTATTTTGGACAGAGTGTGTCAACACAGCCTTAGCATTTTCTCCCTCTTTCTTGCGGGAGACAACTAACTTGTAATGAGAGTCTACCATGTGTAAGGTGCTTTATATATACCATCTTATAGTAATTAAAAATAAAACCTTGTTATGATACAGAATCATTGTTATCACTCTTTTTTTTTCTGAACTATTTGAGAGCAAGTTGCAGATATGAAAACTCTATACCTCTAAGTACTACATGGGATCTTTCCCCCCAAATAGTACTTTCCTTATAGCCACCAATCAATCCTCCAAATGAAAAAAATCATTATTAATACATTTCTACCCAAGTTTTTCCAACTCTCCCAACAATGCAAACTCCCCCCTCCCCCCCGCCCCGCCCCGGCCTTTCTGGTTTAGGATTCAGCCGAGCATCTCACTATATTTCATTGTCATGTCTTTTTGGTCTCCATCAGTCTGGAGTAGTTCCTCAGTATTTCCTTGTCTTGCATGGACTAGAAAGATTTACAGAGTACTGACCTTTCCATTCTGAAGGCTGACCTTCAACCTGGGTCTGTCTGATGTGTTCTCATGACCAGACTCACGTTGTACATTCTTGGCAGGAATTCCACAGAGAGGATGCTGTGCTCTTGGTGTATCATACCAGCAGGCAACTGATAGTAACTCTTCCCATTAATATCTGGTGATACTAACCCTGACCACCTTGTCAAGTTGGTTTCTGTCAGATTTCTACACCAATAAAGCCACCATATTTTCCCCATTGTGATTAGCAAATATTTGGTGGGGAGATAGTCTGAAATCAGCAATATCCTGTTCCTCATTAAACCTCTACTCATGTGCCTTAGCAATTGTTAATAACTCTCTCCATTATGGTTGCCAAATGGTGTTTTTTTTTTAAGTTTATTTATTTGGAGAGAGAGAGAGAGAGAGAGCGAGCACAAGTGGAGGAGGGGCAGAGAGAGGGAGAGAATCCTAAGCAGGCTCTGCACTGTCAATGCAGAGCCTGATATGGGGCCTGAACCCATGACCTGTGAGATCATGACCTGAGCCAAAATCAAGAGTCAGATGCTGAACTGACTGAACCACCCAGGTGCCCCCCAAATGGTGATTTTCTATGTCCATCATTCCATCTTCATTTATTAGCTGGCATTCTACTGTAAGGAAGGGCTTTGCCTGCCCCCCCCCCCCCCATTTATTTATCCATTTTTACCTTTAAGGTCTCATGGACTCTCATTTTATTCAGTGAGCTATAAGCCATCACTGTCATTTATTTTAGAGTTTAAAATGTTCAGGTTTAGCTAGTGGGACCCCCTTTAAGCTGACTCCTTAGTCCTTTTGACATATCTTCATTAACCTCTGAGTGTTCCTCACTTCCTGACACAGCAGGATATTTCAGATTCATCTTGGACTTGTACTCCTTTATTTGTTTATATCTTTAAGGTCTTATAGATTCCCATTTTATTCAATGGTAACTGCTCCTTTCACCTCCATTTTGTCTCCCCTCAAATTCATCCTTTACTTTCACCAGATCAATCTTCTAAAAGCTTAGCTACTGTCATTATCTCTTGAACAACCTGTCAGCTTTGATGAGGTAGAAAAAAATCAAAGCTTCTCACCTGGCATTTAAGACACCTCATACTATGTCCTCATCATCCCTAATATCTAATTTCCCAAGATCTTCCTCATTTGCTTCTCAGCGGGTGTCCTAAGTACCTCCCCTCCTCCTATTCTTCCCTCCTTCCTCTCTTCCTTGCATACTCCCTTCCTTCCTCCCTTCCTTCCTTCCTTCCGTACTGTCTCCCTCCCTCTCTTCCTCCCTCCCTCTCTTCCTCCCTCCCTTCCTTCCTCCCTCCCTTTTTCCCTCCCTCTTTTCCTTTCTTCCTCCCTTTCTCCCTTCCTTCCTTTCTTTCTTCCTTCCTTCCTTCCTTCCTTCCTTCCTTCCTTCCTTCCTTCCTTCCCTCCTTCGTACTTATATAGAAGCTATAATGCGCCAGGCTTGGTACCGAGAACACAGCAGTGAATGAAACAAAGTTCTTGCTGTTGTGTAGCTTGTCATGGAGACAGAAAGTAATCACAGAAATACATATAAATCAGGTGATAATAAATGTGAGAGTGAGCAAAGCAGGGTAACGAGACAGATAATGAGAGTAGATTTTGTGTGAGTGAAGGTGTTATCTGTCCCTCTTTCAACTTGTGTGTGTGTGTGTGTGTGTGTGTGTGTGTGAGTGTGTGCACAGTTGTGAGTGCTGTTTTATGGAGGGCACATCTAGTACCTCCATGACTTTGCCTGTGCCATTCTATTTCACAGACCGTCTCCTGTTGACATTTGAGCTTGAATTTGAAGAGGTAAGATTTTCCCCTCTGCATGAAGTTTTCCTTGCTTGCCCAAACACACTGACCTTTCTTCTTCTAAGCAAATAAAACTTGGTAGAAAACATGGATCTGTATATTAAAGCACTTTCTTTATATTAAAGTGATAAAATTATACCAGGCAGTATAAATAGGGCAAGGTTTTTTTTTTAAGGTTTATTTATTTTTGAGAGAGAGAGAGAAACAGAGTGTGAGTGGGGGAGGGGCAGAGAGAGAGGGAGATACAGAATCCAAAGTGGGCTGCAGGCTCTGAGCTGTCAGCACAGAGGCCGACATGGGGCTCGAACCCATGAACTGTGAGATCATGACTTGAGCCAAAGCTGGATGCTTAACTGACCGAGCCACCCAGGTACCTGTAAACGGCATAAGTTTTCAAGGTTAAGAGCTAATCTCATCTTTATATTTGTTTTTCTCTCTCCCTGGACCACGTGGTAGATTCTTAACCAGTTTGAATTAAAACATAATAGAATTAGTGAAAATGGATTCAAAAGAAGAGAAAGATGGTAGACTTTCAGGAGTTAGCGGGAAAGTGATTGTAGCAGCCCTTTCCAGAGTTCTGAGCTAAGATCACATCTAATTCTAGCTTCTGTAGGTTTGAACTCTGGAGCCTCTTCTACTAGGGTTTTATTTTCTGAATTTCAGAGATGGCAGATGATTGACTGAATGTTGCAGATCAGATTTCAGGGTGAGCTGCTCTTGACAGTTATTTCTGATTGATCTTACTTTCTGGTAAATCCTTGCAACAAACCTTAGGGGAAAAAATCACAATGTCAGAATTCAATGCTGTTAGCTTAAAGCAAGCAAGGAAGCAAACAGAGAAGCCTATAATCAATTAGCCCAAACACCTCCATATTATTGGAGTTTTCTAATTTTTCCACCCTTAAATAAACATAGAAACTGCCAAGTTTAAAGTTTAGGTTAGATACTTTCTGCCCTGTGTAGGTACCTGAAGTGTTCCCCAGATTGTTTCTGCTTGTCCCGTGCTGCTTTTGAAGAGGGTCAAGATGAATTGCACCGATGGTGCTGTAGGTGGCGCTGTGTACTCAACGCGTGGTGGTCCCCGCGTCTCCAAGATTTTCATTTGGAGATGGCGTCTGGCATCTTTTTAGTTAAACTTGATCTATCTGCTCAGCTTCTGTGGAGCAAGTCTGAGAAACAGATTAGCCGATTTCTGACCCTAAACGGAAGGTCAGCCGTTTTGTGCTCAAATGTAGCATTCACCCCAGGCTGGATCATGTCCCGCGCTGGGCTTTGGAATTACGCCCATAAGCTATGAAAATGACCCTGAGGTGTTTCTTCCTAGCCTCTGCCTAGCGGTCTTTTCTGGGTTTTGTACTCGGAAGCAGAGAGTGCATTAGAGTCACATTCTACATTAGAGTCACATTCTAAGCCCGTGAGGATGGAGGAGTTGGGTTGAACATAACTCATCAGCTTTCTTTTAAGCAGCAAGGCTGCTGCTTGGTGTTTTAGGTGGCATAGCTCAATTTCTAAATCCAATATTGCCCTTTAAAGGGGGCACCTTAATCAAATGAGGCCTTTATTGCTCCAACCTTGCTCCCAAGTCCTGTAGCTTGTTGTTTGCTGTTAAAAACCCTCATGACCATTCAGGAAACTCAGTCTCAGATGTTATGCATGCTCTGTGATTGTATACGCAGAGCACCTAATAACAGGGTGCTGAGTGTATCATTTGTCAGCCAAGCTGCAGGATCTCAAATTCCTTAATTAAACTTGCAGGTTTCAGGTTTCAGAAAATGAACCCATGTCTTATTTTTATAGAATTTGAACATGTAGAACTGAGAGAATTGGAAAGCACCTTAGAACCATGTGCTAGATGACCTTCTAGTATATTACAGTTCTAATTCCCTAAACACATTCACTAAAGGCATGTGTAACTTTAAGTGTCTCATATTTTTTTGCACTGAAGGGAATGAGGTGACACTTCCTGCCACATTTCTATAATGAAGTTATTAAAGTCGAGTTTGATTATTTTTATTTTTTCCTGTTTATTGTTTTCCAGTGACTTCTCTTTTCACTTGTCACCAGTAGATGGCTCTATGGCACTCCTTGAATTGACAGGACTTAGTTTGGTGCCATTAAAATAGATGAGGTTAATTCACTTCTGCCCTGGCCAGTGGGGAAATCTTGAGCTGTGTCATTCAGTCCCACAGGTGAGGAGAATGGCAGATGAAGGCTTCCCACCCCTGAGCCCCCATCACCATCTCTACCCTCTGTGTCTGGATTTTTGGGGCCTCAGGTTGTGTGTGTGTGTAGAGTGGGGTGGTGCACTGGAGCAGTCAGATATTAAGTCTGGTGCACCTGGGCAGCAGTCCTTCTGGATGGCCAGTGGGCAGTGTGCGGGATGCTGTTGATTACAGATCACCCCCAGATGGCAGAGGACAGGATGGTTAGCATGGCTGCTCTAACCTGGGTGTAGAGCGCCTACATGAATGGAAAAAAATCTGGGCCATTTGTGAGCATGAACTCCGCTTCCATTGGTTTTCCCGGTGCTGCTTGAATGCAGGGGACCATGGGGGCACATCTCTGGATGTTTCCTGTGCTTCTGTCCACAAGTATCTCCAAGTGAGGGCCCTTTGTCAGTTCCCCACATCACTTCCCTTTCATCACCTTTCCCTCCTCCTTCCCCATCGCTCACTCTGCTGTTGGAGAAGACTCACCCTACGGGTGTTTGTGCCCAGTCACAGGTTTTTCTAAATCTTTTTGTTTTACTCTTGTGAAGTGGAGATTGCTAGTGCTCCCTCACACCTGGCCTTTCTATCCTTCCTGAGCACATGGGAAGGTGAAGCTTTCTAGCCTCTCTTATAGTTAGGTGGGGCCATGTGACTTGTTCTGACAGAAAATAGGAATGGAAATGGCACTTAACTGGTTCCAGGCAGTATGGACTGAGGCATGTACCGACCAATCCCCCACCCCTATTTGTATGTTGAAATCTTACCATTCCAGTGCCTTAAAATGTGACTCTATTTGGAGATGGGACCTTTAAAAGGATAATTATGGTTGGGACACCTGAGTGGATCATTTGGTTAAGCATCCCACTCTTGGTTTTTGCTCAGGTCACAATCTCATTGTTCGAGCCCTGCATTGGGCTCTGTGCTAAGTGTGGAGCCTGCTTGGGATTCTCTCTCTCTCTCTCTCTCTCTCTCTCTCTCTCTCTCTCTTTCTCTCTCTCTCTCTCTTTCTCTGCTCCTCCCCCTTCACACATGCACACAAACACACACTCTCTCTCAAAATAAATAAATAAGTAACTTAAAAAATGATAATTATGGTCAAATGAGATTGTAAGGGTGGGGCCCTAGTCCAATATGAATTCTTGTAAGAAGAGCAAGAGAGACCAGGGATGTGCACGTATACAGGAAAGATCATAAGGAGGACACAACAAGAAGGTGGCCATTTGCGAGCCAAGGAGAGAGGCCTCAGGAGACACCAAACTTGCTGACAACTTGATACTAGATTTCCAGCCTCCAGAACTGTGAAAAATAAATTTCTATTGTTTGAGCCACCCAGTCTGCGGTATTTTGTTATGGCAGCTCGAGCAGACTAATACACAGGCTGAGGAATTTTAAATTGAATTAATTTTTTTAAATGTTTATTTATTTTTTTTAGAGGGGAGGGGGGAGAGGCAGAGAGAGAGGGAGACACAGAATCCGAAGCAAGCTCCAGGCTCTGAGCTATCAGTGCAGAACCTGACGTGGGGCATGGACCCATGGACTGTGAGATCATGACCTGAGCTGAAGTTGAACACCCAACTGACTGAGCCACCCAGGTGCCCCTAAATTGAATTTTAATTTTAAAGTGAGCTCCCCAGTCTCTCCATTCTTTTGCTGCACTGACCTTCAGGATTGTGTGTTCCAGGTGATGGAAGGCCCAACCCAAGTAAGTTTTCTTGTGCCAAGCCACTGATGTTTCTGGTTTGGTTTTGCTGTGGGATAGCCTAATATTAATCAGGCAGACTGATTCAATCTGGACCTTGCCTTTTGAATACAAAAGCTGAGCATCTGACCCTTTGGATCTGCAGTTCTAGGGGATGAATCCTCCTTGAGGCAGCGGATGCTTTGTGTCTGAATGCATGAATGGGGCTGAGCTCACAGGGTAATTGGGAATATGGAGGTGAAAAGAATTGGTTAATGCATCAAAATATTCTGCTGCTGCAATTATATAGGCCTTCAATGGACCAAAGAGGGTTCCTCTTAGTGTTCAAGCTGTACCCTCCAGGGTTCAGGGATTTGCTAAGATGCTTTTGGTGGGCGTCCCAGGCAAGGTGAGCCTCTGGCTTTTTTTTCTTTAATTAGAGCAACTCTACTTTTATCTGTTCTCGGTTCTGTGTGAGACTTAATTTAAATGAAGAGTTCTGTTGCTAAAGAAATTTAAAAAATCACTGTGGTAGTTCCAAACAGTTAAATAATTACAGATTTTATGAGTATATGCAGTCTTTGTAGCTTGAAGTTTTGTTTGATTCGGGCAGAACACTATATGGATGGGTTCAAGGTCATGGTTCTCGGTTTAGCTAACTTACTCCATCCTCTGGGTGTCAAAAAAAAAAAAAATCTCTGACTCACGGAAACAGATTTGTACAAAGGAGAAGATTTACTTATTGTGGGCCCTCATGTATTATTTTATGTTTAAAAAAGGTATTTATGGGGGGCACCTGGGTGGCTCAGTTGGTTGATTGCCCGACTTCAGCTCAGGTCATGATCTCACGGTCATGAGTTCAAGCCCTGCATTGGGCTTGCTGCTGTCAGCTCGGAGCCTGGAGCCTGCTTTGGATCCTCTGTTCCCCTCTCTCTCTGCATCTCCCCCACTCTCTCTCAAAAATAAATAAGCATTTAAAAAAAGATATTTATGGAAGACACCAATGGCACATAGTGTTGCAGCAGTGATACTAAAGCCTGGAATATATGGATTACACATGCGGTTGTCACTCCCCATCCTGTGCTTACAGCAGACATTGCTAATTGATCACAGAACTAATTGCTGAGAGCCTAGATATAGTCCTGCAGTTCTTCTCAACACAGTGCTCGAGGCAGCCTCTTCCAAGTAACTGGTGTCAGCACATGAAATCAGACCTCTTTTACCATCTTTATGCATAGTCAGTAATGATTGGGATTCATTATCTATGTCTTTGAATGCTGGGTTTTAGAGTTGTAATAAGGTTGGTACCTGAGCGGTCAGTACTTCTGGAAGCCCACAGTGGCCATACTGATTTAAATTTAAATTTGAGGGGCGCCTGGGTGGCTCAGTCGTTTAAGCGTCCGACTTCGGCTCAGGTCATGATCTCACGGTCCGTGAGTTCGAGCCCCGCGTCGGGCTCTGTGCTGACAGCTCAGAGCCTGGAGCCTGTTTCGGATTCTGTGTCACCCTCTCTCTCTGACCCTCCCCCGTTCATGCTCTGTCTCTCTCTGTCTCAAAAATGAATAAACATTAAAAAAAAATTTTTTTTTAAATTTAAATTTGAAATGTGTTCTAGGTAAAGGTCCTGTTGGGTTTAAGTATTTGAAATGAGAATGTATGGGTCAAGATCCTGGCTGGTAACAGGCACATACTCAAAGTGATGACGCTGCAGAGAACTTACTGAAGGGGCTGTGACAGACTTCAGGGTGGCATCAAGGAACCTGAGAGGGATGGTGAAGCATCCAGGTACATTCCCAGGTACAAGGGAAAATAAATTCTCGTCTGGCCTGAATGCAAACAGAAGGGACACTGTTCAAAGATCCTGGGAGGAACTGGAGACCTGGAAGAGGGCCAGGCCTTAAGCTGAGGGGCACAAGTGGGAGAGATGGAGCAGAGAGGCAGCTGGGGGAGCAGACATCCTGACCCTTCTCTCTTTCTGCCATTAAAAAAAAGTTTATTTATTTATTTTGAGAGACAGAGAGAGAGAATGAGCAGGGGAGGGTCAGAGAGGGAGGGAGAGACACAGAATCCTAAGCAGGCTCCAGGCTGTTAGTGCAGAGCCCGATGCGGGGCCTGATCTCACAGACTATGAGATCATGATCTGACCCTAGATCAAGAGTTGGGCGGTTAACTGACTGAGCCACCTATGCGCCCCTCCTTCTGCCATATGATCTTTTAGTGCCTTCTAGTGTGCGAGCCCAAAATTTACTGAACAGACCCTTTCCATAAATTCTTTGCAGTTTAATGAGAAAGCTAGAGATTGAGGAGCTCAGGTGATGGAGGTCAAGCCCCAGGGCACAGAGAAGGGAGGAGAATGCTTCTGGTGGGTGGGCTGAAGAGTAGTCAGCATAGGGAAGTATCTGCAAGAGCTCCACGAGAGCAGGGACTTGATCTGACATGTTCATTGCTGTATCTCTAACACCTGGAATGGCGGGAATGTGCTGGACACATAGTAAGTACTCAACACTTATCTGTTGAGTGAATGAATAAATATCCTGAATACTGGACATACGGCCTTTTTACCAAAATGCCCAACTCAGAATTTAGGAATTATTGAGGAGTTCTCTGGAAGTGTGAGACATGGCCTTTGTTCACCGGCAAATTGACTTTTAACATATGACTAAAACAATGTGTTTAATTTGATTCTACTCACCTGTAAAGAGTTGGTTTGAGGATTCAGTGAGGTTGTATATGTTTTACAAAGAACTTCCATTTCTGTTTCAGTTATCTATTACCATATAACAAATCACCTCAGAACTTAGCGACTCAAAACAACTATTTTATTTTGCTCACAATTTTTCAGGTCAGGAATTCCAGAAGGACCAGCTGAGTGCCAGCTGGGTTGCTGGGGGCTAGGAGGATCCATTTCCAAAATGGCTTTACACTCTCATATCTGGTTTCCTAGGGGGGCCTTAGCCTCTTCTTTCTCCATGTGGCTTCATCCTACAGGGCCTCTCTACAGGTCTTGGGATTCGTAGAGTATGTTGATCTCAGGGTAATAGCACTTTTTAATGGTGGCTGGTCCCCTGAAGGGAAGAAGCAGAAGCTTCTGGAAAAGCTAAGGGCTGTGCCTAGAATGGACACAATCACTTCTGCTATATTTTATTGGTCACAGCAATCACAGGGCCCAGATTCAAGGTGTGGGGGACACAGGCTTCCCCTCATGATGGGGGAGTTGCAAGTTCACACAGCAGAAGAGCAGGAGGAATGGAAAATGTTGCCAATTTTAGAAAATACAATCTGTTGTAACTCATTTATGTAGCCCTTTATTCAGTTTATTGTTCCAGTTCTTTCTCAGGCCTCTCTCTGGATTTTAGCTACAATTTGCTAAGCACTAAGTGTGTGCTAGGGGCTGTACTCCATACTCCTATGCATTATCTCCATTTGATTCTCAGAGTGACCCATGAGTCGTTTCTGTTTCACAGATGAGGAAGATGAGGTACGGAGAGAACAGTGATCTTGCCTAAGGTCACTCTGGTATTGCTCAAACTGGCTTTGTTTTAGAAAGGATTTATGATGCTTTAAAATACATATAACACCACAAAATAGAGTAAAATAAGTAGGTTAGAACATTGTGGGTGAGAGAAAGGTAGGATGAAACAGGTGGGAGGTTAGTGTGCACTGGGCCGCCCTCAGAGTCTGGGAACTTGCCTAAGTTAGGCCACACATTTAGCACTGAGACTCCCGGGGGCTGCTGGGGGCTCAGTCAGTTGAGCGACCAACTCTTGATTTCTGCTCTGGACATGATCTCACGGTTTGTGACTTCCAGCCCTGCATCTGGCTCTGCGCTGACAATGGGAGCCTGCTTGGGATTCTGTCTCTCTCTCTCTCTTCTCTCTGCACCTCGCCCACTCTTGCATACATGCACTCTCCCTCTCTCCCTCTCTCTGTCCCTCAATTTAAATACATAAGCCAAAAAAAAGAGACTTCTAGTACCCAACACAATGAGGGGAATGTGAACAGTTCATACAAAGAGAGAGGAGCTGGTGTTACTATTTGTATTCTTTTTCTTTTCTTTTCTTTTTTTTTTTTAGAGAGAGCGAGAGGGAGTGCCTGAGGGAGGTAGGGTTTCTCTCTCACTACTACTCCTGCTGGTGATTCTAAACCAAGTCATAAAATAAATAAAAACATAGGAAAAGAAAGAAAGGAGAGAAAACTTAAGTAAAATAATAAAAACAGAGTAGAAAGCTAAGAGAACATTAAAATAAAAACATTGAGACTTGGAAAGATAAAGTTGAAAGAAAAAGAGTAAAATAAATATTTCAATAGGAGAATAAGAGCCCAATACAGTAAAAGCTTAAGACTTAAAAATAGTCATGAGAGGGGCGCCTGGGTGGCGCAGTCGGTTAAGCGTCCGACTTCAGCCAGGTCACGATCTCGCGGTCCGTGAGTTCGGGCCCCGCGTCGGGGTCTGGGCTGATGGCTCAGAGCCTGGAGCCTGTTTCCGATTCTGTGTCTCTCTCTGCCCCTCCCCCGTTCATGCTCTGTCTCTCTCTGTCCCAAAAATAAATAAAAACGTTGAAAAGAAAAAAAAAATTAAAAATAGTCATGAGAGATAGATTAAATAATGTTTAAGATAAAGTAAATAGAGGAACAGAATCATTGAAAGAAAGCGAGAGGAGAAAAAAAAAAGCCAAAATCAGATTGAATTAAAAAAAATAAAATTAGCAAGCTATGAATAAAAATTAAAAACAAGTAATGATGAGATAAATCCGATGTAAGATAAAAGATACAATAACATAAATCAACAAGGTCAATAGGTGAGAGGGTAAAAACATCAAAGTAAAAGAGATAAAATATTGAGACAATAACAGACTAACAATGGAAAAACATGCTATGAATACAATGTTAAGAAGAAAATTAGATGGGTTTGAAGCTTACCTACAAAATAAGGAATTGAGAATTCTCTCTTGAATATTAATACTTTAACAAAGAGGATTAAGAGAAAATTTTTTAAAAAGGAAATAAAGGATGCTTGAACTGAAAGAGATAGATAATAAAGTAAGACTAAAGGCAAAGAAAATTTAAATTAGCACAAATCAAGACGACAAAATTCTTAGCAGTAATAACAAAGAAAAAAAAAGCTAAAGAGCTATGTAATAAACCCAGAATTTTTGCCTTATAGACAAATAGCTAACAAAAACAGCATCTATCTATTACTAATTCCCATGCTAGGGCTGGGTATCTGTACTGGAGTATCAGCTGTTTTGATAGCTGGGACATTTATGAAGATGAAAAAGGCAGAATAGGTATGAGATGCCCTTTACTTTTTGCCTAGATGTTGCACTCTTGGCCTTCAACCCTTTCTTTTGTAGTCACAACATGGCAGTTGCTCTGTAACTCAGCCAGCTGGGGCTGTGGTGGGGCACAAGCAGTGGCCAGTCCAAACTGTGCAAATATCTTGAGCAGAAACTATATGGGAAAGGAATTCCACAGTGGGTTGGGTGGAGAGAGATGAGGGTACATAGGAGGAGGAATTAAATTAGCTCTACTTAGACATACAGATGGCCAACATGTACATGAAAAGGTGTTCAGCATTGCTAATCATCAGGGAAATGCAAGTCAAAACCACAGTGAGATATCACATCACACCTGTTAGAATGGCTTTTATTAAAAAGACAAGAAACAACAAGTGTTGATGAGGATGTGGAGAAAAAGGAGTGCTCATGCATTGGTGGGAATGCAGACTGGTGCAGCCACTATGGAAAATAGTGTGGCAATTCCTCAAAAAATAAAAAATAGATATACTATATGATCCATCAATTCTACTTCTGACTATATATCTGAAGGAAACAAAATCACTATCTTTTTAAATTTTTTATCTTAGAGAAAGAGAGCAGGTGAGGGGCAGAGAAAGAGGGAGAGAGAGAATCTTAAGCAGGCTCCTCCGAACCCCACATGGGGCTCAATCTCAGGACTCTGAGATCATGACCCAAGCCGAAATCAAGAGTTGGATGCTTAACCAACTGAGCACTCAGGTGCCCCGAACTCACTATCTTGAAAGGACATATGCATCCCGATGTTTATTGTAGCATTATTCACATTAACCGAGATATGAAAGTGGTCAATTGATGGATTAATGGCTAAAGAAGATGTGATATATATGTGTCACATAAAAAAGAATGAGCTCTTTCATACCATAAAAAAAGAATGATTCTTGCCATTTGGGATAATGTGGATGGACCTTGAGGGCATTATGCCAAGTGAAATAATTCAGATAGAGAAAGACAAATACTGTAGGAGCTCCCTTTTTATGTCAAATGTAAAATACCAGACATGGAGAAACAGAGAGCAGATTGAAAGGGTGAAATGGGTGAAGGTTGTCAAAAAGTACAAACTTCCAGTTATGAGATAAATGTGTTCTGGGGATGTAAAATACAGAATGGTGACTATAGTTAATAAGACTGTATTGTATATTTAAGAGTCACCAAGAGAGTAGATTTTAAAAGTTCTCCTCCCAAGAAAAAAATGTTTTAACTGTGTGAGTTGATGGATGTTTACTAAGCTTATTGTGGTGATCATTTTGCAATATATACATATATCAAATAATAATGTTGTACACCTAAAATTAGTACAATGTCAGCTGTTAATTATATCACACTAAAACTGGAACTAACTTTCTTAAAAGTAGCTCTATTCAATGAGATAAGAATTGAGATTATCTTCTGAACGTTAGAGGGTGGGACCAAGGATGAGTAGGGTGAAAATGATTGGGTGCAGCTGGAGGGTGGGGAATAGCCCAGTAACTCAGTACTTCACCCCTAGTCAGGGGCCAGCTATGGTTGAACTGTCTGACTCTGCATAACGTTGCTGTGACATTACACTTCCATGCTGATTCTCTTACAGTGTGAGGTCATCCAGGTGTGTGAATAGGCAGGTGGGTGGAAGGTGAAGAGCAGCCAGATCCTGGGGTATTGGTAGAACTCAGGTGAAGTGCTTGAGCCTGGGGACTAAGTAGTCCAGATTGGATTGGTTGAGAGGAAAACGGGACTGAAATGTTTTCATGAGGGCAGAGAGCAGCCTAATGAGAAAGGGGGACTGGGGGTCTTAGGGGAGAGATAGCAGTCAGATGGGACTTTTACACCAACAGCACTTACCTTGATGTTTTGTAGATAAAGCGGGTCCTTGCTCACACAGTGCATGAGGGTGTTTGTTTGAAGGAAAGGGGGAAGAGCACTGGGTGTTTAAAGAGCATGGATGATGTTCACATCTCTGAGGATGATGGAAGGAGATATTGACTACAAGGATGGAAACAAGGTTGGAAAGTCCCTGAGGAAAATTGTTTGGAGAGGATGTGAGTGGAGCTGGTGATGTAGAGTATGGAAGGAGGAATATGTGGATCCTTCCTTCTGGGTCTGAGTTGGAGTGAGTAGGGGAAGCGGTGGTCTTCCTTGGAGTATCGCAAGGGAGGCAAGTGTGCATCAGTTAAAGAGATGAAGTGGCATAGAAGAAAAAGTGGAGGATGAGTGGCAGATGGACTCAAAGAGCCTCTCTTCTGATTGGAACATGGTGGAAGAGAAGAAAAGCCTTGATTCAGTCTAGGGGAGGGAGAGTAGAGTTGCATGGAGCTCAAAGAAGTGTGAAAGAAAAATGTGCAGTTACTTGAGCCTAGGATAGTAATTGTGGGTCACTGGGGCAAAGAGGAGGGCCCTGCTAGTGTTGTGGGGAGGAATGCAAATGTGGGAAATGTTGAGAGGAATTTGTTTGTTTGCCATTGGATGAGTTAGTATAGTTTGTCCCATTCCAAGGTTTTAATATGAAGGATACTACATGCACAGGTAAAATAAGCACAGGGCTTTCATTGGTATTTTTAAGGGGGAGGTGTGTTACTAATAGAGTCAGGGAGGTGGTCTATTTAATATCCACTCCCAAGTTTTGATGGGTCGGAAATACGGTTGCAAGCAACTATGAAGAGTGAAATGTTAGGACTTGAGAGTAATTGGGAAAGGTACTGATTTGAGACTCAAGGCACCAAAGAGGTTATTATAGATCGTTGCATTGCTAATACTGCTGCTAAAGTACCTTTGATTCCTGGCATATTAGACAATAGATATAAAATACTCCTGTGTGCTTGAAAAAATTTTCTGGGGCAATTGCTGCTGGCAACTCTTCCGTAGGTAATTACAACACAAATTCTCACACGTCTGCTTAGTGGATGGCCTATCAGTGATGCTTAATGATGATGATTTGTTTCTGGTTGGATGTGTTAAATTGTCAGCTATCAAAAATTTTATGTGTGAGACTGCTGGGAATAATGAGATTGCAAGAGCTTTTCTAAAGCATACCCTCCACAGGAACATCTCTGCATCCTGTGCACCTTCCAGCACCTGTTTTTGTGAGGAAGAAAGAATCTGGACCATCAATTTGAATACCAATTAAATGGGTTAAAAATATCTTGGTAAATACATTGATCCTGGGTAATCTGGCCCAACAAAAAAGCCTTTGGCTAACAGTACCTGGCGCAGAATTAGTTCTCAGTAAATATTAGCTAGCTATTGTTGGTCCAGCCACAGTGATACCAACATTCATTGAAAATGTGCCAGGCACTGCTATAAGCACAGTTCATACATTCGTTATCAGAAGGTTCCTTGCTATAAAAGAAAGATAATATGGAAGACTTGGAAATATATTCTAAGCATTACATATAAAGATTAAGGGTAAAAATTAATTATTAAGTGAAATTATATTAGCTTGCCCAAGAAAACATAAAATATGCATCTGGGAGTTAGGTGACAAAAAAAAAAAAAAAGAGAGGATGTACAGAATTTAGAGAAATACAAAGTTTATCAAGGTTACCTATACTGAGGGAGGGGAATTCTAATTTCTAAAAAAAAGTCCTATATGGTATCCCCCACGTTTTGAAAGCTCAGCATCTCAGTGTCAAGCCATCATAGCTTTGAATTGTGTCCGTGAGGATCCATACTTTATCTCAATTTATTTTGTGGCATCCATTAACAAGATGTGTCCTAAGGTATCAGAAAAGTCTATGAGAGGTTATTTTTGAATAGCAGGGGAAACCTTTAATGGGGTCCTAGTCTCCTTAGCCCTTGGAAGCTCCTGGAAACCGATCCCAAATGTTTCCAGATTAAATGTTTGGTCCTTGAAAGAAGAACAGATAGATGCTCATCTAAGTAGAGAAATTATTGTCTGTCCATTATGACCTCAAAGTTTAATTCCATAACTTAAACAGACTGCATGGAGTTTTCTTTCCAAGCCAGTCAAGAAAACTTAGTAATTAAAAAAAATTTTTTTAATGTTTATTTATTTTTGGGAGAGAGACAGAGCATGTATGGGGGAGGGGCAGAGAGAGAGGGAGACACAGAATCTGAAGCAGGCTCAAGCTCTGAGCTGTTAGCACAGAGCCTGACTTGGGGCTTGAACTTGTGAACCATGACATCATGACCTGAGCTGAAATTACCGCTTAACCGACTGAGCCACCCAGGTGCCCTGAACTTAGTAATTATAACAAAAACCATAAATATATTATAATTATAGATACAGTGTTTTAGCATGTATCATGACAGGCACCTTAGATATTCAATCTAATTTAATACTCAAGCAACAAATTGCCAGTCATTTCTTTACCACATTTTATCATGAACAAACTGAAACCCAGAGAGTTATTTATCCAAAGGTATACTTGTTAACCTTAAAAATAAAACTTCGGGTTATTTTATCAGCAAAAGAGGGTCTTATTTGGGAATAGTAGAGAGTTTCAATCTGGGATAAGCAAGGTAGTGACAAAACCATAGGCAAATGCAGAGAACAAAGGAGAGGAACCCTCTATAAAGAAAGTGGGAAACTGGGAAGGACTATAGTAAATAGAAAGTCCACTGGAGTAAACTGGGGGTTGGAAGTATAGTGGCTTTTTGTTGGCTAAGTTGTGACTCTCTCTCATTGGCTGAGCTATTGGAGGGGTGTGAGAATATCCTTTCTTCCTCTTGCTGAGATCGTAAAGCAGCAACCATGTGCAAAGTGTGTGTCTTCCTGTTGGATTTGTAATTGAGAACAAGTGGGAGAGCATGAGAGCCCCCTCTACCAAACTTCCTGACTCCTAAGGTTGCCCTTTATTAATTTTTGCAATTCTCCCTTTTGATCAAAATCTTCCTTTGAATATTTTTTTTGATGTTTATTTCTTTTTGAGATAGAGACAGAGTGTGAGCTGGGGAAGGGGCAGAGAGAAAGGGAGACACAGAATCCAAAGGAGGCTCTAGTCTCTGAGCTGTCAGCACAGAGCACGACACGGGGCTTGAACCCACAAACTGCAAGATCATGACCTGAGCCGAAGTCGGACGCTTAACCGACTGAGCCAGCCAGGCACCCCCAAAATCTTCCTTTGAAAGCATCGCTGATCAATAGTCAGCTTCTTTACATTTAGTGGTTTAGTGGCAGGAAGGACCTTTTCTGGTTGTCATGTTCTATGTCAGAGGGAAAATGCATAGCAGTTGGAAACCACCTCAGGGCACTTTGGAGTAACAAGGAAGGCTAGGAGGGAAAACTTTCAGGCACTTGTCATCTACATCTTCTGGAGGTTGTGAGCATCTACCCAACATCACCCTATTGGGTACATCCTTTTTACAAGAGAATGATAGGCAACAAGTACAGAGACAAAAACATAATAATTCTAAACTGTATGTTGGTTCTAAACCGAGACCCTATGTCTGAAAATAGCCAGCTGAAAATATTTACTGGGACTTATTTGGACTTAGGGAAGAAAGATTTCTCCCTGTGAAGGTAAACCAGGAGTCATGTATGGAAGTCCTCTCTTAAACTTGGCTATAAAGTGAAATAGTGAAATACTGCAAGAGTGCACTGAATGAAATAACCAAACACATTTGGGAAGATACAGAACAAGGATAAACATGAAGCAATAGTTATTGAATTTTTGCAAGAATAGCAAAACTTCAAAGATGTAGTAAAGAAAAATATTGTTATCTCAAAAGAATTGTTTTTAAAACAAATATTATCAAATAACATAGTCTGTAATGTTGTAAATTCAGAGACCATGAGTTTGGATAAAAGTCCAACATCCGTTAATAGTTTAAATTTTTGAAAAAAAATGACTATGAATACTGAACCTTCTAACTCTTCAGAAAAAGTAAGTGAAAATTGACTTGTTCCAGGATCATAATGACACCTGTTCCTGGAAGGTCAAAATCAAAAGAAGAGTTTTCTGCCTTTTGCGAGGGCTTGGGAAATACAGACGGGGCATTGTTTTCCTACAAAAGAGAGAAGTAGCAACAGTAAGAAAATGGTATACAGGCCTGGTCCAGACATCTTGGGAAAGCTGTCTCATCAGATGTCTTCTGCTTCAATTCCAGGAAATCTTTACTTTCAGATCACCAGATTGTGTACAGGTCCACTCAGGGTATGGTGCCTTCTTTAGATGTGTCACGTGAATCCAAGAGTCTATTCCATGGAGTTTGATGGCATTTATAGTTCTTGATAAGGGCCTTTCCAGTGAGGCTGAAGAGTCTTTCTGTAGGTGTCTTTTCCAACAGATGAAATCTCCAGGTTGCAAGGTGTGATACTTAAGGTAATTGTCTCCTGGGAATGCACTGTAAAAAGATTGCTCTACTAAAGCATTTATTTTTAATAGAAGCAATTAGGCCTTTATGTTATAGTAGTAAATCTCCTTTTATCACCTGGAGGTGAGAGGAGGCAGTTTCCAAGTGCATTGGACATTCTATGACTGTCTCAAAGGGTGAGAGCCTGTGAATTCCCAATGGGGTGGAGCTGAGATTTGGAAGGACCAATAGCAATGCTTGCAGCCAAAGTATTTAGAGAGTCTCACAGATTTTTCCAGTTGAGTCTCAATAGTGCCATTATTGCATTTTACTCATCTTGAAGATTGAGGATGATATGCACAATGAAAGTGTTATAAAACTGGCCAAACAGCATAGAGTTTTCAAAGCACCTGACTAGTACAATGGGTTCCCCAATTGCTATGAGGCTCAAAAGGGGTTCCCTAGGTAGGGATAATCTTTTCTGACAGAAGTAGCAGTACTGGTCTACAAGAGAAAGCTTTGGTCCAGTGAGAAAACATACAGGTCATGACTAAAACAAATTTGTCCATGAGAGGGCGAAGCTGTATGAAATCCATTTGTACAAACTGGTTAACAGGTTTCTCTCAATTATACTTTGGACAGGTGGGACAAGTGAGGTAGGCACCTTTTGCAGCCTTACATACCTTTCCCCACCAATACTGGTTCATGAAGACTATCATTTTGTCAGTAGACCAATGGTTTAATGCATTTATAGTTGTCAGTAGTGGGGATTTTAGAATTTTTGATAGCACTGGCTTGTTATTTGGTTCAAACCAAAGTTCTCTTTATATCAAATCAAATATTACTAGATTTCCAATAGTGTTTCTCCTTTTCTGGGGCCTATTGTTGGGAATCTCTGGTCAAACTGTCCAAATTGTTATTTGGGAGATCATCCCTTTGGAACCCGACAGAGGATGCCAACAGAGGTTTGTCCATCAGTCTTCTGAGAGCATCAATTTGGCAGAAATATCAGTAAGGTGGTTTCCTATGGCTTCCAGGTAGTCAAGTCTGGAATGTCCAGGAATCTTAATACTAGCTAGAGCTACTGGCAAAAGTATGGCACTTAATAAATTTTGAGCATAGGCATTTAAAATTTTATCCCCATTGGAGATAAGGAAACCTTGTTGTTTCCATAACATTCCCAAATCATGAGCTACTCCAAAGGCATATACCGACTATCCATATAGATGTTTGGTACAAGCCTGAGTAAGGGCATAGAACTCAGCCTGTTGGGCTGAAGTCGCCAGAGGTAAAGGTACTGTTTCAATAACTTCAGAGGGGGCTGCACTAGCATACCCAGCATGATATTTACTATTTTTATCCTTTAAATAAGAACCATGAGTAAACCATGAGAAATCTGGATTGGTTAGAAGAGTTTCCTGTAAATTGTCACAAGGAGTCAAAAGGTGATCTGTCAATCTTAAGCAGTTATGAGGGGTCTCATCTATGAAGAGGGGAAGAATGGTGGGAGGGTTAAGGTTATTGCAGTGAGAAGGAGTTAGGTGAGGAGTGAGCAGAAGATTTCATAGACTGTGAGATAACTGACTATAAAGTGTTGAGTGTGATGAGAATTTAGGAGGGCTTTCGTTGCATGGAGTACAAGGATGGTTAAAGGGGACCCCATGATTATTTCTTCAGTGGCCTTAAGTAAAAGGATAGTGGCAGGATGCCGCAAGAGCCAGTGAAGAGGGAGGATTGGGAAGAGCCTCTGAATTTCCTTGAAGCCCTGTCATTGGCAATTAAGAGGACTTTGGAAAGTTGGCTAGAGGTCTGAAAGCATCTGGGGTGCTTAAATTTCTAACAATATTTTTTCCCAAAGTCCTGGTTCATTGTAGTAATAGGGCTCTGAGGCAAGGGGGGTAATTGCCATACTAGTTGTTGGCTGTAATACTCTATGGCTCAATGATGGCTTCCATGTTTTTGGGTGAGCACTCCAAGGACATTTTCTTCCCTCTCACATACAAAAAGGTGGGGGTGGGTGGGAAGGAAAGTTAATAATTAGAATGTCTAAGGGCAAGGGGCTTTTAGCTTTTCTTAAAAGTCTCAAAGGCTATATCATCCCCCTCTTTCCAAATAATAGGGTTAAGATTTTGTTTTTTTAGTAGGCATATAAAGGTTGAGTCATAAGAGAGAAGTTTGGAATCCAATTTTGACAGTAGCCAGTCAGTCCAAGAAAGCCTTGTAACTGGCACTTAGTTCTAGGTTTTGGGAAATTCAGGATGCCGCAAAGCCTACCTGGTTCCAAATCTAGTCTTTGTTCAGAGATCAGGTGCCCTAAATATTGAACCTGAGTGCGAGAAAATTGCAATTTTTCTCTGGAGATTTTATGTCAAGATCAAAAGTTTTAACAGGTGGATGCTATCTTTCTGTGGAGAGGTTTGAGAAGGGGAACAGGGAAGGAAATCATGTACATATTATAACAAGGGAGAGCCTGCAGAAAACTTTGCCATCCAAATCTGCCTTAAGGTTTGTGAAAAGTAAGAAGGACTCTGTATAGCCCTGGGGCATTGCTGTCCAGGTGTATTGCTACTCTTCCCAAGTGAGAGCAAATAGATATTGGCTATCCTTATTAACTAGAGTACTAAAAATTTCCTGCATAAATTAATTACAGTGAAAACTTTGCCTTCAATGGGAATGGATATCAGTGCCATATGGGAGTTAGAAACAACAGAGTGCTAAGGAATAAAAATGGTATTTATTGCTAAGAGGTCCTGGACAAACCTCCATTCATGGCCACTGGGTTTTCTCACAGGTGAAATAGGGGTATATGTTACAGGCATTAGTGTAGGAGATAACAAGGCCCTTCTAGTATGGGCTTGGTGCCCTAAAAGGCTGCTTTACTTATAGGGCATTGATTAATTGGGAAGAGGTTTTGAGAGATCTAGTTGAATCTTGATGGTAGGTATACTGTGAATTCTGCCAACATCATTTGAGGATTTTGCCCATAAAGAGGATGGTAGATGAACCAACAGGAATAAATGATCAGTACCCCCAGACTCAGCTATAATGCCATCAGAATCAGCATAGAAAAGGTGCTGAAGGGTCATTTAGTTACCCTTGTTGGCGATTTTGGTTACTATGGTCAAATTCTAGAATTGCTTTGCCCTTTTGGGAGCAATTCTGGCATGATATTTTTTTTTTTCTAAGAAATCTTGGCCCAATAAATGAATAGGGGTAGAGGAACTAAGGAGAAAGAGTGTGTATTTCTCAAAGGATGCAGACAAAATAAAATAGGCTTCAGGATAGGAATCTGTTGAGGTTTCTTAGAGACTCCCACTCATTGAACTGTTTTAGTACTCTGACATGGGGGCTGCTTTACAGCATGGGGTTAAACACAGACAGTGTAGCTCCAATGTCAGTTAGGACAGAGAGATTCATTCCTAATCTGGAGAGTAGTTTCTCTGAGCCAGTGAAGAGGGAGGATTGGGAAGAGCCTCTGAATTTCCTTGAAGCCCTGTCATTGGCAAATAGGAGGACATTGGAAAGTTGTCTCGAGGTCTGAAAGCATCTGGGGTGCTTAAATTTCTAACAATATTTTTTCCCAAAGTCCTGGTTCATTGTAATAATAGCAGAAACTAAGTATCTGATTTTGTTTGGGGGCCTTCATTCGTTGGAATTGAACACAACATTTTAGCGGTCTTTCCTCTAGGTGACTCATCTAGGGTGCGAGTGAACTGGTTTTAATTAATTAAGTTTGGAATGGACATAATTCCCATTCGATCTTGGTCCTTTTAAAAAAAATTTAAATCCAAGTTAGTTAACATATAGTGTAATAATAATTTCAGGAATAGAATTTAGTGATTCATCACTTACATATAATATCCAGTGCTCATCCCAACAAGTGTCCTCCTTAATGCCCCTCACCCATTTAGCCCTTCCCTCAACCCAAAACCCCACCAGCAACCCTCAGTTTGTTCTCTGTATTTAAGAGTCTCTTATGGTTTGTCCCCCTCCCTGTTTTTATATTAGTTTTGCTTCCTTTCCCTTATGTTCATCTGTTTCGTATCTTAAATTCCACATATGAGTGAAATCATATGATATTTGTTTTTCCCTGACTGACTTATTTCACTTACCATAATACACGCTAGTTCCATCCATGTTGTTGCAAATGGCAAGATTTCATTCGTTGTGATCGCTGAGTAATACTCCATTGTATGTATATACCACATCTTCTTTATCCATTCATCAGTTGGTGGACATTTGGGCTCTTTCCATACTTTGGCTATTGTTGATAGTGCTGCTGTAAACATTGGGGTACAAGTGCCCCTTCAAATCAGCACTCCTGTATCCTTTGGATAGATACCTAGTAGTGCAATTGCTGGGTGGTAGGGTAGTTCTATTTTTACTTTTAACTAAAAGAGAAAGATCCAGGTTCAGCTTATTAATAAACATAGAGTTATTATATGCTACCAGATGGATTCAACATTCAAGGAAGACTAGGATCTTCTTAAAAGACAATTTGGAGTTGATTGTAATAATTATGAACAGATTCATCAGACTTTTGTGTGCAAGCCTGAATTTTGTTCCATTCAACAAGCTTAGGAAAAGCTATTATTATTGCTCAGTTGAGATTTCCAGTGAGTTTTCCAGCGTATTGTCAAAAGTTAGGGGTCTGTTTCCCTAAATTACTTTTGGGATGTTCCCTTCTGGCTAGTTTCACCCAGTGTTTGGCCTGGTCCTCACCAGCAAGCATGTGGATTTATTGATATAAACTTGAGAAATCAAGATGGTAAGTTTGAATAACTATGTGAAATTCTTCAGCAAACTTACGGGGGTCCTCAGTCACTTTAAGAAACTCTTTAACTATGGCTCATAATTTAAAAAATGTTTATATGTTTATTTTGAGAGAGAGTGTGCACATGAATTGGGGAGGGGCAGAGAGAAAAGAGAGAGAATCCCAGGCAGGCTCCATGCTCAGAGAGGAGCCCTATGTGGGGTTCGATCCTATGACCCTGGGGTCATGAACCCTTAACTGACTGAGCCACCCAGGCATCCAAGGCTCATAATTTGACCTTAGTCTGAGGAATATAGGAAATGTGAGGTTTATTTAGATCCTCAGAAGATTTGTTTAAAATGTTTATGTTAGAAAGAGAGAGAGAGAGAGAGAGAGAGAGAGGCAGGCAGAGAGAGGAGGACAGAGGATCAGAAGTAGGCTCTGTGCTTACAGAAGTGAGCCCAATGAAGGGCCGGAACTCATGAAGAGAGATTATGACCTGGGCCAAAGTCAGACGCTTAACCAACTGAGCTACCCAGGTGCCCCTAGATCCTCAGAAGATTTAACTTTAAACAAGAAAGTTTTTTTTTTTTTTAATGTTTACTTATTTATTTTGAGAGAGAGTGAGAGAGAGAGAGAGAGAGAGAGAATGTGTGAATATGCAAGTGTGAGTGAGGAAGGGGCAGAGAAAGAGGGAGAGAGAGAGAGAGAGTCCCAATCAGGCTCTGCTATGTCAGTGCAGAGCCCAATGAGGGCTTGATCTCACAAACTGTGAGATCATGACCTGAGCTGAAATCAAGAATGAGATGCTTAATTGACTGAGCCACCCAGGCACCCCTAAAAAGTCAGGTTTTAATAGATTCGGGAGAGGAAGGAGTAGGGGGAGATTTGGGGGAAAAGGGAAAGCCAGCAAAGAGAATAGAGGAAAATGGTGCCAGAGACGGCACAAGGTGGCCACCACATGTCTGAAGATAGAGAAGATGGGGGAGGGGAAAAAGAAGCCTCAGAAGCCATTTTGACTTCTTTCAGTTATTTGCCTCAGCTAATTTAGACATAGTACTTTGTAAAGAGACAAACCTAGAATCCTGAAAACATCTGGAAGTCTCAAGGTACCATTTAAAATAGGCATCCCATTCAGTTTTTTTTTTCCTTTTTTTGTTTCTTTTCAGGGCCATGGATTTCTTTTAATTTTAAGTAAAACAAGTTTGGGGAGATTGAAAGTTGCCCATACTGGCCATTGAAGTTTTGAATTACTTTTGGCTAAGGCAGTCGACTTATTTATAAATGTGTATGCTGAGGGACCATAGATTTTAAATATAAAACCAGCCAGAGTCCCAGTAGGGAGGTGCACCCTCAAAGCATTTTGATAACCGGGATCCCATTTCTTAGAGATTTTTCAGGAACAGCCTGGTTCCAGAAGCAATCAGACCAAAGGCTAGCACAGTTCTACTACGAATAGCCTGGTTGCCAAGGAATTGGACTGAAGGCTGGCCCAGTTCCAATAAGAATAGTCCAGTCCACAAAGAAGTCAGACCAAATCAACTGGCATGTTTGCAACGAGAACAGTCCCATCCCAAAAGGGAGCCGGACCAAAGGCCAACACAGTTCAGACTGGCCCAGTTCCAACAAGAACAGTCTGGTTCCAAAAAGGAGTCAGACGGAAGGCTAGCTCAGTTCAATAGAAACAGTCCAGTTCCACACAGGACTCAGACTTGAAGGCCTGCACGTTTCTATCAGCAGCAGTCGGATTCCAAAAAGGTGTTGCACTGAAGGCCAAATGAGTACTCTCACAGAGAAGAACAAAAACCAAGGCCTTAAAACAGATCCTGAAAAAAGCTTGAAGAGCTCAAACACAAAGTGTGGAACTCCAAATCCAGGAGAAAATTTACCCTCAAACCCTAGGGTTGGTGAGAAAGCAGTGAGCCCAACGGGCTCTGTAGGTGCTGGCACCTATTTGCTCACCTGTCTGCATCGGTGGTGGTCTTCCCTGCATCCCCCATACAAGCCACTGAGTGATGTTAACCTTAAAAATAAGACTTCCAGTTATTTTACCAACAAAAGATGGGTTTATCTGGGAATAGCAGAGAATTGCAATCCAGGACGTGCAAGTTATGGCAAAACTGTAGGCAAGTCCATAGAACAAAGGAGAGGGATGCTTTTTTTAAAATGACAGTGGAAAGTTGGGAAGGCTGTTAAAAACAAAAAGTCTTGGGGCACTTGGGTGGCTCAGTCAGTTAAGCCTATGACTTTGGCTCAGGTCATGATCTCACGGTTCATGAGTGTGAGCCCCGTGTCTGGCTCTGTGCTGACAGCTCAGAGCCTGGAGCCTGCTTTGGAGTCTGTGTCTCCCTCTCTTTCTGCTCCTCCCCTGCTCATGCTCTGTCTCTCTCTCTGTCTCTCTGTCTCTGTCTCTGTCTCTCTCTCTCAAAAATAAATAAACATTAAAAAACATTAAAAAGCCCAAAAAACAAAAAGTCCTTTGGAGTAAACTGGGAGCTGGACGTATAGTGGCGTTTCACTGGCTGAGGTGGCTGAGTTGCTCCATGCAGGGTGAGGGGGCGGGGCATGAAAAAAGGCTTTCTCCTTCCTGCTGGGATAGTAAAGCAGTATCCATGTGCAAAGTCTGTGTTTTCCTGTTAGATTTGCAATTGAGGACAAATGGTACACCATGAGCGCTCCCTCTCTGACTCCACTGTAGTGGGGTTTCCCTTTGTTAATTTTACACATACAAGCTAAATTGTATGGTGTTGATTATGTATGATGTATTGGTTTTAAAATATGTGAGAGGTAAGGGAGATTCATTTTCAGAAATACCAAATAAAAGCTGTGCTGTCTAGTTAATAGTAGGTTTACAACCTATTGGAAATATGTGTGAACCGCCCCCCTACCCCCAAATGGAGTCTCCAAACCTTTAGACACTTCACTTCCTTGTTCTTCTTCCCCTTTCTGTTTCACCGGCTTATTTGTGTGGCCTTTGCAATGAGCATGCACCAAAGAACAAAGGGAGGAGGGACTAAAAGTCTCTGCATCACCTCTTGGAATGTACATTTGTTCCAATCAGACTACTTTTTGCCTTACACGGGCATAGCTGATGTTAGGCTGTAACCTCTGTAGTTCTTAGCCAGTGAGGAACCAGGGGAGGGACTTCCATGCTAGGAGATAAATTGTTTGCTGTACCTGCCTTGAGTGTGCCTGTCCATCAGATACCCGCTCTTGCAAGAATGTTGACTAAAGCCTCACTTCACTGTGCTCTGAGTCTTTGTGTCCCTCCTTTGATTGGGTCAATGGCTTATTTATAGCAAATAGAACCAATTTCTTTAGAAATCAGCTTTCATTTCAGAATATTCATTAATAATGAGATTGCTCTATACCTACATTTGGAATTGTCCCTAACTGTCATTTTATAAGAGGCCTGATACTTCACAGCACAATTCTTGGGGTTATTGGTAGCCTGGCTCCTGCTACTGTGTGGTCCTACAAAGTATTGAATCACTTAGTGCTTCAGTTTAATGAACAAATTAAAATCATACCCATGCAACAAAACAAAACAAACAAAACAAAACAAACAAAAACCTTCGGCTACTGTGGGAATTTGAATGCACCGACAGCAGTGACCCATTGACCAGGGTGCCAGGGTGCCCTGGGGTGTGTGAAAATAGGACAAATGACTTCTTTTGATCTTGGGTCCTCATTTGGTGTTCGGAGACTGATTTTCAATGGGTAGAGGGAGAGATTTCCTACACAACACCAAGTGATTCTCCAACACTAGCTGGGTGTCCTCTAATTCAATTCAGTTCTGACAGTATTTATCTGGAGATAGCATCAGAATCTCAATCAGAATACAAGACTGCTCCCCCCACCCCCATTTCGGATGCCAGTCACAAGCCCAGGTTGTTACCTGGGCTTCCAACCGGCTGGTTATAAATCAAAGGTTCCCAAGACTCTTTCCTCGAGGTTTTATTAATTTGCTAGAGTGGCTCACAGAGCTTAGAGAAACATTTTACTTTCCAGATTACTAGTTTATTACAAAAGGATATATATACTCAGGGACGGCCAGGTGGAAGGGATGCATAAGGCAAGGTATGGGGAAAGGGCGTGGAGACTCCATGCCCTCTCCAGGGCTGCCACTCTCCCAGCATCTCCATGTGTTCACCAACCCAGACGCTCTCCAAACTCTCTTCTTGGGTTTTTATTGAGGCTTGATTACATAGCCATGATTGATTAATTCATTGGCCATCAGCAATTGAGTCAACTTCTAGACCCCCTCCCCTCGGAGTTGGGGAAGGGGGTGGGGTGGAAGGAAGGGGACACTGAAAGTTCAGACCTTCTGTTCCTTAAGTGGAGTCCAAAAGTCACCTCACTGACATAACAAGTGACTGTTGTCACTCTTTTTTTTTTAAAATATTTTTTTAATGTTTATTTTTGAGAGAGACAGCACAAGTGGGAGAGGGGCAGAGAGAGAGGGAGACACAGAATTTGAAGCAAGCTCTAGGCTCTGAGCTATCAGCACAGAGTCCGACGTGGGGCTAGAACCCACGAACTCTGAGATCATGACCCGAGCTGAAGTTGGATGCTTAACCAACTGAGCCACCCAAGCTCCCCTATCACTCTTAATATCTAGGAAATTCCGAGAGTTCTGGAAGCTATGAGCAGGAAACTGGATGAAGAACAAATATATATGAGAGCTATATTTGGGTCATCTGAATGCCCAAATACATATTTCCTTCTTTCTTTTTTAAAAAAAATTTTTTATTTTTTTGAAAGTTTATTTATTTATTTATTTAGAGAGAGAGACAGAGCGAGCACACAAGTGGAGGAGGGGCAGAGAGAGAGAGAGAGAATTCGAGGCAGGCTCTACACTGTCAGCACAGAGCACGGGGCTGGAACTCACAAATCATCAGGTCATGACCTGAGCTGAAATCAAGAGTTGGGTGTTCAACAAACTGAGCCACTCAGACACCCCCCAAATATATATTTCTTATAAATTACAATATGGTGCAGGCCCCTAAGGGAGGGGTAGTGAGAATACTCTTAGGAATGGAGTGGACAGAGGCCTTTTTCTTTCTCTTTTTATCTTTTGGTAGGTGAAGAAAGGTTAACTAATGTGCCAGAGGTCATGCAGTTAAGCCATGTCAAAGGCAACACTTGAACTCAGATCTCTTGTCTGACATTTAAAGGGCCTTTTCTTTTCACCACTTTTATGAGGTTAATTCTTTAAGGATGTTACTCAGTCTACATTGAAAAAAATGAGAAAATTTTGTCTTTTTTGTGTGTGTGTCTGCTCACTCTACATGTGTCTGTGTATTTTCCCATTACTCTATTATGATGAAGCAGAGATGATCACGGAATATTACAGGGTGAAACAACAGTGTTGTTTCAACAAAAGCAAAAGCCCACCTCCTGTGGAATTGGTCCTGCTAGTGTTCCTGTGCACTATCCAGGGCTGAGTGGGGGCTGCTCTTCATAGAGTGAGGGTGGGAAAGAGTCATCCTAAAGCCTGACCTGAAGACTTCTGTTATACCAAGTCCAATGACACTGGGTTAGGCAGCTTCTGAGCTGGCTTCCAGTGAGCCCCAAGTCCTGGCATTCAGGCCCTTGGGTGATCCCTCCCCTTGAGTGTGGGCTGGACATAACGATTCACTTCTGATAGAATGATGGTAGATGGAGAAGGATGATGGCGCAGCACATTTCAGATCAGGTTACAGAAAGTCTCTCTGGCTTCCCTCTTGCTCCCCCTTTTGGCTCTCTCTTGCCTGCTCATTCTGAGGGAAGCCAGATGCCATGATGTAAGCTGCCCTGTGGAGAGGCCCACTTAGCTAGTAACTAAGGGAGGGAGGCCTCCAGTCAACAGCCAGTGGGGAACTGAGGCCCTCAGTCCAACACCCCTCAGGGAACTGAATCCTGCCATCACCTGTGTGAGTGAGGCTGGAAGTGGTCATCTTCCCATTGTGATTGCAGCCTGTGAGACACCCTGAGCCAGGGAACCTAAGATTCCTTGACCCCAGAAACCAGGAAATAATAATGTGCATTTTTAAAGAACTGCTAAATATTGGGTGATTTGTTACACAGCAATAGATAATGAATGCACACACACTTGTTCACCTTCACTGAAGTGTAGTTGTTAGAAGGCTGTAGTGGAATATTCTATCTTGCCATCCCGTGTTAGTGTTTTTAGAACTGTTTGGGGCACCTGGGTGGCTCAGTCGGTTAAGCATCCGACTTCGGCTCAGGTCATGATCTCATGGTCTGTGAGTTTGAGCCCCACATTGGGCTCTGTGCTGACAGCTTAGAGCCTGGAGCCTGTTTCAGATTCTGTATCTTCCTCTCTCTCTGCCCCTGTCCCACTCACACTCTGTCTCTCAAAAATGAATAAATGTTAAAAAAAAAAATTTAGAACTGCAAGCTACTGCCTGGTACAAGAATATTCTTTGCCACAGGTGTGAATTAATCTTTGGACAGCTTTACTGCTTCACATTTAGCACTCATGAGATTCTGATAGTCCACAACCTTCACAGCATCAGCCATAGCCTTGTATCACTAGCATTCTGAGGTGATAAAATGTTTACAGACAAGCATCTGAAGCACGTTGAGAATAATGATTTTTTTCCCCAAAGCTTCCAACATTAATAGGTTTCCTTCACCATCAAGCATGGCTTACTTATTTTGCAACCCACAGTAAGATTTGGAGCACATGTAAGTTCTATGTGAGATCCCATGAATTTCCACATGGTTTTGGGCTTTTAGGACACTCAGCATCTCCTTCCATTTGAGATCGATTCACTAAGACATTTGGAAGCAATCTGTCCCACACTCTCTCTTCTGCTCTGTTATGTGAAGTGCAGGTTTAGACAGGGATTATGCACTGTGGCGGGGGGTGGGGGGAGGCTCAGCCTTGGTGACCAGGACTATCTGTAATAGTATTCACATCCAAAGATTGTTTCTAAGGTTAGTGCTAAGGAAATATATGAGCTGTCACCAGAACTTGTTAATTGCTTGTAAGAGTTGGGAATTGTGTAACAAAAGGGATATCAAAGCTGTTGTCTTTGAGTATATCTGCTAAACAAACATGAGACATCATGGGAAGGGTGAGTAGAAATAGCAAAGACTTGGGAATTAGATGGATTTGAGCTCAAATTTTAGCATCACTGCTTACTAGCATGTGCCCTGCGGCATATATCACTTATTCTTCTGAACCTCAGTTTCATTGTTTATAAAGTGGGAATAATAATACCTGATTTGAAGGATTGTTATGATTTGTTTAATAAGGTAAAACATAAACTGCCTAGTGTATATATGGTACTCAAAAAAAGAATAACTCTTCATGTTATCTGTTGAGGTCCCGCTATGAGTCTCCTAGGGTCAGACAGACAGTATAGAACTCTGGTTCTGCACATGCTGATAGACCAAAGGGAAATAAATAAAACCACCATTACTCTTGGGTGCTTGCTGTGGAGGAGTTTGCATCTCTATGTTGTTTTCCTTGCATTTATAGGAAGCAGTTGGGTGTATAGATGTGGGGTGGGGGGAACCTGCCTTGGACATGCTGATTCCAAATCTGGTTTGGGGTGTGTTTCCAGCTCCCCAGGTGTGTACCTGGAGGGCCTCTGGCCTCAGAGAAGTGTTTCAGCAGCACAAATCTCAGAGCACTGCTTTGGGTTGGATTGCTCAGATACTGTTTCTGTGAGTAAGAGTACACTGAGGTTAGAAAGCCCTTACCAAAGGCTTTCCTCTTTTTTGAGAGAGTGGTAGCATACGTGATTTATTTTTCCAACTACCAATTAAAATTAATCTTCCTTGCCATTTAAAACCTTTTTATTTTGAAATAGTTTCAAACATACAGAAAAGTAGTAACCCACAGAACAGAAAGTTGCATGAAGAATTCGTGTATATCCTTCGCCCAGATTCACCCATTGTTAGTATTTTGCCACACGGGCTTTCTCTCTCTCTCTCTCTCTTCTCTCTCAAGTCTACTTACCTATATAAAATAATTGTTTTTTCTGAACCATTTGATAGTAAGCTGCAGACATGATGCCACTTTACCTCTAAATATTTCAGTGCAGATTTCCTAAGAACAAGGATACTGTTACATAACTCAGCACAATGATCAAATTTAGAAAATTTAACATTGCAATAACACTGTGGTCTAATACACATCCCATATTCAAACTTCACCAACTGTCCTAGTAACGTCTTTCATGGCTATTATTTTCTCTGGTCCAGGCTTTAATACAGGATCACGTATTGCATTTCACTGTCATGTCTTTTTAGTCCTTTAATCTGGGACAGTCCTTCAGCCTTTCTTTGTCTTTTATGACACTGAAATTTTTGAAGAGTACAGGCCAGTTACTTTGTAAAATGTCCTTCAATTTGGATTTGTCTGATGTTTCTTCATAATTAGATTCAGTTATGCATTTTTGGCAGGAATATAATAGAAACCCATCACATCAGGAGGTACTTGATGTCAGATTGTCTCATTATTGGTGATATTAACATTGATCACTTGGTAAGGTGGTGTCTCTTAGGGTTTTCTCCTGTGAAGTTACTCTTTTCCTGTTTGTAATTAATGAATATTTTAAGGAGATACTTCCTTGCCATTTTCTGAGCACTTACTAAATCCAGGCTGTATTAGGTACTTAACATACTATACCTTATCTATTTATTAATTTAATTTAATTTAATTTAATTTTTTTCTATACCTCATTTAATCCTTGTAAAAAACTATGAAGAAGTTTTTTTTTTTTTTTTTTTAATTTATTGCTTTATCCCCTTCCCCTCCTCTCACGTTTTACAGATGACAAAACTGAGGGCTGTCTAAGGTCATACAACATGGTTGTCTGTGACTCCAAAGTCCATAATTGCACAGACGTATAGTGTGTTCCAGGAATAGTGAAGCAACCAGAAGTCTCATTGCCCAGATGGAGCACAGCATTCACCCCAGGTAAGCATGTCTTTAGTAGGAGCTAAAGGTCTGTACCATAGGGGATTGGTTGAAGGAACACAAAATACTTGCTCTAGCTAGCCATTTAGATAAGAATAGACTGGGTTGATCAATGGACTCAGGTCTGTCCATACATATTTATAATGCAGAACACTCTATGATTTACAAAATGAAACTGATTCTTTGTGCTGTGCTATGAGGATGTACGTATGTCCTGGCCATTCTCCATGATTAGAGGACTTAACAAATCACGACTCAAGTGACAATACCAAGAAGAGGTCTTGCCTGTCATGCTATTATACTTTTTCTTTCTTTTTTTTTTTTTTTTAAAGAGTGGATCTATGACACAGTAGAGTTCAGAACAAAGGAAGTTATCAGGGATAGAAGGGCATTATATAATGATAAAGGGATCAATTCTTTAAGAAGATGTAATAGACCTTAATGTGTGTGCACCTAACAACTGAGAGTCAAATATCTGAGGCGAAAACTGATAGAACAATAAGGAAAAATACATAAATCCACTATTATATTTGGAGACTTCAATGCATCTCTATCAGAAATGGAAAGATCCAGGGGGCAGGAATCACTAAGGACATAGCTGAACAGTAGCACATCTGTGGAATGGTTCATTCAGTAACAGCAGAATACATACTCCTCAAGTTCACCTGGAACATCCACCAAAGTGGACCACATTCTGGGTTATAAGATACAACTTAACAAATCTAAATGAGTAGAAATCATACAATATCTGCTGTCAGACACAGTGGCATTAAAATAGAAATAAACAGAAAGATAGCTGAAAAATACTCAAAGATTAAATGACATATTTCTAAAGAACATATGAGTCAAAGAGTAAATCTCAAGAAAATTTAAAAAAATGTTTTGAACTAATCAAAATGAAAACCCAACTTATCAGAATTTGTGGGATTCAGTGAAAGCAGTGCTTAGAGAGAAATTTATAGAATTGAATGCATATATTAGAAAAGAAGAAAAATCTAAAATTAATCATCTAAGCTTTCATCTTAAGAAACTAGGAAAATAAGACTAAATTAAATCCAAATTAAGAAGGGAAGGGAAATAATAAAAAATTAAAGTAGAAATCAAGGAAATTGAAGATGGGAAATCAATAGAGAAAATTAATGAAACCAAAAAGTGGTTCTTTGAAAAGGTCAATAAAATTGATAAGCCCATAGCCAGGCTAACTAAGAAAAAGAGAAAGGATACAAATTACTAATATCAGAAATGAAAGAAGGGACATCACTACAGATTCTGTGGATATTAAAAGGATAATAAAGGAATATTATGAACAACTTTATGCTGACAAATTTGATAACCTAGATGAAACAGACCCAATTCCTTGAAAGGCACCCTCTACTAAAACTCACACAAGAAATAGACAATCCAAAAAGGCCTAGATATATTAAGTAAATTGAATTAATGATTAATAAACTTCTAAAACAAAAAACATCAGACCCAGATGGTTCACCGATGAATTCTACCAAACATTTAAGGACAAAATTATAACCAATTCTCTCTAATCTCTTTCAAAAGATACAAGCATAGGAAATACTTCCTAAATTATTCTGAGGCCAGCATTACCCTAAAACCAAAACCAGACAAAGACATTACAAGAAAAGGAAACTGTACACCAGTATCTCTCAGGAACATAGGTGCAAATATCCTCAAAAAAATACCAAAAAATCAGATGAAACAATGTGTAAAAAGAATTACATACCACAACCAAGTGAGATTTATCCCAGGTATGCAAGGATTGTTCAAAATTTGAAAATCAATTAATGTAATCCATTACATCAACAGGCTAAAGAAGAAAAATCACATAATCACATTGATAGGTGCAGAAAAAGTATTTGACAAAATTTGACACCCATTCATGGTAAGAACTCGTAGTATATGAGGAATAGAGGGGGAACTTCCTCAACTTGATAAAGAAAATCTGCAACAATCTACACTTAACACCATATACTTAGTGAAGAGAAATTCAAAGCTCTCCCTCTAAATTAGGAACAAAGCAAAGATGTTCCCTCTCACCACTCCTTTTTAACATTGTATTGGGAGTCCTAGCTAATGCAGTGAGACCAGGAAAAAAAAATATATTGTTGAAAAGAAAGAAATAAAACTGTCTTTGTTTTAAAGTGATATGATTGTTTATATAGAAAATCTAAAAGAATTGACAAGTTGTTGTTGTTTTAATTGTAATGCAAGTGCCTAACTTAAGCTTTTCATGGTTAAGGCATCCACTTCAATGATGGCTGGCTGCCTTGAATAAACACATTTTGAGCCACAGGACAGGACAAAGAGCCAGGCCAACCACCCCCCCTCCCAATTTCACCCTGTATTAGAGACTGTCAGTTGACTTAAATAATTCACCATTTGGCCTCCTGTTTTTCCCTTCTCACATATTGGTTCCCACTCCTATGTTTTAAATTCATCGATAAGAAATGAACTCGTAAAACCCTAGGCCCTCACTCTCCACCCTGATAAAAGGACAACCCTAAGTCCACACTCTCTTTCTCTACCCATGATCTCACTGCATGGCCCCAGGTGTGCTGCTTGCTATCCAAGACTTGTGAGTAATAACCTTGTCTTTCAAATTTCCAGATGATTATTGTTGAGTGTCTTGGAATCATAATAAAAACCACAAGGGCCAGTCCAGCCACTACCTTGGTTCTAAAAGGAGGCCTAGGGCTCAGGTGAGTGCCCCCAGACATTTCTAACCAATAGCATTACTAACCATAGGCTGAGACCCACACCAACCAAACAAAAAAAACTGGGACTAATAAGTGATCCTAGGAAGGTTATCAGATACAAAATTAATATACAAAAGTCAATTGCTTTCCTATATACCAGCAATGAATAAGAAGAATTTGAAATTAAACACACAATACCATTTATATTAGCATCTCAAAAATGAAATACTTAGATATAAATCTAACAAAATATGTATGAGATCTATATGAGGAAAACAACCAGACTGATGAAAGATGTCAAAGAAGAATGAAATAATGGAGAGGTAGATAGTTTATGTTGATGGGCAGGAAGACTCAATATTGTGAGAAATCAGTTCTTCCCAACTTGATCTGTAGATTCAATGGAGCCATAATCAAAATCCCAGCAAGTTATTTTGTGAATATTGACAATCTGATTCTAAAGTTTATGTAGAGAAGAAAAAGACCCAGGATAGCCAACTCAATATTGAAAGAAAAGAACAAAGTCAGAGGTTGGCTTCAAGATTTATTATAAAGCTACATTAATCAAGATAGTGGGGTACTGATAAAAGAGTAGACAAATAGATCAATGGAATGAACGGAACAGAGAACCCAGAAATACACTCACATAGATATCATTAACTGATATTTGAAAAAGGAGCAAAGACAATAAAATGGGGCAAAAACAGTCTTTTGAACAAGTGATTCTGGAACAACTGGACATCCACATGCAAAAAAAAAATTACTGTAGACACAGACCTTACACTCTTTACCAAAATTAACTCAAAATGAATCATAGACCTAAATGTAAACCACAGAATTATTCCTACAAGATAACATAAGAGAAAATGTAGATGACCTTGGGTTTGGTAGTGACTTTTAGATACAACACCAAGGCAAGATCATTGAAAAAAATGATAAGATGGACTTCATTAAAATAAAAAATCTCTCTCTCTGAAAGACACCATCAGAATGAAAAGCCAAGCCACAGAGTGGTAGAAAACATTTGCAAAAGACTGATCTGATAAAGGATTACTAACCAAAATATACAAAGAACTCTTAACAGTCAACAATAAGAAAATGAACAACCCAGTTAGGAAAAAAACCTGCACAGATACCTCACCAAAGAAGATATGTAGATGGTAAATAAGCATATGAAAAGATGCTCCACATCATATGCCATTAGGGAAATGCAAATTGAAACAATAATGAGATGATACCACAAGCCTATTAGAATGGCCAAAATTCAGAACACTGTCAACACCAAATGCTGGCAAAGGTGTCAAGCAACAGGTATTCTCATTCATTACTGGTGGGTACACAGTATGGTATAGTCATTTTGGAAGACAGTTTGGGAGTTTTGTAGAAAACTAAATGTGCTCTTAGTGGATGATCCAGCAATTCTGCTCCTTGGTATTTACCCAAAGGATTTGAAAACTTATGTCCACACAAAACCTGCACATGGATGTGTATAGCAGCTTTATTAATAATTGCCCAAACTTGGAAGCAACCAATTTATCCTTAAGTAGGTAAGTGGATAAATTAACTCTGATACATCTAGATAATGGAAAATTATTTAGTTCAAAAAAGCAGTGAGCTAGCAAGGCATGAAAAGACACGGAGGAAACATAACTGAAAGAAGCCAATCTGAAAAGTCTACATACTATACGATTCCAACTATGTGACATTCTTTTTTATTTTCTTTTCTTTTAGAGACAGAACACGAATGGGGGAGAGGGCAGAGGTGGAAAGAGAGAGAGAAAGAGAGAGAGAGAGAGAGAGAGAGAGAGAAAGTGAGAATTCCAAGCAGGCTCCATGCTCAGAGCAGAACCTGAGGCAGAACTTGATCCCATGACCCAGGGATCATGATCTGAGCCAAAATCAAGAGTTGGATGCTAAACTGAGTCACCTAGGTGCCCCATGGCTTTCTAAAAAAGGCAAAATTTGAGTCAGTGAAGAGATCAATGGTTGCTGGGGTTGTTGAGGAGGATGGGATGAAGAGGTGGAGCACAAAGGATTTTTAGGTAAGGGAAGCTATTCTGTATGATACTATAATGGTGGATACAGGTCATTATACATTTGTCCGAGCCCACAGAATATATAACTCCAAGAATGAATCCTAAGGTAAACTATGGGCTTTGGGTGATGGTAATGTGTCAGTGTAGGTTCATCAACAGTAAAATGTACCACTCTGGTAGGGGATGTTGATAATGGAGGCATCTCTTGCATTTGTGGGGGGAGAGCTATATGGGAATCTCTACCTGTCATCCATTTTTTCCATGAACCTAAAACTGCTCTAAAAAATAGTCTATTAAAAAAAGTGGATCCTGATACAGGTCAGTGTTTTTATTTTCCTTAATGACTGTAATTAATTATCTTAAGGTGTCTCACATTAATGACGATGTATATACTTTGGTTTTATTAAATTCAGTGATTATTGTTAAAGGAAGGAGAGAGATGGGAAGGAAAAGGAATAGAGGAAACTGAGAAGGAAAAATTATAAGATACAGAGAGTGTGGGTCTGGAATATGCATGCGTGTGTGTGTGTGTGTGTGTGTGTGAGAATTAGGAGAGTGGCACAGCAAGAAAAACACATATGCTTCTGTGGCTTTTTCTGATAACAACATTTTGCATTTTCAACTACAGGCATAAAAGGGAATGACTCACTCTTTGATTCTTGCCCCAGGGCAGTCTGGGCTGATGAAGGATGCACTGCCTTTGAGAGTAAAAGGTTCTTCCTGATCCCATAAACTGCCTGTCAAGGCCCACACGGGCCCTGAGGTCTGCTCCTTGCCATTGTTTTCAGTTCAGTTTTCAGCCTCAACCATCTGACTCCACCTGCAACCAGCTTCAAGAAGCAGCTGGGAATCAGGCCAGCTGCAGAGAGTGACCCTTAGCCCTCCATGTGACACCCATATGAAAATGACAGATGAGGACATTGAGGAAAACCACCTTCCTTTTGAAGTCACAACATTTAGTAAGGAAGGGATGAAAAGAAATGGTAATAGTTTCTCTAGGCATCAAATGGTATTTTATAAGTAGGCTGGAAACAAGTTATCCTCATGGAAGAAAGAGGCCGGTGCTGATGTTTAAGTTGTACAGTTTGAGGCTCCTTGTGACACTAGAGAAGGCTGAGTGACAGGATTGCCTTGGGGGATGGCCAGCTTGTCACTTTCTGCAGAGACACACAATAGTGGAATCAGCCAAAGAATTGGACTAGACACCTTGAGAAAAGTCTCTTCTAACCTGAGCTTCTCGGACAAGATGAAAGAGGAGGGAAAGAAAGCTGAAGCAAGAGAAAAGTAGGGGATGGAGGAAGAAGAAAATGAAAAAGAAAAAGAGAACCCAGTAACAAGGAAGAAGGCTTTACACTCTCAAAACCAGTCTCCTTAAAGTTCTTGACCAAGACATTTATTTTTTAAAAGTTTATTTATTTATTTTGAGAGAGAGATAGTGGGTGGGGAGGGGCAGAGAGAGAGGGAGAGAGAGAGGGAGAATCCCATGCAGGCTTCGCACAGTCAGCTCAGAGCCCCATGTGGGGCTCACACTCATGAACCACAAGATTTTACTAACATCCCTGATCTGAGCTGAAATCAAGAGTCAGATGCTTAACCGATTGAGTCACCCAGGTGTCCCTTGACCAAGATATTTTACATTAAAGGACAGGATCAGGCAGTTCACCCACTTAAGGAATCATTAAGCTTTGATAGAAACATCTATGTATAGGTGGATAAATTTAAAAATAGGTAACAGGAACAATTGAGAATGTTGCTGATAAGTTTGGGTTTGTGTCTTAGTAACATATTCATTTATCAAAGTATCTGTCACCCTGAAGAAGTTTTTAGAGATGGGGTAAATTACACCAGCCCGTGTCTTCATGATACCAACCAGGGCATGGGGGGCTGTGCTTGTTTACATGCTTTCCCATGTCCCTACCTGTCTTACTTTGTTCAGGCTGCTAAGAAAGAATACCATAGACTGGGTGGCCATAAATTGGGTAGGAAGTCCAAGATCAAGGCACCAGCAGATTTGGTGTCTGGTGAGGCCTGATTCCTATTTCGTAGATGGTGGTGCTATAACCTCACAATGAAGAAGGGGCAAGAAAGCTCTCTGGAGTCTCTTTTAGAAGGGTGGAGCTGTTGTGGCCTAATCACCTCCCAAAGGTTCCATATCCAAATACCATCACATTGGGGATGACATTTCAGCATATGCGTTTTGGTGGGGGACACAAACATTCAGTCCTTGGCATCACCCAGTGTCTCCCAGGTATTCCCTGACTATCTTAGGTTTGGATAACTATGAAAGAGTGCTAGAAATTGTAAATTACTAGGTACATGTGAGGAATGTATTATTGTTCTAATCTTGTTTTATAGCATCAATGACAGGATTATATAAAATCATTTCTGTTCTGCACAGGAAGAAAGTGATGTTCAATGACATAAGTGATTCACCTGGAGCCAGGTGAGAGGTGGAAGCAGGTGGTGATCCTAGGTAACCATGGTGGTCCTGTCTTTCATTCTTAGTTCTGCTCCATAGGCCCAGTTCAGCGATTTATGTTATGGCTAGATCTCCGTACTGTCTACCACCTTTGAGGAAGGTGTTAAAAAAATACCGGATTGGGCCTGACCCTAGACTAATTCACCTAGAACTCAGAATGGGCGCTCAGCTTTGGTTTTTATTAAAAGCTCCTCAGGTGGTTCTTTTTTTTTTCAAGTTTATTTATTTATTTTGAGAGAGAGCGTGTGCACCAGCGAGCACTTAAGGAGGGGGAGGGGCAGAGAAGGAGGGAGGGAGAGAGAGAGAGAGAGAGAGAGAGAGAGAGAATTTCAAGCAGTCTCTGCAGTGACAGCATGGAGCCTGACAGGGGGCTTGATCTCACCAATGTGAGATCATGACCTGAGCTGATATCAAGTCAGATGTTTAAGTGACTGAGCCACCCAGGTGCCTCATAAAAGCTCCTCAGGTGGTTCGAATGAGTGAGGGTGGAGAGCCTCTGATGTGAGCTGTCTTGAATGATTGGACTTTGGTTTTGTCAGGGACAACCAAGTAACATTTGAGGGAGCTGTGAGGCTGGAGTAGGGGTGCCCTCCTCCTGCGATGGTAATTGGCCCCAGCCAGCTCTGTTCCCCTGTCCCCTACACTGATCACCTTCAGGGGTCAGCAGTTTGATAGAGAGCCAGGCAGTCCCAAGGGGTACATCCCTGGTGACAAGAAACCTGAGAGGGGAGCTGAACCAGTAAAGAGGCTTCATATGGCCATGAACTGGCCGTGCTGCTTGGACAGAGGGCCCTGGTGAGAAAACAGGACTGCTGGGGGAGGCAGAGCTCCAGAGGGAGGCCGGAAAGATGGAGGGTATGGAAGAACAGATTTAAGTGGGTAAGCAGGAATAGCCTGGTGGGTAGAGATGGAGAGGTGGTATGGGGCCCAGGGCCCTGGTATTGGTGGCCTGGACTTGTAGTAGTCAAAATTGTGCCACACCCAAGTCAGCCATATAGAACTCAAGGTGAGTCCATTAGGTCAGAGTTAGGAACTCACCCCTGGGGAGGAAGAGCCCCAGCAGTGGGGTCCCAGGAGGAAGATGCAGACACAGGGATGAATATGCAGGCTTGGAGAAATGGGGGCCCCTGAACTGCCCTCCTGCCAGTGTAGCTGCATAAGGAGGGTCCTCCCTGCGTGCCCAGTTAACCTGCTCCTGGCCATATAGTTACTGGGACCTGGTGCAGAATGAAAATGTGAGGCCTCTTGTTCAAAAAGCAGGAAATAATTATGTTAAAGTACTAAAATACAAAGCTTTTTCTTTTCTCTGATGTCTCTCTCTCACTTGTCATGATGATTTAATTTAGTTTTTAGATATTTTCTGATGACTTTTTGTTTGCCATTTGATGTTTTTTTTTTAAGTCATGTCAAGTTGAAATTTGAGATTATTAGCACAGATTTTACTGTTCATGTTATGCAACGCCAGTTTTAAATGCAAATATAAGAGCATTCAGCTCATGTGTAGAACCACCAAAATTCCACAGTTTGTATTTCATGCAAAATACATGCATATGTATTTTGTTCTGTCCGGAACAGGGGGATCACTACACAGAACTAACTCAACTGTTTCTATTTCACTTTTTGGTATGTGCACATTCTACCAACATGCTCTCCCTCTTCCTTACTAAGTAGGAAGAAGAAGGGAACTATGGATTGCCCTATCTTTTCTTTTTCTTTTCTGTCACCATTTTCTCTTTTTCTTTTATGTCATCATTTTCAGTGGGAGTTGGACATTACTGGCAGGAATGCAAGTAACACAAATAAGAAAAGATGTGATAGGGTTCCTTGGTGGTTCCTCTTTCCCGGAGCATCCTTGTCTTCTTTCTGGGTTCAAAGCAAGTTCTGGTGTGAATGAAACATGTGGCCTGTCTGGGCTGTGGGTGGATGCCCCCACATACTCAGTTGTAGACGTAACATGTACCTTGTAGTCACTTTGAGTCTCGCTGGTGCATCATGGATCCACACAAATTCCGCGTTCACGGAGCATCAGGAGTGCTCTGTGCTGATGGGGTGGCAAAGACCCATAGAGGATATGCAGATCAAGCCCAGTGCCTCTGCTCAGGTGCATGCCCCATTGTCCCATTAGGTATCACTTTCAAAACACAAGTTCAAAGGTAAAACTAAGAATTTCTAGGCAGGGACAGCAGAACATTAAACCAAGTGCAGTGTCTTTCTGTGGGTGGGGCCCTGAGTGACTGCTCAGGTTGTATGTCCAAGCTGGCCCTGCTGGAAAGGACAAGTTGTCCTGTCAGAAGTGCTCCCAAGAGCTGGGAACTGGGGGTGTGGTTTGTAACGAAAAATGATTTCCTTCTGGTTTTATTTTAACTTGGATTTTTAAAATTGAGTAGCTCATTTTTGTTTAGAAACGTTATCACTTCTGTAATTAACCTCACATTACAAGCCAAATCAGCTCCTGCCTAGATTAATTTGAGCAGGGGAGTACAGAGCTGGGTGAGGAGAAGGATTAGCAGCTGGGGAAGTCAGAAATCCCTGAAAAGCTGTCAATCAGGCTTGTTGGATGGAGCAGAGGGAAAAGCTAAATGCCTAGTTATCAGATCTGAGAAGCCTTTGTAAGAATGGACCAGCCCTGGAGGCTGGGAGGCACAGCTGGGTGGGGCAGGTGAGGAGGAGACCAGTCAAAACGGCCCTTGGGGGGTTTCAGCAGAGGATATGAGGTACCTTGGTGGGTGGCATGGGGGGGCCTCAGGAGGGCCAAGGCAGGTATTCAGGCTGCCGCATTACAGAGTCTGACCTCACTATTGGCAGTAGGTTTAAAGGATGAGACACTAGTTTCTGGGGAACAAGCAAGGCTGATTCTAGCTCCTGGAGAACTAGAGAAGAAAGGCAAGGATTCAGGAGTTCTGGGGACAACATGGACATTGATAGATATAAGGCAGGTTTTTGTTGTAAGAAGCAAGGCAAGAAGAAGGTTGGGGCAGGAGCAGGGGTATATGTGAGTCCCTGAGCTCCAGCGGTCCTTTTATTTCTGTGACTGCAGGGTCGATTCCAGTGCCTGAGGAAGGGCCAAGTGGTCCCAGTTGGGGGTTTGGAAACTGGCAGGACTGGGGAGCCAGAGGAGTTGTTACCTCTGTGTACCATATCAGCTGGAAAGCGCTGGTTTGCTCCCTGATTTATATTTTGCATATTGGATAAAACAACACTTTAATCTGCCTTTCCCCAAAGAGAATGTGGTTGCAAATCATCCTGAAACCATACACCTGTGTTAGTCTGTTAAGTAATTCCGGGCACTCAGAGTTCACCTGATCCTGTGCTGGTCTTTTCCAATCAGGACTCCTAGTGCTTTGAGCATTACACATATGAAACACAAACACATAGACAGAAATTCAGAAGGCAAATTGCTTAAAATCGACAAACTGCGAATCGGTCAGTCAGTCTATGGATTGGAATCAGTTAGCTAACATTAAATATTAATTTCCAACCTGCAGCCTGTGACCAATGCTTAGTGTGCTCAATGAAATGCCACACTCCTTAGCTGGCCTTTACACTTCCAGCAGCTCTGACAGAGGCCAAGGTGTTGTGATTCCCCATCACTGGAGGCCAGGGTCACTTCAGGATTCACTGCAGTTTTGGAATGCTCCAAGCTGCAGAAAATTGCACTTCCTCTGAGCCAGGAATCCAAGGGTATCTTGTCACAGGGCACATGGCTGCTGTGTGTGGGTTTGTGGGGATGTGTGATTAGGGAGCCTACATTTCCAGAAACGATTTCATCATTTTCTGACTATAGTTAGTGACTGCATTGCATCTTAATTATTAACATATTGTCCCTTGGCTTCCAAATCACGACTCCTGCATCTGTTTCTAGCTTCTTCCTTTCCATAATCCATGAGTTTTGCAGATCTTTGGGAAACCCAAATAACATCTCTAGTATAGGAAAAGACAAAGGCAGGTGGTTTGAATTCTTTGGCATTTCCCTGAAGTGGACTGTAGATCTGATCTAGTGACTTAGTTCCCCATGTATAATTAATTGGGAGCATGTTCACAGCTCCTACTAAGCTGCCTGATTTACATTGTGTAGCTAGCAGATGCCAGGCTGGCCTGTTAGCCAATCAGAATTCCCGAGGACAGACAAGACAAGGTCACGAATGAAGATTGTGTCTTGACAAGCCTTGAAGGGAAGTGAAAATAACCAGGCTTTGATCTGCACCCATGGTCACTGCCGACTCCAAAAGATGTCATTTTTAGATATTTCCTGTGTTTTCTTTCAGAGTCACAATACGTCAGGCTCAGCTAAATGAAGAACTAAATTAAAACTGTCATTTCAGCTCATAAATAACAGATGTCTAATGCATTTAATTATTTATAGCCTTGAATCTTTCAAAAATGAAAATGACTATACACATTTTTAATGCAGTTCCTGGTAATTTGCCGCCTGACTGATAAGATTTGCCAACAATCCTGGCTTGCAAACATGAAAAATAAAACTGAGACTGACTCGTTTATTTTACAAGACTGCTTCTGTGCTCCCTTGTGGCTTTAACAAAATCTAAATTAAAGTGAAATCTAATCAAAACAAAATGATGTTCATATACTCATATTAATAATTGGGTTTTCTGAGATCATGCGTTAGGTACCTGGTTGCCAGAGACTTTAGCATTGCCTAGGAAATCAGTGCTTTACCCTTTTCCGTACTCTTTGCCAGGAGGTTGTGACTGCCCTGATCAGGGATTAAGAGAGAAAACTTCACATAGCCCCTAAGCATGCCTCCCAGACCATATTTGCAAGCTTGGCAAAGACTTAAGTATGGTTAAAAATGGCTAATGTGGCTTTAGTGACACCAGGAAGTGCCCTTCTTCCCTATTAATCTCCTTTCGTTTGGGTGAAAAATCTTTCCCCATTTTCCCATCAGAACTGGAGTCCATTGAGACTCCAGAATGACTTAAAATGATATGAAGGTATAACTGGCCTATATCAGCTCCTGAGAGTAATTTTTATTAAGAGGAGAGAGGAAACTGTTGAAATATCTCAATTGAGGATTACTTTCTGGGTGGGCAAAGGTAAACATTTGCTTTTGGTCTAGTGGTATAATGAAAAGTGAATTAATTTGGGGGTCCTAAAAGACTAAGGTTTTTTAAAGCTTATTTATCTTAGAGAGAGAGAGAGAGAGTGCACACGCGCGTGAGCAAGTGGGGGAGGGGCAGAGAGAGAGAGAGAGAGAGAGAAGGAGGGAGGGAGAGACAGAATCTCAAGAAGGCTCCACACTGTCAGCAGAGAACCCGATGCAGGGCTCCAATTCACGAACAGAGAGATTTTTTTTTTTTCAACGTTTATTTATTTTTGGGACAGAGAGAGACAGAGCATGAACGGGGGAGGGGCAGAGAGAGAGGGAGACACAGAATCGGAAACAGGCTCCAGGCTCTGAGCCATCAGCCCAGAGCCCGACGCGGGGCTCAAACTCACGGACCGCGAGATCGTGACCTGGCTGAAGTCGGACGCTTAACCGACTGCGCCACCCAGGTGCCCTGCGAACAGAGAGATCTTGACCTGAGCCGAAATCAAGAGTCAGATGCTTAACTGACTGAGCCATCCAGGTGCCCCCATAAAAGCCTAAGTTTGAGTCTCATGTATAATAATTGTAAGCTAATATCCTTGAGTAAGTTATTTAAAATCTCTAGGGCTCAGGTTCTTCATTTCTAAAATCGACATGATAATACCTGCCTCCCAGAGATGTTGTAAATAGTAAATGAGGCGACATATGTGAAACACCTGTACTTAGTAGGTATACTATAAATTTTAGGGATGTTTGTGTCTGGCTGGGAGAAGAGCAGCAGACTTCTCATTAGTGAAAATAATTACATTAGTAGTTCCCAGAGGTTGTTTTCAGCTAGGAGTACCTGCATCCATTGCTCCCCAACATCGTTATTTCACTCATGCAAAACCCCTCACTGACTTCTCAGTTCTGCTCAGTGCTTGCCTTTGTGACTTCCCTGGGTCATTTCACTAGTCATTATTGCTCAGACGTGCTTTGGAGCAAGGTTGTCAACTCTCCCTGCACAGAAAGACTAGCTTGTCCCTACTGTGTCACCGTCATGTGTAACCCCAGTGTGTCACTGGTACATCTCAGAATTCCTGGCAGGTACCCCAGAGGTGGTAGCCATAGCCTGTGTCTCACTTCCAAATGCTGGCAGGGACCATGTGGAGGTCCCAGGAGAATATGGGGATTGGTGAGATGGAGAGATCATGTCTGCCTAAAAATGGGGCAATGGCTTGTCTTTAGCTCAAGACAATTTTCACCATGCATGAATGTGGCCCAGTGTTTCCAGGTCTTTAGACTGGTCAAAGGAAGACAGATACAAGGGTATTTACCTGAAAACTTCCAAGTTTTAATGGTTGCAAGCTACTCATATTAAGCACAAGAAAATAAAGCCTGTGAAGATCAATGCTGTGCCATCTAAACAAAGCAGGCCTGTGTCTCTCCAGGTCTGACCTATGGACTTACCGTGTCTCATCGGCCAGCCTCCTTGGTGCCATTTATCTCTCTGAGGTCTTAGACCTCCTGGGAGCAGCCACAATTTCTCCTTTAGTAGCTATAAAGATTTCCTTCTTTCTTTCATGGGGTTCGTGACATTTTGAAATAGCCATTTGGTTGCTGTAGTGATATTCATATCTATTTGTGACCATAAAAAAATAGCTATTGAACTTAAAAAAATGAAGTGATGTCTTTAACCCTCACTCCATCTGTGACTTTTACACCTCCATCCTCCTCCTGTCCCTGAATCTTACCCCAAGAGCCTCTAGAGGTTAGAGGAGCTTAGACATGAGAGAATAATGTTTATAGTGCATGAATCTTGGTGATAAAAAGGCTTGCATTTTAATGGCTTAAATTTTAGCCCTTTTGAGATGACCTAATGTTAAAACAATATGCTGCTTAAGATCTTAAAGAAATGAGGATTGTAGCCCAAATTCCTCCTGGCAGAGATTGTTTCTCAAAGGCTGATATTAAAGTTTGTTTATTTTTTATTTATTTTGAGAAAGTGAGAGAGAGAGAAAGAGAAAGAATCCCAAGCAGGCTCTACTCTGTAAGTGCAGAGCCTTAAGTGGGGCTCAGACTCATGAATTGTAAGATCATGACCTGAGCTGAAATCAAGGGTCAGATGCTTAACTGACTGAGCCAGCCAGGGGCCCCAGAAACTGGGATATTATAGGCTTATATCTCTTTCCCCAAAACTTGGGGCAGATAGATTTCATAATTTGGAATTGTTTGACTTTTGGAAATATATATTATGGAATACTTTCAGTTCCATTTGGGAGAGCACCTAATAATCTCAAACATACCCATATTCTATAGCAAAATATGAAGAGTCACACTAAGCAAGGTAAACAAAGACTGTAAATAGCCCCATGTCAGTCAGGTCAGGATCTGATGCCAAATGAATTGCAGAAAAGGTCCTGGTTTTGGATGTCAGAATTATGGGTGAGGGACTATACACCTATACAGGAATCATAGTAGTCCTGTTGCTGTCCGGTGGCAATCTCCTTAGCATGGCCTCAAGAGAAACCCCATTTGGATCATTATACTAGTCTATGCCTCCTTATCTTACTGAATCTATAGACTTACATACAGCTATTTTCATTTTCTCTATTTTCTGAATTCCTACAGAGAATATATATTTGTAATTGAAAAATGTATTAATAATTTCGCTTGAAATTTTAAAAAGTTGAGGCAGTAGGATGTCCATACCCACTGTGTGTGTGTGTTGCTGAAAACAATTTCAGTTTTGCTTTTCACCTCTGTAGCATGAAGCTCTGCCGTCTGTGGTTATTTCATTAGGAAGAAGTGGAAGGAAATCCCTCCTTGCTCACCAGCCTTCTCTTCCTCTCTTCACCCCACACTCCCACAGGGATAAACAGGCCTCTGAGTTTCTACAATCTTATTAAGGTAATGGCAGGACACTTTGGTTTGAAGAGGATGAAAAAGGTGCCCTCGGGAGAGGAGGAGCAAGTCCTACAAAGATGGATGGGTGGGTGGGTGCTGGACTCAGGCTGGCATTATCACTTCTTCTGAGGCAGCGGGATCTCAGAGAAGGACCACTTGGGCTCTAAGTGGGTTGATAACTGATCGTGGTGGTGTTTGGAGTCCAGCTTGCTCATTGTGGAGGAAATGGAGGTGGCATCTGCTTAAGCAAAGCTGTGCAGACCTGCAGTGTCTGAAGAAGGCTCTACAGCACCACTGAGAGGCAGAGAAAAGCAAGGGCAGGTAAGGCAACTGGAACAGACACCAGGGTCCTCCCTGCCCAGAAAGGAAGTGGGAGGGGCTTGCTTTCTGAGCTGTGTAAGCTCCTGGGGGCCTTGAACCAACCACAGGAGAATGGGGAGCTCTGGAAGGTCATGCTGGACTTGGACTGATCTTGAGAAGAACTAAAATGTGACATTCCTTGTACCTGAATACTGAGACACTGTCTGTAATTATTGTAAGTGAAAAAAACAGGATTATGATATAGAAAACAATCATATCCAGGTTTTAAGAATTTGAGTGTCTCTTGTATTATTCTATAGTGTTATTTGACCTATGTAATAGTGTTATCCAAAAGGAAAAAGAATGAACTGATCAAGGTTCTGACACTGTAGGGAGATACTAGATAACTGTAGGATTGTTGGGAGGCAGATGACAGAAAGGGAAAAAGCCATAGAAACTGGGGATTGCAGGTAACCCCTCTGTAGGTTTACCAGGGGTCAGGCTGCTTCTAGACAAAATCAGAGTTAATCAGTGGTTTCCACCCTAGGATCTTTTGACCTAGAGGTCAGTGCTATTGTACTGTGACTCTATGAACTTTTTTTTTTTTTTTAATCTCTGAAAGTCAGATAGAAATCAGGCATTGCTCTCTGAAATGGCTGTATATGAGCTGGCAAGAACACATGCCTCTTTGCTTTTGCTTAGAATTCTATTGCTTGAGTGTGGGCACAGTGAATATCTAACATGGATCAGAAGCCGTGTATGGTCCTAAGGTATATCAATAATTAACAGAAAAATGGGAGAAACAAATAGTCATGTTTAGTTTGTTTGGTGATTAAAGCTATTGCCAAAACACATGATTGGGTAGGGGGATTTATAAAAGAAGTCCTTAGGGAAAGGTCAGGTATCCCTGTGGACACAGTGTCTCCCACATTCTCTGAGACCAGGTAGCCGGTCATTGTGGGTGCCTCACTGTCCTGCTAAATGCCATCTATCCCTATGGGCTATGCTGATGAGTGGCAGCTGACTGCCTCCCAATGGAGCTGTTCTTTACATCATTAAATCAAGAGGGAGACTTGTTTTTAGAGGGAGTAGAGGATTTTAATTTTCCTTGTTGATGAACATTTAATCATTCAGGTTCTCATTAAGTGAACTTGGACCAGTCTCCTTGCAGCTTTGTTGACACAGGACTCTTTGAGTCTCTTGACTTTTTTCTTCATCATCTTCATTTACCATCTGCTTCATTATCCTGCTGTCTGTGGGTACTCTGCTCTTCTCCCTCCACGTACAACTTCCGTGGCTCCTGCTCCTGCCGCTGTGCCTCCCCACCACCCCCTCCAGCTCTGGTCTGTTGGTATTTCTCCTTTATGTGGTTGTATTATCACAGACCTTCTGCTGCATTTTAGGTACTATGCTGGTACCTGTGCAAAGTTCCCTGCAGAGACTGGTTGCTAAGTAAACGTTTACCTCTTTCTACCTTTCACACTGACTTGTCATGCAGAATAAATCTTATTTCACCCTTTCTGTGTGAGGCCATGTTATTAGGGCACAGGAAAATCTCATAGCTACCCGTAATGGTGGAGTTGTGTGGGGAAGAACACGCACATATACCCTTGTAGATCTGTTCCAAGAATTCCAAAAGGTACCTGTTCACAGGGGAGTGTGTGGCAGTGTATGGTTGGGATTCTGTGGGGAGTCTAGCTCTCCTGTGGGCATCGTGGAGTCTCCCCCTGGATCCCTTGGTCCAGTGCGTGTAGGGGAGGACTCCCACATGCTGGTGATCTAGAAGTTAGAAAGAGGAAAGGGAAACCCTTCCTCCAAACCTGGGTTTGCACTGCAACCTGTATCATTCTCAGACTACTGCTGTGGCTGTTTAATTGCAGTCCTCACTTGGCTGAAAGAGCCAGCCTTCTTCACTTGTGCCTCACCCTGACTGTAGGGACTGTGGGGTTTGTTAGTGGCTACCCTCAGCACACGTAATGAGGCCAGGGATAGTCTGGCCCAATCCTCCCAAATTGGAGGGGACATAAAAGTACAAGTCCCTTAGATACAAAGGGGGCTGTATTAGTTCCTAAGGGCTTCCATTCACATGCCCACGGACCAAGTAGCTTAAAACAGTAGAATCGGTTCTCTCACAGTTGAGGAGGGCGGAAGTCAGAAATCAGGTTGTTGGCAGGGCTGATTCCTTCTGGAGGCTGTGATGGACAAACAGCTCCAGGCTCCCTCCTTGCTTCCGGTGCTTACCCCAATCTTTGGTGTTCTCTGGCTTGTAGATACATCACTTCAATCCCTGCTTCCCTGTTCACACCACCTTCTTCTCTGTGTCTCTGTGTCCTTTCTGGTTCTCATTAGGACATACTCATGTCTCATGGATTCAGGGTGAACTCTAATCCAGTGTGATCCCATCTCCATCCTGACCGTAATTACATCTGCAAAGAGCTTATTTCCATTCTGAGGTCCTTGGTGCTCATAGATTTGGGGGACACTGTTCAACCCACTGTAGTGGTCAACATAGCATCACCCTCCTTTCCTCTGAAAGTCAGTTCCTCATTCACTTGGCAATATCGCCGTGCTTTATAAGATACCTTACTGTTTGCAAGTGCCTTTACATCTGACATTAATTTATGCCCCTATCTGTGAGACAACTGGGGTGGGCATTACCTTGTCTATATCTCATCTATAGAGTGTATGCAAGACATGATTTGATCAAGGTCAGTTGCAAAGGCTGGACTAGATACCTATGTGCTGATTCTCAGAACGCAATACATGATAGTGGAATAATTTGAAAATGGTATTCTTGACCACCTCTCTTCCCTTTTGGGATGTGTTGAAGGGAGGGAGGGAGTCTGTGCCTTTTTTTTTTTTAATTTTAATTTTGCCCCTGAAAATCACATTCAGTTGTGGAGTGAGCTCACTGAAGCTTTGACAAAACAGCTGCTATAGAACCTTCTCTTCTCTTGCACTGGTTCATATGCCCCAGGCCTACTCCTATGAAGTGTTGACATTTGGAGATCCAGGTGTGGCTCAGGGTCCTAATACCACTCATCACCACATCTCTCCACACCTCCCCTCTCTTGCAAGTCTGCCCATTGGAATGGCAGCAGGCTTTCTAGCATATTGTCCCAGTGAAGGAGTTTACTAATGGGTAAACTGAGGCTGCTAAGACGGAATCTTCTCTCCTTATGGAGATGAGAACTTTTTCAGCTCATTAGATATACTTATTTAATATATATTATAAACAGACCACTTATAAAAGCACAAAAAAGATATCACAAGCACAGGGAATGTTTGGCTCCTGTGTGCCAAAAAATATTTAGCTCCCAGTTGGTGTTTTAAGCAGGCTTGGAAATGGGACTCAAGGGTGCTGAAGTTTATGTACAGTGTGTTCTTGGACTTTTTTGGGCCTCAGTTTTCTGATCAGTAAAATGGGGATTACAATATCTCTTTTTTCTACTCCATCTGAGACAACATTTTCCAAAGATACTTTGCATAAATTAAATTCCATCCAAATAAAACTGTAATAATTATAAAATCCATAACCCACGTGGTTCAGTTCTAGAGCAGCTAGTTTTTTTTTTTTCAGGGGGAAAAACATGGTTCACATGACTAAGAGGCTAACCCAGGCCCTTTGATTGTATGTCTTGAACACCATGAAGAGGACACAAATTGTCATCCCCAGTTTCCTTGTTCTTGCCTCTCCCACCATACACTTATGCGTGATTAGGCAGAAGAGCCTTACAATGGACAGGGTGGTGTTTTCTGTAGAGGACTGGGGCAGTGGAAGGGCAGGGTCACACAAATAGGTTAAAATAATAGCCTCTTATGCGATAGGATACATGTTACTAGGTTGGAGACCAGAAAATTGCTTTTGGCCGAAAGAGTGGAGGGTCACAGCCATAACCTCAGGCCATGTGTACCTGGCCGAATCTCCAGGTGGTGAACAGAAAACCGCCGCTTCTCAGGGTATCAGAGAGGCTGCACATTTTAGTTCTGGTGCAGTTTGCTGGAGCTCCTGGGGCACCTGCTTTCTGTAATGCTGAGAGGAGAAAACAATCATTTATCGTTACACCTGTAGATCAGTGGTTTCCAGTGGGTGTGAGGAACTTGCCTCCCCACCTGCAGCCCCACTCCCAGACACTTCTGGCATGTCCGGTGACATTTTTGGTTGGCACAACTGAAAGTGGGTGTGTGTTACTGGTGTCTAGTGGGGAGAGGCCAGGGGTGCTGCCAAACATCTTCTGATGCACAGGACAGCCCCCCAGCAAAGAATTATCTGGCCCCAATGTCAGTAGTGCTGAGGTCGAGACACTTTACTATAGACCTTCCTGGCCATTTCTTGCCACCACGAGCTCTCATTTCCTTACCTCATCTCAGCCGCGTTCTGACCTTGACTTATGCCAATCTCCAGGGAACAATTTCTAGGGAAAGAAATAGGCTATTTCTGGGAGAAATAGATGGGAGCTCGAAATTAAGAAATTCTGATTAAGGGTTGGAGAGAAAAGGGAGGTCAGAGCTGTTTGATTTCCCTGCCATTAAAAACGGGAAGTAGTGTTCATAGAATGAAGAGGGACGCCCAGCACATATGCCACGCGGAACATCACGCACAAATAAAATGCAGGTCGAGCCAAAAAGCAGGGAATTGAACAGGCTGTAAACAAACGGCGTCCGTTTTCAGATGAAAAGAGGATAGTGGGTCCCATCAGCCCCCGAAGCATATCGACTCGGCAAACAGATTTCATGTTGACATTTCCCAGGAATGACAAAGGCAGTAAAATACCAAAAAACAATCTGATTCCAGGGGCAGTGGTACCGCTTCAACAATGCTTTCGCACCAGTGCTGGGTTTCACAAGGCACTGCTGGTGCGCCGCTGCCCTTTCCAAACTTCCATGGAAATAGTTTCCATCATTTTGACATTTCATTTAAAATGAAACATAGGAGATATTAAAAATTCATGTTCATGACAGGTATTATTTGTTTGACTTTGAAATATACAGTGAACACACTGTTAATGAACAGTGAGGGAAGCGTCAGGATTGTGTGCGCGTGCATATTCATGCACCGCTTCCTGACTTCAGAGGAAAACAATTGCAGAATCAAAGAGGGCTGACCTTTTATGGTTCTAAAATCCATGAGCGTGTGGTTATGAATAATTGAATACAGAATAATAAAAATGACCCTTTTTGGGGGTAGTTCAGGTAAAAGCAAAATGCCATGACTTTATCCTAGAAACATGAACCTCAATTATTTCTGAATTTGCATGAATTACATGAATATCTCACTTGAAACGTTACTGGGATGCAATCACATTAATTCATCGACCTGCCAGCATGCCATCTGTGTTTCTCTGTAGTCTTTCCTCCACCCCGAGGACTGTGCAGACCTTGGCCTTGGAGGGAAAATGCTCCCTCCTTTTGAATCCTCTATTCTTCTCCCTTTTAGATGTGCTGAGGAAATTGCTTTTTCCGAAGCTGGGAGACACATTTTCTGCACTGTTCTGGATGAAGGGAAGGAAAGGGACTGTTTTGTGTTAATTGCTATTGGCACAGAGAGGGGAGTGATGGCGGGCTGGGCTGCTGTGAGGGAATGGGAGAAAAGAGTGGGAAGGAGAACCTGGTTCCTCACACAGTAAGAGCAAAGCGGGTAGCCTTCTGTTTTCTTTTATTCAAAAACATGATCACATTTATTATTACTTAAAACGTTAAGGTGTAGAACTGCTACATTCTTAAGAGTTTTCTTTCATGTAAATTTCTGTGAACACATTCCAGTTTTCTCACTGATTTCCTTTATAAATTAAATAAAAGTTTCATTTATTCACAGATTCTTTTAGCAGGACTGCCATCTGCTGGGCACAGAGGAGAGACGGGTTCCGGGCATAAAGACCTTAGAGTCTAGTGGGGTAGAACAATCAGGAAGTAGTAATTGTGAGTGATGGGCAATGCCAATGGGGGTGGGGGAGGATGGCTTACTGCAGATTCACCTGATGGGGGCGGGGTGACCAGCTTGGTCTTGAAGTTCTGAGAGGCTTCCCGGGAGAGCCTTGAGAAGGAGAGGGAGATGGCTAACTAGGGAAAACAACAGGTAGGAAGGCTCTGACGTTGACTAGAGATGGCTTTCTAAGATGATAAGATGATCTCCCAGCTGCCACAGGGTGACAGGAGCAGGGAAACACTGGGAGAAATCAGCTCTTAGGGATTAAACAGATGGTGGGATTCAGGAGGCCTGGAATCTAGGGCTGGTTCTGCCATTTATTAAGAAACAGAGAGGTTGTGATATTTGTCAAAGGTCACAGTTTTTTAATTTGTAATTTCTCTGTGTGGGGAGTGGGGTGGGGTGGGAGCATGACGCCTTTGGGGTTAGATTAGGGATCTGAAATTTTATATATATATATATATATATATATATATATATATATTTACATTTATTTATATTTGAAGGACAGAGAGAGACAGAGTGTGAGTGGAGAAGGGGCAGAGAGAGAGGGAGACGTAGAATCTGAAGCAGGCTCCAGGCTCTGAGTTGTCAGCACCGAGCCCCATGCGGGACTCGAACCCATGAACCGTGACGTCGTGACCTGCGCCGAAGTCGGATACTTAACCGACTGAGCCACCCAGGTGCTCCTGAAATTCTATTTTTGAATAATCATTAGTCTTTTATTTTGTGCATGTATGGAAAGGATACCATAAATCAATATTTAATAGCTTTCATGTTAACCTCACTAAGACTTTCTTTTAAAATTGTACACATCCCATTGGACTATGGCACTAGAATATAAGCTCTAAGAGAAAAAGAACCTTGTCTTTCTTGTCCACCATTGCCTAGGAGAGTTCCTGGCACACAGTGGGTATCTAATGAATAAGGCTGAATGAATAAATAAATGTTATTAAGAACGGACAGCCTAGCGTCAGTTAACATAATGTGAAAGGCCCAGTTGGGCACAATTTTAGGGACACAGACCAGGCCCTTGGGTCAGATGAGAGAGCTGGGGGAGCTGTGGGACATAGTATCATGAAGTGTTGATCCCAGCAAAGCTTTCACTTTTTATTCAGATTTTTTAGCAGCAAGTTTATCCATCTTTTATGTCAGCAAGTTTAACATAATTTAATTGTCAACAAAGTAAAGACTTTCCTGAGTAGGCTCCAGGAGCAAAAAGCAGGAAGGTGGGTACGACATCTGATTCACTATCAGTATCAATCCTACCAAGGCTTGTAGTTCAAAAGAAGTCTAATATCTGTTCTTCTCATCCTGCCCTTGTTTTTTTGCACATTGGACCCTATAGGTTTAGTCAAATACTTCATACACTTTTATCTCTTCTCATACAATTCTTTTCTGTAAATCCAATGAGACTTTAAGACATCAACTTGACTTGACATAATAATATCTTTAAATTCTATAGCCTTTAACTCTTTCAAGGATGTTGGCATTAAAATCTTCAAAAAAGAAAATCTACCCATCTGCTGTAAAAGGAGAGATTTTCTTCATCTTAGAGATCAGGAAGATGACACTGGTGAGAGGAGATCCGTGGGGTCACAAAGTGGTTCAGTCCCAGCTCACTCAAAGCAGGATATTTCAAGGTAGGCTTAATGAAGAGATTACTTTAAAAAGTTTTCACATGGCATAGGGGAAAATTATAAGAGGTGATGCAGAATTGTAGAGCTACAAGCAGTGTGCTGTTAGTCCTTCTAGGTCTAAACAGACCTAGTGATTAGCAGAACCCTGAGGGAGGGATGTGTGGAAGGGGCCATCTGAAAGGAGCTGAGAACTTTGTACAGTCACCCCTTCGTGCCATGGCAGGTGGAAAGCCAGGGGGAACAAATACTTACGTTTCCCTCTCCTCCATCCCACTGATTTGTTGCTAGAGCCCTCTCTGCAGCAAACCCAAGTGGAAGCCAGAGGCAAGGAAGTCCATACTTGTCAACCTCCTGGCACCAGGTAAGTTGGGGGAAGGTGGAGAGTGGTCTGGGAAGCAGAGGAAGATGCCTGCCACACCCATCAGTCTCAGGTGGGGTTGGGACTGTACCCCTCTTGTTACTTGTCCACATGCTATGCTTTCCTCTGGAGGGGAGAATCTAAGTTCCTGGCACCTGGACCCAAACCACCTGTGAGCCCTCTGCTCTTTGATCCCTATATCTTGAGGATTTCTGGTGAGAAAGCAAAACTTTGGGTGGATATATCATTTATCCACGTATTGTCCCTGTATATCCTTAACACAGATAATTGAAAGTTGGATGTTTATCTAATACCTGTTTCTCCTGACCATATAATATGAAAATTTGTTTCCTTTCCCCAACTGCAAGGTGATTTTTGATACAGAACAACTGATTATGTACTCTAGCTGCACACATCAGCATGTTGATTATGTGAAATCTCATAAGGAATTATAGTCAATGCCAATCATTGTGTAAGTGAAGGTCAGATTTTACATCTTCTATTGGTGTCATCAGCATTTTTAGGATAAATCTTTGAAGCACACAAATTAATATTGGGATACATGTCAGCACTGAAGGCATCTGTGTGAAATTAAATGCCTGTGGACTATAGAAGAGAGAGTATAGGAGAGAGAGAGAGAGAGAGAGAGAGAGAGAGAGAGAGAAAAAGAAGAGTCCCCATGCACAGAAATGTTGGTTTAAACTACAAGGATTATGATCAGTCAGCTTTTTAAAAGTGCTAAATGTGGCTCAGATATTTGAGTTAGTCAGAAGTACTGCTTCCAAATCTTAAATTTTTGGTCAGTGAGCAGCTGTGGAGAAAGACTTGTGTGCACATTTGTATGCACGCACACACATGCACACACATTACTGGAGCTCCATTTAAAATTGTACCTGGGAGTTCATTTATACAGGCTATATATATAATCTATAAAAGCGATTCCTCTGGGTTAAGACAGACCTGGGTTCAAATCCTGGTTCCACCACTTACTAGCTATGTAACTTTTCTGAGCCTCAGTTTCCTCCCATATAAAATAGGAATAATAATAATAATACTATTTACCTCCCAGGGGTTTTCTCAGTTAGCTTTTACTGTAATGATGCCGCATAACAAATAAGTACAAAACCTCAGTAGCCTGGAGTATTTATTGCTCATGTGTCTGGAATCATATGGATGTTCCTGAGGCAGTTCTACTGATCTTGGGCTTGATCACTTGTCTGGGTATTGACTGGCCAGTCTCAGATGACCTCATCTGGGATGACTGGGGCGATTAGCTGTGCTCCATGTGTCTTTCATCCACCAGCAGGCCAGCTTTGCATAGTGTGCCAGTGATGACAGAGGGCAAGAACAGCAAGCAGAAACACAGAAGGGCTTTTCGAGCCTCTGATTGCTTTATGGTTGCGAATACTCTAGCAGCCAAGGTAAATCACAAGGTTGAGCCTGAAGTCAGAATGAGAGGACACTACAAAGTTACCTGCAAAGAATGTGGAGAGAGAAGAGTTGGGGTCATTAATACAACCAACCTACTGCAGGATAATGAGGTTAAAATGAGATAATACTTGCAAGTACTTAGCTTGTGGTGATCATTTAATAAACGGTAGTAGCCATTATTGTTCCCTCACATTCCTTTATATCACATTTAGCATCTAGTAAGGTGTTATTTTTTAGTTGGCTTTTGTGTGAAATTCTGGCTTTGAAACAGAATGAAGAGATTCAGGTTCAAATTCTGACTACGGAACTTAGTCTTTTATTATTTTTTTACTATATATATATGTATATGTATATGTATATACATATATATATAGTGGCATATATATACATATATATGTGGCATATATATATGGCATATATATATATATATATATATATATAGAGAGAGAGAGAGAGAGAGAGAGAGAGAGAGAGAGTAGGGGAGAGGGGCAGAGAGGGGAGAGAGAGCCTCCCAAGCAGGCTCCACTCTTAGCACAGAGCCTGATGTGGGGCTTGATTGCCTGACCCTGGGGTCATGACCTGAGCCGAAATTAAGAGTTGGATGCTTAACTGCCTGAGCCACCCAGGTGCCCCCAAACTTACTACAATCTTGCTGGGTGATGTGGTGGAATGGAGCCTTTGCTGGGAGCCAGGCAGACCCTGGTTAAATACTTTGACCACTTTTTGTTATTCGATCTTGTATATTTACTTCTACTCAGTCTCCTTAGCTGCAAAATGCAGATAATTGTACTTACCCTGTTGGGTTTTTGTGAAGATTAAATAAGAAAAATGTGTTTTATATCTTTCTCAATATTTGTCACACAGTTAATGTTTAATATGTGGTAGCTATTATTATTTATAAACTTAATAATCTATATTTGCAGAACAATTGGGAAGTGGTGTCCAAAATTCTCTATAGGGATACTAACTGTTAACATATGGGTTATTTTACCATAGTTTTCTATGCATGTATTTCCAAAATTAGAGTTCAATTGCTTGTACTATTTTATAAACCATTTTTTTCACTTAATATAACATGACATCTTTAAACATGAACAAATACAATTTTAATAGATATGTTATATCCACTAGGGAGATATAGTCTAACTTATTGATCCAATACTGTATTGTTGAATCTTTATATTGTTTCCAATTTTTCACCATATGAATAACATTGCAACAAATATCTTTTCATACCATACATCAACTTTAGGTTACACTTTTCGTTAAATTTTTGGAAATAAAATTGCTGAGGTTAAAGGATATTCACTTAAACATTTTTTTATTGTTAAGTATGACAAACATATAGAAATGTATTCAAAATCTAAGTGGACAGCTTAGCTAAGTAGACATCAAAAACATTCGTGGGGGAGTCTGGGTGGCTTACCTGGCTAAATGTCTTGACTTTGGCTCAGGTCATAATCTCATGATTCATGGGTTCAGGCCCCATGAAAGGCTCTGTGCTGACAGCCTGGAGCCTGCTTCAGAATCTGTGTCTCTGTCTCTCTCTGCCCCTCCCCTGCTTGTGCACTCTCTTTCTCTCTCTCTCTCTTTTTCTCTCTCTGTCTCTCTCAAAAATAAATAAATGAACTTGTAAAAAACAAAAAAATCACTGCTGTAATCACCAGCCAGCTTAAAACACAGAACAGTTCCAGCCCCCAGAAGGCTTCCTCTTGTATCCCTTCAATCATCAACCTTGCCTAACCCGCAAAGATAACCACCATCCAGACTTTCAGTAGCATACCTTAGATTTGCCTGTTTTTGAATTTTATATAAATGGATCCATAGGTATGTAGTCTTCTGTCTCTGTGTTTTACAGATTGATATTGTTTGTGAGATTCAACCATATTGTTTAACATAGAGGTAGCTCACTCATTGTCATTGTTGTATGTTATTTCATTGTATAAATACTTAATTTTACTCTTGTTGGACAATTTGGGTCATTATCATTTGGAATCTTAAGAATAATGTTGAAGCTAGAAGCCAAGACAGCAGAGCAGCATGGAAGTTCTCAGCTTCTCTCATCCCTGAAATGCAGCTAGGTCAGCACAAAACCATTTTGCACACCTAGGAAATTGATCTGAGGATTAACACAACAATCTGCATAACTTGAGCCACAGAACTCAGCAGGTAAATGGTGCGGAGAGGTGAACTGGGGGAGAGAGAGAAGCCGTAGAGGGTAGGGAATTGTTTTTGCAGAGAGAGGAAAGAGAAAGGGGGGGGAGAGTGAGGCACATTGGAAGAGTGCTGGAAAAGCACTCCACCTGAAAGTAGCTGGAAAGAAAGAGAAAGAGTAGAAACACTCACAAGGGACCGAATGAAAAATCTGTTCCCCAACACCATTTATGGGGTTTTAATGCCATTAGGACTCTATAAACAGGGGAGCACAGAGTCAGAAATTCCAGATCTCAGTGCCTGGTGGTGCTCTAGTGGGGAAGAAGGAGCAGGCAGTGAGGTCCAAGGGGTCTGTGGGCCACATGGGGAGAAGTAGTTCCCCTGCTTGGAGGGCATTTGGTAGAGGCCATATGGCTTCTCCATAGGCAAAGGTCCCAGCAGATGTTGGAGAACAGCCACATTTGCTGGTATTGGAATAAAGATACCAGATGTGGTGTAACCTGGCACCAACTGTGTGTTGTGATTTCCCATAATCTCTAAACCTTTGCCACTCTGTGATTGCATGAACTTTTTTTGTGGCAAGCCGTCACCTAGCCGTAATCTCTGAACCTCTGCTGCACTATGATCACACAAACGTTCTCTGGGGCCTTCCCCAGAGTTTCAGAGAGGGTAGAAGCCAGAGGGTTCTCAGAAGTGAGGAGTTTGGAAACACAGCCCCATCTGGGGTAAAATTTGGGAGAGAGGTGCTGCCTGGCAGGCTGAAAGCTTGGACATGGATAGTGTAGAAGTGGGGAATGGATGGAAGCCTGAGACAAAGGAGGGTGCTTGATTGCAGACTGGTGAGAGCACCAAGTTCCTGTGCCAGAAACTAGGAAGCTGGTGATGCCATTTCCACCTCTCCCATGCATGTGCACACATGCATGTGCATGACACCTATCCACCCCAGTAAGGTAAGTAGGGCCACCTAGTGGAGAATGGAGCCATTACACCAAGCCCCGCCCAACTGCACCCTCCAAGCACATGCCCTAGAGGACGACCACAAGCTTCTGTGCCTACTTAGTGTACGGACTATAGAGTGTTTCATAGTTTGAGCTCTAGGGGAAACTGGATATAACTTCATCTGGGTTTATTTCTGTTTGGTGGTTCATTTATTCATTTTCTCTTTCTTTCTTCCTTTTTTTTTGCTTTTGTTTAAATTTTTTTTCTCCTTTTATTTTTCTTGGATACAGAAAGAGAAAAATTTCTTTTTATTTCCTTTAAAATTTTTAAAGTTTTTTTCTACTCTTTTTGTAAAATTTTTAATTCTATTTTACTTTCTTTATTTCATTTTATTCTATTTTATTATATACATTTTTGACTTTTAAACTTTTCTTACTTTTGTTTTCTTCTCCTTCCCTTTTTTTCTCTATTCTTTCAAGCTTCTTTGGACAGCCAGACCAAAAAACACCTAGGATCTAGCTACTTTATTTCAATTTTTTTGTTGTTTTTAATTTTTTAATTTTAATTTTTAATTTTATTTTATTATTTTTCTTCCCTGAAAATGACAAAATGAGGGAATTCACTCCAAAAGAAAGAACAGGAACAAATGACAGACAGGGCTTAAACACAGTTATAAGCAAGATGTCTGAACCAGAATTTAGAATCACAATAATAAGAATACTAGCTGGAGTTGTAAAAAGCATAGAATCCCTTTCTGTACAGATAAAAGTAGTAAAATCAAGTCAGGATGAAATAAAAAATGCTATAACTGAGATCCAATCTTGAATGGAATCTATGGTGGCAAGAATGGATGAAGCAGAGCAGCAAATCAGCAGTATAGAAGAAAAAATTATGGAGAATAATGAAGTAGGAAAAAAGAGGGAAACTAAGACAAAAGGTCATTATATAAGAATTAGACAGTTCAGTGACTTATTAAAAAGAATAACATCCAAATCGTAGGAGTCCCAGAAGATGAAGAGAGAGAAAAAGGGGTAGAAATTTTATGTGAGCAAATTGTAGCAAAAAACTTTCCCAATCTGGGGAAAGACATAGACATCAAAATCCAAGAAGCACAGAGAACTCCCATTAGATTCAACAAAAACTGATCATCACCAAGGCATATCTTAGTCAAATTCACAAAACACTGAGGCAAGGAAAGAATTATGGAAGTGGTATGGAGAAAAAAAAGTCCTTAACCTCTAAGGGAAGACAGCAGCAGACCTATCTACAGAAACTTGGCAGGCCGGAAAGGAATGGCAGGATATAGTCAACGTGCTGAATTGGAAAAATATGAAGCCAAGAATTCTTTATCCAGCAAGGCTGTCATTCAACATAGAAGGAGAGAGAGTTTCCTAGACAAAGAAAAACTAAAGGAGTTTATGACCACTAAACGAGTCCTCCAAGAAAATTTAAGGGGGACTCTCTGAGGAGAAAAGATGAAACAAAACAAAAAGACCCAAGGCAACAAAGACTAGAAAGGACCAGAGAACACCACCAGAAACTCCACTCTACAGGCAACACAATGGCATTAAATTCATATCTTTCAGTACTCACCCTAATGTCAATGGACTAAAAGCTCCATTCAAAAGACATAGGGTATCAGAATGGATAAGAAAACAAGATCCATCTATATGCTGTTTACAAGAGACCCATTTTAGATCTAAAGACACCTGCAGGTTGAAAGTAAGGGGATGGAGAGCCATCTATCATGCTAATGGTTGCCAAAAGAAAGCTGGAGTAGCCATAGTTATACCAGACAAACTAGATTTTAAAATAAAGACTGTAACAAGAGATGAAGAAGGGCATTATATCATAATTAAGGGGTCTATCCACCAAGAAGACCTAACAATTGTAAACACTTACGCTCCAAATGTGGCAGCACCCAAATATATAAATTAATCACAAACATAAAGAAACCCATTGATAATAATACCATAATAGTGGAGGACTTCAACACTCCACTTACAACAATGGACAGATCACGTAAGTAGAAAATCAGCAAGGAAACAATGGCTTTGAATGACACACTCGACTGGATGGACTTAACAGATATATTCAGAACATTTCATCCTAAAGCAGCAGAATACACATTCTTCTCAAGTGCACATGGAACTTTCTCCAGAATAGATCACATACTAGGACACAAATCAGCCCTCAACAAGTACAAAAAGATCGGGATCATACCTTGCATATTTTCAGATCACAACGCTATGCAACTTGAAATCAACCACAAGAAAAAATTTGGAAAGACCGTGAATACTTGAAGATTAAAGAACATCCTACTAAAGAATGAATGGTTAACTGAAAATTAAAGAGGAAATTAAAAAGTAATGAAAATGATAACACTACAGCCCAAAACCTCTGGGATGCAGCAAAGGCAGTCGGTCATAAGAGGGAAGTATATAGCAATCCAGGCCTTCCTAAAGAAGGAAGAAAGGTATCAGGTATTCAACCTAACCTTACACTTTAAAGAGGTAGAAAAAGAACAGCAAATAAAACCCCAAACCAGCAGAAGGCAGAAAGTAACAAAGACTAGAGTAGAAGTCAATGATACAGAGATTAAAAAAAAAAAAAAACGGTAGAACAGATCAATGAAATCATGAGCTGGTTGTTTGAAAGAATTAACAAAATTGGTAAACTCCTAGGCAGAGTGATCAAAAAGAAAAGGGAAAGGGCCCAAACAAATAAAATCATGAATGAAAGAGGAGAGATGACAATCAACACTGCAGAAATACAAACAATAAGAAGAGAATATTATGAGCAATTATATGCCAATAAATTGGGCAATCTGGAAGGAATGGAAAACTTCCTAGAAACATATAAACTACCAAAACTGAAACAGGAAGATATAGAAAATTTGAACAGATCTATAACTAGTAAGAAATTGAAAGAGTAATAAAAAATCTCCCCCAAACAAGAGTCCAGGGCTGGATGGCTTTCCAGGGGAATTTTACCAAAAATTTAAAGAAGAGTTAACACCTGTTCTTTTGAATGTGTTCCAAAAAATAGAAATGGAAGGAAAGCTTCCAAACTCATTCTATGAGACCAGCATTACCTTGATCCCAAAACCAGACCAAGACCCCACTAAAAAGGAGAACTACAGACCAATTTCCCTGATGAACATGGATGCAAAAATTCTGAACAAGATACTAGGCAACCAGATCCAACAATACATTGAAAGAATTATTTACCGTGATCAAGTGGAATTTATACCTGGGATGCAAGGCTAGTTAAATATCTGAAAATCAATGTGATATATCACCTCACATTTGTTAGAATGACTAAAATCAGCAACACAAGAAACACCACGTGTTGGTGAGAATATGGAAGACGAGGAACCCTCTTGTATTGGTGGGAATGCAAACTGGTGCCACACCTTGGAAAACAGTATGGAGGTTACTGTATGGTATTGGCAGAAAAACAGACACATCACATCAATAAAAGAAAGTATAAGAATCATATGATCCCTCAATAGATTCAGAGAAAACATTTGACAAAATATAGCATCCTTTCTTAATTAAAAGCCCTCAAGAAAGTAGGGATAGAAGATCATAAAAGCAGTATATGAAAGACCCACCACTAATATCATCCTCAAAGGGAAAACTGAGAGCTTTCCTCCTAAGGTTATCCTTCACATGACAAGGATATCCACTCTCACCATTGTCACTCAACGTAGAGTTGGAAGTCCTGGCCTTAGCAATTAGACAACACAAAGAAATAAAAGACAGCCAAATTGGTGAGGAGGAAGTCAAACTTTCACTCTTTGCAGATGACATGATACTCTATGTGGAAAACCCAAAAGATTGCACCAAAAAACTGCCAGAGCTGATCCATGAATTCAGCAAAGTTTCAGGATATAAAATCAATGCACAAAAATTGGTTGCATTTCTATATACCAATAATGAAGCAGCAGAAAGAGAAATAAAGGAATTGATCTCATTTACAATTGCACTAACAACCATAAAATACCTAGGAACAAACCTAACTAAAGAGGTGAAAAATCTATACATTGAAATGAAAGAAATTGAAGAAGACACAAAAAAATGGAAAATCGTTCCATGCTCATGGATTGGAGGAACAAATATTGTTAAAATGTTGATACTACCCAAAGCAATCTACATATTCAATGCAATCACTATCAAAATAACACCAGCATTCTTCACAGTGCTAGAACAAACAATTCTAAAATGTGTATGGAATCAGAAAAACCCTGAATAGCCAAAATAATCCTGAAAAAGAAAACCAAGGATTTCTTGGTTTGAGCTTATGATGAGCTGTGATCATCGAGACAGTATGGTATTGGCAGAAAAGCAGACACATAGATCAATGGAACAGAATAAAGAACCCAGAAATGGACCCATAAACATAGGGCCAAGTAATCTTTGACAAAGCAGGAAAGAATATCCAATGGAATAAAGAGAATCTCTTCAGCAAATGGTGTTGGGAAAACTTGACAGTGATATGCAGAAAAATGAACCTAGACCACTTTCTTACACTGTACACAAAATAAACTCAAAATGGATGAAAGACCTAAACGTGAGACAGGAAGCCATCAAAATCCTAGAGAAGGCAAGCAACAACCTCTTTGCCCTTGGCCTCAGCGACTTCTTACTCAACATGTGTCCGGAGGCAAGGGAAACAAAAGCAAAAATGAACTATTGGGACCTCATCAAGATAAAAATCTTCTGCACAGCTTTGCTTTGCATGGCAAAGGAAACAATCAGCAAAACTAAAAGGCAGCCAACAGAATGGGAGAAGATATTTGCAAATGGCATATTGGATACAGGGTTAGTATCCCAAATCTATAAAGAACTTATCATACTCAAACACCCAAATGCAAATAATCCAGTGAAGAAATGGACAAAAGACATGAATAGACACTTCTCCAAAGAAGACATCCAGATGGCTAACAGACACATGAAAAAATGCTCAACATCACTCATCATCAGGGAAATACATATCAAAACCACAATGAGATACCACCTCACACCAGTCAAAATGCAAGCAACTACAGATGTTGGCGAGGATGCCGAGAAAGAGGATTTCTTTTGGACAGCTGGTGGGAATGCAAACTGATGCAGCCACTCTGGAAAACAGTATGGAGGTTCCTCAAAAAATTAAAAATAGAACTACCTTATGACCCTACAATTGCACTAATAGGTATTTATCCAAAGGATACAGGTGTGCTGTTTTGAAGGGGCACATGTACCCCAATGTTAATAGCAGTGTTATTGACAATAGCCAAAGTATAGAAAGAGTCCAATGTTCATCAACAGATGAATGGGTAAAGAAGATGTGGTGTATATATATATATACAATGGAGTATTACTCAGCAACCAACAAGAATGAAATCTTGCTATTTGCAGCTATGTGGATGGAACTAGAGGGTATTATGCTAAGCGAAATTAGTCAGAGAAAGACAAATCTCATATGACTTCAGTCGTGTGAGGACTTTAAGACACAGAACAGATGAACATAAGGGAAGGGAAACAAAAATAATATAAAAACAGGGAAGGGGACAAAACATAAGAGACTCTTAAATTTAGAGAACAAACTGAGGGTTGCTGGAGGGGTTTTGGGTGGGGGCATGGGCTAAAAGGAGTAGGGGCATTAAGCAGGATACTTGTTGGGATGAGTACTGGGTGTTATATATACGGGATGAATCACTGGAGTCTACTCCTGAAATTATTATTGTAGTATGTGTTAACTAACTTGGAGATAAATTAAAAAACAACCTTTGATGAACTAAAAAAAAAAATGAAATAAAAGTGTAATGCAAAAGCCAAAAAAAAAAAAAAGAATAATGTTGCTATTATCATTAAGTGTATGTGCTTTCTTGGTGTATGTGTGCACGTTTCTGCCAGGTATACACCCAGGAGTAGACTTGCTGGTTTAGAAGGTATGTCTTTAATAGATAGCACCTCACTCTTTGTAGATGGTTATTGTAATTGACATTCTCACTTGCAGTACAGGAGAGTTCCTGTTTGTTCCCCATTCTCTTTAATTTAGTTAATTTTGGGGGGTACATTGGTATTTTATTATGGTTTGATTTTGTATTTCTCTAATAGTAATGAAGTTGACATTGAACACTATTTCTTGTGTTTATTTGAGCTGTCCGGATATTCTCTCTTCAGATGTGCTTGCTCAAATCTCTTGCCCAGTTTTCTTCTGGCTACCTGGATTTAAAAAATCTGATTTGTAGGAGTTTCTTTTGTATTCTGGAGAGGACCCTTTGTTGAAATGTGTTGCAACATGTTTTCCCACACTTTGGTTTGTTTTTCATAGAGTGTCGTTTCTTGTCTTCAAGTTCTTAATTCAAAGATAGTCAACTGTATCATTCCCATCATCCCTTCTTCTATAATTTGTGTTTTTTGTGTTCTATTTAAGAAAACTTTTACTGGGACACCTGGGTGGCTCAGTCAGTTAAGTATCCAACTTTGGTTCAGGTCATGATCTCATGGTTTGTGGGTTTGAGCCCCGCATTGGACTCTATGCTGAAGGCTCAGAGCCTGGAGCCTACTTCAGAATCTGTGTGTCCCTCTCTCTGCCCCTCTCCCACTCATGCTCTGTCTATGTCTCTCTCAAAAGTAAATAAACATCAAAAAAAATTAAAAAAAAGAAAACTCTTCTTGACTTGGATAACAGAAATCTCTTAGGTTCTCTTTTAAAAGTTTTTCTGTTGCTGCTTGTTTTGTCTTTCACATTTGTGCTTACAGTCTATCTGGACCTAAATTTTACATAGAATGAGATAGGAGTCTAATGTTATTGTTTTCTTATGGATATCCCATTGTCATCCTTTGGTGACAATATTGTTCCATCCCCATTGTGAGGCAGTGCAAATTTATTATTTTTTTTTCAAACTTTTTTTTTTTTAAGGTCAACTCCATGTCCAACCACGAGGCTTAAGCTCAAGATCAAGATTTGCATATTCTACTGAATGAGCTGGCCAGGTGCCCCAGTACCATGTTTGTTTTAAATCTGTGTCCCTATATGTATGTATCTGTTTCTGGGGTTTCTATTCTGTCCCACTGATCTATTTGTCTATAAACTTTAATCTCTAGAGGGTATTAAATTTTCGAAAAGACCTTTGCCACAAGTTGAAGGAGGTTATTTGCTACCTTAAAAAAAGTAATAGTTTCCTTGAAAATATTTTCCTTAGAGAAAAGGAAATTCTGAGAAGTTCCCTAGTTGTCCTGGCTATAAGTGAAATTGCAGAAACAAAGGCAGTCATTTTCCATTCATGTTCTCTTTTTTGTCAGTATCTCTTCCTCCACCCCTGGTCCTCTCAAACATCTCTCTTGTCCACAGGAATCTACCTTCTATTTTTCCTTCTTTCTTCTATCACTTCTCCCTCTCTACTGGATCCAGAAAACTTTGCAGAGTCAAACAGAAACAATGATAACACAACTCTTTTCAGGCACATTGGCATTTTGAAGTGGTCTCCTTTTAACAAGGTGCCTCCAGAACCGATAGGAATGGATCTCTAATGGTAGGATGTTGGAATTCTAAGACAGCCACAGATGGTTGATTTGTTCATCTGTAATGGGGTGAAGCAGGACTGGGAGACATCTTGCTCTGCAGTCCAGAGAAGTCACCTAATTAATGTGTGGGATATAGGAATAATTAGTATCAGAAGATATATTTCTCAGGTTTTTTTGAGGGGGGAGCCTTCTTAGTGACCTTTAAATTTTACCAAAAGAGTAATGGTTTATTCAGCTTCCTGAAAAGATTAGCTCTTCTCTTAATTAATTGTTACAGAATTGCAAAATTAGACTGCAGGCTTTCATTTAAAACTCTTTTAAGCAAAAGTGAAAAGACAGAAGGGCCTCAAGGTGGACCTTCCTTCGGCAAAACATTACACATCTCCATCTTGTTTCTTTAATGAAATATTACCTTATGTGCTTCCTCCCTGCCAGTTGTGGCCCCAAGGCAATGCTTCAATTTTCTATTAAGGAATCTTTGTTATGAAGACCATGTCCTCTTCCTTTATTTTGGTCCTCCCTCCTGACAGGAGTCACCTGACTGAGAGGTAGTGCAAGGCATGTACCATGTTGCCTACCACTCTCCTCCCTCTAGATTCCATGCAGCTGGATCAGACTAGATAAGATTCAGTTCAGTTTGACTCAGTTCTCTTTTTTGAGCACCTACTATATCCTGAGCACTGAGGTACTTACTAGGAATAACAGAGAAGAATCAGATAAAAGCAGGATTCCTGCCCTCCTGATGCTTATATTCCAGTGGAAGCCTGGACATAAAACAAGTAATGACCATTATGAAGGAAGTGTTGGGTGACACCAAAGCCATCCACATATGCACTACATCCAGAAGGGAAGGCAGATGCCAGTCCAGGGCTCTTACTTCACTCTGGCCCAAGTTACCATAAAATTCAGACAACCATGGATCATTTTCTCTGCCTAACCCACAAAATTTAATTACATTTAACAAACATTTTTTGAGCAACTAATTGATAGGAGGCATTGTGATGCATGCTAGGGAAACAGGGCTTGGTGGAGAGGAGGAGGAGTAGACTATGATTCCTGATCTCAAAGGGCTTGGATTTGGGGGTGGGGATGGGTAATAGGACATAAGCACAAAACAATGCAAACTGTACTCTAAGAAAGACAAATGTGACACATTAATGACTGAACTCAGGGGAAGGAGATACAATTTGGGAGGTGGGTAGCATTGTGAAAGGCTCAATAAGGAAGAGATATTTATGGTGATTTTTTATGGGATGTTCTTTTAAGGTTCCCAGACCAATGCCAACATGGGCAGGGGAGAGGCAGGGGAGGGGCAGGGGAGTTCCCTCACATACAACACCAAGCAATTCTCAGAAGCCAGTAGGGTATCTGAGAATTCAGTTCAATTTTGACACTATCTATTCCAAGATAGCATCAGATTCTACTGGTTAAGGGCTCAGTCATACAAGACTGTCCCCCATCCCCTACCTCAGACACCAACTGCAAGCCTCTGGCTATTACCTGGGCTTCTGACCAACTGGCGATAGATTGGAGGTTACAGTGACCCCCTCCTTAGATTTGATTAATATGCTAGAGCATCTCACGGGACTCAGTGAAGCACTTAACATTTCCCAGTTTATTAAAGGCTACAGTGAGGGATACGAATCAACAGCCAAATGAAGAGAAATCTAAGGCCAGATTCAGAGAAAGGGTGTGGAGCTTCCAGGTGCACCACTCCCCCCACACCTTCAAGAGTTCACCAACCCTGAAGCTCTCTGAACCCAGTCCTTTTGGTTTTTTATGGAGGCTTCATTACACAGTTATGACTGACTAAGTCAGCCATTGGCTGATTCATCCTCTAGTCCCTGTCTTCAAAGGTAGGAAGTAGGACTCAAAGTTCAGAACCTTGAATCACCCGGTCATTTCTCCCAGCAACCAGCCCCCATTCTTAAGGTTACCTAAGGGTTTTCCAAAAGTCATCTCGTTAACACAACAAAAGACATCTTTTTCACCCTTGTCACAGGAAATTCCAAGGGTTTTTAGGAGCCATGAGCCAGAAACTGTGGAGGAAGATCAAATATGCATGAGAAATATAAATTTTGGTCATTCAGATTTCTTATAAATCACAGTATCACAGATGGGAAGGATTTTAACCAGAAATTACGGGGAAAGGCTTCTGGGTAGAAGGTGTAGCCTGAGAAAAGATGCAGAAGCAGGGGCTGTAGCTACAGGGAATGGTAGGAAAGAAGGGACTGGAAAGGTAGGTGGGAAGGCCACAATATGGAAGCCTTTCTGAGAAAAAGAAGAAAAGAATACACATCTCATTTATTATTATTTTTAAAAATTTTTAATGTTTATTTATTTTTGAGAGAGAGAGACAGAGCAAGAGTAGGGGAGGGGCAGAGAGAGAGGGAGACATAGAATCCGAAGCAGGCTTCAGGCTCTGAGCTGTCAGCACAGAGCCCGATGCGGGGCTGGAACCCGCGAACTGTGAGATCATGACCTGAGCCGAAATCAGATGCTTAACCCACTGAGCCACCCAGGTGCCCCAGAATGCACATCTAATTTGATTGGCAATTGTTATGGAGGGAGAAGGGGCATTGCCAGAGCTCTGTGCCTTTGACACATTTTTCTGGCCATGGCAGGTCAGACAGTTGATGGAAAGGGGGTGGGGTGGGGTGTTGAGATAATCAATTGGAGGTGATTAAAATAGGCTTTACACAAAGGCCTATGAATGTGAGAAGTGAGACAGGGAAACTTAAAGGACCCTGTAAAAAAAAAAGGTGTTTTTGTTTTTGTTTTTTTCCTTTGCTCCTTTTCCAGCTTCTATTCTTGCTAGGACCTGCACCCGCATCCCACTCTACACATGCCTTGTAATGCAAGTAGCATATGTCCTCCTTGTAAGGGACAAAGAGGTAATGATGTCTTTGGAGTATTCCAGCACAATAGATAACATGTAAGGGGTGATCAGGCAAGGTTGTCATAAGGTTCTCCAAGACCAGTCACTTCAAGCACTTTGATGCCAGGACCCCTGGTTTTAGGAAGTAAGTGACTTATGAAGGACACTTGGACCCTGTCCTTGTTCTGACCAGTTTCTGGATGCCTAAGAGGACATGTGCACCAGACCACAATCGCTAATAAAAACTTCAGGCCCCAAGCAAAGATGAGACTCATGCTCTTTGTCTTTCAGAGTCTCCTGGATGCTCCATCTGTCTATCTCTGTATATCTTCAATCCCTCTGCTTTCAGTTCCTGCTGGCTCACATTTGATTTTCATCCTGTGTGAAGTTGAGGACCCTCTTCGCTAGTCCTGTGGGACGCCTTTGGGGTCCTCGGTCTGGCCTACCTGCATCGGAAGGAGTCTCAGGGGAGGAACATAAGTGGACAAAGGGGTACAGAATTGAGCTACACTTCTCATATTCTGAGATGATTCTAAGATTTTGAGCCTTGGTAGCTGGGAGAAAGATGGTGTCTATATAGTGGGAAGTTATCATTTGTGTGTTTGGTTTCCCTGTATCCACTCCAAGAAGATATATAGAAGTAGTTTCCTACCTTCCAAAGACGAAAAGAGGAGGCTAGAAGGGACCAGGCCTCTCATTAGCTCCAGATACCTAGGGGTAGGCACTTGACACAGGTTTAGCCAATTCATCTGTTGGGACGCTGAATCTGGGGAGGTGACATGAGGACCCAGGAGCACACCTCCTATAAAAATAAAAGCACATGGAAATGAAAGCAAAGCCATTAGATGCCCCGGCATCCCCGTTGCCCAGTCACACCGAGGCTCCTCCCCATCTTGACTGTCCCCCCTGGACTACACATGCTTAGGATATGTCCTTGTCTGCCCTCACCTGTTTTCCCTGAGCCAACATTATGTCTTTTTGTATGATCTTACTGTGGGATGCTAAACAATCCTGCCCCATGGCCACCAGCAGCCCAGAGCCAGGGCTGGTCTCTCCCAACTTGACATGAGTTCAAAGCCTAGGGATGGTGACTATTTTCAGTGTATGTTCCTTAGCCATGAACACATTTTTAGAGGGAAACAGAACCACTGAATGTGAACTTTAGCTTTCTGGTTGCTGAATAAGTAAGTAAGCAGCCTTGAGAGACAGGATATCTTAAGTACACAGTGCCTATGCATTAATTGTATAGTCATCCATTTCCTATATAAATAAGTGTCCTGGCAGGAGAAAGGGACCATGTGTGCCTGACTCCCATTACTGCCAGGTGGCAGCCAGGACGGGGGATGGGGAAGGCCTTGTGGAGAGAGCTTGCGGGGTTTCCGGGGTCTAGGTTCTAGTCCCGTTGTTATCACCACATAGAGGTGGGGTCATTATGGTGAGCTCTTTCACTTGCCTCCTCATTTATAGTCGGATCTTTTTGGCAGGCTTTAAAAGTCACATTAGTTGCTTTTACTTTCCAAACATTTCCAGCTGTCCTTAGATCCAATCTAAATGCATTTCCACGGTGCAGCCTGCTGAGCTTTCCTCATCGCACACGAGTATCTGCAAAAGTTGAGAATTCAACACATCCTCTCCTTCCTTCCTGTCCCTGACTGTATTGAAGAACACAACAGGAAGAGCAAGCAGAAGGTTGGGATGAGGTGAATTGGGATAAAAGTACTCTGAGTTCTGGATTTAACTGAGGAAGTTCTTCCATTTCTCTGCCAGGAGGATTAATAAAGGTGATTTCTTTCTTTAGAACTGGGAAAATTTTGATAATTGCTGCATTGGTTTCAAAATTTGAACCTTTTCTGGTGTGTCAGAGTGACTGGATAAAAATGCCTTAGGAAGCTGATTAAAAATATAGCTTCTGAAGTTTGGATTGGAATCCAGGCCTCTGAATTTTCAAAAAAGGTTTGTGCTCTAATTCTCATGCACAGTCAGGCTTGGACACTTCCAAGTTCTGAAGTTTACTTCCTGAATCTTGCAAAATTATTGAACCTTATTTGAATGAGCAGTAATTAACCACATCATTTGTTCGCTAATAATGTTCTTTGCCTATGTCTTTTTTGTATGAGCTTTGTAACTTTGAGGGCAGTGGCTATTCTTAGTTATCTTCATAACCTCAACAACATCCGGTAGGTATTAGTAAGTTATCATTAAATTAAACCAGAAACATTGTGCACATTTATTCTGTTCAAGTGAAGGCTATGGTATGTTAGATTTTATGCTGACAAGAGCTTCATGGGTTACTTACTCTTTTGTTTGTTCTTATTTTCACGGTAGGGCTACTTTTCTCTCTTGCTTTTTTCTTGTTGTTGTTGTTGTTGTTTTTTTTTTTTTTTTTTTTTTTTTTGCCACTCCACGTTGTAGCTCTTACTGTAGAGAATTGCAGGACAGTGCAAGATTCCAGAAGAAACTCGTCTTGGTGTGATTGGCTCGTTGGTTATCTCAGCCAAGGAGGATTAGGAAACTCTGTCTCTGGACTCTCGGGCCTAAGTCCTTTTCACTAAGCCAACAATTCCACCTCTCTTCTGTCCTGTGAGTAAGAGAAAGTTTTCTTCTGTTTCCTTCTCAAAACCACAGCCCTTCTTCAGGGCCCTCACTTCCCACGGAGATAGTCCTGTGAGCCCTTAGGGTCTTGCATCACAGAATGACAGTAGTTGCAGAGACACAAGCAACAGAAACAAATGCTTTCTCTAAGCTCCTGGTAAACGGATTTACATGCAGCAGCTATGGAACAAACTGAAACAGTAATTGACCCCGCCGACCGCCTGTGATTATTCAAGGTGCAGTAATCTCAAGGGGCCTCATTCATCTCTTTGCTGGAGTCTTAGCTGACTGCAGAATAATTACAGGGAATTCCAGCTAAGACTTAGAAAGATTTGTCACTGGCCGGTGGGTACCACTGGCTTAGGAAAACTCAACATACTTATAATTAGTATAAGCCAGCTACAAGTAACCTCTTGTTAAAATGCAAATTATTAGAACATCTATTACCAAATAAAAGTGTTTTTTTTTTTAATATTAGGGATTCCAGGCACACGAATGTGTGGTGAACTTGAAAAGCTTGATGCCAATTATGTGCTTCACTGAATTAAAATGAATTGATGTTATTAATAAAGACTCAAATGATCTACCCTGCCAGCCCAACCTTTTACCACCTTGCATTTTATTAGAAATGAACTTTTCAATTAAGATCTGTCTTCCCACACTTACCAAATTGAGTTTTCCAGACTTATGATTCAGTCACAGAAGCTTAAGGAACATGGTAGGGGCTCAGGTGGGAGGAGGGGTGGTGGGTCATGCCCAATTTGCTATGACAGCTTGCCCGTCTCTAATACTATATTTCAGCTTCTTTCAGAGTAATGTGGTCCATCGTCTAGGTCCCTGACACTGAATAATTTATTCAATAAAAGAGTGCAATTTAAAGGAAAGTGAATGAAGATGTTTACACTTGGTGGCAGCTCTCTAAAATAATATTTGCAGCAAAAATTGAGATGAACCCATCTTTATTTTGGTAAGAAGATAGGGATAGATAGGAATAAAAGTGCTTAAAAACCTATTATTATTCTCAACTTAGTTTGTCCTAGGAAGAGTTTTTCCATGCAAATGAGAAAACATTCAATTTGAATTTCTTCCTAGAAGCTAGATTGATTTGCAAATGTTTGGCACATTAATTATTTTATAAGTAAATAGAGATATAATTTAAGGCATGGGTCAGCACTTCTTAAGAGAAAGAATCAGTAGTCTATTTATTTTGATTTGGTGGCCTCTTAAAAAAATTTTTTTAATATTTATTTACTTTTGAAAGACAGAGAAATGGAGCACGAGTAGGGGAGGGGCAGAGAGAGAGGGAGACACAGAATCCCAAGCAGGCTCCAGGCTCTGAGCTGTCAGCGCAGAGCTTTGACGCCGGGCTCAAACTCATGAACCATGAGATCATGAACAAAGCTGAAGTCAGATGCTTAACCAACGGGGCCACCCAGGCTCCCCAACCTCCTCTTTCCTATATTCATGATTCACCTGTCTTGCTAGGTTACTCAGAGTTGTAAAGAAGTGCAATGGCGGAGCTGGTTGTTTTCACCAATTTATGTAACCACCTCCCTCTCCCTGGCCAGTATCAACTGGATGAAACTTGTGGGTTTTTTGGGGGGTTGAGGTGGATTTCTTTGCTGCCTCTCCTCTTTTTATTATGTGTGCTTTTCATCTCACTACCAGTTTTTCATAAGATCTCTGTTTCTACTCAATGGTGGCTGGGTGGTGCTTGAGTTCTTACTTTTTCTTGTTCACTGCCTTATGCCTGGTGCTGGGAGGGGAGCAGTGCCTGGTACACAGGAACTGCATATTGGTCCCCTCCTGCCTCAGTTGGTCAGTTTTCTGACCCTCCACTTTCCCGCACGGAGCCTACACCATCCCCTCAGCTGTCGTCCCCCACACAGTCCACACACCCCTCCTCGCTTTTGGGTTCTGCTCACACTGTTCTCCCCACTGAACCGGCTTCCCTCCTTTTCTCTTTCTAACCAAATTCTACCTATCCTTCCCCAGGGGAGATCCATGTCCTCCATGATGGTTTCCACTGGTCCACAGAGTCCTGGTTTCTGTAGTCTGACTGTGTCTCGCTGTCATGTCTTGTTCTAGGGTCTGCCTTAGTTCTTTCAGGGTTTCACGAGAGATGGTGTTTGTCCTCATGGATTGAGGTCTAGGTGAGCAGCCTAGGTCCTATGCCTCAAGCTTGTATGACATGTTTGGTCCTTTAAGAACTGGGCATGGCACAGAGGCCTGCACTACGTGTCTAGTACATGCTCACTGCTCACTGTCAGACTTCTTTCCTCACCACTGTGGTGCGTGATGCCTGCCTCATGTGGAATGTGACCTCTGCTTGGTCATGACTTCAGGTCCGTTCAAAACATGGGCGACGTTTCCTACCTCACACTTCCCAAGCTTCCTCTCATCTTTCTGGATCGTTCAGCAAACAGCATCTACAGAGAGGTTGCATTCTTAATGGTTGGCTTCTTCCTGGTGGCCTGTGTCCTAGTCTCAGCCCAGTTACTTCTTTCTGCATCTGGTTGCTTTTGCTTTTTCCCCTCTCCTTCCAGCCATAATATACCATTAATTTTTTTTAAAGGTACATTTTGAATTTGGTCATAGCCCTTCTGTACATGAGACCAGTCACTCTTTATTAAAAAAAAAAAAAGCTTTTATAATTTGTACTTTTCACTGTCAGTCTGACCTTCCCTGCACTTAGTTCAAATTACTGAGCTTTTATTGTATTGAGCTACTCTTTCACCCTTAAATCTCAAAAATGCCTTTTTCTGTCAAATCTTATTTAGGAGGGTTAACCGGGGAATATGACTATATGTAGAATGTTGACACCCAACAGGGTCCTTGAAATAGGTGACCTTGGATATGGGCACTGAGATAATTAGCAAAAGAAAATTGACAGAAACCAACTGCTTCCAAGATAGCACAGGGTCACAATCAAAAGAAGGGCAGTGGAAATTGAACAGAGGATCTGATCAAAGACAAAAGCTTACTAAGGGACTGGATTTTTAAAGAAAGTTTTTTGGGCACCTCTTATTCATTCAATAGTAATTCCACAGCACGTATTGAGCAACTACTATATTATCTACCCTGTTCCAGGCACTGGTATTATAGAGAAATGAGACAGGGTCAGTGACCTGTTCACAGTCTAGTAGGGTGGGGGTCAGGGCAGTGGCAACAGTAGAACACATAAAAATGTACTGTTTTGGGGAGAAAAGGTGGTAAATTTAGTTTTGGGTTCAAGGCACCTATAGTATATCGAAGTGGGACTGCCAGTAGGAGGTGATTTCTCATAGAGATGTATGTCCAAGCTGACATTGCATGGACAGCTCTTAGTGATCTTGCAGAAGGGATGGCTCTTTGGACCAGCTGAGCTCACAGAGCATAGGAATGACACTGTATTTGTTCTCACAATTGCTCAGCGTGATATCTTCTCTTTAATAACACTCATGGAAGGGGATGAGGGATTCTGTGAGGTGCTCAGCCCTTGGCCATAACACCTTTCTCTCAGAAGCAGAAATCACAAAGGAGATGCCTTCTTTCTGTAATCAAGGTTATGAAAGCAATTAAAATGTTCCAAGGCTTATTTCTTTTTTTTTTTAATTTTTTTTTTTTCAACGTTTATTTATTTTTTGGGACAGAGAGAGACAGAGCATGAACAGGGGAGGGGCAGAGAGAGAGGGAGACACAGAATCGGAAACAGGCTCCAGGCTCTGAGCCATCAGCCCAGAGCCTGACGCGGGGCTCGAACTCGCGGACCGCGAGATCGTGACCCGGCTGAAGTCGGACGCCTAACCGACTGCGCCACCCAGGCGCCCCTCAAGGCTTATTTCTTGCCTTTATAGACTACTTGGTAGGTTGACATCTGAAATGGCCTCCAACCTGATAGCCCTGTTGTACTTGAAAGAAAGGGGAGTGTTTGTATTTCTTAGGAAAAGGATGTGCACCATTTTTTTTTTTTAATTAAAGCTGTTGAGGGGAAAACAGGTTCACCACTTCAGTAAATTTAAAACAGTAACTTTTTTCCTCGTTACCAAAATACAAACTCATCACAGAAAGTTCAGACAATACAGATAAGGGAAATGATGCAATGAAAATCCACCATCCTGACATAACCACTGTTGACAACATCTTGGCTTTCTGATGTTTTTTTCATTTAAATGAACATATTGATATATATCATAAATAGTTGTTCACACTGTGCATACTATTCTATAATCTGCTTTTTTCATTTAATAATGGTGGTCAGTATGTTTTGTTTTCAGTGTAGAGGTACAAAATAAGTTCACGTTAGTTCTAATATTCTGGTCAAATTAACTGGTGGCTCCAATACACAAGATATCTTACATGTTTCTCTCTTTTCTCACTTTCTTTCTCATCTCAGAGTTTGAGCTCACACAGTAAGTTTCAAAAACCCAAGGGTATTTACTTAACCCTAGGACTCAGTCCTGGTCACTGTCCTGCCACAGAAAAAGACTAGAAAATCTGTCTATTCAGCTGAATAGTCCCATTCTCTTGGCTGTTGCTGTTCTTTTATTTTTAATTCCAGTAGAGTTAATGTACAGTGTTATATTAGTTTCAGGTGTACAATATAGCGATTCAATAATTCTATGTATTACTCAGTGCTCATCATGGTAAGCATATTGTTAATCCCCTTCTCCTATTTCACTTATTCCCCTTTCTCCCTCCCCTCTGGTAGCCACCAGTTTGTTCTCTATAATTAAGAATCTGTGTTTTTTTCATTTCTCTTTTTCTTTCCTTGTTTGTTTTGTTTCCTAAATGCCACATATGAGTGAAATCATATGGTGTTTGTCTTTCTCTGACTAATTTATTGTCTATTGCTGCCTTGATGCTGCATGATGTTGCTTCGATGTTGCACTTGACCACTACCAAAGGTCTGTTGGTGATGTGGACATACTTGCCATTGACACTGGTGGTCTGGAAGTCTGGGATAGCTGTTGACCACTGAAGAAAGTGACTTTTGGAATGACGTACATGTTAGCTCAGGAACAATTTTTCAGGCTGTTATTGGAGGGGAAAGGGGAAACTATTTTTTCTACACTATTACATATTACATTCTGCTGGGCTATACTATCTGCCTGGGCTCCTACATACAAATAATCACACGGTTGCACATTGGGTTCTTTAGAAACAGACACTTAAGGTTGAGTTTGAGATGTAAGATGTTTATTGGGGATCAAGGGAAGGGGAAGAAGCAGGACTGGGCAGAGGGAGAAACTGAATTGTGGTGTAGGTCTGACAAAGCTTCACCCAGCCCACTGGGGAGCTCTGGAGTGAGTATTGCCCATCAAGGTTGTCCCGTGTTGGGCTGAAATGGCTGAGCCTTTGTACCCCTGTCTTACTCAGCCACTGGATGTGGGTTGTCTCAGAGAAGGACATGCGGCTCTATATAGCTGAGGCACACCCGAAAGACTCCCTATCCCTGAAATGGGCAGCAAGTCATTCCCTGAAGAGGGATCTGCATGGTGCATCTCTGGTCTACCACAGTCCACAGTCTCCATGGCTCCACTGCTTCATATATTTTTGGGGAGCAGCTCCGAGGATACCAGTGGGACTCTCTTCATGATTTAAAACTTAGAAGAGGGAGGTTAGTGGGATGAACTACAGTTTCTGTTGCCATAGTTGGTCTTGAGGTTGCAACTGATAATTGTCTCCTTCTTCTACTGTCCGTTGTATATTTCTCTCACCTTCACTGACCAGGTATGCTAGCCTCAGAGGCTTAAGTAGTGGCTTGAACCTGACGCTAAGGGTCTGAGACTTTGGGCAGAGGTTGTTGTATCTGTTCATTTACAGTCATAATTGGGCAAGGAAGGGCCAAGAGTTACCCAAATGAATTACCTGAATGCCATCCATATTCCTCATTGCCCCTAATTTGTAACAACAGTCTACTTTATTCTCATGATCAGGGATAATTACTCTGATAAGATGGAGGCTCCTCTTTTTGCCTGCTGGCCCTCAGAAACAAGTAGCCCAAAGAGATCAGGCAGCAGGTTACAGTTCAGTGGGGATTCCACTAGTTCTCTGGTAGAAGTTTCTTCTCTGGGGACAAGATCTTAATCCTTTTAGAACACAAAGTTGTGGGGACAGGAAACACAAATTTTTAAATTTGGTCATTGGGAGTGATGGTAAATGGAGTTATTTTTATTTTAGTCTCCTGGTTCCCAGACCCACATATTCTTTCTATAGAGCCAGTGTTGTGTAATGATATTTAGTCCAACGTCTATACCGTGTCCTGGAGGATGGCATCACATTTTGTTAGAGTGTTGCTTCTGAGATCATACTTTCTCTGTGAGTTTCATAGGCTTATCAAACACTCTATCAGACCTGGAGCTCTGGGTATGTGGAATAGGATATGATCAGTGGATTTTGTGATCATGGACCTACTCCAAATCCTAGCACAGAAGAAATATCTTATCATGAAATACCAAGTGACTATGCATCTGGATTTGCCAATCATGACTGGGTTTCTGTCAGACCTACTGAAACATGAGACCAAGTGGGTCTAGCTATCTATTGTAACATGAAAGTGGTACATATGGGAATGAGCATGAGCAAGATCAAGGGATATTTCGGTTCTGCCATGGCCATGTAGCATACCAGGAATTGTTTATCCAATAGCATCTAACTCTTTAGGGCAGGCAGCATGGCCTTGCTGTAGAACCCCAGACCATGGCACCCACCACTGTTTGTTGTTTTTAAAATTTTTTATTGTTTATTATTTTTGAGAGAGAGACAGAGAGAGAGAGAGAGACACAGAGAGAGAGAGAGAGAGAGACAGAGAGCAAGCAGGGAAGGGGAAGAGAGAGGGAGACACAGAATCGGAAGCAGGCTCCAGACTCTGAGCACTCAGGACAGAGCCTAATGTGAAGCTTGAACTCACAGACTGCGAGATCGTGACCTGAGCTGTAGTCGGCCAGCCGCCCAACTGACTGAGTCACCTGGGCGCCCCCCCCCCCACTGTTTTAACAACACCCCTTCCCGGTTCATATCCCAAGTCTAATCTTACCACTAATCTCTAGTTCAGATGGCATAACCTTGCTTTAGAATCCCAGGGACCTACACTGTTATTCTCTTACTGGAGCATGACACAAACTCCAATAAGAATTTTTTGCCCACAATTTATACTTGTGTTATCATAGGGTCTGCTGGATCATATGGCTTAAGTGGCAGGGCTATTTTATGGCAGCTTAGATCTGCTGAACTCTTTCCTGCTCTGGGCTTCACCCAAACCTGGATACTCTTTGGTCACCAGGTGTATGGATCAGAACAATTGTCCTTATTTCCAATAGAACTTTATGCACTGGTGGCAATACTTGTTATCTGTGTTATCAGTATGGTAGCCACCGGATACATGTGGCTATTGAGCATTCGCATATTTGAAATGTGGCTACTGTGACTGAGGAATTAAATTTAAGCTTAAGTAGCCTTCTGTGGCTAATGGCCACTGTACTGAATATTACAGGTGCAGAATATACTGCTTCCAGAATCCAAAAGGGCTCAGCATGTGTTTTCCTTCCTTCCTTTTGTTTTTTTTTTTCTTTTTCTTTTTCTTTTTCTTTTTCTCTTTCTTTCTTTCTTTCTTTCTTTCTTTCTTTCTTTCTTTCTTTCTTTCTTTCTTTCTTTCTTTCTTTCTTGTAAGAAGTAAAAGAAGCAATACTTTATTTTTAAATGAATTATTGAAATGGATGTCTGGTATGGTCCAGGTAGGCTGACCCTAAGATTTTTACTAAAGCGGTGGCCCCAGTTTTTGAGTCACTTTATGAATCTTCATTAGGTCCTTCCACCCTTTGGAATGTATGTATCTTACAAAGTCTAAGTGATGGCTACCTTTTGTATATCTACTACAATCAGCATGGTATTATCATTGTGATAGATCAATATGGTATGGGCTGTTCAGATGAATCAGATATTTTTAGATTATAGTATGACAAAGTACAGACACTGGACATAGTCCTAAGGGAAAACTATAAATAATGTCTATCTCACACAAAGCAAAATGTTTCTGATTCTCTTTTCTTATCCATTCATCAAATCTAATCAATAGCCACATACCATGTACCTGATGCTCTGCTAATTTGCTCTAGCAGATATCGCATCTGACACAGTGGCTCCAGCTGGGCTATTGTTTGGTAGAGCTTGTGGTAGTCTATATCAAGGATTAGCAAACTACAGCCTATGGGCCAAATCTGACCTGCTGCCTATTTTTATAAATAAAGTTTTATTGGAACACATAGCCACACCCACTCACATGTTATTTGTAATTACTTTCACACCACAATGGGAGAGTTGAATTGCTGTGACAGAGACTGTATGGTGCACAAGGCCTAAAATATTTATTATCTGGCCCTTTATAGAAAATGTTTGCTGAGTCCTGGTTTACATTCATTCTCCAGGATCCATCTAGTTTCTGTAGGGGCTGGAGAGGTGAATTAAATGGAGATATTATGAGAGCAACTACCACTTGATGCTTTAGATCTTTAAGAATAACACTAATTTCTACCTCCCCTGCCCAGCCTCCCCCTCTGTATTGGGTAATGCCAATTGCTAACTATAAATTTAGCACTGGGAAAATAACCACCAGGTTTATCTGTGGGTCCAAAGAACCTATTGTAAGCCAGACCCTGGCTATGTTTCAATTTATTACCTGTCTCCCATTTATCCCTACTCTAAAAGGGTCTTTGATAATATTTCAGGTCTTTAGGTATCAGCTTAGGTACTCAAACACTATATTTCATAGTCCTACCTGTTTCCCTTTCCCCAGGGTACATTTACCCAAATAAATGGTCATAGGTCCCTTTGGAGGAAGAATCAGAGTAATTATTATAGTGTATACTGCTATGATATTACAGAGTCCTTCCTCCTAGGTATCAGGCAACCTCTTCAGTCAGTGGGTTCTTGACTTGAAAATTGGGTTCAAATCTGGAAACTCCATAAGGGATCATGCTTTTTGTTTAGGAGAAATGTACTCAGTCTCCCAGTCAACTATCCTTGATTTTTTCTGCTGGTATAAACTTAGTAGTACCCACCTATTTTGCCTGTAGGGATTTGGTGTCCTATTAACCATCTGTATAACTGTCTACAGTTCAGGCTTCTCTACTGCTATGCCAGTCATGTCATTCATTACTATTACTGTAATCATCTGGCTTTAAGCTGCTTATGTCTACCAATTATTCTATGTTGTTTTGGGGCCCCATAATCCCTATTGCTATTAAAGAGCCAAGTCCCATAACAGCCTTGCCTACCATTACCTCTGGCCTACAGAGGAGTGACATAACTGAACATTTCTGTGCTTGGGCCCCTCTCCACCACATTCTTTATATTTTTGGCAGATGGTAAGTCCTCTGGGCCTTTCTATGGAACATAATCATTGAGCAGGCCTTCTGGCCACACAGTATTTCCATTTCAGCTTGGCCAGTTTAATGAGTCTTTTTTTTTTTTAATATGAAATTTATTGTCAAATTGGTTTCCATTCAACACCCAGTGCTCATCCCAATAGGTGCCCTCCTCAATGCCCAGCACCCACCCTCCTCCCTCCCACTCCCCCCCCCGCCCCCCCCCCCCCCCCCCGCCATCAGCCCTCAATTTATTCTCAGTTTTTAAGTTTTTAAGAGTCTCTTATGGTTTGGCTCTTTCCCTCTCTATCTTTTTTTTCCCTTCCCCTCCCCCATGGTCTTCTGTTACATTTCTCAGGATCCACATAAGAGTGAAAACATATGGTATCTGTCTTTCTCTGTATGACTTATTTCACTTAGCATCACACTCTCCAGTTCCATCCACGTTGCTACAAAAGGCCATATTTCATTTTTTCTCATTGCCAAGTACTACTCCATTGTGTATATAACCCACAATTTCTTTATCCATTCATTAGTTGATGGACATTTAGGGTCTTTCCAAAATTTGGCTATTGTTGAGAGTGCTGCTATAAACATTGGGGTACAAGTGCCCCTATGCATCAGCACTCCTGTATCCCTTGGGTAAATTCCTAGCAGTGTTATTGCTGGGTCATAGGGTAGATCTATTTTTGATTTTTTGAGGAACCTCCACACTGTTTTCCAGAGTGGCTGCACCAGTTTGCATTCCCACCAACAGTGCAAGAGGGTTCCCATTTCTCCACATCCTCTGCAGCATGTATAGTCTCCTGATTTGTTCATTTTAGCCAGTCTGACTGGTGTGAGGTGGTATCTCAGTGTGGTTTTGATTTGTATTTCCCTGATGAGGAGTGACGTTGAGCATCTTTTCATGTGCCTGTTGGCCATCTGGATGTCTTCTTTAGAGAAGTGTCTATTCATGTTTTCTGCCCATTTCTTCACTGGATTATTTGTTTTTCGAGTGTGGAGTTTTAGAATAGAATAGAGACTCCAGAATTGGACCCACAAAAGTATGGCCAACTAATCTTTGACAAAGCAGGAAAGAATATCTAATGGAAAAAAGACAGTCTCTTTAACAAATGGTGCTGGGAGAACTGGACAGCAACATGCAGAAGAACGAAACTAGACCACTTTCTTACACCATTCACAAAAACAAACTCAAAATGGATAAAGGACGTGAATGTGAAACAGGAAACCATCAAAACCCTAGAGGAGAAAGCAGGAAAAGACCTCTCTGACCTCAGCTGCAGCAATTTCTTACTTGACACGTCTCCAAAGGCAAGGGAATTAAAAGCAAAAATGAACTATTGGGACTTCATGAAGATAAAAAGCTTCTGCACTGCAAAGGAAACAATCAAAAAAACTAAAAGGCAACCAACGGAATGGGAAAAGATACTTGCAAATGACATATCAGACAAAGGGCTAGTATCCAAAATCTATAAAGAACTCACCAAAATCCACACCGAAATTCAATGAGTCTTTAAATCCATTCCTGTACCATTTGCCATGATAATACTGGCATTGCAACTTTGTTCAGGGAGCACCGTCATTTTTGTTTTTTAATGTTCCAGGAGCCATTTTCATGGCAAGCTCACACTGTCTCTTGGGGTCCTGGCCAAAGGTTAAATTCTGTATCTTTGGAGATGACCTTCAAGCTGATGAACACTTTCCTATTTTAAATTTATGTTCCAGTCATCTTGATTAAACACCCTTAGAATCCAGCCCCATATATACATATATTATCCTGCTATATGCTGGTACATGGTGTTATATTTGGACTGGGTCTAGAGTCGTTTTGAAGGTATAGTCCGTTTCTTTCCTTATCAGGCCTAGCATATTCCCAGCTGGGTTATGCTGTGATTTAACCTTAGTTATAGGCCTAGTGGAGAGGAGGGTGGGTGAGGCAGATCTTATTGCCTTCTTGGGAAGAGGTCTTTTCACTGTCTTCCAGGATGAGGTAGAAGGGGTAATACTTGGTCTTAATAGGTGATGGGCCACATACGTTGGCTCAGAAAATTCGGAGGAGTCTAGGGAGTCTTCAGGGGCATCCTGCTAGATGACTTCATTGCATGCCATTTCCTAGCTTTTCCCAAGTAGGTAGACCTTACCCTGACCTTGGTATATCAGACCCACCATTGTTGGCTCTTTCACAATTTTTGAAGTTCAGTCACTTGGACCATTAAATTCCAGCCTTGAGCATTGGTTTTCTCTTTCATTGTTCTGCAAGAGATAGGGACTTCTTTGTGTTACCAAAGTGGCCCTCTGGCTTTCACACTTGGTTTCCTATTGTTTGTAAATTTTCCTTAGCATCTAGTTTATTTCTGAGAAGCATCAATGCACCTTGACAATAACTACCAATCTCATTTTTCTTGTAGTTTTTCTTATCTTCCCTAAGTTTCAAATGCCTGATATATTGCACCAATGGATGATAAGAGACAATTTGTATATTCTCTTTCCTTTTGTTAATAAACCTATTCTATTAATATCCTAGGTAGTTTTGTAGGTTGGTTTCTCAAGGGTAAGGCCATATCATATTCAGTTTTGTGTAAATGTTTTTGAATAAATGCATATTTTGAGTACAGTGCTTTATAAAGATCTCTTAAATTTTATCATAGATTACTATCTCTATTACCTATGAGTAGAAGTGGCATAAAATCTATTTTAAAATCCTGTAATACCTTAATTATAAGAATTCTAGCTAATACTAAGAAAGTGCCTACTATGTGCCAGGAACTTGAAGTGTAGTCACTCATTTGGTCCTCATAACAACCCCATGAGGTGGTTACTATTACTCTTCTCATTTTTTTAGATGAGGAATCTGAGTAACAGAGTGGTCATAGTTTCCCCAAACTTGCACCTACTTTTTTTTTTTTCTTTTGAGCATGCAACTTTGATCTATGCATTTATTAGATACATTACTGTGCATATATACATGATAGAGTGTATATTAGATATATATAACATTACATATTATATACATTATAAAAATTCACAGAAAAGGAAGGAACTAGAATGAGAAATAAGAAATTACTAACTTAAAATAATTTTTTTACTGATAGATTATTTAAAAAATTTATTTTATTTTATTTTTTAAATTTATATCCAAGTTAGTTAGCATATAGTGCAGCAATGATTTCAGGAGTAAAACCCCTTACTAATTTAGCCCATCCCTCCTCCCACAACCCCTCCAGTAGCACTCTGCTTGTTCTCCATATTTAACAGTCTCTTATGTTTTGTCCCCCTTCCTGTTTTTATATTATTTTTGCTTCCCTTCCCTTGTGTTCATCTGTTCTGTGTCTTAAAGTCCTCATACGAATGAAGTCATATGATTTTTGTCTTTCTCTGACTAATTTTGCTTAGCATAATACCTTCTAGTTCCATCCACAGAGTTGCAAATGGCAACATTTCATTCTTTTTGATTGCCAAGTAAGATATAGCACATCTTCTTTACCCATTCACCCATTGATGGACATTTGGGCACTTTCTATACTTTTGCTATTGTCTATACTGTTGCTATAAACATTGGGGTGCATGTGCCCCTTTGAAACAGCATACCTATATCCCTTAGATAAATACCTAGTAGTGCAATTGCTGGGTCATAGGGTAGTTCTATTTTTAATTTTTGAGGAACCTCCATAAGTGTTTTCCAGAGTGGCTGCACCAGTTTGCATTCCCACCAACAATGCAAAAGAGATCCTCTTTCTCCACATCCTCACCAACCTCTGTTGTTGTCTGAGTTGTTAATGTTAGCCATTCTGTCAGGTGTGAGGTGGTGTCTCGTTGTGGTTTTGATTTGTATTTCTCTGATGATGAGTGATGTTAAGCATTTTTTCCTGTGTCAGTTGGCCATCTGGATGTCTTCTTTGGAGAAGTGTCTATTCATGTCTTTTGCCCATTTCTTCACTGGATGATTTGTTTTTTGGGTGTTGAGTTTGATAAGTTCTTTATAGATTTTGGATACTAACCCTTTATCTGATATGTTGTTTGCAAATATCTTCTCCCATTCCGTCGGTTGCCTTTTAGTTTTACTGATTGTTTCCTTTGCTGTGCAGAAGTTTTTATTTTGATGAAGTCCCAATAGTTCATTTTTGCTTTTGTTTCCCTTGCCTCTGGAGATGTGTTGATTAAGAAGTTGCTGCAGCCAAGATCAAAGAGGTTTTTTTGCCTGCTTTCTCCTCGAAGATTTTGATGGCTTCCTGTCTTACATTTAGGTCTTTCATCCATTTTTAATTTATTTTTGTGTATGGTGTAACAAAGTGGTCCAGGTTCATTTTTCTGCATATCGCTGTCCAGTTTTCCCAGCACCACTGGCTGAAGAGACTGTCTTTATTCCATTGGATATTCTTTCCTGCTTTGTCAAAGATTAGTTGGCCATACGTTTGTGGGTCCGTTTCTGGGTTCTCTGTTTTGTTCCATTGATCTGAGTGTCTGTTCTTGTGCTAGTACCGTACTGTCTTGATGATTACAGCTTTGTAATACAGCTTGAAGTCCGTTGCACCTACTTTTAATTGGACTTTAAACTCAGTTGGTTTGACTCCAGATATATAACACATCTATGCTATATTTTAAATAAAATTGCCCAAGGTTAAAAAAGTCTTATTTAGAAAATATGGAGTCTACTGAGAATATTTTCAACTGACATTGTTTTCAAAAAGTCTATATTTGTTTGTGAGATTTTTTTTAACATCATAAAAGGCAGATTGAAAACAGACTTCACACAATATAGAAAATATACCTGTGAACTTTTGTGTTCAGTGTGGTTATAGATCTATTTAAGCATCCTTTTAGTTGAAGGCACCTCTCTTGTGTCATCGGTTGCTTGACTTAGAGACAGAACGTGATGTTCAGCACCCAAGAGGGATGACAGCCACATCCCTTTCCTTTCATTAAAGCCCAAACCTGCCCTCATTACTTCAGGCCTTCTCTGTGCCAGCTCTTTAACATAATCACAGTATCACTTGTTGCCAAGCTGATCTGGGTCCTGCTAACAGGCATTGGGGAATGGCGATTAGGACTTAGTGCATGGCCCTTATTCAAAGAGGACTGACCTAGCTATCACATGCCATAAATACCACCCTGACAGAAGCTTGAAAATTGGTTCTGGTTGATTGTTTTTACATGGTTCTGTGACTCATTGCTTAATTTCTTCCTGATGCTTTTGCCATAAAGGTTCTGTAGCCTATAATTTTTGTAAAAAATACATCTAATTCATGGTGTTAAAAAAGGCTTCAGGTAACTAATCACATTTGTAGGACATCTCAATCCTAGGACAACATTTGTACTTACTATCCTTTTTTAAAAAACGAGTCTAATAGGTTAGTTTATTTGCTGTTTTTAATCAGTATCAAATATATTGAACACCTATTGTGTGAGAGGTACATAAATTTAATCCTATCTCCCTCTCTTCCTCATCTTCCCCTCTACCTCCTGCCAGCTACTATGTACCGTACTCATTTTGTGAGAATCTCTATTAGATTGGTCTCCTGTTTACCATACTGTGGGCAGATATAACACTTCTGGTTTAGATCCCAGAACAGCAATAGTGCTGAAAACATTTACAATGCTTATGTTTTTTCAACCTGAGGCAGAGTCTCAGCACATGCTCCATCCAGTCCACTGCTTTCAGCTCTTATGTACACCACAAACACTGATAACTTGCATTGAATGCCATTGTGGACAGCCATGTTCCAGCCACTGTCCTTGCCCTCCCAATTATACCCTCTAAAATTTCACTATCTTAACAAAGATAAGCTCTCTGAAGATAGATTCTTCTTTCACTCTGTCCCCAAGATCCAGAAGACTGCCTGGCAGATGTCAAAGGGTCAGTAACTGCTTGTTGATTCAAATATGGTACATCCATGAAAACACACTATTTACTTTTTTCACTCCCTTTCCATGAGGGTCTTGGTTCTTACCATTGTAGATTTATGAGTTGAAATATTGTTTAAGTTAACCACATTTTGTCTGATTACAAAAATAACATGGATTACTTCCAGATATTTTTGGAAAACACAGAAAAAATTCAAAAGAAGTGAATAAGAAAACCTTATAACTTAACACTCTCTCCCTCTTTTTTAAAAATTTGGTATCATAATTTCCAGATGGTTTGGATCCTGTTTTCCGCTTGTCATTATATTGGGAATCTTCCCCCTTACCATGATTTTATATATATAGTCTTGCTTTTTTTGTGGGGGTGGGGGATAAGAGAAATATGTGTCAACTTTATTGTGGTGATGGTTTCTTAGGTGGATGTATATATTGAAAATTGCCAAGTTTTATACTTAAAATATTGTGCAGTTTAGTTGACTTCAACTATGCCTCAGTAACCTTATAAAAAATGGTATGAGTTGGTCTTTTGAAGCATTCTTTTTTCTTTTGTTTTGTTTTCAATTTATTTTATTTATTTATTTTTTTAAATATGAAATTTATTGTCAAATTGGTTTCCATACAACACCCAGTGCTCATCACAATAGGTGCCCTCCTCAATACTGATCACCCACCCTCCCTCCCCGATTCCTCCCTCCATCAATCCTCAGTTTGTTCTCATTTTTTAAGAGTCTCTTATGTTTTGGCTCCCTCCCTCTCTAACCTTTTTTTTTTCCCCCTTCCCCTCCTCCATGGTCTTCTGTTAAGTTTGAAACTTAACTGAAGCATTCTTAAATACATAGAGAGAAATAACATCAGAAGTTCTATAGAGTAACATAAAGACTATTATAATAAAAGCCCCCAAGTTATATGTGCAGGACTTTCCTTGTGCAAAATGGCTTTTATGATTTATAAGTAGCCTTCATGGACATGTACCTTCATGGGTATGTCCCTTCGTAGACATGCTTTGTGGGTGTGTGACCTGTGTCATCACAGAGGATTCTGTGCTTGGTTTAATGCTCTCCTGTCACCATCTTAAAATTCTTTCTTTTCCCTCACAGTTTGGGGGCTGGAAGTTACAATCAAGGTGTCAGCAGGTTTGGCTTGAGGCCTCCCTCTGGGCTTGCAGACAGCTGCCTCCTTGCTATATGGCCACATGATCACTGTGGCTTTTTTATGCTTAGTGTTTGCATAGTATTTTTCCATCTTCTTATTTTAACTTCAGTATCTTTACATTTAAACTTATTCTACCATGGCTGGAAGCAGGAGTTACCTCCCTCTTTCTTTTCTGAACTACTTTGTTCTTTTCTATACATTTCTTTTCTGTTTAATCAGCTAGAGGTCGATTCTGTGGTTTGCTATCAAGAAACTTGGTGGTAAATGGGTGCCTGGGTGGCTCAGTTGGTTAAGCGGCAGGCTTCGGCTCAGGTCATGATCTCGCAGTCCGTGAGTTCGAGCCCTGCGTCGGGCTCTGTGCTGACAGCTCAGAGCCTGGAGCCTGTTTCAGATTCTGTGTCTCCCTCTCTCTGACCCTCCCCTGTTCATGCTCTGTCTTTCCCTGTCTCAAAAATAAATAAAACGTTAAAAAAAATTAAAAAAAGAAGAAACTTGGTGGTACAATACTGCCACTGGGAACAGAGTGGAAGCAACCAATCCTCAAAGGAAGTTGAGAGATCCAGGCTTGCTATTTGGGGCAAAAGTTGGTAAAAATCCCTTCATTTTAGATGATGGTCTTGTGGGTTCTCAGGGCATGCAGTGGTGAAAAGAATCCTTTACCTTATTGTCACCTGGAATGAATAGCTGACTGAATACAAAATTTAGAGAAATAAAATGGCTGTTGGGATTGAGGGGGATGAGGGAGTGAAATTAAAAACATTATGGGTGGTCTGACATAGCCAGATCTCACAGGAGGGGAGATAAGGGAGTAAATATCATAACCTTCCTCTCCAACCTCACTCTGTTGTGTTGAGGCTCTCCATTTTCCTGATTTGTCACATTTTGAGTAATTTTGGATTGTATCATGCACTTTATGAATGTCATGTTGTAGAGACATGTTGATGTGTTTCATTCCCTCTAATAAGTCATGTTTTTTCATTCTAGGAAACTTGATTTGATATGAGCTCCAAACTATGTTTTCCTGTAGTTCCCAAACTCAGTTCAGTTCTGATCTTTTACTTTTAGGTGAGGTGCTTTGAGCCCGCTCCTTGCTTACATGGTTCAGGAGTAGGCCAGACATGTGGGGAGGCAGAATTTGAGCATTCCCTTTCTGGCTCTTTTCCTTCCAAAATTTTTCCTTTATCCAGTGACTATAGTTGCCCTGAACTCAGTACTTTGATTCCCTAGGCCAGAGAATTGCAATTTTCCACCCATGCTTGATGTGCTGTGTATGTTAATGGAGCCTGCCTTGAGGCTATAAGAGAAGCAGCAAAATGGAGTACTTGTTCCATGTGATGCCCTCTCTCATGCATGACTCCTTGCTGGAATCTACTTTTCTTCACCCTCTTGTGCCTCCATGTAGTTGCTTCTTGTATATGTGCGTATTTCATAGTATCTATCTGTGGAGAGTTTATTCTATGTGGATTATGTAGAGGGTTTATCCTACATGGAGCAGGATGTTTACTTGGCTATTACTAGAAGCTCAATCCTTGTTTTATTTAAAAAAATTTTTTTTAACGTTCATTCATTTTTTGAGGGATGGAGAGAGACAGAACATGAGTGGGGGAGGGGCAGAGAGAGACAGAGAAAGAGAGAGAGAGAGGGAGACACAGAATCTGAAGCAGGCTCCAGGCTCTGAGCTGTCTGCACAGAGCCCCATGCTGGGCTTAAACCCATGGGCTGCGAGATCATGACCTGAGCCGAAGTTGGACCCTTAACCTACTGAGCTGCCCAGCCACCCCTCAATCCTTGTTTTAAAGCATCTCTCTGTTTTTTCTCTTCATGTTTCTAGAATGTTCCTCTCCCCACTATTATGGATGCAACAAACCCTTCAAATGTTGTCAGGTTTGCTGTAAAATCAAGTTCCCTGAGTGTTATATGTAGAAAGGGCATTAAAGATTATTTAACGGAACATCTTCATTGCACAGATGAGAAAACTGAGTCTTGAGGAAGCACGTAATTTACCTACAATGCTGGGGAAGATGAGTGAGGGTGAAGTGCGAGAGATACCTGAGTTTGCTGAGGAGAGACACATCTTCTGAAGACTGAAATGTACGTCGTGAAACCTGGGGGAAGAAACTTTCTTTGGTGACTTTCTGCAGCAGTGATAAGGGTATTATAGATTCAGAGGCTTGACATGAGTAAGAGAAAGAACTTCTTTGGAAATCTTGTCTGAAACTGCCATAAATTTTAGAAACATCCAGTTGGAAAACACATCAAACATGTCTTTTCTTAAGCAAGTTGTCACATTTCATCACCATGGCTGCTTTTCTATTTCAGTCTCTGTCTCCTGAAGCAGCTGTATTCATCCTGAAGAGAGGCTCAGAGCTTGAGACAGACGATGACATGTGTTGCCTCAAGTGGGAAGCCTTTACCAAAAGGTTTAAAGGTCCTCCTCAGTCTTTGTTGGCTTGTCTGTTTAAATAAGAATATACAGATTTCTCCCCCATGTCCTCCTCCTTCCCTCATCTCTTCTTTCTCTCCTACTCCATCACAACTGACCACATTTGGAAAAGATGACCCCAGTCGAATCTCTTACCAGTAGTAGCACTTTATGTCAAAATTGAATCTAGATGCCTTATTTCTCCGGTCACCTTAGTGGATGGGATGGTTAAAATTTCTTAAATTTATGCTTTCTGGGTTTTCATTGTTGCTGTTGTTTAGATGCCAGAATCATAAAAGTAAGTTAAGGGATTAGGGAAAAAAACTAAAGTCAACTCAAGCAAAAAACGTGGTGGGGGGGGGGTGAGGAAAGGTTTGAATATAGTATTAAACACAAGTGCCTAAAAGTAGAGGAAGGCGTAAAATACTTAGCCCATAAATTACACAAATTTGATGTAATTTGTGGGAGATTGTTTCTTGAGATAGAAAGAAATGTGGATTTTTAAAAAGAGACTTCATTTAAGTGTGGCAACTTTGTATTTGGAGTTATACTCCCCTAGTGGCCTAGGCTAACGCGTGAGGGGTAAGATGCTGTCTTGCTAATGTTCCTGGGACCTGAGAGCCATTTGTTCATCCCACAGCTTGCAAGACAAGTAACCCAACAAAAGCACTCAATTCTTTATTAAATGAGTAAAGAGGGGTGGATCTATAGATCTGGAAGGATGCATTTCCTCATACGTAAGCACCACAACACGAGACACTAAGAAGTCTCTTCCTGCTCCGAGGATGAAGGCCCTCTTAGCAACGTGGTGGGACTTTTCAGATTCAGCATTTCAGTTGAATGCGGCATGTTTGGGAGGAATTTACTGTAGGGGCTAGCACCTGGTGGGTGCACCTGTGTGTTTGTAGGATGGGTGGGCAGTGGAGCGAATACGTAAGTTACTGTCAAGCTGTAATAGCATCTTGTGGTTGCTCTCCAGGGTTGGGGCTGATGCCAGTAGCCCCACAGGTACAAGTCTTTTATTTGGAGATCAGGAGGTGAGGAAGTAACAATTGGACATAAAATGTTTTTTTTTCTTCTGAAATCAGTTATTAAAAATAAGCTGTTGTCATCCCTGTCTTTCTCACTTTAAATGGAACTGACACTATGACCAAATAATTGGTGGTAATTGTAGGCCTGGTGTCAGACTTAATAAACCACTCAAACCACAAATCCTCTAAAGATATGGTTAGTTCTCTATCACAAGATAGTACTTTCATATCCTTTAACACCTGATTACTGTTGCTTGCATTTTTTCAATATAATATTTCCTGATTTTTTAATAAAAGAGCTGTCATTTCTAATAAAAATTGAAAAAAAATCATCCAGGGAAATAACACAATTGATGGGTATCACAGGCTGAAATACACTGAATTTAAGTCCACATCTTCAAAAACTTGCAATAAAATGTTGACCCTAAGCTGGACCTTGTGTTGAGATTATAACTTATTGTGTGAAGTAGGATTTCTCATTTCTGAGGTTTCTTACTCCAAAAGGCCTCTCCCCTGGAATGAGTAGTGGATTTGCTTGATCTTGGCGGAGTAGAAGGGGAACACCCTTTCTACTTCTTGGGGAACAGAAACACATTCCTTCTTTTTGGCCCTTGTGATAGAGTGAATTCACAATACACTACACTTTTCTGTGTTAGAACTATGTACATCCATGACCTTTATCATGTGACTTTGTAGTCTCCTCCATTAAAGTAGGGAGAGTGTATTTTCCTATTGATGTTGGGACTGGTCACAAAACTTGTGACTTTGCTTTGGCTAATGGAATATCAGTAGAATGGGGCAGTATGTTAGTTTGAAGCCAAGGCCTCAAGAGGCATCATGAACTTCAGCTTATGCTTTTGCAGTGATGGCATTGTACATGAGAAAAACATGCTTCATATAGCCTTTGATCCGAAGAGGATGAGAGACTCATGGAGCAGACCTGACCCTGACTGATCTGCAGTCTGAAGCAGAGCTACTCCAGCTGACCTGTAGCGATCCAGGAAAGTAAATGCTTATTGTTGTAAGGTCTTGGGTTTTGGGGTGGTTTGTTATATAGCATTATTGTGGCAATAGCTGACGGCTACAGATCTCTAGCAAGATATGGAGCGAACCTGTGTCCTAAGCGTGGCCAATCATCTGCTTTTGAATGATCCCTTAGAACCTGAAGGAGAGGCGAAAGGTGGGAAGTGGGTTATGTCGTCAGACATTATTACTGGTGGCTGTGACTGAGTTAGGCATCATGACAGGGAATGTCTAGTGTGGTGAACAAAACTCAACAAGCCATGGTCAGTGTGCTGATGGTGGGTCCTGAGTGGATTACTTTTATGGCAGGGTCCTCACTATAGATCACTACCCTTAGTGTCCAATCTAGTCTTGTTTGCCAGGTTTTCTATGACTCTGAATCACTCAAAATCCTTTGGGTAAATTCCCTTTCGGCGTAGGTTTATAGGGATATGTAGCATATTTGCAACCAAGAACCCTGACCAGTCTTTCATGGATTGGGAAGGAACTTGTTTTTTCCCATGATTGTATCCCCTTTGCATGGCTTTATACTAGATGTAACACAGTTCTGGATTATCTCCTATAATCCTCTGCTGCACAGTATAGCAGTGTGGTTCAGAGTTCTCACTTCATACTACGGGGTTTGCTCTCTGTATCTGCACCTGACTGTCTTTAAAAAAAGTTTTTTTTTAATGTTTATTCATTTTTGAGAGAGGCAGAGACAGAGCATGAGTGGGGGAGGGGCAGAGAGAGAGGGAGACACAGAATCTGAAGCAGGCTCCAGGCTCTGAGCTGTCAGCACAAAGCCCAACAGGGAGCTCAAACCCACAAAAGTGTGAGATCATGACTGGAGCCGAAGTTGGACGCTTAACCGACTGAGCCACTCAGGTGCCCTTGCAACGACTATCTTGTTGGGCAAGCCATTGAACCTTTCTGTGCCTTAAATCCTTATATGAAACTAGTGATAAAGATAATACGACAAACAGTTTGTGTGCAGCTTAAAGGCACTTAAAACAATATCTGCTCCATGAGAAATAGTCAGCAAATGTTAGCTGTAAGTAGTAGTAGGGGAGATGATGATGATGAGATGGTACTGCTGATCATATTAGTATTACTGTGTGACAGAACAATTATCTGTGACGCTCATCCTAAGTCACACAGATGTATACAGTAGAGTCGGGATCTACTCTGTTCTCCTGGCTTTCCATAGTTCCAAAGCTTTATGACTTAACGTAATACAGTGGTTCTGAACCTTTTGTCCCGCAGGGCTCATATGTCTACAGCACTCCAGTGGCCATGTCTAGAGTTTGAAGATGCTCTTCCTGTACTGGGGTGGTGGTATTCAAACCCATGTCCATTTTGGTGACCACTAGTAGTTCCTATCTCACCTCTGTCCCTCTCTATTTAGATCCCTGCATTACCTCCCTCCTACATCCTCATCTGAGAATTTCTGCACAGTGATCTACTGCTTCTGATGGAAGTCATGCTGATGGAAATTTGTGTATTCTATATCCTAGAGGTTGGGTGGGGAGATGACTGACAATGATTATTAGATAATCTAGTTGGTACTACAAGGTGATGTTTTGATGGTGGTAGTAGAAGGTGTGTCTTGGGCAAGCATCCAGGCAGATGCAGCCATGGAACCAGGAGGGAGCAGAGGAAAGACCTGGAGGGGGCACCAGCATTTTGGGGTAGAAGAATCAGAGAAATCTTCACTTCTTTTCCCTAAGACTTTCCCTGGTTCAAGAATGTTGCTGGTACTAAAGCAACATTTGAAGCTAGTCCCAAACTCCCAGTATGTGAAATAGCACTTTATATCCTATAATTCACTCTTACTCTGATAGACAATTGATACTCAGCATTCTGAGGGTTCCCCTTTTGCACTGCCTCCCACTCCTGGCCTCTGCCTCATGGATTTGGTTCAGTGTTGCAGGTGTTATTCGGTGCCAAGTCTGGGACATAAGGAGATTGGGAAACCTCTAGAGACTGGTCATCTGTCTCTAAGCTGAGACATCCTATGTCTTTGTCCTCATGATCCTTTCAAGTGTTGGGAAACTGTTGCTTCCTGAATATGCTGAGACTCTGAAAATCTATGCGAGTCCAGGGTCTGTACGTAGGGTGTCCTGCACCCACAGCACTTTCTTCTCAGGGTGTTGCTTCCTCCTTGGCTGCGATGCCAGGAAGGAGGAGTCTGGATTCCTGCTGATTTAGGACACAGCTCCCTCTTTCCATTCTTCCTGAATTTCAGGGAGTCTTATTCTAGTCTGGGGAAGTCTTTTCCTTCCATGTTTCTCCATTCTTTTATGCTTCTGCTACACCTTTTCGACACCCCGTCTCTGTTCTTCTACTTTCCTTCCTACTTCCTCTAGAAACTCGTGGAATTCTCCAGGGGTAATTTTAGTTTTTGAACCACATATCTTATTTGGGGCATTGAGCAGAGCTCTGCTCCTAGCTTGATTAAAGGGAAGAGGAACTATGAGGAACTCTCTATACTCATTGATTAATATGTGCAAAGATTTTCTAACAGCATGAGCAAAATTGAATGCAACACTCAGCAGTTTTGCATGACTCAGGTCTATCAGTGCCAGTTAGCTTCTGGGCAAGTCAGTTTGCTATTGTGTGCCTCAGTTTCCTCTTTTGCAAATAGTTCTGCGACTCCCCAAGCTCAAGGCACTGTTATGAGGATGAATAGATTAAGAGATATGAAGTGTTTTGAGGAAAGAAAAAATGCTAGTACAGATATCTGAAATTAGTAAATGAAACCCTCAGGACTCAGATGAATGCTGGAATATTTTGTATGGGCTGTAGTATTTTGATGTTGAATTTGTGGGAAAATGTAATCACTGAGGAGAGGGCGAGGGAAGTGAAGAATGAAACCAGAATCTCATACGAAAAGATAATAATGATGTTTCTCATCTTAGAATCATCTCCAAATTGCCTGTTTTCCTTCCATCAAACAATTGATGGGCAATGAGACTGTGCTTATTTGCAGTTAAAGCTATTGCAATGTTGACAATTAAATGTACATGCGGAACAGAATAATGGAGCAGTCCCATTTTATCACCAGTGTTAGCCATTTTCTCCACAGGGCACAAAGAGCATGTGGGAGAGCTCTGAGCTCTGCGTGATTTGCATGTAAATTGTATCCTCTTTGCAGCCTGCAAGTTCCTCAGTGGGGTCAGAAGTTTGCATTGGGTTACAGTGGGTCTGCTGGTCATTGCAGTCACTCACTGATAATTACTCAGGAATTGGCTTCACTTCTCTCCTCCTCATTTCTTTGATTCGATGAATGAATTACTGACCTGGAAGAGTCCTTCATGGCTGCTATCAGCCTCAGGGTGAGGGTGTTTTCTGCTTTTATAACCAATGGGTTCAGAGATTTCTCCACCAATGACCTTGAGACGATAGCCTTTCAGTCTAAAGACTAATAATGACCACAAATGCAGCAACAATAATGAAGAGAAAGTATAGCAGATATTATTGATGCCCTGCCTCTTCCCCTCAGCTTACCTGGGTTCATCAACTGCTGTGGGAGATAGTTGCTTCCTACTTGTAACATCTGTTTCTCTCTTGCTGTGCCTGAAAACTTGATGTGGTGCTGCTCAAACTTGCTTCACCACTGTGGGTCAACCCAGAAATATGTGTGTGTTAGTTTTATTCTTGGACAGTGGGGCATCTCAGTCAGTCGGTCAGTGGCTCGATGCCCCAGTCTCCCATCTTTTTGAACAGTGGTTCTCAAATTGTGGCCCCTGGAGCAGCGAGCAATATCAGCATCATCTGGGAACTTGTTAGAAATGCAAATTCTTGTCCCCCATCCCAGACCTACTGAATGGGAAACTCTGAGAATGGAACCCATCAATCTGTGTTAACAAGCTCTCCAGGAGATTCCTGTGTCCTCAAGTTTGAGAACCACTGCTTTAATGGGGTGATTCTGAGCTGGCTTTCACATTTTCTCAGATGGTGTAGATGGGCCTGAGCCACTAATAAATACGTTACTGACTCTTCTCTCTTCCTTGTCCCACTTTCCCCAACCGCTATTTGTACTTCTGAGGATCACCTCCCAAATAAACTACTGCATCCAAACCCTTTTCTCAGGGTCTGTTTTAAGGACTTACAAACTCAGGATGAAAACTGCCGTCTGTTGAAGGTCTACCATGTGTTAGGTGCTTTCTATATATAATCTCCTTTAATCCTCATGGATGAGGATGCCAAAGCCCAGAAAAACGAGTTATAGTCTAGAATCATTGCTTGTGTGTGGTAGTCATTATTTGTTTACATCTCTGTCTGTCTGACTACAAAGCCTACACGTTGAGGATTGCAAAGCCAAACAACTCATACATACACTGGGTTAAGATATTGAGTTGTGGAATCAAATATTTGTGTGTTTAAAATTTTTTTTTTTTTTCAGCGTTTATTTATTTTTGGGATAGAGAGAGACAGAGCATGAACGGGGGAGGGGCAGAGAGAGAGGGAGACACAGAATCGGAAACAGGCTCCAGGCTCTGAGCCATCAGCCCAGAGCCTGACGCGGGGCTCGAACTCACGGACCGCGAGATCGTGACCTGGCTGAAGTCGGACGCTTAACCGACTGCGCCACCCAGGCGCCCCAAATATTTGTGTGTTTAAAAACCAGTCCCCCATGTCATAATTATGTAGCCTTGAGGAATCTTCTTCACCTCTCTAAACCTTAGTTTTTTCTTCTGTGCAAAGATAATTATGGTCACTTCATGGTAATGCTCACCATAGCATTCATAGCATTGTTTACACAAGACACCATGGTGACTAAATATGAATTCATATGATCTTTACAACACCTTGAGACAGGTGTCCTTTTCATCTTCATTTTGAAGAGAAGGAAGGTGAGTAGCCTGCATTTGCTTTCCCAACTCTCTCATGGTACGTCCCTAAAAACATGCAAACAATTCTTGCTAAATACAAATGTTAGTGTATAGAAACCTGTTTTTACATTTCATCAAGAATATTCTGGGGGTGGGGGCGCCTGGGTGGCTCAGTAGTTTGAGTGTCTGACTCTTGATTTCAGCTCAGGTCATGATCTCTCATGGGATCAGGCCCCACGTTGGTCCCCATGCTGAGCATGGAATCTGCTTGAGATTCTCTCTCTCCCTCTGCCCTTCTTTCTCACTCATGATTTCTCTCTCTCTCTCTCTCTTTCTCAAATTAAAAAAAAAAAAGAATATTTTGGTAAAATGAGCATGACTTTATTGCTATCAGGAGAAAAATCAGTACTTAGGAGCATCATGCAAGTTTAACAGGTAGTACGCAGGAGCACCCTTAGCACTTTTTTATACCAGCAGAACCACGAGCCCAGGCCAGAGAGATGGGAGCTTGGAGGTGGAAGAATCCTTCAAGATAACTTAGTCTAATTGCCTGATTTTATGGATGAGGAAGATGTAGAGGAGGTAAGGAATTTGTCTGAGGTGATATTCCAATTTAATCAGGCTCAGAGCAAGCCCCAGCAAGACTCATGGGAAGGTACACCAGGATAGTACCAGCCTCTTTTTCTGGTTTGTATTTGATCATGAGACCTGCCTCTGCTGTGTTAGTTAACAGCTACAAAAAATCCCAACACATAGAAAAGTAGATCTTTAATTGCTGCAAAACTATGTTTACGACACTCATTCCCACCTCCAAAATCATCCCATTTAGAAGTGCCAAAGAATCCCATCAATGTGAACCTCAGTGCCTCCTGGTACAAACAAGATACCTTGATATCAATACCTTCCCTGGGTGCCCAGAAGTTCTTTCCCTAAAACACAAGTGAGGCTTGTGGCTTCTGGTTACCTTTTCCCAGCCACTCAAGGACTTCATTAGTGCTCCACAATTTCCCCAGATTGAAGAGAAGAAAGTGACCTGAAGCCCAGCAGAATCTGTCTCTCATCATTAACACTCAGAGACTTTTGTAAGGGTATACAATGCCCAGGTCTGGCTGAACAGTGTCTGGTTCCCAGAACTGCCACATTGCATATTTATGGGTGATCCCTAGAGTGGTGATGGCAGAGATGTGCTGGTTTCCTTTAGAGACTCACCATGTATCTCCCTTCTTCCAGGAAGGCAGAATCATGGGATAGAGTGGGGCCTGCTGCTACGGGACACAGCAGAGACATAACTTGCCCTTGCCCATCCAAAGTGTCAGTCAAGCTTAATCCAACCCTAATTACCTTCTTCACTTCCTTTTGGGCCTTGAGCAAGAAGAAAGTTTCCCAAATCTTCCCAGGGCCAGGTTTAGTAAAGTCGGTTGTCAAAACATAATTAATTTGTTTTAATTATTATATAATAAAACAAGTGTTAATTTGTTCTAATAATTACATAATTAAAGGGTATTAGTTGGGACTACACCGTTGTAATTACTAATTTAATTATGTCTTGTGAAGTGTTATAAAATATGCTGAAAATGTGAAGACTGTTAAAACATCTATATTTGAACAGTTACTGAAATTTGAAGTATATTTCTACTAAACAAAGAATAAAAGATACAGTATTTCTGTATATTAATCAATATATTAATCAAGTATTATATGTAGCATCAGAAGTCTTACTGGAAAGGTAAGGAGCTGTAAGGATGCACTTAGGATAGTAGGTAAGAGGGATGGGCTGATCACAGTATAAAATATTATTAAATGCAAACAAAATAAGAGCCATTTATGGATTTACCTCTTATAAATTTGACCAATCCTTTTTGAATCCATTTCTATTTCCTGCCTGCACCTCCTCCTGGGGGTAATGAATTCCACAGATTTATTACCTGCTGTGTGAAGCAATACTCCCATTAAGCACACTGGGAAACCAGCTCATCCAGCCAGGGAAGGTGAGTGAACTCTCTGCCAGTTATTTCTGCTTATTAAATGTGGCAGGGCCATTTCTGAGGTGGACGGATTTTCTGATAAATTGTGCCATTGTGATGCATCATTTTCATAAATTATGTTACTATGCAGATTTAGGAAGCTTGAACAATTGGTATAATTTTATCTTATGAACACCAATTGTATTTCCATCTTCGAAATGACTGCTAGACAGTGCGGATAAAATTGATGGCATCCATGGCTTATGAGTACGGCTTCATAGTATTCATTTTTTTTAACTAAATATATATTTTTTATTATACCACGCAGTACAATCTCCACTGTTTTTGAGACTTCCTTTAGGCTTGATCTCCACATTCTGTTGCAAAGGAAGTCATTTCCTTTGGCAAGAGATTTATTTTTATTTAATTTTATTATTTAAAAAAATTTTAGTTAATACACAGTGCAATATTGATTTCAGGAGTAGAATTCAGTGATTCATCATTTACATACAATACCCAATGCTCATCCTAAGTACCTTCCTTTGGTACCCATCTAACCCATCTCCCAAATCCTTCCCTCCATCAACCCACAGTTTGTTCTCTATCATTAAGAGTCTCTTGTGGTTTGTTTCCCTCTCTTCTTTCTCCCTCCTCGTCCCATATGTTCATCTGTTTTGTTTCTTAAATTCCATATATGAGTGAAATCATACAGTATTTGTCTTACCTGATTGATTTCTTTTGCTTAACTTAATACATTCTAGCTCCATCTACGTTGTTTCAAGTGGCAAGATTTTATTCTTTTCAATGGCTGAGTAACACACACACACACACACACACACACACACACACAACATCTTCTTTATCCATTAATCAGTGATCTCTCTCCATAGTTTGATTATTGTTACTAATGCTGCTATAAACATTGGGGTATGTAACCCCTTCAAATCTGTATTTTTGTATCCTTTGGGTAAATAACTAATAGTGCAGTTGTTGGATCACAGGGTAGTTCTATTTTTAGTTTTTTTGAGGAACCTCCATAGTGTTCTCCAGAAGGCTGTACTGGTTTGCATTCCCACCAACAGTGCAAGATGGACCCCCTTTCTCTGCATCCTCACCAACACCTGTTGTTTCTTGTGTTGTTAATTTTAGCCATTCTGACAAGTGTGAAGTGGTATCTCATCATGGTTTTCATTTGTATTTCCCCGATGATGAGTGTTGTTGAGCATCATTTCAAGTTCTGTTAGCCAACTGGATGTCTTCTTTGAAAAGTGTCAATTCATGTCTTCTGCTCATTTCTTCACTGGATTATTTGTTTTTTGGTGTGTTGAGTTTGATAAGTTGTTTATAGATTTTGGATATTAGCCCTTGATCAGATATGCCATTTGCAAATACACATTATGTATTTTTGTATTAGTTTCTTTCTGACCCTAGTCTGTATCTTTCTTTTCTTTTTCTTTTACTTTCTTATCCACTTTGAATCTATGTTACCTTGCTATTTATGAGGTGCAATAAACCCTTTTTGAACATGAAGTGAGGATTGACAAAGCAGAAACAGGCAGACATACACAGATGGAGGGAGACAGGGACGTGGAGAAGAGACTAGGAAAAGATGCTGAGGGATGCGGGACGTGAGACTTGAGTAATACAGGGACTTCCCTGTGGTATTTGCACAGTTCCCAACAGTACTCACCTCGTAAATGTAGCATTCTTTGTTGACTATTCCAGTGTTTCATGTTTCAGTAAATCGATCTCTGAGTAATGGCCAACAAGCAATAAAATACATTGATTACTCAACCAAATGACAAAGACTATCGATAGTCCTGTAGAAACAGAATGCATGCCCCATATTTCACAGCATTTTGTTTTCAAGTCAGATTTAGTTAGGTCTTGATTTAAAAAAATATTTTATTTTATTCAGCTGTAGCAAATGACATCTCACCTGAAGCTTTGGAACTGCTAACTTTCACAGAGTAGTTATAGTAAGAAAAGGTACCATGGGCAGATAAGATGCAGGCAGGAGGGGGGGTTCTAAAAGGTACGGCCATTTAGATTAAGCTTTTACAATTTCACTTCCCTTTGCCTTTCCTCTTGCTGCTCATTGGAATTTTTTCCCTGATCCCTTTCTTTCATGGGTTACTCAGCCCTACTACTCAGACTCTTCTCTCTCCTTTAAGATTGCATTGTAAGCCACCTCTCCTTGGGTGCTACAAGAAACTCAGTTCTGTCTATTTTATTTGGAGCCAGCTGGCTCTCTGCACACACTACTAGACTCCAGTTTTGCCCTCTTATACTCAAGGATTCATTAATGTGCAACAAAGCTTGTTTTACTGGTCATGAGTCTTGGTTTTAAACAACAGAAAATGACTCTGGCTAATCTAAGCAGAGAAGAGATTTATTGGAAGATCATAGCAACTCTCAGAATCAAAGGAGAGGTTATAGAACCAGCCTCAGAAAATAAGCAGGAGCCAAAGAAAGCTCAGCAGGCGAGGGTCATGCACAGGAACAGTCTGGTTAGGATGCCACTGTGGTACCACTGAAGATGGACAGCTTACTGCTGGTGCCACCTATACAGCATGACAGCCACTCTACCCTTGATTCTATCATTGCAAATAGTGTCCATCTTTGAATCTTGAGGAAGTATTACAAAAATGCAGACCAGACTGGCCTAGCCTGGGTCATGAGATTGCTCCACTGGTTAGAGAGTAGGGACAGGGAACAGTCCCTCTTTCCATTGCTGTAGGCCCTGCCTCCTACTAAAGACCGTACCATGCAGATAATTTATCCTATATGGGAAGGATGCACAGATACTGGGGAGCCAAAAAAGGGGTGAATGTCCTTTGGAGCTTTCTATTCTGGTCCTCACCATTTAACATCATTTGGGGGCCTTACAGGATTTGGCAATTACTCTGAAAGATATCAGAAGTCATTGGAAGGTTTAGAAGAAATGAGGGGCATGATATGACGTGTGTTTAATATAATTATTTGGATTCTGTGTTGAGAATAGATTATAGGGGCACAGGGGCAAAAGCAGGGAGACCAGTTGGGTCTTTCCTCAAAATTTGTTTTGGGGGGATGGGCATCCTGTTATTCTGTTGGGATTTCTAATAGCAGCATACTCACCTGTACTCCTACTTTCCTTCCCTAAACTGATTTTTTTCTTAGCCTTCAAAAATGATGTGCCACATATAAAAATAGCCATTTTAAACCTGCTTTCATTTAAATTTGATAATTTCCCTGCACTTTGGCTAGCTTTCAGTCTGGCCCTGGGAGCCATTGTCTTAGACAATCAGTTAGGCCTGCCATCTTGGATATTGACCAAATGGGTGAAATAGATCCTTAACATCAAGCTAGCCAAGAAGCAGATCATCCTCTACATGTAAACATGAAAGATGACCATTTTGGAGACATGCAGTCTCCTCCAACCCCATCCTCTCTCTTATATGTTTATGAACTTAGTGTATAGAATTCCTAGCTCAGCAATGGATTTGAGAAACTTCTAGTTCAGACACTTTGAAACAGCCAAAAACTTGTGAATTATTGTCTGCATAATGTTTAACTCAAGGTATACATTTTAACCTTGAGTCCCTTGGCTGGCTTCCCGTCTGCTAGTCTTCATCCATGCATTGACTGAATAAATGGAAATTGACTTGACTTCTCATGCACTCTGTCCTAATCTCCCAGTGCTAGCTCTGCTTCTTCTTCTTATTGTGTTATTCCACTCACTTGCTGAATTTGCCTGGTCTATGGATGGTAAGAAACGTGACCCTCCTAGAAAGATCATTTGCTTTCACATTAGCTTCGCCTTCCCTGAGTGCATACATGCAACAAATGTTAGTTCTCTTGAGTTTTTATCTTGAAAACCATCCTGAGAGAAGTGGACAGGGCGCCGGTAGCTCCTGCTCTGGTTTGAATGGTTTTCTTTTCTTTTCCTTTATTTTTATGTGACTCTACCTCTCCCCTCCTCTATTTAAGTAAGTATTCTCTTACTTAGGTGGCCCAATCCACATGTACTTTATTTTTGGTTGGTGTGAACTAAAGAAGTTTGGAAGTGAAATATACAGAGAAGGGAGTTTGAGTATTAGTTATTCGATAAATGTATGCTGGTTTGATTAGATTATTTTTCTTGCACTCGCAATGTTTTTGTAATACTATTCTTAGATGGACCCTACTTTTTTAGTGACAAGAGATTATGAGAGAGAAAACTTTTTGGGAGCAGAGAAATGAAGACATTAAACAATGACTTTAAAACTTCTGTCATGTGTCACTCTGAGCCAGGGAAAGGTAAATAGAGATCATCGACGGGTCCCGCTTTTGCCAGAGTGGGTTTCTAAACGTTCTCACAAAGGGAATTTAATTTACCTTTTTGGGGATACAATTCTTAAGTAAGAGTGTAACATAAAAAGCAGTTATGTCTATGGTCGTCAATATTTACAAAGGAAAATACGGTACAATTAATCTAATCATTTCAAACAAAATGATGTGATTTCTATAAAATATTCATAAATATACTGTATATATTTACAAAAGAAGGGCCCACAAAGAACTACAGGACACATATGACCTATAAAATACGAGTCTATTGTTCTGTAATTGACCTAAAACATATCAGTTAATTCTTTTATGATTATTACAGCTAATACCTATTTTGTTTGCCTTTTTATTATTTAGTAGATTTATAAATATAATTCTGATGACTTACAAATAGTGTTTTCAGGCACATGTATCAAAGGAAAAAAGAAGTTATCTGTGCATCTATCCTGGAGCAAAGTCATTTCTACCAACCCCAGAGCTCCATCCTATGTAGGCTCTCAGTAAATCATTGCTCTGTGTTACGGACAGTAGTGACTGTATGTCTCCCATGGAAAACCATGTTTACAAATAAAGGCCTCTCTCTCTTTCAGGTTACAGTAGGGAGATGATTCGCCTTCTCTTAACCTTTAATGAGCCAGCTCTGTCCTGTTGCAGAGTCCACTGCATTTTCTCTGCAGATAACACTCTAAACCATTGAATTTTGTATCTCCACTGCCACCCCCTAGTGCCAGCCACTGCCATCTCTATTCGGGACGACTGTAATAACCTCCTAATTATCTTCCTGTTTCTACTCTTGCTTACCCTTCAGTCCATTAGTCAGAGCAATCTTAAAACATGTAGATCAGATAACGTTTAAAACCCTCCAATGGCTTTCCATTTGACATAGAACGAAATTGAAATTTTCTGCTGCAGCCCATCAGCCTCACACAATCTGATCTTCCTTCTCCTCTTCCTGCGCTGTTCTGCGCCTGGCTTACTCTGCTCTGCTCACCAACTCTCATTCAGTGTTAGGATTCACCAAACTCCTTTCCCTTTCAGGGACTCTGTACCCGCTGTTCCTTCTGTCTCCCTGCCAGGAATTTTGTACTCCCAGCTATTTGTGCGGCTGGCTCCTTCCCTTCTTAGCACTTATTACAGCTAGTAATTACTTGGCTTCGTTGTCTGTTTATTTTATATTGTTTGTCTCTGGCTAGACTATAACACTAGTGGATAACTTTTATAGAGTACTTGGTGTGTGACAGACAATTCTGTTTAACATAAATTAACTCGTTCGTTATAGCAACCCTATAAAGTAGGTGCTATATTAGCACCTGTTACAGATGGAGAGACTGAGGCACTGAGAGGTAAAGTATTTTGCTCAGGGTCACACAAGCTAGAAGGTGGTAGGGCCACGATGTAAACTCAGGCGGCATAGCTCTAGCACCCTACCCTTCACTTCTATGTTGCCTCCGTGATGGCATGTCTGTCTTATTGACCATTTGTGCCCCATGCGAGCACAGTGTCTGATGCATGGTGTAGTGAAGACAGGTGTCATGTTTGGTGTAGGTGAGAATCAGCCATATCTCAGAACCACTGGGGCAGGACAGAGGGAGAGAGGAACCAGACAGATGAGATTCCTCTGTAAAGAGTGCCATAATGTTTGGAAAGGACAAGTGACTAAGTCAGCCTATTGTCCAATACTCAGATTTCTCTCAGATAACAACCCTCATTGATCCTACCTGGGGCCCCATGCAGAGCAGCGGTGGACAAACTAGTGGTAAAAAGATGTTTTACTCACAGGTGTGTAATAAAATTATAGCACAAATTGCATTGTTTTGGGGCATCTTTAATAGAGGAGATAGGCTTTCTCTGCTTACTTCCTTCTCTCCTCATTTGCCGAGAACCGCCATCATGAAGGCTTGAGGGCACCAGTGGTGGTGCCAGAAACGGGTATCTGTGACTGATGGAGACGCTGGTGAGGTCAGGTGGAACAGGGAGCTCTTACAAGCAGAATGCATCATGTGTCAGCAGTTTCTGGGCACTTTTCACTGTGTGCGCACGATGTGCATATGCACGTGTATTTGCAGAGTCTGAAATATAACATGAAAAGATGGGGCCTAAATTCACTGGACTTTGATTTAATATTGTTACTATGACTTCATTGGTGCCATGGCTAGTGAGCCCAGGGAAAGCTTGGTAATGTTTTCACTCTACAAACATTTATTCAACGTCTATTTATTGATTTACCTACTATGTTTTAGGCACCGTGATAGGTACTATTGATACCAATTATCAATGACCCCTTGCCTCAGGGAAACTACAGTGTAGCTTAAAACACAGGGGATATGGATATGTAAATGTAAATAGGGTAGAGGGAAATACAGAGCACGTTGGGATTCCCTAGAAAGCAGCACCTATTTCAGACTGAGGATATTAGGGGAAGGACAGAGAAAATATTCTGAAGGGAGTGACAACTGATCTGAGTCTGGAGATGAGCACAAACCTGAACAAAAAGGAGGAGGGGAAGAGGATCAGAGTAGAGGTGCCGGTGTGTCGAGTCACGGAGGAATGAAAGAGCATGGGAAGCCACAGGCACCGAATAGAAGCAGGAGAGTGGGTGCCAAGGTGAGAGTGGACAGGGAGGTGGGAGCCAGACCACTGGCACTTTGACGGGTTTGGATTTTGTACTGGGGCAGGGAGAGCCACCAGATTATTTTTAGACAGAGAAGTGCTGTTATTAGATCATGGTTTAGAAAGGCCAGTGTGGAGAATGGCTTGGCGGCAACTAAGATGAACATGAGAAACCAGTTAAGAGGCTGCTGCGGGAACTCAGACGAGAAAGGATGAAGTGTGAACTGAAGCCAACCAGTGGACTAGAGAGGAGGGGAGGGATTCTAGGGAGGTTAGGAGGTAGAATCCACAGGACCCAGTGACTCTTTGGATGTGGGGCAGGTGAAAGGCAATTTTAACACTATTACTAAGTTTCTCACTTGATTTACTTGGTTGATGGGTGGCTTCATTTACTTAAACCAGAAGTAGAGAATGAGGAATAATTTGTGTGTGTGTGTGTGTGTGTGTGTGTGTGTGTGTATGTGTGTATCATTCCAATGGAGATATCCAGTGGGGAGGAATATAGAACTGGCAAGTAGTAGGAACTCATTACATATTTGTCAAATAAAGTGAAAATGGTAAAGCTTTTGTGGGAGTTTATCGAGTCACCCAACAAGAGTATTCAGCCAAGAGATGAAGACTAAAAGTGGCATTTTTAGTGCCTATTTTAAGGCATAGAGGGGGTAGGATACTGAAAAGGAGACATAAGGAGTGGTCAGAAGGAGGAGAAGCTCCAGGAGAGAGAAGAAAGTTGGAAGCAAATAGGGGAGATCTCAGAAAAGGAGGCATCACTGATGGAGAAAAGTCCAGTAAAGGAAGAACTGGAGAGCTCCTATCTAGTTGACAAATTAGGGGCAGGTTGGCCAGAGAAGTTTCTTACTGAGCTTTAACCCTATGCCAGGCACTGCCTCACGCACCACCCATACAGTCCCACAAAAGTACTTCAGTTAGGGCTCAGTGACGTGGTGGAGACTGAATCTAGATTGCACTGTGTTCACGAGAGACCGGAGACATGGGTAGAGAGCACACTCTTATGGGTAGTTGGTCTGTGTGGGAAGGAAAGAGATTGAGTGAAAATCAGAGGGATGTCTTAAGGGAGTTTTTCCTGCCTTTCCCTTCCCTCCCCTCTCCCTCCCCTCCCCTTCCTCTCTCCTTCCCTTCCCTTTGCATTCCGGTTCTTTTCATTTCCTTCCCTTGCTTCTTTCTCCCTCTTTCCCTTTCTCCATTTCTCCCTCTCTCCCTCCTTCCTCCCTCCCTCACTTCTTTCATTCCTTCATTCTCAGGGTAAGGTGTCTGAGGAAGTGGGAAAGGCTGGAATGGAAGCTCAGGTGGAAAGACTAGTCCTGAATAAGAGGAGGAACATCTGACAGAGCCAGAGGTGTGGTCAGGAGTGGAGGCAAAGAGGTGGAGATGGGAGAGCAGGAAATGAAAGGAGTTCATTCCTCATATCCCCATTTTTCTCTCTGTGCAGAAGGAGGGGGGATGGTGAGACAAGAGGACTTAGGAAGGGCAATAAAGATTAGAAATCGTGAGTGTGAGAAATGAGAGTGGAACACATAGAGGGATTGCAAAGCACCACTGAAAGTGGAAGGCTTTTGATTTCCTGCTTCCCCACCACACAACAGTGTGCCTGTGTGATTCTCTCTGGTCCTGACGTGGAATGGAAAGGTGGTCAGCAGCACCGAGCCAAACTGGGGGTTCGCTGAATATGTGTGACAGACTCTTCACAGTCTAATCTTGGGTAAAAGTCCCAAAGATGAGTTAACAAAAGTTGCAAGTATACTGCCGGTTCATAGTACTAAAACTTTGCTGGAATAATAGAGAGCACTTCACTCGGTTGGAAATCCATAAAACCCAGCTTCTATGCCATTGCACTCTAAGACAGCCAGATGGTAGGATCCAACACAGATGGCTGGAAATCCAACAAATGAATGAGTGAAAGTATGAGTGGTGAGCTGACTCTTAACTGGGCAGGAAGAATGAAATACAAAGCAATTAAAGGTGTGGAATGTCGGATTTTTATAATTACTTACTATGTGTATAAGCTTTCTTTGTGGAGGCACCGGGGTTTTTTTTTTTTTTCCTAAACCCTGAGGTTTCAGTTCTGTAATAAAAAGGATACAATGAGAGAACTAACACAACCAGGGAAATGTTATAGACCCAAGGGCACAGCTGTTGAAGAAGAAAATCCTCCAGCCTTTTGGGTGATAGGGTAGGAATTCATGAAGTAGTAGTAAAGGCTGAGTGCTCTCTGTGTTTTTACCCTCCAGCTTATTAGGGTATCATTGACAAATAAAATTGTAATATGTTTGAAGTGTACAACATGACGATTTGGTATATGTACATGTTGCGAAAAGATTCCCATTACCAGTTAACACATCCATCATCTCATATTATTTTTTTCTCCCCCTTTGGTGAAAATGCTTAAGATCTACTCTCTAGGGGAAAGTGGGTGATGGGCATTGAGGAGGACACCTGTTGGGATGAGCACTGGGTGTTGTATGGAAACCAGTTTGACAGTAAATTACATTTAATAATAAGAAAAAAAAGATCTACTCTCTCAGCAGATTTCAAGTATACAACACCGTATTATTGGCTATAGTCATCATGCAGCACATTAGGTCTTCAGGGTTTATTTATCTTGTAACTGAAAGTTTGTACCCTTTGACCAACTTCTCCCATCCCCTTACCCCTCAGCTAACAATTCTGCTCCCTATTTCTAGGAGTTTGAGTTTTGTTTTTGTTGTTGTTTTTTTTAAAGAGTCCACACATAAGTGGTACCATACAATATTTGTCTTTTTCTGTCTGACTTACTTTGCTTGGCATAATGCCCTCCAGGTTCATCCATGTTGACAGAAATGGCAGGATTTCTCTCTTTTTTAAAGACTGAGTAATATTCCATTGTGTATATATACCACATTTTAAGTCCATTCATCTGTCGATAGACACTTAGGTTGTTTCTATTGGTTATTGTGATTAATGCTGCAATGAAGACAGCAGTGCAGATATCTCTTTGAAATAGTGATTTCACTTCCTTTGGATATATATTCACAAGTAAGATTGCTGGATCATAGGCTAGTTCTATTTTTCATTTTTTGAGGAACCTCCGACCTGTTTTCCATGGTGGCTGTGCCAATTTACATTCCCACCCATGGTGCACAAGGGTTTCCTTTTCTGTATATCCTTGCCAGAATTTGTTATCTTTTGTCTTCTTGATAATAGACACCCTAGCAGGTGTGAGGTGATATCTCATTGTGGTTTTGATTTGCATTTCAGGGAACTCTGGTTTTGATGCTGCTCTGAGCTGTGTTTTATCACATAGTTTAATGTGGGTGTAAGTTGCCATAGAATTTTAGAGCTGGAAGGAATATATGTGCATTTGCATGCCAATCAGGGTTTGACTCATAGCCCAAAGACAGCTGCATTTGCATTTCATCTCATAAGAGACTGACTGCTAGTCCCTTGTGAAGTTTTCTGTCAATGATTGGTGGAATCTTCTGTGAGCCTGTCTGACCCACCAAGACCCATTGCTTGCTGCTCTGTAAGCGAAAGCCCATTATTCTGCCCTGCCTGAGATGTACAAAAGTCTACTTTCTGCGGAATATAGGCTCACCACAGGTGATTGCACTGCCTCCTCCTCTCCACCTGCACCGAGATTTCTATCTCAGATAAAGGACAAAAGCAGGATTTAGGTATTCTCTCCAGGGGTGTGGATGGGGTGTCAGGAAGTAGTGGCTCCTGTTAAGGACCAAAGGCTTCTAGCTGGCTCTACTCCTTCTGCACTCCTCACCAGAGAATTGTACTGATGATGTCATTTCTCATATAAACTCCAAGAAACTGACACTTGTATCTGACTGCCTAGTAAAATGACTTCTATCAATCATTATCCTTGCCTAATAGCATTACGATGTTAACAAATGGTTCTCGCCAAAGACTTGGGATTTTTAATATAGTTAAGTGTTGGTCTGTGGCCATAGATTCCCTTTCCTCCAGCCGTTCCTCCCACCCCCACCCCCGCTGAAATCTTTAATCTCAGGAGCTAGTCTGAGCTGGAACAATCAACTGCAAGGCGGGGGTGGGGGGAGGGAAGCACACAATGAACCGCTAGACTGAGTGGCGCTGCACTAGATGGCGCTCTTTCCTCTGAATCCAGGTCGGTTTACTGCATTTGGACAAGGGATGTGTCACTTTCCGGGTAGCAACGTTCAGACGCAAGAGATGAAATGAGGACCTCCCTGCTAATCCATCAAAAGCCAGATGTCACCCCAAGCCTCAGCATATGGGTATTTGAGTTTCAAGCAATGATTAGCTATGTGGGTTGATTAATAAAAAAAACAAAAAACAAAAAACAAAAAACCTAGCAAGCATTATACATTTTAACGTCAAGCCTCAATTTTAGCCACAGTGAAGGTGCACCTATTTCTTGAAGCATTCTAGATAAAGATGAGATTTCATTGTTGTCTTTTTAAATACAAAATTGTCTTTTAGGTTTCACAGGACTTCTTACTGACTTTCACAGGCCTGGATGTTAGCTCCACAACCTGGCCATGCCCCAGTTGGGAGATTACGTTTTACTGAGTTTAAGCAAGTCTCCATATAACCCTGTCTATAAAAATTTTGCTATTTACAAAACCATTTTTCAATACTTGGTTTGAATCTTGCCTCTTTCTTCTTCTTCTTCTTCTTTTCGGCTACATCATTTGTTTGTGTCTTTAGCTCTGATATCAGGCAGGGAGTCTGGGTTAGGGATGATGTCAATCTGGTGGGGAATGAATTGATTAAGAATCCATATTTTCTGTAGACTTTTAGCATTATTAAAAGATTGATGTTTTGCAACATTGTACTCCATGTTCCCTGTAGAAAAATTAGAAAATTTAGTAACTAAAAAGAAAAAGAATGTTTACTTATAGACTTTCTCTGTATTTTCTCCCCTTTCTCTTCTTTCCACTTATAATGCATGCACAGCACACGCCTACCAGTGAAGGATGTCAGAATTCTGGCAGGAAGCAGTAGCACACTGCCTATGTACACTGCCTAGGGGCTATTTACAAGCGGGGCAGGGTTTAGGAAAACATAAAGCACCCTGGGGCTACAGTGAGGACCTCTAGCAAGCCTTTACTTGAAGACCCTGAACTGGGAAGGTTAGTGGGTGGATTGCATCTCTTCTTGCATTTTGCTTCCAATAGAGTTCCATTAGTGTGAGTCACCAGCAGAGGCTCCAAGGGCTAAGGAGAGTGAAGTTGGTGTGTTTATTCTGGGCATCATCCATGCTAATTTACCAGGGGTTGGCTGCAACCCTTCACTGAAGGCACAGCTACTGTTCTGGAGGACCTTGTTCATGCAGCTATTTCTTTTGAGCTCTGGTCACCTCTCCCTCACCTTGCCCTTTCAGACTCCTTGCTCTTCCTAGCAGGTGGGTGTTTCTCTACCCCTTGTTAATTTCCTGAGCCTCTTGTTAATTTCCTAAACCCAAGCAGCTCACCTTTGTAAACAGTTGCTTTATTAAACGTTTCTCAATTACCTAGTTTGAGGAAGCTATTTTCTGCCTAGATCCTGATACTTCTATCTTTCATCAATTCTCACAATTTCTCAGCTGCTATATTTTGGTTATGACTTCTACATCATTCTTTAATTTCTCTCCTGGGATTCTAATGAGATGTATTTTTAATCTTCTCATCTCTCTTAACTGCTCTCTCCTATCTTCCATCTCTTTATCTCTTATTGCTGTATTTTGGATGATTTCCGTACATCTGTGTTCTGGTCAGCCTTCTCCAATCTGCTCTTTTACCTGTTGAATATTAGATTTTCACTTCTAGAAGTTCTGTTTGGTCATTTTCAGATCTACTAATTCTTCTTACACAATGCCTGTTCTTTCCTTAAGATTTCAAGTCTTCTTATTTTATCAGTGGAAACATAATTATTTAACAGTCGCTTACAGGTTGTCATTTTATTGATCACTGAAATCTTCCTGTTTGCAGCGACTGCCGACTCTTCTTCTTGGTGACCACTTTGTAATTTTCCATTTTGAGCTCATTTTCAGTCACAATGTACTTATTTGTGTGTGTTTGTGTGCCTTAGAATGTTCTGTATGTTTTAGGGTTTAGAAAGTTTATTTTTAAAGGGCTTTGTGTTTGTTTTTGCTGGAAGGCCTGGGGGTTTCACTTCCATGAGGCCCATTTTTACATTAACTTCTTGGCTGGAGATTCCCATACTGCAGGGGTATTCAGACCCCTACATACAAGTGTGGAACAGGCCTGGGGCTGCTGTTTGCAATGGGGGATCTTTTCCCCTTATACAGTGTGCAGACCAGCTTTCTTCACCCTTTCCTGAGCCCCTTCCCTGAGCCAGTAAGTGGAGCTTGTATCTCATCCGCCCTCACTGAGGGATAGCTTTTCATGAGTCCTGGCTTCGTGGGAGGTTTGAATTCCTACTCCCTGTGTTGTATATTCTGAGACTAAGCTTCTTTTTTTTTTTTTTTGTATGAATATAATTTATTGTCGAATTGGCTTACATACAACATCCAGTGCTCATCCCAACAAGTGCCCTCCTCAATGCCCCTCACCCCTGCATCCACCCTCAGTTTGTTCTCTGTATTTAAGAGTCTCTTGTGGTTTGCCTCCCTCTCTGTTTGAAACTATTTTTCCCCTTCCCCTCCCCCATAGTCTTCTGTTAAGTTTCTCAAGATCCACATATGAGTGAAAACATATGATATCTGTCCTTCTCTGACTGACTTATTTCACTCAGCATAATACCTTCCAGTTCCATCCACGTTGCTGCAAATGGCGTGATTTCATTTTTTCTCATTGCCAAGTAGTATTCTATTGTATATATAAACCACATCTTCTTTATCCAGTCATCAGTTGATGGACATTTAGACTCTTCCCATAATTTGACTATGGTTGAAAGTGCTGCTATAAACATTGGGGTATACATGCCCCTATGCATCAGCACTCCTGTATCCCTTGGGTAAATTCCTAGCAGTGCTATCACTGGGTTATAGGGTAGCTCTATTTTTAGTTTTTTGAGAAACCTCCACACTGTTTTCCAGAGCGGCTGCACCAGTTTGCATTCCCACCAACAGTGCAAGAGGGTTCCTGTTTCTCCACATCCTCACCAGCATTTGTAGTTTCCTGATTTGTTCATTTTAGCCACTCTGACCGCCACTGAGGTGGTATCTCAGTGTGGCTTTGACTCGTATTTCCCTGATGATGAGTGATGTTGAGCATCTTTTCATGTGTCTGTTGGCCATCTGGATGTCTTCTTTGGAAAAGTGAGACTAAGCTTCTTGCTCCTTCACGGATATTAACCCCCGGCCCTTACTCACATGCTTATCACTTGGGTTTTATACTCCTTCTTCGTTTCTGGATACTGGGGATTTTCCTTTCTTTTGGTATCGGGTTGATATTTATTGCTTTTAGTTCTTTACTCAGTCTCTCTATGAACTTTTCATAAGGTAAGGTTCCATGCTTGCTTACCAAAATATCCCTATATATTGTTCTGTGACTTGCTTTTCTACATAATCACATTTTGATGTGGAAAGATGGCTACTGTATGACACTGTTATCTTTAATGACTGTATGGCAGAAAGAGTCTGAAATGGAGGTTATAAAGGACTGTCTTTAGAATCACATTTCCTGGGTTAATTTATTGTTAAATTATTTACTAGTTCTGGAACTTGAGCAAGTGTTTTGAGCTCTTATACCTCTATTGTCCTATCTAGAAAGTAGAGATAATAATATATCTACTTTGCAGGTTTCTTAGGGAGGTTGTAATGGATTATCACACATTTGGAAGTGTTTCTCTTACAGATCCAGAGGCTGGAAGTCTGAGGTCAAGGTGTAGGCAGGGCCATGGTCCCTCTGTAGGTTCTAGGGGAGAATTTGTTCCTTGTCTCTTCTAGCTTGTGGTGGCTGCAGACATTTCTTGGCCTGTGGCTACATTACTCCAATCTCTGCCTTCATCTTCACTTTGCCTTCTCCATGTGTCCCTCTGGAACTCCCGCTTGTCTCTTATTGTGTAACTTGGTTCCATGTAAATCATACCGGATGCCAGGCTCAGGGGAACAGCTCTTTCCTGCAGCCATTGGTGTGTGTCTCAAGCAGGCACCGGTCCTTGATCCTCAACAACATCATACATTCACTCATTTGTTAATTCCTGTAATACATTTAAAACAGGTTCAGGATTGCTGTGCCAATACCTATACAAGAAACAAAGGTATTAAAAGAGTTCAGGATCTGTTTGTAGCTCTCATCATCACTCAGTCTTACCCAAGAGCTTACAAATCTTCCTTGACTTATGATGGGATGATGTCCCGACAAACCCGTTGTAAATGGAAAATATTGTAAGTTGAAAATTCATGGAATGCACCTAACCTGCCAAACATTATAGCTTAGCCTACCTTAAACGTGCTCAAAACACTTATATTAGACTACAGTTGGGCACAATCATCCAGTACAAAGCCTATTCTATAATGAAATGCTGAATCTCATGTAATTGATTGAATACCGTACTGAAAGTGAAAAGCAGACTGGTTGCATGTGTACAGAATGGTTGTACATTTACCCTCGTGATCACGCGGCTGACTGGGAGCTGTGGTTTGTTGGCCCTTCCATCGAAAAATTGCAGGTGGAAGGATCATTAAGTTTTGGACTGTCTATACAGTCAAATACTATGCTCATAAGTTACTTAGATTAGGTCTTTGTTTTGTTTTTATCTCCTTCACTGTGGTTATAGAATTCACTTGAAATGCAGTTAGTTTATTTGTCTTAGTTTGGTTTTAGGTTGTTCTTTCCTCTTTCCATCCTTGTTGGTTTCTTTTTATTTTTTGAATATGCAGAATATTAACATGCTTCCATAGATCAGAACTATATGGAAAGGTATACTTGGAGAGGTGTCACTTCCTCTTGTATCCCTTCTAAACCAGTTCTCTTACGTCACACCTTATGAGTAACCGTTGTTTTTTGTTTTATCTGTCCTATCTTTCTTCTTTGTTTTAAATATACATATAAGTATATATATATATATATATATATATATTTTCTTATTTCTCTTTCCTACACAAAATATGCTCTTCTGCACTTTGGGATGCTTTTCTCAATGGGAGGGGCAAGGAAGAAAGGATGTGACACCGCCTTCACTATTTTCAGGGGTTTAAAAAAATTTTTTTTTTAATTTAAATTCTGCTTTTTGGCTTCTTCCAATACACTTAAAGGGTGAAGACTGATAATCTGAGCTGGGGTGAATTTTAATGTGCATGAGAATCACCTGGGTGGACATAGTAGGTCTTGGGTGGGGCTAAGAGTCTGCATTTCTGACAGGCTCCCAGGTGAGACCAAGGCTAGAGGCCACATGGATAATATGTGGGTGTGACTGCATCATGGCAGTTTCCCTTGGCACTCAGTGAACTTCAGACCATAGTTCTTGAAGTGTCTTTTTAGACCCAATACATATACTCGTCTGAACTGCTCTGTTTATTCAGAAAAGGAACTTGTTTCCACACGACTCATGCTTCATTTTGGGGTAGTGGTGACAGTATGCTGGAGGAGCTACACCTGAAATGTAATTTCGTATTTTGATGAAGCGTAAAACATCTTTCTTATTTTATCCTCCTGGCCCCCCTTTTCCTTTTATTCTCCTCTATCCAGTGGCTTAATAAACTGCTTATTTTTGGTTTGTTTGTTTTTTACAGAGATTCACGTCCTTTGGGTAGGGATGCTATCTCCTGAGCAATATACCAACCGTGCTCTCAAAGGATAAAGGTCGGGCATGACCTGTGTCCTGGTGGACTAAGACAAAGGGAATGTCGTTTAAACCCATGCATTTAAGGTAATCTGTATCCTCTAGCCCCCAGTCTTTGGGAATAAATATGGTAGTGTTTTAAAATGGACCTTTTTCAGGCATTACACTTCTACCTTCTCACATAGGCACTTGGTTCCTCCTCATTTTGGGGAGTCCTTGGGACCCGTCTCAGTTGTACTCAGGTTCAAGTCTGTTCTTGCTCATCTGTTCCATTTCCTTGCGGTTTGACATCCGCATCCTTTCCCTTGCTTTCCTTTCTCCTGGCCATTCTCATACAAGCCCCACTCTCCTCCTTTCTACAAGGAAAACAAAACAGAAAATCGTGCATATCAATAAAGACATATCAGGATAAGGTCAGCAGCCCACTAATTCTGCAAAGAGTCAAACTCCAAATGCCAATTTGGCTAATTATACTGTAATTGGCTATCATGACATTGAAGACTTGAGCTTTCGTTTATGCCTAGCTTTAAATTGGGGTAGAGTTGTGTCCAGAAATGTACTGAGCGTGGTTATATTTCATTCTAGGAATGAGTGACAACGGTTATTCTGGGCTTATAGCTTCTAATTAGTGAAACTACTTTGGTACTTACCACCTCCCTGCAACAAAGAAAAAGCCCAATTTATAAGAGCCAATGCCTTTTTACTCTGGAATGAGCTTAAGAAGATAACCATCCTGAGTCCCCTGTCACTGCAGGGACTCTTCAGTCCTTACTGGACAATAGTCATAATCTAAAATCTATTACATGTAATTTCAACATCATTTAGCACAGCTGTCAATCTGTCAAAGCAGAGCCCACACACTGAGCTTCCATGGAGACCAAATCGTCTTCCTTCTAAACAGGTCATCTGCACAGTCGGCTGGAGGTCACTCAGACGAGAGCACAGGGGAACTTCAGTCTGCGTTCCTTTGTTCCTGGCTACTTACCTCCTTATAAAAATTTGTAATCAATTTACAGACATATCAGCATAAGCTCCTCCGGCAAGTGCAAATATTTACTTGGGAGAGGAAAGCAAAATAATGTCTGAATCAGGGCTTTCATTTTCTGCTCGACTTTGATGTTACTTTTTTATTTGAAGTCCACAGAGAATGATAAATTGAATTCCTTTTGTAAAAGTGAGGCATGCTAAAGGTTGGATTAAAATTCAACTCAGTTTGTAAATTAGTTGAGGAGAAAAATGCACCTGTTCACTAATAGAATGTGTATCATCTATACATTGTCTTTTAGGCATCATCTTTAAGAATTTTTTTTTTTTTTTTGAGCAGGGTATAGGGGAAAGAATTTTATGTATGTATGACTGAGTTGCTGATTGACAGAGTTCATGGATGGCTTTTTTGAAGTGAGAGCAATCTAATCCTGGAGCCACAGAACACCCCATAGATATTATACTAGATCTCAGCTGTCAGTATGCCACCTTATTTTATTGCCATTTTCTTTTGCTCCTGGCTTTCATCAGCCATTGTTCTTCAAAGAGCTGGACCAAGCTGTAGCGTGTTGTGAACACATTTTTTTTCTATAGGCATAACTGAGGACTGATGTTGCAGGTCTGTTAAGGTTACTTTCAGAGAACTTTGTCATTTAGAAATATATCCGGTGCAACTTTGTGTGCGCTGGAGTTAACTCATACCACATGGATCTTGGAGGGTAGGTCACTGGGAGGTTAAGTACCTTTGTCAACCCGCAAAACCATTTTTCTTTAAGGTGAAGTGATGTGGGAGAATGCCAGGATAAAAAGCTATTTGGGACATCTGGTGAGATTTCATTTTATAACTGTAGGGGGGAAAAAACCCCACACAAACGCGTGGGAGTTTTTGATGCCAAACTGCATCCTTGATTTTAAGCCTCAATGCACGTAATCACTGGTGTACAGAAGATATCAAACAGTTGCCATGGGGCGCCTGGGTGGCTCAAGCAGTTAAACGTCTGGCTCTTGGTTTTGGCTCAAGTCACAATCTCACGGTTCGTGGGATTGAGCCCCACGTTGGGCTCTGTGCTGACAGTGTGGAGTCCGCTTGGGATTCTCTCTCTCCCTCTCTCTCTCTGTCCCTCCCCTGTTTGTGCTCTCCCTGTCTTTCAAAATAAATAAATAAACTTGAAAATAATAGTTTCCATGATAGGGAGATATGACCTGTGCTGAGGCTGTGAGCACGGCTGGTGTTGCAGTCTGCCTCGGCATGTCCAGAGCGCTGCTGTGAATTGCTGGAAGCTGCTGGCTTTCTTGAGTTTATTTGCATGAGGATATGTATTTTTGTCTGAAGGAGGAAGGAGGTCATTTTGCGTGAGCTGTATTGGTGGTGGTGGTGGAGAGTGGGAAGAGAGAAGACAAGGGAGAGGGGAGAATCAACCCTTGGACTAGAACTGAAGCCAAGGGAGCTACTACCGAGCCTCTGGGTCTGAAACATCACTTCTGGCAGACTCCTGGCTCAAAGTATGACGTGGTGGGGAGAGGGGGAAGGAGCATCTTCACAGGGGTGCTTGGGAGGCTCAGTCAGGTAAGCGACTGACTTTGGCTCAGGCCGTGATCTTGCAGTTTGTGAGTTCAAGCCCTACGTGGGACTCCGTGGGAACAGCTCAGAGCCTGGAGCCTGCTTCAGATTCTGTGTCTCCCTCTCTCTCTCTGTCCCTTTCCTGCTCATGCTTTGTCTCTCTCAAAAATAAATAAACATTTTTTAAAAAGCATCTTCCCATTTTTTTTGTTTTAATGTATATTTATTTTTGAAAGAGAGACACAATGTGAGTCTGGGAGGGGCAGAGAGAGAAGGAGACACAGAAACCAAAGCAGGCTCCAAACTCTGAGCTGTCAGCACAGAGCTGGACACGGGACTCAAACTTGTGCTGTGAGATCATGGCCTGAGCTGAAGTCGGGCACTTAACCAGTTGAGCCACCCAGGCACTCCTGCATCTTCCCATTTCTGTATGAGCCATGACATGGCTCTGGCACAAGGAAAATGGAAAGAAATGTGTCATTTTGGCACCTGGAGGGTTTGGCAACTTCAGGAACAAGGGAAGTTCCGCTCTCAGTGTGGTCTCATTGTGGCCGTGGGCAGCAGAGGTGGCAGGGAGGAGCTGCTTGGGACAGGATATACGAGAGGGGATCTCAAGCAGGAGGGGAAAACATGGCTGATGCCACATGGTGATGACAGCCGACAGTTGTCTAAGCATGTGTGAAGCACTCTCAGCAGGCCTAGAGAAATAGCTGGGAGAAGCTTGCAAACAGCTGGAGGACTAGAGCTTTCAGAAGCTAGAGCTAGTTAGAAGCTAGAGGGTTAGAGCCATGGAAATTTGGGTGTCTATCGTGACTCTGTACCCACAGCCTGGTGAAGCTTGGGAAAATTCTAGCTATATCAACTGACACTTTCTGTTTGCTAACAACTTAACAATGACTAATGCTAGGATTGGTAAGACTTAGTCTCTACGTGGATAGCAATCACAAAGGGCCACTAAAAATCATCACAACGTGTGTGTCAGATACTTCGTGTGGACCCCCTCATATCCTCTTAGCTCACCTTTCTACTCTAGTTGTTGCTGCTCAGGTGTAACTTGGCTGCACCTCACCTCAGCTGCACCATTTATAACTTGCTTTCTGGCCTGGGGCACCTCTGCTAACCTCACCTTGGACTCCTGCAAACATTTGCTCAGTCGTTCTGACATAGCCACACACCCCAAAGTATGAGTAAGCTAAGATCGCATAGGTAGCCCTTGATCAATGGCTGCGTATGCATATCTTCTCCCATTTCTTGGCCCTGGGGGAGACAATTCTGGGGTATGTTCTACATGGCTCTTCAGAGTATCCCCAGTGGAAGAGGACCCCAGTTGCCCAAGAAGGGACTAGATTGATAATATCCCTTATTTTGACTTTTCCTCCTTCCCTGTTTCATTCTTTTCAGCCCCTCCATACCCACTTCTCTTCCCAGAAGTCCTTGTCTCAGGTTCCACTTTTTGTGGGAACTGAGACTAAGCCAGGGTGAAAGTCAACTCTCCCTGCACTGGGGATTCCCTTACTTTCCCACCAATGACATATCTGGAAAAAGAGGAGAGTGAAGTGGGGAAGGGAGGCTGTCCAATTTCCAATTGATAGCAAAAATCTGTCATTGTCAAACTCGCTGAGCATTTAATATTCTTCCACTACAGTCTAGGGACTGTTTTTGTTCAAAAGTCACCAAGACAGATCCTGCCATTAGGAAGCTCACAGATCATTTGGGGACAGCAAACATGTTCATATCTTACAAGTAAAAGATGCTAAAGAAAGGATTAGCATGCAGTGAGAGTGTAGAGAAAGGAGCAGTTAATTTTGGTTGGGAGTGGGATGGGCTGGGGTCAGGGAGGCCTCCGCAAAAGAGAAGGCATTTGATCTGGATCTTGAGAGATGAAAAGACTATTGAAGATAGTGAATTGAAGGGTTGGAGGAGCTTAAAAAGAGCCTTACTAAAATGGAATTGGGGTGAGCTTTACTGTCCTCCTAGCTTAAGGGGCAGAGGCCCGCAGCCCTCCTTGGCCCTAATTCCTCTCCTTTTTGTTCCCCTAAATAGTGTTTTGATTGCTCTCTCACAACCTGCCTTCTCGGAGGAATCCTGCATTAACTTTTCTCTTTGTGTGTTTTATCATCTTTTCTGTAGGAGAGAGTCAGAGTTCTAGTTCTCTACCTTGCTTGCCTGTGCTTGCTATGGAGGCCATATCTCTGGATACTCAGCACTGGAAGGAGGCGTAATGGTTCTGAGGAGTCTGTCTCCTACCAAGAACCAGGATCTGCTTATTCCCATGGGGGTTCTTAGGAGTGACTGCCCATTAGTGCAGGTGAATCAGTGTGTGATTCACAAGATCACTGGATGCAGATGCCATATTCAAGGACAAGCACCTTTACCCTGAGGATGCTGAGGTCACATTTGCAAGTTCACCTTTCCTGTCCTGATTCTGTCTGCATTGCTAATCATGAAATGTTGCTTCTTAGATCATTGAAGGGTGGTGAACAGGGATCTATTAAATTTTTCTTTTCTTTTTCCTCTTCCTTTATCCTCTTCCTTTTCCTCTTCCTTTTCCTTTCCTTTCCTTTCCTTTCCTTTCCTTTCCTTTCCTTTCCTTTCCTTTCCTTTCTTTTCTTTTCTTTTCTTTTCTTTTCTTTTCTTTTCTTTTTTCTTTTCTTTTCTTTTCTTTGAATGAGGTTCAAAGATGGATTTACATCCTAAAATGTAGAGACACAGACAGAATTATACAACTTGGCCTCAGAAAGGGCAGGCTGGTGGGAAAGGCAGGTGACTAGCTGGGCAGGACCACAATTTTCTCCTCAGTCAAGATTCTTTGCCAGTAACCTGACTTAGTCACCCCTTGTATATCTGTACCTCCCCATCTCATTGGCAAACAGGTGACAAAGTTTTGAGTTTTGATTTTCCATCAAGGGAAACTGAATAGTCTTGGACATCTTATCCCATCAAGTTAAATTAGAGATTGTTAATGGTAGGACCTAAGTCTGCTCAGCCAGTTGACACTGCTATGCAGAGAAAGTTCCAGATCATTGGTGGGCAGTTTAAGATGGATGAAGAAGTGGGTATGGCAGGGTATTGTTATCTCCAGTCCATCTCTAGCCACCAGACACATACCCTTTTTCTTAGATGTACAAAGATCCCCTCTCTGGCATATTCTACCATTCACGTCTACAGATACTCACTTCACTTTCAATATTGAGGCAAACCAAAGACATAGTGTTTAAGAGTTCCAAGGGAAATGGATCTTTTCAAGGTAATACAGTTTGAGAGTGTTCATTTATTGAGGGACTATTTATAATAGTATAGGTGAGGAGAACCACCATGGATAGTGCAGGACCCTAGAGCTTATAGCATTGAAGCTGTTATCACCTTTTGTTTTAAAGGGAGGGGAAGAGGGAATGGTTTTTGAGACCTAAAAGAAATAAGAATCATGCAGTCAACTGCCTGAGAGGATCAGTGACTTCAGATTGAAGGACCATAGCTAGCCTGAAGCAACCCTGCAGAGAGATCCAGGGAAATAATGACCTTGCTCTCACTGTTTCCTCATATGTATCTCCTACTGGGGCTCTCCACTGGCCAGACCAATCAGCGCCAGGGGGCACACAACCCTGTGTATATACTGCATATTGGTCAGCCTTTATACAGTGAGCCAGGTAGAGGAGGGTGAAGAGCAGGTGTGGAGGGGAATGTAGCACAGACACACAGCAACTATACCAAAAGATGTCTCAAGAGCAGTGTAAGAGTGTGCACCGATCTCTCCCCCTATAATCTACCATTGCTGTCCATTCCCTCTGGTTTCATTGTGACCCTACCTAGCTGTTATTATTCACTATTCTGCCACCTCTGAATTAAAGTGAGGTGTGACAAGCCCTCATTCATAGCACTCAGAACGAATCAATCACAGCTCTCTTTTTCACTAAGCTTGCATTTAGCATCAACATCCCTCTTAATATAGTGGTCCTGGAAGCCAACTCCAGTTAAGTGGCATTGATTTGAGAGAAAAAAAAATTTGCCATTCCTTGCCTATTCACTATATCTATCACCTATCTATTTAGTAGACAGTAGTAGAGGAAAAAACAAAATATGATTGAGACAATTAAAATGAAATAATATATTTCATTTTCTAAAAAGGGAAAAAGAAAATATAAGAGTAAAAAGACACTTTTGCAGTCCTTTCATACTCTGGCAAGAAATACAAATGGTGACCACAACTCTTGCTTCTAGAATTAGTCGTGCAGCCACAATTGGCACTGAAGCTTTTCTTCATTGGTACCGTTGCTAAACTATTATCATTTAACATCTACAGTGTCCTAGACACTGCATTAAAGGCACAATTATCTCACTTAATCCTTATAGCAGTGTTTGTGGGAAGTTACTTGTTTTCTCCACTTTATAGATAAGGAAGCTGAGGCTTAGTAAGGTTAAGGAACTTGTGCCAAATGATGAGTGATCGGTAGAAATGACATTCATACTCAGATTTCTCTGCCCCTAAAGCCCATGCTTTTCACCTTTAGGTAACATGATTTATCCTTCAATGGTTCTCTTGTCTTTGGCAAACCATCTGCTGCCTGGAAAACCGGTGATGTCAGCACGCCTCCACCCGTGTGTCCACAACGTAATAAAAGCTGTTCACTTCTGCCTTGTTCTCCAATAAGAATCAACACTACTGTGTTTATGCCTATAATCCTTGTATCTTTGATGCACTTGAGTGAAGGGCCCAGGGAATCTCATACTGTATCACACTTCTACCAGATCCTGCTCCCACCCAGAAACTTGAGGAATTCTCTAAAGGTGGAAGTGAAGCAGAAGGCTTGTATCATCTCACCCTATAGGATGAAGACTGGCCACAACATAGATCGATATAGTATTACATAAAAAAAACCAAGACTTTCTCTGGTTAGGCTTTATTCAAAAGATATTCAGTGAATTCCATGTGTCAAACACTGTGCTTGATGCTGGGAATATTAAAATCAATAAGGCATTCCTACTGCCTTCAAGGTACTTAAAGACATTGGAATAGTCTGTAGTTCCACAGTGCACATTTTCCAATGTCGTTTGCCATTGGACAAGGTTAAGCTCATTCAGGAACACATTCAATACCTTTGGACTCAAGAGACCGGTTTCCCCATTGCCCTTCTCATTGGCATCTTTTGCCTGGCTCTTTTGAACCAGCTACTCCAGCCACTTCTGTATCAAAGTGTTTAGCTGGATCCTGCTAATGCTGGCCGTGTCCTGCTTGATTGCTATTTTCCTAGTGTGATGGAGTCTTCAACATCTCTTCTGGGCACTTAATACATTGAATGGTATACAGACTGGGGAATCAAGTGTTCTGAGTTTAGATCTCTTTTCTGCTATTTACACTCTGATATTCTGGGCAAGTCATTTCATTCTCTGGGATTTACACCTTTAGGTCACAATAGCTTCTACCACGTTGCAGTTATCGTAGATACTCATAAATTCTTCTGGAACCAGGCTATGTCAGGTGTCTTAGCAACATCTGTTTTCCTTGACAGGGAAAGTCTTTTTGTAGTTGCTTTGGCTATTTACAGCTTTATTGCCTCTGGATGGGCCGGCCAATGACAGAGTTTATTTAGACCCTTGTTTCCCCAAGTGTAGTCCATGGAGCAGTAGCATTGACATCACCTGAGAACTTATTAACAATGTAGAATCTCAGACCCTACCTAGACCTGCTGAATCAGTCTTCATTTTTAAAAGCTCCCCAGGTGATTGTTCCTTCCATTAAAGTTTGAGAAGCACGAAGCCCAGCACACATGGGAATCATATTGATTCCAAGAACAATTAAATCAGAATGGCAGCAGCTGAGTTCTGGGCATTCAGGTGCTCAGGTGAATTTTAGCGTGCAGCTAGAGTTGAGAATCTCTTGAATTGCTTCACACAGAGTGGAAGCCTTTGTGTGTGAAACCAAAGATGGCCTCTGATTCAGCTCAGGAAGGATCAAGACACAGAAAGCTCTCTGAAGGCAATGCTTGAACTGCTTGGAGAACATGTAAGGTCAGCTGGCAGAGAGGAGCTGAGGGGCACTCCTGGTGCACTGATCACAGGGGAGGGAGCTGCAACTTGGAGTGGCTGGAGCATGGGGCTGGGGCTCCTTTGCCATGTTCGGGAGTTTGTACTTCTCAGGACCAGTGGGTAGGGTGGGGTGGGGTGATGGCTGAAAAGATTGTTTTAAGCAAAGAATGATGTAATTAGATTTGCATTTTAGGAAGTTTTCTTTCAGCAGATGTGGCAGATTGTTTGAAGGTGGAGGAAAATGAAATCAGAGAGAACACTCTGGGGATTATTTCAAATGAGAAGCAACGTGAGTGTTAGGAAGAATGGAAAGGAAGGAAGAAATTGAGAAATATTTGGTTGGTGGCTAATTTTATGAAAGAATATAATGAGGGAGTGGTTTAGAATGATCCCAAGATTTCTGGTGTGGCGTGGGAGATGGTGGAGAGTTCACCAGGAAAAGATATAAAAAACCAGGAGACAGTACAGTCTTGGGGTGGGAGTAGAGAAAAGTTGAAAGGAAGAGGAGATGAGCAAGGCTTTTACAGGTATAAGTTGCCTGTAAGAGGAACTAGTGTTCATGTCCAGGAAGTAGTTGGATATCTAGGCTCAGAAGAATGGTGTAGCCTAGTAATGTAGATTTTAGGATTATTAGTAAATAAAACATTAAGCAAATATAGCATTTTGTCTATTAGTGATCAGAACTGCCCTCTATTTGTTTCTGACATGCTTATTTACCACTCCAGGAACTCAGCTATTTGTTCTCTTAACCCATTCTTGGTTCTGCTCTGTTTTTCTTGAGGACACTCCTTAGAATGCTAATAATGTGGTGTTGAAGCCAAAGACTACCAGGGACGTACCTGGAGTAAAACCAAAAAGTTAAGTTTATTGAGCCTGTGACAGCAAGGGAAAATGCGCTGGCGATAAATTCTTTTATAGGATTTGGGTTTATGTTGGATGATTCAAGGGAGGAATCAAGGGAGCAGGGACGAGTTCTAGAATGGGTGATATCAAGAAGCAGGGGAATTCATGGCTGAGTATCTTAATACATTTTATCAAAGAGGCTGGTGGATTAAAGGTGGGCTAGGAGTTCTTATTGGAAGAGAAACTGCAGCCTCTCATGTTAATCAGAAGAGAGGATGTTTTGTCATTGTTGAGATTGTGGAGTGGCCTTGTCTCTGTCTTGTTCCAAACACAGCAGTAGTATGGCCTTGTCTGGGTACTGTTTATATTCATTGTTTATGTTCAGTTAAGAACAGCACTGTCTGGCTTCTGGCAGGGCCATTTTTCATGTTTTCTGTAGCTTCCTTGTTTGTAAAATGAGAGGATTGCATAAGATCAGGGTTTCTAGCTGTGCTTGCCAGTAATCTAGGGTTCTGTGGAAGACCCTTGGTGGCCAACATAGGTGCCTTGGGAAGGCAGAGTGGGCTGGGCTTCTGTGGAAGACCCTTGGTGGCCAACATAGGTGCCTTGGGAAGGCAGAGTGGGCTGGGCTTCTGGCACTGTGACTTCTCTTTAACGAAACAGTTGTACTTTTTCACCTTTATTTTTGAGGCTTATGTGTTAAACCACATTTTAAACAAAGATTCCTTTGCTAAAGAAGAGCTTGAAAACTGCTAGACTGAATAAGCTCTAAGGTCTCTCTATATTGCTTCATGGGACAGAGACTAAAACAAATTGTCCCAAATTTATATAGCTAATTAGATTCAGTAACCTAGGTTTAAACCTCAGCTCTGCCACCAATTTCAGGACTTTGATGTATTTTCTTCCCCACTTTGTTAGGACTCCAGTAGTTCATTCCTAAATATCTAGTTGTACAGACACACTGGACATTTATTTGCATGATAATCCTAAAAACCTCATGAAAAAGACTGCCTTAAAAAAAATGAGACCCTTATAAGTTTGACTCAACAGTGTAGGAGGACAAGAATGAGATTAAGTTAGTAATGGAACTCATTTTTACCATCTAGTGAGGACTGGGGACTCATGGGCTTCATATTATTCCATGATTGATCAAGTGTGTAATAGGACAAATTTGGCACACATTAAACTAGGTTCTTCTTTATTATATGATTCTTTTGGGATACGTATGCTTCCATTAATTTTATTAGCCACATATATTTATATTATTAGCTACTTGCTTATTAGATGTTTATTTTCCATTTTATTTCTACTGTGGCAGTGTGGCAGTTGGAATTTTCCCTTTATCCTATAGGTGCAGTCATAGCACACTTTGTGTGCATATTAGATGTTTGGGATCCTAAAGTTTTATGCTTATAATTCATGTCTTTATATTCATCACCAATTAGACTAGCAATTGATTCAACTCCTAACTTGTCTCAATTTGGACTCCCTTTGAGTTGACAGTGATTTATTAGAATTTACAGTAAGAATGTTGAGTAATTCTGCCTTGTCTAGGGATTTAATAGCTGCTGTTTACTTTCATATTACACTCTTTGCTTCTTTAAATATGAGATCTGGAACTTTGAATGGTTATGTAAATGTAGGGGAACAAGGGACGACTTATAAGGCTAACTCGAATCTGGGAGCCAACTTATTAATGCTCTGCTCCTAGAATACCTTCTTTGGTTCTCTGATTGAACCAATTCACCAGAAGGAAGTACCACATGCAGACTGATTAGATTACAAATCAGGAGAAGGTTGCTCAGTCAACAGAGCAAGGAGAGTTGGACATTATTAAGCTATGTTTCTCACTGAGGCAGCTTGAGAATCACTTCAATTATAAGAGATGTAAGTTTGTTTTAGGGGTCAGCAAACTATGGCACATGGGCCAAATCTAGCCTGTTGCCTGTTTTGTATGTCATCTGAGCTAAGAATAGTTTTTAGATTTTTAAATAATTGACCTCATTGATAAAAATCAAAAGAAGAATAGCATATCATGAGATATTAAAATTATATAAAACTTAAATTCCAACGTCTGTGAATAAAGTGTTATTAGAACACAGCCACACTCATTCTTTTTCATATCATCTATGGCTTTTTTGTGTTACAGTGACAAAGTTGAGTAGTTGGAAAAGAAACCTTGTGACCCGCAAAGCCTAAAGTATCTTCTATCTGGCCCATTGTAGACTGGGTCTATAAAAGACCCTTTGCTGACTCTTGGTCTACATGATAGTGTTACACAAAGAAAAGGTTAAGAACTGCTCTTAATAACCTCATTGAATTATGACTGCTGGTGAATACTTATTTATTCTAATTTTTTTGAAGGGGTATTTTTTTTTGGAATCAGCATATTTTGTCTTATAGGTAGGCCTTGAGAAGTCTTTAAATCTCCTTCTCCCCACATCTTTTTTGTTTAGAGGCACATTTTCCAATCATGGCATTGATCTTTAGTGTTTTTATGGAGAAGTCATATTCTGTATCCCAGTTATTATTTTTTCTCCATGTTTCTCTTTGTGCATGTTTTGCACATTGCCAGATATGTGTATATTAACTTAGCTCGTAAGTACGGGGTAAGTAAGTGTGCTTAGGTTTAAAGGTATTGGTGTCCAAGTAAGGAATGCATGGAAGACAGATCCCACACAAGAATTCCAGTTCTAAGGGGCAGGAGAGAGAAGATAGAAGTTCTTCATGGAGTCATGGTGATAACTTGTGAGCAAGTGTGAACCAGCAAAATGCTGCTACTTGAAGTTTCAGGGAACTGCTTGGGTTGCAGTTTATATTATACTGGGGATAGAACCTGGAGTAACTGGGTAGAAAATGCCTGTTTTTTCCCACTTCTCAGGTCACTGAAGGATAGAATGAATTAGTCTTTGGTTCAGGGTACATGGGAGAAAATCATCTGAGTTCTTGAGGAACAAGTCTAAAGTGTGAATGCTGTTTGTTATGAGCTACCAAGAGTTCACAAGAAGACAACTAAATTTCCAGATGAGAACCCCTCCCCAGGGACAAAGAATTCTAAATTGAGGGGCATATTTTGCATTTGCAGGCTCATTCCATCTGTCTTTCCTAATCATGCTTGTTACTTACTGTGAAATATGGGTTGTTATGGTGATGTGCGGACAGAAACCATCTGCCTCGCAGAATCTTAGAAAACTTTATGGCCCCCGTAATGTTGGCAAAAAGAAGGGAGGACAGGATGTGACGTGTGAAAACCGGCTTAGACCTGTTAACTTTCACTAAAGTTCACGTAAGTCACATTGCACTCTTTATGGCATAACTTTTCACGGTAGTAATCTAGTTCCACCCTCTCATGTCACCTCTAAAAACCCCTAAAGACTCCACCTTATAAGTGAGGGACTTCCATTCCGTATGCCCAATGACTGGTATACTGACACAATTTCATGAGTACCACCTTCTTAAGCCTTCCCCAATCTGGTAATTTTGAACATCTGGTGGTCAAGTGAATGTAGCATCCTGTATATCATCAGCCTTGTGGTAAATAGACTCTATATTTTCAGTACAGTTGCTGAGGGAATTTATTAGCATTTGCCTCTGCATTGAGAGGAATACAGATCTTCACATTAAATGGTTCACCTTCTCAGAAGAGGAGACCTAAATCAAGAAAGTTGTGGGCGTCTTTGCCCGTTCTCTTCTAGTGGTGTGTGGTAATCACAGGCATGAAGACATTGTGATCCACTGTATGTGGAGTCTGTTTCTTAATTTCCTGGCCATTAACATGGCCCTCTGGTTACTAGAAATTTCTAAGAAAAAAAAAAAAAACAACTATAAAATGAGTTCCTAGAAATAGAATAAGCAGTAGGGCAATGTTTGTTTTCTTGCAGAGATAAAAAAGGACTTACTAAACACAAATACAAAGGGGCGATCATGAAAAATCTGACTTGTTCTAGAATAATGTTTCTCAGCTTCAGCACTATTCACATTTTAGCTCAGATAACTCTTTGTTATGGGGGGCTGAGCATTGTAGGGTGGTGAGCAGCATCCTTGGCCTGTACTCATTAGATGTTGGTAGTACCCCTCCAGTAATGATAATAAAAAGCAGTACCCTTCCAGTCATGATAATAAAAATATCTCCAGATATTGTCAAATGTTTCCTTTGGGGTAAAAATCACCACTGGTTGGGAACCACTTATTTCTTTGGATGCAAAAGGGAAAAAAAATGCCCTTGCAAAGTCTAATCATGGGGGGCTTATCATATGCCTACATGATGCCTTGTCTTGGAAATGTAAAATTTCAAGGAAACAAAGCAGATAAAGGGACTGGCTCTGGTCTATCTCTCTAATAGGATTCATGGAATTTCTTTCAGAGTAGCACTGCCTCTGCTCCCCTACCTGTCCTTTGTCCCCTCTCTCTTCACTGGCTTCTTCTGTTTACTCTGTTTCTGATCCTGTCTCCCTTCTGCTTGCATGTTCCTTTAGCTTTCCAACTCTTCTTCTGGAACCTATTCCTTTCAGATCCTGCCCCAATTGCTTTCCTTGACAGATAACAATTTAGCTCCACTAATAAACACATTTCTGCCTTTATGTCAGGCTGCATTATAGGCAGAGGTTGCAGGTCGACTTACAGAGAAGCTATTCTTAGGTCAGATGCCTGCTTCTCATCCACCATCTGTGACCGGGAAGGAAGGGGTCATTTGAAATAAAGCATGGGTGCTAATAAGAGCCATGGTCTGTTGACTCACTCAGAAGAGGGTGTGGGGGCGCCTGGATGGCTGCATCGGTTGAGCTTCCAACTCTTGATTTTGGCTCAGGTCATGATTCCAGGGTCATGGGATCGAGCCCTACATCGTGCTCTGTGCTGAGCATGGAACCTGTTTGGGATTCTTTATCTTTCCCCTCCTGCCCCTCCCCCTCCTCAAAAAAAAAAAAACAACAAACAAACATTTTTAAAAAAGGACAGTTAGGTGCAGATGGAGATGTCTAAAGAGAAACTCTAAAAAATTCCATCTATCAGAAAAAGGAAAAAGACAATCCATAAATATAACTAATCTATATGAGATAAACTGGATAGAAAGTTTAATATTTAACATGGCACTGCTATAAAAATGATTTTACAAATCATTGTGTAAAGAAGGTGATGCACAAAGGGCAAGAACAAAAAAAAATCACAAAACAAAAATGATAATGGCCATGGATATTTGAAAAAATATTCACACAAAGTATAAAAATGAAAGTTATTACAAAGCAAATATAAAGTTAGCCTTTCACATTAATCAGAAATTGAAAATGATAATCTTTCATCCAGCGTTGGTGAAAGATTAACAAAATTGTCATTCGGGCACCAAAAGGAAAATGGCTGTTAGTGAAAATCAGTTCAGCAAGTTGTTGGGTATAATCTAGCAATGGAGATCAAAGCACCAAAATTGTTCATACCTTTTGAGACAGTATTTTCCTTTTATGCATTTACCCTGAGTAAATATTCAGAGATATGAAGATGAAATGATCATCAGAGCATGTTTTATTTTAACAAAATACTGGAATTAACTTAAATATCCAAAAGGGATTGATTAAAGGTATTTTCAAAACGTATTTAATGATATGAGAAATGCTTAAAATATTGTTTAGTGAAACTAATGGGTTACAAATCCATTTCTTGTAGCAGTTAAGTTTTGCATGCATGTTTAGAGATACAAACACAGAACTGAAGGTAGGAGGAAAGATTTTAAAAAGTATTTAACAGTGGCTAGCTATGGTTGTTGAGATGAGTGCTTTTTTTTAATCTTCTTTCAACTTCTCTGTGTCTTTTAAACCTTATACAACAGGGGTCCATTACGTATGTAGTTAAACAAATCTGATGGTAAAAAAATTGCACCCCTTGCAAATGGGAACTTTAAGATGGCTTATAGGCTGTCTTCCAAGAGGCCAGCCAAAGTGAGAATTCACTGTAGGCCAGGATGCAGCCTTTCAAAGTTGAGAAATCTATTTTTTTCAACTCACTAAATATAGTAAAATTTCTCAGGGTCAGACTCACATTAACTAAGCTTATAGAAACTGCTATCTAAAACCAGTATGCCAGTGAATTAAGTTGGAATAAGAATGAACTGTGGAGAAAACTAGACACCTGTGTTCTCTGGCTAACTAATTTTCTCTCTGTAGCTCATTGTGTGGGGAACCAAATTATAAACATTCTATTATCTTGTGTGCATGAGATCAGGGCTAGGGGTGCTATAACATTTGCCTCAAGTGTTCATGGTATGAGGCACCCTGGTACACAGTAGGGGTAGGTATGCCACTAAGACCAGATCAGTTGAGCCCTGCTATGTAGATGGAGATTGAACAGGCACTGCTGATTTTTGCCTTGACCTTTTAAAAATCATGGTCACCGTCTTTCTTTAATTAATATGCAGTGATTCAGGCGGGCTTCATATTGACATACACACACACCTGTATACATTTTAAAAATTCAGGTCTCGGGGGCGCCTGGGTGGCGCAGTCGGTTAAGCGTCCGACTTCAGCCAGGTCACGATCTCGCGGTCCGTGAGTTCGAGCCCCGCGTCGGGCTCTGGGCTGATGGCTCAGAGCCTGGAGCCTGTTTCGATTCTGTGTCTCCCTCTCTCTCTGCCCCTCCCCCATTCATGCTCTGTCTCTCTCTGTCCCAAAAATAAATAAACGTTGAAGAAAAAAATTCAGGTCTCAATTTATTTAATAAAGATACAGAACTTAGCCGAAGGGAGGGGTAACACAGAACCAAGAGCATACACTGTGAATTGACCCAACTGCTCAAGACCTTAGAGCCCCCAGTGAAAGGGTGCAAAGTTATCAGTGATGTTGTCCATGTAACGTGGGTCTTGCCAAATCTTAGAGGTTTCCTTTTTTTCTTTTTAATTTTATTAAAAAATTGTTTTTTTAACGTTTATTCATTTTTGAGAGGCAGAGAGAGAGTATGTGAGCAGGGGGAGGGACAGAGAGAGAGGGAGACACAGAATCTGAAGCAGGCTCCAGGCTCTGAACTGTCAGCATAGAGCCTGACACGGGGCTCAAACCCACAAACTGTGAGATCATGACCTGAGCTGAAGTCAGATGCTTCACCGACTGAACCACCCAATCACCCCAGACGCTTTGTTTTGTGTTGCAACAGTGTCCCCTTTATACTTGAGGCTTATATATCACCAATCTGTGTGTGTGTGTGTGTGTGTACATACAAGCATATTATGTTTAGGTCTCACTATTTATGATATATAACATTTAGAACATGTTCTTAAACAGAAGGCTTTCCTGGCTCATTCACTACTGGCCAAACCAATCCCTGTGGGAAGTTGAAGCAGGTCGTACTTAAGTGTCTTCAACTTTCCAGGGCACCAGACCTAATAGGTCAATAAATGTTATGGAATGGGATGAAAACTAGCAACTCAGTTATGTCTTAGACTTCTGCTTCCCTGCCCTGCTAAAAATGTTTCTAGGTTGGTCCAATGAGTCTGTTTCCCTCTCTGCCCCGTGAGTGTGGTCCTGTGTGAAGCTCTTAGGTGCCTTATTAGGCAAACGTTTGGAGAAAAGAGAAAGGGGTAAAAGACAGAAGATGTAGGAGGCTTGGGTTGGAGGGGGAGTTTTGTAAGGAGTTTGGACAGAAAGGGGGAGAGATGTTTTGAAACAGTGATGGTTGAAGGGAAGTGGAACAGGGAAACAGAGGTTTCCTTCATGGTATTCAAGAGATGCAGATAAAACACTTGACTTTTTGTGAAATAACTTTATTGTCTGTTGACTGCATTTGTTTGGAGATGATACTGTTCTAACAACTAGACCACATGAATCATTGTTTTATCTTTATTTACATTTTGTTAATTTCTGATTAATATACGTGGACATAGTAAGATTCATACAGAGCAAAATGAAAACTTCTCTCTGGGGGCGCCTGGGTGGCGCAGTCGGTTAAGCGTCCGACTTCAGCCAGGTCACGATCTCGCGGTCCGGGAGTTCGAGCCCCGCGTCAGGCTCTGGGCTGATGGCTCGGAGCCTGGAGCCTGTTTCCGATTCTGTGTCTCCCTCTCTCTCTGCCCCTCCCCCGTTCATGCTCTGTCTCTGTCTGTCCCAAAAATGAATAAACGTTGAAAAAAAAATTAAAAAAAAAAAAAAAAAAAAAAGAAAACTTCTCTCTGACCATGAGTTTGCCAGGTCCCTTTCCTTGATGCAACCATGTTATCAGTCTATTGCTATACTTTCAGAGATATCTAAACATAATGATGCATATGTGTTTAACCCCTTATCTTAAAAAAAGGTAAAATACTCATTGTTCAGAACCCTACTTTTTAAAAAAAAATTTTTTTTTTTAACGTTTATTTATTTTTGGGACAGAGAGAGACAGAGCATGAACGGGGGAGGGACAGAGAGAGAGAGTGGGAGACACAGAATCGGAAACAGCCATCAGCTCAGAGCCTGATGCGGGGCTCGAACTCACGGACCGCGAGATCGTGACCTGGCTGAAGTCGGACGCTTAACCGACTGCGCCACCCAGGCGCCCCAGAACCCTACTTTTTAATTTAGAAATATATCTAAAAGTGTTCCATATTAATATATAAGCATGCCTGCACATATATCTACCTCATTTAAAAATAGTAATCATACTTTTATAAGCATCACAGTCAAATGAATGAAAAGAGCTGTACCATTATTGTAAGCAGTGGTTATGTTTGGATGTGGTTTCTTACTAGAGATTTCTACCAGGTGAATCCTACCTGCTCACTTGCTGTTCTGGGGTCCTCACCATTTCTGCTCATTGTAGGCGAATGCAGTCTGGGCAGGCAGATGTAGTGAGAGCAGCAAGTTATGCTCTGGTTGGTGGAATGACCAGAGAAATGATCAGAGAAATGAAATATGAGAAAGAAAGAGGGAGGCCTGCCACTGTCCAAGAAGTCTTCACTAGTTTCAAGTTCAGGGGATTTTTCCCCAAATCTCATATTGGGTTTCTCCCAGACCCCAGACCACACAACTCGGAGAGTCTCTGGATTATATACAACGCTTCCCTGTCAAGAAGCTCATGGCACATCACACAGTACAAGTTTTGTCTATTCCCTCAGTAACCCTCAGAATTGCTATTTTACTTTCAAGTACCCTACCTTGGACTTGTTCATACACTCTACACATAATAGAGGGCTGAGAAAGCTGTTTTTCATATCCCCCCAAGTAAAGTGAAAATAGTTTTCTCAAGTGTGTCTAAATAACATGGAGATGAAACTCAGTTATCACTGTTCCCAGTCTCCTCACTGGACACTGCCCATTTTACAGCTGCTGTTGGAACTTCAAGCCTATGACTGTCACATAACAAAACCCAGCAATGTTTCTTTTAATATCCGTGGTTGGACTTGGGCATTCTTTTCAATTATGGTTGGGTGGGGGGAACCAAACTTATAAGACCAGAGAGATGAAACAGATTCCCCATAAGAGACATTTATTTATTTATTCAGGCTTTTTTCATCTCTTTTCTCAGTCTGGATCTCCCTCCTTCCCGCCGCTTCAGCTGAGAAAGTAATTATAGACAACACCAAAGAGCATACAGACTCTTCCAAAGCCAATTCCTGTTACAAATGAGTCTTTAGGAAGTAAAGAGTTTTGCCGCAGTTTTAAAAATCTCTGAACCTGGTTGGGATGTCAGGACTAAGTACTTGATCCATAAAAATTTCCTAAACAGCTCCACAGAAATTGTAACCATATGTTTACAACTTTAAAATGCATATCTGAATTGAGATAAACCTGGCATCTGATGCATATGCCATTGATGCAAATAAAGCATTTTCTCACAAATACAATTTACTTAAATGAGGAAGCGAGTTAGATACGGTGGGGTCTCAATGTTTCATTTTAGCAAATTGCCTCGAAGTGATGCTATGATTTTAAAACATGCTTGCAACTCATTCTGCACCAGGTTTCCACGCGTCGGCTGTCTCAGTGACTGTCACCACTAGGATGACTTTCCCTCCTTGGGCTTGACTGTACTGATTCTGCTGATTACAAGGAGATGGACATTTTAGGACACACAGAGTCAGACAGTAGCCAGCGGGTTTATTCACCTTTGGTTTCCTATCAAATAACATGTCACATTATCTTTGGATATTATCTGTTCGGTCAGATAATGCCTCGTACACTAGTTGCTCTGAAATCAACGTGGTGTAAGTACTTCTAGAATTTTGATCTGACTTGTATATTGGTGTTCACACTTGGTGTTTTGTCTGTAGCCTATTGCGAGGACCTAAACCCTTGTGGGGTTGGTGACACAGCTATTCCGGCAAAAAGTAGAGGAACATTCTGACCCCACTTATAACCTTCCTTAGGCCTGTCATACATCCTATTGTAATTATCCTTTGCCTTATGCAGGATACCAAGGATTATGTTTTACACCTATATTTTTTTTTAAGACCTTTCTACCTCTCCATGTAAATTTGAAGCAAGCAGAATTTCTAGTTAAAATACATCCAGAAGAATATTTGCAGGTTTTAGTATTTTCCTTGCTTAGAGTATATAGGTATCATATATATCGTTGCATATTTTGTATCTCTCTAGATTTTAAATATGTACAGCAACCTGCAGTGCTGTGCTTCAGGACAGGAGCCCCACCTAGTCCTGTGAGAAGGAAACATCATTCCAAGATAAGGCCAAAGATCAGCGAGACCTCATTCAGGACTGTCCTCATACACAGGTGAATGCTTTGAAATTCCACCCAGTAATGGTAGGAAGCAAGAAAGCCTTCGGAGATGAATTGAACTGAGTACATAGCAAACATTTCTGGTCTGATTCACGTGGAGGTATTTGCTGGGTATAGCATAGTGGTATATATTAGACTATAGTGTATTAATAGAAAATTTGCGGTATAGTAAGGCCACCAGATCAAGAGATGATTGCCATTGAAAATATAATTTAACACGTATTCTAAGAGGAAGGGGCACATCATGTCCCAGGAAGCCACGTGGGGAAGCACAGGGGTTGGTCAGGAGGTAGAGGAAGAAAGGAAAATTGTGGGCAAGAGCTTTCATTGTGGTTTCCATGGAAGGACTAGTTGAAGCAGGGTATTGGCTAGTTTGAATACTTTGAGTGGCTCTGGGGCAGGGGGGCTGTCCCTAGTGGTCTGGCATTTGGCCATAAGGTAATTAGGGAAGGTGGATTAGTGGCAGGTAATTAGAGTATGAGAGCCTAATAGAGGAGGTGGTTGTGGGTCTGGGCTCTGTATTGGTTGGTCTGTATTTGAAAAGCATGCTTCTGGGAGGAGGTCTCCTCCTGAGCAAGAGTGGAGGGAGGCAGGAAGAAGGCAAGGTGACTCCAACATGTTGTTGTGTTGCCCAGAACAAGACTTGTGTGACGTATGCGTGTAGGGTTAAAGCATGTTAATGCATCAAGTTTACAGAAGCTACAAACATGGTTAATACAAATGTTTAAAATCATGGATTACAGAATCAGACTTGCCTAAGTGTGAATCTTTGCCATTCAACACTGAGAATATTTCATAACTCATTTAACCCTTATAAGTCAAGGGTATGGGTACTGTTATCAGCCCCATTTTATGTATGGAATAACTGAGGGTCAGAGAGAGAAATATACGAAAATGCTTAGAACAGTTGTTGGTACCTAGTAAGTACCAAATAAGCATTTGCTACTATTATTAGTACCATTGTCATTATTGGTATTTTCTGAGGAACTAAGCCTGTTGTGGTCAACCTGCGCACACATATTCGATGGCTAAAGTTGGTGCTACTGCAATCCAGAAGATTGGGATCACTGAGTCAAGTTAACAGTTTATTTTTGGAATGGGATGTCGTACTGTACAACAAAGAACCACCCAACCTTTCTCTAGAGCAAATAAATGGCATGGTGGACAGACCTATTTGGAGCCACCCACATGCAGAGGATGACTGGCTCACTGGTCCTGGCTTCCTCAGCCCATGATACTAATTCACTGTATGAGGCTTTTCTGAGAGGCTCTTCTCTGTGGCCTTGGCCTGGGGACTGAACGTACTTCCCTTTACCTTGCCCATCCTCCAAAGGCAGGTCTTAACTAAAGGAACAGCAAAATTTCAAGTCAGGTTTCTAGAGCACAACACAATCTGTTAAACTGTGGACATGAGATACAATGAATGGAGCTTATGGGCATCCTCAGGGATGTGGTGGGAGGCTAGCTGTGCACTGGGACCAGAATGCTTCACGCAGGTACAGAATCTAAGTGTAGGGTTTAGGATGTGGATCTTAATTCTGAAGGCTGGACCTAGCCTGTCCTTGGCCTTCATCCTTATCTGGCTCCCCAGGAAGTCTTGAAAGCATTTTTACTCAAGTTCCAAGTTCTAAGGTTCTTTTCCTTGTTTCTGCTGAGACTCACATAGAGAATCTGGGACTAGTCAGAAAACTACCTTTCTGAACAACAATTCATGTCTTAACCTTTTTTCCTTCTCCAACCAACCTCTTTGTTACCATTTTTTTGCTGGGGGGAGGGTGAAGGAAACTTCTGTGTTTCCTGGACATATTGTTTGCTCATCTAACCAAACAAGTATATATCAGCCTGACTGCATGGCCTGTGATACTGCATTTAACTATTGTTCATGTGCACTGTTGGGTTTGATGGAAGGAGAAAGTGGGTGTGGGGGTGGCATTCTCAGCAGAAACAGCTGAAGCCGTTTGGAAAACTTGCATCCCTGTGTTCAAACAGTACAGGCGAAATCCTCCTCTGTGCAAGTGCACAGATAGTGTGAGTGCCCCTGTAGGGACTGCTCTGGGATAACAGTGTTTCAATGTTCTGATTACAAGAAATTCTTGACAATGAATAATCAGGACAATAGATACTGTTTCCAGCAACCTCTGATGTAGTAATCACTCTTCTTGATGAAAATACCAGATTGTTCTGCAAACCAGTGAGCTGGGTCTGTGGAAGTAGAACATACATTTATTTTGGAGAAACAAAAGCTTAGTGCAGCCAGTAAAACCCCCAGTTTCATTTCTTCCATAGCAGTGTTTTAAATAAGAGTCCCCCCCCCCCCCCCCCCCCCCGCTCCTTGTTCCCTGGGAGTTCTTCAGAAGGCATAAGAAGAAGCATTGAGCCACAAACAGACCCACCACCCTCTCTTTAAGGACAGCAGAAATTGGTCTTTGTACCTAGCGTATTAATTTATTCTTGACTTACTGAGGCCATTAGTTTTGGGACTTAATGTGTAAAGATTCCTTAGGGCATAGTAAAGATGCTTTCCTGTTTTGCTGAAATAGAAACATTTGAAACCCTTCCCAAGACTTCAGACCAAATCTCTTTTTAGATTTACAAGCCTGGGTTGAAAGCCCAAGTTCTACTTTAGCTAGACTGGATAAATTTCAGTAAATCAGCAAATTTCTCATGAAGTCCAACTCCTTCAGCATTATTTAACATAAAAAAATTTTTTTTAAAGTCGTCATGTTGATTGTAGAATAATCAGAGATGTCAAGGAACAAACGAAGGAACTGAAAAGTTATCATAGTTCCACTACTCAGAAAAACCTCTCTTAGAAACTGGAGAGTATGTTTTCATTCTTTTCTTCCTCCTTCCTTTGTTTCCTTTTTCCCTTCCTTCCTTTTGTTTGTCTGTCCATCTATCCATCCACCCACCCACACACCTGCTCACACATTCAGTGGAATTATACTATGCATAGGGTTGTATAATCTGCTTTCTCAACAGTGTTCCTAAATGTCTGTCTTTGTCACCATTGTTGGTTTCCTTTTTTGTTGTCTTTAGAAAGGAAGACCTGGACAATCTAGTGTCACTTATCAACCAAGTTTTACATTAGTTTGTAGATGCTTCAGTAATCCTACAGGCCAAACCCAGTGCTTTTTATTTTATCAAAATGAGGTTTAAAGAGATTATTGTGATATATTTTAATAATTTATACATATTCTACCTTTTTGTAAAGTGATACATGTGTTTTGAGGAATATTTGGGAAATACCAAAAAGAAGAAAATACAGAGATAAGCCCGTTTCTTGGTACAATTATACTTCATGTACAGCTGCTTTTTTGATGAAAATGTTATAATAAAATAATCAGATAGGGGCACCTGGGTGACTGAGTTGGTTGAGCTTCAGACTCTTCGGTTTGGGTTCAGGTCATGATCTTGGGGTTTGTGAGTTTGAGCCCTGCGTCAGGCTCTGTGACGACAGTGCAGAGCCTGCCTGGGATTCTCTCTCTCTTTCCCTGCCCCTCCCCTGCTCATGCTCTCTCTCTCTCAAAATAAATAACCTCAAAAAAAAATTTCAGATAGTATGATAATGACAAGGAAGGTTTTCCTACCCTCTCAGGGTAGGAAGACTTTCAGACTTCCTCCATAGGGCAACCACTGGCAAGATGTTTATGGCTACTTCCATATATTTTCCTATTTAATTACACATTTTTCAAAGATAATGTTGATGACCTCATGTTACTCCTATGTAGATGATGACAACTTACTTCTAATACTATCTTACTGGTGGACACTTCGGTTGTTTCTAAAGTTTATTGTAGTATATGCTTAAAATATATGAAGGCTAAATCCTAAGGTCTTTGCAAATCCCAATTCTGCAGGTACTTCCAAGTTGAGAATCAAAGCACAAAAAAGGCTTTGCGTTTTTTTTTTTGGTAATCTTATTATGATGGCTTTAACTTGAAAAGGAAAAAGCTTATGAATATATTGGCCTGATAGTGTGTGGTCATTGAGCATAATCCAGAGTTGGCAATCAACCTGTCTTTCCTTTTATGTTCAAAAGAAAATAGTTCACTGTGCTTTTTATTCAAATTTCAAAAACAGTGCACTCTATAAATTTTCTCAGGAACCAGGCTACCCTCTGTAGCCTTCAATTCAATATTTGAAATTAGGGCTGAAATGGAAAATTACAGCAATTGCTCCAAAAGTTTCAGGTTACTGTTATTATTCCTGTAAACTGTCCTCAGTTCAGCCAACGTTGGGTCTTGTCTCTATCTTTATTTGAGCTCATAAAATGTGACGTTATAACTTCAGAAATTAAATAGCATTGCTAATACAAAACTACTTTTGGAGGTGGTACATCAATGCTAATTATCATCCTTAAGATAATCCCTCAGACACCAAACATTTTCTGAAATAGCTCTGTTATAATAAGTACATCTGCAAATCATCCTTTTGTGGGCCTGTTTCATGTGTGCACGCATTTCCAGCTGTGTGATAAGATGTAGGGAGTAAGAACAATCATTTCCATTCTTCCTTAAACCTTTCTGGTCACCAGAGAGGATGCAGGTAGTCCTGGTGAATGTAGAATACCTTGTATCTTTGGTATTTTATTGTAGATAAGAGGTGGATTTGTGATTTAGTAACTATTCCTCTAAGATATACAAGGTCATAGTCTGAACCAACATTTTTATTTATATTCTGGCCTTGTCTTAGGTACAGGTGGAACTGAGGGCTCCCACCTAACTCCACTGGAAGCTGCAGGAGCTCTATTACTCATCTCCTCGAACTCCTGAAATTCTACAGTATATCCAAGGAGGGATATACTCCTTGGATAAAGGAACTAATCACACAAGTGTCTTTTTTTTTAATGGATTTACCGTTCAGGGTGAGACTTAAAATACAGGTCTCAGGGGCGCCCGGGTGGCTCAGTCGGTTAAGCATCTGACTTCAGCTCAGGTCATGATCTCACACTTCATGGGTTCGAGTCCCATGTCGGGCTCTGTGCCGACAGCTCATGGAGCCTGTTTCAGATTCTGTGTCTCCTTCTCTCTCTGCCCCTCCCCACTCTCATGTTCTCTGTCTCTCTCTCAAACAATGAATAAACATTAAAAAAAATTAAAAAAAAATACAGGTCTTAGAGCGCCTGGGTGACTTAGTTGGTTAAGCGTCTGACTGCAGCTCAGGTCATGATCTTGCAGTTTATGAGTTCAAGCCCCACATCAGGATCTGTGCTCACAGCTCAGAGCCTGGAGCCTGCTTCAGATTCTGTGTCTCCCTCTCTGTCTGCCCCTCCCCTGCTCATGCTCTCTCTTTGTCTCTCAAAATAATAAATAAACATTAAAAAAATTTAAAAAAACCCATCTCTTGGGATACAGTTATCTAGATAAGAGAAAACTGCATGGGGTACTACATTAACCTATCGGGCAGTGAAATCTTAGTATAGATAAATTTACAAAGCTTATAACAAATGAGTAATTGATTGGCAATGACTCAGCCTTGTCTCTGTTGCCTTGAGGATTCTGGGGTGGGAAAGAGATCTCAGTGGCGAGGAGCTCTGCACTCCTCTAACAACTTCTGCCATTGGTTTGGAGAGAGGAAGCTGGAGAATTCAGGCTGATTTGGGGCCCTGCAAGGCCCAGATCCTTTGGCAATAGATGAATGGTCTATTTTCTTTTTAGACGTTTATTTATTTTTGAGAGAGAGCACCAACGGGGGAGCGGCGGGAAGAGAGAAGGAGACAGAGGATCCAAAGTGGGCTCTGCACTGATAGCAGCGAACCAACGTGGGGCTCAAACTCACGAACAACGAGATCATGACCTGAGCCGAAGTTGGACACTCAGCCGACTAAGGCACCCAGGCACCCAGAGTAGTCTATGTTTTAATAAAAATTGGGATAAAAAGCGTGACAAGAAGAATTTCACGCTATTTTTTGGGCACAAGGGGGCATAATTTAGATGTGGACATAATGGAATTTTTAGTATACTTTTATGATCTATGGGATCTACCAAATATTTAAAATGAGGGCTATCCTAGAAAGGTTATTGATAACCTTGGGTGTTGCTTGGTCAGCCATTGGCCCCAGAATTCTTCAAGAACTCTCTGCTTGACCTCTTGCCATCCTGGAATTGGCACCTTCCTTTGTCAGATGGTTTCTAGCTCTGGGTAGAATGGTGAACTAACCTCAAACTTTTATATTTACCCCTTGGGATTATACCTTAAGGAACTTAGTGTGGTGGTGGTAGATGCTGATCAGTGACCATCTCCTTTTCCACTTCTCCCGGGTAGAAGACGTTAGACATCTGATCCTCTTTAAAGGAGGGTGGCTGGGGAAAATTAACACAGCCTTCTGCATAGGTATGTAATTGAGTGGTGGTGCTGGCTTTTGATTGTTTTTAGAATGCCTCTAATTTCTTTTTTTTTTTTTTAATTTTTTTTTTTCAACGTTTATTTATTTTTGGGACAGAGAGAGACAGAGCATGAACGGGGGAGGGGCAGAGAGAGAGGGAAACACAGGATCGGAAACAGGCTCCAGGCTCTGAGCCATCAGCCCAGAGCCCGACGCGGGGCTCGAACTCACGGACCGCGAGATTGTGACCTGGCTGAAGTCGGACGCTTAACCGACTGCGCCACCCAGGCGCCCCTAGAATGCCTCTAATTTCTAAAAAAATCTTCTGCCCTCTATTAAAAATTCCATCTCTTATGTTATTGAAATTAGCTCCCTCTTCTCATTTATGATGCTCTAGTTTTCCAGATCCTCATGTTACACTCCCCAACTTTTTTGTTTTGGTTTGGCTTATTTTTCAGACCTGAACTTTTTTTTTTATTGTCATGGACCTATAGATAGCTTTTACATCTGAGCTGTGTTTTTTGTTATTGCAGTAGAGACCATCTACCCTCCTGATACTTTATGGCAGTTTAGACTCTGTGCTGCAGGATCAGGAATGGGGAGGCACAGTCTGGTCTGAGAAGATTCTGTTCAACACAGATATGTCACTATGTCACTAGGTTTTAACTCTCTTCAGAAGGGAAGGAAGGTCAGTTGAGTTCATTTCACAGCTGTGGTAAGAGGTGGTAAGTTAGTCATTCAGCAAAAGCACAGCTGAAACTATGCCTCATGTGCTTGAACGTGACCCTCTAGGAGCTCAGAGGACTTGGGCTGCCAGAGCCATGTTCTCTAAGGGGCAGGTGTTGTTTAGCGGCGTTGGGGGGGGGGTGTTGTTCCTTGGACTACTAGAGGGTCCATGGAAAGATATCAGGAAGTCCATGAAACACTGAAACAGGAAGGTGGCTGTGTCTCTTTTGGTGGTGGAGCAAGAAATAGAGAGGGTCTTAGGATTAGTTTCACATCTGAGTTTTTTCTGAAGGGCCCTGCTTTACACTTCCTTGATAAAAACACCATGGGAAATCAAGGGGATGCAAGCGTTTTGAGGTCAGGAACACGAATCCCCACATGTCTGTAATTCCACAGTTTCTTCATGCTGGCAGCATGCTGGGGAATGTGTTTTCAGTTCTCCAGGTTGGGAGCTGCAGGTATTCCTGACTGCTTTGTGTGGTCCATCATGGGTCTCCGCAGAGCTGGCTGTTCCTCTCCTTCCCACAGATCCGGGGGGTGGGGTGGCAGGGAAAAGAGGTCCTGTCTTTTCCTGTGAGGATGATAACTTCACCTCCTTCCCCTTCCTCTTCCTCAGGTTAGGATATTTATCCTTTCCCCATCTGCTCCCTGAGTCTGAAATCTCCATCCCTCTCTTACTTCCCAACTTCTTATGTCTTTTTTCCTAGGTCACTGCTGGAGGTATTAGCAGGTGTCAGAATAGTTTAAAATTCTTGAATTATTTTTCCATTTAAAATAGTATTAGGAGAACTTATAAGACTCACTCTGTCACAATTTGGTTCAGATGTTCCAGGCTCACATGCCACTGTGGAGTCCTTTTGTGCTCCTTTAAGTCATTAGACCTCTCCTTTAGTCTTGTGTGAACCTCAGGTCTGCCCTCACTGCCAAGCCAATGCCTCCTCTTTCCAGGATCCAAGTTGCAGATATGCCTTAACTCAAGTATAATGTGAAGACAGTATTTCCATAAAGCAAAAAATCACTTGAGAAAGAAAGAATGGAAGAAGGTGAAAAGATACCTCTGCTGGAGTGAGGAAAAGAGGAAGAACAGTGATGGAATATACACGGAAGATGAGGAATTTGCCTGTTTTACTACATTTTTTTAGAGTTGACTTTTCTTAGTAAGTAGTTTCATGCAACAAGTTCATTTGAGATCACACTGCCTTGGTTCAAATTTCAAATTATTACTTACTACTGTATGATTGTGGACGAGTCACTTCTCTGGCTTTTGGTTTTTCATTGTAAAATGAAGATAGTGATGATATATACTTTCTGGGTGGTCATGAGCATGAGCTGGTTCAACAGGACAGTAGCTCCAGGTTCCCCAGGCTCTCCAGTACAGGGGGAAATCTGGGGAACAGGAGCATTGGATTGGAACAAGAGGTCTGGGGCTTAGAGAACTGAAGTTTTTTCCAAGGTTATGTGGTGATATAATGGGAATGAAAACTACAAAGTACTGTTCAGGGGCACCTGGGTGGCTCAGTCAGTTAAGCATGCAACTCAGTCTCAGCTCAGATCATGATTTCATGGTGTGTGAGTTCGAGCCCTGTATTGGGCTCTGTGCTGACAGTGTGGAGGCTGCTTGGGATTCTCTCTCTCCCTCTCTCTCTGCCCCTCCCCCTCTCATGCTCTCTCTGTCTCTCTCTCTCAAAATAAATAAATAAACTTAAAAGAATAAAAGAAAAGAGAACTACAAATTACTGTTCAAGTATTAGAAGGAGTCATTATGTGCTCTGCTGATGGAGGGACCAGAGGACCTGTACATGTCTGTGCACGTGTTCCCGTGTGCTCGTGCAGAAAAGGGATTCACTTTAAGCACACGGGTATTGTTGCTACTACTTTATTTTTGAATCTTGAAGAAAAAGAGTTTGCAAAATAATATTGTTTACAGCAAAATATCTACATACATTTTTGTTTCCCGGAGGCAACCACTGTCTGCTTGGTGTTAGCCTGTGTACTTCAAAAAACAGGTGCCAACCTGGAATTAGATGTATGGAGGGACATTGAGGAGGGAGTCAGAGGAGATGAAGAGAGCCCATCAGGTGGCAATGCAGGAAGGAAAGAAGGTCTTAGGTTGTAATATAGTTGCAACAAAGTTTAGTCCTGGATGATGGGGAGCCTGGATGGTGGGGAGTCTTTGAGACAGTCTTCTGTCAGGAACCATGCATCTCCCAGAAATGGGCCTGCCTTAGTATCTCTGCCGCATTCAGTCATTGGCTGGGGGTGGGGTGGGGGATGTGGCCTTGGTGTTAAACAGCAATGGATTTCAGAGCACAGCAGCCGGGATCCATTGGTCAACTGTGCTCCCTGCAGTAGACAATCTAACAGGTACACTGTTATGGCCTCTGCAGGGCTTTGCCTTGTAGCCTTTTTTCCTATGTCTGTGTAACCTCATATAGTATTACACACACATATTTATGCATGAATATGTATACATATCTATACAGATGTTTGTAGTTTTGTGAATGGGATCATACATTTTGTTTTACAACTTGCATTTTTCATTGAATAACAATTTCATATGAATATGATATTAGTACAGATAGGTCATCTTCATTCTTATTTTCAAAGTTTATTTATTTTGAGAGAGAGAGGGAAGGAGGGGTGGAGACAGGGAGAGAGAATTCTAAGCAGGCTGTGTACTGTCAGCACAGACCCTGATGTAGGACTCAGTCTCACAAACCATGAGGTCATGACCTGAGCCAAAATCAAGAGTTGGGACAATTAACTGACTGAGCCGCCCAGGCACCCCTCTTCATTCTTTTTAATGACTGAGTGGAATTTCATTGTTTGGCTACCCTTAATTTTATTCAGCCAGTCTTCAATTGATTAGCGTTTAAGTTCTTTGTAGTTTTTCACTATTGCAAATAAAGCCATAAAACCTACTATCACATGTATATATAGCTTTTTAATGGGATTATTTATTTATTTATTTATTTACAGAGAGTGGGAAGGACAGAGAGGAGGGAGAGAATCCCAAGCAGGGTCCATGCTGTCCGTGAAGAGCCCCACGTGGGGCTCAAACCCATGAACCGTGAGATTATGACTTGAGCTGAAATCCAGAGTTGGACGCTTAACTGACTGAGCCGCCCAGGAGCCCCTGGGATAAATTCGTATAATTGAAATTGCTGAGGCAAAGGATATGAAATGTAAACTTTGGTAGCTACTACCAAATTGACATTCAGGACATTACCACTTTGTTCTTCCATGAACAGTATATTAAGGTGCACCTTCATCCACTGCTATACCAACCCTCCGTATTGTCATTCTTTTAAATTTTGCTGATTTGGTGAGTGAAAAATGAGCATGTAGCCTTTAAATAAGTCAGTTGAAAGGCTCCCTGCCCCCTCCACCCGTATCCATGATTCCCATTGGTGGATCTATGTTAGGACCACCCTCTGTTAGGAGCCTGGGGTTTGACTTAGCTGGGCTTGGAACTCTAAACTCAGAAGCAGAGAAGCAAAGTACATACGGTCTCTTGTACTAGATCTCAATCACAAACCCTGGAAAGTTGTCCAAAATGACACCATTAGAGACTTTTCCGTTTGAAATCTGAGAAACCTGCGAAACTCTGAGCCCTCTATTAAAGTGAAAATACTCTATTTGACCCTCAGATATAATCCAATATCTATGTTTTACAGATGGGAAAACTAAATTCTTTCCTAGAGGGTCCTTCGACCAGGGTCACAGAACTAGTTAATGACAGAGTTCAGGCTAAATCCAAATTTTCTGACTTCAGTCTAGCACTCTACGCTGTGAGAATACAAATAGCAGTTATTGTATCATAATTACAGCAAGAAATGCTGGTGTTAGCAAACTTCATGAAAATCATCAAGGTACTTAAGTAAAATAGAATAAAAGCTAGAAACACTAAATGTTCAATACTTGAAGATTCACAATTTATTCATGTCGCCGTGTAGCATGTATTGAATCAAATACTGTGCCTGCAATAATTTTAAAAATAAAAACGTTGCTATCATGTTTTAGGGAAAATGGCTATGAAGCTTTAGCACTCTGACAAGCAATCTTTATATGTAGTCACTATGTATATATAAATACGTATTAATAGGAAGGTTGGTGGCATAGATGTTTAAGTAGTTGTCAGAAGACCTTCATAATTTCCAATTTAACCACATTATGTGGAGTCTAAACAAGTTACTCCAAACTTCTCTCCATGATTCCTCAGAGCTGACTGAGAGCATTCCTTTGATCACATAATTCTTGAATCCTGGGATATAATTTATTTTAATCTGGAAATCTGAATTCTTAGGGAGTAATTAGGGCCTCTGAGTACTTTTCTTTTCTTTTCTTTTCTTTTCTTTTCTTTTCTTTTCTTTCTTTCTTTCTTTTTTTTTTTTTTTTTTTACCAATCTTGGACTTGGAACCAAAAGGACGAGTACAGTTCTGGTTAAGAAGTACTGAAGATCCCATCCTTTCTTTTGGAGATGCAAGTTCTGGCCTCTCATTTCTGCCATCATAAGAACCTATTAACATTAATCCTTTGCCATGAGTAGGGAGTCTACTTTTTCTTGTATACATTTGTGCTTTGGATTCATTCTGCACTATCCTGAGGGATTTTAGTCCTTCTTTAGGATCTGTCTTTTGTCAAGCCCTCACTATTCAACTTTTATATAACTTCTTTTTGGTTCTGAGGTCTGAGAGCTCACTGCTTTTTTTCTTAACCTTTTATTGTAGAAAACACAGATAATAAAAGACACATAAAGCAAATGTATGGCTTCATGAGTTATTATGAGGCAAGCACTCTTACGATATCACCCAGGCTAAGAAACAGAACTTTACCACCCTGCCTGACACTCCCCACAAGCCCTGTTAAAATTTCCATTCTCTCCCTCCCTCCAAAGTGCCATTCACCAGGCTTTTATAGCAATCCCTTCTAACAGGATACTTTAATCTTGCCCATTTTTATTTGCTTAATTTTTAAAAAAATTATAGTGTCTCTCCATCCTTTTATTTTCCTTATAATATATCTGTTGAAGAACCGGGGGGCATTTGACCTGTAGCATTACCCACAGTCTGGATGTCATTGATTCCATGTTTATGGTCCAGTTCCCTGAGCTCCTTCCTCCTGTGAATTTCCTGCAAGTTAGTAGCCAATGCAAAGTATCAGATTTATGATCAATGCCTTTGGCAAGACTATGCCTTTAGTTCAGCACAGGCTTCAGATTCCTTCAGCATCTGGCTACTGATACACTGTGCTGTGTGCGCGCCCTGAGGTTGCTGCAGGATTTTTCTCAGAATTCTAGTCTGTTCTCAGCCTCCCCTGGGTCTTGCAGGCCTGTGCATCTGAGGGGTTTCTCTCTGTGCTCTGGTCCCTTCTTAGAAGGCAGACTGTTAGTGGTTTCTTGAGACGGGGCAGGGCTCAGGGTTTTTTATTTGTTTGCTTGCTTTTGTTTTGTGTGAAAATATTTTACTGTTTTAGAACTCTCCATGGAAATTTGGAAGGGTAAAATGTTCTTTTTGGGAATCTCTAATCCTGGAAAAGTATCTTTCCTTTTAAATGGTCCTACCCTGGAATTTCACTTATATTCAGGAAGCGTCTGGGTTACATGCCAAGTGATAGACAATATTCTCATCATTTGTTATGGCACATAAAATGGTTTCTTCTATGACCACCATTTCATGGACTGCTACTTTCTTATTGGGTAAAATATGGAGTATCTGTTTCCTTAACTTTTTGAAAGATGAAATCAATAGTGAGATAACTCACATACTAGATTCTTACAATTCTTTTTGAAAATGCATTTTCAGGGTGCCTGGGTGGCTCAGTTGGTTAAGCCTCTGACTCTTGATTGCAGCTCAGGTCATGATCTCATGGTTCATGAGTTCAAGCTCCTCCCCCCACCCTTGCCCTCCCTCTGCCAAAACATCCAGCTCTGTGCTGACGCAGGGAGCCTGTTTGGGTTTCTCTCTCTCTGCCCTTCCTCTGCTCCTTCTGTCTCTCAAAATAAATAAACTTTAAAAAAAAAGTGCATTTTCGATAGTAAATGGAGTCAATTTTTTTGGAAGTTCTGCCTTTAGTAGAAAATGACTTCCAAGGGAGGTGGGCTTTGATGATGTCAGACAGATTGGGCTTAAAATCTTGTCTTACTTTCAGCAATTTAATTACTTTATCTGAATCTCAGTTTTACCACTTGAGAAATGCAGACAATTATATTTATTCAGTTTTTGCAAATATTTATTGAGTGCTTCTTAAGTTGTAGGAATTGTTTTCGGTTCTGGGGATATAGCAATGAGCAAACAAAAACTCAGCCCTCAAGGAGTTTATAGTCTACACTCCCATGGACGGTTTATGAAGATTAAATGAGACCTAATGTCAATTTCCTGGTTCAGAGCATCACATGGTGGATGCTCTATAAATGTCGGCTTCCTTATGCCTCCTTTTAATAGATGCTTCCTATCACTTCTAAAATTGATACTTTTAATTTGTTTAGCTCTTTGGCATTATTAGTTCAGTAGTCAGTGGTTTCCAAAGCAACAACAGCCGAGGCAGTATAATTAAGACATAAATCAATGTTACATTTTTGTCTGACATGCAGCAGTACTAGCAAGGTCTCTGCTGTGTTTGTTCCCAAATACCTCCCAAATCATCCGGAGAATCCCTGTGAGTGCCCCTACCTGCCTGTCTCCTCTTCATGGCATTCCTGCCACGTGTGGCTCCTGTTCCATGGCTGGGTGTCATGCTTCCCTCCCCTAAGTGCTTCTTACTTGATATTACCCATACTGGGATGGCAGTAGCATTGCTCTACTTGTGGTCAAACTCAGAGGGTGTGTATAGAATCCCTGCACCTTTCTTAGTTTTTTGGAACTAGGGCATGGGATGGACTGGCTTTATATTCTCAGTTCCCTTCAGTGACCTCAGCTTTTTACTTTGATCAAAATTTCTTTTCTTTTTCCTGAACGGTACGATGATTGTTTTTTTTTTTTCCCAGAATTCCTTCCCTCTTCTCAGATACATGGCTCCCTTCCTTTGCAAATGCCCATTTCTCTATTCCCCTGATTCTAATCTACATGTGAAGGGGCTACCATGGTTTTATATGTCACAGTTTCCTGAGCCCCAAATGATCTAGGGTGGCTACTGATGTGGGAAACAAAAGCAGAAGGAAATGGCAGATAGAACTAAATTTCCTTATAACCTGCAGCCCATTGGCAAATACTTGAGGCAGGCAGAGTAAAAGTTTCTCCAGGAACTCCCTACTGTCTTAATGCTAATGCTTTGCTAGAGGGAAAAACAACCTTAGCTTGACGACAGCTAGGCCTCCACTATCCTGGGAGTCTTCTTTAGCATTTTTCATGTAAGATTTTCATTCTCACTTGAAACTTCCCCTGGACTTTTTCTCCCCCAACTCCATAGTATATAACCAGTATCTCCTTATGGTCGTAGGCAGCTCTTCCTGCCCATGGGTCCTGTCCCCGTGCTTTAATAAAATCACCTTTTGGCACCAAAGACGTCTTGAAAAATTCTTTCTTGGCTGTCGGCTCTGGACCCTGCGAACCCCACTGTCACCCCAATACCTCATCAGCTACCTTTTAAATCACAGCACTGTGTCTACCTGGCCACAGTTACTAGGTCCAAGTGTGGCTATAAAATTGAAGAGTCCAAGATTTTAAATCCTAGGTTTTACTGCAGGAGTTTTTTGAGGTGAAACTGACAAAGAAAATTAAGTCCCCTGACAATAGTGAAGCTGTGGGATTGTTTGGAAGCCTTGCCTTCTCTCATTCAATGCACTGCTTGAAGAGTTAATTGAACAAATCAGGAGACTATAGATGCTGGAGAGGATGTGGAGAAACAGGAACCCTCTTGCACTGTTGGTGGGAATGCAAATTGGTGCAGCTGCTCTGGAAAGCAGTGTGGAGGTTCCTCAGAAAATTAAAAATAGACCTACCCTATGACCCAGCAATAGCACTGCTAGGAATTTATCCAAGGGATACAGGAGTACTGATGCATAGGGGCACTTGTACCCCAATGTTTATAGCAGCACTCTCAACAATAGCCAAATTATGGAAAGAGCCTAAATGTCCATCAACTGATGAATGGATACAGAAATTCTGGTTTATATACACAATGGAATACTACGTGGCAATGAGAAAGAATGAAATATGGCCTTTTGTAGCAACGTGGATGGAACTGGAGAGTGTTATGCTAAGTGAAACAAGCCATACAGAGAAAGACAGATACCATATGGTTTCACTCTTATGTGGATCCTAAGAAACGTAACAGAAACCCATGGGGGAAGGGAAGGAAAAAAAAAAAAAAAAGAGGTTAGAGTGGGAGACAGCCCAAACATAAGAGACTGTTAAAAACTGAGAACAAACTGAGGGTTGATGGGGGGTGGGAGGGAGGAGAGGGTGGGTGATGGGTATTGAGGAGGGCACCTTTTGGGATGAGCACTGGGTGTTGTATGGAAACCAATTTGACAATAAATTTCATATATTAAAAATAAATAAATAAATAAATAAATAAATAAATAAATAAATAAATAAATAAAGTTCAAAAAAAAAAAAAAAAAGAGTTAATTGATAGGTATTTCCACCCCCACCATTGCTTGGGTGGCCTTAACCTTTGTCTTAGTCAGTTTGGGCCGCTAACAAATTACCATAGACTGGTTTTTAAAAACAACAGACATTTATTTCCCACAATTCTGGAGACTAGAAGTCCAAGATCAGGGTGCCAACCTGGTCAGGTTCTGGTGAGAGCTCTCTTTGGGGTTGCAGACTACAATTTTCTCATTATTCCCTCACATGGCAGAGAGGGCTAGCTAGCTCTCTGGCCTCTTCCTCTTTTTTATTTTTTGATGCTTATTTATTTATTTTGAGAGAGAGAGAGAGATGTGTGCACACATGTTATGGAAGGGCAGAAAGAGAGAGGGAGAGAGAGAATCGCAAGCAGGTCCCATGCTGTCAGTACAGAGCCCAATGCGGGGCTTGAACTCACGAACGATGAGATTATGGCCTGAGCAGAAATGAAGAGTCAGATGCTTAACTGACCGAGCCACCCAGGTGCCCCTCTCTGGGCTCTTCTTATGGGGGCACTAATTCCATTCATGGGCGTCCACCCTCATGACCCAGTTGTCTTCCCAAGGCCCCACCTCCAAATACCATCACATTGAGATTCAGGTTTTGACTTATGAATTTGGGGGGACACAAATATTCAGTCTATCACAACCCCTGAGGTACAGGTTTTTTCCAACATGCCTAGGAAGACATTTCTGGATTTATGATTCATTGTAGATATGCAGCCCAGTTTCTTACCACATAGTATTTACTTTTCAGAACATCCTGTGAGAAAATTGGGGGAGATACAATTTCATACAATCTCAGTCTCTCTCTCTCTTTCTCTCACTCTCTCTCAGACAATGAGATTAAAAGCGGCAACATGTTTTGTCCAATATCAACTGAAAGGGCGGGCCTACTCCGGCCAACTCCATCTTGTTCTGTGTCCTTCACCTTGACCACGCCTCCTCCCCTTGAGTAACCTCCCGCTCACCTGCCTAACAGGACTCGGACCCTTCCCCAGCCAGTCGGCTGAGGCCACAGCCATTACCTCACCAACTGCCCCTAGGCCCCAATAAAACCTTTGTCCTTTTGAAACTTGCTCTCTCTCCCTGGTATCTCACCGCTTCGTCAGTGCACGTAGGGGATTGAGCTCGAGCTAGCTCGAATAAAGGCTCTTTTGCTTTTACATCGGACTCGGCTCCCTAGTGGTCTTTGGGGATCACGAATTCTGGGCATAACATCGACATTTGTTGCAAAGCCAAAATTCCTGATGTTCAATGTAATGCCCCCGATTTCGAACCCGAGAGACCACCACGGAGCCGATACCGATGCAAACGCACGAGGGTTTATTTGCAAGCTCGAGCTTGGGCCCAATCATATCCGACACAGTGCAGCAGGGACTTGGACCCCTAGGTTAAAAGGCGTAGCAGTTTTATAGGGGCCAGTGGCCAATGAGATTGTAACACACACAGAAAGTTGCATAGTCATGCCAGTCCACATGCAGGTGGCCAATTGAATTACAATGTACTCTATAGTAACTGTTTGAACTAGCCTATCACTCTGGTCAGATTTGGCCTGCAAGTTTGGCGGGCAAAAGGCGGGGTTTACATTCTTTGGCGGTTAGGGGTTCTGCATTCCTATATGAGCCGGTTTCCAGTAAGGGTGTGCTCAGAGGCTTGACTAGGGTGGGGGAGTGTCTTAAGCAATAAGTAGGTCATTGGGGGTTATACATGAGATGGTGGGTGTAGCACAAAATGGAGTTAGTCTTGCTCTGCTTGTCCAGGGGTAGGGGATTTTTGTTAAATTCCTTGGGTCCCACTTTCAATGTCCTTTCCCCTATTGTATAAAGACTCTACCACTTTTATAATTTTCGTTAGCAAAATATTCTCCAAATCTGTTGCTTGATATTGACACGAAATTGTATGAAAAGGAAAAAAAAATCATTCTTTAATATTTTATAATTTATTTATTTACTTACATACTTATTCAATTTAAAACCAAGTTAGTTAACATATAGTGTAATAATAAATTCAGGAATAGAACTTAGTGGTTTATCACTTACATATAACACCCAGTGCTCATCCCAACAAGTGTCCTCCTTAATGCCCCTTACCCCTTTAGCCCTTACACCCACCAAAAACCCTGCCAGCAACCCTTAGTTTGTTCTCTGTATTTAAGAGTCTCTTATGGTTTGTCTCCCTCTCTGTTTTTATATTAGTTTTGGTTCCCTTCCCTTACGTTTATCTGTTTTGTATCTTAAATTCCACATATGAGTGAAATCTCATGATATTTGTCTTTCTCTGATTGACTTCTTTCACTTAGCATAATACACTCTAGTTCCATCCATGTTGTTGCAAATGGCAAGATTTCATTCTTTTTGATTGGCAAGTAATATTCCATTGCATATATATATGTGTATATATATATATATATATATATATACACGTATACGTGTATATATACGTATATATATATACACGTATATACATATACGTGTATATATATGTATATATACACGTATACGTATATATATATGTATACGTATACACATATATATATACACACACATATACATATACCACATATTCTTTATTTATTGACAGTCAATGGACATTTGGGCTCTTTCCATACTTTGGCTATTGTCAAAAGCACTGCTATAAACACTGGGGTTCATGTGCCCCTTCAAATCGGCACTCTTGGGGCTTTGGATAAATACCTAGTAGTGCCATTGCTGGGTCATAGGGTAGTTCTATATTCTTATATTTTTGAGGAACCTCCATATTTTTTTCCAGAGTGGCTGCATCAGTTTGCATTCCCACCAGCAGTGCAAAAGAGATCCCCTTTCTCTGCATTCTTGCCAACATCTGTTATTGCCTAAGCTGTTGATTTTAGCCATTCTGACAGGTGTGAGGTGGTATCTCATTGTGGTTTAATTTGTATTTCCCTGATGATAAGTGAGCATTTTTCCATGTGTCTGTTAGCCACCTGGATGTCTTCTTTGGAGAAGTGACTGTTCTTGTCTTTTGCTTATTTCTTCACTGGATTATTTGATTTTGGGTGTTGAGTTTGATAAGTTCTTTATTGATTTTGGATACTAACTCTTTATCTGATATGTCATTTGCAAATATCTTCTCCCATTCTGTTGGTTGCCTTTTAGTTTTGCTGATTGTCTCCTTTGCTGTGCAGAAGATTTTTATTTTGATGAGGTCCCAATAGTTCGTTTTTGCTTTTGTTTCCCTTACTTCTGGAGACATGTCAAGTAAGAAGTTGCTGTGGCCAAGGTCAAAGAGGTTGTTGCCTGTTTTCTCCTCGAGGATTTTGATGGCTTCCTGTCTTACATTTACTTCTTTCATCCATTTTGAGTTTATTTTTGTGTATGGTGTAATAAAGTGGTCCAGATTCATTCTTCTGCATGTCACTGTCCAGTTTTTCCAGCACCATTTGCTAAAGAGATTGTCTTTTTTCCATTGGATGTTCTTTCCTGTTTTGTCGAAGATTACTTGGGCATACGTTTGTGGGCCCATTTCTGGATTCTTTATTCTGTTCTATTGATCTGTGTGTCTGTTTTTGTGCCAATACCATACTGTCTTGATGATTACAGCTTTGTAATACAGCTCAAAGTCTGGAATTGTGATGCCTCCAATTTTGATTTGCTTTTTCAGGACTGCTTTGGCTATTTGGCATTTTTTCTGGTTCCATACAAATTTTAGGATCATTTGTTATAGCTCTGTGAAGAACGTTGGTGTTATTTTGACAGGCATTGCATTCAGTATGTAGATTGATTTAGGTAGTATTAACATTTTAACCATATTTGTTCTTCTAATCCATGAGCATGGAATGTTTTTCCATTTTTTTGTGTCTTCTTCAATTTCTTTTGTAAGCTTTCTATAGTTTTCAGTGTATAGATTTTTTACCTCTTTGGTTAGGCTTATTACTAGGTATTTTATGGGTTTTGGTGCAGTTGTAAATGGGATCGATTCCTTGAGTTCTCTTTCTGCTGCTTCATTATGGTGTATAGAAATGGAACTGATTTCTGTACATTGATTTTATATCCTGTGATTTCGCTAAATTCATGTTCAATTCAAGCAGTTTTGTGGTGGAGTCTTTTGGGTTTGCCACATACAATATCAGTGAAAGTTTGACTTCCTCCTTGCCTATTTGGATGCCTTTTATTTCTTTGTGTTGTCTGATTGCTGAGACTAGGCCTTCCAACACTATGTTGAATAACAATGGTGAGAATGGATATCCTTGTTGTGTTCCTCACCTTAGGGGAAAAGCTCTCAGTTTTTCCCCATTGAGGATGATATTAGCGTTGGGTCTTTCATATATGGCTTTTAACATCTTGAGGTATGATCATTCTACCCCTACTTTCTTGAAGGTTTTTATCTAGAAAGGATGCTGTATTTTGTCAAATGTCTCTGTATTTATTGGGAGAATCATGTGGTTCTTGTCCTTTCTTTTATTGATGTGATGTATCACATTGAGTGTTTTGTGGATATTGAACCAGCCCTGCATCCCAGGCATAAATCCCACTTGGTCGTGGTGAACAGTTTTTTAATGTATTGTTGCATCTGGTTGACTACTATCTTGTTGAGAATTTTTGCATCCATGTTCATCAGGGAAATTGGTCTGTAGGTCTTCTTTTTACTAGGGTCTTTGGTTTTGGAATCAAGGTAATCTGGCCTCGTAGAATGAGTTTGGAAGTTCTCCTTCCATTTCTACTTTTTGGAACAGCTTCAAAAGAATAGGTGTTAACTCTTCTTTAAATGGTAGAATTAAAACTTGGTAGAATTCCCCTGGAAAGCCATCCAGCCCTGGACTCTTGTTTGTTGGGAGATTTTGGATTACTGCTTCAATTTCTTTACTGGTTATGGATCTGTTCAAATTTTCTATATCTTTCTGTTTCAGTTTTGGTAGTTTATATGTTTCTAGGAATTTGTCCATTTCTTCGATTGCCCAATTTGTTGGCATATAATTGCTCATTATTATTATTATTTGTATTTCTTCTTCTTATTGTTTGTATTTCTGTGGTGTTGGTTGTGATCTCTCCTCTTTCATTTGTGATTGTATTTACTTGGGTCCTTTCCTTTTTCTTTGTGATCAAACTGGCTAGGGGTTTATCAATTTTGTTAATTCTTTTAAGGAACCAGCTCCTGGTATCATTGATCTGATTAACTGTTTTTTTTTTAAATTTCTATATCATTGATTTCTACTATAATCTTTATTATTTCCCTTCTTCTGCTGTTTTTGAGCTGTTTTTGCTATTCTTTTTCCAGTTGTTTTAGGTGTAAGGTTAGGTTGTGTATTTGAGGCCTTTCTTCCTTCTTTAGGAAGGCCTGGATTGCTGTGTACTTACCTCTTATGACCGCCTTTGCTGCACCCTAGAGCTTTTGAGCTTTTGTGTTTTTATTGGCTTCCATGTACTTTTAAATTTCCTCTTTAATTTCTTGGTTAACCAATTCATTCTTTAGTAGGATGTTCTTTAATTTCCAAGTATTCATGGTCTTTCCAAATTTTTAAAGTGGTTGATTTTGAGTTTCATAGCATTGTGGTCTGAAAATATGCAAGGTATGATCTCAATTTTTGTAGTTGTTGAGGGTTGATTTGTGACCCAGTGTGTGATCTATTCTGGAAAATGTTCCCTGTGCATTTGAGATGAATGTGTATTCTGTTGCTTTAGGATGAAATATTCTGAATATATCTGTTAAGTCTGTCCAGTCCAGTATGTCATTCAAAGCCATTGTTTCCTTGTTGATTTTCTGCTTACATATCTGTCCATTGTTGTAAGTGGGGTGTTGAAGTTCCTTACTATTATGGTATTATTATCAATGAGTTTCTTTATGTTTGTGATACTTGATTTATATATTTGGGTGTTCTTGTATTGGGGACATAAATGTTTATAATTGTTAGATCTTCTTGGTGGATAGACCCCTTAATTATGTTGTAATATCCTTCTTCATCATCTCTTGTTATAGTCCTTATTTTAAAATCTAGTTTGACTTTTACAAGTATGGCTACTCCAGCTTTCTTTTTTTTTTTTAATTTTTTTTCAACGTTTATTTATTTTTGGGACAGAGAGAGACAGAGCATGAACGGGGGAGGGGCAGAGAGAGAGGGAGACACAGAATCTGAAACAGGCTCCAGGCTCTGAGCCATCAGCCCAGAGCCTGACGCGGGGCTCGAACTCACGGACCGCGAGATCGTGACCTGGCTGAAGTCAGACGCTTAACCAACTGCGCCACCCAGGCGCCCCAACTCCAGCTTTCTTTTGATGACCATTAGCATGAGAGATTGTTCTCCATCCCTTTACTTTCAATCTGCAGGTGTCTTTAGGTCCAAAATGAGTCTCTTATAAGCAGCATGTAGATGGGTCTTGTTTTCTTATAACCATTCTTATAACCTATGTCTTTTGTTTGGAGCGTTTAGTCCATTGATATTTAGAGTGAGTACTGAAAGATATGAATGTAACACCATTGTGTTGCCTGTTGAGTTGGTGTTTCTGGTGGTGTTCTCTGGTCCTTTCTAGTCTTTGTTGCTTTTGGTCTTTTTTGCTTTGTTTTGTTTTGTTTTTTCTTTTCTCAACCCAAAGGGTCCCCCTTAAAATTTTTTGCAGGGCAAGTTTAGTGGTCACAAACTCCTTTATTTTTTGTTTGTCTAGGAAACTCTTCCTCTCTCATGCTATTTTGAATGACAGCCTTGCTGGATAAAGAATTCTTGGCTGCATATTTTTCTGATTCAGCACCTTGAATATATCCTGCCACTCCTTTCTGGCCTGCCGTGTTTCTGTGGCTGGTTCTGCTGTGAACTTGATCTGTCTTCCCTTATTGATTAAGGACTTTTTTCCCTTGTTGCTTTCATCATTCTTTCCTTGTCTGTGTATTTTATTAATTTGATTATATGCCTTGTTGATGGTTGGTTTTGTTGAAAAGAGTGGGGGTTCTTTTAATTCTTGGATTTTGATGTCTGTGTCCTTCCCCAGGTTCGGAAAGTTTTTTTGCTATGATTGGCTCACATGAACTGTCTGCCCCTTTCTCTCTCTCTTCATCTTCTGGGACTCCTCTGATTTGGATGTTATTCCTTTTTAATAAGTCACTGAGTTATCTAATTCTTATATCTTGCTCTTTTGCCTTAGTTTTCCTCTTTTTTTTCTGCCTCATTATTCTACATAATTTTATCTTCTAAATCACTAATTCCCTACACTACTTCATTCATCCTTGCCATCATTGCATTCATTCAAGGTTGCATCTTGGTTATAGCATTTTAAATTTTGTTTTACCTAGATTTTATGTCTTTTATTTCCACAGAAAGAGATCCCTTGCTTTTTTTCAACCCCAGCTGGTATTCTTATTATCGTGGTTCTAAATTCTAGTTTTGACATCTTGCTTATGTCTGTGTTGATTAAGCCTCTGGCTGTCATTTCTTCCTGTTATTTTTTTAGGGGTGAATTCCTTCATTATGTCATTTTGGGGGAAGAAAAAAATAAAAAATACAAAAACTAAAAACAAAACAAAAAGTCAAACAAAGGAAACTAGATCCTAGGTTGTTTTGGTCTGCTTGTTAAAAGAAGGTTGATAGAATAGAGGAAACAGGGAAATAAAAGAAAAAAATGTAAGGAAAAATTTTTAAATTAAAAAAATTATATAATAAATAGAATAAATGAAATAAAGATAATAAAATAGAATTAAAATTAAAAAAAAACAAAAAATAAAGTAAAAAAAAAATAAAATTTTCTTTCTGTATCCAAGAATGAGGAAGAAATGGAAGAAAGAAAAAAAAAGAAAAAAAAAAACAATTTAAGCAAAAACAGAACAAGGAACAAATAAATGAACCAGCAAACATAATGAAACCCAAATAAAGTTACATCCAGATTCCCCTCGAGCTGAAACTATGAAGTCCTCTGTAGTCCATACAGTAAGCAGGTGGTGTGACTTGTGCTCGTTTTCTAGGTGATGTGCTTGGAGAGTTCAGCTCATTGGGGCTTGGTGTAATGGCTCTGTTCTCCACTAGGTGGTGCTGGTTAGCTTCGTGGGGTGGATCAGTGTGGTGTGCACACAGGAGAGGTGGAAATGGCTTCACTCAGCTCCCTAGTCTCTGGCATAGGAACTTCCGGCTCTCATCGACCTCGGATCAAGCACCCTTCCTTTGTCTCAAGTCTCCACTCACTCCCTGCTTCTAGTTTGTCCATGTCTAAGCTGTCTGCCTGCCAGGTGGCACCTCGCTCCAAAGTTTTATCTCAGATGGGGTTGTGTTCTCTACACTTCAGAGACCCCTGTGGCTTGGACCTGCACTGACTCTGGGGAGGGTCTCACAGAGCAATGGCTGGGTGCAGGCTTGCTCCAGAAAATGTTCGTGTAATCATATAGTGGCAGAGGTTCAGAGATTATGGCAAATCATAACACAGAGCTGGTGCCAGATTTCACCTCACTCTGGCACCTTTGTCCCAATACAAGCAGACATGGCTGCTCTCCAGGGTCTTCTGGGACCTTTGCCTGCGGGAAGGCCATATTGCCTCTACCAAATGCACTCCAAGCAGTGGAACCACTTTTCCCCATGTGGTACATGGGCCCCTCAGACCCTGCTGCCTGCTTTTGGGGATTCTCCCTGCTTCCTCACCAGAGCACTGCCAGGCACTGAGCTCTGGAACTTCAGACTCTACACTCCACTGTTTGTAGACTCCTGGTGGTATTGAAACTTTCTCTTTTCTCTCCATCAGTGGTTTTGGGGAACAGATTTCTTGCTCAATCTTTTGTGAGGGTTTTTACTCTTTCTTTCTCTCCAGCTACTTTTGGGGGAGTGCTTTTCTTGCACAATCCCGATTTGCCTCCCCCTCCCCCTCCCCCTCTTCTTTTCTTTCTCCTCTCTCCACAAAAATAGCTCCCTACCCTCTGCGGTGTTTCTCTCCCCCAGTTCACCTCTCTGCACTGTGTACCTGCTGAGTTCTGTGGCTCAAGTTATGCAGATTGTTGCATTAATCCTCAGATCAATTTCCTAGGTGTTCAAAATAGTTTGGTGCTGATCTAGCTGTGTTTCAGGGACAAGACAAGCTCAGGGTCTCCATGCTGCACCACCATCTTAACTCCTTAAGACCCTTAACTTACAGGGTCTCCTGTAGCTCATCATTTTTTAAAACATTATCTAAGTTCTTCCTTAACGTTTTCTTCCCTTGGCTTGTAGGTTTCCCAACATATTTCTTGATTCACTATGCTGCTCCTCATCTGTCTCTCACCAATACCTGGTGATCTCTTGGAGGTTCTGTCTCCTATTTGTGTTTATGTTACTGGTTATTAGTGACTGCATACCTGGGTATATAGGTGCCTGAGGTCTTGAGGTTATTTTTGGATTGCTTTAAGCTTGTGCTTCCTCACATCAGAGGATAATATTTGGGGGGAAAATCCAGGCCTTCCAAACGGTGGAAGAGAGAAAGTATAGAAAGAGGAGTAGGAAGGATGACAAAGAAAACTCCCCTTACCACAGGTATGCTTTTCTTTGCAGAAGGCTGGCTTTGTGTGGTCCTCAGCAGCAGTCACTCCCTTTTCTTACTCTTCTCATTGGCCTATTCTGCTAGGTCTGAAGGTGTTTGTGAAGTCAGATTGCAGATATTGTACCCACATAACCACCTTCCCTTTGTTTCCGGGTCACAGGCACTTACCCCAACCCAAGACAGACTCAGGCTAGTTTAAGCAGACAGAATAGGTCAATAGTGAAGGGGGATATGGTTTTTTAAACTTACGGAATGTCAGGGAGCTCTTCCTAGTCATATTTGAGGGCTTTAGTATCCCTCTTGGGTTCACTGATTTTCTACTCTTGCTTTTTTTTGATGTTTATTTATTTTTGAGACAGAGAGAGAGAGAGACAGCAAGTGAGCGCACAAGCAGGGGAGGGGCAGAGAGAGAGAGAGAGAGAGGGAGACACAAAATCTGAAGCACGTTCCAGTTCTCTGAGCTGTCAGCATGACGTGTCAGCATGAACCGTGAGATCATGACCTGAACTGAAATTGGACGCTTAACTGACTGAGCCACCTAGGCGCCCCTCTACTATTGCTTTTTTCTGCAACTGTGAACAATATTCTTATACAAGAGTATTTCTGAGTGAAAGAACACTCTGTATAAGTATTGAACTAGTCAGTTTGGGGTTTTAGAATAGGTCCTAAAATCCCTAACTCCCTCATTTCCATATTTCCATGTATGAACTTTTTTAAAAAGTTTATTTATTTAGGTAATCTCTACACTCAATGTGGGGCTCGAACTTACAACCTCAAGGTGAAGAGTTGCATGCTCCTCCAACGGAGCCAGCCAAGTACTCTCTCCATATGTGAACTTAATTATCCTTCCTTTGAATGATAACAGGAGTTAGTGGCTTGCTTCTTACAAATAGAAGATGACAGAAATGATGATGTATGATGTATAAAATTGGGACACAAAAGGCATTGTGACTCCCCTTTGTTTTCTTTTTGGATCATCTACTTTGAGGAAAGCCTGTTTGCCTACTCAAGCAGCCCTATGGAAGGAATCATGGCTAAAAACTGAGGCCTCCTGCCAATAGTCATGTGAGTCATCTTGAAGTGGACCGACCAGCCACAGTCAGGCCTTCAGATGGTTGCAGCCCTCACTGACATCTTGGCTGCAATCTCATGAGAGTTCCTGAGCCAGACCACCCAGTTAAGCCACCCCTGAATGCCTGACCATACAAATGGCAATCACTACAATAGGAAATGTTCGTTGCTTCAATTCATTTGGGGGAAATTTGTTATGTAGCGATAGATAAACAGATTTTTGGTCATACTTGTTTGGGCTTGATTAGATGCCAGTATCCTGGATTTTGAGTTGATGACATAAAAGGATGAGGCTTTTAAGGGATCTTGGGAGGTGAGTCCATTTTGCATATGGGAGAAATGTAAATAATTTCTGACCTGAAGACCACTGTGGAAGTTTTAAATATGTCCATAGTTTTTTTTGAGGCTCCTTTCTTTAAAGGTAGGGCCAAATTCTCCTTCCCCAGCAATAAATAACTAATAACAGTTAAGTGCTTCAAGGGTGGATTTATGGATTTGCAACCTGTGCAGTTGTAGGAGCCCCTTGCTCAGAGGTGCCCTGAACTTGGCTTAATACTCAGTGGTTGCATTTGAAATCCTCAATAATTTTTGAGCAAGGTGACCCACATTCTAATTTTAATTCTAACTGGGACCCATGGATTATGTGGCTATTCCTGAGCTGCTGCTTCTCCTCTGGCCTTGAGGTCACTGGTCTTTCTTGATAGTTGGCCTTATTTCTATCCTTGTGAGCTCACTTTTCACCATCTTGGGAATATGGGAAATGACTATTCACTTCACTTCACTTCACTTCTAGGAAAAACCTGATTTTCTCCTGGTCCCTTGAGCCATCAGCCCAAGTGATTCCACAGTGATTCTATACAGTTCTGAGGTGAAGAAAGTTAGTGAATGTCCATGGTCAGTGTCCTCTGGTCCCAAGTGGTCCTTCCTGAGCTCAGGTGGCACTTCACTTAGCCATTCCTGATTCTCCCCATCTCTTCTCAGCCTGTTCCTTTATGAGGCCACAGAGCATCTGAACACCTGTTGTTTCTTTTTTTTTCTCCAGTTCTTTTACCTCCCTCTTCTCCAGGGATGACACCTTTCTTCACTTTCTTGGAAGAACCGTTCCAAGTTTCTGAACCGTATCATTCTTTGATAACATTAAAATTTCGCTTAATTACAGTTAAGTATTATTTGTATTCAGGTTGGACACATTCGTAGATCCATGATATTTTCGGGAGGGTGGGGAAGAAGAAGAGACTTGAGTTCTTGTGGGCTAGCAATTCACTCTTTTTGAGAATGCTCAGAGCTTCCCCACAATGTCAAGAAATGGGGCAGCTCCTGAATTGATACTGTTTTTGGCTCCTGAATAGCTGCTCCATTGACTAATAGCACTCAGGCAGGGATTTGTAGTGTGAATGTTTTCCTCAGTCTGGTCTCAGTGTTGTAGAATTTCCTACACATGCTCAGAAACACTGCAAACATCATAAAGCCAGAGCTTAGGCTGTTATTTTATCCTCAGCACTTTTTACTATGACCAATGCAGTTTCACCTGCAAAATGTTAACTTGGGGGCTGTTTGCTACTCAGAGTCTGTTTGGAATACTTGCAGTCATGACTCACTTTTTTGGTTGATCCAACTATAAGCCATCTGATTTCCTCTTCAGAGCAAGGTAGCTAGAAAATAGGACATAACTGCAGAGGTGAGGGTATTGTTTAAACTTGCCTCTCTCTCTTAGGGTTATTCCTAATCTCCTTTGACATGGAGGTGCCAGGATGATATTTGGGTACACACTAGGAAAAGACTCAGAGGAACTTAGCAGCTTTTGGAGATGAGAGAGGATTGAGGGACCCATTAAACCGTGTAGAATTCATCCAAATTTCCACTAGGGGCAGTTTGGCCTTAATTAGGTCAATATATATTTAGGCCCACATGTAGGATAGAACCTTATTATTTTAGCTAGCGTAGTGGCAGACAGAGAGATGCATTTCTCAGATCCCCCTTCCAAATAGGACTTGTTGCTCAGTAGTAAGAAGTGTGGCTCACTGGTATTCTCCTGCTGTTTACCTCTTCAGGTCCACCTCAGCCTGTGAGCAGGGACTCCCCTAATGGACAATCTTGCTTCAAAGGTTCTTACTGGACAAACAAAGAGTTTGTCCAAAATGCATTATGGTCTCCTATCTCCCCTTGCCCAATCCTACTTTTTCCCTTTTCTTTTCATGGGTATTACTCCTCAATCTGCATTCTTAACTCTTGTCTCAGCACCTGCTTCCCAGAGGACCCCACTGACACAGGGGTTCCAGGAGTGCTAGAAGGAAACAGGTGGTAAGATGAGGTTTGGGGCTTGGATCATTCATTGCCTGATTGGCAATGAGAATCCTATCCTAGGTGGTATGTGGGGGGCACAGATTAGTGTCTGGTATAAGATGCTGGCCCAACTGCAAAATCTTTCTCTGGTGAATTGAAAGAATGTTCTAGTGCAATGGTTTAGGAATTTGAAAAGTACAAGAGAAAACAATTCAGGAAAGTGGAAAATGGAATTGGCTTGTTATTAAGTAGCACTGATGCTTGTTAGAGGGATAATGAGAAGCTGAAGGCAGTTAAAAATTGATAACTAAGGAGATAAAAAGTCCTTTTTGGTAGCTTAAAAAGATGCCATGCTCTTCAGCGTGGGGAGAGAAGACACATACCAAACTCAGGGTTAAATAGAGTCCAGAGCTTCAAACATAACTGGTTATGCAGCTGAAGCAGGTCTGTTATGCCAAAGTCAGGATCCTGGTTGAGAAAACTGTCCTTATCCTAACATATGGCATGGGGTGGAGGGTAATCTGGTACCTGTATTCCAGATGTTGGCTCTCCAAACTCCTCTGAATTCTTAGAGCTTTCAGAGGTGGTTCCTTTCTCTGTGAAGAGCTAATACACACTCCTTTCATGTGAGAAGCCATTGCTGGCCATTCTTCTGTCAGGTAACAGGCTTCTCCCCAGCATCATCAAGATATAGCCCCACCTCTTTTCTTGGATGTTTGGCCTACAACTAGGGTTAAATCACAGCATGTCCCAATTGGGGATGTCCTGGGTCTGATAAGAAAGGAGTGGTATTATACTCTAAAGGGGTTACAAGATCTAGTCAGCATGTGTTGACAGGAGCTAGGGGAGTACCCATGGTACTGCATTTTGAGGGTTCTTGAGGGACCAAAACATAACATTGGGTAAGAAGAGTTTATTGGCTTGGAGGCACTTTTTAAAAATGTTTACTTGTTTTAGAGAGAGAGAGGACACATGATCAGAGGAAGGGCCAAGAGAGAGGGGGAGAGAGAGAATCCCAAGCAGTCTCTGTGCTGCCAGCACAGAGCCAGATGTGGGGTTCAATCTCACAAACCATGAGATCATGACTTGAGCTGAAATCAAGAGTCAGACACTTAGCTGACTGAGCCACCCAGGCGCCTCTTGGAGGCACTTTCTTGTGACAGATGATATGCCACCTTGGTAAAGACTCCAGGGCAGAGACTCACTGCTAGGATGGCTCCCAGAAGCAAGAGAAAAGGATGGCCCGTGCCGAGTAAAGTACAAATGCCAGAATTGATTTTGCAGATAGCAGAAGAAGGAAACAAAAGTCTCAGGGAAGTGGACTTGCGGGAGTGGAGATGTTATGTGAGGCCAGAGAATCCACCAGAGGATTATGTTCTATGGGAAGGGGCAGAGGACACGCATTGTTTTCCAAGGCTATCAGGAAGGCACTTGTAAAAGGTATACCAGCACCATTAAGTATTTCAGTATTTGCAGATCAGACCTGATAGTGAGAGCAGCTTTCACAGAACTTAACTCATTGATAGCAATGAGATTTTGAAGGTGCCATGTTACGCATTCAGGAATGGTGCTTAGGCCCATATACTTGGTGACATGAAGGGCTGCCATCTTTGAATGGAGTCCAAAACAAGAAAGACATTGCAACACGTTCAAGTTGCAGCACAAGCAGCCCTGTTTCTTGGGCTATTTGATCTGACAAACTCTTTTAGAGGAAGAATAAAAATGCAGACCCCTGTTTCTGGAGCAAAGCCACAGCACCTTTGGCAAAACAGCTCTTGACATCCCAGTAGTGCCTTCTAAACACAGAAAACTTGGTCACGGGACCGCTAAGTAACTGTAAGTTCAGAACTTCCCATCATCTGTAAGGTCTTATTGAGCTACCAAGTCATAAAATCAGGTGTACCCAGCAGCATTCCACTGTAAGTTGGAAGCAGTATGTCTATGACCTACAACAAGGAAGACCAGAGGGCACAAGCAACCTACATGAGTTAGGTAGCCCAAAGCCCAGTGGTACTCACCAGAGTTGCATCAGCAGCCCTTTGTTGACCACAAATTTGTGGTGTTGAACATATCACATCACCCAGAAGCAGTGGCTTAGTAGAATGTGGGAACAACCTGCTGAAGGTGCAGCTGACGCACAGGTCAGAGGCAACACTCTGGGGCCATGGTGCCATCCTTCAGGGTGGAGCACACACACAATTATTAGAGCCGTCTATGTGGGGCTTGTCCCCCAAAGAAAGAATACATAGATCCAGGAACCGATTAAAGAAGATGGATTGAAATATGTTTTTATAATGATTTATTTAAAAGAAGGAGGCTTATTAAGCAAATCATTGGTTAAAAGGGAAATGTTTATCCAATGACAATGAGGAATATTTGCCTGGTATCACTAGAGTGTTAAATATATACATGCCTTTTGTTCCCGGATTATTTACATTTTGCATTCAGTTAAGAGAGTGTCTAATGTACCAGAAGTAATGCAAAAGGATTTAAAGTATAGTTTCTGAAAGAAATAAAATTTTATTTCTCAAACTATGTTGTAAAAGTGAGATTTCACTGATACAAGACTACAGCCCTGTGAATTTCTGAATTAGATGGAAAATGAAGACTCTGGGACTCCCTCCCTGGTAACTAACTGCAATCCTGCTCATGCTTTCTCTCTTCTTCTTCCCTCCACTGCCCACTCAGAAACCCCATCTAAAGACCTGTTCTTATCAAGAGGCTTTCTCTGATTGCTCAGACATGGAAGTGACATGTCTCATGTCTTCATTCTTGCAAACCTGTTCCACATATCTGGCATTTAGTTAGAAAACATTTTATTTATAAGTTGGAGTATCTCTCTTCTCTTCCAATAAATTTAATTTTTTTTAGTGTTTTTATTTTATTTTTGAGAGAGAGAGAGAAACAGAGCATGAGTGGGGAAGGGGCAGAGAGAGGAGGACACATTGAATCTGAAGCAGGTTCCAGGCTCAGAGCTGTCAGCATGTTATGCCCAGAATTCGTGATCCCCAAAGACCACTAGGGAGCCGAGTCCGATGCAAAAGCAAAAGAGCCCTAATTCGAGCTAGCTCGAGCTCAATCCCCTACGTGCACTGACGAAGCGGTGAGATACCAGGGAGAGAGAGCGAGTTTCAAAAGCACAAAGGTTTTATAGGGGTCTGGGGGCAGTTGGTGAGGTAATGGCTGTGGCCTCAGCTGATTGGCTGGGGAAGGGTCAGAGTCCTGTTCCTCAGGTCGCTGGGTGTGTTTTGATCAGGAAGTTTGAACTGGTGAGCAGGAGGTTACTCAAGGGGAGGAGGCGTGGTCTGAGATTTCTGCGATTTTCCCGGAAAAGGGGCCATGTCGGGGACATAGTCACTCAAGGTGGAGGACACAGAGCAAGATGGAGTCGGCCGGTGTAGGCCCGCCCTTTCAAGCACAGAGCCTGACGCGGGGCTCAAACTCAAGAACTGTCAGATCATGACCTGAGCTGAAGTTGGATGCTTAACCTACTGAGCCACCCAGGCACCCCCTCAAATCAGTTTTAAGTGCTTCAAAGCCAGGACTGTGTTTCATTTACATATCTATCTATCTATCTATCTATCTATCTAGATGCACACACACACACACACACACACACATATATATATACATAAATTTTTTAAATGTTTATTTATTTTGAAAAGAGAGAGACAGAGTGTGAGTGGGGGAGTAGTAGGGAGCGAGGCAGTCACAGAATCCCGGGCTCCAGGCTCTGAGTTAACAGCAGCAAGCCGGACAAAGGGCTTGAACTCAACAAGCCCTGAGATCATGACCTGAGCCGAAATTGGACATTTTACTGACTGAGCATCCAGGTGCCCCTCATTTATATTTTTGCCACTTTGTATCTGGTCAGTGTCTGAGAGAGAGAAAACACTCAATACACGTAATTTACTTTTCTTGTTTGTAGCACCCATTCATTTGCCTATAACATGGACCAGAAAGGAGCTTTGTTTTTTAAAGGAAAGATTTCACTTAATCATTATTCAATTGTTTCAAGCCTACCTTTGTTAGTATGCAGATGTACAACCTTAGCTAGCTCACTTTACCTCTCTGGCCGTTCGTTCCTCATTTGTAAATTAAGGAAAGTAGGTTATATAATTAAAATCAACTAACATTTACTGAATACTTCCCATGACCCAGGCTCCTGATTAAGTAATTTATATGTACTATTTTATTCACTTCTCATTTTCTAGAAGAGAATTCCCTAGTTAAAAACTTTTTAATTGATTGCCCACAACCATCAGCTAATAAGTAGTAGGGTTGGGCTCAAATCCAGTCCTGAATGACTAATAAACCCATGCTCCTAACTGCTACACTATGTTGCCTCAGTTTAAAAGCTGGTAAACTGCTAGAGCTTTTTCCAACTCTAGAATTTCATGAGTCTAGGAGCTCCAAGGTGGACCAAGTGAACATCATCTTTCTGTATGTAGTGGCTTCCTGAACACAGAGAGAAGAGAGCTCTAGAGTTTTATGAACACATCACTTTTGGGTCTTTTTTGTTTTTTAGGCCTTTAGGAAACATTAGACAATTGCTACACATAGAAAGGCTAAGTGTTAGCAGAACTGTAAAGAACTAGAATGCCTAAATGTATTATTAGTTTGACTCAGGGTCACACATGGACTCTTTTTTTTTTTTTTTTTTTGTCAGAGAGAGAGAGAATCCTCTCTCTTAAATATTTTTAAAAAAATATTTATTTTTTGAGAGAGTGCAAACGGGGAGGGGCAGAGAGGACAGAGGATCCAAAGCAGGCTCTGGGCTGACAGGCTGATAGCAGCCAGCTGATACGGAGCTCGAACTCATGAACTGTGAGATCATGAGCTGAGCTGAAATTGGAGGGACATTCAATTGACTGAGACACCCAGGTGCCCCCAATTTTTTTTTTAAGTTTATTTATTTTGAGAGAGAGAATGAGCAGGGGAAGGGCATAAGGAGAGAGAGAGAGAGAGAGAGAGAGATCGAATCTCCGCATTGTCAGTGCAGGTGAGACATGGGGCTCGAACCCACAAATTGTGAGATTATGACCTGAGCTGAAACCAGGAGCCAGATGTTTAACTGACTGAGCCACCCAGGTGCCCCAAGACAGATAACCTTTTTTTTTTTAAATGAATTTTTTAATGTAAAAAAATTTTTTTTAATGTATTTATTTTTGAGACAGAGAGAGAGAGAGAGAGAGAGAGAGAGAGAGAGAATGCAAGCAGGGGAGGGACACAGAGAGAGAGAGAGAGAGGGAGACACAGAATGCAAAGCAAGATCCAGGTTCTGACAGCACAGAGCCTGATGTGGGGCTTGAGCTCACAAACTGGGAGATCATGACCTGAACTGAAGTCAGACGCTTAACCAACTGAGCCACCCAGGTGCCCCAAGAGAGATAGAATCTTAACCAGACTCTATCTCAGTGCAGAGCCCAAAGTGGGGCTTGATCCCATGACACTGGGATCATGACCTAAACTGAAATTAAGAGTTGGAAGCTCAACTGACTGAGCCATCCAGGCACCTCACTTATGGACTCTTATTTCATTCTATACTGAATTTTCTTTTCTCGTATAGTAAAAGATTAACCTATGAGTTCTTTCCAGAAACTTCTAGGGCCTTAGCATTATTATTGGGAAATGAATGATCACACACCCTCAAATCTCAGTGGGACAAGTTGGTGTATAAGTAGATACAATAAGTAGTAAAATTATGATATAGAATTAGAGGATAGAAAAGTCATATGGAGATTTGGCCAAGTGGACAAACAATTTTTGTTAGTTCCTTGTTTTACCTAGGTTCCTGAGGAAGCCAATAATCTAATATTACTGGGTAAGTTCATCCCTGTGCCAGGTGCTATGGAGAACACAGAACTCTAAAAAATGGCCTCTGCCCTCAAGTAGCTTATATACTAGCTCAGAGTAAGCGATACCACCTAACAACAGTCAGAATGGCTAAAATTAAAAACTCAGGAAACAACAGATGTTGGTAAGGATGCTGAGAAGGGGAACCCTTTGGCACTGTTGGTGGGAATGCAAACTGGTGCAGCCACTCTGGAAAACAATATGGAGGTTGCTCCAAAAGTTAAAAATAGAACTTTCCTATGACTCAGCCATCGTGCTACTAGGTATTTATCCAAAGCATATAAAAATGCTGATTTGAAGGGGCACATGCACCCCAATGTTTATAGCAGTGTTATCAACAATAGCCAAATTATGGAAAGAGCCCAAACGTTCATTGCCTGAAGAATGGATAAAGAAGATGTGATATGTACATAAATGGAATATTACTCAACGTTTAAAAAGAATGAAAACTTGCCATTTGTAACAAACACGGATAGAACTGGAGTGTATTATGCTAAGTGAAATAAGTCAGTCAGAGAAAGACAAATATCCTATGATTTCACTCATATGTGGAATTTTAAAAACAAAACAGATGAACATAGGGAAAGGGGGGAAAAAAGAGAGGGAGGTAAACCATAAGAGACTCTTAACTATAGAGAGCAAATTTAGGGTTGATGGGGGGAGGTGGGAGGGATGGGCCAAATGGGTTATGGGCATTAAGGAGGGCACTTGTGATAAGCACTGGGTGTTATATGTAAATGATGAATCACTAAATTCTATTCCTGAAATCTATACTACACTATCTGTTAATTAATATGAATTTTAAAAAATGAACTATGTAAGTATGCCAGTGGGTAACAGTTTATACTTTTACATGTAATCGTTGAACCACACCTGGGGTACCATATTCAATTATTATCACCGCATATGTAGAAATTTAAAAAGACTGTCAAATTTCAGTAAAACAGTGAAAATAAGTAAATTATATACTCGACAGCAAGAGTGAGTCCTTCAAACATAGGGTTGAGCAAAGTAAGCAAGACAAAAAATTGTCCATGTTATGTGATTGCTTTTATTTAATGTTTATAAGCAGTCCAACTCTCCTATGTTTTTAGAAGTCAGAATAGCTGTTACCTTTGGAGGCATAGTGGATGGGAGATAGTATATTTGCTACTCATGTTTGTAAAATTTCATAGAGCTGAATTCTTCTGTCTGGTGTACTTTTCTGCATGAATAAATGTTTTGATTAAAAATATTTTCAAAAAAGGGGAAAAAGATATGAATACATGAAAAAATTAGTGAACAACATAGCATTATGAATGATGAAGTGCTAAGTTCTATCTAAGGGAATGTGAGGGCTTGAGGCACCCAAGTTAGACATTGGGGCTGCCACACTGGATTCCCTCCTAGGTTCAACGGTCTGCTTAGGGCCATATGATGGTCTTTGTGTGGTGTGACTATAGACTGGAGCAGAGGTGTCGCATGACCTCGAAGCAGCCAGTCTACAGGCTAGCCAGCTACCTGTAACATGGCCTAGTACAAACAACAAAGCAACAATAAATCAGTGATGCTGAATCAGACTCTTCCGAGAGCTTGCACCAGGAAATGGCTAGCGGCTGAACTCTTGCAAGCTGAGAGGGGAGTCTTGTGTTCTTTCCTTCTTTCTCCCCTTAGGAGATGGGATCAAATGAGGGAAGAAATTCTAAGTCAGCAGAGGCTTTGACACTGGAGAGAGAGAGACAGAAAGCAGAGGGCGAGGAAGCCAATTGGGAGAGAGACATGGACACGTGGAAAGCTGCTAAGTGATGTTGCGGACAGATCACCTTATATGTACTAATGAAGATCCATGAAATTCTTCTCCCCAGAGTTACCATAGATGCATAATCACCTACACTAAGATCTGGATTTTGCTTGTTCTCAGACTCCCATGATTGCACATCTTTTCAATGAGCTCAGAATTATTTGGAGTAATTGGAGTGAGTTTCTATTTCTTGGAACCAGATAAACCTAACTAGAACAGTGTAATGGGGGGCTGGGGGGTGGATGGATAGTGAAAGCTGTACATAGAGAAAGAGATGTTTGATTTCTGTAGAAAGGGCCTACAGAGAAGACATGTCTGTTTTGTGATTTTCTTTTTTCTTCTCAAAAAGTTTATGAGCTCCAAAAATTCTGGTGCATTTAGAGTTCCAGTGAATCCAGAATTGCTGCCATTCATTCACACCTGACAATGCAGTGATTGTCCTCTTGTGCAAAAAAGTAGGCTTTTTAGGTTTGAGCTAAAAGTCAGAACTTCCTTCACTTAGATATGGAACATTTTTGCACATTGTGCCTTTAACCCTTAATAGTATGGCTCCAGTTACATCTATTACCAAAGCATCAAAACATTATTTCTGAAAACTGCCATTTTTAGAGTATCTGAGCTGAAGGACTTTAAAAGTTTTCTACAAGGATTAAAATTTCTGATGTTCAAAGAAATCCATGAGAATGATTATCTTTTTGCAGATGCTCAAGGATAAGTCCCTCCTTAGGTGGGGAATCTCTCATCTAAGTGTAAATAAGCCACAAAGGCAACAAATTTGGCAAGGAATTCTGTAGCACATGCTGAGCCCTGCAGGTCTCATGTTGTCTCGAGTTAAAGGAAGCCCTGTTAACAATTGCTGTCCCCTCTGGTTGACAAAGATGAAAAGCTTAATGATACCGAGGGTGGAGATAGCAGGTTTTATTCCCTCTTGACAGATTATATTCCAAGCAATTTGGCGAAAGGGGGAGGAAGGGAGGTCTGAAATAAAAACAGAGCCCCTTTAATTTTGAAAATGGTGAAAGAAAATGAAAATAGCGAGAGCAAGATCCAATCCCAGTGGCAGACAGTTTGTGACGCAAATACTGATAAAATAGACAAGAAATAATGATCACAGGAAAATGTAGGGGTAATGTAGAAGGACCTTTTCTGCTACTCCACATCATTTACTTGTAAACCCCCTGCACTCAGCCCAGGTGCTAAGTGTGAACCATACAAAGTCTGGGATTGGAGATGCATGAGGAAATATTTGCCAGCTTTGTTCCTTTTGAATGATTCTCTCCCCTGATCCCACCTGGATGTGGCAGTATCCTCTTTCTTCACAGGGTTTTATCTTGAACCTTCCAGTATCATGTATCTTTCTAGGCCAACCATAGTGTTTGCCATGTTAGTGCAATTAGTATGATGTCATCAATTTAGAGGAGTGCTAATATTTTATGTGTAATATCAAGATGATCAAGGGCTTGTGGAATATACTCTGACAGAGAATAGGAGAGTTAGTTTGGACAGAACAGTTAAAGTATAATTCTGTCCTTGCCTCTCTTTTGGTCTTTTTTTATCCTCTGTATTGATGGAGATAGAGAATACATTGCTAGATTCATAGCAGTAGAACAGGTATCTGAGATCATTTTGCTTTGCTCCAATAGAGATGCCATATCTGGAAATAGCATCTTCAGTTGGGGGCCTTCCTATTTAGGCTTATGGTAGGTCCAATGTTGTCTGGTTTTCTCAGGTGCCAAAACCCTTATGGGGGACATGATGGAGAGTACCACCCTTGTTTTCCTTAAGCCCTGGAGGGTGGTACTAATCTCTGAAATTCCCTTTGGGATACAATATTGTTTGTGAGTTACTATTTCAGCCAAACTGGGGCAGTGTTAGAGGCTTCCACTTAGCCTTTCCTAACATGATGGCTCTTATTCCATAAGTTGCATGACAAATTGAATTAAAGAATGGAACACAGGTCCATGGCACAATCACAGACAGCTTTCCTCTGGATATACAGGCTCTACCCGAGGAACGAGGTCGTTAGCCTGATGGAGGGAAACCAGGCAGAGGGAGCTTCGAATTTGCAATGAATATGGGGAGGGCTCTCCCACAGTGCCTTCTATTTTGTCAGTTAACTGGTTGGCTGTCCTATTTTACTATCACTTGTTAAAATTCAGTTTTGTCATGCTTTAAGCAACTAGTTAAATCTTCTCAAACTGCTAAGTGGAAATCTTATTACAGGTTTATGAATATATTTAAGCAACATCTTTTTCACCTGCAAAATCCTGAGTTCTAACATGTAATTGCAAATAGCTTTGGTTTTCTCCTGAATATGTTATCTTTCCTTGATTTTTTCCTTGCTTCTCCCTTTGCCAGTCTCAAAACCCAACTTAAGAGACGTTGTTTTTAAAATGGTTTGTCCTGACTCTTCTTTTGCCTAATTAAACACTTTTTCAAAACATTTCAAAAACATTTTCAAAACATTCTTCTAGGAACTAAGTATATCTATCCAATTATACACTTGGGAACTGAGGAATAACTATAGGACAGATCAGAAGTCCTTTTGAACCCTCTTTAAAATGGTCTTGGTATAATACTCAATTTATCACCTGGCTTCTAGGTATTCACTTTACCCAAAGAGTTATTGTGACATTTTGGGTTTCTTAATATTAGTGGCAGCTCAGATCCTGTATCTCACAATCTTCAAAAAAATTGTATATTCTGGACATTCTTTTTCCTGGTGTGTACAGTTACCCTGGTAAATGGCTTTAGATCTTTTGGGGGAAGAATTGGGAAAGTGTTCATTGTATAAACTTATGGTGGGGTACGTGGAGACATACAGATTCTCAAGAGGATCTGGCTTCCGCTTCACTCAATGGTTTCTGAATCTAAGAACAAGAAAATAAAAATGTCATGGAACCCAAGGAACTAGAAAATTTCAGGGAGACTGCTATATATTTACCCAAACCAAATTCCTTTACCTCCTGGGCACATAGCTAAATGACTTTTCTCTAGCAGTTTCTTGGGCCATGTGACTGAGTTCTGACCAACAGAATACAGGCAGTGTAATGTATATCACATGTACCTGGAAAGTTTATTCCATAGAAATCTCCCACACGAGTCTCTGTCTTCTCATTTCACTCATCACAGGGAACAGAACAGAGAGATGGGTGGGGGGGGCGGGGAACCAAAGACACATTTTGTCTGTTTGCTCTTTTCCCTTTTGTCTTTTCTCAAGTATCCAGTGATTCATGCTCTTTAGGTGAGAGATGATTGAAGTTGGAGTAGGAGTCCCGGGTCTGCCTCCTGGTTCTATCTTCTGTCATCCCAGACAAGGCATGAAACCTTGACCATCTTAGTTACTTCATCTGTGAAATGATGAGGTGGTCTCTAAGCGTCTTCTAGTCCTTAGAATTATACGAATGCTGAATATAATCTGAAATCAATTCACAGTAAGGAGCCAATGATGGATTTTGGGGGTTGCCCATCCAAGGAGTCTTTTATTTTAGCAGGTGTGAAAGCCACTTCCTGGCTTGTATTGTCTTGCTGGGGAGGTAGAGCAGTCTTGGTCCTGACCCTAATAAATCCCCTTCCTTTTTCACTTTAAACTCTACTGCCAGATTGATGCTGGCCCTGAAGATTAGTTTGGGGCCTTGATATCCCAGGGAGATTGCAGCAAGGAAACATGCTAAGATGTTCTTAATCTGTATGAGACAGCACAGCAGGCCCTGGAGCTTATGTCCTCCAGAGACTATGATTGAACATTCAAGTAAAGTTGCCATGAATGGAACTTTTATGCTTAACATCTACCGAAATAACATTCTCTTTTCTGATCTTAAAGAAATCCTCTGAAGAACAAATAAAATGTTCACACCAAGGAAGAACACTTTATAATCATAATTATGTTACTCCAAAAGGCTATAATAAACTTTCAGCAAGTGCTTCCTATTTTATTTTCACCGCAAACAATTTATAAGCTGAACTGTCCTCTTGACATGATAATGAAAGAGCAGTCACACATGTCAGCTGGGGCAATTATGTTCTTCAAATGTCTGCTATAAGTATTGTATGATTCCTTCCTGCTGACACCTTATCAACTGTGATGTGCATATTAAAAAGAACACCCAAGAGAGCTAACTTTAAAATTTTGAGTACTTTCAAGAAGTTCCATCTGTATCAAAAAGCTTTGTATCTCACCTTCCAAGCTAGTCTTCTCTTTGTTACCAGATTTTTCTTGGGCCTCACATGGAAAAAGAAAAGAACAAAATCCACACAGGAGAAATGTATTTTTTTTTTTTTCAATGTTTATTTATTTTTGGGACAGAGAGAGACAGAGCATGAATGGGGGTGGGGCAGAGAGAGAGGGAGACACAGAATTGGAAACAGGCTCCAGGCTCTGAGCCATCAGCCCAGAGCCCGACGCAGGGCTCGAGCTCACGGACCGCGAGATCGTGACCTGGCTGAAGTCGGACGCTTAACCGACCGCGCCACCCAGGCGCCCTGAGAAATGTATTTTGATAATAATCATTAGCCTAGTGATTCAGGGCTTAAAAAGTATTCCTGGTTTATTGTCTCAGTGAACAAAAAAATCTGGAGTGAGACAGATATGGGTTCAAGTTTCGGCTCTGTCATTTCCTAGCTTCTTGACTTTGGTCAATAGACAGATTCTTTGAGGTTCACATATAAAAAAGGGAAAGATAAAGACTGTATTGTTCGGATTGCAGGGAGAACTGAGTGAGAGAACAAGTACTAGGGCACTAAGCTTAGGGTCTGTCACATGATCACCGAAATGTTAGCTCCTCTCCTTGTGCTGTGCTTGTGCTTTGGATGTTCCCTAGAGAGGCCCTAATCCCCATGGCATTTCTGTTGAGGAGGAGGAATGGGGGCTCAGAGGGGCTAGAAAGCATTCTGCACCTCAGTCCAGATCCAAAACTCTCAGTCTGCAGGTTGCACACTTTTTCTCTGCTCTTCCTTTCCCATCTCTTTTCTCAAGGCCCAAGCCATCCAGCCCAGTTCCTCAGAGCTTTCACTAGCCATCATCAGTGTCGACTGCCCTGAGGTCTCCCCTCGGGCACTGTCCTCCTCCCAGGGGGCTCCTCTGATTCTTTATGGTACTCTTGTGTCGCTCGCCTCCTCAGGTGCCCATGACACTACGTGGTCCAGTACCTCTCTGCTCCTGTCCTCGCCCCACTCAGCCTTCTTGTGTCTCTTTTAAGCAGCTACTAGTGCTTCCAGGTTGAAGATGATTCTAGGAATCCTGCATAGGCCTTTCCAGAGCATCAGTATCTGAATGGTCAGGACACTTTTTATGTTATGAACAACGTAAATCTCTTTTTTACATCTCAAATCTCATCCCTCTCGTTCAGTTCACTTTTGGCCCCAAATTACCTCAGGTACTCAAGCCATCCCCTTTTTACCCTTGATTTATTTAATAGGAAGGAAAGTAAATCCTATACAAAAAGGTTTAATCATCTGTCTCTTTGTTCTGAATTCTCTCCAGCCCAGCCACCTCTTTTTTAAAGTTTGGGGAAGAAACTCACCATCTTCTAAGGATTTTATTGTATAAAGGAAAATTTGTATCTGGGTTCTTGGTCATCATGCTACTTTTGTTACACCCTGGAATCTATGGAACCTATTACCTTATTTTTCTTTCAAAGTACAGGATTTCTGACAGATATTGAAAATCTTTTCCTATAATTGGTTAATATCTACTAATGTTACTAGTAACTGTTCATTTTTTGGTACTATTCATTACTAGTAACTATTCATTTTTATTTATGGTTGTGTGTGTGTGTGTGTGTGTGTGTGTGTGTGTGTGTGAAAGAAAAAGAGAAATTTTGAATCGTGTTCATTCACTCATTCATTCATTCATTCATTCACTCTAGAGTCACTTTCTTGTTTCTTAGCTGTGGTAGAAAAGCACCGAGATAACAGATTGGGGGTACTATGTTCTTGTCCTGAACTAAAATCAACTAACTGTGTGATATTGGGTAAGTAGTAACTTAACCTCTTTGAATCTTAGACCCTCCACCTATAAAATGAAAAGGTGGGATTAGATCTATAAAACATTTTCTAACGGTAGTATTTCAAGAGCCTATGCTGCTTTACATTTTATGCCAATATTTCTTTAAATTAACTGACAGGACCATGCATAGGGTACGGAAAATGGGGATAATTGTCTTAGATTTCAAAGTGTGCGTATTCGTGTCCTGCAATTGTGGGAGATGAGGCAACCAAGTGGACAGTCAGTGGAGGACCAGGAAGTGATACTATAATTGACATACGTTTATCCACAAAATAGGATGTAAGCTTTCCTGCACCCCACCCTTCCCTCCTCCCACCATCATCTGGAAGTTGGGGCTGAGTGCCTGATAATTTCCTCCTTTCTGCATGGACTGCACATTCCTTCTTTAAATGTTTCCCTTCTTTAAGTTTGTTGCTGACTATGATCTTAACCAGATTTCTGTAGCCTGAGTTATGAAAAAAATAAGTGGATTTTTTAATTTCACCTTTCCAGGGAAGGAGCTATGATTACTTGTTATAAATTGTGGACTTGACCTTTCGTATTGGCCCAGATTCTGGAGACCAAGACTTGAGTGTGAGCCTTAGCTCTACCAGTTACCAGCCATCTGACTATGGACAACTCATATTTGTCCCTTTCAGGTTTGTACTTTTCCATTTCCCAGTGAAGAAAAGAACGACTTTGCAGTGTCATTGAGGAAGTGGGGAAGGAGGAAGATTATAGATAATTTATGCGTAACTCCTACCACATAGTAGCTGGTCCATCACTGTGGTGTTCAACTGTGTCAGGAAAGGATGGAAACAGGCGGTAGGCCTTTTTTTCCGCAAACAGTAACTCAGCCAAGTCATACTGGGTTAAGGGCAAGCAAACTCCCTGAGAGTTCTGTGATCCAGACCATGTTCTCCTATTTTGCCTCTGAAAAATCTGAGGCGGAGACTCTGAAGTCTCACTGAGCTCAGGAGAGACTTATCTCTGGCTCTCCCATCCCTGCTGCCCTTGTTTAGATAAACTGCCCTTGTGTTAAATTAATGTGGTATAATTTGTAGCTCCCAAAGCTATTTGATTGCACTTGTTAGCTCTTAATTTTCTGAGTGATTATAAATCGATCATTTGATGATCTGTTCCAGCGTCACCCAGGGTTTGTGACATTAAGCTGACTTATCTATCATTTTCAGGGTCATTCTTCTTTTCTCCTTTCTAATTTGGTAGAAAGCACTGACATTTGCTCTTTTCCAAAACGTGGAGACTTCTCTAATGGAATTTATTTAAAAATACCAAGTAGCAGCTTGACAGTGATGTCACCCATTGATTTAAATTTCCCATCACCACCAGCCCTTGTCCTGTAGTGACCTGGCACATTAGAGGAGCCCCTGTTCTTGCAGATTTGGAGGTCTGTGGCAGAAGATCTTTAACTCTTATTCTCACTGTTTTCTGCCTTTGCTTTCAGAATGTTGGAGCACATGCACAAGACAGTATAAATACTTTTCCTAAGTGAGAAGACTCAATTAACTTCCTTTGAGTGGGGCCTACAATTTTAAGGTGCATTTTGTATTCCTGCCACCTAAAAGGAAGAGCTGTTGTTGCTCTAATAATTTGATGTGGCGGCTACTTTGATGTATGCAGTTGTTGCAGTGAATAGTCATTGAGATCAAGCTGGGGAGAAACTCAACCAGCTCTCCTTAATGAAATAATGGCTAGTGTTTATTGAGCGCTCCCTATAAGCCCGGCACTGTGCTAAGCACTTGAGATCAATTATCTCATTGGCACTGAGAGCATTCTTATGAATTAGATTCTATTATTATTCTTATTTTATGGTGATGAGCCTCAGTTTAGTTCCAGCCCCCACATCACAGCAGGGTAAACTTGGCCAAGTGCAGAGCAGAGCTCCCAAACTTCACCTAGACGATATGGTCTTTCTGTAATACCAGTGGGTGATAAAAACTTCACAAATGGTCTGAAAAAACATAGATAGAGAATCTGAGTCTTAGCAATTGAAGTCACTTCTAAAGATCACTTATCTAGCCCCTGTTTTAAGGCAAGTTTTGACATCAATGATCTGTTCTAAGCATCCAGATCTTTATTTGTAGAAGCCCTATTGTTAGTTATTGATAAAGGCTTGACCTACAAGGCAGCAAGAGAGAAAAGGTGGGGATAGTTGCAGGTCTTGCATGGGCTTTTTTTTTTTCCAATATAAAATTTCTTGTCAAATTGGTTTCCATACAACACCCAGTGCTCATCCCAAAAGGTGCCCTCCTCAATACCCATCACCCCTCAACCCTCCCACCCCCCATCAACCCTCAGTTTGTTCTCACTTTTTAAGAGTCTCTTATGCTTTGGCTCTCTCCCACTCTAACCTTTTTTTTTTTTTTTCCTTCCCCTCCCCCATGGGTTTCTGTTAAGTTTCTCAGGATCCGCATAAGAGTGAAACCATATGGTATCTGTCTTTCTCTGTATGGCTTATTTCACTTAGCATCACACTCTCCAGTTCCTTGCATGGGCTTTTTAACTGACAGAAAGCATCTATTAGATATTACTCTGTTCCCATCTTGTGTTGACTCATCATAAAGTCCGTGGTGTATAATGAACACATGGGTTGGCACGTATATAAACATAACAAGTGTCTGAGCAGGGTGTAGAGTAGGGTGAATGGTGTATGGAGGCTGAGTTAACATTTAAATCTGAAATATGAATGTAAGTGTAGAGAAATGGAAGAACGCATAGGGTTAATTTGGTGGGAGCAATTCTTTCTCAGCATTTTCAAATTGGAACGGGAGTTCAGAATGCTTTTTTGTTTTTAAACACATGTCAGTCACTAGTATAAAACATCTGCAATATACAGATAACACGTAAAACTAAAATAGAACAGATGTGTAAAATATAAATATTTTTAATCCCCCCACATTTTAAGAGAAAGGTTTTTTTTTTAATTTTTTTTTAACGTTTATTTACTATTGAGAGACCGAGAGAGGCCAAGCATGAGCATGGGAGGGGCCGAGAGACGGGGAGACACAGAATCCGAAGCAGGCTCCAGGCTCTGAGCTGTCAGCACAGAGCCCCACGCGGGGCTCGAACTCACAAACCGTGAGATCATGACCTGAGCCAAAGTCGGTTGCTCAACCAACTGAGCCACCCAGGCGCCCTGAGAGAGATGGTATTCTTATTAGATGCTTTTCCTAAGTCAACACACAACCTCTTCCTTTGTCCCCTGGAACTGCTGTGAGGCCATTCTTTTCTAACTGATGTCGCTAAATAGTAAACCCAGTGGTTACTTTTCTCTTGGAATTTCTCCCGCTGTATAATATAACCAACTAATAAATACCAACTCTACCTCCTTTCCCCTAATGCCATTTTGGCGTTTAGGTGTGAAGGGTAGATAAGGTTTGGCATTGCAGAAGTTGGATATAGTTAATTTATCAGGAATTTCAATGTTTAGGCTGCATAACCTTAACAATTATCAGTAAGAGAAATGAGGGTATGGGTAATAAGGAGACACAGGTCAGTTGTGAAAGTTTTTATAGGTAATCCTTTTGTTTTATGAGGAACTATAGGTAATATGTTAATAAATTAGTTTAAATCATTTAAACCCTAATTCCCACAGATTAAGCTGAAAATTAAATTATTTAGTTAATGAATGATGATGAGGTTTTAGAACTCAGAATCCATTACATTTAGAACCTGGAACTCTTACATTTTAAACAAAAGAGTGCCAGAAAAAATATCAAATTTGGGTTTATAAATTCAGTATTTTTCCCCCTGGCTCAGGAAAGACTTTAGAATCTGAGAACAGCTAGCAGAAGTGAGCAGAGGACTTGAGACAATCCTGGAGTTTGTATAAGAGACAAGAGTTTAGGGATATAGTCTGTATAGATCTAGCTCTTTCTCTAAAGTATCTAAAATTAATGAGACTATTCAGACTTATTGACAGAAATTGAATTCATCCCCTGTCTACCAAACAAGTTTGGTTGTTTTTTTTTTTTTTCATGACTTTCTGCTGTCACCTACGCTTGGAACCAAACTCATGTCGTTGACCAGCAATGGGAGGCAAGAGAAAGGCGAGTGGAGGAGGGTGAGAAATCTCATTGGCAACAAATCTCAAATATACCCCCTCCTCTCTAATTCCCTTTACCATAACTCCAGTTCAAGATCTTAGGCTACACTTAGTGTTGCCTAATAATGATGATAAATATGATAATAATACAGGCTTCCATTTTTAAATATTTACTGTGTATCCCATTTTAAGTGCTTTCCACATATTCACTAATTTAATGCTGACAACCAATCTCTGCAGTAGGTGATATTTTTATGCCTACTTTACAGATGTGGAAATGGTCTTGGGCTGGTTGAGTAACTTGCTTCTATTCACATAGAAAATGCCAGAGCAGGAACTCCATATCAGGCAGCTGGGCTCCAGAGCCCAAGTCTGTAATCACTAATACTGTGTTGTGTTCCAACTAAATGTCTTGCCTCTTGGCTAGCCTTATGCTGCTGTCAGATTTAATGTTCTTAAAATACTACTTCGAACATTTTATTCCTGTGCTCGAAAGCTTTCTTGGCTTCTTCCCAAACACAGAATAAAGTCCAAACTCTTCAGCCAGGCAGTACACCGTCTGGCTCCAGGCTAACTTGCCGGGACCATCTCCTCTGCTGCTCTCAGTGACCTTGTACTCCTGGCAGGTCTGCCTGCTCGCTGCCTCTCTCAGCCCTGAACTTACTAGGTGCTTCTCTTCTTTTTGGATCTTTGGTTATGCCACTTTCTCTGCCAAGTATTTTCTCCCCTCTCTTCTGTTTTCCAGCTATTCAAAGTCAGTACGAGACTTGCATTCAGCAGAGAGTGACCAAGATGTGATGAGATCCTAAGCCATGCCCAAAGGAGGGAAGACTCAGGGACAAAACCACCGTCTTTAATTAAAAGGCTGCCATGTGGAAGAGGTTTAGAGTAGTTTTGCTCAGCCTGAGGCGGTGACAGCTAAGACTTGTGAATCGAAAGAACTAAATGGTAGACAGCATGCCCTTTCATCTAGGGAGTGTTCTGAGTTTTAAGTTTAAGATCACTAGGGAATAGATTGCTTTCCAACGGTGATCAAATTACATTCTGTGGCCCACTGCTGGTCCACAAAGGTCTTCTTGATGGGTCAAAACAGATCCAAAATTCAAGTCCTTTCTTTACATGGCATGTACTTCAGAGGGCACAATTCCATTGGATTTTAGTTTTGTGAGGCACAGAAGGTGTCTGAATTAAGGCTTATATAATTTTGGTGTTCATAAACTAAAATATGTGCACTTAGCAGCTTACTGAGGAGTAGTAATTCAACAAATGGTGTTCAGCAATTGACAGCCTGGCAAAACTATTTTGCATACTTAGAGATTAGGGACTCTCAGGAAAGTCCCAGACATATTTCTTCAAGAATAATTACTGCCTCTCTTTCTTTCTTTCTTTCTTTCTTTCTTTCTTTCTTTCTTTCTTTCTTTCTTTCTTTCTTTCTTTCTTTCTTTTCCTTCCTTCCTTCCTTCCTTCCTTCCTTCCTTCCTTCCTCCTTCCTTCCTCCCTCCCTCCCTCCTTCCCTCTCCCCCTCTCCCTCCTTCCCTCTCTCTTTTTCTTATTTTCTTTCTTTTCTTTTCTTTCTTTCTTTCTTTCTTTCTTTCTTTCTTTCTTTCTTTCTTTCTCCTTCTTTCCATTTATTTATTCATTTTGAGAGAGAGAAAGAGAGAGAGAAGGGGAGGGGCAGAGAGAGAGGGAGAGAGAATCCCAAGCACACTTCATGCTGTCAGCATAGAGCTTGATGTGGGGCTTGATCCCACAAATTGTGAGATCATGACCTGAGTCAAAATCAAAAATTGAACACTCAATCAACTGAGCCACCCAGGTGCCCCATCCTAGTTTTTTTTTTTTTATGGCTGAATAATATTCCATTGTATATTAAGTGTATGTGCATATGCATGTTATAGACATACATATATGCATGTCTATATATCTGTATCTTTTTATATCTCACAGTTTTTTTATCCATTTATCCATTGATAGATACTGGTTGTTTCCATGCCTTGGCTATTGTAGATAATGCTGTTATGGACATCAGGGTGCAGATATCTTTTTGAGTTAGTGTTTCCATTTACTTTGGATATCATCCAAGAAGTAGAACTACTTGGAACATGGAAGTCCTATTTTTAATTTTTTGAGGATCCTCCATAGCTTTCCATAGTGGCTCTACCAATTTATAATCCCACCAACAACACAAAAGGGCTCCCTTTTCTCCATATCTATGCCAGCATTTGTTATTTCTTCTTTTTGATGATGGTCATTTTAATAGGCATAAGTGATAATATCTTGTTGTTTTCATTTGCATTTACCTAATGACTAGTGATGTTGAACACCTTTTCAAGTACCTGTTGATCTTTTATATATTTTATGTGAAGATATGTGTATTTAGGTCCTTTGTCCATTTTTAAATTGGGTTGTTTTGTTTTTGTTTTGTTTTTGATATTGAATTGTATGAGTTCTTTATATATTTTGGATATTATTAGCCCCTTATCAGATGTATGGTTTGCAAATATTTTTTTCATTCAATAGGTTTTCTTTTTACTTTGTTGTTGGTTTCTTTGGCTATGCAGAAGCTTTTCAGTTTGATGTAGTCTCATTGTTTATTATGTATTTTGTTGCCTGTGCTTTAGGTGTCATATCCAAAAAATTATTACCATATTTATTATTATCATGTTAAGAAGCTTTGTTCCTATGTTTTCTTCTAGGTGTTTCATGGTTTCAGGTTTCACATTTAAGTCTTTAATCCATTTTTTTTATTAATCATTGTGAGTGGTATGAGATATGGGTCCAGTTTTATTCTTTTACAGGTGAATATTCAATGATCCTAGCACCATTTATTGAAAAGACTGTTTTTTATTTTTTTATTTTTTTTATTTTTATTTATTTTTATTTATTTTTATTTTTATTTTATTATTGAAAAGACTAAGTACTCTTGGTCCCTTTGTCAAATATTAGTTGACCTTATATGCTTGGCTTTATTTCTGGGCTCTTGATTCTGTTCCATTGGTCTCTATGTATGTTTTATGCCACTACCATACTGTTTTGATGACTGTAGCTTGTATAGCTTGAAATGAGGAAGTCTGATGTCTCATGCTTTGTACTTTGTCAGGATTACTTTGGATATTCAGGGTCTTTTGTGGTTCCATATATATTTTAGGAGTCCTTTTATATTTCTGTAAAAAATTCCATTGGAAACTTGATAGGGATTGTATTGAATCTACAGATGGCTTTTGGTAGTACTGACGTTCGAACAATATTAATTCTGTCAATCCTTTGGATGCCTTTCCATTTACTTGTGTCTTCTTCTTCATCGATGTCTTACAAGTTTTCAGAGTAGAGATCTTTTACTTCCTTAGTTGAATTTATTCCTAACTATTTTATTGTTTTTGGTGCCATTGTAAATAGGATCCATTTCTTTGTTTCTTTTTCAGAAAATTCATAGTTAGTGTATGGAAGCACTACTGATTTTTGTATGTTAATTTTGTGTCCTGCAACTACTAAATTCATTGACTGACCTAACAGTTTTTTGATGGAGTCTTTAAAGTTTTTTTATATATAAAATCATATTATCTGCAAATAGAGACAACTTTACTTCTTCCTTTCCAATTCTGATACTTTTTATTCCTTTTACTTAAAGTTAGGAGTTTTAGTACGGTGTTGACTAGGAGTGGTGACAGTAGGCATCCTTGTCTTGTTCCTGATCTTAGAGGAAAAGCTTTCAACCTTTCACGATTGAGTATGATGTTACCTGTGGGCTTGTCATATATGGTCTTTATTATATTGAGATACGTTCCTTCTATGCCTAATTTGTTAAGAGTTTTTTTTTTGTCATGAATGGATGTTGAATTTCGTCAAATGCTGTTTCTGCGTCTATTGAGAATATTACGTGATTTTTTTCTTTCATTCTATTGATGTGATGAATCACATTGATTGATTTGTATATGTTAAACCATCCTGGCATCCCAGGGATAAATCCCACTTGATCATGGTGAATAATCATTTTAATGTGCTGCTGACTTTGTTTGCTAATATTTTATTCAGAATTTTTGCATTTATATTGGCTGGTAGCTTTCTTTTTTAGTAATGTCCTTTTCTGGTTTTAGTATCAAGATATTGCTGGCCTTGTAAAATGAGTTTGGGAGTGTTCCCTCCTCTTCAATCTTTGAAAGAGTTTGAGAAAGATTGCTGTTAATTCTTTAAATATTTGGTAAAGTTCACCAGTGAAACCATCTGTTCCTGGACTTTTCATTGGGAGATTTTTGATTACTGATTCAATCTCTTTACTTGTAATTGGTCTATTCAGATTTTCTGTTTTTTCCTGATTCAGTCCTGGTAAATTGTAAGTTTCTAAGAAATTTTCCATTTCTTCTAGATTGTCCAGTTTGTGGGCATATAGTTGCCTTTTATGATCCTTTGAATTTCTGTGGTATCCATTGTAATATATCCTTTTTAAATTTATAATCGTGTTGAGGTTGGTCCTTCTTTTTTCCTTGCTTAGTTGCACTAAGGGTGTGGTAATTTTGTTTACGTTTTTATTTGTTTTTTTTATTTTTAATTTTTAAAAATTTTTAATGTTTATTTACCTTTGAGAGAGAGAAAGACAGCATGAGTGGGGGAGGGGCAGAGAGAAAAGGAGACACAGAATCTGAAACAAGCTCCAGGCTCTGAGCTGTCAGCAGAGAGCCCAATGTAGGTCTTGAACCCATGAACCATGAGGTCATGACCTGAGCCAAAGTCAGACACTTAACCCACTCAGCTACCCAAGCACCTCTTGTTTACCTTTTTAAAGAACAACCTCTTTATTTGGTTAATCTTTTCTACTATTTTCTGTTACTTGTTTTATTTGCTTTGGCTCTAATCTTTATTATTTCCTTTCTTCTGCTGACCTTGGACTCAGTTTATTCTTTTTCTTTTTCCTTAAGGCTTGGAGTTAGGTTATTTATTTGACATCTTTTTTTGCTTCTTAATGTAGACTTTCATTGTTATGAATTCCCTCGTAGGTCTGCTTTTGCTGCATCCCACAAGTTATGATATGTTGTGTTTCCATTTTCATTTATCTGAAGAAACTTACTTCTCCTTTAATTTCTTTTTTGATCCATTAGTTTTTCAGGATGGTGTTAATTTACATGTGTTCAGGAATTTTCCAATTTTCTTCTTGATATTGATTTCTAGTTTCATGCCATTGTGGTCAGAGAAGATACTTGGTATGATTTCAGTCTTCTTGAATTTGCTAAGAGCTGTTTTTGTGGCATAACATATAGTCAATCCTAGAAAATGTTCCATGTGTACTTGAGATGAATGTTGTTTTAGGTAGATTGTTCTGTATATGCCTGTTAGGTCCATTTGGTCTATAGCATTGTTCAAATCCAAATCTACTGTTTCATTATTGATTCTCTAGATTTTAACAACACTATAGACCAAATAATAAATGGGTCAGTAGATCAAGAGACATAGCAAACATTTATTCAAACATTGTTGAGTGGGATATTAAAGCCCCCAACTATTATTATATTACTGTTTATTTTTCCTTTTAGCTGTTAGTTTTTGCTAAATATATTTGGGTGTCCTAATGTTGGGCTTATAAATATTTGTTATATCTTATTGATGTATTTATCCATTTGTTATTATATAATGACCTTTGTCTCCTTTTACCTTTTTAGTTTAAAATCTATTTTATTTTACTTATTAAAATTTTTTTTAATGTTTATTTTTGAGAGAGACAGAGAGAGACAGAGCATGAATGGGGGAGGGGCAGAGAGAGAGACATACACACAGAATCTGAAGCAGGCTCCAGGCTCTGAGTTCTCAGCACAGAGCCTAACGCAGGGCTTGAACTCATGAACCACAAGATCATGACCTGAGCCAAAGTCGGACATTTAACCAACTGAGCCACCCAGGTGCTCCCCAAATCTATTTTATTGATATAAGTATAGCTACCTCTGCTTTTGGGGGTTACCATTAACTTGAAATGTCTTTTTCCATTCCTCCACTCTCAGTCTTTGTGTGTTTTTAAGGCCAAAGGGAGTCTCTTGTAAGCAGCATATTCTTGGATCTTGTTTTTTATCCATTCATCCATTCTATGTCTTTTAATTGGAGAATGTAATCTGTTTACATCAAAGTAACTATTGATAGGCAAGGATTTATTATTGCCATTTTGTTAATTATTTGCTGATTGTTTTGTAAATTCGTTGTTTCTTGTTTCTTATTCTGATGACTTTTTTGTGTTTGATGTACTTTGGCATCAGCATGTTTTCACTTTTTATCATGTTCCTTTGGGTAATTGCTACAGGATTTTTCCTTGTGGTTACCATCAGGCTTATATAAAATATCTTACCTAATAAAAATAATACCCTATTTAAAATAGATGACAACTTAATTTCAATAGAATTTGTAAACTTTACACTTTTACTCCCACTCCTACCCACCATTTAGGTTGTTGATGTTAAACTTTATGGTTTTTTTTCTATTGTGTAACTAATAACAGATTGTTGTGATTATGGTTGTTTTTACATTTATTTTTTTAACCTTTAAACTATAATTGTAAGTGAATCATACACCATTATTACCATATTGCAGAATCTAGCTATGAGTATATGTTTACCATTTCCAGTGAGATCTACACTACCTTTTCATGTTTTTATGTTACTGTTCTTTTACTTCTGTTTAAAAAATTCCTTTAGCATTTCTTATAAGGCAAGTCTGGTGTAAATGAAATCTCTCAGCTTTTGATTGTTTAGGAAAGTCTTTATCCCTCCTTTGTACTTAAAGGACAGCATTACTGAGTGTCTGATTCTTGGTTAATAGTTATTTACTTTCAATATTTTGAACATGTCATTCCATTCTTTCCTTGTCTGAAAAGTTTATGTTGAGAAATTCACTGTTAGGCTTATGGGGGTTCCATCGTATGTAACTTTTCTCTTTTCCTTTGCTGCTCTTAAAATTCTTTCTTTGTCTTTGATTTTTGACAATTTAATTATAATGTGTATTGTTGTAGGCTTTTACAGGTTCAGCCTCTTTGAAGGGCTTTGGGCCTCATGGATGGATCTCCATTTCTCTCCCAAGGTTTGGGAAGCTTTCAGCAAATATTGCTCTAAATATTCTTTCTGTCCCTTTCCCTATCTCTTCTCCTTCTGGAATTCCCAGAATTCTAGAATTCCAGGAATAATGCAAAGAATATTTCTTTTCATTTTGTCCTATATTTCCCATAATTGTTTACCATTTTTCATTCTTTTTCTTTTTGCTCCTCTGACTGGGTAATTTTCAATGTCCTATCCTGTAGGTTGCTGATTCTTCCTCCTGGTCAAGGCTACTTTTGAAACTCTCTATTAAAATTTTAATTTCAGTTCATTGTATTTTCAACTCTAGGATTTCTGGTGTTTTATTTTAAAGGTTGCTATTTCCTTGCCAAACTTCTTTTTTGTCTAATTTTTAAAAACATTATTCATTTTTGAGAGACATAGAGAGACACAGTGTGCATGGGGGAGGGGCAGAGAGAGAGGGAGACACAGAATCTGAAGCAGGCTCCAGGCTCTGAGCTGTCAGCACAGAGCTCGACACAGGGCTTGAACTCATGAGCTGTGAGATCATGACCTGAGCCAAAGTTGGATGTTTAACCGACTGAGCCACCCAGGTGCCCCTCCTTGCCAAACTTCTCATTTTGTTCACACATTGTTTTCCTGATTTCACTTTGTTGTCTGTTTGTTTGTTGTAGTTCACAAAACTTCCATAAGAGAATTTTTCTAAATTCTTTGTCTGATAGTTCATAGGAGCGTTATTGGTTTCCTTTGGTGGTACCATATTTACCTGACTTTTTTTGTCATCCTTGATTCTTTATGTTGGTTTCTGTGCATTTGAGTAATTGGGCTCCTTTTTCTGACTTTGCAGGCTTGCTTTGGCAGGGACATTCTTCATCAGTCGGCTCAGTTTGGGTTTCTCTGTGTGCTTGCTGGTAATGTTTTGGGTAGGTAAAACCTACTATTATGGTCTATTTTGGGGTGAGGTAACTGTTTGAGCTCTGAGGACAGGAATGGGGGGGGGTGTGCCACTGGCTGAGAACAGTTGGATAGGACCACTGGCTTGGTTCCCTACCCAAGCAAGCCTGTAGGATAGGCTGGCATTTGTCTGGATTATCTAATCAGGCTTATTAAAGAGTCAGGACTATACTATATTTTGTAGTAGATGGGAATATGAATTAGCTTCCTTGCTCTGGCAGGGCAGCGGGACAGACCCAGGACCTGTATAGCTCATTGTTTGGGGATATCAATCAAGCCAGAGTGTGCGCTGAATTACCTGATCAAGTGAGGCCACCGGTTTTGCTCTGCAGAGAGGGGAAGCCATGAGCTGTGCTCTCTGTTCAAATGCTACCGTATGTGCGGATCTTGAATGAGCACTTTAACAACTTCCTGCGTGCTCTGGTTAGGTTCACTGGTCAGAATGGCTAGAGGTTATATTCAGTGATGAGTGGGGCTAGGAAGTAGGTTCCCTACCTGGGTGCAGTGGGAGAAGTCGCTCTAATGCCAGTAAAGCTCTTTGGTCTCTGAACCGAAGCAGACTTACACTCCACGTTCCCTGACTGAACAGGGCTGCTGGCTTTGTTATGAAAGGTATTGGCTATGCCTGCCCACTTGCTGGCTCAAGCACCACTGAGCCACACAGCTTCCAGGAGTTGTCACCAGCCCTTCAAGGCAGATGTGGCCAGAAGACACTCTCCACAGCAGGTGGGGCTGTGATTCAGCTCCGTGCCTACATGAGACTGGGAAAGACTGTTCTGGGCTACTCTCAGTTTCCCGAACTGAGTCCCTGACTGGGAAGGGCTGGGTGCTACCTTCAGTCTAGCTATGAATTAATCCCCCTGCCTGTGCATAGCATGGGAATGCTCCATGCCCAGTATTGCTTTACTTTGAAGGCTATCATCTCTGCCTGCCCACTTTGTGGCTTAAGTACTATTGGGATGCACAGTTTCCAGGAGTTGTTGCCAGTCCTTCTGGTCAGATGGGGCCAGAAGGCTCTTGCCACAGCAGGTGGGGCTGTGATTCAGCTCCTTGCCTGGGCATGGTCAAGCCAGGCTCTAGGGCCAGCAAATCAGATTCAAATCAGACAGATCTGTACCTTACTGATTCCCTGGTTAGAGTGCTCCTCTGACTTGGTTCTGCAGATGAGGAAATCTGCTGGTTGGGACAGCTACTTGAACACCGCAGGTATAAACTTGGTCTGTCATGATCCAATGGCTGGCTGTTACAAGCCCTTCCCTCCTTCTCTATCATGTCAGATTCCCCTGCAATCCCCACGGTGTAGGATCCAAACAGGGGCTGGCACAAAGTGATGCAAGGTCAGAAGAGGGTCTCCCACCGAGTGACTCACAATGCTGGGGCTGGGGAGAGCTTGTTGTCCTCCTGGGCTTTTTTTCCAATGGAGGAACCAGAGGATGTGGGGAGACTCTCCACAAGTTGCTGCACTGGCCTGGGGGAGGGACCTGTGGTCAATATGTAAGTTGCTTCTGTCACCCTTCTAATGAAGTCTGTCTTGGCCTCTGTGGTTCAGGGGAGTGCTTTAGTCCAATATCCGTGTTTTAGAATCTCTCAGTGGTCTCTTGTTCTCAGATAGTTGTCAGTGCTTCCTGTGAAGGGCTGGGGGTGGGGGAGAAAAGGTGGGGGCAGAGTCAGGAGCAACCTATGTCACCATCTTGGCGATGTCACTCTCAGGCCTTTAATTTTTAAGAACAGCTAGTGCTTTGACAGTGTAGTTTAAAAAAGGAATGATTATTCAAGCAGATAGCAGCAAGGTATTCCAATAGGACTTCATTTTATACGATTATAGGCTTTCCCTAAAAGAAACAGTAATCTTTGTGATGAACATGGGGAACTATTTCTTCAATACAAATCCAATTTATTTTGGCCAGCTGATTGGTGCTTGCAGCCAGATCATTGAACATGATATTAATTATTCATTAAGGTACTTGAAGGACAGAATTTGCATTCTCATGCAATCAAAATTGATGAGGTTTTGCATTTGTACTATAGGAATATCTTCCAACTCAATGCTAAAATTCAATATAATCTTAATAAAAATTTTTGAAAGAGGCACCAGTAATTTGAACTTTCTCATATCCACAGAACATTTGTTTTATTGGACCCTTATGTCCTATTAAAAGTGTGTTGAAAATATTCTTTTTATATCTAATCATATGGATATGGCTTTAAAAAATCTCACGAATGGTTCAAATGAAAGGTTATAATCACCGTAATAGAGCTTAAAAATTGTGATATGAAGAACAAAATTGCAACTCATATCTTTATAAAAGACATTTCCTGTAACACATCTTCAGCACTTTGGTTCTCAGATAAGAAAATATTGAGACTGTAACCATTTTTAGTAGAGACACAAGTAGTATTCCCACAGATTAGAAACACCAAGCACAAAAGAGACTTGTTTTAAATCACGAATATGTTTGGAGATATTACATGAAACTATGCTCTTTTTGTTGCATGCAATTGACTTGGTCTGCGATTCTGACTTTACTTGTCTGTAGCCACAGATAGATTCACAGAGGGCAGGCCACTGCCACTCCATTTATCCCACACTCTCAGGGTTGTGGGGAATGCTGTTCTGGCATCTGGCTGGAAGAAAGCACGGGCAGATGTGTTTGGCATTTTTGTGCTTTCCTTGGGAGACAAAAGTGGCTATTGATCCTGACTGATATTTTTCTCTCTCATGTCCTGAAATCTGTAAAGAAGTTTTTGTTTTTGTTTTTTTTGTTTAATATTTACTTATTTTGGGCAGAGCACAAGTGGGGGAGGGGCAGAGAGAGGGGGACAGAGGATCTGAAGTAGGCTCTGCTCTGACAGGCTGACAGCAGTAAGCCTGATTGGGGTTCAGATTCACAAATTACAGGATCATGACCTGAACTGAAGTTGGACGCTCAACGAACTGAGCCACCAAGGTGCCCCTGTAAAGTAGTTTTAGTTCCAAAGTCTGCACATGCTTTGGAAGGAAATATTTTTAGGGATAGGTGTATGGGGGGACTGTGTGTTGGGATGTGTATTAGGGTGTCTCTGTCTACAAGTAACAGAAATTCTAGACTTCTTCAGACTTAAACAATAAGGAGAAATATCTCACATAACAAAATCCCAGAGGCAAAGCAGACTTCAGGCATGGTGATCAAGGACTATAGTTCCTTCCATTTCTCTGCTCTGCTGCGTTCTAGGTCTGGTTCTCTTGTGGTTGCAAAATGATCACCAGTGGCAATCAGGGTACCTGCTTCCTTATTTACAACCAGCAAGAGACTGAGGAAAGTCTTTTCCCCAAGCATGGAATGCATATTCTTCCCTTTGGTATGATTGGCCCATCATAGGCCATATGCCCCTATCAGGACCAGTAATCATTGTCAAGAAAATGCTGTGTGCAGATTGGATTACATTTATCAGGATTTCAGGAAATGGGGTGGATACATGGAAGACACTGGGGTTCTGTTAGGAAGGATTAAAAAAAAGAGATGGATCTGGGGCACCTGGGTGGCTCAGTCAGTTGAGCATCCAACTTCGGCTTAGGTCATGATCTTGCAGTTTGTGAGTTCGAGCCCCACATCAGGCTTACTGTCAGTGCAGAGCCCCCTCTGGATCCTCTGTCCCTCTCTCTCTGACCCTCCCCAGCTTGTACTCTCTCTCAAAAATAAATGAAACATTAAAAAAAAGAGAGAGAGAGGTGGATCTGGGTACAAAACCAAAGCGTGTTGTACCAAAGAAGAAAAATATTCTTTACTTAAGGAAAGACACTATCTGGAGCACCATTCCTTCAGATTCTTACTTTAGTAGTCTGCCATCCTATCTCCAGTCCTCATTTCCTCCTCTCAAACTTTAATAAATGCCTATGGTATTTATTACAATACACTGGTATTGCTATTATGGCTTGGTAATGATCTACTTCTGTGTGTTCTATATTTTACAACCCTCTTCAGGTGTATTTACTTCCTCTAAGTTAGAGATAATGGAGAAAAGACTTTTAATACATATTGCCCAGGATTCCTCTAAAAACGTTGTACTAATATGTGTTTGCACCGGCTCCACGTGAGTGTCCATCTTTCCATTCCTTGGATAGCATCAAATTAGAAAATAGATTAAGAAATAATAGTATGTTGTTTTAAATTATATTTTTGAAACTTATCAAATTAGAATTTAAAACACTGCATTTTTACATATTCTCTTAAAAGTTACATTTCATTTATTCTAATGGATTGAGATTTCATATTTTTTGTTTGCCATTTGTATATCTCCTTTTTGTGATTGCCTGAGCCTTTTCCCACTTATCACTTGGGATGAGATTATGTTCTTGACTGATTAATGATGTTATGGGAGACTGATTGCATCAATGGTCCCAAAATTTCACCTTGCCCTATTATCCATTATGCCCTTTGTCCTGTGACTTTGAAGTTCCTCCCGTAAAATTAGAGTCTATTTCCCACCCTATAGAACTTGCTTTGATCAATAAAATGAGGGAGAAATGTGCCACTTCTGAGCCTAAGCCCCAAATATCTTTGTATATTTCCACTTTTCCTCCTGTATGTCTGCCATTATCCTGGGTATATGCCAGGGTTGGCTTGCTGGAGGATGAGAGACATGTGGAAAGGAGAAGAGGCAATTGCAGATCAGCTGACAGTAGCTTATTCCTAGACATGAGCGTGAACTCAGTCAAGATGAGCAGAGCCACCTTGCTGATTCCCAGATAACCCCAGACTGTGAGAAATAAATGAATATTGCTGTATTCCTCTGAGGCTTTGATTGTTAGGCAGCATTGTTACGATAATAGATAATTATCCTCTTTCACCCATTAAATTACAAATATGTCCTAGATCTTGCTTTTTAATTTTGCTTATGATGTTTTGACTTCTAGAGGTTTATTTATTTAGTTAGTTTTGAGAGAGAGAGAGAGAGAGAGAGAGCGAGCGAGCGAGAGCACTAGCATGAGTGGGGAAGGGGCAGAGGAAGATGGAGAGGGAGAATCTTAAGCAGCCTCCAGGCCCAGCGCCCAGAACCCACCAACCATGAGATCACGACCTGAGCTGAAATCAAGAGTTGGGCGCTCAACTGACTGAGACACCCAGATGCCCCCGCCCCCGCCCCCCCGCCCATAGCATTTTCTAAGAACCATAGTACTGGTATGTATGGTGATGTAATTCCTACTTTGCTCAGGAGCATTCTGTTGGGTGCTTACTGTCCTTGTGTAACTCTTAATAGTTCCCTCTTTCACTTTTAGAAGTGATCTGGTCTGGATAGTTAATTACACATTTCCCCTCCTCAAGCTGTACCACGAAGTGGGGACCGCAGTTCCACTGACTGCTGTACCCTTCGATTGCGAACTGAGATAAGGAGAACAGGTGCTTAATACTTAATGGAGCTTTGTTGCCACAGGTGCAGGACTCAGACTGTTCATCAGGAGTGGCAAGATTACCTCTGTGAGCACAAATACCTCACTCCTGTTTACAGAGCTGAATATGTGGATGGGGAGAGACGTAGTAGAGGAGCACACTTTAATAAGCTTTTGGACCGATCCCTGTACCGAGTAGCAAAGCCTTCTTTGCTGGGCCATTTGCTTAATTGGAACAGAACAATGTTTGGTCCATCCAGGAGAAGCAACTCAGTGGGTCACTTCAAACCCAAGCAACAAGCAGGTTCATGCTGAACAGGCAGCGAGAAAGAGGATTTTACAGAGTGACTCTGAGGGAATATTCCACGCCCTCCCTGTGTTGCTGAAAGGGCTTGAACAGCAACATCAGATAAGGGATGTCATTGCTGTGCATGCCGTGATGACCTCATACTGTATATGTCATTGTCTTTCCCAAAGCCTTCTCCTTAGAGATCACTGGCAGAAGTAAGACTCCTGGAAATTGGCTCATGAAGGGGGCCTTGAATTAGGCTTGGCTGTCCTCCCTCTCTTAAGCTGCTGGCATTTTGTTCTTTAGGGCATGGGGACATTGGGAAAGAGCGTATGAGGCTCCTGTGATTTGGTCCTATCATTTCCCCCTAACCGTTTCCCAAATTGTGTTCTGCAGACTTCCAGGTCTAAGGGGTGATAAGAGCTGCACGAAGAAAAGGGGAGTAAATTTGGGAAACAGCCTCTGTGTTCTTCCATTTCAACTGGAGGTTCTTTGTGACGTTCTCACAAAGAGAATTTAGTTGTTGTTTTTGTTTGTGTTCTTTCTCTTGCTGGAGAGGAGAGGGAGGCAGCCAAGACAGCAAAAGAGGGCTACTCTGGACACTTACAGTGTTAGTACAGGTAGGATATGGTAAAGGGCTGAAGTAGCAATGGGAAAGAGAAACTAGATGTAAGGAAAACATAGAATTATGCAAGACATGCCCATGGGATGATCACTGTGATGGTGGCAACAGTCAGGAGCAGCAATGTTGTATGAATAGTAGCTAAAATCTGAGACCTCACCATGTGCCATGCACCGTGCTGAGTGAACACAATCTATGCATTATCTCATTTAATCCTCTGAAAGATACTAAGAGGTAATGTATGCATTTTACTGATTAAGACATGGAAATTTGCAGAGGTGAAGTTTAAATACGTTAGAGTTAGTAAGTAGTCCATCTTGCTTTGAATCTCCGCAGAGCCCCAGAAATGCTATGGGATTAAGGGGTGAGACTCCAGCCCAGGCAGATTGCCCCAAGGGAGCAGGTGGCTACCTCCTTATAAATCTTACAGGCTCTGATGATGCTAATTTCACTACAGGAGAGGTGGGTTTAGTTCTCCTGTAACTTTGGGGGCACCTGGGGGATAGAACATATAAAATGGGTGGTCTGGACTTGGTTTGTAAACTACCCTTCATACATAGAAGGCAAGAGAAGACTGAAGAAAGAGGCAGACCACTCTAGATTGGTAGGTAGCAGGTTTAATAAGCAAGAGAACTTACCTCGAGTCTTGTCTTGGGTGGCTGCCAGACAAGTAGATCTCTGTACCCACCTGCCAAATATTGAAAGTTTATATAGAGGCCCTAACTGGGTTTGGTCATATACACTGTCCAGATGGTCTCAACACCACATTACTCTTTCAAGGCTAAGTACTTGAGGCAGCTTCTAGTATGGAGGAGGCAAGAGGAATGTACATTCCAAGGACAGGGAAGGACCAGCCTCTGACTGGTTGGGTCCAGCTTGCAGCTTGACCAGTGGGCATGTCCTCTCAATGACCTTCTCTGACACTACACCCCTCATGACCAGCTCTTACAATCTCAGGTCCCCTCCTCCTGTTCCGCAGTGTGTCCTGAGTGGTCAGCCAGGGGTTTTGCTAGCATGGTTGAGGCTCATTTGGCAGCTCTCTGGCTGCATTGAAGGTGGATGCCACAGCAACAATACAGGAACATGCAAGAGAGAATAAATTAAGACAATAATTCCCCAAATCAGTGACAACTTTTTCCACCAAGAGCCCCATGATCTGAATCACTGAGTTATTAAATCTTCTAGGCACTCAGAGCATTCACTTATGTCCTCATGTAATTTAATAAAGATGACACATAGGCAGACTCATCAGGTATGAACACAAAACATTCTGTTTGGATAATGGCAAAGTTGCCTTTTGGGGAGGCAGTAATAATGTCCAAGCCCATCCTGTTTGGTGGACAGCTTTTCTCACTAGAGACATTTCAGTGTTCAGTACGGACAGGCTATTATTTAGGACTTGCTGGGTGAATTTAGTAGAGGCTTCTTTGTGTGCTGTAACATCCTACAGGCCAAAGGAGGGAATTAAGATGGTGGCCAAATGATCATACCAGTGGCAAACAAAATGTGTTCACCTGGCCTTGAGGAGAGGGAGGTTGGCAGATTTAGGGGCTTGACCTAGTTGTGTATACCATACACGTCGGCTGGGGGAGGCAGCACTGTCAGGCATGAGAAGATGGAGTGGGGATGAGATAAGCCAGACAAGGACCCCCGCCATCTTCCCTCTTTCAATAGTGCATGTTCTGTTCCAGTTATAGTGCACTTTAACAGGTCCAGCCTATAGCAGTACAATGGAATCCCAGTGGAGATGGAGTTGCTCCTCTTACCCAGGGGTGTGGAGTAACCCACCCATTCTGGTCGGATAGCTCATTGTAAATTCCAGTGGATGACACCGTTTCCAGGTGCGATGGGGCTTGGTGTTCTCAGCAGCGTAGCACATTGATCGATGGTGAGAGTCAGGGCAATGGCTTTTCCCCTTGACTTCCATACCTTTATGGCACTGGGTGTCTCCGCAGGGGTTCTCAGTCTGGCATTTGGGTCAACAGGCCTTACTTGTTGATCATTCAAGTGTATTAAAAAGCCTGGGACTCTACTTTACTCCACCCAGCCGAGGTGTTTTTACTTATCAGTAATATGTTCTGCGGCTTTAATATCTTATTTTTTCTTTCTACCACTGTGTGCAGGCTATAGGAGAGATGGGCCTTCTGTTCAATGGCATGTTCTTTTGCCCAGTCTTGCACATCATGACCTTTGAAATGTGACCCCCAATTACTGTCTAGTTGATAAGGATATCTATATATGGTACTCAGCTCTCTAAACCCTTCGTGGTGGCAGCCTGGTTTGTATGGTGGCAGGGAAAAGTTTAGGTGAAGCCAGAAATAGTGTTTACACAAACCAAGGCATATATAAAACCCTCAGTCAGAGGGAGGGGGATAATATAATCAATTTTCCAATCCCTTACCAATTGGGCCACTTTGTACTCAGGTGTGATGGCATATTGCCAAGGATGCTGGGTTGCTTTCGAATCACAGTGACTTGGCTAATGCAGTACCAGCATGTTCTAAGCAACCCAGGTGCAATGGTGGCCATTCTTGCTATGTACCCAGTCTGCTGTATCTATAGAAGGGTCAGTTGTTAGGGCTTATACCTGGGCTAGGGCATCAGCTTCCTGATTGCCAGGGTGTGTCAATGCATTATGAGCAAGGACACAGAAGACAATGAAGACTGTTTCAGCCTCCTGCAGGTGTACCCATAGGTCCCTCCACACATTCTGACTCCACAAGGACCCACTCATGATTATCCACCTCTTGTATTCCTAGTAGATAAGCCATAGGGTTAATCCCCTTAGAATAGCCCAACAGGGGGTGCCTGGGTGGCGCAGTCGGTTGAGGGTCCGACTTCAGCCAGGTCACGATCTCGCGGTCCGTGAGTTCGAGCCCCGCGTCGGGCTCTGGGCTGATGGCTCAGAGCCTGGAGCCTGTTTCCGATTCTTTGTCTCCCTCTCTCTCTGCCCCTCCCCCGTTCATGCTCTGTCTCTCTCTGTCCCAAAAATAAATAAACGTTGAAAAAAAAAAATTAAAAAAAAAAAAAAAAAAAAAAAGAATAGCCCAACAGTTAGTACAAAAGGTAAATGGCCTGGGATCATGAGTGATCACCAGCCAAACTGCTCTGAGTTCAGCCTAATGGATGCTGCACTGGCTTCTGTATGACAGGATCAACCTGGAGGAGCACTTTATATGTAGCTAAGAGCTGTTGCTCTAAGGGATGTTTTGGGTTTGTGCCCCCTTTTAGAGCTCAGATCTGAATCCTAGGGGTACTTTCTTCTTCTGTTGTTTATGCCGCAGCACCTGACCCATATCTTCCCAAGTCACAAACACATCTAACTCAAATGATAGTCCTTCTTGGGAGATGCCAAGAACTTTAACTTGCCTCACTAGTATTTTTGTCATTCCAAAGGCAGCTTGCTGCTCTAATCTCCATTCCTACACATGCTGTCTTTACCAGGTGGTATAATGGGTGGAGGCACTTGGCTAGGTGAGTCCTCCAATCCCAAAATCCCTACAAAGGCTTGCGTGTCTCTCACATTCTTAGGGGTTGGATAGGCTTGCAACTTGTCAATAACAGTTTCTGGAACAATGTATGTCTTATCCGACCAAATGATCCCCAAAACTTTATGGGGGTGCCTTGGTCCTTTTCCTGTGTGTTTTCTGTGTGAACTTTCTGTGGGTTTACCACCCAACTTCTCCCTCACAGGTGTTTCAGCAAAGCCTGCAGAGTGTTTGACAGCTGAGGCAAGTCTTCACATGTTAATGTTATATTATCAGTATAATGGCTCATTTTACTGATGTGGGGAAGAAGAACAGGGACAGGTCTCAGGCTACCATCCCATGACATGTTGTAGGGCCACTCAGGTAGCCTTGGGTAAGCATATGAAAGGTCCATTGTTGCCCCTCCCACGTGAAAGCCAATTGATCTTAGTTATCAGAAACCTGTACTTGTCAGAGTCATTTCCATGAATCTCCTTGAAGATGAAGCACTTTTGCAGGAACACTTTGCAAATATCAGAGTAAAACAGTTACTGTCTGTAAATGACAAAAGTCTTAAAAACACCCATAGTTAAAGATCTGATAAAAGTCTATTATAATGCATTTGACAAGGGAATTTGGTTATTTCAGTGACACACATTTAAAATTATAACTGATAACATTATACCAGGACATATCAGATTTTTAGGAATTTCATGCAGATATATCCCAAAGAAAGTTTAGCATTATTTCTTATTTGACAGTGCTTCCCATGAAATTTATTATGCAAGTAAGCATAACTAGTTCGACATCTTGCTTTCGTAAGGAGAGAGAACACATCTTTTGAGACGTTCCAGGGACACTCTGGAAAATCCCAAAAGTTAGTTCAGGGTCAATAAGACTTCATTTAGAATTTGATTTATGGAAGTTTCTTAAAAATATCAAAATGTTTAAAACATTTGATTAAATAGGATCATAGGTCAATGTGAAACAATACTTAGTCATCCATTTAATGAAAGTGACAAAGATTTTAAAGGCAAATACAGGAAGTTACATTGTTGTAAAAATCTTACCTCTTTGAATAGAGAAGACTTAGTTTTCTCTAGTAATCAAAGACCTGGTAAGTACAACATGAAGCACAGGAAATTATTTTGATAAAATATAGAATCTTTGTTTTCTAGGCAGATTACTTAACAAGTAAAGAAAAGCCTTTTACAATCCCATCAAGAACAGGCCAAGAGCTTTTAGTGGATGAAAGTTAAGTTTCAGTTTTATATAAGTACAGCTTGATCTTAAATAGAGCCTTTTTACAAATAAATGTTGTAAATAACCTCTAGAGGTAGAAAAATCACATATACATAACACACATCCATAGACATACACAAAATATAGACAGACACAAACAGAGAGCCTACTGCCTTTATTCCAAAACCTTTGCCCTTGATGGGTAATCTTATGGAGGCTGTGAACTAGATTTGGGGCAATGGAGTTTCTGTAGCAGTCCTTATTTTAAAAAGCCTCTTTCCCCCTTTTTTTTCTTATCAGTCTTTGTGGGTAGTGTTTTAGTTATCTCCTGGGGTGTTTATATTCCAAAGATATGATACGATTTACAACTTCAAGGGACAGAGAAAGAATGCAAGTTTTCTCTTAGGAGTTTTAGGGTATATTTCTTTATTATCAGATGTCCAGGATAATTGCTGTTTAAAATTTTCCTTTGCGTTAGGGGTCAGACAGCATGGGGCACTCATGTTTCACTGTCAATCACAACATTCTTGCCTTGGCCTTCCTTACTTTTCTGGGGATTCTGCCTCTTAGCATCCTAATCAGGCTTTGTCACAAGCCCTCCTAGCTTTACAAAATGGCACACTAGGGTCTCCAAGTTACTATTCTGCTCTTCCACCTGTCTGCCAGCTCTGAAGCAAGTTAGTAAATAATTGCACATCCTTCTCTAACTTCAGCTCTTCTCCCAACTTTCTAACTCAAGCTTTAGCCTCTAGTTGGGTATCAGTGTCTAGCTAAACTGCCCATAGTAGAGGACAACCCACTGTGGCAGCCATTAATTTCACTTCTTTGCCACAGTGTCCTATGTGTAGTTTCTTTTTTTTTTTTTTAACGTTTATTTATTTTTGAGACAGAGAGAGACAGAGCATGAACGGGGGAGGGGCAGAGAGAGAGGGAGACACAGAATCGGAAGCAGGCTCCAGGCTCTGAGCCATCAGCCCAGAGCCCGACGCGGGGCTCGAACTCGAGGACCGCGAGATCGTGACCTGAGCTGAAGTCGGACGCTTAACCGGCTAAGCCACCCAGGCGCCCCTATGTGTAGTTTCTTAAGTGCGTTCAAGCAGCCAGTGTTTTCAGGGCATCCTTGCACTCACGTTGCAGTCCACAAGCATCTAACATATGGGCCACTCCCACCCCTGTGTAGAGGTCAAAGGCCAATTTGAGGTGCCTCTTTCCCACCCATTTCTTCGGTCTCTGGGCTGGCCCACCAATTGTTGGTTAGCTAACTGGCCCCACACACAAAGGGTAAAGAGAGACTGAAGAAAGAGGCAAGCCACTCCAGATTAGAAGGTGGCAGATTTAGTAAGGAAGAACTTATTTATAAGTCTTGTTTGGGACAGCCACAAGATTAGCAGATCTCTGTACAAATCTCAAAAGTTCATATAGAGGTCCTAACTGGGTTCGGCCACGTATACTATCCAGACGATCTCAACACCACATAACTATCTCAAGATTCTGTCCTTCAGGGCAGCTTCTAGCACAGGGAAGGCAAGCAGAACACACATTCCAAGAACAGGGAAGGGAGTGAGGAGACTCTGAAGCTTGGGTTCGCCTCATGGGTCAACCAGTGGTCATGTCCTCTCAGTGACCTCCTCCAACACTGGCTGATCTGGAAGCAGCCTGCATGTGACAAGTCTGACAAAGGAGGGTCACCAACTGGGTGCCCTAGGGGCTTTGAATAGCCCTGGTGCCTATAATATTAATTTCCATCCAACATTGACTCAAAGAAAACAGGTGATAAAATCGCTTTCCCCTATCATTTGAAATGGACATCAAAACCCTATTAAAAATCGGAGGATGACTGAAGTCTCTGCACTCGGGAGGAAAAACAGTTTCTTGCTTTTGTAAAATGACTATCAAATATGTCAAGTATTTACTTCCCATTGCAGTTATAATGGTATTCAATATCTCCTGTGGTTGGTTTGGCGGGGGGAGGAATTGAGGCATTTGTATAATTTAAAAAAATAAATTATGATGCCAAATATTCTTCACAACAATTTTTAGTCAGTTTCTGAGCAGGTCTATAGAGGCTGTTAAAATGTGAGATTACAGCAGAAAACCAATTTCAATGTAAGCCTATGGAGATCCCATTACAATATAAAAATGAAATGTTGCCAGTGTATGTTATACACTACACCCAGAAATAGATAGAAAGCAATACAAAAACCCTCATGCCTATATAATATTTTGGTTCAGACATTCATCCATTGATTGAGCAGATTTCTCTAAAAGGAAGCTGACACAGCGTCCTTACCTCAAATTGTGGTTGTTATCATACCACAGATGATGTTTTATTTAAATGGATTATACTTTCAGTCACCTGGGAAAATTGCAAAGAAACTGAATTCAAAGTCTTCGGCCATAACTAGACAACTCAAGGATATTAACTGAGAAATTCAGGCTATCAGCATGTTTAGTACACTAGTGATTCTCAACTCCGGTTGTATATGAGAATCACCTGGGAATGTTTAAAAAAAATACCTATGCCTGGGTTCTACCCCAAGAAAGTCTAATTTAATTAGTTTCCTGGTACCGTGCAGGCATCAGTATTCTAATGTGCAACATTGATTTACATAAACCCAAAAAGCTGGATTCAGCTATGTTTTACCCACCCAAAAAATTGAAGCAGGAGTCCTGCCAATCAAGAGCAAAAATTGCATGCAAATGGATACAATAGCTTATGCCAACCTCTCTCTCACCCAAGCTGCTATATCACTTTGAAAGTTTGATGGAGGAAATACTGAGGAACGGAGTGGGTTAGAAGTGGGAGGGGAGCATTTAAGGTGTACCTAGGACAGCTTGGGTTTTTGGCTACTTGCATACTGATTTGAACTACTAGTGGGGTAGACATGTAGTAGTCAAGGTAAATTCATTGCCTAACTCTAAATTTTTGGTGGATAACAGCACTCTGGATCTATTTAAATATCCATCCCATCTCCAGCTTTCAAGGAGCAGTAGTGAGCATAAAATCTAACTTTGCCAAATTGGGAGAGACTTCTATTCCTTCCCTATCTCCCATAACTGATATTGACAAGCAAACACACAACCTCCAGTAGCAATGGATGCTATATTGAAACAATGAAGGGAAGCAGACTTAGGAGGAAGTTATGACTAGGGGGGCAGAGTGGAACAGGTAAAAAGAACCAGGGCCTTTGATGACATCACTGAGTTGCTCTCCATGGGTACCTGGAACCTGTTTCTGGCCCTGTTAAATCCTACAATTCCTCGCTGTTTAAGCAAGTTTTGTGTAAATGATGCATAATTAGGAATGATTTCAGACGGACAGAAAGAAGAGAGTATTCTAGTCAGAACTAGAAATCTCATTCTGACGCTAACTCAAAGATCATAGACCAAAGGAAATATCTCTGAACCTCAGGTTCCCTCTTTGTTAGTGTTAGGGATGTGAACATGATCTATGGTTCTTTCATCATGGTAAGATCTGAGTGTATGCTTAAGAATTTTACCCATTAAGTTATCTTTGTTACTCAGTGCTTTCTGACAAAACAGTATTATTTTCAAAATACTTAATATATCTCTTCTTTGTAATCTAGCACTTTCAAACTTTCATAGATAGTTCACAAGTGAACTTTCATAGATAGTTCGCAAGTGAACTTTCAATACATCTTCATTGATATTTCAGTTTGGAATTGTTAGTTTTGGGGGATCAAGGACAATCTAGTCTTTGGTTTCTATTCCATCTTTACATTCTGTCTGGGACTTGGTTCTTTCTCCACAGTAGCCTACTGTCTGGCTGTTGCCTCTTGAAGTGGCATTAGATGGGTAGCCATGATTGTACATGCTCACATCAGGCTCTGGGCTCAGGGTCACGAAATGGATAACATGATCAGAAAAAAAAATTACCTAACAGGGAATGGTGGAGGTGAAGGAAGAATGCTTGGAGTTCTGCTCACTTTCAGCTGTAGAATCTGGAGTCTAATAGAAACGCAATGTCTATCCAGGTATATAACAGTACGCAAGAGGTTTATTAATGTGGGCTTTATAAAGACTTTTGTCACTTTCAGCAAATCCTTGTGAGCTTACATTCTGAAATGAAAATGGTGTATAATACATACCTAGAAAAGAATTTGAAGGTGTACTGTGTGTCTTGATGTCCGTCTTCAATTTTCTCTCGTAAAGATCGAAGTTCCACAGCCCATCTGCCGATGGCCAAGATGTTACAACTCATCTCGCCTATACCTTTTTCGGATATACAAAATTGCCCCTGTCTGGGGAGGGGGAAACAGACAAACAAAACAAATGACTAAAAAGACCACATAAAACGAGGGGAAAATAACTGCCTCTTTGATAAGATATGATCTGGCAAGAGATGACACTGTAATGACTTTTGAAAAGAGTAGTGTAGAAAAAATTTTACCATGTTTTCTTGGCACACAGAATGCATGCTCTTGTGTGTGTGCAGTAAAAACTGAAATAGCGTATTCAGTATACTTCCTGTAGTGCCATCTCACACTTCATTCATAGCTCTGTAAAACTTGGCAGAGGGGAGTGGCTCTGTGAGGTCTGAAGGCACAACTGATACCTCTACCAAGGCAAGTGCAAAGGCGGCTTAGTTTGTGGTCACGTATAATTGTGCTATAGCCCCAATGTAGTTCTAGTTGATAAGGTCTTTAGAAACAAGACCCTTGCCAACACTTCAGTCTGCCTCTCTACAAACATCTGAGCCACTGAGAAAACGATCAATCAAAGTCTACAATCTTAAACTTCAGGTTGAAAGAAAAACAAAACTTTTTAAAGAAGATTTCTCTCCGAGCGGATTCTTCTGCAGAGGAGTTGACGGCTCTTGTATTGACAACTTTTCTTCCCCTGTAGGCATATGGTCTTTATGGTAGGGATGCCCAGTTATTTAAAAACTGCCCAACACAGAGTCTAATCATGTAACAGATGCACAGATGGTGCTGGACTGAACACAGTGGTGGATCCTGAAGTTAACTCCTCTTGTTCTCTGCTGCATTTTAATTTGTTTTGTGACTTATTGACAATGGATTTGATTAGAGTAGAAATCTGCTAGCCAGTTTCCAGGTGGCATGAGCTAGGTGTCTGGTAACCTCATGGGAGTGTGTGTGTGTTGTCAGGTTAGTTTTAGGTTTTAAAAATCTGGTCTTTAATACTTTAGAAAATATGACCCCCCTATGCCAGATAATTGAATAAAATAGTAGCTGATTCTGTGTCAAGAGACTTAGACAATGAGCTTAGACATAGACCTTTGTGCTATAATAGACCATTAGAAGTAGAAGTAAGTACAAGTATTATTCTCCCCAAAGAACATTGTATCTAGGATTTGAGTATTTCTTATGGGTCTGGATTTTAATAACTAGCTGTGTGGGCAAACTCAACTAATCTACCTGGCCTCACATTCTTCATCTGTGAAATAAGAGTTGTGCTAAATCAGAGTGCTTTTCTGCCAAAAAGTTTGAAAGCAGTCTTTAGCTGAAATTACCGGGGGAAATAAATTATATGAAAAATATACAACAGGAGCTGTGGTTGAAGTAGGAATGTTTAAGAATCTAGGACCCAGAAATGCAAATGAAACCTTGCTGAGAAGCACTGTAGCTGCTCCTAGTGACTGATAGGGCTAAGGACCATGGTTTCTTCCTGGTCCTGATGATACAGTCTGTAATATAAAATAATGTGATGTGTGGGTGTGCGAACCTCCTCTTCTACAATGGCAAACCCAGGACATTTGTGAATAAGTGTGCTGCCTATGTAGCGATGGCAAAATAAACCCGGGCTTGCTCCAAACTACATTTTTAGATGGGTCATTTAGTCCTTGGCATTCTGGCACCTTCAAACTATGGAATTCTGATTCTAATCCTCTCAAGTATAGGAGGACACATGAAAAAGATAATCATCTATTCCTCAAGTGGCGACACTCCTGGGGGAAAAAAAATCTCTTATGGTCAGAAGCTGGCATATGGTAGTTTTAAGCAGGGCCCTGAAAGTAATCCTATTTCTGGGTGATTTCATTAACGACTTGCAGTGACTTTGTCGATCCGGAGATGATTTTCTACCAGACTGGGAAGTACTCATCCCTTCAGCATTAATTTAATGTCTGCCATATGCCAGGCATATGCTCAGTGCAAGAGACAAAAACAAACTCTTCATGTTCAAGGAGGTTAAGGTGTAAAGTGGGAGAGTGCCACCCAAACCAAAAATTCTGACGCAATGTGGTGAGTCCCACTGAGATCTGAATAAAGTGCTGTAGTGAGCGGAGAAGTAAATCAACTAGGCCGCATGGGGGAGGCTTCCTGGAGGAGACAATGCCAGAATAAGCTGAGAAGGAAGCTAAGCGGAGGAAGAGAAGTGTTCTAGGCAGAGGAAACAGCATGTGGGCACAGAGGCAAGAGACAGTAAAAAGAGCCAAGGCTCTCCAAGTACTTTGCAGTGGCTAGAGAATCAACCGTGTGTGTGTGTGGGCTGGAAACAAAGTGAGACGGGTGGGCAGCACCTTCCTCACATGCCTCAGTCAGGGGATTAAACTTTATTCCAAAGGGTGGGGAATCTCCGATGGGGTGTAAGTAGGAAACAACAACGATTTGTGTATTAGGAGGCTCTTTCTGTCAATACTATAGAAGATCTACTGTGGTGGAATGATGAGGAGGGAGTGAGGAGGAATGAACCCAGAGGCCAGGGGACCAGTTAGGACACTGGCCCAGGAAAGAAGTGATCCATAGCAAATGGAAGGTTGTGACCTCTAATTATTCTTGAGCCCCCTTTTCATTACTCAGTAAACTTTATTTGGTCAATGGTACATTTCTTTTTAAATGTTCTGTTGGATTCGATTTGCTAATATTACATCAGAGATTTTTTTGCATTGACATTAATTAGCAAAATTAATTGGGGAGCGGGGCAGTGGGGAAGAGTTGTTCTTTGACCCCAGAGGAGGAAGAAGTTAAACAAATCTATAGTCGTGAAAGAAATTAAGAAGGCTCTCAATTTTGATACTTTGCAACTTCTTAGAAACTCTCCATTTCACCTAGGGATTCAACATTATTTGTATAGAATTTTTATAAAGTATTCATAATTCTCTTTAAAGTCTTACACATTGTGAGGTTTCTTCCCCCCTCCCCCCATTCTCATTGTTAATTATCTGTGTTTGCACCTTCTCCTCTTCATTTCGTGTTTAGACTAACTGCTGTTTTATCTCTATTTCTTTTCCACCTAAGAACCACCTTTTGGTTTTATTGTTATTGGTTTATTTAGGTTTACGTTCTCTTTTATCTTACAGTATATCAATTTCCTCTTTTTTAATGTTTATTTATTTTTGAGACAGAGAGAGACAGAGCATGAACGGGGGAGGGGCAGAGAGAGAGGGAGACACAAAATCGGAAGCAGGCTCCAGGCTCTGAGCTGCCAGCACAGAGCCCGACGCGGGGCTCGAACTCACGGACCGTGAGATCATGACCTGAGCCGAAGTCGGACGCTTAACCGACCAAGCCACCCAGGCGCCCCTCTTTTTATCTTAAATAATTTGTTCTTCCTGCTTGCCTTAGGTTTTATTCTTTTTAAGTTATTGAGTTGAATTCTTATTTACGAATGTGTTTAGAACTTCATATTTTCCACAGTGCATAGCTTTAGCTATTGACATGGGTTTTATTAATGTAGTGTTTTCAATATTATTATTTGCTAGATATTCCGCAACTTTGGAGCCAATAAAGAAATCATGACCAGAATTGTGAAAGAATGAGTTATAACATTTCAGGTAGTGGGTTTTATTGGTTACTAATTTCTACTTTAGCTGCATTATAACCTAAGAACATGGCCATTGCTATTATTAGAATTTGTTTTTTAATGCTTTTTTTGTCCCTAATATATGGTCACGTTTTGTAAATGTTTTTAGAAGTACTTGAAAACAAGTATATTCTCATTTTCAGGGTTGGAGTTATAAAAATGTTGATCTGATGGATTAGACTCCAGATTCTTTATATCATCACACATTTTGAGAATTTGACTTGTTTGCAGCTGCAAGAAATAAATTAAAATCCTTCTCCATTTGGAGCAATCTCCTTAAATTTCCTGTGTTTTACACTTTATGTGTATATGTACACTTATGTTACAATAATTGGAATGTAAAATATAACAGTAGTTATATCTTCATTTGAGATTGAATGTTTTTGTAATGATAAACTGCTCTTTTGTTTTGTTTAATGCTTTTTGCCTTGGAAGTCTGTCTGGCAGACATGATAAATTAATGCAAAAAACAAAGAAATGCCAGAATTACTTGTAGTATCAATCATTTTACTTTTAACATTCCTGAATGACTAAGATATATAGTCAGTTTTTGTTTATTAAAAACAATTTGAGAATCTTTGAGGAATTTATTACATTTCATATACATATACAACATATTTATTACATATGTAACACATGTTTCAATTCTGTCACCTTGTATTTTCTCTCTTTTTTTTTTTAATGTTTATTTATTTTTGAGACAGAGAGAGACACAACATGAATGGGGGAGGGGCAGAGAGAGAGGGAGACACAGAATTGGAAGCAGGCTCCAGGCTCTGAGCCATCAGCCCAGAGCCTAACACAGGGCTCGAACTCGCAGACTGCGAGATCGTGACCTGACTGAAGTCAGACGCCTAACCGACTGAGCCACCCAGGCGCCCCTGTATTTTCTCTTTCTAATGAGTCTGTTGCTTTTCACCTTTTGCTTTATGGTATGTCTTCTTTATTTTGGTTCTGTTGCTCTCCTACTATTGATATTTTGAGAGCTTTATAATCAGGTTTTTAGTTCCTCTCGTGGCTACCTTTATGATTGTTAATATTTTTCAAAGTTAGGTCTATTGACTCCTGGCTGTGAAATATGGGGAAATCCTTACACAACCCCTACATCACTACCTTGCTTTTTAGTTCCTTTATTTTCACAATGTTAAAGTTTACAACACTTATAGTGAATGTAATAAACTTCTAATGCCTTCAGTGTTCACCACCAGTCCTTAAATACCACAGCTCTCCCGGGGTGCCTGGGTGGCGCAGTCGGTTAAGCGTCCAACTTCAGCCAGGTCACGATCTCGCGGCCCGTGAGTTCGAGCCCCGCGTCAGGCTCTGGGCTGATGGCTCAGAGCCTGGAGCCTGTTTCCGATTCTGTGTCTCCCTCTTTCTCTGCCCCTCCCCCGTTCATGCTCTGTCTCTCTCTGTCCCAAAAATAAATAAACGTTGAAAAAAAAAAATACCACAGCTCTCCCATTTCTGGTTCTTTATTTCAGTTCCTCTTTTGGCTGGCTGGAGTTCATTCTCTATCAGTTTTTCCCATCAGGGCCTGTGATTGTTTTATTCTGACTGCATAGTTGCAAATGCATGGTTAATGACTGTATTCATGACTGATAATTGGTTAGCTTGAAATTATTGGGGGCATGCTTATTTCTCCCCTGGAAGACAAAGAGGTATATGTCTAATGTAGTGTTTCTATTTTCATTATTATTGTATTTACATATACATATAACATACACACACACACACACACACACACACACACACACATATATCCTATGTTCTATTTTCCTTATTGCTCTCTTTCCCAAAGAGCCTTTGATACCACAGATATACTCTATATTTTTTTATGTTTATGGCCTCTGGAGGGCCACAAACTATTATAATATCTAATATTCTTCTCAGTCTCCCTTACCCCTAAGAACCAATTTTTCTCCCCTTGGAGGTGATGTCATCCCTGTTGAGAATACAAGTGTCAACCTGATTCCCTGTATGCTCTTGTAGGTGACTTTTTCAATTGAGGAGAGTGTTTTTCTGCACATTTTCTTGGAACACAGTGTGATCTTTGCTACTGGAGATTTAGGGCTTGCTCAGTTCTCTGTCAGCTTTTATTATATCTTTGAAAAAATTTGGAGTCTGTTTGTTCCATTCCCTTATTAATAACTATCAATTATGTATGTATTAGTTATCTGCTTTCGTCTTCCACACTTCTGATCTTCTCTTTAGCCTCTTCTTTTGTCCCCTTTCCCCCATTTTATTGCCTACTTGTTTCAAAAAGTCCATGTCCTTGTATCAGATGTCTCTACTTTCTTTTTTTGCTGCTTTTAATATTTTACATTTCTGTAGTGGTTTTATGATATCCTCTTTCTGACTTTACCACTGTGCTTTTCCCCAAAATGTGTGTTCTTTATTTTTCTTTTGCCTTTTTGATTTCTTTTCTCCTTTTCATATTTCATAACATCTATGCTACTGTCATCCCTCAGACTTTGCGATAATCTGCCGCTTTCCCCCCTCCCTGGGTATGCAGATCACCAGCCCGGAGATCATGTGAATTAGCAGCACAGCTCCATGGCTTATAGGTCTTTTCTGTGGTGATTTTATATTTATTTATCTTGTTTAGTTAGGCGTAGGAAGCAGGTGCCAATATGGCTGCTGTTTCTGACGTCTTGTCAACCTTCTCACCGCTGGCTGTTTTAAGTCCAGGAGTCATATCTGGAGAATGTGAACATGGAAACAATACTTCTTCAACCCTGTTCTGTTTCCCAGTGTGTTAACAGCCTTCACGATGGTCTGTGCATGAATTAGCCATGTCCCCATACTCAACCTCCCAGGTAAAGCTTGGCCCCTTGGTCTTTCACTGGTTTTCTGAAAAATCTGTATTCTGATCAAGACCCAAAGAAGTATAAAAGTCTATATACAGCATAATATATTTATATGAAATTTTTAGAAAAGGCAAACCTATACTGACAGAAAGCCAATCAGTGATTTCCAGAGCCAAAGAAGGGATTAACTACAAAGAGACACAAAAGAACTTTGGGGGATAATGGAAATATTACATATCACCATGTGGTGGTGGTTACACAATTATATACATTTGCCTACACTCACCAAATTGTATCCAGTAATTGGTGAAGTTTTTATAAAGCTGAGTTTCAAAAATTGAATAAAGATAGTAACAAACGTGCAGTATTTATATATTGCTGACACAGTTCCATTTGTTTCACTATATACACTAGATTCTTGACTCTAAGAAAGTTTAACAGCATATGTGAGTATAACGAGATGAAAAAATATAATAAGAGATGTTTTCCTTACTACCTACTGCAGTAGTTCCAAAACAGATATGTGCCAGAATTCCTTGGGGATATTGTCTAATGCAGCTCTCCAGGTTCCACCCCCAGAGGTTCTGATTTAAAGCCAGGTATGGGCATAGACGCCTGTGATCTAATGGTATCTCCAGGTGATTATGATGCGTGGCAGAGTTTGAAAAACATCAGCCTAGTATATAGGCTGACCTTGGAGTAAACCGAATTGATATCATGCTCTGGTCTCTTTCAGACACTTCTGAGAATAATATCAGAAACATCATAAAGACTTTGAAGCAATAAATTGCCAATTGTATTGGCTAAGTAGTTCTAAAAGGAGGCTCAAGGCTTGGCAAAGTTGCCTCCCAAAAGTGTGAGTCTCCTGATATGCCATTGATCCCCTTCTTGACCTTGGCCTGGCTAAAAGCATCCTGAATCTTCTCATTGGTTATTTGGTAGGATCAACAGTACCTACCTACCTCCTAGAGTTGTTTGCCATCATTGAGCAAGATAATTCATATATACTGCTTAGGACAATGCCTGGTATATAGTATGTACAATGAAACCTGAAAAATTCAGACAACTTTAACTAGTAATTGATTCCCAACCTCCACAGCAAGCTTGCCCAAGTCATTTCATTAACTTTATATGAGACCTCAGATTTCATGCTTTAAAAAAATTTTTTTAAATGTTTATTTACTTTTGAGAGAGAGAGAGAGAGAGAGCATGAGCAGGGGAGGGGCAGAGAGAGAGGAAGACACAGAATTTGAAGCAGGCTCCAGGCTATGTCAGCACAGAGCCTAACATGGGGCTCGAACTCATGAACTGTGAGATCATGACCTGAGCTGAAGTCGGACACTCAACCAACTGAGCCACCCAGATGCCCCTGATTTCATGTGTTTTTTTTTTAATATTTTGAATGTTAATTTATTTTTGAGAGAGTGAGAGAGATAGAGCATGAGCAGGGGAGAACCAGAGAGAAGAAGAGGAAGACACAGAATCTGAAGCAGGCTTCAGGCTCTGAGCTGTCAGCACAGAGCCCGACAAGGGGCTCGGACTCATGAACTGCGAGATCATGACCCAAGCCAAAGTCAAATCACCCAGGGGCCCCAGATTTCATGCTTTTTAATTGTGTGGATCATTATACCATTTACACCATTATAGCTGTTGTCACTGTTAATGTCAAGGTTGGTGTTAACATTATCATTGTATCTTACATTTATTATTGTATCTCAGTGATTTGATATCAATAAACCATCCTCTTCCTCCTGCCTGGGTTTACCCTTACCACTGACATTATTTTGTGGGATTGAAGGCATTCTTCTCTTAAGTATCCAGACAGATATTTATTTGCCTAGTAAACTGGAACCCTTTAATAGCCACTGTTTACTTAAAAAATTTTTTTAATGTTTATTTTTGAGAGAGAATGAGAGAGAGAGACAGAACATGAGCAGGGGAAGGGCAGATAGAGAGGGAGACACAGAATCTGAAGCAGGCTCCAGGCTCTGAGCTGTCAGCACAGAGCCCTGCTCAGGGCTCAAACTCACAAGCTGCAAGATCATGACCTGAACCGAAGTTGGACACTTAACCGACTGAGCCACCCAGGTGCCCCACACTGTTTACTTTTAACAAGCCATTTGAGATAATTCTACAGATATAAGGTAAAGATAATGTTGAAACTTAGAAAAATATAACCAAGGATCAAACTGTAATAAAAAATGACATTCTATCCTCTCCAACTCTATCATTTAATGACTTAAAATCAACCCAGATGGTTACTTCCAACCACATTTTCTTACTTTTCTAACCTCTGCTTTTCAGGGGCTTGGTGGAGAAGGTTATTAGAGATGGTGTTGTTGATATAGGTGAATGGAGGTGATTTGGGTGGGTAGTGAGTGACAGCAGGTGGTTAACGACAAGGAGTCATCAAGGTCTTCCCTTTTATTCTCCACTGCCCTCCCCTGAGCCATTCTTCCTAGGTGGTCAGTCAACACTAGCATTTTCACAGGTACACAAATCAAGCAGAGCATTGTTACCAATCCTGAAGATTTTGTATGCTCCCTTATAGCTGAGGTTTTTACAGTGTAATAATTGATGTTTGGCAAAGTGTTCAATCGTCTATAAAATAGGAAGGTATTTTCTATGTGAGATGACTGAAGCCCATAGAGGTTGTCCTTAGCAGTGATTTTGTCCCTGGAAGTGTTGTGACTTAAACCAGATTTTATGACTCGAAATTCAATGGCTCTTTTCACTCTCCATGACACCCTTCCAATTGAGAGGGAGGCTATGTTAGCACTTCTCAATTAATAGCTTAAAGGGGAGCCAAAATCTTGACCCTCCTCAGCCCTCAAGGTGGCCTGGTAAAAACTTTGCCAAGATGGACTGGTTGGTTTATGCTCGGAGGTGGAGCCACTTCTGGTCTTTACCCCAGTGTGCTATGTGGACTATGATGTGGAAAATGTCAGGAGGCACTATATATATTGTCAGATGAGATATATTAATATTTTTATGTTTTTGCTTTATACTTCAAAAGAGTGGCATTCATACCTTGAACTATTGGGATTAGGAGAATTAAAAAAACCTTCTTCCCTCTGCCCACAAATTCTGGCGCTGATGAAACCAGATGTCTTTTGGGCAATCCCAGGGCAAAGGGATTGGTGAGACCAGAGGGGTCACAGGAAGACAGAATTTGTGCATTTTTAATCCCCTGTGTTCTTCCCAGGTATTCCCACAGCACCCCATACTTTAGCCTATCACACTAGGTATTACACTGAATCATAACGTTCTCCTTCTTTGTTGATTTGTCCTGCTAGGCTATAATCTTTTAGAGAGTGGATTATTCACTGTCGTACCCTGACCAGCACAGAGTCTAAACCACTACAGTAGCCTCCTAACTAACCTCTCGACATCTACTCTTGCCTTCCTGTGACTCTTCTTCAACTTTGTGTAAGATTTAAAAAATGAAAACATAAATCATATAACTGTAACCCCCTCCCCCCGCCCTGTTTAAAAGTCCTCACATGGTTGGTTCTGTATCCTTTTTTTAAGTTTATTTATTTATTTTTGGAGAGAGTGCGAGTCAGGGAGGGGCAGAGAGAAGAGAGAAAGAGAATCCCAAGCAGGCTCTGTGTGACGTGGGGCTCGATCTTAGGAATAATGAGATTATGACCTGAGCCAAAATCAAGAGTTGGACACTCAACCAACGTAGCCACCCAGGCATCCTGGAAATGTTCTGCATCTTGACTGTCGGGGCGGGGGTGGTGGTGGTGGGGGTGGGGATCATATGACCATAGACTTTTGTCATAATTTGTAAAACTGTACACCTAAGAGGGCTGATTTTTACTCTTTATAAATCATACTTCAATAAGCCTGACTTCCAATTTAAAACATTTAAATCACCGATAACTTTTCCTTGTACTTGAGACAAAAGCCATACTCTTTGCCGTGGCTGGAATGACTATATGAGTTAGGGTTCCACAGAAAACAGGTGACACGTTCAAATTAGGAAAAAGTTGTAAATACTTAGTTGAACTCTCCTTAAAAGTGTGGGCAGACCATCATGCAGTGACAGGTAGTAAGAGCAGGCACAGTTAGCACCTCAGGCCTGAAAGCAAGGCCACCTGTTACCTGTTAATTACCTGAAGACAGAAAGGCTGTGTGGAGCTGAGACTGGCAGTTAAACACTCAGGCCCCTGTCTTCTCCCATCTGCTGGGACTTCTTGTTGGCTGGACACAAACAGAAGGCAGAAGGTGAGGGAAAGTCGCCTCCACGACACAAAAAGAGGACACTCTTTCTTCCTCCAGCGTGAAGAGTGGACCTAGAGGGCAGATGGAAGCTATTCACTAAGTAATGGTAAATAGTCTGCCTCCTCTTTGCCTCTGTAACTTCATCTCCAGCTCCCTCCAGGAAGCACCGTGATCCAGTCAGAGTGGCCTTCTTTTTGTTTCCACCTTACCACCTGCAGAGTTACCCATCTCTGTCCACAGACAACTGTGCCTCAAGTTCTCTGTCCTTAGAGCTTTGCAAAGTTAGACCACCCTCCCAATCAAAAGTAAAGCCCGCTTCTCCCTTCTTAGCATTTATCATCTCTGAAATCATCTTGGTTACTATTTGCTTACACATTTTTGTCTCTCTCCAATACCTAAACAGTGCGTGGCACAGAGTAAATGCTTCCGTGTTTGAAAGAAGGAAAGAACAGTGAGGGGTGGTTCCTCTACCTTGTGCCCTGGTTTCCATTTGGGACTGGTTAGATGGGTACAGAGATGGGGAGTGTTGAGATCGGGGAAGGAGGACAATGTGGGCAGGGAGGTGTGAGGCCCAAGTGAGTGGAGCCCTCCAGGCATCATGAGAAAGTCAGGGCTAAAATAGACAGCCAGGAGGCCCTGAGATCCATGGTGAAAATGTGCTTTTAGCTTCAAAATCAGCAGAAACCACTCTGTACACATGAGAAAGCAGCAGAGCCATGGTCATAAGTAAGGTCTAACCAGTCATGGGTCAAATCACAGGCACTCAGTAAATATCTGTCCAATATTCTGATTCACTGGAGCTTGGAAAGGAAAGAGACATTCTCCCTTTCTAAGGGAAAAAATAAGAGATCATGAAAAAAATAGTCTCTGATTTCTTAGTGGTACATATGTGGTTAGCGAGTTGTACTTATAGCAAGTTAGAGGTCTTTTAACCAAGTTGTTTTATTTTTTATTTTTTTTCAATATATGAAATTTATTGTCAAATTGGTTTCCATACAACACCCAGGGCTCATCCCAAAAGGTGCCCTCCTCAATACCCATCACCCACCCTCCCCTTGTTTTAAATAAATATCTACACTTTCCAGAAGGCGTTGTTCTTAGATTATCATTATGCCCTATTTCTAAAAAACAATTAATTGAGGCAATTTCTTTGTAATTAAAAAAAATGCATTTGCAAAAATAAGTCCTCCAAACCAAGGCCTGCTTATTTCTTCCTGCCTTTTAGCTATTATTTTCTTTTACTATTTTGTCAGCAAAAAACACTGCAAAATTTTTTCTAGCATTTAGTCACTTTTATCCAGAGCTGCTAAATTTCATAGACAATAGTTTCCCTCTTTTGCTCCTGAGAAAATCTCATGAATTGCAAAATATGTGAACATTTTACATTAGAATAAAGGTTTCCTCAAATCATTTTGTGTGTATGAACAGTCTTTCATTCTCAGCATTCCCTAGTTTTAAAAGAACTTACTATCCCAAATATTGATTGGGATTTTTCTCTACGTAGTTTAGAAGACAGCAACATTGATTACACTGGGCTTTTCTTATTTTCCACTTTTTCTTTTGTGATGGGCCATCTGGGTATTCTGTGTTTAGTTATGTATGTCTAAACTCTTGGAGGAGGACAGTTTATTTGTCAGACTGCAAATATCTAGAGAGTTGATAACAATTTTCTTTCAACAAGCAATTGTCAGGCTCCTGGCTTGGAACATGCCAGCCCAAATCCTCCTGGGTGGCACATGTGGTCAGACACAAAATGACATAACAGATCCTGGGATCTGACTTGGATCTACAATTTAGCCCCAATCACCAAAGAGTCTATAGATGAATTTGTGGGGCAGGGTGTCTGGAGCTTAGTGCACAAACTCGTATTTTTTTTTTCACTAATGTATATATATGTATGAATTTATATATGAAAGTATTACTAGTTAAAGTATATATTATATATATGGTGTGTATACGTATATGTGTGTGTGTGTGTGTGTGTGTGTATATATATATATATATATATATATATATATATATAGAGAGAGAGAGAGAGAGAGAGAGAGAGAGAGAGATTTACTCTAGGAAGAGGCTGACATGATTTTGGAGGCTAAGACGTCCCATGATCTGCAGTCTCCAAGCTGGAGGACTGTGGTGAGAGGGGAAGGGGGTGAGGGTATAAGTCTCCAATCAAGCCCAAAAGGCCAAGAACCAGAAACACTGGTGTCTAAGTGCAGGAGAAGATGATATTCCAACTCAAAGCAGACAGCAAGTTCGCCCTTCCTCCACATTTTTGTTGTATTCAGGCCCTTAACAGATTGGATGGTGCACACTGGCTTTGGTGAAGGTTATCTTCCTTAGTCAGTCTGCTGATTCAAATGCTAATCTTTTCCAGAAACATCCTCACAGACACACCCAGAAATAGTTTTACCAGCTATGTGGGCACCACTTAGCCCAGTCAAGTTGACACATAAAATTAACCACACACCTCCACACCTCCACCGCCACCAAGAAATTCCCATCTTATGTATTCCCTCGGGGTCCATCCATTCATTTATACCACAAGTACTGTTTTTGAACATCTACTCTGGGTCAGGTGCTACCAGTGCTGAAGATACAGCAGTGAGCAAGATGTTCCCTCCCACAAGGAATTTGCAGGCCTGTGGGATGACAAGCTAACAGGTGTCACAGTAAGGGTAAATACATGGAGGGTCATCCTTCCCAACTGGTTGGGAGAATGGTGGGCAGAGCTGATATGGGGAGTGATATCTAAATGGATACCGGAAGAGTAAACAAAGGCTGAGAGCAGCAGGGGCATGGTGTACATTGGGGGCAGTTCTAGAAAACATGAGGCAAAGGTCTGCAAGCATAGCAGAGTCCAGTGAGTTTGGCCTAGGGAGAGGTGAGAGACAAGGTGTGGCTGGAGAGGAAAGCTGGGGCCACATTATATGGGACCTCTACAAGTCACAGAAAAGATTCGGCAGTGTAATGTAATGGTTAGGAGGGCAGGATCTGGCATCCTGAACTTGCACCTGAACCAGGACTACAAAATGGAAACAATTTACCTGTCTCATTGGGGTGTGGTAAGGAGCTACTGAGCTACCCCACAGAGAATGTTGAATACAGTGCCTGACATATACAAAGTATTTGGTAAAGGATAGCTATTATTATCATCGTTATTTCAGTCTGAGTGTCATGGGAGTCATGGAGACATTCCAAGAAGGCAAATAACATAATCAGTTTACATTTGAGAAAGGCTGCTCAAAGGACAGTGTGTTGAATACATTTACAAAGGACAGGCTGAAGGCAGGTAGAACTAACAAGTTGTTGGGTAGGAAACAAATCCCTTCCAAACCTTCATGGCATCTAATGGGTATGTAAGAATGTTGATTGACCATAGCTATTAAACATTTTGTGGGAGAAACACTGTAAGATACTGTCCATCGTTAATACTTATGAGTATTGTATATCAGAGATAAATTTTGATATGAGGCGAGATCAAAGCAAGAGAGCCTGGTGTGTGTAGGGAACCATAGTATGGTGGGGGCATCCAGATGAGCAAGAGGACGTTATGTGTCTGAGAACACTTGGCAGATGGGTGGGGACAGAGGCAGACAGGGTGATAAAGAAGTGCTCTAAAGATAAATTCTGCCTACTTCACACTTTTGCCTAGAGCCAGTCCTCCTGGGGTTACATCTTGTCAAACTGTACTCTCTTGTGCTGCACTCACAGCTTCTCACACTGATATTTAAAAACGATTTGGGGACTGCCTTAAACAACGCTTCCTTTTATAGGAAGCATTCTCTGGAAGCAGGTGTTGATGAGGAGGTTGGAATCAATACCTTGGAGAGGGAGGGTGAGGTGGCAGGATTGGGCTGCTGTCCCCGGCTGGATTATGTACATACAGGCCTAGTAGCCAGGAGGGAAAGTGGGGCCAATCCAGAGCTGGACACATGCTGCCTTTCAGAGGAGAGACCTCTGTCGTCTCTTCCAGCATGGACAGGGTGGGGGAAATAGTAGTTCTTACTAGAGAATGTTCTGAGGAGTCTGGGGAGACAAAATCTTCAAAGGCATCCACACAGAAATCTCCATCTGGTGTGTTAGTCTCGTGTTTTCCTAACCTGGGCCCTGACCTCAGCATAAGATGACTGCCTTGTTGGAGTGTTTACCTTTCTTTGAAAATGAACCACTCTGACGTCTAGATCCTCTGCCCTCCTCCTGCAGGAGATGAGAACCAAGCTATGCTTTTACTTGCCCCCAGCTATTATCTTTCTGGAGTATGGAAGGCAATAAGCCATAGCCATGCAATCCTATTGTCCCTAGAGCTACTACTCCCCTGTAGATCTTGAACACCAGACACACTCGTTACTTCATCCACCACACTTTCAGCAGTACATCATCCCAACTTACCACTGACAAATGTTTGCACAGTTGAACTGCCAGCTGGTACCAGAAGCTGATTGTGCTTCACTTTCTGCCCGTGATGGGGAGCTCAGGGCCATTCAGGACCAACAAACCATCTCCAAGTCCCAACTTACCACCAGCTTTCTCGAAACAGGCACTAACTGTCAAAGGTGAGTTCTCCAGAAACAGGCATCTAGATGGAGTTTGGGATGCAGGAGGTTTATTAAGAGTCAACACCTGTGAAAGGAAGGGTGTGGCGGAAGGAAGCAGTTGTGTCACAATGTAGAGCTAGCTTGTCTCCAGAAAGCTGGTGGCAAGTTCAGGAACATGTGTTGTCCATCAGAGCTATCTTGTGGACAGGCACAGTAGGGCTCTGTCCCTCCACCTCCCTCAATAACTAAAAACGGGCTGTCCCAGGAAGGGCAGCAACCTGGCTGTGTAGCTATCTGTAGCTGAGGCAGATCCCAAAGCACCTGATGATGAGAATCCTCTGCCCTCCTCCTGCAGGAGATGAGAGCCAAGCTATGCTTTTACTTCAGAATCTGTCTTGCTGACCATAGTCCCCATAGCCCAATAGCTCAGTAGATGTCCTTCTCTAGAGGATAGCATGTATTTGTGTCTACCACACTTTTCCTTCCTACCTTCTGAGGATATTTTTGAAGGTTTATTTTACTGCTTTCTGTCCTAGGTTTCTTAACTCTGGGATTTTTTCTCAAAGCATTCCCATTAGACTCAACAAATCGACACAAACATTCACACACACACACACACACACACACACACACACACACACACACTTTGTGTCCCAAAATTGCACGGTATACTGATGGAAATTGCATGTTGCAAAAAAGATTGCATGTTTTGGTCTATGGAAGCTAACTTTTGTGGACTTGCAGGGAAGGAAGGATGTAGAAGAAACATTGGTCACTCCTTTGATTATAAAGGTTGATTCAGCTGTTCTGATTGGTTCACGTGATACTGGTTCCTGCTTCATAGTTTCTCAGACCTCCCTCTTAACAGGGAAAACTTGGGCAAAAAGATGACCTTCCCCAGGGGGAAGAAACAGCCCTCAGTAAAATTTATCAGTATTAGCTAGAGCAACCCCACTAACATTCAGAACTTGGTCTTTGGCCATAACTGAGATTTAAATCACATACAAAGAGCAGGGGTGAGAATGATTAGAATATGACTCTGATCTGATGTTTCTGGGTTTTTCTCTAGCCTATGGAGCCAGTAGCAAGAGGTCTGGCTTCCAGTTCATGCCCTTAGCCACTACACTGCAATGCAGTCTTGACTGTCTTCATTTGCTAAACTGCTACATGATTCGCCACACACAACCCTCTCCTACCATCCCTATCCTACTTTCTCTTTAAAATATTCACTAAAATTATTCATTTGGATAGAAGAGTATTTTTTTTCTGTTCTTAATTATAAGATACCCAAGTAAAAAAAAATCTGTTCTTTTAAAAAGAAAATAAAATGAAGTCACTTTCTGTTCATATGGCTCTTGACTACCCCCCGCCATCACCCACAACTCCATTTTGTGGTAGTGCTACTTAAACAGGAAGAATGACCCATGGTGACATAAATGTCAGTATTGATGAGTTATGTTTAAACCTCTTCAACTGTTGCCTTCCACAAAGTAGTCCTATAACCTATAAACTACAGCATTCTGCCACAAAATAAGTCCAGCATGGATGACCCCTATCTTTCGTGAGAAGAAAATCCCAAAATGAAAGGAGGGAAAAGAAACAAAGGTAATTAATTCTTGCTTTGTTTTAAGAGAATGTCTCAGGCATCAAAGTAGCTTTATAAGATTCTCAGCTCAATCAGGCTTAAAGAGAGAGGCCTGGCCACTCAGCCCATGTGATGCATGGGAAGAGGTCCTGTGGTGAGTCTTCCAAGAGGTGGCTGGGGTAGAAAAATCTCCTATTTTTCTCCTATTTATATTCTTAGAGATTTGCTTATTTTATTTACATATGAGAAAAATCCAACCTTGGGGTCCAGGGGAGAGACAGAAGGAAACACATTTTGTCCTAATCCTGAGAGTCTACTGCTTCCCAGAGCAACACAAAATGCAGGCAACAAGGGCATATTGTACACAGATCCAAATGAGCAAGAATCAGGAGTCAGGGCAAAGACAGGGAGATTTTCTCCAGTTCCTTAATCTATTTCTGTTTTAAAATATTCAGTAGCAAGACGCACAGCAAAGTGTCCCTTGCCAGCTAAGCCACAACTCTCTATTAGACGGTCTTACAGGAATTGATTCTAATTTGCTCAGTGATGCTTAGACCCACACAAGGAAAATCAAGCTAATGTAGGCCCCGTGGAAACTTCAGGGAACAAGCACTACATGTTTGTGTACCCAAACTGCAGGTACACAGGGGCATAGCAGGAAGCTCTGAGACCCCAAGCAAGATTGCAGAAAACCTTTTTTTTTTTTTGTAAACTATGAAAATAAATAGCCCTCTAACTCCATGCACTAAAGGGGTTTGTGGAGTAGTATTTACACCTGTGGAGAGTGGAAGGCAGCAGCTGAGAGGATCAGAGCTTTTCTCTCTCAATCTAACTGGCTTTCCATTATTTTTGCAGTGACCTCATGCAGGCCAGAGACCCCAGTGTGTTTTATTCAAGCTGTATATATAACCCCAGGAAATAGGCAAATCTAATTTTAAAAAGCTAAGTTAAAATGGGTAAGTGCCAACTGGCTGCCTTGAGGCCCTCCATTTCAGAGGAGACTGTCATGGGGTGGCCTGGGGCCTACAGCTAGATGGCCTTAGAAAAATCATCTAAACCTTCTGAGTATTCCTCCCCTTCTGTGAAATGAAGGCGGCACCACTTTAGGCAGATACTGTTGTGAGGATCAAACTAGAAGGTACATAAAAATACTTTAGAGTTTCAGGATTAATAATCTGGTAGAGGTTTCAGATGTTCCTTTTATAGGTGGTATAGCGTGGGTGGGATGTGGAGGGTGGTTTTCAGATATTCCTTCAATGTCTAATCCCTAAAACTTGTATCTGGAGGATAGATATAACTACATCAATATGCTTGCTTTTCCTCTTACTTCTTTCCCACTCTTTTTTTTTTTTAATTTTTTTTTTTCAATGTTTATTTATTTTCGGGACAGAGAGAGACAGAGCATGAACGGGGGAGGGGCAGAGAAAGAGGGAGACACAGAATCGGAAACAGGCTCCAGGCTCTGAGCCATCAGCCCAGAGCCCGACGCGGGGCTCGAACTCACGGACCGCAAGATCGTGACCTGGCTGAAGTCGGAGGCTTAACCGACTGCGCCACCCAGGCGCCCCTTTTCCCACTCTTAATTGTTCCCTTCCATTCTGGAATTCCAAACCTTTTCTAATGCCCGGTGTTTCATTGCTGGTCCTATATGTTCTTATTAGTTAACGCAATGGCATTTGGGCCAATTGCATGGTGTTCTGATTATGATGATGCAGTGAATCAGCCCCAGCTAACTTCAACAAGTTTTGCCTATTGGGTTCTATAGGAAGAAGACTCCTTAATGAAGATAAGTGGGCAGGAAAGTTGGTAGTGAGTGCAGAAGGAAAGGGAAGAAAGCAGATTGGTGGAGAAGTTTAGCTAAAATATAGTTTCAGTAAAGACCTCTGCCAACCTTATAGGGATAAGCCCTATATAGGGATAAGCCCTATATAGGGATAAGCCCTGTTCTGAGCCCTGTAAGGACAAAAAGTCCTGTAAGGATAAAAAAATCCAGGAAACTTTCATATCCCTGTGAAGATCACTCATTGAATTCAGGCAGCTTTGGGAAGGGTCATCACCTTCAGCCAGGACAATAGGAAGCTGACAGCTGACATCTCTCCCATTAGCAGTCTTATTAGCTGGGGGAATAAATCCTTTCTTTTTTTTTCTCTTTTTTTAAGGCAGGGGGAAGGGGCAGAAGGAGAGAGACAATCTTAAGCAGGCTCCACATGGTCAACATGGAGCTCAAGATGGGTTTGACCCTGGGATCGTGACCTGAAGAGTCCGACGCTCAACTGACTGAGCCAGCCAGGTGCCCCTAAATCTTTTATTTCTGATAGGGGATCTGAGTGATGCTTCTCAGTACTCTTCTTCAGAGGCCATTAAGCCACCATGATTATATCCGCCATTCACTGAGGGGGCTGACTTGACCCTTTGTGCTTCTGTGTAAGGAAACTCATTACCATATTGTGGAGTCAGATTCAGACTTTTAAGCACAAAGTTCAAGCTAAAGGCCCAGAAACAATAAGGCAGATGTAAGTCTAGGAGGTACTCATATTATCGGGAGCAAGCAGAAGCTTTGGGAACCATGAGAAAAACTAAGTCAGGAGGACTAAGCAGGCCTTAGAAATCAAGATCAGCAAGAATGCAGGTCTAGATGTAAGTGCAGTAGGAAGACCCAGAGCCAGCACTAGTCAGTTCATGAATAGGGCAGAGGCAATTTCTGCTCTCACTGTTGGTAATCACCTGAATGTTAGGCATCCCCAGCGTTTCTCTTCCAAAAAGGAGCATAATCTACCTTTGTATTATTGAAAACACATAAGGGACATGTAGTAACATAATGAGCAATAAATATCTGTTGAACACAGCTTTCTTATGAATCGTTTTAGAGTAAAAAAAATAGTTGCTCACCACTGATAATATGTTTTCCTTTATCAAGCTATTAGAACTGAATCAGCCATTGTGATTTCACTCCCCAACCTTGGTTTCCAGGAAGCTTAATTTCAGTGTTGTCACAGAAATCTGGAAGAATTTTTCTTCTCTCTTTTCTCTGTCCCTCTTACCATTATTTCTGTTTTAAACTTCTGTTTTAAACTCTATTTTTTATTTGTAGATTACCTTTTTAAATTTTAACTATCTAAAATCAATTAGTGAAGAAACATGACATATTCAATTACTAGTGGCCTGTTCCCTGATCCTAGTCACAACTCTGGGCATGGAATATAAACTATACCAATTTGGGGAGGTGCATAACCATGAGCTTATTTTTTTTTTAAGACAAAGAGAGCAAGAGAGCATGAGTGGTGGAGGGAGAGAGAGAATCTTAAGCAGGTTCCACACCCAACATGGATCCCAACATAGAGGTCTCGATCTCATGACCCTGAGATCATGACCTGAGCCAAAATTGAGAGTGAGATGTTTAACCGACTGAGCCATCCAGGTACCTCTAACCATGAGCTTATAATATCCAAAGATGCAAGATAAAGGTGTATTTACTCTTCTCCCTTCCCCAAAAGCCATAGATATAAAAAATAATAAAAACTAGGAATGAAACTAGAAATGGATTACAAGAAAAAAACTGGAAAAAAACAGAATCATCTGAAGGCTAAGTAAATAACATGCTACTAAACAACCAATGAGTCAACAAAGAAATCAGACAAAGGGCTAGTATCCAAAATCTATAAATAACTCACCAAACTCCGCACCCGAAAAACAAATAATCCAGTGAAGAAATGGGCAGAAAACATGAATAGACACTTCTATAAAGAAGACATCCAGATGGCCAACAGGCACATGAAAAGATGCTCAATGTCACTCCTCATTAGGGAAATACAAATCAAAACCACACTGAGATACAACCTCATGCCAGTCAGAGTGGCTAAAATGAACAAATCAGGAGACTATAGATGCTGGCGAGTGTGTGGAGAAATGGGAACCCTCTTGCACTGCTGGTGGGAATGCAAACTGGTGCAGCCACTCTGGAAAACAGTGTGGAGGTTCCTCAAAAAATTAAAAATAGAGCTACCCTATGACCCAGAAATAGCACTGCTAGGAATTTACTCAAGAGGTACAGGAAGGCTGATTCATAGGGGCACATGAACCCCAATGTTTACAGCAGCAATTTCAACAATAGCCAAATTATGGAAAGAGCCCAAGTATCCATCAACTGACGAATGGATAAAGAAGATGTGGTTTATATATACAATGGAATACTACTTGGCAATGAGAAGATTTCAATCTGGCCATTTGCTGCAATGTGGATGGAACTTAAGAGTGAATGCTAAGTGAAATAAGTCATACAGAGAAAGACAGATAACAAATGTTTTTAGTCTTATGTGGATACTGAGAAACTTAACAGAAGACCATGGGGGAGGGGAAGGAAAAAAAAAGTTAGAGAGGGAAAGAGCCAGAGACTCTTAAAAACTGAGAATAAAGTGAGGGTTGATGGGGGATGGGAGGGCAGGGGGTGGGTGATGGGAATTGAGGAGGGCACCTGTTGGGATGAGCACTGGGTGTTGTATGGAAACCAATTTGACAATAAATTTCATATTAAAAAAAAGAAATCAAAGAGGAAATTAAAAAAACACATAAAAACAAATGAAAATGAAAATACAGTAGTCCAAAGCATAGCAAACACAGTTCTAAGAATTTTGTAGTGACATAGGACTACGTCAAGAAATAAGAAAAATCCAAAGTAAACAATCTAATCTTAGACATCAAGGAAAGGAACCAGAAAAAGAAGAACCAGAAAAAGAAGAACAATCAAAGCTCAAAGTTAGTAGAAGGAAGGAAATAACAAATATGAGAGTGGAAATAAGTCAAATAAAGACTAAAATAAGATGATCTAAAAGATAAATGAAACCAACAGCTGGTTCTTTGAAAAGAAAAAGAAAATTGATAAACTTTTACCCATACTGATCAAGAAGAGAAAGGGTTCAAATAGATAAATTTAGAAAGAGAGAAGTGAAGTAAGAATCAACATCACAGAAATACAAAAGATTATAAGAGACTACTACAAAAAATTACATGGCAACAAACTGGACAGTGTAGAAGAAATAGATAAATTCCTAAAAATATACAGTCTTCCAAAACTGAATTAGGAAGAAATAGAAAATATAAACAGACCAATTACTAGTACCAAAATTGAATCAGTAATTTAAAAACTTCCAATAAACAAAAGTCCACGACCAGATGACTTCACAGGTGAATTCCACCAAATATTTAAAGAATTAATGCATATTCTTCTTAAACTATTACAAAAAATAAAAGAGGAAAGAAAGCTTCCAGTTTCCTTATATGGAATCCAGCATTATCCTGATACCAAAACCAGACACTATAAAAAATTTACAAGCCAATATCCCTGATAAACATAGATGCAAAAATCCTCAGCAAATAGAAGCAAATCACATTCAACAATGCATTAAAAGGGTCATCCACCACAATCAAGCAGAGAGCCATTCCAGGGACACAAGAATGGTCCAATATCTACAAATCAATAACATGATACATCACATCACCAAAATGACGGATTAAACCCATATGATTATCTCAATAGAGGCAGAAAAAGCATTTGGCAAAGTTCAACATCCTTTTATGATAAAACTCTCAACAAAGTATATATAGAGGGAACATATTTCAACATAATAAGAGCATATATTAAACCCACAGCTAACATTATAGTCAAAGGTAAAAAACTAAGAGCTTTTTCTCTAAGATCAGGAAGAAGACAAGGATGTCCTCCACTTTCACCATTTTTATTCAACATAATACTGGAAGTCCTAGCCACAGCAATCAGACAAGAAAAAGAAAGAAAAGGCATCCAAATTGGTAAAGAAGTAAAATGTTCACTATTTGCAGATGTCATGATACTATCTATCTATAGAAAACCCTGAGACTCCACCAAAATACTCTTAGAACTAATAAATGAAGTCATTAAAGTTGCAAAATACAATATCAATATACAGAAATCTATTGCATTTCCATATACTAATAACAAAGTAGCACAAAGAGAAATTAAGCAAACAATCCCATTTATAATTGCACCAAAAAGAATAAACTACCTAGGAATAAACCTGACCAAAGACATGAAAGACCTGTTCTCTGAAAACTACAAGTTATTAATTAAAGAAATTGAAGATAATACAAACAAATAGAAAGAAATGCCATGCTCGTGGATTGGAAGAATTAATATTTTTTAAACTACAGATTCAATGCAAAATCTATCAAACACCAATAGCATTTTCACAGAACTGGAAAAAATAATCCTAAAATGTATATGTAACCACACACACACACACACACACACACACACACACACACCCCTGAATAGCTAAAGCAATCTTGAAAAAGAAGAACAAAGGTGGAGGTATCACAATCCCAGATTTCAAGATATACTACAAAGCTATAGTAACCCAAACAATATGGTACAGGCACAAAAATAGACACATAGGTCAACTGAACAGGATAGAGAGCCCAAAACTTTACCCAAATGTATATGGCCAATTAATCTACAATAAAGGAGACAAGAATATAAAATGGGTAAACACACTCTCTTCGATAAATGGTGTCAGGAAAACTGGACAGCTACATGAAAAAGAATGAAGCAGGACTTATTTCTTACAACATACAGAAAAATAAAGTCAAAACAGATTAAAGACCTAAACGTGAGGCTTGAAACCAAACTCCTAAAAGAAAACATAGGCAGTACTCTCTTGGACAAGTGTTGGCAAGAACGTGGAGAAAGGGTAGCCATTATGCACTGTTTATGGGATTGTAATTGGTGCAAGCACTTTGGAAATAAGTTTGGAGGTTGCTCAACAAATGTAAAATATATATACCATTTGCAGTAATTCCACTACTATTTACCCAAAGAAAATGATAACACTAATTTGAAAAGATACATGTACCCGTTTATTGCAACATTATTTACAATAGCCAAATGTGGAAGCAGCCTAAATAGTCATCTCTCTCTCTCTCTCTCTCTCTCTCTCTCTCTCTCTCTATATATATATATATATATATATATATATGCACACACACACATATATACATACATACACAATGGAATACTCCACCATAAAAAAGAATGAGATGTTGCCATTTGCAACAACATGGATGGATCTAGGGTGTATTATGGCAAGTAACATAGGTCAGACAGAGAAAGATAAATAGTGGGGTGCCTGGGTAGCTCAGTTAGTTAAGTGTCTACTCTTCATCTCAGCTCAGGTCTTGATCTCGGGGTCATGAGGTCAAGCCCTGTGTTGGACTCCATGCTGGGTTTGAAGCATACTTGAAAAAAAGAAAAAGAAAAAGAAAAAAGTTAAAAAAAGAAAAATACTACATGCTTTCACTTACATATGGAATCTAAAAAACAAATGAAAAAACAAAGAACAACAAGAAGAAACAGAACAGACTCATAAATACAGAAAACACACTGGTGGTTGCCAGAGGGGAGGGAAATGGAGATATGGGCAAAATAGGTGAAGGGGAGTAAGAGGTACAAACTTCTAGTTATAACACAGAAAAGTCACAGAGATGAAAAGTACAGCATAGGTTACATATTTAATGTGAACTTGTGCAGCCACTCTAGAAAACAGTATGGAGTTTCCTCAAAAAGTTGAAAATAAGACTACCCTATTACCCAGCAATTGTACTACTAGGTATTTATCCAAAGGATACAAAATACTTATTCAAAGGGGCACATGCACCCCAATGTCTATAGCAGCACTATCGATAATACCCAAATTATGTAAAGAGCCCAAATGTTCATCAACTGATGGATGGATAAAAAAGATGTGGTATATACATACAATGGAATATTACTCAGGGATTAAAAAGAATGAAATCTTGCCATTTGCAACAACGTGGAAGGAACTAGAGTGTATTATGCTAAATGAAATAAGTCAATCAGAGAAAGACAAATATTATATGACTTCACTCCTATGTGGAATTTAAGAAACACAACAGATTAACATAGGGGGAGGGAAGGAAAAATAAGATAAAAACCTAAATTACAGAAAGTGAAAGCCAATTCACAATAAACTCTGGCCTCTGTCATTTAGCATAGTGCTTTTGAGATTCATCCAGGTCGTTCTGTGTATCAGTAATTCTTCCCTTCTTATTGCTGTATTCCATTATATAGATAATCCCGCAATTTGTTTATCTGTTCACCTGTCAATAGACGTTTGAGTTGTTTCCAGTCTGGCTATTATGAACATGTTTGTGTGAACATATTATTTATTTCTCTCATATAAATATCGAGGAGTGGGATTGTTGGGTGAAATGATGTCTTCCACTTCATAAGAAACTGCCAAACACTTTCCCAAAGTGGCTGTAATATTTCGTACTCCCCTTAGCATAGAATGAGAGTTCCAGTTGAACTGTATCCTCACTGACACTTGGTTTTGTCAGTCCTCTTCATTGTAGCCATTCTGGTTGTGTGTAGGGGTACTTCATTATGATTTTAATTTGCATTTTCCTAACGATTAATGAAATTTGGCATACTTTTATTTGGCATTTTTAACAGCTTTATCGTGGTATAATTGATACAAGAAAAACTGCACATATTTAATGTGTATACTTTGATGAGTTTGGAAATATGCAAACACCTGTGATACCATTACCACAATGAAGGTAATAACATATCCAACATCTCCGTGAGTTTCCTTGTATCTCTTTTGTTTTTGTTTTTGTTTTGTGTGGTAAGAATACTTAATATGAAATCCACCCTCTTAAACTTGGAAGTGTACAATACTGTTTTGTTAACTACGGGCACTATGTTGTCTTGCAGGTCTCTGGAATTTATTCATCTAGTGTAACTGAAACTCAGTTTTCGATTCATATATATTCTTTGGTGGAGCATCTATTCAAGTCTTTTGCCCACTTAAGAATTGGATTGTCGTTCCTGCGTTGGGCTCTGTGCCCAGTGAGGAGCTTGCTTGGGATTCTGTCCCCTCTTACTCTGCCTTTCCCCCATTCGTGCTCTCTCTCTCAAAAATAAATAAATAAATAAACATTAAAAAATAAAAATTGGATTATCTTCTTACTATTTTGTTCTCAGAACTCTTTAAAGATTCTCCATCAGGTGTTGGCCGACTTTTTCTTAAAGGGCCAGCTAGCAAGTAGTTTATGCTTGTGGGCTGTAATGTCTGGATTGAATTACTTAATTCTGACATTTTAGCTTGGAAGAAGACAAACAGGTAATAAAATGTGACTTAAAAGGACAGGTGGCTGTAATTTTCCCTCCTCTGTTCTAGATACAAGTCCTTTATTACATACATGTTTGGCAAATATTTTCTCCCATCTGTAGCCTTCCTTTTCATTTTGTTAACAGTATCTTTTGAACAATAAAAGTTTTTAACTTTTATGTAGTTAAATGTATCAATGTTTCCTTTTATAGATTGTGCTTTTGTGTCTCATCTAAAAGAATCTTAATTTTTTTCCCTTATGGTTTCTTCTAGAAGTCTTATAGTTTTAGGTTTTACATTTAGATCTGATCCATTTATTCATATTAAGTTGTTGATAGTTCTGTGTGTATTGTAAGATAATATTATTATAAAGTAATATTATTTTAAGACTAAAAATTTTTGTGTATGTTATAAAGCAACAGTCAAGCTTCTCTTTTTTGCATATGAATATTCAATTGTTTCAATACTATTTATAAAAAGACTATCCTCCCCACATTGAGTTGCTTTGGCAACTTTGTTAAGAATCATTTGGCCAAAAATGCATGGATATATTTCTTTAAGTTTTTACTTTAATTCTAGTTAGTTAACATACTACAGTATATTAGTTTCAGGTATACAATATAGCGATTCAATAATTCCATATAACACCCAGTGCTCATCACAAGTGTACTCCTTAATCCCCTTTACCTATTTCACCCATACCCCCAACCCTCTTCCTATAGTAACCATTAGTTTGTTCCCAATAATTAAAAGGCTGTTTCTTAGTTTGTCTTTCTCTCTCTCTCTTTTTTCCCTTTGATCCTGTTGTTTCTTAAATTTCACATATGAGTGAAAACATGTAGTATTTGTTGTCCTCTGACTGACTTATTTTGCTTAGCATTATACTCTGTAGCTCTACCCAGGTCATTGCAAATGGTAAGATTTCACTCTTTTTCATGGATAAATAATATTCCTGTGTGTGTGTGTGTGTGTGTGTGTGTGTGTGTGTGTGTGTGTACTGCATCTTTATCCATTTGTCAGTTGATGGGCACTTGGGCTGCCTCTGGATCTTGGCTATTGTAAATAATGTTGCTAAAAACATAGAGGTGCATGTATCCCTTTGAATTAGTGTTTTTTTTTTTTTTTATATTCTTTGGGTAAGTACACAGTAGTGTGATTGCTATTTTGAAGGGTAGATCTATTTTTAACTTTTTGGGGAAAGCCCATATTGTTTTCCAAGTGGCTGCACCAGTTTGCGTTCCTAACAATAGCATAGGAGTGATCCTTTTTCTCCACATCACTGTTGACATCTGTTGTTTCTGGTGTTGTTGATTTTAGCCATTCTGAAAAGTGTGAGGTGATATCTCATTGTGGTTTTGATTTGCATTGCCCTGATGGTAAGTGACAATGAACATTTTTTCATATGTCAGTTGGCCATCTGGATGTCTTCTTTGCAGAAATGTCTGTTCATGTCTTCTGCCCATTTTTAAGTTGGATTATTCATTTTTTGGATTTTGAGTTTTATCTAAAATTCAATTTCTTTAATAGATATAGGACTACTCAGGTTATTTCTTTCCTGTGGTGTGAGACTTGCTTGGTATTTTTTTACTTTTAGGTCACAAATGTCAATTTCACTTGTCAAATGTATTGACATAAATGTTTATAATAATCCCTTATTATCTTTTAAATATCTATAGAATCTTTAGTGATGACCCCTCCATAATTGCTGATATTGGTAATTTATGTCATCTCTCCTTTTTTCTTAATTAGTGTAACTAACAGTTCATCAGTTTTAAAAAAAATTAAAAATTCATTGCATATCTCCATTGTTTTTCTGTTTTCTGTTTTATTGGTTTCTGCTTTTATCCTCATTATTTACTTTCTTCTTATTATTTGGGTTAAATTTACTCTTCTTTTTCTAGTTTATTCAGGTGGAGATATATGTAACTTATTTTTAGACTTGACTTCTTTTCTAACGGACACATTTATTGCTATAAATTTTCTTCCAAGCTCCATACCACAAATTTTGAGATGCTCTGTTTCCATTTTCATTCAGTTCAAAATATTTGTAAATGTCCCTTGTGATTTCTTTTCAATTCATGCAGTTGTTAAAATGTGTCAGTGTGCACTTATAGCATGGAGCCTGCTTGGGATTCTCTCTCCCGCTTCCTGCCGCTCCCCCTCTCAAAATAAATAAATGAATAACCTTGAAGAAATAAAAAATAAAAAGAAAAACAATAGCAGGAGAAGAAAGTACACATGTGGTAAAAATAGGAAGTGATATTAAATGTGTCAATTAATTTGAAAATATTAGAGATTTTTAAAGATCTCTTTCTGCTATTATTTCTAGTTTAACTCTTTTTTGGCCATAGCATATGCTTTGTATCATTTAAGTTCTCTTAAAATTGTTGAAACTAGTTTCATGGTGTATGATATGGCCTATTTTGGTGCACATCCCATGTATTGTTGAAAAAGATGTATATTTTGCAGTTGATGAGCTGTGAAATAATGTCAGTTTGGTTTAGTTGATTGATAACGATCCTTAAGCACTTTGTACTACCATTGACTTTTCTCTCTGTTCTCTCTTGTTCTGTTACTTACCGAGAAAGAAATGTTGAAATATCTAGCTGTAATTGTAAATTTGTCTATTCTCCTTTCGGTTCTATAAGTTTTTGCTTCATGTATTTGGAAGCTCTGTTATCGGGTACATATACACTTAGGGTGGTTCTGTACTGCTGTGAACTGATTTGTGTCCTCCCAAAATTCATATGTTAAAATCCTACCCTTCAGTACCCCAGAATGTGACTATATTTGCAGAGAGGGTTTTTAAAGAGGCAACTAAATGATAGTGAATTCATTAGGGTGAGCCCTAATCTAATATGATTGGTTTTCTTATAAGAAGAGAATATTAGGACATAGACATGCTTAGAGACAAGACCATATGAAGACACAGGGAGGAGGCAGCCATCCACAAGCCAAGAAGAAAGGTCTCAGAAGAAATGAGCCCTGCTGGCACCCAGATCTTAGACTTCTAGCTTCCAAGATTATTGAGAAAGTACATTTCTGTTGCTTAAGCCATCCAGTCTGTGGTACTTTGTTGTAGTGGCCCCGGAAAAATAATGCATTTACTTTTGATGAGCCAACCCCTTTGCCATTATAAAATGTCCCTCTTTATTTGTGGCAATATTTCTCAAACTAAAATCTACTTTGCCTTAGTATAGCTATTCCTTCTTGTTTTTGATTAGTGTTTTTATTGGACATATCTTTATATTGTTACTTTTAAACCTATTTGTGTCTTTTAAAATTATCTTTCATTTATTTCTCCATTATGCTCATATTTTTATCTGTATTTTTGATCATATAGAACACATTTATTATAGCCTTTTCTATACCTTTTAAAAATGTTTTTATTTTATGTTTGAGAGAGAGAGAGAGACTGAGCATGAGCATGGGAGGGGCAGAGAGAGAGGGAGACACAGAATCAGAAGCAGGCCCCAGGCTCCTAGATGTCAGCACAGAGCCCGATGTG